>NW_024429190.1:61272018-63672018 GCF_017639785.1 Mesocricetus auratus
AAGCTTCAGAATTTAATAAGAAACATCATGTTAACAGCAAAGGCTTAAAGAAGGATTTTTCTATCACCTGGCAACAAGCCAAAGAAATAGTAAGAAATTGTCCCAGTTGCTCATTCTACAATCAAACTTCATTACCAGCAGGTTGTAATCCTAAAGGTATTCACAGAAATGAACTTTTGCTAATGGATGTATTTCACTTCCCAGAATTTGGCAGTTTGAAATATTTACACCATACCATAGACACGTTCTGAGGCTTCCAATGGGCTACTGCCCTCAGCTCTGAAAAAGCTGATTCACACTTATTGTCGCTTATTGTTACAGCATCCTTTGGAGCCTCAAAGGCCCACAACTGGTCAGTGTACAGAGAATAAGTGATTATGACATATGCTCAGGTTAAAATGGGACTTTTATTGCAAGCTGCCTTCTGCAATGTCTTTCCCACAAGCCTGTTCTGCACACAGAATCTGGAGATGCCTTTCAGAGTAGAAGTCAAATGACAAGAGAGATGGCTCAGCAGATCAGAGTGCTGACTAATCCTGAAGAGGACCCGGGTGCCATCCTAGTACCCACATGGCATCTCATGACCATTATAACTCCATTTCCTGGGGAAGCAATGTCCTTTTCTGTCTTCCACTGGCCTTTGTATGCATGATGTGCACACAAATTCAGGCAGGAACACACAAGATTATATAATTTTTTAAAAAGGTGAATAAAGAAAACTGTCTTACCTTATATAGTACCGCTAGGCATCCAACTAAAATATTCCCTCCCTCACTTCTGATATTATTTGTTATATTTTTATATTGCTATTAATTCTTACCCATTCACCTTACAAACTTTTCATTTTTCTGTTTGCATGATTTCATGTAACAGTGTCTTTGTCACGTGTTCTTAAAATAAATCTCCTTGCAGCATCACAATTGAATGATTTTTGATATTGGTCTATAAGCATTATATTTAGTGATATATTGCATTAAGACAGTACTTTATATTCTCTGCTTTGACAATATTCACCCTATACCACTTTTCTCTCTGCTTTTCTTTCTTTCCTTCCTCTGGTTACCTTTCTTACACTAGATTTCATTCATCATTTTTTTTTTGGTTTTACGAGACAAGGTTTCTCTGTATTGCTTTGGAGGATGTCAGTCCAGCCTGGCCTCGAACTCACAGAGATCCAACTGCCTCTGCCTCGTGAGTGCTGGGATTAAAGATGTGTGCCACTACCTCCCACCTCCATTCATCTTTTATGTCATACAAATGCATATAATCTTTAATCTACAAATAGAAAATATATAACAAATATTTGTCTGAGTCTGGCATATGTTGCTTAATACAGTGATCTGTCTTTGCATTTGTTTTCCATTCAATGACATAGTTTGCTTTTTTCTTGTGTCTGAACAAAACACCTTTGCAAATATGCATGCATTTACTATATTAATCAGTTGATGGATATGTAAATTGGTCCTTATTTTTTACTACTAAGCGTAGTGTTGAATTAATCATGGATGGTTACATATATTTGTGATATGTTGCCTTAGAGTTCTAATGATGGGCGTTTACATATATCAGTGATACTTTGCCTCACAGTTCTTCTGGTTTATAACTACATGTGATATACCAAGTAATTTGATAGCTTTATTTTCAGATTTTTGTGAAATCTCCACACTGTATTTCACAATGAATTTCACCTATATTGTTTAAGGGTTTATTTTATCTCTGGCAATCTTACCTGCATATTTTTATCTGTCTCTTTTCTTGATGTTAGCCGTCATGGCTGAGAAGAGATAGAATGTAAATGTAGGTTTTGTTTGAATTTCTTTATACTCAAGATTTTGGTTTTTATAAGTTTATTGACTATATTACTTCATCTTTCTTAATTAATGTTCTGCTCATTTGCTTAGCCAATATGCTGATTGAGTTGTTTGGGCATTTTTTGTTGTTGTTGTTGTTATTTAGACTTCGAGATTGGAAAATATTCTATATGTTAACTATCTGTCAAAAGCAGGCTAGTGCAGACTTTAGTCCCTTTCTGTGGGCTGTCTCTTAAGTGGATTTTATTTTTCCGTGAGGAGCAGAAGCTTTTTATGCACACACAATCGCTTTGATTTTTAATTCTGGGTATTTTTGAATGGATTCATTCTTGCATCCTGATTGATTCAACTATATTTACAATTACTCTGAAGGATTTTTTATCAGCTATACTTATCTACTTTAGGAGAGATGAATGAATTCTCTAGCAAATGTTCTTGACAGATAAACAGGTGATGCCATTTCCGTCTATATTTCATTGAAACCTGCCTGAAGAAATACACATTATGCTCTTTGTTGTGTTTTCTTGCATTTCCTAGCAAAAACACAGAGTTTTCTGTGTAGAACACCAATCAGATCTTTCCCACCTGCCATTCCCCAAATAACCACACAGGGACATATTATTAAATATGAATGCTCGGACTATAGCTTGACCTTATTTTTAGCTAGCTCTTACAACTTAAATTAACCTGTATGTCTTATCTATGCTCTGCCACGTGGCTCATTACCTTTTCTCAGTATGCCAAGTTCATGTCCTTGTGACTCCTGGGATCGCTCCCTCTTCTTCCCAGCATCTTATTAGTTTGGTTCTTCCTCTTATCCTTGTCCTGCATAGCTATAGGCCAGTCAGCTTCTTTATTAAACCAGTCAAAGTGACAGATATTCACACAGTGTAAATGAATATTCCAGATGAGGATTTTCATTGCTGCCTATGACCCTTACCCATCCATAAACAATAATCTTTTTTCAATGAAATACAGTACACTAGCAACTGGTCATTTCTGGTGTCTTATAGTGAAAAGTGCTTGAGAAATACACAGTGAATTTAATTGCCAAAAATGTTATGTTGAAGATACAATATTTAAGCAGTGGTGTTTAGGAAATAAGGCTCATCTGGATATTTTTCTTGGAAGTTTGTGGAAATATAATTGAATCATATAAATCTTTTAATGATTGCTGGTGGTAAGAGGAGAAAGTTAATTTTTAGCTAGTAAAGACTGGGTAAATAGCTTTATACTTTTAGAAGTCAGAGACATTGAATACTTCTTGAAGCTAAATACAGCTTTTTCCATATAGATATTTCATACAGCATAGCTTCTAAAATAGCAGGGTTACTAGCCCTGGCCTCCTAATTGTCTATGGGTCAGTTTGACCTTGATAAATAACTAGCCATGTGTAGGTTAATGCAGTTTGAACTGGAAATGTGTATTCATGGGTTAGCCTAGTATTTCATAAAACTAAAATGGAGCATTCACTGTTAGTTTCCATTGGTTTACAAAACATTTATAGTTCTACTATATTCTTCCTGATGATTCATAGGCCTTTATCTGAAATTGTGAGCTTATTTTCATAGTTGCAGCAGAACATTAGCAGGATCTAATATTCAGTTTGTTAGTGTATGCTTAGGTTTTAACTGCTATATAAGCTTAGCAATTGTCATTCTTTGAAATGCTATAATAAATTTTATTTCCACAGAAGAGAATTTTTTCATTAATATTTTTCATGTATACATCTTCAATCTTCCTCTTCTATCTGTTCTCATTATAGCAACCCATTCATGTAATATATCATTCCTAACATGGATACTAAATAGTAAATGCATTAATAGTCTAGCCCATACTCAAGTTCAAGAACAGACACCATCTATGTGTTACATAAAGTGTACAATCAGGAATGAAAAACATTCTCATTATGTTTTTTTCACTCATTTTTATTAACTATGAGCACCTAAAACAATCTCCTTAAAAAGAGGGAGAGTTAATTTATCCTATGTGATTAGATGTTTTAGCATGTAATAAATTGTCTTTATTGCTTTTGATATTGTAAAGAGACAATATATTATTCCAGGGCATACTTGGTTATGGAAGTGAAAAACAAAACAAAACAAAACAAGACAGAAAAAGAAGAGAATCCCAGTGCTATACTGTATTCCTTCTCATACTTTCAACTGTTAACAATCTACCACCTCTTGGATGGGGGGAAGAGGGAATCATAGGTTAGAAGACAGATCAGGCACCATTGTGACCTATAGTGATCTAGAGGGATGACACCAATTAGCAAGCTAAGCAATAGTGGAGAGACTACCTCAAATGCCCATTCCTGATAAAGAACTTGATGTCTATAACCATCCTGGAGCCTTCATCCAGTGACTGATGGAAGCAGAGGCAAACACCCACAGTTAAACACTGAACTGAACCCAAGGAACCCAGAGACAGAGAGAGAGGAGCGATGAGAAAGTTGGCAAGGAATGGGCTGGCAAAGCCAGCAGAGACGGCTGATCCGAACAGGGGTGAGCTCTTGGACCCCAGGCCGACAGCTGGGAGGCCAGCATGGGACTGATCCAGACCCCCTGAATGCGAGAGTCAGTGAGGAGGCCTGGGCAACCTATGGGGCCCTGAGCAGTGGATCAGTGTTCATCCCTCGAATACAAACAGGCATCGTGTGTCTGTAACACAAAGAGGGATGCTCTCTCAGCCTGGACTCTTAGGGGAGTGCCTGGACCCTACCCTGAGTGAAATGACAGACTCTAGATATCCCCTATGTGGAAGGAATTGGCAATAGGGTGGAAGTATGGGGGGTGATGCAGGTTGCGGGAGGAGGGGAGGGAGAGGGAACTGGGATTGACATGTAAAACAAGCTATTTAAAATTAAAATAATAATAATAAAATAACAATCTACCACCTCACAATACTATCATGGATCAGTAACCAAGAATTTAACACATAGAATTTTCTGAGATATTTATCTAAATCACAGCACTTACTAATCATGGAGATTGTCTGCTGTACTATCATGGATCATGCCCCTTTCCTGGTCCCCACAAAAATATGTTGACTTATTCTTGAAAATTTCAGTCCATGGAGTTAACCAACATGAAGTTCAGAGTTACATCAAGTACTTCAGCACTAGATTCAAATCAATGTCTTGCAATGTGATTCTCTTCCAAGTGAGACCTTGAAATTAGAAAAGTTGTTGATGACTTTAAAAGTCATTGCTGAAATGGAAATAAAAATAATTCAATGGATATTCCCAGCATAAACTGAAAAGCATAGCTGGATAGCTGTCAGTCTGCTATAATAAGAGTAAGTTCTATGCCCCAAAGTGCTTCTCTGGGCATGTTCTTGTCTTTTTGTGTTTCTCACTCCCATATTCCTTTGCTGTTAATATCTTATGTGGTTATCTGAATGGCTTTTTCTACTTTGCTTCCCCCATTAAATAAAAACTGAGGCTTTTCTTTGGTGTTTTGCCATGCTTTCTCAGCAGGCAGTTATTCGAACTTTCTGGTTCCTCAACCTAAACTATTTAAAATTTTCTGTGTTGTTTTAATATTACAGGATATAGTTGTACCATTAGATAAGATAGCGCAAAATTTCCCTGAGGGAAGCCTGTATGTACAATGTAGTGTAATTCAGAGCTTTGTGAAAATATTTTTTGAAATCTTTAACGTATTTGCTTAACTAAAGAAGTTCTAAAGACAATTACATTCCCAAAAACAAAAGACATTTTGACAAGTTATTGATGTGATTTTGACCAAACTACACATTTTACCTGATTAAAATATTAAAATATTGATTTAAATATTATCCATAGCTGTTTCTGTGAGCAGAAAATTTGGTCATTATGAGTCCTTGAGAATAAAAGCAAGTGCTATGATTGAACCCAAGAAGATCTAGTTTGATATTTTTCTTCAGAATAGAACTTGAAATTTGATTATATTCTGTGACATTTCATTAATTCTTGAGGCACTTTCTCATCAGAGGTAAGTAAAACCAATCAATTCTTTTAACCTTTATATGTAGGAATTTTCTTAGACAGACCCACAATTGAAGTTGAACACTTTTCTATTTCTAAGACAATAACTAATATTTCAGTGAATTATTCTTTTGGCTGTCACTTATTCTCTCCACTAGTAACTTATGTGTTGACCTTCCCATTGCCTGTTGTAGACAGGTCTGTGGTCTGTGCTGAAGGGATTTTTACATCAGTACCACCTGGAAGTTGCCCATGCGTCAGTCTCTGTATCAGGTAAAAAGTAATGTAAAATCAAAAGTAATTCCAGCCACAATAAAAGACTATGTAACACAGCTGTTTCTCTTAGCTATTTTAAATATTTAAGAAATAGATTTTCTCCTACAACTGTAGAATATTCTGATGTACTGAAGTAAGTATGAAGGCTGTGTCGAAGCATATGCTTTCATGCCAGTTGTAGTAAGATGGTAGCCTGCTTCCTTCTCAGTCATCTTATATAGAGATGATTATTTGTAATTGTTAAATTGGAGACAAGGAAGGCTCCTTGCTAGAGCTTCCACTGTATGTGTGAATCTCTGCCTTTGCAACTGCTTCATCTAAATTAGACTCATAAAAAATGCCTATGGGATTCGATGATTAACTTAAATCAATTTAATGGATGAGAATAATCACAACTCTAATTTATGCCTTACAACAAATTACATTTTAGAAGTTTATGGATTAAAAGTTCAGAGCTTGGAAAATATTTTTTCTCTTCCAGTAAAAATATTTTTATGCTCATTAGAAATTTACATTTATATTTAATTGTAGAAACTTTTTCACTTAAATTTTCTTGAAAAAGTTTTTCACTCTATTCTTGTTTCATTTTCACAAATATCCCATTGATTTTTGTGCAACCAATTTTATAAAAGTCATACTTTTAGTTTTTACCAAAGTAGAGAAACTATTTCACTCTTAAGTTTGCTATAAAATTCTATTTCTTGTTATTTCCAATAAAGAGAACCAGACACAGACATTTATAAAACTATTCAAATTAAATATTGATATAAAGAAAATATGAATTTTATAAATTCCTGTTGAGAAGACCTTAATCCCTTTAGGAGATCTGTTGATAGCCGCCAAGATACGCATGCCAATGGTGCACCCTGAAGTTATCATGCCATGCTTAGTGTGGTACATAAGGGTCAGAGCCTAGTAGGAATATTGCTTGTTTCTCTGACTTGAAAGCATTCATGCCTCCTTCTGGTATAATGATAGTTATTCCCTCAAGAATGATATTTTTCGTGCCAAATCCAGTTTGTGTCCTCTGAATTCTGTGTCTGATGTGCATGGTATCTTCAGCAATATACACCCACCTTCCTTCTCTGGGACAACATACACTCACCTTCCTCCTCCAGGACTTTCGACTTTCTCACACATCCTACTGTTATTTTATCCTCACTCCCCATCTCTTTCTTCTGCATTTACCTCCCTCAGCCTTCCATAAAGAAGCACTCTGTTTTCTCCATTTCTCATTTCATATCACTTTAATCCTGCTATTCCTATCTCTATTGTTTGCCCCCACTACCATTCTATAATGGACTCTCTACTTTTCTGTTTCTGCATTTAGTTTAGTCTTGGCTGTATACCCTCAGGGAAGTTTTGAAGTTAGGAGTCGCCAATGAGAAAGGAAGTGAAAAGCTTTTCTTTCTCTGAATTACCTCTCAAATTCCATTCAATTACCTGAAATTTTAGTGCGTCATATTTTTTACAGCTAAATAGCCTTCCATATTGTATATGTCCCCCATTTTCATTATCCATTAACTGGTTGAAGAACATTTACTTTGTTTTAATTTTCTAGCTATTGTGAGTAGAGCAGCCATAAAAGTAACTCATCAAGTAACTGTGGAGTATGATGTTGACTCTTTCGTGTATATTCAAGGAGTGGTATAGCTGGGTGATATGATAGATTTTATTTGGCTTCAGAATATTCCCCACACTGATTTCTAGTGTGGCTGCACCAGTTTGTAATTCCACCAACAGTGACTGAGGGATCCCTTTCCTCCACATCCTCTCCAGTAGTTGTTGTCAGTTGTTTTCTTGAGGTTTGCCATTCTATATGGAATAGGATTAAATCTGAAAGTTGTTTTGATTTGCATTCCTCTGATTGTTCAAAACAATAAACATTTTAAAACTATTAGTTAGCTGCTATTATTTTTTCTTTTGAGAACTCTGTTCTCATGACAAAGGCATCACTTGTTTTCTTTCTTTTTGACCATTTGTTGAACTATTTATATTTACTGGATATTAACCCTTTTTCTGATGTTTATCATTTTTCAAATGTTCCTATTTATATATCATCCTACCAATGACATTCACTATTATTTATATATTACACTTCTGTTTATGAGCCCCTGAAGGTGTCTTAATATGTTCTCCCTCCCACTCCAAAACAAAACCCACCGTACAATCTTTCATTCCCTACTTAGCTCCTCCATTCTCCCTCTACTCCCCTCATCTTAAAATAACAAGTGGCAGGGTGGGCAAGAACAATAGAAGTTCTCTTGTCATTTCTTTCTTCTTCTAATTTTTACCATTCTGACTTTTTTAGCGAAGATTTTTATTTACAGGTACCTTTGATTGCCTCTCTTGGCTTTCTTACTCTGAACGTTTTGCTGCAACAAATATTTCTACAACCACCACATTATCAAGGAGAAGGCCAAGTGAATGTTTTGAAAAACTTTAAATACTATAATGTTTTAAGTGTTCAGGTTACATATAAGTTAAAACTCAGCTTCAACACTGGTCTTCTAAAGATCTACAGACATGACTGAGATTTTAAAGAAAGAAGCTGGTGCTTCTCATCACATACCCATTTAAATAACTAGAACAGTCAAAGGAATTAATGGAGTCCATGAGATAGGAAGATGAACTACCATGCAAGGACAAGTGCAAGGGGTGAAAGCCTATCCTCCTGGCAGATTTCCTTGTTTACCCTTCCAAAGTAATAGGGAGCAGAATATACAAGAGCATGAGAACTGGAGGGACAGGATCTAGGCAGGGGAATTACCTTCTTGTTTTGTTGTATCCGAGAAGATATTGAATATGTCTAAGTAAAAACCCAGGGTGTTTGTTTGTTTGTTTTGGCAATGGGGTTTTTTTTGTTTAAATTAAAAACAATGTGATTCTACATAACAATCCCAGTTCCCTTTCCTTCCTGTTCTTCAGTTCTCCCACCTTCTCCCTATTCAATCCACTTCTACTCCTCAGAGACAATGAGGCCTTCCAAGGGTATCATCAAAGTCTGTCACATCAGTTGGCACCAGACCACGGCCCTCCTCCATTTGTCTAAGCTGAGAGAATATCTCTCCCTAGGTAATGGGAGTTCATGCACTAGGGATAAATACTGCTTCCATTGGCAGGGGCCCCATAGACTGCCCAAGTTACCCAACTGACACCCGTGTTAAGGGGCCCTGGTTCGGTCTTATGTAGGTCAGTCTGGAGTTTCTAATTTCTCACTAGCTCAGGTCAGCTGCTTAGATTCTTAGTTGGGATCATCCTTGTAGATTCCTGGGAATTTACATAGTGCCAGTTTCCTGAGTAAGTTGAAAACATGGAGGGAGGGAGAGGTAAGTAGAAGAGAAAGGAGAGGAGAAGGGAGGGAGGAGAGGAACATGATGATCAGGGTTTTTTGTTTGTTTGTATCTTTTTTGATTTATAAATTCCCCCTCTGAGATATTCTTTTTCTGCATATTTCCAAGTTTCTTAGCTGTGTTACTTTCTACAGAAGATTTATGTTTTTTTGGATTTTGTTTATTTGTTTGTTTTTTCTTTTTCGAGACAGGGTTTCTCTGTATTGTTTTGGAGGCTGTCCTGGAGCTTGCTTTGTAGACCAGGCTGGCCTCAAACTCACAGAGATTCGCCTGCCTCTGCCTCCCGAGTTCTGGGATTAAAGGCGTGCACAACCAATGCCCGGATGATTTTTTTTACATGGTTATAGTTTCACATGAAATATCTTGGTAGTTGTTCAGTTTTCAAGAAAATTATTTCTCCATTTTTCACATAATTTTTATTATAGTATAGAGTTCTAGAATGTTACTTATTTTTTTTTGGAAATTTAAAGATGTTATGCTACTACCTTGGGAATTTGGATGTTTTTCCAATAAAGCCAGTTGTCAACTTTATTGTTAATTTTTATTCTCTGGATGTTTTTATATTTTTATGAATATTTTTATGCTCCTTTTCTATTTCATTATGTTTTCATTCTATGAAGTTGGTAGATTATTACAAACTAGCTATTCCATGCTGTACTGACACAAATCCACCCATTATCCTCCTCTCAAATTCATTTTCTCTTTTTCTATAAGTGTATGTTTCTCTGTGTGTGTGTGTGTGTGTGTGTGTTGTTGTTGTTTATGTGCATATATTACTGGATCAAATTAATGTTGTCTTTGTGTAGCTGGGTGTGAAACTAAATATTTGAACATGGCTAACCTAAAAAGGGACTCATTTCTGAGAAATCTGACTCTCTTTCTCTCCCCTGCTATGCACTGACTACCTTTACCTCTTCAACAAAGGATAGGGTTTTGTGAGTCCTACTGTGTCCATGCTGAGCTGTGGGTCTGTGTGTTCTTATGCAGGTAAGCAACCCTAGCTGTCAAGAGTTCTCAGGTACAACATCTCTCATCAGAAGACACTGTCCCTCCAGTGTCTCAGACAATATGTCTGTCCCCTCCTTTAGGATATTCCCTGAGCTTTGGGTGTGGGAAATGTGTTATGGATGTCCTATTTGGGGACAGATACTCCATCAACACATATTCTCTAGGGCTTCACCAGTTGTGGTTCTCTGTAATCACTACTGTACTCTGCAAAGGGACTCTTTCCTAAGGGTGAAAGCAGTACTTACTATGGTCATTACAATAAGGATTTAGGAGGCAGTTGGATACTATATTAGTTTAGGAAACTGATAGCAGTAGATTTTCTTCAAGGATTCTTGATCTTTCAAGCCATGTTTACCTGGATTGGCTGGCTAACAGTGGGAAACATGAATTTCATTCTGCTTAGTGGATCTTAATACCACCCAGACAACTCTTGGTTACCTCCAGGCTGTTAGTGCCACCATAACACCACAAGGAAATTCAAGCTGGTCACAGTGTTCAGAGCTGGGTGTGGCTGTTGATAACTTTTCTTTCCAAGGAGTGTGCATGACACTATCTAACACAATATGAGAGATAGCCATCAGGGAGGAGGCATCCATTTCAATACCAGGTGAAGTTCTCTGAGCCCTCTGACTGAAATATGTGGTGACTCCAGCAATATGGTTTTTCTCTGGAGTTCTGGAAGCCTTTGTCTTACACTCAGTGAAAGAGGAAGATTTTATTTCATTGTTGTTTAATTAACATTTAATTTTAAGACTGTCATGAAAACTACTTGTTTGGCACGGCAATTCTAGGATATCTCTTAAAAACAAAAAAAGAACTGCCATTATAAGTTTTCATCTGCTGTTTTATTTCTAAATTTCAGATTATCTAAAATTTACTTCTTCCAATTTATCTTGATGATTTTAATTATGATTTTTGTATTTTACCTCCATATTTTTATTGTTCCATTAAGGGTATCAATCAGCTATAAATTAGTGTAATCTAACCAAATGCATGAGCCAAAGTAATTTGAATTTTATAGATAAACTAGCTTTAATTACATTCATTTTGAATATATCAAGAGATAAGTAATTTCCCTCATATTCTCCCTATCATTATTAATGGATTTTTCAGGTTTAAGTTCTTCACAGTGGGTGTTATTTTTATTAGCAATAATAAAAGTTAAAAAAGACTTTTAAGAGATTAAGGAATGGGGCAGGGATAAGACTGAAATGAGTCTGCAATTATTAAATTACAGATATCACTGTGTCTTTTCAGAGAGTATTCTACAATTCTAATTATTTTACCAAACTCTGTGTATTCAGATTTCAGATCCCTGAGATGTGTCTTATGCCTTACTATTTTGGGAACGGTAGGTATATTGTTGCTTTTTATCAAGTCAATTTAGTGGTTCTATAATATTATTTGTAAAAGTAGACAGCATCTAGACAAAGCACAGATCTAAGGCTTCATGATCTTTCAAAGACTTGTGCAAAATCCGTGATTCAACCATTTGTATTCAAAGTGATGAACATAAAGTGTTTATACACTTGAGGTTTACATTTGCTGATGTCATTCACATCTGGAATGTCCCCAAAAGCTAAGCTTTGAATACTTGGCTGTCCAGTAATGCTGTCCTGGGAGCCTCTGGACTCCTTAGGACAATCTGTTGTAATTGATCACCGGCAGCAGGCCTATGAATTTTACGCACCTGCTTCTGTTCCTAGCCTGTGTTCTGTGTTTCCATTGTCTAGCATGTGAGAAGCACACTGCTGCTGCCCCTTGGATGGTGCAGCCTCTCCTGTGATGCCTTCCCCTCCAGGTGGAACTGTACCCTTTATACATTCAATATAAATATTTCTATTGCTAACTTGATTTTGTCAGGTATCTTGTCAAAGACATGGGGCTATTAACCACTAAGTATGAAAAAGCCTGAACTGAACTTTCAGTTCCTCAGAGTCTGCATCAGAACCCCAAATTAATACTAATTCCTGTGTCAGTTTTCATTGTATTCAGTAAACACTCAATAATATCTAAACACACAACTGTAACTTATGATAGTGTCTAACTTCCAATAATTACATAAAAAACTATGTTTGTTATTACTTCTGGAATGTTTCATGTAACTTAATACGTAAATAAGTATTCATAGTGATTACCACAGTCTGGGGGTTCTAATATTTGGTGCCACAGCAAAATGAAAGTTATTATTAAAGTTAAAAATAAATGAAATCTTACCTTAATAAATATTATAAAATCCTGTACTGTTATGTTTCTGTTTCTAGTTGTTGATTCAATATGTGTGTGCATATGTGTGTGTGCATGTGTCTGTGTGCATGTGTTTTTTTCTTTCAGAATATTTATTCAAACAGAAGAGATGTTAAAAATATGTATCAGAAAAAATGCTGTATTTCTCAGTTGTTCAGATAGGGATAATAAAGGAATAGATAGAGATAAAGTAATTCCTAGGTTGGGCTACCCAGAAAGTTTAATAAATATAGTATATGTGCTATGTATGACTTCTCTTAATTCTACCTGTTTTGTCTATTGACTCCCAACCCAATAGATGGAAGGGAAGCAGTCATCTTGAAACTAGCAAGTCGAATATCATGAGAATAAATGTCTTTCAGTGATGGGTTCATTGAGAGACTGAAACTGGCTATGCTCCTGTTTGGAACCACAGACATAATATTAATGTGTATTCTAGCACATTAATGAATTCTTATGGGAACAATATACTCATTTGGGTAAGTTTTAATAAGGATGAGTTTTAAATATATTCCTACAAGAACTGGGTATAGAGATTAAATGAGTTTGTAAACCTTTGAGATATTTAGGATGTGGAATGACAATTTAATTCTAGATAAATGAAGAATATTTGATGATAAGTGATTCCCATTTATGCTGTTTTTCATGCCTGGTTTTGATAGTTTTGTAATTTACTATTTAAGCATAAGCTCTCTAATAATTATAAAGGGTGAAATAATTTTCTAATACCTTAATTACTCTAAAAATATTCCTGGGACTCTATTTAAAGACAGCTTGATGATTCTTAACATGGTTGATAAATGTGACGATATATATATATATATATATATATATATATATATATATATATATGTATATATATACATATGTATGTGTATGTGTCTGTGTATGTATGCCTATATGTATGTATACACACATATATAATTATTGTTTATGAACTACTTTCATGTCCCAAATAATATTTTATTAGGATAAGAAACTAAAAGTATTACTACAGAAAAAGTATTACTATGTTTATATATATATATATGCAGCATTAGAATTTATATGCAATGATAAATACATTATATTTTATGTGATATAGTTAACATCATGTTCTCATGATGGTTTTTCATGTACTGTACCTAAGTCTGAATCGTTAGTGTTGAGAAAGACTGCAATATTATTTCTTGCTTTATCCATCCACGTCATAGGCTTTCTTCCATTAAAGAAGTTTTACTTTTTCTTCTTCATACCTTCTCCACTTTCAATGTGTAATTTATAGAACATAAAAGTCATTGAAACACAGTGACATAATGTCATGCTTTGTTTCTAGTATTATAATAGTGCCCAAGATTTTCCTTTTCTTTCTCACCCTACTACTAGACTGTAGCAAAAACTTATTTTATAATGACATATTATTTGAATTCTTGTACAACATGTCAGAACATAGTCCAGGAATGGAGTAATGTGTGGAAAAATCTGAATGTTTGTTGAGAACGCTCAATGAAAAGAATATATGTTCAATACCCAATTAAGAAAGGGGAACTTGATTTAGGTTCATAATGCATTGAATTTACTTTCTGTCTTAACAGAATAAATCTCTGAGTTTCAGAGATAATGAGAAATTTACTACAGCTTAATAACTTAAATAAGGGGATCAAAAGGATATTTAAAGAACAAGTATGATAAGACAAATTTACAATAGTCAAATACTAAGTATAATTTATGAGATTTGATTCTTTGATCCATACATTTATTGACATATCAATAAATAATGGGAGCAAAATTAACTAAACCAAAATGTTTTGTTTTAAATTGTATATTATTATTATTATTATTATTGTTATTTTAAATTCCAACCAAAGATTTCCCTCTCACCTCTCCTCCCACCCAACCACACCTACTCTCCTTTCTATCCCCCTATCCACTCCTATCAATAGGCAAGGGCTCCCATGAGTGTCAACAAACTCTCACATATTAAGTTGGGAAAGCAACAAGTGCCCCAACCCCCAGAATTAAGGCTGAGCATGCCATCCTCTCATAAGGAATGGACCATGATGGAGAAATCTACAGACAGCTTTACTAAGCTCATGGATACTCATGAACTCTGGACAGAGAGCTATGAATTTCTATAGGACCAAACTGAGCTCTGTGTATGTGGGAGACAGTTGTGAAGCTTGGGTTATCTTAGGGGTCCCTGACCTTAGGACTAGGATCTTCCCTGGTGCATGAGCTAGCATTCTTTTGAGGAGATTTTGTATATTTTATTTCCTCTTTCTCACCTTCCTTTTGACTGCAATTGATGGATCAACTTTCTGTCACTATAATATTTAGAACTTTCTAAGCATTCCATTAATAAAATCTTGTAATCTATACAACTATTTTTCTGTTTTCTTACTTAGCATCATTACTTTGAAGTTAATCCCCGACATTGTATCCAACAATGGCACATTATTATACTTGTTGAACAATGTATTATTATTAAGATATACTAAAAATAGTTTAATCATTCACATCCTGCTGTCCATTGGAATCATTTACAGTTTTTAAATATTGCAATTTAAGTTCCTAAGAATATTCATGTGAATATTTTAAAAGCATGTGCTTTTGTTTCCTGTTAATGCCTATAAGCAATGTGTTATCTAAGAGTTAGAGAATACTTAATACCTCAAGAGAACGTCAAGCAGTTTTGGACCATGATGATACATTTTATATTCAAGCAATATTTTATTACATTTCTAATTTCTTCTAATATTCAACAAGTCATGAACTTCCCCTGAGGAATCAAGTAACATATATGTGCCACCTTGCGTACCTTAGTCTATCTTATATCTACATAGCTAAATTATGAGAGAATGTGACCCAAAACTTGGATTAAATAATTGAAAAGTAAAAAAGAAATCTTTTAATAATAAAATCTTTCCCTCAGTGTTTTGCATTGAAGAAATAATTTAAGTTCCCATTACCCATTAAATATGTTTTTAGATTTCATTCATGGGTTGATAAGAAATTAGAAATTTAGTCAGAACCATGTTAGTTACAATTATAGTATACTACTAAATTTCTTCTTAGTTCAGAAAATTAGGTCCGGCACCATTATTAAAACTTTTGTCTAATATTAATACGAATCTGTGTTAACATTTTATCTTGTGTTATGTCAAAAACACTGAGTTAGAGTGGGAAAGCCTTGCTTATTTGCAAAAGTCTCATTTATATGTAGGTTACTCAGTAGGTTCCTATATGAGAAAGTATCCATTTAGTTACTCTCACATGATAACTTAATGGATACACACACACACACACACTCACACACACGCACACGCACACGCACACACACACACACACACACACACATATATATATATATTTGCTTCTGGACTTTGAAGGAACAGTTGGAATTAAAAATTAAGAAGGCATGCTTTCTGCTCATTAGGCAATGATCACACGTCAAAGTCCTTCAAGATTTTTCATTTGAATCAGTGCTTATCTGACTCATCTATCATGCTTGTAACTTCAGAGATCTTACTTATTT
This sequence comes from Mesocricetus auratus, assembly GCF_017639785.1. Lineage (NCBI taxonomy): Eukaryota > Metazoa > Chordata > Mammalia > Rodentia > Cricetidae > Mesocricetus > Mesocricetus auratus. Next base: position 61,288,198 of record NW_024429190.1, read on the forward strand.
TCAACTATTCTGTACTTTCATTATTAATATTTAAACCTATTACATACCAACTGTTACCGATTATTATTATCACATAACTGCTGATATTGAACAATTGATTCCAGGACTCTAAAATTAGCACAGAGTCACAGGAATAGAACAGTGACGGATGAAGGATCCACAAAGAGAATGGCCTGAAACCTAATATCTACCTCATGGCAATGATTTCCTAAGATTACAAATTTTCAACACTGCCACTACTCTATCTATAAATGACATCAATCTAGTGCATGAATTGTGATGGTAATTTGGGATTTAATCTTGTGTTTATGTGTTGTGTCTTGCATATGTGTATATGATTCATTCATGTGAGTGTGTGTGTATGTATGACTGTGAGGATTCCAGTGCATAACATTGGGTTTTGTCATCAATCACTCTTTGCTTATTGTTTGAAGAGAGGTTCCCTCACCAAACTGGAAATTAGACTTGCCAAATTGTTCATCTGTTTTCCCCTACTCCCTAATGTTGGAGTTACAGAACATCCAACTTTTTATGTATAGGCTAAGGATTTGAACTTGGATGCTTGTGCTTGGAGAACAAGTGGTATTACCCACTGAACCATCTCTGTATCTCCTGGCACTTACTTTTTGTTATAATCATCAGTAATTACTAAATTTTCTAAATACTGTGATCTCGCTGACATTTTAATGTTATAACTCACATATTGTAAAATCATGAAACTAGGTTTTTTCCTGAAAGTACTTGAAAGCAAGCTATGGTTTGAATGTGCTCGTCGTGAGTGGACACTTGATCTCCAGCTATCACTCTCTTTTTGATTACAAACACAGTGCTATCAAAAGCCTCCTGTTTCTGCCTTCTGTCATGATGTTCTATCTCTCTTCAAACTATTCCAAAATTTACTCTTCCTCTCCTAACATACTTCTTGTAATGCATTTTATCATAGCCACAAGAAAGTTACTAATACAAATATTAAACCTGATACACAGCTTTGTTATTTAAAAAAAGTAAAATATAGTAAATAAGGGAGTTTTAAACAATACTTTACACCAGAACAAAATTATCTCAGGCTCATCCTGACTTACAGTCCTCCCGTCCAAATCCAGGAATGATATAACTGAGCTACACAGTAACTCTATTTTAAATTTTGTTCCAATAATCTTCATACCTATTTCCATAGTGAATGAACTAATTTATAACTCAATCAGCAGAATACAGGATTCTTCTTTCCTCTTATTAGTGCTGGCATTTGTTTTCTTTCCTTAATGATAGACATTCTGAGTGGAGGAAGTTGGAATTGTAAAGGAATTTTCGTTTACGTTTTTCTAGTGCAAAAGATACTTATCCCTGGCATACAGATGGAATTTGGGAGTCCATTCCACATGGAAGGATGCTCTCTCAGCCTGGACACATTGGAGAGGGCCTAGTCCCAGCCCCGGATGATATGACAGAATTTGTAGATGCCCCTGGAGGTCCTCACCCTCCCTGAGGAGCAGAGTGGGGATTGGGTGGGGCGATTGTGGGGGAGGATTTGCATGTGAAGCAAGCTTGTTTCTAATTTAAATAAGAAATATAAAAAACAAAAACAGCCGGGCGGTGGTGGCGCACGCCTTTAATCCCAGCACTCTGGAGGCAGAGACAGGCGGATCTCTGTGAGTTCGAGGCCAGGCTGGACGGATAGCCTCCAAAACAATACAGAGAAACTCTGTCTCATAAAACCAAAAAAAAAAACCAACCAAACAAAAGATATTGCAAGTTTACAAGAATTCATTTATGATATTCGCAGAGCAGACAAAATTTTAACTACCACCTTTGTATTCATGCAGAGAGATTGTGCTAGTCCTTTTCTTTTTTTGTTTATTATATTCTTATCAGCATGGCCAATATCTGAAATCACCAACATAAAAGCACGAAAAGTTTGATGCCCAGTTATAGAGGCTCTAGTCTATGGTCAATTGGCCTAGTTATAGAGGTTCTGGTCCATGGTCAATTGGCTCAATTTTAGGGGTTCTGTTCTATGACCAGATGACCCATGGCTCAGGATCCTAGGCCAAATTACTTATAGTGTTAATAACATCCCACCATAGCTATACACTGAAAGAGTGGATCCTAAAAAACCTCTAAACCATACCTACAAAGCCTAAAAACCACCACCTATTAATTTCCATCAGCCATTAGTAGGATCAAATTAGCAACTGAGCCATTAACAAAATATTTGTGGGACACAAGAGATTCAAATTATCATATTTTCTTTCTGTAAAATACAAAGAACAGCTTTTTAATTACATTGATTCTAACTCAAGTAGGTTCAAGTTAGATCAATGTGTATTTATTTTCATTCGTATCTTTAGAAACAGGATCTCATTTACGTCATGTTTCTTAGGATGTCAATAAATTCCTCCTCTTTCTTTGTCATCCCCATGACAATGTGAATTATGGGAGGCTGACACCATACCTAGCTTTAATCTTTATTTTCTGTTTGAATATGTAAATACATATATGAGAGAGAGAGAGAGAGAGAGAGAGAGAGAAAGAGAGTGTGTGTGTGTATGAAAACTTTCCACATGTTTTTGAAGCTTTCTAATAGGTCCCCAGAGCACATAAATTTTGCTACCCTTTGTTCTATTACCAAAAATAATCAGAGCCATTTTTGAATTCCTGAGCCTATTACATCACTGATTGGGAGGTTATTTCTTTAACTGAGAGAAATACCTGGAGATAGAATCAGCATGTTCCATAATTTTCACCCAAACTTTCAACAGAGTCTGCATAAAATATTGTTGGTTGATCAACTACGCCTTCTTCTACCCACAGAATAGGAAATTGCAGATAAAAAATCTTTGTGTATGAGTGGTCTTTAGTGAGAGCTTCATTATCTACGTGGAACCAAACTATAAAAGACAATCACATCTGTATCAGAATGTCTCTTCATAAATTGAACTAATATTCTAGATAACTTGTTTCTAAAAAACATGCTTTTATATTATAATATGTAGGAAACAAGGATACTCTCATCCTTTACTTTTCCCCCCAACTAAATGTTTCTAACCACAGCCATAGACCATGAAATGTCAGTGATCTATTAATTCAATTAATACCTTATATGAGAGGATTAATTCATATACTACCCTATATCCTATATGAGAGGAAAATGTTTCTCATTTTCCCAGAAACAGTGATGAGATTTGTGACAAAATATCTTATTAAGATAGTAGTCCATATTGTCTTCCAAATCCTTTAAAATAATCATATATTGTCAACATTGGATAGCTACTCATTAAATCTCAATTCTAAGGGATTGTATGTATGTTTCACTTTGTACCTAATAGTTTTGTTTTTTAATTTGACTGTCAAAAAGTGTATGCCACCTGTGGTTGGGCTGGTTTATCTAGTTATGTTATAGAATGCAGACAGAAAGGACTGATTTAGGGTACTAGGCAAATATTAGTTTATGCTTTTGAGTGGATTCATATTAGAATAGGCATTTAGTTCTAAGGCTCACATATGCATACAAATATACACTGTCACAATAATAACCCTCAATCTCAACATTTCACTAGCTCAGAGGCTCACTGTATTATTTCAAATGTTGGAAAGTACTTAGACAATGGAATGGGCATTGATATGCCAGAAAATGGTGAGAGAAGTCATTTCTGGTGAGGGAAGAAAAAAAGGAAGTAAAAAAATCTATGAAATATTTATAAGATTTACACGCTTCATTCTAATAAGAATGCAAATATTGCGAGTGCTTTCTACTCATGCAGTACTGACATTTATCAAATAGAATTCTGCTATTTGACCTCCTTCTGTAAACATTGACATTACACTCACATTTATAATAGATTTCTGTCTGTTTTACTGCAGTTGAATGTTTCCACCGGGAATGTTATTAGTTATTATGGCTGAAAATGCACCTGCACCAGCTGTGTGGCTAAGCATAAAAAAGGCACCAGCCAAAATCCCTGAGTCTCTTAACAGACCTTTGTTGCATTTCTGCCATGGAACCAAAATCCATACTGAAACAGCAGGAAGGAAAACTTCCTCCAAAGCTTCATTTCCATAGAAATGAGGATCTGACTTGTACTAGCATTTTCTTCCTGGCAGTATCTGATGTCCCCTTCCTTGAATCCTAATCTTTATCTTTTCTCCATTAGCTTCAGACAGTCTCATGTTACGTTAGTAGAAATTATTGGAAAAGGAGCATGAAGCCAATTGAATCATAGGAACATAGAAATGTTAAGGAAAAAATCAATACAATCAAGTTTATGAGAAAGCCCCAACAGAATGGGGAAAGTATAACCTTGGTCTAGCTTTTAAAACTATTGAACTATTAACACAAATTGCATTACTGAGATGTTATTTGAGATCAGAAGTTATTTTCCAAAAGAAATTTCTTATTTATGTATAGCCCTTGTGATAGTTACATTTTTAAATTTCTTTTTTCAGGATGGTAAAGATGAGAACAGATCAATTGAGAATATAAATGTTAAGAAAAATTCTCAGTAATATTGACAGGGAAGGAAGAAGAACTATGAACCCAAATAGGAATAGAGATATGCCTTTATAGGTATGGGCTCAAGGAAAGGTCATTTAGAAACTACCAAAATGTTAATAAATTAATGTTAAAAGCTAATTTCTGATCCTTCGATGATTCTAGTTTCTGAGTCAAGTACTTAAATTCATAGAACAATGTATTTTCAGTGCATAAAAAGTATTTCTATAAAAATTTAAATAAGAAATTATTATAAAAGAAAATATTTCTAAACATCATATCATAGACCTAACATGGAGTATATTGGAAGTGCTCTAGGTTCATTGAAAAGAACATTAGTCTAATCCCTAGCAACAGTCTATACACATATGTCTTTATGCCTACAGATAAAAATAGTCCTAATCACCCATTAAGGAAACTTCTGTTTACAAAAGTTGGAGATTATTACAGAAAACCACAACCAATAAACTCTGGAGTTGTGGAGCCCAGTCCTAAGTGACACATCTACAAAACACTCTCACACCTAAGACTCAGGGAACATTGTAATAAGAGACCATAGAGAGTTTGTTCTAAAACTAGAAGATCAAGGACTCTGTAGTAATCAAGCTCTCCTCATAACATTAGAAGTTACATAGATAAAGTCTCACTAACTGGAATGTCCAAATATGGGATGAATGAGAATGAAACTAAGGAACATGACAAATTGGATGGAGAAAATCCCAAGAGATCTCAAGTACCATTATGATAAAAGTATATTATGCTAATAAATTGCATTCTTTACAAAATTACCTGTAAATATTTTAAATTTGTGTGATGATGGCAAATGATCAGTCAGACTGCCTCCACCTTGGGCTTCAAAGCTGTCTCATAGTAAAGACAAATTAGGTTCATTCTTGTTTATGATTATACCTCTGTTTCTCAAGAATTGGGTAATGCCCCACCTGTAACCCTCAGTACAAATGGTTCTCTACTGCCTGTTCTAGGAAATGATAATCATGTCATTGTTTAGAACAAATTGTAATGACCATCTTGCAACCCTACCTTTGTTTCTAAAGGTTATAAGTATCATAACTTTGTTATGACTATCATGTTATGAGCATCTTGTTATGTTGAGCTCCTGTACCCCAATCTATTTTGCCCAACAATACCCTATTTGGAAATCTCCTGACCTGAAGTTACGAAAACATTTTCTTCCTTATGATTAGTGTAGTGAAAGCATGTAACTTTTTATTTCCCATAAACAATTGCCTCTACCATTTCAGGAACTGTCTGTTCTTGGTCAAGGAGCTTGTAGATCAGAGGAAATTTTGTTTCATGTATCTCTAACTTTGACACTCTTTCTTTCTTTGTTTTTTGTTTTTTTGAGACAGGGTTTCTCTGTATTGCTTTGGAGACTGTCCTGGAACTTGCTCTGTAGACCAGCCTATCCTTGAATTCAGAGACCCATTTTTCTCTGCCTCCCAAGTGTTGGGATTAAAGGCATGTGTGACCAATGCTTGACTCTCACACCCAAAGTCCATATTACTACAAACATGGTCAGGCCTATGGAAGCAATGCCATAGTTCCTGGTACCAACTTCTGTCTTACAGTTTCTATTACTGTGAAGATACACCATGGCTACAACAACTCTTAGAAAGAAAAATATTTAATTAGGGGTGGCTGTGGTAATACTTTGTTTGTGCTCTATGAAATAAAGCTTGCCTGAAGGTTAGTGTGTGAAGTTAGCTACCAGTTAAACATAAAGGTTTGGAAGCCTGTACAGACAGACAGACAGGAAGTAATATGGCTAGACAAAGAAAGTAATATAAGGTGGGAGGAGACAGGAGCTCAGTCCCTTTCAGGCTAAGGAGTTAAGTAAGAAGTGACTGTAGCTTGCTTGCTTCTTTGTGTCTCTGATCTTTCAGTATTTACCCCTCTATCTGACTCTGGGTTTTTATTTTTAAGACCAATTAGAACTCATGCTACAGTTGGCTGACTTACATTTTCTGAGGTTCAGTTCATTATCATCATAGTAGGGAGCATGGCAGCATGAAGGCAGATGTGGTGCTAGAGCTGAGAGTCGTACTTCCTGTAGGCAACAGGAAGTTGACTGAGATACTGCATGGTATCCAGAGCATAAGAAATCTCAAAGCCCTTCCCTACAGAGACCCACTTACTCAATAATGCCATACCCACCTCAACAAAGCCATGCCTCCTGGTAGAGGCATTCCTTTTGAGATTATGGGGCCAGTTGCATTCAAATATTTCATCTACCCAATATGAATTGAAATCATCTTGGCTCTTAGAAAATTTGAAAAATTCAACATGGGTGGCCTATCACTAAAATGAAGGCCCCAGTTTCTCTGATACATTTTCATTTGTTGTAGGATTTTGTTTAAGCTTAAGGTCCCAAATGGGGGACAATGAAACTTTGATCAATATATATAACATTGCAGGTGTAGTATATAGCTAAAAATTCAAGTGATAGACCCAAATAATAAAAAGTCCTTGTCCTTAATGTGTGTAGGGGGCATGAGAGCCTCATGATCACAGATAGCTTCCGGGATATGAAGAATGTGAAATAAGCAGGCTTTGTCTTCAATGGAAAAGATTTATACCTGTATCCACCTGGAAACCTGAGAATGAATGTAATGAATTACCGAGTGATATTTGCCATCTGTTGGGCCAAGCCTCACATGAATTCTCTCACACTATATTTTCATCTCAGATTCATCCAAGAGTCTCTCAGTCAGTGCAACCCCTTCTTATGGGAGATGTCCCATGTACTTTGTAATCAAGTTTACTATTATGCTTATCCCAGACCCTTCCTCCCTAAACTTTTATCCTGAGTGTTACTTCTCAGTCTGAAGAACATATTCTTACAGAAGAGGTCACAGGTATTTTGCAAAAGACACATACTTTGTAAAGGAGTTTTCATGTAGTTATGTCTTAAGCTTTATTGTAATGATTGCCTGGAGAATCCTTTTTCATTTAAAAGTTTTACTACTGTTAAATATATCAAAAATTAATCATTCAGGGTCAGACTTTGGAAGTTTGAACACATACCAGATAACTAAGTCATATTGAACCAGATTTATTTCTTTCCTCATGGGAATCATTACTCAGTTGGATGGGATATTTGCAGGGACCCCCACCAATATGGAGTTGCCCAAACCACATCTTAAATATCTTGCCTAGGTTTTTGTAAAAAAAAAGTACAACTTCTGCAAAAAAAATGTATATGAATAGCTAGGTTATTTGTTTCCTAAAGTAAATGTAAAACAAAGATAGCACTGCAATACTCTTACATCTTACATACAAATGTTTCAGAAAGTCTCCTGTTATACATATTTCAAGAGTAATATGATTCCTTCCCTTCCTTGTTTTTTCTATCATTCACTTTTCATTAATAGCCTACAAAAATCTGATTTGTATTGTACTTGAATTAAAGATCTGTAGCAGAATTCATTATACTCACATATTGGACATAAAATCAAATACATTATAAACATTTAATAAAATGTAAGTATAATATTGATGTGCCCTATATAAAACATATTTAAATAAATTTGGATGAACTACTGGAAATTAAAAAATTTTAAATCAGAAAATGTAAATAAATTAAGCAATTATAGTCATTTTAAAGTATTATAATATCTCAAAGCATTTCTCAAGATTACTTTTTCTTTTAATTATTATTGCTTTTTTGATAGTAAAATATTATTGCATAATTTCCCCTCCTTTACCTTCTTCCAACCCTTCTCATACATTCCCCCTGTATTTATTTTCAATTATTTCAATTGTTGATACCTACATATAAATATAGACTTGTGGATTGATGCAGACATTCCTAATATATAAATATAACTTCCTCACTTTGGAAAATATTACTCGTATTTATGGTTTTATAAGAAAAACTGTGGGGGAATGAGGGAACATTGCTATAGCTTTGAAGGAAAGCTAAACTCCATAATCCTATCAATACAGCAAGAATGATGTATATGGATATTTTCCAGAATCTTATACTTTCATTTAAATGTCTACAAACTATTCAAGGAATTGAGGAAAGAAACTAAATATTGAGTGAGTATAAGTTTTTTGGAGACCATATTTTTCTGTCTTACAGTAGTAGTTCAGCTTCTTTTTACTAATTCTTGTACTAGCGTGTCAAAATCTCATACATCCCATATATAATATATGTATATACATATATATGTATACATATATATATATATATATATATTCTGATAATGGTTTTCCCTTTGACATTTCCCTGATACTTCCCATTTCCCCACTTCCCTCTTTAAAAAGAAACAAGCCATAAATATAAGTGAATAAATACATACATACCTACATGCATACATACATACACACACGCATACATACATAAAACAAGTCCCACATTTTTCAAGACAAAGTAGACAATAATTCATCCCACACTGATCAGGCAATAGATGCACAGAGTTTAATTAGCAGAAAGGAATGATACAATTTGTAGGTAGAGAGGGCTGATACAAATCTACACATTTTGGTAAATAGTCATTATAAGCAACAGCAGAATTTAATCCTTGAACCAGAAAGAAAAGATTCCCAATAATCCAAAACATAAATCTAAGCTAAATTGGAAAATTGATTGTTCTAAGTTGCTTGTCTTTTCATAAAAGCAAGATCCAATATTTGAGTTTCTCTTTTTGCACACACTAAGATCATTTAGTTTACTGTATTGTAATTTTCCATTCTGCAGCTGAAGAATATTGTATTTCCAATTATTGTTTAAATACTTAGTGCTATAGCACTCTTTTTATATGGAGCTTCATTTTACTTAAAATGAAATTATGAGTCTTTTTTATATTAAATATAGTTCATTAAACTGAATGACATCACGGGTTTGTTATAACTTTAAATCTGCAATAAGCACAACATGGAAAATATCTAACTAAGGCTTACTTGTCTTTGCATGAACAACACAAACAAGAATAAAACTGGAGAAACAACTGTGTTTGAGTTTTTGCTTCTATAAATATTGCATAAATCATCATTGAATGGATTTTTAGTTAGTTCTCAAAACAATCTTAGTTAAACGTTTATGCTTATTATACCTATTCAATAGATTCGAAAAATATTGTTTATAGAACTTACACACCTTAGATCACAGTAAGATATTGAATCACAGTGTACCTACCTGTATTGACTAACATGCACTGCAGTTATTGCAAGCGAAATTTAACAATAACCAAAAGTTTTAGTCTTCTGAGTTTTGATTGCTGCTTTCATTCAAAGTATATTTTTGTATAACCTTATAAGTTTCATATGTCGGAGCCTTAGTGCCCCCATGTGACAGTATCAAGACACAAGTCCTTTAGTAGACAGTTAGATACTATGGACAGAAATTTCGTGGGTAAGATGAGTGTAGATATTCTGGAGCAGTGTTTTGACCCCTGTTCCATGAGAAGATTAACCAGGACATGGACCTTCAATAACAATATGTTAGAGATTTGACGTGGTTCTTACCAATCATCAAAACTGAAAAGTAGATCATCAGGTAAACAGGCCAGCTTCCCGGCCTGTGTTCTAGAGCCTGCGTATCGCCTGGGAACTGCACAGAGCTCCCAATCCCGGCGGGAGCCAAGCACCCCAGACTCCAGATCTTCTCTCCCACCAAAGAGACCAGGAAACTACAGGAGCCAGGGAGACCAGGGGAGTAGCTGTTCCGGATCAGGTACAACAGGACCCAGCATAGGGTCCAGGGGACCAGGTAGGAGGCTAAGCGCCCCAGATTCCTGTTCTTCTTCTCTACCCATGGACCAGCATTTGGACAAGGCATAGAAGAACCACCAGATTACTGGACTTACTAGCACCCACCAAAGGGAACTCTGGTCCCCAGACCAGGAAGGGGCTCTTTCTGCACCCACTAAAAGAAGAGATGGGAAAGAGACAATACAAAAACACAGTCAGCAACAGAAAAACAAATATGACACCGCCAGATTCTAGAGACTCCACACCAGCAAGACCCCAATATTCCAACGCGAAGGAAGCAGAAGAGAACGACCTTAAAAGCACTTTCATGAAAATGATAGAGGCCCTAAAAGAGGATATTGGAAAATCCCTCAAAGAAATGGAAGAAAAAACAAACCAAAAAATGCAAGAAATGGAAGAAAAAACAAACCAAAAAATGCAAGAATTGGAAGAAAAAACAAACCAAAAAAGGCACGAAATGGAAGAAGAAATGAAGCAAAAAATGCAAGAAATGGAAGAAAAAGCAAAGCAAAAAATGCAAGAATTAGAAGAAGAAACATACCAAATAAGGCAGGAAATGGAAGAAGAAACAAAGCAAAAAATGCAAGAAATGGTAGAAAAAACAAAGCAAAAAATGAAAAAAATGGAGGAAGAAACAAACCAAAAAAGGCAGGAAATGGAAGAAGAAACAAAGCACAAAATCCAAGAAATGGAACAAAAAGCAAACCAAAAAATGCAAGAAATGGAAGAAAGAACAAACCAAAAAATTCATAAAAGGCAACAAACGGACGAACAGATAAACAGAAAATTGCAAGAAGCAATGCAAACGCTGCAAGGGTTGAAAACTGAAATAGAGACACTAAAAAAAACACAATCTGAAGAAAGGCAGAAAATAGAAAAGCTGGACAAACAGTCAGGCACTACCAATACAAGCATTACCAACAGAATAGAAGAGATGGAAGAGAGAATCTCAAGTGTTGAAGATACATTAGGAGAAATGGATTTATCAACCAAAGAAAACCTTAAATCCAACAAATCCTTAACACAAAACATCCAGGAATTATGGGACACCATGAAAAGACCAAACCTAAGAATAATAGGTATAGAAGAAGGAGAAGAAATCCACCTCAAAGGGGCAGAAGGCATATTCAACAAAATCATAGAAGAAAACTTTCCCAACCTTAAGAAAGACATGCCAATGAAGGTACAAGAAGCCTACAGAACACCAAATAGAGTGGACCACAAAAAAATATCCCCTCGCCACATAATAATCAAGACCCCAAACATACAGAATAAAGAAAGAATATTAAGAGCAGCTAAGGAAAAAGGTCAAGTAACATATAAAGGCAGACCTATCAGAATTACACCTGATTTCTCCATGGAAACTCTGAAAGCCAGAAGGTCCTGGATAGATATTCTACCTACACTAAGAGACCATGGATGCCAGCCCAGACTACTATACCCGGCAAAGCTCTCAATCACTATAGACGGAGAAAACAAGATATTCCATGACAAAACTAGATTCAACCAATATGTGTCCACTAACCCAGCCCTACAGAAAATTTTGGAAGGAAAACTCCAACCCAAGGAAGCTAACTACAACCAGAAAAACATAAGCATTAGAGAATCCCTCTCTACCAACAGCCAAAAGAACAAAGGGGTGAAATTCCACCCATAATTCCACCAACAACAACCATCGCAAATCGAAGAAGGATGAGCAATCAATGGTCATTAATATCCCTCAATATTAACGGCCTTAACTCACCCATAAAAAGACACAGACTAGCAGAATGGATTCGAAGACAGAACCCTTCCTTCTGCTGCATACAAGAAACACACCTCACCCTCAAAGACAGACATTACTTGAGAGTTAAAGGTTGGGAAAAAATTTTTCAATCAAATGGACCCAAGAAACAAGCAGGGGTAGCAATCCTAATATCTAACAAACTAGACTTTAAAATAAAATCAATCAAAAGAGATGAAGGAGGTCATTACATACTCATCACAGGTGAAACCCACCAAGACGAAGTGTCTATCCTGAACATCTATGCCCCCAATACAAAGGCATCCACATTCGTTAAAGAAACATTATTAGAACTTAAATCTCATCTAAAGCCCCACACAGTTATAGTGGGAGATTTCAACACACCACTCTCACCACTAGACAAGAATACCAGACAGGAACTCAACAAAGAAGCAAAGGGTCTAATAGAAGTAATGACCCAACTGGGATTAACAGATATCTATAGAACATTTCATCCACATAAAAAAGAATATACCTTCTTCTCACCACCACATGGAACCTTCTCAAAAATCGACCACATACTTGGCAACATATCAAACCTCAGCAGCTACAAAAAAATTGGAATAACTCCATGCATCTTATCAGACCACCATGCCTTAAAATTAGAATTCAACAACAACACAAATTGCAGAAAACCTACAAACTCATGGAAATTGAATAATGCTCAACTGCACCATCCCTGGGTCAAAGAGGAAATAAAAAAAGAAATTAAAGACTTCCTCGAATTCAATGAGAATGAAGACACAACATACCCAAACCTATGGGACACTTTGAAAGCAGTGCTACGGGGAAGTTCATAGCACTAAGTGCTCACATGAAGAAACAGGAAAACAGTTATACCAGAGAATTAACATCACAGCTAAAAGCTCTAGAACACAAAGAAGCAAACTCCCCCAGGAGGAGTAGACGCCAGGAAATAATCAAATTGAGGGCTGAAATCAACAAAGTAGAAACCAGGAAAACAATACAAAGAATCAATGCAACGAAGAGTTGGTTCTTTGAGAAAATCAACAAGATAGACAAACCTTTGTCCAAACTTACCAAACAGCAGAGAGTGAACACGCAAATTAACAAAATCAGAAATGAAAAGGGGGACATAACAACAGACTCTGAGGAAATCCAGAGAATCATTAGGTCATACTTTGAAAACCTGTACTCCACAAAATTCGAAAATTTAAAGGAAATGGATGACTTCCTGGACAGCTATCATTTGCCAAAACTAAATCAAGAACAGATAAGCAATTTAAATAGACCTATAACCCCTATGGAAATAGAAGCTGTCATCAAAAGTCTCCCAACCAAAAAAAGTCCAGGTCCAGATGGCCTCAGTGCAGAATTCTACCACAAATTCAAAGAACAGCTTATACCAATTCTTCTCAAAGTGTTCCACACAATAGAAGCAGAAGGGTCTTTGCCAAACTCTTTCTATGAGGCTTCAATAACCTTGATCCCCAAGCCACACAAAGATACAACCAAGAAAGAGAACTTCAGACCAATATCCCTCATGAACATTGATGCAAAAATACTCAATAAAATACTGGCAAATCGGATCCAAGAACACATCAAAACAATCATTCACCACGATCAAGTAGGTTTCATCCCAGGGATGCAGGGATGGTTCAACATACGAAAATCCATCAACGTAATCCACCATATAAACAAGCTGAAAAACAAAAATCACATGATCATCTCACTAGATGCTGAAAAAGCCTTTGACAAAATCCAACATCCCTTCATGATAAAGGTCTTGGAGAGATCTGGGATAACAGGGACATACTTAAACATAATAAAAGCCATATACAGTAAACCAACAGCCAACATCAAACTAAATGGACAGAAACTCAACACAATTCCTCTAAAATCAGGAACAAAACAAGGCTGTCCACTCTCTCCATACCTTTTCAACATGGTACTTGAAGTTCTAGCTATAGCCATACGACAACAAAGGGGGATCAAGGGGATACAAATTGGGAAGGAAGAAGTCAAACTTTCACTGTTTGCAGACGATATGATAGTTTACATCAATGACCCAAAGAACTCTACCAGGGAACTCTTACAGCTGATTAACACCTTCAGCAAAGTGGCAGGTTACAAGATCAACTCAAGAAAGTCAGTAGCCCTACTATATACAGATGATAAAAGGGCTGAAAGAGAAATCAGAGAAACATCACCCTTTACAATTGCCACAAACAACATAAAATACCTTGGGGTAACGCTAACCAAACAAGTGAAAGACCTGTATCGTAAGAACTTTGAATCTTTAAAGAAAGAAATTAAAGAAGCCGTCAGAAAATGGAAAGATCTCCCATGCTCTTGGATAGGTAGGATCAATGTAGTAAAAATGGCAATCCTGCCAAAAGCAATCTACAGATTCAATGCTATCCCCATTAAAATCCCAGCACAATTCTTCACAGACCTTGAAAGAACAATAATCAATTTCATATGGAAAAACAAAAGACCCAGGATAGCCAAAACAACCCTGTTCAACAAGGCAACGTCCGGAGGCATCACTATCCCTGACCTCAAGCTCTATTATAGAGCTATAGGCCTGAAAACAGCTTGGTATTGGCACAAAAATAGACAGGCAGACCAATGGAATCGAATTGAAAATCCGGGTATTAACCCACACACGTACGAACATCTGATACTCCTGTCAGAATGGCTAAAATCAAAAACACCAATGACAATTTATGCTGGAGAGGATGTGGTGAAAGGGGGACACTCCTCCATTGCTGGTGGGAGTGCCAACTGGTTCAGCCACTTTGGAAAGCAGTATGGAGATTCCTCAGAAAAATGGGAATAAACCTACCACATGACCCAGCAACTGCACTCTTAGGCATATATCCAAAAGATGCCCATTCATATAACAAAGATGTCTGTTCCACTATGTTCATAGCAGCTTTATTTGTAATAGCCAGAACTTGGAAGCAACCTAGATGTCCCTCACCCGAAGAATGGATAGAGAAAATGTGGTACATCTACACAATGGAGTACTATTCAGCAGAAAAAAATAATGGAATCATGAGATTCGCAGGCAAATGGATGACACTAGAAGAAACCATCCTGAGTGAGGTAACCCAGTCACAAAAAGAGAAACATGGCATGTACTCTCTCATATATGGATTTTAGACATAGATCTGGGGAGTGCCAGCCTACAATCCTATTGCCAGAGAGTCTGGGAAACAGAAACTTCATTTACTGGCTGGTTAAGTACTGAGCTGAACTCAAGAAAGCCAGTATCAGAGAGGGAGGACTGATGATCAAAGGGATTAAGACTGGGCTGGTTGAACCCCCAGAAACAGCTGACCAGACAAAGGTTAACTCTTGAATCCCAGGCATCAGCCTGGGAATCCAGCATGGGACTGATCAAGACCCCCTGAATCTGGGTGTCAGTGAGGAGGCCTAGGTAATCTATTGAGCCTTGGACAGCAGATCAGTACCCATCCCAAGTATACACACGGTCTCTGGACTCCCATAGAACAATGTGAGGTGCACTCTCACCCTGAACTCTTGGGGAAGGGTCTAGGCCCTGCCCTATATGAAATGACAGACTATGGACACCCCCATGGAGGGCCTCACCCTCCCTGGGGGAATGAGGGGATAACGGGGAGGGGATGGGGGGAGGGCACGGGAGGAGGGGAGGGAAAGGGAGAGGGACCTCTTACTGACTTGTGAAGCAACCTTGTTTCTTATCTAAATTTAAAATGGAAAATAAAAAAAATATTAAAAAAAAACAAAAAAAACTGAAAAGTAAATTTCTCTCATTTACAAGTCACCCATTCTATGATATTCTGTTGTAGAATCATAAAGAGAAGAAAACAAAATATGTCCTTTGAAACCAGAAACCTGTGTTCTTGCTTAAAGGCTATGCATTATCAAAGATGCTGAAAATAGCCATTTAAGCAGATAAAATCTGAATGAACTCAAAATAAAAGTTCTTATTACATCCTCAGAAAGTTTGAGTCAGAATATAAACAGCAACTATCAAAATTGAAGAGGCCAACAGATGAATAATATGTTGCCAGAAAACACCATTAATCATCACCATGAAGAATAGTGCTTTTTTAGGGAATTGGATGCTATTGCTTATTGATGGAATTCAGATGTACATACATTAATAATGCAAATAAAGTGCTCTTATATGATATTCTCAAAAGACTGGGAAAAAGTAAACTTTCAAAGTTGACCCATTAATGAGAAAGTCCCATGCCTTCATTAATTGGTCAAGCAAGAGTCCAATGACACTTTCTTATTGGAGGGAATTTCTTCATGTCACAGCATGGGGATCAGGGTTGAATTCATTTCATAAGACACCAGAGCACTATCTTCTCCCTGACATGTTCTTCCCTTCAAGAGTAACTCTTCAGTAGTACTTTAAGTGAATAGGGAAAATAACAGCACAACCATTTCCCCTTTAACTTTCCCTGCAGTAAAAGAAATAATATAGATATAGCTCTAGTTAGACTTCTTCCTCACCACAGAATAAAAATTCTGGAACACATATAGGAAGTTTACACTGAAAAAATGAAGACATGAAATTGATTCAAATATGAGGCACGCTAGCAGCATTGTAGAATATTTCCTACTCATACAAGACATATGTACAATTGAAACAATAGTATGTAAATAAAGCTCCCCCAACATGAGATGTTTGCAATCCCAAATGAAGAGGATTTTTGTTGGACTGTTCTGTAGGCTGAACATGGTAAAGAAGACAATCTCTGAGTATGTTCAAACAGAACATACAAAAAACTAAAAAGAGGATAAGGCACCAAATATAAAATTGTGGAATAAAAATAAAAATGTACCATGAATCTAGGGATAATCTCAAAAGTAAAAGAAGACGCCAAAATCATGGTAAATAGAAATAATTGACAATTCCCCCAAATTTGTACCAACTGAAAAATAGAAGACAAAAAATTTAGAGTATTCAATAGAGTATATAGTGACAGAGATAAATCTGTACAAAGACAGAGGTGAGAAAAATTCCTGAAAGAAGATAGAATAAGAAACACAATGAATTAGCATGGGAAAGGGTAAGATGCACCACAAATTCACCCAACACTTGTGTGAGCAAGAAGATAATTGACAGAAAGTATTGGGAGGAGCAAGAATCTACCCACCACCACCAACCTCATTCGTTGAAAGAAATGTATGGGTACTTCCTAGTCTTCAAAAATATAGTTGGGTAAATATTTTAGGCTGATAGAAAATAATAAGGTCAAGAAAAATTCTGACTTATATAAAAAAAGAAGAGCAATAAAGAGTAAATCAAGGAAATTAGGAACTCGGTTATTTATTCTATAATAGATGATCGTCAGACCTCTACCATGATGATTTCACAATGGTGTGCATTTAATGTAAAAGTGGGTGTCATATATGTGTTAGAGGTATATTTGTGTGTGTGTGTGTGTGTGTGTGTGTGTGTGTGTGTGTGTACACATACTGGTTGGAAACCGAAATGAATAACAACAATGGTAAAAGGGATGGCAGAGAGAATTTAAGATAATTTACTTACAAGATACCTAACGTGTAGGGAAGTATAGAATAAGGTTTGCTTTTTAAATTGAAAATAGAAGTTTTTCACTCAATATATTCTAATTATGAGTCCCCCCTCCCAACTTGAAGATCCTCTCCACCTCCAACCCAGCAAAATCTGCATCCTTTTTTTGCTTTCTCATTAAAACTCATGCAGGCTGCTTCCAGATTCTGGCTATTACGAGTAGTGCTGCTATGAACATAGTGGAACAGATGCCCTTGTTGTATGAATTTGCCTCATTTGGATATATGCCTAAGATTGGAATTGCTGGGTCTTGTGGTAGATTAATTCCTATTTCCTGAGGAAACTCCATACTGATTTCCAAAGTGGTTGTACGAGTTGGCACTCCCAACAGCAGTGGAGGAGTGTTCCCCTCTCTCCACATCCTCTCCAGCATAAATTGTCTTCGGTGTTTTTTATTTTAGCCATCTGAAGAGTGGATAGAGAAAATGTGGTACATATACACAATGGAGTATTACTCAGCAGAAAAAAACAATGGAATCTTGAAATTCGCAGGTAAATGGATAGCACTGGAAGAAACCATCCTGAGTGAGGTAACCCAGTCGCAAAAAGACAAACATGGTATATACTCACTCATATATGGATTTTAGACATAGATCAGGATAGTGCCAGTCTGCAATTCCACTGATAAAGAGTCTGGGAAACAGGAAAGAACCTAAAAGATATACATAGTACCTAAGAGAAGAGGATTGAGACAAGATCCTCTGAATGGAAGGGGAACACGGCGAGGGGTGGGGGGGAAGTGGGAGCTGGGAAGAAGAGAGGAGGAGAAGAGGAAGAAAGAATAGCTCATGGTGGAACAGGAAGGTTGAGTGGGGGGGTAGAATAGAGGGAAGAGGGAATCATAGGTTAGAAGACAGATCAAGCACCAGAGTGACCTCTAGTGATCTAAAGGGATGACACCAATTGGCAAGCTAAGCAATAGTGGAGAGACCACCTCGAATGCCCATTCCTGATAATGAACTTGATGTCTATAACCATCCGGGAGCCTTCATCCAGAGACTGATGAAGCAGAGGCAAACACCCACAATTAAGCACTGAACTGAACCCAGGAAACTCAGTGACAGAGAGAGAGGAGTGATGAGCAAATTGGCAAAGAATGGGCTGGCAAAACCAGCAGAGACAGCTGATCTGAACAGGGGAGAGCTCTTGGACCCCAGAACGACAGCTGGGAGGCCAGCATGGGACTGATCTGGACACCCCCCGAATGTGAGTGTCAGTGAGAAGGCCTGGGCAACCTATGGGGCCCTGAGCAGTGGATCAGTGTCTATCCCTGGAATACAAACAGTCATCATGTGCCCATAGCACAAAGAGGGATGCTCTCTCAGCCTGGACTCTTAGGGGAGTGCCTGGACCCTACCCAGAGTAAAATGACAGATTCTAGATATCCCCTATGTGGAAGGAATTGGCAATAGCGTGGGAGGCTGGGGGGGATAGGGGAGTGAGGGAGGAGGTGAGGGAGAGGGAACTGGGATTGACATGTAAAACAAGCTATTTAAAATTAAAATTAAAAATTAAAAAAACATGCAGGCATCTAAAAAGCAAAAGAAAAAATATAAAATATGATAAAACAAACAAACCTTATTAGTAATAAACAACCAAGCATAAAACATTAAACAAAAGAAAAAGTACAAGAAAAACATGTAGATACATAAATACACACATTGGCAAACATAGAAATCACATAAAAACACAAAATAGAGAACAACAATAATATAAAAGTGAAAGAACTGTAGGACAAGAAAATAAAACAAAACAAAAATGTAAACACAAAATATAAAAAGACCAGTCATAGCAGTATGAGACAAAACGACAATAACAAAATAACCCTCCAAAAATACAATTGAGTTCATTCCTTGTGGGTCATCTACTGATGGTCATGAGGCCTAGTCATAAAAATAGTTTGTGTGAGTCAGTGACACTCCATTAGAGAAAATTACTTTTCAATTGCAAGTGGTTATCATTCTGCACATTGACCAGTTCGGATCTCGGTATTTGTTCTCATCTACTGCAGGTGGAAGCTTCTCTGATGCTGGCTGAGCAAAACATTGACCCATGAGTGCAGCAGAAGGTCATAAGGAGTCATTTTACAGATAAATTACTTTAGCAGAACAGTTAGTTCTATTTGCTTTTCCCCTAGAGCCATTGCTGTATATGGCCAACACAAAATGACCTCAATTGTGTTTTTGGAAGAAGTTTGTCTCATAGTTTTTGTCTGAGCTTTTGCTCTGCTGTTGTTATTGTTTCTTACAGATCTTTTACTTATGTATTATGCTTTCCATTTTGTTTTTATGAGTTTTCTCTGTAAGTCTGTTTCCCATATGTTTTCTTCATGTCTTTTGAGGGATATGGAAGTGGGAACTAAAGCAGGGGAATCACAATCAGAATACATTACTTGGAAGAAAATCTATTTTCTATTCATACAATTGAAACTGTATTACAATAATATCCATCTATGTAGATTATTTAATAGGCAAGACATTTTCCTCAGATCTAAACTAAACTGTATACAGATATGTACTTGAGTGTTTATATATATATATATATTCTTAAGTACATTATCTACTAAGTCCTTGTGTGTGTGTGTGTGTGTGTGTGTGTGTGTGTGTGTGTGTGTGTGTGCTTCACCAATTGCTGTTCCTTTCCCTGGGGAATAATTTGTCCTGCTTTTAGAATTCCTTAGTTGCCTAGTCTTTCCTCTGTGTTGAGGTTTTGTTAGCTTTCCTTCTTCCATGTTAGCATGTCAGTTGGAGTCATCCTTTGGCATGCTGTTTGGAAGCAACCAGTATTATTTCTAGTTACACTTTGAATATTTATCCTTATACTTAACTCTCATCATGTAATCTTGTCTCAGAATCAGGAGACCATCATAAAAATAATACAACTGATCAAGAGGCAGATGGTGGAACCTTGTGAGCCCAGTCCCAGTACAAACATCGTCTGAAAAACTCCTGCACCTAAGGCTCAGATATCATTGTAGAAGAGGAAGAAGAGCAAATAGGTTTTTTTACAATTATCTTCTTATGACTACTGTTAACAAAAACATTTTCTTGTTGTAAAGATTAGAAAGCAGCATGCAGATAACTTAGGTACATTAATTAAAGTTAATAAATATGATTTAGGTCATTCAAAGGAAGCATATATTTTCTCATAAGCATTAAAAGATTGTGCCTTTTTAAAAACATTGGCACAAATATACAAGGCATTATACCGTTGTACACAGTGCTGTGTTTCATCCACAGATTTTCACTCAAGTATAGTCCATATCCTTTTCTTTGTTTTCTATCATAAGTCTTCAGCCTTCCCCTAGAAAATCTCCCTTCTAAATTCATGTGATATTGCATAAGAATATGCATATATAGTAGACTTTATACACATCTATAAATTTTTAATATGTTTGAATATAATTTAGAGTAATAAATATTATTTTTCAGAACATAATTTATTTCTCTTAATGATAATATGGTGCTGTAATAATTTTTTGCTATTTTTGAACATTATTATATTTGTATTCATTAGTGATATGGGTATATATTGTCTTTTCTTATAGCAGTCAGCTAGATTTTGTTTTGGGGTAAATATTGTCCTATGAATATAAATTAAAAGTATTCCTATTCATTCAGAAAAATTTTAAGGGTCTGAGTGATCTTTTGGTCCTAAGATACATGTGATAGATGTTGTCACAGCAGTGAAGGGCAAAAGTAGCATGATCATCTCTACAGATGCAGAAATACCAATTGTCAAAATGAAGCATCTTTTATATGATAGAAACTTTCAGCAAGATAGATATCAGAGGAATAAAACTCAACATAACAAAGGTTAACTATGATAAGCTTGTCTTTTAATATTCTTTAGTAGAACTACATGATTACTGATCCAATCTTAATCATTATCAGTTCACTCACATTGATTTTTTTCTTCCTGGTTCAGAATATAGATTGTATCATGCGTGAACTTGTGATACTCATTTGTCTTACTATTCCACCAGTTCTTAATATGTTTTAAAATAAATTGATTTATTTCAGATATCCACTGATCTGTTGAATTCTTCTTAATGCATTAGTAGTTCAGGGATTTACATCTGTGTGTTGGTAAATTTTATATATGTATATGTGTATAGACATATATATATATAAACATATGTATAAATTCCATATATGTTTAGAATTTCATTAAGTGACATAGATAAAAATACGCCAATGTCTTAAAATTTAAAGGCATGTTTAGTAGAACAATATAAGTATATAAATGACTATATCTAAGAAAACAGAGTGGTGCTATGTCATATGTATACAGGGCAGACACATAGGTGACATGCTTCCCTGTGTCTTCACACACATTTCAATAATTTATTAGCTATCTTTTTCTTTGAGAATTTCATACATGTCCATCATGCATTATAATTACTCTCATTCACCATTCTGTTTAATTTCAGTCCCACCTGAATACCTCCCTACTCTAACTTGTGCACACAGATAGATCCTTGTCCTTTTGCTTTGTTTTGTGATTCATTGAGTTTAATCAAAATCAAAGTCATCTGTATAAAAATGATTTTGGCGCTATTCAGTGGAAACAGTAGTCTCATTCATGACTACATATCTACTAGATTCACTCATGTTTTACAGAACCTATCAGTCACCGAAAGTTCAGTATCATGGGGTAAGACTTCATGATCCCATCCTCTCATTATACATAGCTATTTGTAGGCCTATTCATGTGCAAGCCTGAAGCAACTAACCCCAACTGTTAGTACATGATATCAGTGCCTTTATCACGCACAGAAAATGTATTTTACAGCTGTCTTATTTTCCTGTTGTTGTATTATTTCTGTCCCCTCTTTTGTAATGTTACCTGAGCCTTAGATGAGGTGGTTTAAATGTATCATACATGATTTAAAGTCCATTCATTGGAGGACACTTATGTCAGGTACTATTACATATTCAATTACCCATGATAGACAGTCACAGACCTTAGTAGTGCTAATTTCCTAAGCTGGCTTAATGTCTGCCTGTATTATATACACTAATTCTTATATCCATGGACAAATATATCTATCATTCCTCATCAAAAATATTTCATATTTTCAGTTGATGGAGACTATTACAGACATCTATACTGGTCTTTGTACAGAGAATAATTACTGTTAGATCTCCATAATTAAACTGATAGATGTACAACACCGCTTCTAGATCTAAGATTAAAGAAGCATCACAAAGGGAGTGACAGAAAAACATTAAGAGCTGGAGAATAAGAGCACCTGTTGCTAGATAGTGTCTTCTAGTCATAGCATGGAAAGTATACCCATGAAATCTCAGCAATGTAGTTTCTTAAAAAAGACCTGCATAATGGTAACAACAGTTAACACACCAATATGGATGGGGTGATTTCACAAATCCCTACTTCTAGATGAAGAGCTACAGATTTCTAATTAGTACTGAGTGTGAATCTTGTGCAAATGAGATGCTCAGAGGAGAGATGCCTGGAAGAGTTTTAGACAAAATGAGGCATCTGGAAAGGACACTCTTCCATCTTTTGAGTTTCTTGCAGGCTGTGCAGTGTGTTCCAGGTTTCATGACTTTGTGAGCTGTCACACATGCTGCAAAGGGCCTTAGTGATCGAAATGTCTTCAAGTCATTTCTGCTGCTGTAAGTAACCCCTCAGCCACATTCCTGTAAGTCATCCCAGTAAAACTCTTTGGTTCACTAAGAAAAGTAATTCCAGCTTGGTACAAAATGAATACTAACTGAACTAAATAGATTATTTATGTATTTATTTAAATAAGTGTATATGGATAGAACAATAATAATTAATTGAGATAATAAAGCCTGATAAACTTGAGGGGAAGCGGGGTAGCACATGGGACCAACTGGAAAGAGGAGAGAAAGAAGGAGTAGATATGATGAACTACAGTATTGACTTATGACTGCTCGATAAAATAAATGAATAAAAAAGAGCCAAAATTCTTGTATTCTTTTTAATTAAGGTGTTCTATTTGCCAGTAAGAACTTGGGTGTCTGATGGGAGGGTGAAAACTTGCTAGATCAGAGAAGCTGAGAAGCAACCAGTTGACCTTCCTTTCTGGCTGGAGACTCAGCAAAAGAGTCATATCTGTTCTAGACCCAAACCAAAGGACAGTGAATCTCTAAGTCTCTCCCTACATGTTCCTGTGCATCTTTCTATCTGCATTCCTAAAATAAATCATGGAAAATATAAATTTAATTGAACTTCTCGGTCAATCATTTTTTGAAATGTGAGATTTGAAGTAGAAAACATGATTACATGCAGAAAATATATTTATCTATGATATGGTTCTTACTAAGATATCAGTCATGAAGGGTGAATATATAAAAATGAGCGTGTTATGTTACTACCCATTTTTTTATTATTTATGTTTTATTCTAGATTTTCAAATGACAATCCAGCCTGTGGCAGCACAATGTTTTCATTACCTATTGATGCATAAAATTCTGCGCCTGACATCTAAGTAAATTGAGAATGAAGAAGAAGGAAACTGTAGTGCTCAACACAACTAAAAGGTTTTATAGTTTAATGTAGTCATTTATATCTAGAAAATGTGAAGCAAGAAGAGAGTGGGGTTTTTAATGATTTCAAAGACTGAGACTGAACATAATTCTCACAGCACTGAAGAAACTTGGAGAGGTTGTAAGCTTGTAAGATGCATTCAGAGGTTTCTCTTTAAAAACACCATTCTGTCTATACTGTTCACCCTTTATTTGGCTGACAAAAAATATGTGAATTACTTGCTTGGATTAGAACAGTTACCATGGTAATACTCAGAAGTAAAATAAAATTTCATTTCTGAAGGTAAAACAGTAGCTTCTTCCAGGTTTTATGACTTGGGAAACTAGTGATAACTGAAAAGAAGAGAAGTAGTTGACGAGTGAATGGGTAATTATATGAGTACCCAAGATACATTCAGGCAGAGCCATCGAGACAACAGTTAAACCCTAGTCAATCTAAAGTCAAGATAGGAAGACCCTCTTCTTCAGATTATTTAATAACCCTTTGGTCAATGTTCATTGTTAAAAATTTTTATTGATGGATTAGAATACAAGTTAGGTAGTTTTACATGTAATAAAGCTGAAAGCAGCGAATCAACTGTAAATTAAAAAGGAAAACAGTAAATTTTTATGAAGTTTGACAGAGCTGATGAAATAAGTGCTTAGCATTGTGTGTTTCCACTTAAGTAATAACATTTTCAGAACTCTCACACAGAATGTAAACCATTTCAGAACATGAAGAAATACTAATTAAAATTAATGTAATCTCCAATGTTTTTAAAAATTCAAACTAAGCAATAGGATGTTGTCAGTTGGCATGGTGTCAATTCATGTACAAATTCTGCAATGAAATCTAACTGACTAGTCAGTTGGTTTCAGCTCCAACACATGCTATTGCAGAAGCTCTGGGGGAAGGAATTTTGTGCCCTGAACTATACAGATTGTAATTATTCAAGGGGAAATGCTGAGAGTACATGTCTAAAAAAATTTTATTATAAAACCACATATTTGAGTTTTCATAAATTCTTTTTAGCAACTTTGCAGCACTATAGGAAGTTTGTGTGTAAAACACTATGATCCAAGTAATAAATTTCATTTATATTACTATGTATTACTACTTCAAGTGCTGTGATTAGATAATCTTAAATTCAGTCATATTGCAATGATATTTATTTACAACTCTAGAACTATAGTTACATAAGCCTATTCCAATATATATGACATACATGTAACAAATATACATATATATTTACACATATAATATGTGATATCCACACATCTGGCTTCATGAAGAAATTATTTTAGCAACAATGACTAAAGTAGCTTTGCTGAATCTGTTAGGTACTTAATTTACTAAACTTTACAACTGAATTAATACATTTATTCTGTGTAACACTCCCTAGAATTGGATGAAAAACCTTAAGTAGAGACACTATTGGTCACCAGATCAAGTCAACACAATCAGTGTATGAGTCAGTAAAGATTTATCACTCTACATTTCTAGAACCTTTTTATTTAACATATATGTCAATGGTCATAATCATATATTTAAAATGAACATGTTAAACTCTAAAGGACAAATTTATTTAAAAGATAGTTCTATTAATTATTTTCATAGTGAAAGAAAATGGATACTATAATATAACCCCATAATGTGTTAATGTTTTTAATTTAGTGATTGTCATCTCATCTAAAATGTTCTTTAAATTTCTTTAGCAAAAATTGGCAAAAGTTTGAAATAACTATAAATATTCAAATTCTCTAAATACTAGACCAAAATATCTTTTCTTTATAAGAAAATTCTTTATCAGAAGCTAGGTTTATCTCATGATATTATCTTTTACTTAACATGACATTGATGCCACAATTTTCTGGTCGAACCCCAGAAAGAAATCATCAACTTTAGTAATTTTCCCTTAGAAATGCTGTTTGCTTGTTGGAGAGGAAATAACATATTGTTAAGCCTTCTCCCTCGGTGTCCTTCTTATTAAATCAATGATGCTGTTTTCCATTAAAAGGGTTCCATGAGAACAAAACAATCTCATCAATAAAACAGGCCCAGCTCATTTGGCAAATGGTCCTGACATGTGAAATGGTACCAGATGCTTTAAAGGAAGGTCCAACAGGGCCATGAGACTCTTTTGAACAGATTATTTGTATCATATCCTTTCATCCAGTTCTGTCTCTAAACAAATATCATTACTTTATTCAGCTCATTGAAATTAAGAACACTTCTGGTAATTTAATATTGATTCTTCCAAAAGGAAGTTAAATATTCAAATCAGATCTACATCATAAAACAGACCAACTCTACCTAGATGTAACAAGATTCCTTTGACTTCATCAAACTTGATGACATTATTCACTATAGACAGCACATATCCACTGGAGACTTGAGTCAGATGAGATTTCCCCTTCAGAGGAATGTCAAGATTTTCTTGATTCAAGTTTTAAGTTTGGAATCCTTTCATCAGACACCATAACTGGTCCTCAAAAGATCTATCTGCTACACAAGTAGTATAGAAAGACACTAGTGAACACGGGACAGTATGACTTCACTTCTGTACAATTAGAAGGAAATACAGACCCAATGTCAAACATATATACACATGATTGTGCACATGTGCATGTGTGTGTCTGTGTGTGACACAGTAATCTTTCAGTAACTTAATGTATCCGAATCAATGGAGAATCCTCTCATAGTTTGCTTGTTCAGTTTATTCGACCAAAATTATTTTATTTACTTCATGTTTAGACAGTCATGTTGGTAAGACTTCTGACATTCATAGACATGCAATTTCATAGAAAAGTTCCTGCTCCTCCTTGGCTTTAGAATATTTACAGCTTCCTTTTTGCAATGATCCACATGCATTAATTGCATAATTGTATCGTTGAGACATCTCTTGGGACCAGGCTCCACAACTCCTTATTTTGTTTGCTTGAGAATTTCTCCTATGCTCTCCATCTGTTACAAAGACAAGTTTCCTCGATGAGGTGTGATGACTGCATTTACCTGTGAGTAAAGGACAAAAATGTAGACTGTAGCTAGGAATTTCACTATAGTTAATAACTATACACATGCTAATATGGATGAGCCCAAGAGGTCTCAACCCTATGTAAATAACTACAATCAATTAAGGAATGTTGAAAGTGAGCCTTCCCAAAGGAAGACCATACAAATTGTTTATCCATTCCCCAAAAGGCAATGTCCTTTTTCACTTTTAGAATCTGTCACCAATTTCCTATCATTGTTATTCTTTATATAAATCAAGCGATTATTTGACTATTTTATTTCGTTCAACCATAATCTGCTAAATGCATGCATAGTTTCTCATGTGATAGCAGTTGATATTTCTCTATAGTAATTACTACATGATCATTCCACACTGTATTGGTCGCAATTGGGGCGACAGCAGTAGCTTCTGCTATGTTAAGAGTTTGAGTAGCCTGGGACTTCCGAGAATATAGGTGTACTGAACACCTATAGCCTTAATGGATAGAGTCGCAAATCCTAAGATTATGCACCCACAATTTTCCTTTCCTCTGTAATTCAAAGTCCTACTTAATCGTGTTTAGTGCTTATTGTTGCTCATGTTTCAATCTTCATGAATGTTGGCTCATTGCTACTTTGTTTCTTTGAGCCTTCATGGTCTTCAGGATATTTCTGTATGTTGTCATCCTCATTTACAAAATTTATATTCAAGCCTCTAGTCTGGTTTAGAAAACCAAACTGCTCATTGTTTTCTTGTAAATTATCTTTTACACATTCTCCTTATTACAATACATGGATTTATGCATTGCAAGTCAGTTTTTCCTTTCAGGCACTTCTACTCTCAAAAGTACTAATAGGTTTGATCAAAGGAAGATTGAGTTGCTGTTTTAAAGGTAAACAAATTTGTCCTCCTTTACCTTGCTTGGCTTAATGGTTTTGTGTGTATTAATTGTTGAAAATCAAATAATTTTTGAGATGTGTGGTATAAGTCAGTATCAAATGTATATACTTTTCCAGTGAACTCAAGTAATATATGGATTAAAATCTCAAATACTACCTCTGACATGCAGAGATAATTTAGTTCTCTGCATTTTATTACTGATATTTATTTGGTTAGCAATTAATATTAAGTTCTGATTGAAATATACCATATAACAAATTTTACAAAATAGATTCTTTTTATCTATGTTTATCTAGTAGTCATTTATTACTAACTTACAGTGTTTGGAAAATATTCAATATAGTTCAGTCACTTCAGGATTACCATTATTAAAATGTCATCATTGTAACCAAATGCCAGTAAAACTGAAACTTCATATTGCATTAGTTCTAAAATTCAAGTGATAACGTATCTATGAAAATATTATAATGTCATCCAGTGCAGACACTCAAGAGGAATACTTAGACCTTAAGATAAATTTCTTTCCTTGACATTAAATGCAAGCTTCTTTCTTTCCTAGGGCACAGATTTACATCACTTGCTTACCACTCATGATACTTATTCCATTGGTTTTATTCAAAGACACTCTCAGTTTGTGTGTGTTCCAAAGGTACTTGTTTCTGAATGCTGAACAACAAACTCCTTAATGTAGTATAAAGAAAACTGATGCTATGAAGACTAACATTAATATATAGGTTCTCTGGATACATCAATCACTATGAAAAATCTAGATGTCTTAAAAAGAATAGATAGTAGTTTGGCTTTATTATTAGAGATGTAGGTTATAATTCAAAGTTAGAACAGTAGTATAATGTGAACTAGATAGTGGATTCGATACTGTGTGAAAACTAGTATAATTATAGTATTCCTTGCAAAATCAAATACTAGAACACATTAGGCAATTTTCTGAAAAAGTTTAATTTTCCATGGATTTCATTTAAATATGCGATATAAACAAAGAAATCTGTAAAGTACTTGCATCACCTAATATTTTTGCATTACCTCTTCCTTTGTCAGACAAGATCACAGAACAAAGCCAAACTTGGCATTTAAAGCTGAAGACCAAAAATCCTTAGTGGATTTTAGAAATGCACAATGAAACAAGTAATAAAGAACTGCCAAAAATGAGGAAGGTACCATGTTGTATATTAATATAACTTCAGAGTGGAATTAATGCATGATTTGGGCTGTGGTAGTGAAACACAGCACCAGTGCTGATAATGTGCACTGTTCCATAGAGTACGTACTTGGAATTTTTTTATAGCATAATGTTTTCAGTGGTTATGAAGTTGCACCAACTTTAAATTAAGCTTCATCGTCAATTAAGAAGTATACATATAATTTTTACTATACAAGTTAAGTCTAATATTACTAATCAGATACATTGTATTTGTATAGCCATTTTCAAATAATACACTGATTATCACTACCATATTAAAAATAATTTTTAAGAATTTTATTTTCCAAATTCGTGAATTATCTGTGGTAAAAATGCATTCAATATTATTTAAGATATTAGATACATTCTATTTGGATGTCATAAACCTTCCTACTATTGATATTGCAGATTTTTCTTTTACTAATATGGATATGTATATTCTCCACAGTTGGAAATGATCCTTATTTATATGTTTAGAAACCTCTGAAGTTCTAAAACTTCAAATACTGCCAAAATTTACTCTTTAGTTGATTTTCTAAACTATATGCTTAATAATAATTAATAGTGCCCTTTGTATCAGTTAATAATACACTATAAAACGCAGTAAGAAATGTTGCAATATCTAAGTTACAATAGATAGTACTGTTTCTACTTGTTTTTTTTATTTAATTTATTGGCATGTAAAGGGAAATGTTCACACACATCTCCACCCCATCCTTCCCACCAAACATTGCTAAAGTGTTTTTGCGTTTTTCATTTCATACCAGATCTTGACATCCTTTTGAATTTATTTTACATACTTAGGGAACATGAATATTACTTCATGCTTTCATCCTTGTATAAAGCCTTCATTATGTGCATTAACTGACAGCTGTGAAATTATCTGCCACTTGTCTTAAATAAAAGCAAGAAAATTCAAAATAGATATGCATTCTGTACTTAGGCAAATTTCACAGATCTTCTTTAATTCAAATTTCTCTAGACATCTTTTTATATAAGCTTTAAGTACAGTGAATATGTTCAGTCATTACAACACATTGAGTGTCTGATGGCTTTGAAAGCTCAGGAAGCAATCTACATTTTTCTCACTTGTTTTTCATGTAACTAGGTTTGGCAGTTCCATATGTTTTCTTTATCTTAAAAATCTTCATTCTTAAAGAATTTCTTTGCATATTAATATTGTTGAATTTCCAATTTCTTTTAAGTGACCTTTGCTTCTCTTGAAAAAGATCATTATAGAGGTCTAACATGACAAAGAAAAAAGGAAAAAAAGCAGGAAATTAAACTTTCTTAAGAGGAAATTCTGAGAGAACATAAATGGTTATTTCTAGACTTGTGTATATTTTTGAAGGGGGTTTTTAAATGACAAAAAAATGTCATTATATCAAAAGGCAAGGAAGTGAAGTTTGAAGAAAATTAAGGTTTTCCAACTAAGCTCTAGTATTGAAATTTCAATGTGACATTGTCCTGTTGACAGAAGTTTCTGACCTGCGCAGTCCCACAGCCATTTAGTTCCAAAAAAATACACAGAGGTTTATGTTAATTATAAACTGTTAAGCCGATGACTCAGGATTCTTATTTGCTAGTTCTCTCATAATTATTAACCCATTTCTGTTAATATATGTATCTCCACATGACCTTATCTTATCAGAATGCTATGACATCCTACATTCCTAGCAGCTACAAGGCATCTTCTGGAGAACCAGTTTCTTTTCCTCTTCTCAGATTCTCCAACTCTGCTAGCCCTGCCTATACTTCCTGACTGACTATATGCTGCTTGCCCATTGCCTGAAATAGCTTGATTCATAAAATAATAAGAGAAACATACATTTGCAGCATACAGAAGGACATCATGCATCATGTCCTCATTTCTATCTAAATAAAAAGGAAGGTTTTAACTTTAACATAGTAAAATTATATGTAACAAAATAGTTGTCAAACAAGAACTACAGTTATTAGTATTTAGCCCATTAACACTTGGCAAATTTTAAAGAAAATATTTTATTATCTATCCTATCTTTGTGAGTCTAAAATTTTATATGTAACTTTTCATTAATCATAACTAACAAAAACTATAACCATACCTATCTAGCTTCAACTTCATCAAATACCCCAGAAAGATAATATGTTCATTCTAGAATTGACAGAGACACCTTGCCACCTGGACAGTCATCCAATTTTTTTCTGTGATTTTGGGACATCCATCTTCAGCCCTTAGGCCATAGGGACTAGCAGACATTTATGGGAAGCAGGAAACTTGAAGGACTATACTTTCTCTTGGCAAGTTCAGCAGTCATGCCAACTGTTGAAGAGGAAAACATTTAAATGGATGATGTACAGTTCAGAGGTTCAGTCCATTGTCATCATAGCAGGCCATGGTGTTATACAGGAGATATAGTGCTGTAGAGGTAACTGAGAGTTCTTGTGCAGGCAACAGGAAGTAGTCTCAGACACTGGGTGTAGCTTGTACATATATAAGACCTCAAGGCCTACCTCCACAGTGACACACTTCCTCAACCAAGACCACACCAACTCCCACAAAGTCATATCCCCTAATAGTGTCACTTCCTTTGGGGCCAATTCTTTCAAAGTGCCACATGTATCATTTATTTTGGCATTTTATCTTCTGAACTACATCTTCTAAACCAATACAGTGAAAAGATGATGTTTTTAAATCACCAAACAAAGTAGTTAGGCATAACATGAAAAATAAAAACCCATACACAGATACTAGGGTTCAAGCTGAGGGACAGAAACAAAGCAGTCAGGTACTAACACTTACCTCTACCTCATACTGAATGAGTAATCTGCCTAGCTTCACGAATCTTCAGAATGTAATGCTCTCCCTGTCTGGAAACTAAATCTTCACATGAGATCCTTTGCTTCTTCCTTTTGTACCTCCTCAGTATTGGGATTACAGGCATGTGATCCCAAGTGCTGAGATCAAAGGTGTGAACTCTGTTACTCTTCACTCTTATGTAGACCAGGGTGGCTTTGAATTCAGAGAGATCTGTCTGCCTGTCTCCTCAGTTCTGGAATTAAAGATGTGTATCACCATTGTCTGTTTCTATGACTAACTAGTACAGTTGCTGTGGTTAAAAGTGTGTAACACCATTACCTGGCTCTATGTCTTGGCTAGCTTTGCATCCTGAACCCTCAGCCAAGATTTAATAAATCATAAATAATATATCACCACAATTAAGTAGAACATGGAGTTTCAAGTACACATATGACAAAATGCTAGATACTCTGAGTATATGTATGAAATCTTGCCATTGTTAAGTATCTTGAATATAAAAGAAAAATACATTAAGTGCTACCAATTAGAACAATAAGAAAGAAGATTGACAAATAATAAACAAACCCTATAACAGTGATGGAAACTATGAAAAGGCCTTTTTTAGAAAAGCAATGAAAAGAAACTAGTAGGCATATTTAAAAACAGAATGGCTTGAATTTCTTCAATTTAAGACAAGATGTAGCACAGGAATTCGACACTCCCTTTTAAGTAAAAAAATTGAAGGATACTTAAAAGAAGCAAAAGAGAACTATTGCCAGACATCCAGATATCTAAGAAAAACATCTTATCAGATCAAAATGAAGAGGACAATTGCAATACAATCAGAACATTTAAAATAAAAATGTCTCACTTTTACCAATGAACAGGTCATACAGAAAGAAAAGGACTTAAGCCACCCTGTAAAACAAGAGGACCTACCACACATCATGCAAGCTGCTAATCAATAGGGGTGAATTACATCAGATTTTCCACACCAAAGGAGGAATTCATAATAATAGATCAAACATCAAACAAAAAAACAAGTTTTGATGAAATTAACTAATTAAAATCATTCCAAGTAAAAATTTAGACCACAATTTTATAAAGCTTGAAATAAACTTCACATACTTTAGAAAATTCCATGTGTATAGATGTTCATTACCGTGCTCCTATACATTGGTGGAAAGAGCTTCTATGTTCATTAATGGATGTGCAGACAATAAAAATATTATATATATATTATATATATAATATAATGTATATAATATATGTACATATATTTATATATGTATATATATAATTTACAGGTAAATGGAGGCAGCTAGAGAAAATGAATCATAAGGACAGTTTTTTTATTTTTGAATATGTAGGTGTGTGTCTATGGGAGTGTATGACACATGAGGGGCCCAGAGAGGTCATAAAACAACAGGGATCTCCTGGAGCTGGAGTTACTGGAGGTCGTAAATCTCAGGACAAAGAATCCAAGGAACCAAATTCAAATCATCTGGAAGAACAACAAGTACTCTTAGCAATCAAGAAATATCTCTGAGCCTCCAAATGAAACTTAAGTAAGAAATATATTATGTAAGAAGAAAACTAGGAGTCGAACATTGTGTTTATGAAGAGCTCCCTGTTTGCAAAAGTTTTAGTTTTTCAAAACATGCACTCTTCAGAATTCTGGACATTGTTTTAAAAGGTAATTAGAAGATGAATATTTTCCTATCAAGGTATACATTTAGAAAAATACCATCAATACTTTTTGTCACTTACTTAAGCACACATACTTATTTTAATTTCAAAATATAAGAAATGTTAGATCATTTAAAAATGCTTTATTTCTATTTAAAATGCTTAAATATGTTTATTGATAAATGCTTCTACACGTAAACACTAGCAACTTCTCATTTCAATGCTGTTTTCTTCCCAGAAGAAAAGTGAATTTCTCACTATTAGCATTTTAAATATTCTACATAGTGATAGAAGTATTGTGCATCATAGGTTAGAAAACAGATCTGGCACCAGTGAGACCTCGAGTGATCTGAAGGGATGGCATCAACTGGCAAGCTAAGCAATAGTGGAGAGACCACCTTAAATGCCCATTCCTGATAATGAACTTGAAGTCTATAGCCATCCTAGAAGCTTCATCCAGTGACTGATAGAAGCAGAGGCAAACACCCACAATTAAACACTGAACTGAACCGATGGAACCCGGTGACAGAGACAGAGAAGCAAAGAGCAAATTGGCAAAGAATGGGCTGTCAAAACCAGCAGAGACAGCTGATCTGAACAAGGGGAAGCTCTTGAACCCCAGACTGACAGCTGGGAGGCCAGCATGGGACTGATCCTGACCCCCTGAGTGTGAGAGTCAGTGAGGAGGCCTGGGCAACCTATGGGGTCCTGGGTAATAGATCAGTGTTTATCCCTGGCATACAAACGGACTTCGTGTGTCCATAACACTCTTAGGGGAGTGCCTGGACCCTGCCCTGAGTGAAATGACAGACTCTATATATCTCCTATGTGGAAGGAAGTGGGGATAGGGTGGGAGGCTGGGGGGCGATGGTAGGGTGTGCAGGAGGAGGGGAGGGATTGAGAAATGGGATTGACATATGAAGCAAGCTATTTAAAATTAAAATAAGAAAAAAGAAAAACGTATTGTGCATCAATCTAGCCTCTAACATTCAATTAATGTTCTTTAGTCCTCAATTTGATGATATGGCTCCTTAGCAGAAAGATGATTCATAAAACATTTCGTTCATGATTCCTGCTTTCCTGCTTCATCTCCCTACTTAAAAAAGTAACTTCCACAGGCTTCTCGCTGACTGACAAACTCTTCCAAAGGAACTGAACCCACTTTTGTTCCCTACATACCACACTTCAGCAAGTGCACAATGCCTTGAGGAATACAACAAAGCTTAGCGGCCATGATGGAGTATGTCATACATCACTACACCTGTCATGAGGCTGCAGAGCTCCAGTAATAGATCTTTGCCGAAAAGGCACAAGCGTGATACATTACACAAGGTGGGCTCATCTGAGCAGCAGATTCAGCTCAATATGAATCTTGCCAATTGTTTGAAAACATAAATCTTCCAAGTGACACCTGGTGCCAGACACAGTGCCACCTTTGGCATAATAAGCAAACAAAATTATCTATTATATAAAGGGTGTTAGAATATGTATTGGAATACCACATACAAATACATATTATGTGAGACCTTAAATTTGACAAAACGATGTATCTAGTGGAATTTAGACTGATAAGTTATGAATATGCTAGAGTTGGTAAACTATTTCATTAATATATTTTATTTTAATCCTTTTCTGTGTTTGATGCTATTACCAGATGCTCATGCGTATGTTCAGTGTTTCACTGTAATAAAGAAATGTAGTAAATAAACTTTTCAT
Source organism: Mesocricetus auratus (assembly GCF_017639785.1). Taxonomy (NCBI): domain Eukaryota; kingdom Metazoa; phylum Chordata; class Mammalia; order Rodentia; family Cricetidae; genus Mesocricetus; species Mesocricetus auratus. Next base: position 61,323,562 of record NW_024429190.1, read on the forward strand.
AAATGTTGTGATAAACATGCTACACTTGTTTCCATGTGTTATTTATCATTTGGCTATCAGATTAATTAAATTCACTTTTATTCAATGTTACCAAAAGATAAATATTTATTCTCTCAGATTTTCATTGAACTGCAACCTTTCTACAAAGGCTTTCCATTTCTTCCTTTTCTGTATGTGCTGTGGTGTGTTCATGTCCGGGAGCACTTGAGCAAGTGAAAGGACACTGTACAGGAGTTGGTTCCCTTAAATCCCTTGGAACATACAGATCCAACTCATGTCACCAGGCAATTTTTACCAGTGCCACCATCTTGCTGACCCCAACAAGAAACCTTTTGCCCACTGCTTGTTTTACCAGATGGTCAATGCTAAGCAAACTGAAATCATGCACATGACTCATGGTTGTTTATTATCACTTTCTGTCATTTACATTTCTAATGTAATGACAGAAAGTGTGCTCTGAGATGGAAGTTCCTGAAAGAAAATTGCATTCTTTCCTATAGACTCTTGATACTCTTCCCCCACATGGAGAGCTTTAATTAGCTCCCAGACATTGACTCACCTTTATTTAATTACCAATTACAAATTAGGGCTATCGCAAACAACATGGATATTGGTTGGATGCAGTTCTTACTTGATTATGACCTATCTCCTTAAATCTGGGACATTTATTTAGAATACATTTGTTAATAAAAGACTCAGGTGTTAGTATAGGTCAAGAGAATATTAAACAGCAATCCAAATTCAAAAACTTCAATAAATGATATGGATCCCTAGTGATGGGAATATAATTATTATACAAAACCCCCTGTGGTTCTCCACTGCCTCTTGGCAAACTTGTTCTCATAGCCATCTCTGCTTCTCACCACTCTAGGACACAAACTGCGAAAGACTTTAAATAACAGACTATTTCCAAAAATATACTAATGAAAACACAATAGAAATAGGCCCCAAAGCTGTCAATATTTATTACTGTGTTCAGATGCATCTCTGTTGATCGATAGATCTATCTACCCATAGAAAATACCATCAGATTCTTTAATGGCCTACTGATTATTGTTTTATTTCTCCCCTAACATTTAACATTTTGGAAGTACTTGGGAGAGTTAAGACTCAGAAAGCCAGTATCATAAGTATTTAAATGTGTGATGAATACATATAATAAATATTTTTATCTTAAGTCCATGAAAAATCTATTCTTTCTTTAAAACAGTAATCATAAGGTTACAAAATATTTTTGTTGTTAAATTTTAATAACTTCCCACTCACACACACAAATAGTTTCTATTTTTCTAGGACTTTTGCTTCATTTATGACTCTTTTTCTAAAAAATGCTTCACTATGCTTTGGATAATGTAAAAAATTGTATATTTTTATAGTCTCAGACTATTTAAGAACAGTAGTATTGGACTGGAGAAATGGCTCGGGGTTTAAGAGCACTGGCTGCTCCTCCAGGGGTCCTGAGTTTGCAACAACCACATGGTGGCTTACAACCATTCATAATGAGATCTGGTGCCCTCTTCTGGAATGCAGGCTAACATGCAGATAGATTTCTGCATAAATATTAAACAAACAAATCTTTTTTAAAAAGCAGTATATTTTTTTACACTAGGCCCATGACCTGTCTAGTCTCATGTTCTTGGTCAACCAAGCAGTATCAGGCATGGATTCTATCTTGTAAGGTAAACCGTAATCAAACCAGATATTGGCTGGCTATTTCAACAACCTTGGAGCCACCATTGCCCCATATTATCTTACAGGAAGCCTCCTGCTGCTGCAAATGGGAATAAATATAGAAATATGTCAACAGTCATTATTCAGAGAATGAAACCTTAGCACTCATCAATAAACTGGATGCTTCCATTAAATCCCTCCCATCAGGGTTTTATGGCACTCTGCCAAAGAAAGACGAGGAAGAATATTAGAAGCCAGCAAGGATCGAGGACATTAAAGGAACAAGGATATCTTAATCAACATGATGAAAGCTGTTATGAATCCACAGAGACTACAACAAGCACGGGGACTGCACAGTTCTTCACCAGGTCCTTGGTGTGTATAATGTGAGTTTTAGGGGTTTCTGAATCTGCAAAATGTGGGTCACTCATTCTTGTGTCTTTTCTTGAGCTCATATTTTTGTGTGTGTGTGCTTGTGTGTTTTGTACAAATCCAATATGATAGTGTTTTTTAATCTTATTTTTATTGATAATATTTTCCTTTAGAAGGCTATTGTGTTTTCCTCTCTAATAAAGAGAGAGCCAAGGAGCTGATATGGATAGGAGAGGGAGTGGGGACAAAGTGGGAAATATAGAGAGAGGGGAAACCATAATCAGAACATATGAGAAAAAAATCTATTTTCAAACAGAAGAAAATATAAAAATGGGATTGTTCAATCCTGTTTGAGGTCAAAATTGAATGAAGAGTTTAATCCAGTGTAAAGAGCACTGAATTCCATGGCATTTCTCCAATGCAGATTTAAGACTTTACAGAGATTAGATATCTCAGCACACTCTCTAAAAAAGGGAAAAATAACAACACATGGAAGAGCAAGACAGATCTTGCAGAGTATCAGTACAGAAATCAACCTCGTGCATTTGAGAACATGAATTAACTGAATATTTTAGTTCAGATTCATAACTATGCATTTTACCAACAACACATACAGTGCAATGAGAGAGAGAATCAGTCACAGAAATGCACCCAGTGCACCAATTATTATGACAAGTGTTTCTTCCACTGGAACCAATTAGGGAGAACAAATGGACTTATTGCTGATGATGTTTTGAACCACTTTGCAGACTTCTTAAAAAAAAGTCATATTAATCAAAGAATGCTCCTCCCAATTATAACTTAGTATTAAAATAATGAATCTAATTATTAGTCTCCACAAGTGTTTAGATTTAAGAGTATATTCCTTAATATCTTTATAAAGCAGTAACATTGTTTAACAGCTGGCAATTAGAATTTTATTCAAAGGAAGTGAGAGATATATCACCATGCCATAGAAGAATAGTATTCAACTAAAAAGAGTCCACTAAAATGAAAAAAGACAAATGGCTTACTGCCTATTGTACATTGATGAAAATAACTGAATAAATCATCATAATTTATATTTGTTTTTATATTAAAAGATTCAGTCTTGTATTTTTGGGAACCTATAATCATTTCACATGTGCCGCCTTCATAATGTTTGAATACTATAAGTGAATGACAGTGACAAGACATTTCAAACTCAGGTTGGTGAGGTTGTCTGTTTATCTGAGGTTATAATGGTTGATAAGTAATTACTCTTGAGAACTTTCCACTTTGTGATGATTATTTAATTGGAATAATATATTAGTTTTAAACTAATGATACAGATGGGAAAACAGGTTTAAATAATTTACCCAAGAGTAATTTTAAAGAGTCATTTTAAAGTCTTAAACAAGTCATCTTAAAGACTTAGTTACTTAAATCATTTGTGAGGACAATCAAGTGACATATCTGAGTGGAAAAAAAATTGTTACATAAGAAAAAAATTGATTAGTACTCTAACTCCTTACAAAATGCTAGAGGTCATAATGTTATAGCCCTATCATAAATCTCTATGATAAGTAGAATATATCATTGTTATTAATAATGTACTCTAAAAGTTATAATCATATCATGGGAAATTATTAGAAAAATGACAACATGTGTTCTTAGAGTAGGAGAATAAATGAACTTAATAAACTGAGAAGAAAGTGAATTAGTGTTTAATCATGTGTGATCTTAATGTTTAAGGTCTTAATAGAATTTGCTAAATAGCTTCATTATTTTACTCAACAAATAATGTGCAATGTTTGTTATATGTCAGATGCAACTTCAAGTGTCACTGATAAGTTGAAGAGGCACACAGTTTTTCCATAATGGAATGGCATTACTTTTATGTGCCTCATGTGGAACAAACATATTAAAGTAAGATCATTCAGTGAAATAGGTGGTTTTTGAAGTGAATTGGAAGAAAGCAACTGAAAAAGAGGGTCTGACTTAGATTGGATACATGAAAGCATATTGATAAAGTATAGAATCAAAGTTGGGAATATATAGGATTTTATCAGGATTAGTTATAGGATTATAATACCTAGATTGAGAAAATCTGACGTCCAAAGATTATCAGTCATAACTAAGCTTTAAATAGAGATGCTCAAAAAAGACCTACACAGATAGAAAAAACTGAAAATGACATGGAGACTGGCAATAAAATCAGAACGTTTACTAAGTGGGGATGTCAAAATATCAAGTCTACTTTTCCTCATTATATAAATTACTCAGATATTTAAGTGACTAAGAAACTCATTTTTAAAGTAATTGTCTAATTTTCTTAATAGAAATTAACAGGGAAAATAAATTGATTAATGTATCTAATTTTTAGACTATAACAACAAAATAGACAGTACTTTCAAAAGACATCTAGTATCTCATAGTCTTATAGTATTATCACAAATTTAGGAGTCTGAAATAATATATACATATTTTAATGAAACTATTGAGCTCCTAGTGCTAAAGTAAGCAGTGCTGGTCTACAATGAAGTGTTGACAGGACTGAGCTTCAGAAGACTCAAAAAAGGGACTTTCTCTATGCACTCTCCAACTTTGGCAGGTCATCAGTGGTTCTTAGTTTCCTGTTTCTCCAAATGCTGTAATGTGATCCAAGTCTTCCTTAAACTGACAGACTTCTAGTTCTTCCTCTCCTATGCCCATCCTTGTGACTACATGATGGCCACTAAAATAATGTAGGATCATCTTCCTCTCCCACTATAAACTAATTATCCAACCTCAATTCTGTCTACAACCTTAATTGCACCATGTTATATCATGTAATACATCTATAGGCTTGATGAATATGGGTATTTTCAAGACAATATTCTTGTCTAACACAACAATTTAAATTCAAATGACAGATAAAAGATGGTTAGAATTCAAATGTAATTTGATTTTAGAATCAATGAGCATTATGAATGAATTGTATATGTACCAAAAAAAACCCCACAAATCAGTAAGTTGTCCTTATCAAAGACATCATCTAAGTACATGGTCAGCAAATGTCATTTGAGAACCTTTCTTTCAGATGACCAGTTGAAGCATTTGACACAAATTTGCACCAAAAAAATTATAGTTAAATAAAATTAGAAACATAACTATAATTTTTGTGTGAATGCTTTACCATTCAGGATACCAATGACAAAACAAAAGATGTGCCCTGTTAGTATTTAGGCAATTGTGCTAGACTGCCCTTGTGTTCTGACAGAATACTTCGCAACTGCAGCCACTAAGATCACCACCTGTGCCTACTCACTTTGTTCCCCTTTAAAAGGGTCCTGCCCACCGGTCATCCTCTCTTTCTTTCTCTCCATTTCTCTCTCCCTCTATGTCCCCTTTTCCTCTCCCCTGCTGCTCTTGTCCACAATGACTGGTCTCCCCCTTCTCCTTTCTCTTTCTTCATGATCATTTCTCATAATACATTTCCTGTCAAATGACATTTTTCTCTCTAGAGCTGCTTTATTTAAATTACAACATCACCCAACTGTGGTTTGGTGAAATAATGAGTTTAATTGAGGTTACTGAAGAAGAGTTGAAAAGGATTACTTTGAAACACAGGAAAATTAAGGGAGGCTACACCATTGAAGGAAAATTCTTCTCCAAGTAACTCTGAAGTAATGTACACAGCCTTGAAGAGGGGTGCAGTTTTAGAAGTCCTTCCATTAGCTGCATATAAATCCTTGGGATGACTGGAGGTCTGTGTGACCTCTCCTGTACTAATCTTCAATACTTTGGAAAAGGCAGTGTTTCCCTGATCCCACTCTATAATACGAAGTAAACAGTTACTATTTTTATGTCATCCTTGAATAACTACAGCTGCTGAAAATCCTAGAGGGCAATGACCATATCAAGTTTGGATGACATTGTTCCACAATAATATTCTAATCAGCCTTCTACCAAACATGCCATAACACAAGTAAATAAATTATTCTCCCTTCTTATCATTCACTTGATCCTCTAATGGTTATTTTATGTGTCTTCTTATGTAAATTTTAATTATTCGGTGCTTAACAGGAAAGTAATTTAATTTGGAAAGAAATGACGTTATCCATCACTAATTTGTTTTGACGATGAAATGAGAAATCTACTTGATTTGCCTTCTCATTCTAATAATGCAGAACACTGCATAATCTTGATGGAAGAGCTGTATTTCTAGCAAGGAGCAGACAATTATTCTTACTTTTAATGGAAAAATTTAATTCACACCATACAAATAAATTCACTTTTAGTAAATGAAATGTGCAGATACTTTGGAACTTAACAGCTCTGTCAGAAGCAATAACTACTGTGATTTCTTTAAATAACTCATCCAGTATGTTAAAATCTAATATAAATGCTGATAATGGAGAAGACTTTACAAATTTCATAATACTTAACTTTGAGAAAATGCATGTGATCAGTTAGGACATTGATTATTCAAATGAATGATAGGCAAGAAGTTTCTGCTATGTGGAAAATGAATCATTTTATGTGGTTAACATTGTATTCACCAGTCACTTGATAGAATATCCTAATTAGCAATAGTAACTGATATGCAAAATATCACAATCATGAAGTCTCCAGAGTTTGCCACAACCTGGATCCTTTAGAGTTGATATATGAAGACAACATAGCAGAGGGGAAGGAATCAGAATGTATTTGAACTTAGAAATACTTTTTAAGTGGTTGAAAGTTTAAAAAAGTTATTGTGGAGGGTTACTATGCTATCATCTTGGATACTGATTATTGCTACAAACAAAGTTTCTTTACTACTTTGTCTAACTGAAAGAAGTTTTCTATGTGCATTTTTTGTTGTTCAGAAGGCAATAACATTTTATTTATTTAGGCTTAGTCATGGATGAGATATTTTCACAAGTTCAGCTACTTTCACTGTATACTAGTAACTGTTTACCAAATTGTATTTTCTCATCTTAAAAGTTAAGTCAATTTTTAAAAATTGATACTAGTTTCTCGCCCATCTTCTGGTTCCCTGCTTGAGGCATAGAGACTGTGCACAAGGCAAGAAGAGAGGGGAGTCCCTGACAACCAAGTTATCCAGAATCTGACCACATCAAGGTGCTAGTCCCACCTCAGCCCACAGGAGGAGATAAGCTAGGGCCTATTTCTGGTGCACCTCCCAGTGTCCAGCTCAGAGCCTCTTGAGTCCTGGGGACTGCACATGGGGGAATTGGTCCAGGCATACCTGGCCATACAGAGCCTGCCAATGTCATGTCTCCACCCACAGAAGAGGAATATTGGACCTGGTTGCATGCACTGATAGAGAACCTTGGACAAATAGCCACCAGTACAGAGAGAGACCCCACTAAAACCTACTAGAAGAAGAGAATGAAATACAACAGTATAAGAACACATTCAACAACAGAAAGTTCAATTTGACATCACCAAAGTCTAGGGATTCCACACCAGCAAGTCATGAACATCCCAACACAGTTGAAACAGAAAGAATGGCCTTAAAAAACTTTATGAAGATGATAGAGACCCTCAAATAGATAATGAGAAAACCCCCTAAAGAATTCGAAGAAAAAAGCAAACAAAATATTCAAGAAATGGAGGAAAAGATAACCCAAATTTTTCAAGAAATAAACAAATCTCTTCAGTAACACAAGGAAAGCCTAGAAAAAACACAACCAAACAAATGAAGGAAACAATTAGTACACTGCAAGCTTGAAAGCTGAATCTGAGAGCTTGTTGGAAATAGAAAAACTTGGTAAATGATAAAGAACTACAGATGCAAGCATAACCAACATAATACAAGAAATTGAAGAGAGGATCTCCGGTGTTGATGATAAAAAAGGAGAAATAGATCCATCAACCAAAGATAATCTAAGTCCCACAAATCCCTAATACAAAATATCCAGGAAGTATGGGACACCATGAAAAATGTCAAACCTAAGAAAATTAGGTATAGAAGAAGGTGAAGAAACCAACCTCAAGGGTGCTGAAAATATATTCAACAAAAGGATAGAAAAAAATCTTTCCCAACCTTAAGAAAGACTTGCCAATAAAAGTACAAGAAGCTTGCAGAACATCAAATAGAGTAAACCACAAAAAAATTCACTTGCCACATTATAATCAAAACACCAAGCATACAGAATAAAGAAAGAATATTAAGATCACAAAAGGAAAAAGGCCAAGTCACATATAAAGTTAAACCTGTCAGAATTATACCTGGATTCACCATGAAAACTCTTAAATTCAGAAGATACTGGATAGATATACTAAAAACAATTAGAGAGCATGGTTGCTAGTCCAGACTACCATACCCAGCAAAGCTTTCAATCACTATAGATGGAGAAAACAAGATATTCCATGACAAAACTAGAGTTAAAAAATAAATATCCACTAATCCAGCCCTACAGAAAGTTCTGGAATGAAAACTCCAACCCAAACAAGTGAAGTACACTCACAAGCACATAGCCAATAAATAATCCCACTTTCCCAACACTCAAAAGAAAAGAGGGGGGTAATCCACATACAATACCAACAACAACAACAAATCCAAAGCAAACAAGAATTAACAATCAAAGGACATTAATATCCCTCAATAAAATGGTCTTAACTAGTCTTTAAAGAGACACGGGCTAACAGAAAGGATACAAAGACAGAATACATTCTTCTGCTGCACAAAAGAAACACATCTCAATTTCAAAGACAGACTTTACCTCAGAGTAAAAGGTTGGGAAATGATTTATCCAATCAAATGGACCCAAGCTGGTATAGCAATTCTAATATCTATCAAATTAGACTTCAAAATAAATTAATGAAAAGAGATGAAGAAGGTCATTTCATATTCTTCACAGGAAAAAAATCCATTAAGATGATGTCTCAATTCTCAACACCTACGCCCCAAATATGAAGCCACCCACATTCATAAACGAAACATTACTAAAACCTAAATCACACAATAAACCTCACATACTTATAGTGGGAGACTTCAGCAGCCCACTCTCACCACTAGACAGGACCACCAGACAGGAGCTTAACAAAGAAACAAAGGAACTAACAGAAGTTATGACTCAATTTGATTGAACAGATATCTATAGGACATTCCATTCAAACACAAAAGAATATACCTTCTACTAAGCACCACATGGAACCTTCTCTAAAATAGATCACATACTCAGAACATAGCATACCTCAAGAGATACCAAAAGAAAAGAAAAGTGGAACTGTAACTTATTGGACCACCATGCTTTAAAGTTAGAATTCAATAACAACACAAATTGCAGAAACCCTACAAACTCAAGGAATTTGAAAATTACACAATTGTACCTTTCCTGGATAAGGGAGAAATAAATAAAGCAATTAAAGACTTCCTAGAATTCAATGAAAATGAAGACAAAACATCCCAAAATTATGGGACACTATGAAGCCATTGCTAAGAGGAAAATTCATAACACTAATTGCCCACATGAAGAAAATAGAAAATAGTCACACTAGAAAATTAACAGCACAACTGAAAGCTCTAGACACCAGGAAATAATCAAAATGAGGGCAGAAATCAATAAAGTAGAAACAAAGAAAACAATAAAGAATCATGTAACAAAGAGTTGGTTCTTCAAGAAAATCAACAAGATAGACAAACCTTTATTCAAACTAACTAAAACATTTAACTTAACACAATGAAAAAGGGAACATAACAATGAACACTGAGGAAATCCAGAGAATCTTCAGGTCATACTTTGAAATCCAGTACTCCACAAAATTGAAAACTTTAAAAGAAATTGATGGTCTGCTGGATAGATATTCCTACCAAAATTAAATCAAGAAAAGATAAGCAATTTAAATAGACCTATAACCCCTAATGAAATAGAAGAAGTCATCGAAATCCCCCAACCAAAAAAAGCCCAGGGCCAGATGATTTCAGTGCAGAACTCTACCCGAATTCAATGAAGAGCTAATACCAATACTTCTCAAATGGTTACTCACAATAGAAGCAGAAGGGACACAGACAAACTCTTTTCATAAGGCTACGATTAGCCATACAAATTCACAAGAAAGAAAGAGAACTACAGAACAATATGCTTTATGTATATTTGATACAAAAATAGTTAACAAAATCCTGGCAAATCAAATCAAATCAAAGAACACATCAGAAAAATCATCCACCATGATCAAGTAGGCTTCATCCCATGGATGCAGGAACGGTTCAACATACAAAACTCCAAAGAAAAGCCACATGATAATCTCTGAACAAGACTTTCACACAATAAATAAAAACACTTCATGATAAAGATGTTGGATAGATCAAGGATAACAGTAACATTACTAAACATAATAAGAGCAACATACTGTAAACCAACAACCAACATCAAACTAAAAGGAGAAAACTCAATGGAAATCCTCTAAAATCAAGAACAAAACAAGCCTGTCCACTCTCTCCATATCTCTTCAATATTGTACTTGAAGTTTTAATTGAAACATTAAGACAACAAATGGAGATCAAGGAGGATATAAATTGGAAAGGAAAAATTAAACGTTCACTATTTTCACATGACAGAGTTTACACTATAATAAACCCACTACCAGGGAATTTCTACAGCTGAGAAACACCTTCAGCAAGTGGCAGAATACAAGATTAACTAAAAACAATAATCAGTAACCATGCTATATACAGATGATAAATGGGCTGAGAAAGAAATCAGATAAACATCAGCTTTACAAAAGCCACAAACAACATAAAATTGCTTGGGTTAATGCTCACCAAACAAGTGGAAGACCTGTATAGCAGGAACTTTGAGTCTTTAAAGAAAGAAATTAAAGAAGATACAAGAAAATGGAAAGATCACCTATAATCTTGGATAGGTAGGATAAACATAATAAAAATGGTAATCTTTCAGAAGTAATCTACATACCAGCACAATTCTTCATAGACCCTGAAAGAATGATTCTGAAATTTATATGGAAAAACAAAAGACCCAGGGTAGCCAAAACAACTCTGTACAAAAAGGAACTTCCAGAGGCATTACCATCTCTGACTTTAAGCTCTTGTTATAGAGCTATATAGTCCTGGAAACAGCTTGATATTTGCACACAAATAGTCAGGTAGACAATGAAATCAAATTGAAAACCCTGATATTAACACTTTAAAAAGTGGTCAACATCCTTAAACATCAGGGAAATGCAAATCCAAACTGGAATCCAGTTGCAGAGAGGGAGTTGTGATGAGCAAATGGGTCAAGTCCATGCTGGGGAAACACACAGAAACAGCTGACCTGTACGAGGGGAAGCTAATAAATCCCTGACTGACAGCTTGGAAACAACATAGGATGGAACCTGAGGAAAAATGTAAGAATCCCACCAGTGTCCCCAACTATGCTCTGCTCTGGTTATGATTCTTGCCTGATGCCAGAACACTGCTTCCAACCAATTGTAGTACAGTGCTGATTACCAAGACTTTCAGACCCAGAATTCTTAACATGTCCTCTCATATAAAAAGTATATTGAGGTTGAATTAAAGCCATCATCACGGAATGCATTAATTCCTGGGGGGAATATATGCTAATCAAATCCTCTCAAACTAGATCTCCCTAGAGCTTGGAGAATGACACTCTGCCTTGTAGTCTTAGAGTGTTCTGAGAAGTCATAATTTGAAAGCCGTATCGTCCCGGTTTTCACTTAATTTTATATATTTTCTGATGTCTGAGTCATCCTTTATTTTACCTTAATTTTTCCCATAATTCCTTTGGCATTTAGTTGGCTCTATGTTATTACTAACATGGGGAATTTTTCTCCCTCTTCTTTAGTATTTGGCCATATATTCAGATAATCATGAGTTAAAATAAAAGAAAACGTTTGACCTGTTCTGTATAGTTACTGCTAAAAAAACATAGATTATTGATAGTATTTCCTTTTTTTAACACTTGCAATGGTAAAAAGGATAATGCTGTTTTAATTAATTACAATATAATAAATCCTTATATAGCTATAAAGCATTTTTTAGTGCAATGAAAATCCTACAGAGGCCTTCTCTAATAATTTAATCAGAACTTCATTTAAAATATTTTATTAAATTTTTACTTATATGTGTTTGTATGTGCAGTTGCTCACATTCAACAGTACACATATGAAGATCAGAGAACAACTTGAACGTGTCAATAATCCCCTCATACCATGTACTCTCTATGGATCAAACTCAAATAAACAGGTATAGTGTCAAGTGCTATTATCCATCTACCTACATCACCAGTGTATCAACAGTATTTTATTATTTTTCATACTATAAATGTACTACTTTCTCCTGAAGAGTGGTAACTCAATTTTATTTGATGAATAATTTAACTGAAATGAATAAAATATCGCTATTCCTATTCGTTATACAAGGCTCATCTATCATTGCAATATTCTTAACTATCATGTCATCTGTTACACACCACTTGTCAATGGCATTAATATTTGATACAAATTTAGATTTTAAAACATAATAAGCAGAATTGAATTGGGTATAAAATTCTATTGTGATATATAAAATAATATTTCACCACCTTTTAATTTGAACTTCATTGTGTGTGTTTGTGATCTGACTAAGCAATGCAGACATGTCTTTTCACAGAATGACTAACAGGCTGTTATTTCAATCTGTGAAGTCTCACCTTGCAAATGATGCTGATACAGTTTTTATCATTAAGGATATATCAATAGAAGTAAAATCACGTTCTCCATCAGCACCTTTGGAGAACTTAAATAAAAGGAGTTTTAAGAGTTTGATAGAGAGACATGATGTACAATCTCTAAAATTCTTATGAGGAGTAAAAATTTCATTGAACTTAAGAAGTATATAAGATAATAGAAGGTGAGTTGAGAAATAAAGGAGTGTAATTTTAAACCAAAGACTATAATTAATTGGAAAGTGATTTATGAGAAAAGATTTAAATAATCAGGACCATTACTGATATAGGTTAAGGAGGGCACAACAGGTGAGACACAAGCTGATTAGGACTTCTCACAATTCTCATTTTTATGTACATGATGTATGTTAAGGAGACGATTCAGGGAAAGGAACGTGAAAAAGAGAAGAGTTTGTGGAGATAAGTTGCAGAGCTCTTCAGCCCTTGTAATCATTTCTCAAATTTTGGCATTTTCACTGAGTGAAATAAGGTTGATTTGAAAGGTTTTAAATATTGAAATGGCATGGTCTAACTTATATTTTGTAAGTGTCACTGTAGCTGCTGGGGTGAAATGGGTTGCAGGTGCAAGAATGCACCCCAAGCTGCTGGTTAGGAAATGATAATAAACCTCTCAAATGATGACAGCGGTTTGATGAAGGGCTCCAACAGTGCTGATGCAGGATGGAGGAAAGTTCTAGTCACACTTTAATCTAGATAGAGGATTGGCTTTTGCATGTAAAACAGCAAGGTATCAAAAGATTTCCTATTTTTTGAACTGTGTGGCTCGCAGTGTTTGAAGTGAGTTTTCCTCCATAATCTCAATATTTGAATACTTGGTCCACAATTGGTGATGCTATTTAGAGAGAGCTAGGAGGTGTGTTCTTGCTGGAGGAAGTGTGTTACTAGGAGCAGAGTTTGGACTTAAGAAGCCTCCCTCCATCTGCAGTTCACTCTCTGTATTTCCTTCTGTGGTTGAAAATGAGAGTTCTCTGTTGTTTCTGTCACTGTGCCTTGAGTTGTTGCTGCACTTCCCCACCATGGTGCTGATGGCCTCTTATCATTCTGTAACCATAAACGTCAAGTGAATCTTTCTATAAATTGCCTTGGTCAAGGGTCTTTTCATAACAGCAACAAAAAAGTGACTAGGGAATGTGCCATTAACTGGTTTGACAAAAGCAGTGAGACTAGCAGGTGTTGAGAGGAAGTTTAACAAATAAAATTCTTCCTATCATTTGAAATTGGAGTTAGATAGTTTAGTAAGTTTGCAAGACGGTTAATTTAAATGTGTGTTCATGAGACAGACTGAGATGGAAATAAAAATTTGGACACAGTGTGCTTACTGATACAAGAGTGTTAGCTGAATTTATTAAAGAAATCAAGTAGAGTGGATCTCTGAGCCTTTGACTCTGCCTCTATTTTGATAGTGAGTGAAAAAATGAGACTCCAACAAAGACACTGAAAAAAACTTAGCAGCAAGAAAAAAATCAAAGAGGGGATTGATAGCATGAAAATGACATGAAGAATATTATTTAAAATTAGGATTTGTTTCAGATATTTAGAAAGGAAGAGGCAAGTGATTTAAAAATGGTTCTGACAATAGATGACAATTAGGAAATACATTACTTAGAGTGCGTTATGCACTGAACTGTGTATTTGTAAGTGTCCAGAAATGAAATTCTAACCCCCAGTTTTGAATATGATTTATTTGAAAATCACTTGGTAGCAAGCAAATTAAAGAGTATGTATAAGGAATACTTATACAATCTGTTTGTTCCTTTATTTAGAACATTTAGGTACAGAAGCATACACGTAGAAAGAATAAATGAGAAAATATAAAGTACCAACTGTCAGTCAAAAAACAACTGAGGACAGCCTTCAAAATGGTGTATTGTAGTGGTATATTAATTATGATTTATTAAAGCTTGACTGAGGATTCAGAAAAGTAAAGTCAGCCTGAGCTAGAAGTGAGAGCTAGTGACTGGATGCTTTGCTTTTCAGATATTCAGCTTGAAGTTTAAATGCAAGTATCAGTCACTACTTCTTTTATTTTTTATTTTTCTGTTACAGTGTATGATTTATAATAAAGAGATAAATAGATTTCTTTTCAAGTCACAAAACATGATGGTACAGTCACATGTTAGCATCCACCATGCAGTGGTTTGAGTAAGAATGGCCCTCATAGGCTCATATAATTGAATTCTTAGTCCTCACAGACTGGCATCACTTGAGAGCGATTAGGTTCTCTAACCTTGTTGGAGTATGTATGATCTTGTTGGAGGATACAGAAAGCAAAGCTGAGCGCAAGCACACAATCCTGGCTTTGCCATGTGGTTACATGACAGCTTGCTCTATCCTGACGGCACTGCATTTTTGCCTCTCCAGAAATGAACTGCTCTATCCCAGACATTAGAGTGCTTGGACCAGAGTAGTAATTTGCATAGGTACTCCATGATAACTAAAAAATTTTTTATTGGAGCCAGGCATCCCTGAAAGGCCGATGACCATTTGCTCTAGAACGTCTGAGAGTCTACTGACTTGCAAGTAAGATAAGAACATGATAATGGACCTTGAGTTCTTACCAGGTGTTCTTGCTTCTGGAAAAACCTGCTTATTGCTATCAGAAACAACTGAGAAAGTAAAACTCTTTTTCTGGGAAGCTGTGTGTAGGTAGTATTTCTTTGTCCTAGCAGTCACTCTCAAATAATCACACAGAGATTTACTATTGAAGGGACCAGACCCTCACTCAGCCCCCTACTTTGGCAGCCATGACAGGCTGAAGAAAAGACCCAGCAAGATATAGGCCTCTTACTCAGAAACATGTGCTGAGTTCCCAACCTTCCCAAATTATTGGGAATAAACCTCTAGATACCCTCCATGTGGCAAGGAACCAATCAGAAGTTAGCTGGCTGATTCTGGAAAGCAGAGCATAGCAACCACCCTGAAGCTGCAGCTGACCAATCAACTCAGGTCATGCTGCCCAAGTGCTGAAGTGTACCAATCCTGAGACTGTTGTGAAACACAATTTCACTCACTACCTCATATGGAAGGGTGAACCAAGTTAACTATTAAAATTAAAGGCTCTTTGCTTTTACATTGGATCGGAGTCCCTTGGTGATTTGGGGGTTCAGAGACTGGGCACAACCCTATTAATTATAAATGCTTGGCCAATAGATCAGATTTATTTCTAACTAGCTCTTAAAACTTAAAATAACCTGTTACTATTAATCTATGTGCTTCCTTGAGATTAGTTTACTTTATCTATGTATTTTCATATTATTTCTTCTGAGTCTGACTGGCAAAGCCTGAGACTCCTCCATTCTTCTTCCTAGAATTCTCTCTGCCCTCAAAATCAGCCAATTAGCTTTTTATTAACAATAAAAGCAACACATTTTCACAATGTACAGAAGAATTATTCCACAGTAAGCATGAATTCCACGCATAGTTGTAATACACTCCTTTCTGATGTCTGCCTGGAAATCCCACCTGAACCCCTCTTCTGAACTCTATGCTGCGTTGGCTCTAATTTTGCTGTCCTTCTGCTAGTGGTAAGACTAAAACACATTTTGTCTCAATTTGAATTGTGTCTAAGACTCTGATTTCTCCCTTTTTGATCTGAATGCCACAATAGTAGCTACTTTGCAGAGGAATTTTAGCATAGCCATTACTGAAGCTTTATTGTGAGAATTGTCATAACAAATGTTTGACATTCCCTCCAAAGTTTGTGTTTAAATGTAGAAGAGAATTAATCCATGATATCTTACTCTCTAGAAGTTTTGATCCAGTCTGACTGACCAATACCAGCTGTACTGTTTTCATTCTCACCTCTTCTGCCTTTGTTTCCCTGTGGATTGTAATACCTGTAGGAACCACACAATATCTGGCACTTGAACATGGAAAACATGACTCTCAGAGAAGATAAGAAATGTTTTATTTAAATACACATTATGGGTTAGCGAAACTTGGTCCTCTCGTATTGGAAAGGTGTCTTGACATTAAGTGTAAGAATAAGAATTAAAATGGGTCATTTTGAGTCCTCTAAAATAAAGCATTTTATAAAATAATTGAAATATTTATTAAGAATCAAAGGAGCAAAATATTCAGACCAACACTTCTGCAACTTTTGTACTCACAGAAATGAGTGAAAAAGAGCTCATGAATTGGAAATCCCTATCAGTTTTGCTGAGGACCATGGAACTATTCAGGGAGAATTCAGCTGACAAAATCACAGACCTAACCCACCAGGATCACATATTCCAATGGAGGATGCACAGATGCAAGGCAATGGGAGTATTTGCTTTATGAATACTCACTGTCCTTACTGCAAATTCCCTGTGAAGTCATAGTGCTACCTTTCTGTGGCAGGATTCATCCCATGAACCCCAGAAGTTTATTAAACAATTACTGGGCACAATTTCTCCTATGCATTGGTATATTGAATGATTTCCCCCAGCAATGAGTGATTGTGGCAATAAAATTATCGCAGTCAATACCTTTATTCTCTTTGTATAAAGTTGAAACTCTTTGCCAGTGCACTGATCTTCCTTGGAAGACAGCTGGTCAGTGTTAGTTTCCATGTAAAAGGACCTCAACTGAGACATTCAAAGCCAAACAAGGACAAGAACTATGGCATATCTGAAGTTGTTGAGCCATAACTCTCACAGAGATATAGTACAGGAGTGTCCCAGATTCACTCTGCCAGCAGATAGGGAAGTGCTATCCCAAGCTAACTTCACATTTACTTTAGCTTATTTTCATTTAAGAAAATAGCAAAGCATGTGTCATCCCCTCTTAGATTTCTTTAATGGCTTATTCTCTCCCTCTATTAACTAACCACCTCTTTTTCCTTAGAAGTTCTTGGCAGCTTAACCACTCCCATAGAGAAAGACTGACAGTTACTGCTTTGTATAAAATTTTATCTGTTTCTTTGACCCTGAAAAATTATAGCTTTGTACTTGTTTGGGCTGGAGAATTGCTGATTGTAAGTGTATATAGCTAGAAAACCTTACAGAGGAGAAGAACAAAAAAAAGTACAGGAAATAAAGAGCAAGACCCTCAGATTGTGTGTGAAGTTACTATTGATGGGGATGTCTTCTGTAGATATGTTTCTCTTATTGGTTGATGAATAAAGCACTGTGACCAATGATCCAGGAAGATAGGTGGGTATAGGAGAGGAGGAAGATTCTGGGAAGTGTAGGCAGTGAATCAGTCACCATGTAGAATGTGAGAGGATTAACAGTTCTGGACTCTTTCTCTGGTAAAATAAGACCATGTAGAAATACATCGATTAATAGAAATAGGTTAACAATTAATGCAGAGATAGCCAATAAGAAGCCAATAGTATTATAATTAATATTAGTCTTGTGTATTCCTTTAGGGTTCCAGGAGGCTGGAAACTGGCTGGCAGGAAAGAATGCTCATAACATAATATACAGATCTTCCTTCCTTCATTCCTGAGAAGAATTTCACCTTTGTGACCCTGGGTAGGGATTAGAGCTGGTCTCATATCCCCTACAATTTTTTTTTTGTTTTTTAGCCTTCTTTTCCAGACACGGTATCTTTGAAATAGTATTTACTGTCCTGGAACTCACTAGAAAACAATATGACTGATCTAAAAACAATGCTCTTATTGGTACTGACTATAGTAGATATTAACACTCATATGTCAATGCATAATAGAAATGCTTTTTTATCACAAAATGAATAAAAGATATAATAGGAGACATTTTGATAATGTTCCTGATGAGGATTATCTTTATTCTGTCTGGATGAAAGATGATGTACAACTATTTAGTCATATGAATGTCAGATATTTTGGTTGGATTAATGTAATTGATCACTCCAAACACAATAATACCGATTTTAGTATTATTAAGCACCATTTAGACAGTTTTTGTAGTGGAAACTACAGTTGTAAGAAGATGAAAAAAGGAATAACTGGTGTATTGCATACCAAAGATGATATTAGAGACAGAAGACCATTATCTGTTTCCCATGGTTTAGAAAATAATATCTGGTTTATGGCAGTCAACAGAAACAATCTTTTTGCATCAGAGGAGAAGTCTTTTTTTGGGCTCTTAAAATTTTATATGGAGTCACCCATATAAATGTACAGATAATGGAACAATATAGGATCCACCTCTACCCATATTCATAGTTCTTCCCCTGATATTCTCATTAATGCTTTTTTTCTATCATATTGCCAATGCTTCAAAAGTATATATATCCCTCCTTATTGGAATTCTACTTCTATTGACATCCTTCTCTTTGAAAAAAATTGCCTTTGGGATGGTCTTTCTTTTTTATGAAAATGCTATTTATACTGCCCTTTCCGCAGGTTATGAGCTTATATGGAATAGTCCATATTACACCATTTTTTTCCCAGTAAATTTTGCAATCAATAGAAATAAGAGAGTGTTCCCTAAGAATTGTGATGATTCTTTCATATATTGGATACTCTAACTGTTGCAGCCACACTGTTTTTTTATTGCCTATTCATGCATAGTTTCTAGAATACAAAAAATAGGTCTGAAAATGGCCTGTAAGTGTAAAGGGAAACCTTTTCCTTGAGAGAAGCCTTCCCACCAGCCTGATTCCAGAGCCGCATCAGTCCCAAATAAACACACAGGAGGCTATATTAATTATGAAGCTGTTGGCCTTGCTTGTTTCTTACTGGCTAGCTCTGACTTAAGTAATTACCCCATAATTGTTAATCTAAGTATTTCTCTTACCGGAGAACTTTCCAGGCTTCCTACCCCATGGTGTTACATCTTGACTCTCTGTGTTTCTCCTTCCCAGGTCCTTCTGGATTCCTAGTCCCACCTATCTTGGTTCGCTTTTGGCCAACAGTGCTTTATTGACAAATACACAGGACTTCCCCCAACATGCAAGGTTAATAAAAATACTAAAATTACAGCAAATTATAAGCAGAATTATCCAAGAGTTGGGTGAATTGAAGGCCCTACTTTTACAAAATAGAGCTAATGTAGGTGATTTGTTGATCAACATAATCTTGATTGTCAACAATTTTCTGGCATGTGTTGTTTTAATGTTTCAGATTTTTGCCATACTTTTGATGTCCAAATTAAAGATTTACATAAAAATATAGAAAAAATCCCTTTAGTGACCTTTGATTGGCCCTCAACTACAAGGCTTTCCCTTTCTGTGGTCTTTGTTAGGTATAATTCTCTTACAGTTATAATTCTCTTGCTGTTACATATATTAATCACAGTAATCATGGATGCAATACATTCAACAATGGTCTCTATTACAGTCTTTATCTCTTGCTTAAAATCATAGGAATGGGAAGTTGTAGGTAGCAGAGCTTAGAGTAAACATTGCAGACACAAGAATTTTTAAGCACCCAGGACTATTATCTCCAATGGAGGGAAATGAATGATGCTTGGTCATAGGAAAGTTGGAGTGAAAGTGTTCAAATAACCTGGTGATATTTTTGGTATTCTATTTGGGGACAGCCTTCCTCTGAATTTCCTCCAAAAATTGAGAATTGGTTAGGCCCTAATCCCGGGCTTTGTCTCTAAGTGACTTTTCTTATGACAGAGAGCGAATGTTCTTTACATCCTCCTTCAATAGACACCATCCTTATACTTATAACCAATCCTTCTTCTAGTCCCTAACACTTATCACTGGTGATCAGCCAGTAGAACTCATTCTTATTGGAAAGGCCACAGGTGCTTTGTCCTTTGCAAGGGAAATTTTGATGTAGTCATCTCTGAACTTCTGTTATGAGAATTGTCACATGGAGACTTTTGCACCAAATTTTGGACATGTTTAACAGTGGAAGACAATTAATCATAGTATCAAACTCCCCATAAGTTTTCTTCCAGTCTGACTAATAAGTCTAGCTGTACTGAGGTTTTGTTCTTAACTTTTAAAGTTTTCTTTACAGGAAGTGACATCTGAAAGGACTCCAAAGTAGGGGGAAGTGTGTCATTGGAGACCATGTCACTCCTGTTAGAATGGCTAAAATAAAAAACACCAATGACAACTTATGCTGGAGAGGATGTGGAGAGAAGGGAACACTCCTCCACTGCTGGTGGAAATTAGTATGGAGATTCCTCAGGAAAATGGGAATCAGTCTACCACAAGACCCAGCAATTCCACTCTTAGGCATATACCCAAATGATGTACATTATTTGTAATAGCCAGAAACTGGAAGCAACCTAGATGCTCCCTAACCAGAGAGTGGATAGAGAAAATCCACATTTACACATGGAGTACTACTCAGCAGGAAAAACAATGGAATCTTGAAATTTGCAGGCAAATGGACAGCACTTGAAGAACCCATCCTGAGTGAGGTAACCCAGTCACAAAAAGATGAACATGGTATGTACTCACTCATATATGTATTTTAGAGATGGATGAGGAGAGTGCGAGCCTACAATCCCTTTGACAGAAAGTCTGCGAAACAGGAAGGACCCTAAGAGAGATATGCATGGTAGGAGAATGAGCCAAGATCTCCTGAGCAGAATGGGTGAATACAGGGAGGGGAGAGGGAGTCAAGAAAAGGAGAGGGGGAGAAGAGGAGGGGAGCAGGAAGGATGAGTTGGGGGGAAGAATAGAGGAGATCAGGATAACAGATACCACAATAGATGGAGCCATTGTAGGTTTGAGGAGAGATCTGGCACTTGTGAGATGACCAGAGATCTACAAGGATGACACCAACTAGCAAATGAAGCAATAGGGAAGAGACTACCTTAAATGACCATTCCTGATAATGAGTTTGATGACTACCTTATATGCCATCCTAGAACCTTCATCCAGTGATTGATGGAAGCAGAGGCAGACACCCACTGCTAAACATTGAACTGAACTCCTAGAACCCAGTAAGACAGGGAGGAATGATGAGTGAGGGGGTCAAGACCAGACTGGTGAAACCCACAAAAATTGCTGACCTGAACAAGGGGGAGCTCTTGGATCCCCGACTGATGGCTAGGAGGCCAGCATGGGACTGATTCAGACCCCTTTAACATGGTTTTCAGTGAGGAGGCCTGGCCAATATACGGAGCCTTGGGCAGTAGAACAGTTATTTATCCCTTGCATACAAATGGACTTTGGGTGCCCCTCCCTCAATGAGGAATGCTCTGTCAGCCTGATCTCTTGGGGGAAAGCCTAGGTCCTTCCCTGAATGAAATGACAGACTCTGATTATCCCCGTGTAGGGCCTCACCCTCCTTGGGGAGTAGAGTGGGAATTGGATGGGGGGCTGTGGAGAGCAAGTGGGGGAGTGGAGGAGGAAGGGAGGGAGAGGGAGCTGGGATTGACAGGTGAAGCAAGCTTGTTGCTAATTTAAATTAAAGAAAAAGAGATGTCAAAAATCAAAGCCAGAGCAGGGCGGTGGTGGAGCACGCCTTTAATCCCAGCACTCTGGAGGCAGAGGCAGGCGGATCTCTGTGAGTTCGAGGCCGGGCTGGACGGATAACCTCCAAAACAATATAGAGAAACCCTGTCTCGTAAAACCAAAAAAAAAAAAAATCAAAACCAGGCCAAGTTTATCTCTCTTTCTGCTGCCTGTAGATCTGGATGTAGAACTCTCAGCTACCTCTCTAGCACCAAATCTGTCTTCATGCCTCCATGGTTCTTTCTGTAATAATTGAATAAACCTCTGAAACTGTAAGCAAGTCCCAATTAAAAGCTTCTGTTACATAAGAGTTGCCGTGGTCATGGTATCTTTTCATAGCAATAGAGCACTGACATATACAGTGGCTAGTATTCAGGACCCACTATAGGCACAAATCCTTGGACATGTGAGTTCCTTATATAAATAGGGATTCTACTTGTATACAACCTAATAATACTTTATAAACTGTAAGTGTAGGAAGATGAGCAAACCCTCAATGAGTGAAATCTGGAGTGAATGTACATTTTGAAGTGAGTATAGCCTGTCAAGGACTTCAAGACAAATTGACTCATAAGAAATTTGAAAACCCATTACCATTGAGGTCCTTGCTCATGAGAAGCATCAAAGTTTCTCTTGGGAGTCTAATATGAGTGTTTACGAACTATTGATCTGTGTGTACACAAACCAACAACTTCTACAGCTTCCTACTTCTGAATATTCATAGCCTTGGACTGCTCATCTACAGATTTCCTACTAAGACTAGCCAGCTCTTTCCCCATCCTGTACCTAATAAACATACTGAGTTCCTGAATTAGGGAAGTTAGAGAATCCCAATTGATCCTAGTTTCATTGTATGTGCATCTGTGTGTTTTTCATTTCCTCATTCCCTCATTGTCCCTAAGATGACTGGACTCAAACCTCCAGGATTAAGCAAATAGAGACATATGTATTTGTTTAATTCAAAGACAATTTTTACATATATTTCTACTGAGACTTTATAAAAATTTATAAATCTAGAACCCATATAAGTCATCAGATTCTTGGGAACTTATGAGCATTTTCTGTATTGTCTTAATAAGGTCCTACTTGATATGTACCACGGCCTCCTGGGTCTCTAACTCCATCTTTACCACCATTTCTTCACTCAGTTTGATGTTTCTAAAACACTTCAGTTTTTTACTTACTTTCTCTGCTCAGGTTCCATTTGGTTCCTACTGTCTCTTCATTCCCTAATGTCTTTAATCAAATTCTATCTTCTCATAAGGACTCCTTTGATTACAGTATAACTGAAATCTAAACTGCCCCTCTTTTTCCATTGTATATATATATATATATATATATATATATATGGAAGTATAAATAAACACAAATTGGTAGTAGATAATTCTGTGAGAGAATAAGTAAATAAGCAAGAGCAATGATAGAAGATATAATGGCAACTATAAAAATAATTCAATACTGCAACAGAATAAAACATATATTTAATTATAAAAATCAAATTTTCAAAGCTTCACAGTGTTATCACAAAAAATCTATGTCACTTTTGTAACAAGTAAAAATTTTCCTCCTGTTCCATATTCTGTTCACCAAAAATATTTTAGAACAGTTGGGACTCTGAAGCACAGGGGCCCAGGCTGGAACACAGCATCAGAACCTGTGACTAAGATACTCACAATTCAAAAAACTTAGATATTTCTGAAAGAATCATAAGGTTTCAAATCTTAGAGGTTATCCCCCTGTACCTTTCACAAAGAAACATACTGACCTTCCTTTTCTGCTGCCTCATAATCTCAGAAAAGTCTGATCTTCAAGAAGTTCCAGTGGGTAAGGTAGAAATGGCATTAAGGGTAAGATACACCACATGGACCACCAGAAGATGACTTTTGTAATGAGTAGCATTTTAATTCTTCATATACAGTGTGAATTTTGGAGAAACTAATTTTTGAGAAAACAGGTACCAAGCCTCATAACCTCAAAGGATATTTGCTGGAAGTACCACTATCTGTTATTGCTTCTGTTTCACTCATATTAGTGTTTAAGGGAATGCTTGAATTTTGATATGTACATAAGCAAGAGTTTTTATTATTCTATTTTTGTTGATATTTTTAGTGTGGTAAAATGTGATAATCTTTATTACTGCAACGGCTGTATGGCAAATAGGCTGTGTTCACTTTAAGGCCACAATTACTAGATAATGAATGGGCCTTTTCATTTCCCTTGAGTGTACCAGAGCTATTTTTGTCCTTTAACTGCATCATCAGTTCTAGCCAGAATTGCTGTTGTGCCACTCCCTAGATACTAAGCTAGCCACAGATTAGGCATTTTAGCTGAAAATCAAATTTGATAGTACCACAATCACATCTGGTGTTATTAGTCCATTCATATTGGTCTAGATTAAACATACAGAGTTGCACTCAGCCACTCAGTTTCTGCAGCTTCTCAGTCAAAAATTTTAAGCAAGCAACATAACAAATAGTATATTTTTTGTGGATTCGTATGTTCTGGTCTACAATTTTCTTTTGAAATTACATATTAGTAAGGAGAATTAGCTTTTATGCTTGTGTTGGTGTTTCTAGGAGTTTATGCTGTCTATCATTTCTAGAGGGAAATGTGAGGGGTGTGGTAGTTCAGATGATAAATGCTCCCCATAGTCTCTCAAATTTTCATTCTTGTTTTCCAGATGGTGGCATCTTCTGAGTAGGATTGTGAGATGCAGACTTGCTGGGGTATGTATATCTTTAAGGGTAGGCTTTGGAAGTGTAAAGACATATACTATCTCTAATATATGCTTGAGATTCAAGATTCAATCTCACGGTTTCCTCTTCCAGCCATCATTCCTGCTTTTTGCTACCATATTTTGCCACCATATTGGACTGTTAATTCTCTACAACTATGAGCCCAAGTAAATTCCTTCTTCAGAAATTGACTATTGCTTGGGAAAGATGAAATCACTGTCTGATAATTATCTCAGTTACTAACAGTGCCAGAAAGTTTCATCTTATATATAGACTTTTAAAGCCAATGAAATGGGATGGGATGAGTCATTAAGCTATGGTTTTGTACAAAGTATTATTCTAGATACTGGGAATTAGAGAACAATTGAATTCCTGTCTTCATTGGGTTTACAATCTAGTAGCATTAATAAATAAATAAAAGGAAAATACATTATTGATAATGATCATGAAGGATACTAAGCAAAATATATCTAGAACTTGTGGGAGCTCCTCACTATATTAAATGATTTGAATATGAATAGACAGTTAAGGTTTGTCAGTAGAAATTGTATTTGGTACCTCATGGATTGGAAAAAAGCAATTTATAGGAAGATGCAATTCAAAGTGAAGAACAAAGTTACAGGTAAAACTCCCTACTCAGCAAAGGTTTTAAACAATCTAAAGCTCATTCTGGAGACATTTACCTGTTCTACTCCTGAAGAAATATTTCTAACAACCAGTAAGTGTATTTTTATGAGTAGAGTTATAAATCATAAGAGTTTGGGGTTATAATGGAAAAAATTAAAAGATAATCTTAGGAGCAATGGAAAGAAAGAAGTTAGAGTGTCAAAACAAATGTAGACTTTGATACATCACACAAGCCAAAACTATATTTGAAAAACAAGGAATAAGTATACAGAGAAGAAGGCCAAGGAAATGAGAGTTGGGAATTAGAGTCAAGGAGAAAATAGATATGCAATATACATTTCCAAAACAAGCAATTATAGTAAAAACTGAGAGTTCTTCAAGGACCAAGGAAAACCATGGCTATATAATAGAAACCTTACCTTTACCTATCTGGTTGAAGATAAAAGTTATTTTTTATTGAACTGCAACTAAAATATTGCTTCACAGATTTTTAAACCCTCTGCTGCTGGAGAAATTGGGAAGCTATTCTGGCTTTCTTGCTTTGAAAGAAATAATGATAATTATTGCACAGACAAAAAAAGGAATAAAAATGATGAAAGACCAAGTATAAGGAAAACTGGAAGATAGAACAGAATAAGCACACTTTAAAAGTATGAATTGTTGACTTTTTTACAGTCATCTGGAGGCTAAAGGAAAAATGGAAAAGGTTAGAATAGAACTCTTTGAATTGTGGAGACATTTTCATAAAGAGGAATTGCCCCACTTCCTGGAAAAGAAACACATTTTAAGTAGAAATGTCAAACAGAAAGCCTTCAATTCTTTTTAACTGTATTTTGTCTTTAATTAAACAATGATGGACAGACATTCAACAATATTCCTTTTAAAAGTGTCATGATAGGGAATAGTTTAATGGTAGAAAACATGCCTAGTTAGTTCAATCCCATGGGTGGAGGCCCTAGCACTGAAAAGCTTTTTCCAAAACAAAAATTCTTTTTTTAAAATCTTATATAGTTCAAGCTAACTTTGTATTATTTTCAGGAATACCCCAGGTCTACTTTCAGGCAGATCAGTTCACTGATGCCAAAATAAAGGGCAGAACCCAGGCCCAGAAAGACATTATAGGTTAGACCCGCATATTATTATCTTCCACTTCTGGGTGGCAGATGGTGAATGGCTTGCTCAGGGTAACGCTCAGCTTCTGAAATTCAAGGACCTATACAATGATACCTAACCATGTCCAAGGGCTTCAAACCTTTGAGAAGTTCTTGTGTTCTTTAAAAATTACAGATGATGCCCCACTTCACTCTGATACTCCTTCTGTTGCTGCTGACTACTCCAGTGACCAGAAAATCTCTCATCATTTCCAAAAGATGACATGGATGGTGATTAATGTTACCAATGGAGATGTCCTCAACAGTACCATGGCAGTCTCCATGACCTGACAGCCCACACTCTTCTTCAACCACTGTGACCTGGACCAAGTACCTCAGACATGGGGGATTGGGCCTCTCTTTATCAAGACAGTATGAATGTGGGGAGGGTTGCTGGAGTACCACCAGCCCCACATATCAGACCCCCAATCTGCGGTTTGCTCACATGTTCACAATAGGGCAGCCTTAAGGAACACTGACTTTTGCATATGCCCAGGGAATAATTGAATAGAAACAGACATATCCAAATGTGGTGAGGTGGTCACCTTTTACTGTGTACAGTGGATGTGTGAGAAAATGGGAACATAGTCCTGTATAAGACAATCTCCATCCTGTTGGGTTCCTTTAGAGTAATAACCTTAATTTGTGTCTTTAGGCCTTGCCTTTTCAATAGACCGATCGGACTAATCAGAACAAAGACTCAAGAGACTCAACTAATGATCCCTTGTGTACATTGTGATAGGCTCAGCCCTGAGGATATTTCCCTTTTGAGTGAACCTTGACAAAAGTTGCTATTAGAGTGAACCTATGCAGATGTGGTAAGAGGCCATATTTCAAATTGAGGTGGCCTGCAGTCTAAAACAAAAAGGGGGAATCAGTAGGGCACATAAGCCAGTCAAAGGTGGCATCAAGGGGAAGTCAGATGGGCAAGTACTGAGTTGTTTATGAAAAGAGATGTTTGGTTGCCTACATTGAACCAGATGAGGTCACTGCACGGGCAGCTCCTGCTCACTAGGTAAAGCATAGGGTGCCTAGGTGCATGATAGATTGACCTTTAAAACCATTGTCTGGCTATTTTCCTGCCTTGTAATTTTTTGCTTTAACAAATGCTTGCTGTGGGACAATAAATGAGTTCCTGCTTGACTAGACTCCCTGCTGCATCTTATCGTCTCTGGGATTCTGAGAGGCTGGGGCAAGCTGAGCAGCACACTTACCTTTCCTCGGACCAACCTCAGCCTTCCGTGGTTGAGTTAAGACCCTGCAGTTAGGCTAAATGACAATAACTAAAGAAGTTTCTGGCTTCAAATAAATAAAGTTTACCAAGTAATCCTTTTCATTCAATTTGAAACAAAGGTTATTGAATACTTGTGATGTTTAGAATGTGTAGCTAATCTGTCCAGTTTCTAAGAATTTAAATGCAATGTGTATCTATCACTTCTTTCTGTCCAATATTAATCATCACCAGGCTTCTTTATGCAGAGTAAATTCGCAGCATTGAAAGCATTCATTTAGTTCTCAAAATTTGGGCCTCCATCATTAAAGAGCCTGTGTTAGGAACTTTGGTTTTATTCAAGCTTACCATAGTAGTTTCAGTATTTTGTTAAAAATATGACTAAGGATTGTATTAGAAGTACTGATGACTGACATTTTGTCAGATAATAATTCCATTTTCATGAATTTTGCTGAATTTAATTTTGTTTCCTTTAATAGTATTTGCAACACAAATGCACAAGGCACTGTGGTGATTTGGTTAAAGAGATAATAGGGAAAGGTTATATCATGACCAATTTCTCTGACAGGTCCTGAAATTTTAACATGAGTAATTATGTGATAGTAGGGCTGATATCTGACAGCACTTATGAGAAAGTCCAGGTTCTCAAAAGAATGCCCAACTTCTATCCACTACATTTCAGGCATAATGGCCGTTAACAATATTACCCTCTCCCCTTCTTCATGATGCCCTGAACTCTGAGAAGAGTGACTTGAATGGGGACTCCCATTAAGATTCTCTGCTTAATCTTTGGCATTGGATCTTTGTGTGTGTTCCTATCATGTACTGGAGTTATTATCTCTTATGATGACTGGATAAGGCATGGATCTGTGCACAGAACAGAATATTGCTAGGAGACATTTTCTTGGTTTTAGACCAGTAATGTTTGATTGTACCCTGGGATTCTGGGCTATCTAGTCTCTGGTTTGGGTTACATGAACAGTGTCAGGTATAGGTTCCTTCTCATGGAGTGGGCATTTAGTCAAACAATATGTTTGAGGGATTCTCCAATAAGTTCTATGCTATCATTACCATCAATAAGCTATCTATAGATTATTGCAAAAAACACTAGTATCCATGTGGGATTCCACTTTAAAAGTTAAGGATCAATGAAACCACGGATGCCTTAAGAATAATGCAAGTGGTTTTAGATTCCTCTGTTTTCATTATCATAGCTCTATGGTAGAGCTCAAAGTGAGGGATGGTGATGCCTCCTGAAGTTGCTTTATTTTACAGGGTTGTTTTGGCTATCTTGGGTCTTTTGTTTTTCCATATAAAGTTGAAAATTGTCCTGTCAACATCTGTGAAAATTGTGATGGGATTTTGATAAGGATTGAATTGAATCTGTAGATTGCTTTTGGTAAGATTGCCATTTTTTCTAAGTTGACCCTACCTATCCAAAAGCACGGGAGATCTTTCCATTTTCTGGTATCTTCTTTAATTTCTTTCTTTAAAGACTGAAAGTTATTGTCATACAGGTCTTTCACCAGTTTGGTTAGATTTACCTCAAGATATTTTATGGGTTTTGTGGCTATTGTAAAGGGTGATGTTTCTCTGATCTTTTTCATCTCCTTTATTGTCTGTATATAGAAGGGCTGTTGGGCTACTGATTTATCTTTTTTTTAGTTAATGTTGTAATAAGCCACTTTGTTGAAGGTGTTTATCAGCTGTAGGAGTTCCCTGGTAGAATTCTTTGGGTTACTTACATAGACTATCATATCATCAGCAAATAGTCAAAGTTTAACTTCTTCATTTCCAATTAGAATCCCCTTGATCTCTTTTCCTTGTCTTATTGCTGTAGTTAGAACTTTGAGTACAAAGAGATATGGAGAGAGTGGGCAACCTTTTCTTGTTCCTGACTTTAGAGGAATTACCTTGAATTTTCTCCATTTAGTTTGATGTCACTAGCCAGACACACTTTTGGGCATTGATAGGAGCATGTATGGAGCAAGGAATAAAAGACTGAGCAGCAGAACCTCTTGCCCTCTTTTTGGCTTTCAGTTCGGTGGCAGAAAAATACTGGGTTCATCTGGGTTGCTTGTTTTTCTCTTGTGAATAATTTCTCCAATAAATACTTACCTATACTCACAATAAGTGTGCCATTTATCATTGCAGCATCATTTTGGTGTCAGAAGTTCTGAAACCCAGATCCAGGTGCCCTGAAAGAGGCTACTCCTGGGCCCGACCACTGCTGGCCCCAGGCACACATGAATTCTCCTTTTGCTAAATTCTCCACCAGTTCACTTGGCAAGGCACGGTTCCCACTGCCAGGAACCAGCATATTCTACCTGCCAGTAAGGTCAAGGGCTCTTCCGAGATTTCTCTCATGGCCATGTGCTCTTTCGCTGTCAGCCTTCTGAATTCAGCCTGAATAAAACTCCACTAGTAACAAACTTAACTGCTTTATACAATGTCAACTAACATTACGATGCAGGATATTAAGAATTTTCTTGTTTCTTGTAGAGATGGGATGTTAGAAAGGATTGAGGACCTACCTGGAAGGTAATTTCTACACACGATGGTGATTATTAGTTTCTTAATCCATATAATTTTACTAAATAAATGGTTTGAGAATAGGGCAAAAAATGACAAATTTATATATATGTCATACAGTCATCACAGGAAGGTTATGAAATCCTAGTACAAAGAATTTAGGAAATGGAAAATTCCTTGCAGGATAGTAAGGAAGTTTTGGTAAAAATATTCAGGATATTAAAAATGATAATGTAGATCTGTCAAACAGGTTTAAAGATACATAACAGAAAATTGAATTACTTTCAGGAAAAATTTGTTCCATAGCTATCTATTCAACAGACAGACATAATGTTGACAAGTTTAACCAACAAAACTGTTCCATGTTCAATGATTTCACAAGCAAACTACAAAGACTGGAACATAAGATTGAAATGCTAACACAAAAAATTTGTTCAATGTCTGAGAGCAATGATAAACTAGCTGATAGAACGTTATTTCTGGAAGACAGTTTACATGCTATTGAGATACTTTCTAAGAATGAGAATATTAAATATTTGGAATCACATATAAATGATGAATGCAAAAAATTGAACGATTCCATGATGTCCTTGGAAAATTATTTGACCCAAGAACTTCAAGAGCTCAGAGAAACAATGATAAATAGATTGCAGGTCTCAGACTACACTCAATCTGATACTTCAGTATCAGACATACAGGAAACAGGTCAGGACAGAGGTTTCATAACACCTCTCAAATGCCAGAAAGATCTTCCTAAGGTTGTTTTGCCCTCACCTATGGTTTTTCCAGTATCTGTAACCAAAAAACCAGCAACAAAAAAGCACCCAAATCATTTCGTTGCTTATCAATGGGAACCTATACAGATGACGAACCTAAAGGTAATCAAGGAGGCCATTATTTCATATGGTCTTAATTCTCCCTATGTCAAAGATCTCGTTACCTCATGGACCACTGTAAATAGAGTAACCCCAAGAGACTGGTCCCAATTGGCCTTGGTAGTGCTCGAAATTCCATGTCATATTCAATGGAGAGCTTTATAAAGGCAAGAGGCCATGCCCTAGAGATTCAGGGATTAAATAACGATTATGAAGCAACCCAAGACAAGATTCTTGGGGAGGGTGCTTATGCTGACCCACAGATTCAGTCCGCATATGATGAGCATATGTTGTCTTTATACCGTACAGCTGCTTTGAATGCTTTGGATAATGTTTGTGAAACAGGAGAGATAATGCAACCCTATACCAAAGTAGTACAGGGTTCAAGGGAAAGGTTCACTGAATTTTTAGAAAGATTGTCCTGAGTGATAGAAGTACAAGTAACAAATCTGGAATCTAGGTGACTCCTTATAGAATCTTTGGCATATGAGAATGCAAATCTACAATGCAAGCAGATACTTTGGCCATTAAAAATAAGATCAGAGCCATTGGAGGAATGGGTCCTATATACAGTTAATGTTGAATATAAAAGTCAGGATATGGGAGCTTGGGTAGGTGAAGTGATTTCTACAGGTTTGAGGAGGCCCCAGGATGCCAAATACCCTACCCGTGAGGATATAGAGGCCTGGGTTGGGGAGGAAATCTCCAAAAATTTCAATGGACATAAAGATGCCACGTGCTTTAACTGTGATAAAAATAGGACATCTGAGTAGGAACTGTAGATGAAGCATTCCTAGAAATAATACTTCTACCAGGAATGCTTCAGACAGAAGGCCTCAGCCTTCTGGTCTCTACAGGAGGTGTGGAAAGGGCAGACATTGGAACAAGGAATGCTGCTCAACTACAGACAGTCAAGGTAGAACTTTACAGCTGGGAAACTGGTCCAGGAGCCTCACAAAGGCCCCAAAATCCAAGGTAGTCTGGTCATTTCCAGTGACAGTGGAGGACAGCTTCTCCCAGGACAATTACTGCCCATTGTAAATAATATAGCGCTGGATAATAAATTAGCTACACAGGATGAATCAATTATATCAGGAGGAAACACAAAACATATATTTTGGCAAACTTCTGTATAATATCATAGACCCAAGTTACCAGTTAAAGTAAATAATACAATGATTTATGGCATTTTTGACACTGAAACTGATGTCACCATCATAAGTCAGAAAGCTCCCAATTTGGCCTTTAAAAGAGGTAAACATTCAGTTCTTAGGGATTGGAACCCTTTCTCAGGTTAAACAGAGTGTTAGATGGATTGACTTTATTGGACCAGAAGGACAGAGAGGAAGGTTAAAGCCATGTGTTGCAGATACTGCTATAAATATCCGGGGTCATGATCTATTACAGCAATGGAATACACAGATTAACATTCCTCCTGTATCAGATAGGAATTATAGACAAGCTGTTGATGGTAGAAAGAATATAGTAAGGCAGTACAGAAAACAGACGCCAAACATACAGGCTGTACAGAAACAGGATGCTAGTGCCACACTGACAGAGCAACCAAAAGCTCAACCCTTAAAATGGCTAACAGATGAACATTTCTGGGTGGGTCAATGGCCTATGACAACTGAGAAGTTAGAGGCTTTGGAGAAGTTAGTTCAGGAACAGCTAGATGCTGAACATATTGAGGAATCAGCTAGTGCATGGAATTCACCAGTTTTTTTTATCAAGAAGAAGTCTGGGAAATGGAGAATGGTTACTGATCTTAGAGCATTCAACAAGGTAATTCAGCCTATGGGGTCTCTACAACCTGGGATGCCACTACGTTCTCTAATACCTAAGGATTGGCCAATTATAGTTATAGATTTGAAAGATTGCTCCTTCACTATACTGCTGCAAAAAAATGACAGAAAAGTGCGAATTCACAGTACCTCCCTGTAATAATTCCTGACCAGTATGAAGATTCTAGTGGAAGGTGCTGCCTCAAGGTATGTTAAATAGCCCAACTGTGTGTCAATATTTTGTGCATAAACCTCTAGAAATAATTTGTAAACAATTTCCACATTCCTTAATATATCGTTATATGGATGACATATTACTACTGTCTGATTCAAATAAGGATACTTTAGAAAAGGTGCTTGAAGCAGTAAAGGAAACTTTGCCTCGCTGGGGATTACAAATTGCCCCAGAAAAAATACAAAGAGGATATTCTATTAATTATCTAGGTTATAAAATTTACTCTCAGAAAATCAGACCTCAGAAAGTACAGATTGGAAGAGATTGTTACAAGACTCTTAATGATCTTCAAAAACTATTATGAAAAATCTCTCAAGTACAGACAATTATCTGTGTAGAAGAGCATGATTTAAAACACCTGAAAATGGTTTTAAAAGGAGATAAAGACCTAAATAGCCCACAAGTACAATCAGCTGAGGCTGAAAAGGAATTAGAATGGGTAGAAAAGAGAATATTAGAAGCCCATATGGACCGTGTGGATCCAAAACTAGACTGTATTCTGCTTATTTTACCATCTAGAGAATACCCCTCAGGAATTTTAATGCAGAGGAGAGACACCATACTAGAATGGGTATTTCTGCCACTTAAACAAAATAAAAAACTGAAAACATATATAGAAAAGATCTCGGATTTGATATTAAAAGTTAATTTAAGGCTTCGTCAACTGACTGGGAAAGACCCAGCTGAAATTATTGTACCTTTCACTAATGAGGAAATTTCCTCCTTATGGACGGATAATGGCAAATAGCTTGCAGTGACTTTTTAGGAACTATTAGTAACAACTATCCCAAAACAGACAGAATCAAATTCATAAAGAAAACAATTTAGATTCTTCCGCATATCGTGAGACAAACTCCTATTTCTGGAGTTCTTACCTTCAACGTGGATGCTCACAAAGCAGGTAAGGCAGAGTATAAATCAGGAAATATAGGTAAAGTAGTACAAAACCCTTACAACTCTGTACAAAAGGCAGAGTTATATGCCATTCTCATGGTACTTAAAGACTTTACAGAACCTTTCAATATAGTCATGGATTCTCAGAATGCAGAGAGAGTTGTCTTGCACATTGAGACTGCAGAATTTGTTCCTGATGGCACAGAATTAACCTCATTGGTTTTACAACTACAGGAAACCATCAGAAACAGGAGTCATCCTATATATATATACCACACATCAGATCCCATACAGGTCTGCCATGTCCTCTGGCACAAGACAATTATGAAATTGATCATTTATTAATAGGTAATGTGTTGGAAGCTTCAAAATTTCATAAGAAACACCAGGTTAACAGCAAAGGTTTAAAAAAGGATTTTTCTATCACCTGGCAACAAGCCAAAGAAATAGTAAGAAATTGCCCCACTTGCTCATTCTACAATCAATCTCCATTACCAGCAGTTTGTAATCCTAAAGGTATTCACATAAATGAACTTTGACAAGTGGATGTATTTTACTTCCCAGAATTTGGCAGTTTGAAATATATACACCATACCATAGACATGTTCTTAGGCTTCCAATGGGCTACTGCCCTCAGCTCTGAAAAGCTGATTCTGTTATTACCCACCTCTTAGAGTTGATGGATGTTATGGGTATACCTGCAAAAATAAAAACTGACAATGCTCCAGCATACGTCTCCAGTAAATTTGAACAATTTTTCAAATATTGTAATATGAAACATCTAACTGGTATACCTGACAATCCTCCAGGAAAGCAGTGGTTGAAAGATCTTACCATACCTTAAAAGAGATGCTTCATAAACAGCCAGGAGGAATAAATACCCCCAAACACACGTTACATAATGCTTTACTAATATTGAATGTTCTTAATGCTAATGAAAAATGACAAACTGAAGCAGAAAGACACTGGACTACAGAGAAGACTTCTGAACTGAACCAACCAGTGTATTTTAAGGATGTTATGACCTCAATCTGAAAACCAAGATATGTGTTACATTGGGGAAAGGGTTTTGCTTTTGTTTCCACAGGAGAAGAAAAACTTTGGGTCCCATTGAAATTAATTAAGATTCGATCAGAACAGAAGACATCTCAGGAGGAGGAAAGATAACAGCTCATCTACAAAATCATATTCTACCATGGGTAAAGTGACCTCATAAAAGGAAATAGAAGTGTTTTATTTTTGTCTTCACAGGTAAACCCATCAAAGAATACTGGATGTATGGATTCCGGATGAATGAATAGCTACTCTGAGGACTTCAAACAAACAATATCTTGTGTGGTATCAAAATCTAAATCTCTCTATATTGGCTTTAATAATACACTTTTATCTTTGTTTCTTCATATACTTTAGTCCCCATTCATTTCACTGAATCTGGCTTTGGAGTTGGATTGGCTCCCCTATTCTAAATTCAAGTGTATTATTTAAATAAAATTCAGAATTTCTGTATTATATCAAAGAGCCATTGATATAAGACAAAAGAAAATAAAATTAGGGACTGTTATCTGTGGATTTGTTTTTCTGAAAAGTCTAATATCCTTCATGTTTACCATCTTCCCTATTGTCACCCTTTCAAGTATTCATACATATAAAAGTTAGAATATTTCTTTGTTAACATTAGTGTTTGAATTTTCCAGAGAACAAAGGATTTCCTGACAGCAATCTTCAACTGCTTTGGAAAGAGAATGAGGATCTACTTGCTCGACCCTACCTGATTCGACTGGATGCATCTGAACTGTCCCATATCATAGACTCCACCTGATAAGCACCATCCTGAAACTGGCTTGTAACTACATCACTCAACACAACTCCAGACCAAGGAACTGATTCAGACGAGAGCTTCAATCCAGTCAGGAACTTAAATCAAGCATCTCCTGCCAAACATAATGTCTAATCTACTGAAGATTTTATTACACTAACATTTTTCTTCTCACAGATCCCCATGAGATTGTCATCATCCCAAATCAGCAGGAAGTAGTTTTGAGAATTCCATGACCCCTCTCCCTACTATTGATATTATAGGATAGTTTACAACTGTTAGTGTTAGTTTTCAATTATGTATAGTTGGGATTGGAAGGAGGTGTTCAGTCTTGGGTGTTTCAGATAAGTTTAGGTTTAGATGGGATAGATGTTTGATACATTTTTTTTCATTGATACAAGTTTGTTTTTTTATTAAATATCATTTTTAGACTAAAAGGGGAATTGCAGGGTTAAATTTAGTACTCTGCCATTAGCTATGTGGCATATTAGAGGTGCATACAGATGAGGTAATAAAAGGGCAGTTTACCAAACCGCTAACCAAACCCACTTTAGGTGTGACTAAACAGGTATATGGATGTAGGTGGTGAAACATGTCACTAGCCAGGCCCACTTTTGGGCATCGCTACAGCTGTTTACGGAGGAAGGGGCATGTTTGGCTTCCAGTTTGGTGGCAGAAAAATACTAGGCTCATCTGGATTGCTGGTTTTTCTCTTGTGAGTAATTTCTACAATACAAACTTACCTATACTATCAATAAGTGTGCCGTTTACTGTTGCAGCATCATTAGCCAATAGTGAAAGTTTAACTTCTTCCTTTCCAATTAGTATCCTTTTGATCTCCTTTCCTTGTCTTATTGCTCTAGTAAGAACTTTGCATGCAAAGAGATATGGAGACAGTGGGCAACTTTGTCTTGTTCCTGGCTTTAGAGGTATCGCCTTGAATTTCTCTCCATTTAATTTGATCTTGGCTGTCAGTTTGCTGTATATTGCCTTTATTAAGTTTAGGTATGTTTTTATTATCACTGATCACTCCAAGACCTTTATCATGAAGGGGTGTTGGATTTTTTGTAAAGACATCCAGGGAGATGATCATTTGTATTTTTTTCTTTTTAAATTGCTTATATAGTAGATTACATTGATGGATTTCTATATGTTGAACCATCCCTGCATTCCTAGGATGAAGTCTACTTGATCATAGTGGATGATTTTTCTGATGAGTACTTGGATTTGATTTGCCAGTATTTTATTTAATAATTTTGCATCAATGTTCATGGGGGAGATTGGTCTGTTGTTCCCTAGACTAGTGTGTATTTCTGTGGTTTGGGTACAAATGTGATTGAAGCCTCATAAAATGAGTTTGGCAGTGAGAAGAGACACTTAAGAAAGTGTACAACATTCATCAGGGAATTGCAAATCAAAACAACTCTAAGATACCATCTCACTCCTGTTAGAATGGCTAAAATAAAAAACCCCAATGATGCTTTATGCTGGAGAGTATGTGGAGAAAGGGGCATGCTCCTACACTTCTGGTGGGAGTGACAACTTTTGCAGCTACTTTGTAAGTCAGTATGGAGATTCCTTGGGAAAACGGAATTCAGCCTACCACAAGACCCAGGAATTCCACTCTTAGGCATATGTGCAAAAGATGCCCATTCATACAATAAGGACAACTGCATAACTATGTTTTTGCAGGATTATTTGTAATAGCTAGAAACTAGTGATACAGACATCCTTGTTGTATGAATGTGCGTCTTTTGGGTATATGCTTAAGAGGGGAATTGCTGGCCCTTACGGTAGACTGTTTCCCATTTTCCTGAGGAATCTCCACACTGATTTCCTAAGTGGTGGTACAAATCAGCCCTCCGACCAGTAGTTTAGGAGTGTTCCCCTTTCTCTACATCCTCTCCAGAATAAACTGCCATTGGAGTTTTTTATTTTAGCCATGCTGACAGGAGTGAGATTGTATCTCAGAGTTGTTTTGATTTGCATTTCCTGGAAGGCTAGAGATGTTGAGCACTTTCTCAAGTGCCTCTCAGCCATTTTAGTCTCCATATTGAGAATTATCTATTTAGTACTGTACCCCATTTTTTGATTGGAACCTTTGGTGTTTTGGAGGCTTGCTTCTTGAGTTCTTTGTAAATTTTGGAGATCAGCCCCCTGTCAGATGTGGAATTAGTGAATATCTTTTCCCAATATGTGGGGTGCTGTTTTGTCTTGCTGACTGTGTCCTTTGCCTTACAGAAGCTTCTCAGTTTCAGAAGGTGGCATTTATTAATTGTCAATCTTAGTGTCTGGGCTACTGGAGTTAGGTTCAGAAAATGGTCTCCTGTAAAAATTCATTCAAGGGTGCCTCCCACTTTCTCTTCTGGATTTATGTTGAGGTTTTTGGTCCATTTGGACTTAAGTTTTGTGCATGGCAATAGACATGGATCTATCCACATGCCAGCATCCAGTTATGTCAGCACCATTTGTTGAAGATGCCTTCTTTTTTCCATTGTATATTTTTAACTTCTTTATAAAAAATCAGATGTTCATACATGTATGGGTTAATATCAGGGTGTTCAATTCTATTCCATTGGTCTACCTGTCTATTTTTTTGCCAATACCAAGCTGTTTTCAAGACTACAGCTTTATAATAGAGCTTGAAGTTAGTGATGGCAATGCCTCCTTATGCTGCTTTGTTGAAAATTTTTGTTTTGGCTATCCTGTGTCTTTTGTTTTTTCACACAAAGTTGATTATTGTTCTTTGAAGGTCTGTGAAGAATTGTGCTGGGATTTTAATGGGGACTGGATTAAATTTGTATATTGCTTTCAGTAAGATTGCCATTTTTACTATGTTGATCCTACCTATCCAAGA
This sequence comes from Mesocricetus auratus, assembly GCF_017639785.1. Classification (NCBI taxonomy): domain Eukaryota; kingdom Metazoa; phylum Chordata; class Mammalia; order Rodentia; family Cricetidae; genus Mesocricetus; species Mesocricetus auratus. The sequence goes on from NW_024429190.1 coordinate 61,362,318, forward strand.
GCAGGGGAGATCTTGCCACCTTCTGGTGTCTTCTTTGATTGCTTTCTTTAAGTACTCACTCATTTATGGACTTTAGACATGAATCAGGGGAGTGCCAGCATACAATCCCACTGCCAGAGAGTGTAGGAAACAGAACCTTCATCTAGTGTCTGATGAAAGCATAGGCAGATACCTGAACAAGGGGGAGCTCTTGGACTCTAGATTGATGGCTGTATGGAAAGAATGGGACTGACCCAGACCCCCTGACTGTGGATCTTTGGGGCCTTGGGTAGTATTTATCCCTGGAGTACAAATAAATTTTGAGTGCCCATGCTACAATATGGGAGGATTTCTCAGACTGGACTCTTGGGGGAGGGCCTATGAAGTGGTAGTTACTGGAGATCCACCATGGAGTGCCTCACCCTTCTTGTGGATCGGACTGGAGATTGAATAGGGGACTGGGGGACCTGGTGGGGGGGAATGGGAAGAGGGGGCGGAGAGGGAGTTGGGATTGACATGTGAAACAAGATTGTTTCTAACCTAAATAAAAATATTAAAAATAAAAGAATCACACACACAATAATGTAGAAAGGTTATTTTATCTGGCTGTAATCCATAAAAAAGGACATGGTATATACTCACTTATATGTGGATTTTACACATGGAGCAGGGGATTGCCAGCCTACATCCCCACTGCCACAGAGTCTGGGAAACAGGAAAACTATAATAGAGATATGCATGATACAACAGAGAAGGGGAATGTGATGGTATCTCCTGAGGGAATTGTAGGAGTGAACCCCACAAAGCTACCCGCCCAACAGGGCGGGGTCAAGGTAGAGATAAAAGGTAGTGAAAGGAAAAGGGGCCTCCCTTTTTTTCTCCTGGAAGCCAGCCACGCTTCTAACTCCTGGTATGTGCGACTCTCTCTCTCCCTGATAAATAAATATATTGTTTTCTCTATATAGCCTCGATTGCCGCTATACCTGGTGGCAGAAGTGGTTTGGAATTACAGCCCACGCCTGGGAAACCGCCTGAATTCGGCATCCCGAGGTGAGTGCTAGTTCGCTCCAGCCTCGGCGGCTACATCGCCCGTGGCCCCGCCGCCCGCCCCAGTCGGCCAAAACTTCAGTCAAGCCTCTCCTGCAAAACGACCTATTTAAGACTCTTGTTATACTAACAATTTTTCCCACAGGTCCCCATGATTGTCATCGTCCCACTTCAACAGGAAGTAACTTTGAGAATTCCACGTCCCCTCTCCCTACTATTGACATAAAAGGATAGTTTACCCCTGTTAGTGTAATTTGCAATTATTTAGGGTTGGAACCAGAAGGAGGTATTCAGACTTAGGCATCCCTTTCGGATAAGTTTAGAATTTAGGTGGAATGGATATGTTTAGTTTAGGATAAGTAGATTATAACTTAATTATCACCCTCTATGTATATATGTTGTATATGTTTGAGTTTGTATCAAATTTAAATCTTCTATTTAGACTAAAAGGGGAATTGTAGGAGTGAACCCCACAAAGCTACCCGCCCAACAGGGCGGGGTCAAGGTAGAGATAAAAGGTAGTGAAAGGAAAAGGGGCCTCCCTTTTTTTCTCCTGGAAGCCAGCCACGCTTCTAACTCCTGGTATGTGCGACTCTCTCTCTCCCTGATAAATAAATATATTGTTTTCCCTATATAGCCTCGATTGCCGCTATAGGGAATTGGGAACATGGCATGAGAGGAGAGGAAGGAAGCTTGAAGAAAGAGAGGGAGAGAGGGGAAGAAGAGGAGAGGAGAGGAAGACATGGGGTACAGCAAGGTTGAGTCAAGGAGCCACTGTATGTTTGAGAAGAGATCTGTCACTAGGGAGATTTTCAGAGATCCACAAGGATGAAACCAACTGGCAAACTAACCAATATTGGAGAGACTACCATAAATGCCCTCCCCTGATAATGAGATTGATGACTACCTTATATGCCATCCTAGAGCCTTTATCCAGTGGCTGATAGAAACAGGGACAGACACACACGGCTAAACACTGAACTGAACTCCTTGAAACCAGTTGCAGAGTGGGAGGAGTGATGAGCAATGGAGTCAAGACCTGACTGGTAAAACCGACAGAAGCAGCTGATCTGAACAAGTGAGAGGGGAACCTTTAGCCCCCAGACTGGTGAATGACAGGCCAGCATGGGACTGATCCAGACTCCCTGAACATGGGTGTCCATGAAGAGGCCTTAGCAATCTATTGGTCCTTGGATAGTAGACAAATATTTAGCCCTGGCATACAAATGGACTTTGGGAGCCCATTCCACATGGAGGGATGCTGTCTCAGCCAGGACATATGGGGGAGTGCCTAGATCCTGTCTGGGATAACATGAAAGACTTTAAAGATTCCCCCAAGGAGGACCTTACCCTCCCTGGAGGCCAGTGGGGGAATAGGGTGGGGGATGGGTTGTGGGTGGGGGGCAGGAGAGGAGGGGAGAGAGAGAGCTGGGATTTATTCGCCAAGCAAGCTTGTTTCTAATTTAAATAAAATAAAAAAATGGAAAAATATTCATATGTAACACAAAAGACCATAGAGAGTTGAAATAATCCTGAATAAAATGAACAATGCTGTAGTGATAGCAATTCCAGATGTTAAGATATATACAGAGACATATTAATAAAAACCATATGATTCTAGCAAAAAAAAAGAAAAGAATAATACATGCCATAGACGTTGCTATTGAATACTCACCAGAATGTGATAGTAAGACTCTATTGCTGATATAGCCATACACTTTGCTCACAGGGCATGAAGAAATCATCTTCAATTTTATGCAGCCATAATCTACAATAATGTCTAGCCTGATTTGGTTATATTTGCAATGAAGACTTGCAAATATGGGTAACCAACAATTTTCTTATTGACTTGAAATGATATTGAGTGATGGATAGAGAAATCATAGCATTATATATAAAACAGACAGCATTTTTGTCTGTCTTCTAAATGATTTTAATATAGTTGATTGTTGCCAAAGACAGAAAAACAGTTGGCTTTAGTACTAGAATGAGATAGAAATTTCCATAAAAGGAGAACTTCTGTTTCTATATTTAATATTCACATGAATGTCTCTATGTTACTTCAAAACAAGACATTGTTTTATAATGAAACATATATGTTGGCATTAGAGGAGTGTTAGGAACCACTGACATAAACTGGCAAACAATACTCATACATTATTGATGATTAGGACTATACAAAATTATTAACGTGATAACAGCGTGCAAAGATCCTAGTTCAGTCACTGGAAGAAAAGGAAAACTTGTACTAGTTGTCTACTTACACCAAAAGTCAACTGCCATTCTCTAAATGGTAGGCTTTCCATTTCTAATTAATTCTAGCATTCATTTATTTTGTAAATTTTCAACTTTGCACAACAATTTACTTCATAATTAGATATATATTCAGAAAAGTTTTAGAGACCATCAATTCCAAGTACCTGTTGGATTAAATACATTAAATACATAGCTTTGTTATATTACTTTCTGTGGGCTTTTTTAAATTGAGGACATAGCACTCTCATTGGTAACATGTTTGGTGTGTCAGGTTTCATATCTGGAATCCAAAGCAGTTTTGATAAAAAAGCAGGGTTGGTGCAAACTTGACCAATTTTATATCCATATGCATTTAGGAACTAATACCATGCCAAACAAGCCATATTGCTGTATCATGAAGTTTTCTTTTGTTATCCATGACTACCCTGTCCTTATCAGCATTAAACATGACTTTTATGCACAGTCATGCCTATGGGTTAAGTTGAACAGTACAGTAATATTAAATCTATGATAATGGCAGTGAACTATTGATATTACTTATTTTGAGGTTTGAGAAGGACACTAGACCCTCAGCCTAGATTCCAAGTTACACTTGGTCTTGGTGTGTGTGTGTATGTATGTGTGTGTATGGTGTGTCTGTTTCTGTATATCTTTGAATAGGGGTGATAGAGTACATAACATATAGATGATTAATTCATTTTTAACTCAGTTCAGTGTTGCATAATGCAGCTTCCATAAAGTCATTATTCATGATGGAATGGAACTATGTAATGATATATTTGTTGTGAGTCATCCAGACTGGTTTTCATCACTCTTCATATAGGCTATATATTATATTATTTAAGTAAACTACTTAATTACATTACTATAAGTAAGCTCAACAAACTCATGGGTTTACCAAGTTGAATAAAATATAACCTTTACCTTGTTTTTGGACTTCCATCTACGTTGAATGACATTTGTACACATATCCTGAGGAAAAGTAATAGAACAAAATTGAATAAAAATGTGGTATGAAACTTGTGAAATAATTTCTTCTTTAACTTGTGTTTTTTAATACATGGGATCAAAATATCTTGGGACATTAAATGTAAGAGTGGGATCAACCTTTTTGTAATAAGGTACAAGAATAGTAAGTGACAGGCAATTTCAAAACCAAAATGATTGCATGCTTTCATACAGCTGTCACAGCTTCACTCTGGGGAAAACCATCACATTTTAGAGAAGCCTCTAATTTTAAAAAGATTTCCTGTCAATTGTTTGCATCTTATTTTATTTTACCTGACAAATGTATTTACTTTTAATGACAGGAATGGATTTATAGTAGTAATTACAATGTGTAATGAACAGAAATTGGTGATAAGATATTTTATTTTTGTGAGCCATGTCTTTTCATTATATAATTAGTTTCCTTATATAAAATATTAGCTTGTATAAATCAAATACAACCACTGTAATGAGCATTCTCTTCTCACCAGCCTGGTCCCAGAGCCGCATCATACCCAAATAACACACAGAGACTCTATTAGTTACAATGCTATCAACCAGTGTCCAGGGCTTCTCATTGACTAGTTCTGTCTTAAGTATTAACCATAACTACTAATATATATTTCTATAAGATCTTATCTTACTGAAGATGCCTGCCTTATGCATCCTCTCTTCCCAGGATCACAGGGCCACCCTCCTTCCTTGATTACATTTCCCAGAATCCTCCTCAACTCATAAACTCACTTTTCTTGCTTCCCTGTTGGCCAACAGGGCTTTATTTGTCAATCAATAAGCAAACATATACACAGAAGGACTTCTCCCATCAAACCTCTAATAAAGTCATGATATTTAGCTAATAATATCCTACTTTGAAATCCATTATATTTTTCAGTGCAATGCATTGATAGTGAAAAATCCCCAATATGCCTAAATAGTTGTGCAATAGGAATCATCATTCTACTTTCTTTGATTAAATGTTCTATTTCCCATTTAGTTCACCACCATTCCTCTAAATATATACCATCTGCCACATTTCCATGCAATGGTACTGTGTTTTGCCATTGTTACATCAAGAAAAATAAAAATTTGATCCCTTGGTAAAAGGTTAGCTAGGCTGAAACTGATATTGTGTTTCCATCATAAACCAGAATATATCCTGTACCATGTAACAATGGAAGTATTACTAAGTCAAAAACACACAAAAAAGAATCTAAATATATCTGTTTCTTATATCCCAATCAAATCATGTGCATTAGGAAAAGTACTAAGTTTAAAACATGGCCTAAAAAGTGTGCATGAATTTCTCTGGAGAGCATTGTGGGCCAATTGGGCATGGGAGGCAGGTTAATAGCTGGACTGAGGAGTAGGGTAAAGAAAGAGATATCTTTATTCAGGCTTATGGAGAAACTTGGTGTCCAGGAAACTCCCAGAAATACACTATGACCACCCCAGCTATAAAACTCCTAGCAATAGGGAAGAGAGTGCCTGGACTGACCTTCTACTCTAATTATATTGATGACTACCTGAATTGCCAACAGAGAGCCTTCATTCAATAACTTAAGGAAGCAGATGCAGAGAACCATACTCAAGCACTGAGCTGAGCTCTGGTCGTCCTCCTCACCAAAGAGAGGAGGGTTTATGTGAGCCAGGGGGATTAAGTTCATGATGGAGAAACTCACAGAAACAGCTGATCTGAGTTCTTGGGAGTACATGGACAGTTACAGAGCTTGCTTAAGACCAACATAGGCCCTTTGCATTTGTGTGACATTTGTGTAGCTTGGTCTGTTTTTAAGGCACCTAGCTGTTAGATTAAGTCCTGTCTCTGACACTTAACTGGCCTGTTAGGAACCTGTTCCTCATGCTGGGCTTCTCACCCACCTTTATGCAAGGGGAGGAGTTTGGTCCTATCTCAACTTGTGCCATGCTTTGTTCAACCCCTCTTTCTGAAGAGATAGATGAGGAGTGGATGAAGATGGGGATTGATGGGAGTCAGATGGAGGGAACAGGAGGAGAGGAGGAAGGGGAAACTATAGTTGGTACATGAAATAAATGAAAAATTGTTAATTAAGCTAAAATAATTTTTAAAAGTGTATTAAGTTATACAATACCTATTTATCTATTTTATATTTGTAATTTCCAATATGCATTCTACAACAGTCTGTGGGATATTAATGACATTTACAGGTTTAAAAAGTTTCAGTGAAAGTAGTTATTCTTTTTCAAACAATTTAAATCATTACTAAATAAAGAATTGGGAACATTTTAGAGAACTAGAGTTCATAACATATTTATGAACTTACAAGAGAGTTTGCCATGGTTTCATGGCGATTGGCATAACTCATAACCTCCTGGGTCAGAGACAAATTATTTTATTAAAATTAACACAGCAGGCAGCCTGAGGAGTGGGACCCTTGTGTCAGTTTTGGAAGCAACATGAAAAAGCTGAATGGAAGAGAACATGGAAAGCAGGTTCAATCACAACAGCAAACTGGGCTTAAAAAGCAATTTCATTTTGCTGGCCAGTCGGCATGCATCTCCTTGCTCATTAGTATAAATGATATACCATGCTTATCTTACATTATTCTAGAAGTGCAAAGTCTCATGTCTTCCAAGAATGTTCACTGTAGCAAACGCACATGAAAGAAAACTAGATCGGAGGACATCTTACATCTTTGCTCGTAGTTCATTGTTAAATTTAATAGTCTCATGAAGTATTATCTTCAAGCAATGTTTTGATATGAGTACTTACATAATACATTTATAAATATTAAGAGGACATTAGAAATTTAAATTGAATATGTATTATGAGTGTGTGTGAGGGGAGGGTATTCTTGTTCTTTGAGAGAACAGTATAAATTAAGATAAAACAAAAGCTGTGTAATGTTTGCATTTCAAATGTGGGTATGATTTCTCAGTTATGTGAGCTTTCACCTGTCATGAAACAAGTGAGCAATGTTCAACATTCATTTTGGTCCATCATTCCCGAGGACTGTCTTATGTTTAGATGTCTTCATTGCTTTAGGTCTAAGTAAATTAGAAACCTCAGAACCACAGAACACAATAGGGGAAGGCTACTTCATAGAAGACAGGAAACCCAGAAGACAAAGGAAATCTTCAAAAAAAGTCCCAGTAACTAATTGCTACTAAGAAGTTTCCACATTCTCTTTGTGCATGTTGCTGATCATGTCTCAGTGGTACCAGGAGCTGAATGATAATCCTACAGACTTGACTTAATTTTCCAATGGGACAGTCCTGTATATCAAAACCATAATAATTTTCAAACAATTTAACATCCTTTGGCTATTGAATTTTTGCTTTATCTATGAAAGGAATGGTTTTGTGGGGCTTAGGCAAAATATTTACTTATAATTGTCTGTTATTGAATCACAACTCTATGTCTTATTATTAATATGTAGGGTGACTGACAATTATTCTGAATCTTTGGAATTTTCTTCTACAAAATTTTACCTTATGAGTCCATTTTTGCAATTAAATGAACTAATGCTAGCAAATTACTTCATGTTTTCCTGCTCATTGATATAATTTAGAGTGTTGATTGAAATTTAAATTATATTGTGTTATACTATATAATTTTGGAGTTTTGAGTAAGTATAAAATAAACCAGAAAATTATCACAGTATAGAATTTATAAAGCAAGGAAAATTCTGTAATGAAATAATATTTTGGTACATATTTGGGATGTGTATAAGCACCTATCCATGAAAACAATACTTATTATAAAAATTCCCAAAGGAGGGCAAGGGAGTGACACAACCAAGGTAGTGATATAGAAGATGCTGTCACACATATCTATTACCTCACACAACCAAGGTGGGCATCTGTTCACTAACTAACACCTCTGAAACCTCAAACATACAGTTAGAAGAAAAAGGTAAATTTAAGCAAAGGTGATCAATATCAGTCATAAAGTGGGCACTATCGTGGACCACAGTTCAGTTGTGTACTCAACAGAGGACACTGATAAGTTATCCCATCATGTATATAGTAGCATTCCTGCAAGATAAGAGATACACAGGTTATATCCCATCAGATAGATTTCCACTGTTATGCCATTTCAACAATATATTGAAACATCTAAATAGGGAGCCATGTCACTAACCTGTCATCCATATTCCCAACTCAGCTGCTGTGTACATTCATGATTCCACCCACATATAAGAAACCACAGGTCTTTCCATAACAGCTAGTTGGCATTTTAAACATTGAGCTAGGTCTCAGCTGTCTTTAATGGAACAGTAAGAATCAGTTCAAAAAACAAAGATAGACAGGAACTACCCAGACAAAGTAATAGTTGTAGTACTACTGGTGCTGGGGTTCTCTTTCTAGGCGTCCCAGATATTTCACTAGTCTTTGCATCTCCAATGAGACCCTGTAAGAGAGTGATAGGCCTGTACACCGAATATAATATTACTGCAATGAATCCCAGAACTACATTCACTTTATGAGTTCCCCTGCATCAGATTTCACGTCTGTGGTGACATCACTGCTGCCATTCATTAGACAGCAGTGTCACCATAATATGTATCGAGCAAGACAGGCCCAGATCCAAGAGGGATATCCTCAGTCACAAATCTTCATGCAGTGAGAAAAAGAGATTAAGAGAAATATAAAAGTCATTGCCAATGCAAACCCCCAAAACTAATGCTACCACTCTGGACATCTGTAGTATTGGCAGTTGAAAATCCTTGCAGTCTGCCAACATCATCCTTGCACAGATTCTGAACAGCTGCCTTCACTGGTGTCTGACCACTGCATGCAGCCAACCCTTAAATGCTTTTCCATTATCTCATCATGCCTCCATATGGAAAGTTCTTTGCACAGTGAAAATAACTCATAAAATTTGGAAAGGTTATTTTGTCAGATGTATAGGAATCAGTATAAGACAAGAATCATAAAAAATAAACTAGGAAATATCACATCACTGTGAAACATAGTAATTTTCAAGTACTTGACCCGAATTGAGTAAAAATATATAATTTCTTTGACAAAGTTCCAAACACTTGTTAAGGAAGCTCAATGATGCTGAATTATATATAGAAACAATTTAATTAAACTAGAAAATAAGGCTGAAAATAACACAGGTATCACATTTACCCTAGCATGCTAAATCACCTTGAGATGAGACCTGGAAATGTAAATTAAAAAATATTTGACAGGATTTAAGAAGAGAAAAACAAAGTGGGTGATAGAAAGAGATAATGGCAGAAAACTTTCAAACCTTTAGGGAAAATTAAGGCAGGACTGTAAAAACTGAGAAATGATCCAAATAATACTACATGGAAACAAATAATAATCTAACTTTCAAAAATCAGAAATAAGGAAAAATCATAAATTTAGTAAGAGAAAAAAGCAAATCACAGATAAGGTATTTCTAGTAAGATTATCAGAGAATTTATTTGTCAGTGGAAACTTAAAATATGCCTAGCCTATGCAAAATATGTAACAAATTTGATGAATACAAGAAAAAAATCTGATTAAAAATGCACCAGAAGCCATTATTTATCAAAGAAAGGCAAACAAATTGCTAATAACTGTGTGAAAAAATGTCTTAGGGTCATTAATCATTAGTGAGATGCAAATTAAAACTATAGAGTTACATTGAAGCATCATCTTGTATTTACTTGAACAGCTATTCTCTAAGAGACAGCAAATGTTGGAAAGAATGTAGAAAAAAGGAGTACCTTGTACATCATTTGTGCAGACATTTAAAAGTTCCTGAAAAATTAAAATAAAATATGCACTTGCAGCAGTAAATATATATTCAATGGACATAAAATCATTTTTAAAAGATACTGTTAGTTCCCTGTTCAGTCCAGTGCTATATTAAGCAAGACTAATATGTGGATTCAGATTAAACATCTATAAATAGATAAATGAATAACTATAGTATGTTACATCATTCCATCTTACTAAAAGCCTAAAGCCTGGAATTTTCTGCAGCATGTGGAGCTAGTCGTGAGGTGAACATGGATAATAGTCATGTTCAAAGTACATAGGACAAATGAGTTCAAGATACCTATTGTATATCATAGCATCTACAGATGAAATAAACACACTATATACTGATAAATGTGAAGTACAGATTTTTATTATCATATGGAGGCACAAAAATTCGGTGTATGAAAAAAACCACGTTAGTTCGGTTAATCTATTCCATAAAGTAGGTGGATTTCAAAATATCATACTTTATATAAGTATACATAAATGGTTAAATTAAATTGTGTGTGAGTGTGTTTGACAAGATGAAAAGGAAGAAGAGGAAGATGATTGGGAATGTAAATAAGAAGAATAAGTTACTGTAACAGCTAATATCTATTGTCAACTTGACTAAACCAATATTATATACAAGCCAAGTGGTTTGGCATGCTTATGAGGGATTTTCTTGATTCGAAGAAAGGAAGCTTTACTTTTTGCCTTTTTGCCCCCATTTTCACTGGCAAGTTCACCTGTCTTGTTGCTCAGGAAACCCTTTACCAGTTTTATAACTAAGTCCAGGATTCTCACATAGATACAAGATTAGAAGCTCTTCAGAAATTCTCTAGTACTAGAAAAAAGACAAATTGGACTATTGAGACATCCAGTCTTGGGGGCTGAACAACCCCTGGATTGTCAGGCTTTCATTCATGAGATAGCCATTGTTGTACTACTTGGACCACAGCCTGAAAATCAGTCTAATATTCATATATAACATAATATATAGTACTTCATGTATATTTGCACATATATATTAACACACACACATCCAAAATCACTTGTTCTCTTAGGGAAAAAAGTGTAAAACAGCAGAAACTAGACAATTTTATTTCACCTATGAATCAAATTTAAGATAAAATTAAAAGCAAAATAATTTAAAATAAATGTTAATTAGATAAATGTTTAAATAAAAAAATTGTTGCCTAATTAATTTTGCCTATAGTTTGGAAACAGAAGTAAATACCAATAATCTATTTTGAAACCAGTGGAAACTTTGTAAAGTAAGTTATTGATATTATTTCCTGATTTAGTTGCACACTATAGTCATAGCATTTTTACTCTCCCCTCCCAGCTCAAATTCTTTAGGAGTGTACGAGAAAATTGTCAACATTCTTGTTTATATCATCATTATTTACTGACAGTGAATTACATAATTCATATGCACCACAATGATGTGAAACTTTAATTGTATAAAATATGTAGAAATAATTTCCAATTACAATTCAAACTTTGATGATTTCACTGTATCTAAACAAACAGAGAAGAATATTTCAACGAAATTAATTTCAAGATGCCTGAGGCTTGAATTAAAATAGAGATTTGTGGCATTAGATTGACAGCATCTAAGAGTAAAATTTATACTTAATGCTCTTATTATTTGTGCTGTGGACAATCATTACAGTACAATTTTCAGTGGTCGTAGTAGCTATTACAAAACACAATCGGTTGTTGGTTTTCTATTTTTTATGATGATCGTCTCTGTTTATATATTCAAATTGGTTAGATAGTATATAGTATATTCATTACATTTATTCATTTTAAGCATCATTTAAAAGAAACTTAGCTGGAACTTGCGACATACTTATATAACCAAAGGTCAGAATGTCTTGACAATGAGGTTTTCAATAATTAGTTAACCATATTCTTTAATAGAGCTAGAATTTTTTTGTAAAATCAGATGTTCTTACTTGAAATATTTCCCATGACCCTAGTCAAGACATCATTTTTCAGTTGTTCATGAAACAAATGGAATTTAATCTTCAACACGATGGTGACTGCATGAGAATGGTGCTAATAGGTTCATATTTTTAAACATTTGGGCTCCAGTTGGTGGAACAATTTGGGAAGAAAAACAGGGGTTTCCTTATTGAAAGAGATGAATATTTGGTGGGGCTTTGAATTTTCAAAAGATTCATCCCATTTTCAGTGTGCTGTCTCTACATCTTTGTTATGGCTTGCAATATGTGCTCTCAGGTCTTTTGTTACCATGCTTTTGCTCTGTAATCATGGACTATAACCCTCTGAAACCTTGAGCTCAATTAATGTTTTATGTTATAAATTACCTTGATCATGGTGCAATATAAGAGATAGACATTGAGCTTGGGGTGTGTTCCATAAATTGAGCAAGAGGTCCATATTATCCACGTTTAGTGTTTGAGATCTAGTTCCTAGAGTTATATTTAAGTTTGGTAGTCATCTGTGTACATTTAATAATTAAATTTTGGATGCTGATGAAAATAACTTTTAAGTAAATACATGGAAAATATTTAAACATACCTGGAGAACTTTAACATTTGATAGGAAGAGTGCAACTGAAAAAAATTGACATTATGTGATCTACTAGGGAGGAGATACAGAGGGTGACAGGGTGTTGCTGGAAGGAAATGGACTGGGGAATATAGTTAGGGATGCTTGGAATTTGAATAAAATGAGGCATGTAAAATGACTTTAGGAGCCAATGATACAGAAATCATAGTTATCTTAATGAATCTGAAAGACTAGAGAAGTTCCCAAGAAACTACATTAAAAATAGTTAGAGTATGCTAAAATAATTATAAGTTTAGAGAATGAAGAAATTGGTTATATTACATAAAATAAAATGTAAAGGAAAATATTTCTTTCTAAATAAGGACAAAGAATTTTATTATATTTATTATCTAAAATTAACAAACGACAAGGAATGCACTTTAGGGAAGTAATTTTATGTTTTGAGAAACAGTTGTGTAACTAAGAATACTTGGTTCCATATTTATAATATACTCAGCCAAAGCTAAAGTTGACAAAAGCATTGAGATTAATAAACAAGAATAGATCCTAAGCAAGTTAGGATTGAGGATAACTAACTCCTCTGTGTTGTTTACATATTCAAAATATAAAATAAATTATAGGATACTCATAAAAGTTATAAGTAAATGAACTATGTCTTATGATTGTTAATATCATATATAGTGATGATATCTTTGCTTCTTGTCTTCCTACCTACATTCATTCCTCCAATATTTTAAGAATTAACTGGAATCTACTTACTAATTCTGTGTTTCCCTGACATGGCTAAGATAATACTCTTCTCATAATGCAGTCTTAAAATATGTTGAAGGAATTAATATTGCTACATATTCAACTATACCTAGAGGACTTTTAGTTCAGCCTTCATATCTTTTAGGGGTTAAACAATCTTTACATCTACTGAGGATTAGAATTAAAATTCATTAGGCAGTTTTATATTTTTAGTGACAACAGCCTTATCCTTTTACAGTGCAGAAAACCAGCACCATCCATTCATTTATCTAAAGTTAAAATGCTAATGAACAGGAAATACTTACTTGAACTAGCTCCTTTAAGAGTAAAATGTCTTTCCTTTCATCCATAGCATTTTTGTTTGTTTGTTTTCTTTTCTGGCCAGGTTTCACTAGTCCTAAAGGATATGCTGTCTTACTTAATAAAACCAAGCTGAAAGCTGACAGGGATAAGCAGTGTCACTCTCCAGGTTGACGGGCCCTTTATAGGATGCTTTAGTGTGCACATAAAATGTCAACTCTTAGAAATAATTTGTAGAAGATTAGCTACATAGCGATTCAATGTGATAAGAATTGGTATTAAGAACTTTCTCAGTGGATGTATTTGCCTCAGTCTGACTTATTGTTCATTCCATAAAGATCAATCAAGTGTGGATGATAAACTACCTGAAGGCAAAGCTCTCATACCACACCTCTTATTTACCTGACAGTCCTGTGGGTGTGTTTTTGCTGGTTACAAATATTGAAGTATGATCCAGGATTCAAATAGGGTATCACTGTATGCTTCAAATTATAGCATCTGAATTCTAATTTTGTTCACCACGAATTTGTTAGTTTTCAGATGAGAGAACTCTGCTACGATTTCTCATCTTATAAGAAATAAGTTTGAAGTATATGTGTCTATATAAGAAACAGCATTGCCTCAGAATGGTGACATCACATCAAATGTTTGTTTAATTTAATTTTCTGTTCTAGCCATTTCCACATTGGACCTTACAAATTCATTGACTGTCAAAGAAAAAAAATACATAGAGCAGATTTTAAGTTAAAGACTTAATATTGATAGAATAGTCACATAAGTGATTACAAATGCCAGAAATACATCGGAGATGAACACGGATGGTTAAGAATATTGGCTGCTCTTCCAGAGGACCCAGGTTTGATTCCAATACCCACATATGGCTCACATGCACTTATAACCAGAGTTTCAGGAGATTTGATAACCTTTTAGTATGCAGGTACTAAACACAGCCCGTATGCAGAGATATATACTGGAAAACACCTGTACACATAAAATAAAATGTTTTCAAAAGGAAAGAAATTGAGAAATAATGAAATAGCATTTTATCAAATATAGGAAAGAGGCATTGTCATTAACATAAGTGCCTTCAAACTACAATACTTATGCAAAAATGAAGAAATGTATCTAAAGAATTCACCCATATAAAAACCATTTCATAATCCATAATCTGCAGTGCTATGCAGTGTGTGTGTGTGTGTGTGTGTGTGTGTGTGTGTGTGTGTGTGTGTGTGTGTGTTTGTCTAGGCTTTTGTGTGTGCATATGGAGGAAAGAAGCTGATGTCAGGTGTCTTCCTCTCTTGCTTCCCAGCTTATTTTTGAGACACATTCTTTTCCTGGATTCTGGATCACTGAATGAGATATCATGACTGGTCATCAAGTCCCAAAGTGCATCCTGAATCTGGACCACCAATGTTATTATAAAGGGCCTGTGCCACAGTGCCTGACTTTATGTATTTATGATCCCAACTCATGTCCTCGTGCTTTAGCAGCAAGTACGTTACTGATTGAGTCATCCCCCTACTAACAAGGATTAAACTATATAATTTTATCATAACACATAGCAGTTATGATTTGGAATTGAGTTGTGAACTTATTTTTTCCATTTTAAATATTTAGCACATAACTCATATTCACTCCTTCATTTGCTCATTTTTCTATCTCTTCCTCTACCTTCTTATTTTCTTCTAATTTATCTTCAAAGAAGTTCAGATTCTGAGGTGTTGGGGACTGCTAAGAACCTTGAACAAAATGGAGTCTGTCAACCATTTCTTGGCCTTCTGCTTACATGACTGCAGGCACACATGCCCTTGAGACAAAGGAAAAAAGCTAACCCCAAAAGTTAAATTTACACAGGGCAGCCCACCCGCCTAGCCAGGGGGAAGTAGCCCTTATAGAACAATTGCCTTTGTTGGCATAGGGTTAAAAAGTTCCCTTGAGTACCTTTTACCCCTTTTACCCCTTCCTAATTCCTGCACCAAGCATTTGTGGAATGCAACTGATGGAAAATTACAGCTTCATCTTTACCTTATTTGGTGTATATTTGAGTTGAGACTTGATTGACATGCTTGTACTGCCCCCTGAAATTCTCTACTATAAAAACCATTTCGCCCCCACGAATAAATGCTCTTGATCAGCAAAAGTTGTCTTGAGTCTGTTTTCCTTAACCTCTTGAAGTTTGCTTTTTAAGATCGGATCTGCTCATGGAGACCCACCAAATTAGTAGCGGCCCTCATCACTTCATTCCCGCGGGTCGGGGATCCTCTCCGGGGGTCACACTGAGGAACAGCATCCATATGCACACTCACAAACTCCAACACATACACTCATACCATTCTGTTTCAATGTGTTTTTACCAACATGTTAGATGATACATTGACACTCTACATGGAAATTCTCATAGTGAAATAGACAGAACTGTAAAATTAAATATGTTAGTATCTAGTACTTGAGATGTAAGACCAAAACAACTGATAATAGTTGCTCTGAAAAAAAAATAAATCTTATAAAGTTACATGGCTACCACTTTTGTGAACCTGATTGGAATCCATGAAGTGATCATGATTTTAGTTAAAAATATTCCCTGGATATATCCTCATGAAATAAAAAGTAGCATAAAGGAAGGAATTTACATCATCTACTTGGGTATCCCTAAATGAATCTTCAGTTAAAAACTGTACTACATATCTGTCATAGTTTTAAGTACTTTCTAAATACAACTCATTCCATTGCAACCACAAAGGTCTTACACAAACTGAGGAAGCTGTGGGAGACAGAGGTTAAGCAATTTGCTTAATGTTATACAACTACTTATAAGGGAGGGTCAGGTTTTAAACCCATGTATGCTGATTTTTGAAGCAAGCTGCTTCTCTCCTCATGAAAAATGCCTGAGTTTCTCATATAAGTGAGCACCTGGTCAGGCTGATTACACATTCACTTTACATTCCAGATTAGGACAAGATTGCAGCTGCGTTTGAGTACATCATGCTTTTGACTTGGCTTCAGGCCTTAGCTATTATAGACTTCACAGTTTCTTCAGATTTTATCCTTTTATTTCATGGCCGATGTGAATAGTCATTTATATAGACAGCACCTTTCCTTCTATTTTGAAACATCCCTTTTAAACACTGTTATGCATTTCAAATATTATCTTATTTCCTGCTATGTAAAGTACCAAAAATTGCAGGATTTTAAAAAGATGATTTATGCTATCATTTATCTGAGTACAAATAAGGGTGTCAGTTATTATAGGTTCTTCAGCAAATTATTTACTCATTTTGATTCAGTTTTCTCTTATGTAAAATAAGGACAGCAATAGAACTGAATTCATGGGATTAATAAAATAATGTGACTTAAGCAGTTTCTACCGTGTAGTGTGATGAGAGTGTACAAGTTTACATAAAATGTTAACAGTGTGTTATTTCCTATACATATATTTATTTGACCACTATCAAATGTTAGACGAACATTCATATATTTTGTCAATCTAGAAGTGTATAAATACTCTGCTTTTTTAATCGCAGGTAGATTAAGAATGAGAGCATAGTATACATTTTTCTGAACTGATTTTATTGCTGATGACACATAAATCCATAAAAATTTTGGATCTGCGTTGAATATTGTAATATGTATACCCATAAATTTCATATGTTTCTAAAGATAAGTTTTGAATGAGGTATTGGAAAATTTTATATGTTAACTTTTGGTTAATGGCCACATAGATTAATTTTAATATCCAAAACAAAGTATATCATTGCACATATTTTAATACATTCTAGTCAATAGACTAACTTTTGAAGTGATTGCCTATTAATTTGAATACTTTTATAATTTTAAATATACATTTTATTAACATTAATAGGGAGATATTATTAAATAAAGTTTTGAAACTCTGGTAAACTAATGGAATAAGATTACATCTGATTTCAAATATGCTCACAAACTGAGGTCACCTGTGAGATGATTAGTCATCTATCCAATATTGTTATAATCCTTAGCTGTTTTGAAATGTCAGCTGAGCAGTGACTTTAAAAACTTGACACTTCATTTTCTTATCTCCTTTTAAATGTCATATTGAAGAGCAACATGCATTAGGGCCAGAGACTATTTTGAGTTGTTTTCTAATGAAAGAATTTATGTGTTGAAGTCAACATATGTTTTGGTCTAATTTATATGATAACATAATACTTACTTTCAATGAAACATAAAACGCAAAAAATTGAAAGCACATGTAAGTGAAAGCTTTAGAAAAAGGACCATAAAAGGGAAACAAAGCACAAAGCCATGGGTCCTTTAGCCTCCTGTACCAACTTGCTAACACAGACTAATTAGTTTAGTAGAAATAATTGGCTTTTCACATGCATTTCCCTTTCAAAGATTATTGGATACTTCAGATTTATAATGAACATTGAAATACAAATTTTGTCAATTTCTGGCATGAATTTCATTTTCTACCAGCATTTTTTTTCATGTAATATATGTGTAAGGAAATGTGACTTTCTTTGTGATTCATCTTAAGCCAACTATCATGATAGAGGTATTTGCAAATCATTGAGGAAAAGGCAAGTAGATTTGCAATCACAGTAAGCTCATCAACAGAAATCTTATATCATAAATGTCCGTATGTTGTTGCAGGAACTCCAGCTAGTTCAAAGGGTAGAGTTTCAAAGATCTCTGGATGAAGAAAACCTGTCATTCTTAGAACGGCAATGCTCAAGAGTTTTAGGAGGAGAGACTGAAGATTGAAATAGTCACAAAGTTCAGTTTGGAAAAGTTGAATCTCAGTTCTACCTGAGTTCTACCTGACAGGTTGTCAGACCTGTGAAGAAACAGTGTGCATGTTGAGGGTCTGCAATGTAAATATGAATCTAAATTCTCTGGTTGCTGGGACCTGAGAAAGTGAAAATCAGCTGAAACTCTTACTATCACTGAGGTAATGGCAAGAGCTGAGAATTATTAGACAGGCTTTTCTAGTATGCAGATCCAATAAAGGAGTTTTATCTGTGTCTTGGATTCCATATGTAATACTATTAGTCTTCCGAAAGCTGATGAGGAGTTTTTATTGGCATATTGTCAAGATGTTATAAGGATCGCATGCAAAAATTACTGTAATTGTATTATCATATGAAATAAACACTTCATGAATATTACAGTAAAACATATAAACAGTGATGTTGTTTTGAATGAGAATGCTCCTCATAGGCTCATATATATGAGTGCTTTGTCTCCAGTTTGCAGAACTTGTTTGTGAAGGATTAGAAGGTGTTGCATTGTGGAAGAAGATGAGCTCCTGAGGGTGGTTTGAGATTTAAAAAGCCCATACCATTTTCAGTTCTCTCTCTCTGCCTCCTGCTTATAAATCAATATATAATATCTCAGCTACTGTTCAAGCAACATATCTCTCTGCCTCATGCTATCATCCTCACCATGATGGTCACAGATCTAACCATCAGGAACCATCAGTACCAAATTAATGGATTTCTTTCTATGAGATGTTTTTGCATTGCTGTTTTATTAGAGCAAGAAAGAAATATGGGAAGCGAACATGAGAGGAGATATAAAATGGAATTAGAAGATCATTTAGAAAATACTATATAAGCTACTTAAAACATTTAAAAACTTACATAAAAATATTTTACATAGAGTCACCCTACGGGGCAAGAATGTTCATACTAGCCATTAACAAATATTAAAAATTCAAGTGGTAGGAATGTGTTCCTATTTTGGAGTTGTTGACAAGTGAGGTATCATAGATCTACAAACACCATAGTCTATATAACAAGTGGTTCTTTTACTACTCTCCAAACCTTGACAGTAAGACCCAGTAGCTGAGGATACCATATGTTTGAGTCTTTGTTAAGTTTCTGTCTGGAGGTCCTGTCTAGCAGTGAGAGCAGAGTGTTGAAGTCTCCTACTATTAGTGTGTGAGATTTTATGTGCAATTTGAGCTTTAGTAATATTTCTTTCGCAAATGTGGGTGCCTTTGTATTTGGGGCATAGATGCTTAAAATTGAGACTTCATCTTGATTGACTTTTCCCTTGATGAATATGAAATGTCCTTCTTCATCTCTTTTGATTGATTTTAATTTGAAGTCTAGTTTGTTAGATATTAGGATTGCTACACCCCCTTGTGTCTTGGGTCTGTTTGATTGGAAAATCTTTTCCCAAACCTTTACTTTGAGATACCGTCTGTCTTTGATGTTGGGATGTGTTTCTTGTATGCAGCAGAAGGATGGGTTCTGTCTTCGTATCCACTCTGCTAGTCTGTGTCTTTTATAGGCAAGTCGAGGCCGTTGACATTGAGGGATATCAATGACCATTGATTGATGATTGTTGCTTGTGCTTGATTTATTGGTAGTGAAGTTATTTTGTGTAGTTTCTCCTCCCTTTTTCTTTTGGTGTTTTATATTATATATTGCCTGTGTCTTTGTGAGTGTAGTTATCTTCCTTGGATCTAGGCTTTCCTTCTAGCACTTTCTGTAGAGCTGGGTTCATGGATACGTATTGTTTAAATCTGGCTTTGTCATGGAATATTTTGTTTTCTCCATCTATGGTAATTGAAAGCTTTGCTGGACATAGTAGTCTGGGCTGGCATACTTGTTCCCTTAGCGTTTTTAGGACATCTGTCCAGGATCTTCTGGCTTTCATTGTTTCCATTCAGAAGTCAGGTGTAATTCGGATAGGTCTGCCTTTATGTTACTTTGCCTTTTTCTTTAGCTGCTCTTAATATTTTCTCTTTATTCTGTTGGTTTGATGTTTTGATTATTATATGGCAAGGTGAATTCTTTTTCCTGTCCAGCCTATTTGGTGTTCTGTAAGATTCTTGCATTTTCATAGGCATATCCTTCTTTAGGTTAGTGAAGGTTTCTTCTATGATTTTGTGATTTTGTTGAATATGTTTTCTGTGCCTTTGAGCTGTATTTCTTCGCCTTCTTCTATACCTATTATTCTCAGGTTTGTCTTCTTCATGGTGTGCCATATTTCCTGGATATTTTGTGTTATGTATTTGTTGATTTTGAGATTTTCTTTGGGTGACGACTGTATATCCTCCAATGAGTCTTCAACACCTGAGATTCTCTCTTCTATCTCTTGTATTTTATTGGTGATACTTACATCTGTAGTTCCCGATCATTTACCCAGCTTTTCCATTTCCAGTTTCAGTCATAGAAAAAGAAGGATTCCCAAACAACTCATACTATTGCCAAGGCTGTGGGTTGTTCTCCACAAAATAAACATGACCCCATTGCTGAATACATAATCTACATAGACAAAATGTGATATTATTCAATTATAAAGAAAAATTAGATTATGCTACTTGAAGGAAAATTAGTAGAACTGGAAATCATCATGCTAAGCAAAGGGAACCAGATTGAAAGAAACACATTTTTCTCTCAAATAGATAAGCTAGAGTTAAATATTAAATATGTATTATGTATGATACATATGCTCTAAAATTTAAAAGGAAACTGTTTCAAGGGAAGAACCTGACTAAAGGAAGAAATGAAATTGTGGTTAATATAAGCTAATAATGATATGTATATCTGAAAATGTCATAATAAGACATAGTTTGTTTATGGTAATTATGAAAAGAATGAGTTGGTATCAGTTTTCTTCTAGCTCAAAATGAGGGAAAATAGGAATGAAAATCAGGAAGAAGGAAGAAAAAAATTCTCAGTTTTCCTTTGTTTCTCTGAAGTGATGCCAAGCAGTATACTTCATTCCAACATCATATAGTTTTCCTTGAGGTGTATTTTGCTAAATTAGAACTCATTCTTCCTTAATGACTACATTCATTAATCATGTTTCCTTTCATGGATGTAAAAGAGAGGTCTCCACTACCCATGCAAAGTATCCTGGTTAATAAATTTTAAAATTTGTTTGTTTTTCAAAATTTTTCTGTGTCTTTTTGTTGCTCACATGTGTCATTACAAATGGTCTATGGGTAATATTCTCTGTTAAAATGAATTACATGATTTTATTTGTAAAACATTAAAATTTTGTTGTAATTCTTACCATTCTATGAATACTTTATATGGATTTTAAAAAATAAAAAGGAAATGCATTGTGAGTTTTAAAAAATTATTCTTGCCAGGAGGTGGTGGCTCATGCCTTTATTCCCAGCACTCTGGAGTTAGAGGCAATAGGATCTTTGTGGAGTTCAAGACCAGCCTGGTCTACAAGAGTTAGTTCCAGGACAGCCTCCAAAGCCATGGAGAAACCTTGTCTCGAAAAACCAAAATATAAAAAACTAAAAAATAAAAATTATTTTTTCTCCTATTCTTCTACTGTTAGTCTCTTTCATTTCATTCTTTTGTGTCATAAACATATACATGATTTTATGTAAACTGAGGTCCATAGATAGGAGGAGATATGATGTTTTTCTTTCTTAGTGTTTCTTAATTCTTTTAATTTGATAATCTCCATTTTCATGAAAGCACAAAATTTCATTCTGACCTATACTGGAACCAAATCCTATTGTGTATACATTAACCATAGTTTCTTTACTTGCTCTTCCATTGATGCACAGGTGAGTTGGTTCTGTAACTCTGCTATTGTGAATGATGCAGTAAATACGGATGATCAAGTATCAGTGTGGTAGTTTGACTTTTTGCATTCACGTAAACACCAAGGAATGATAACACTGGATCACATATTAGAACTATGTCTAGTTTGGGGAAGAGTTATGGTGATAATCTCCATCAAGAATGGGCTTATTTAGATTTACAAGAGCATTGATTAAACCTTTAGTCTTTCACTATCAGCCATTGTAAGGTGTTATTATTTTCAGCTTTATTGTAAACATTTTTCCAAATTCTGACCCAACTCTAATAAGACAATCAGAATTTCATGGTTCCCAAGCAAAAATTATATGTCCAGCCTTGGGATTCTCCATAACTCTAATTTTGAGCATTTCCACTCAAGAATGTTGTGTCTCTAGGTTTAAAGCATCTCCATTTTGCACTATCCTTTTTAAGTCAGCCCTACCATTCCTTGTTGAAAGCCACAGATCACATTATTTAATATATATAACTTATTTTCATATTTTAAGTCATGTATATACCTGTATATGTTACAGAGAATCAGGTCTGTCTTATCTACTTAATTTGTTGTAAGCTCTTCCTTGGAACCCTTCCAGGTAAAGTTTCTTTTACATACTATATATTCTCCCAATTTTTAGTAAACTCCCTTATGTATGCTTAGTAGTATAGGTGCAAATACATTTTTCCCATTTATAACTTACTTCTAGTAGTTGTCAAGGACTTAATATTTTGTTCAAGCATTTTTTCTATATCCTGATTTGTAATGGACAAATAAACTAATCTTCTAGAAGATATTTTGGTAATTTCAAACTTAACAACTGAAAGCCTCAGCAAGTGGTATTCCAAACTTGGTTTTAAGGGGAAAAATTTCCGTATGGCTCCAACCACAACACAGTCTAATTCTAGACAATTTGTGTGCCTAACAGATTGGAGTTTTATCACAAATATGTTGGTTAGCTAATGGATTCATTTGAGTGTGATTAACTTCTGGATTGTAGCAGACCTGTTTATGTATGAAATTATGGCTTGGAATGATTCTTCTTGGCTGGTGACTCAAATAATTGGGTCTGTAGATGGCAGATCCAATGTGCATATGGTGAGAATGGCACTTGTAAAAAGATAATTCATAGGAAATGGAGAGCATATATTTGTGGTTACTTTGTAAGTTGGCTGGCAACATATTTTGTGACATATGCAAATAATAATAAGTATTCCACACAAGATGATATAAAATACTACATCTCTCATTTATTTATTTTATTATTATTTCAGTACTTTGTACCAACCACAGGGCATTATTCATGACTGAAAATAAGTTTACCAGATTGCTTTGTAAGGCGCTCCTAAATATGAAATCTTTTTCTCCTTAATTATAACCAAAATAATGTAGAACTGAAAACTTTGGTCTCATTCTCATCACTTCATCTTTGTAATGTAAAATTAACGGTCTAAAAAAATCTGTTTTTATTTTAGTTGGCTTTATTTTGGTCTCCAAATTGAAATATTCAACACAGGAGGGAGGAAGATGCTCATAACAACAGAAATAAAGGATCCATGCAAGGCTTAGGAAACAAAAGAGTGAGGGGAGGTATAAAGAATGGGAACAATGAGTGGGACATCAGCTAATTTGCATTAAACAGCTCATTCCAATCATAAAGCTCCTAGTACAAGTCTTAGTTTCATATGTGCAAGCTTGGTCCTATCATAAAGCCCCTAGCACAATGTCTAATTACCATATGGGCTGCAGGGAGCAAGTTTCTGCAGGGAACTGGGTCAAGGATCACTGTAGAGATAAGTCAGGTGCTGGAGAAGTAACTAAAAGTTTATAACCTGATCTTCAAGCATCAGGAAGAGAGAGATGGAGCATGGGCTGCTGAAACCTCATGTCCCACCCCCAGTGAGATACTTCCTTTAACAAGCCACACCTTTTATCCTTATGATTCTTTTAGAGTTCCACTCCCTAGTGAGTAAGCATTCAAATGGATGAACTTGTGGGTCCATTCTTATTCAAACCAACACATCTGGTATGTCAGGAAAAAAATGGGAAAGAGGGATGATGGGATGAGCTAGTGGCACATGTCTTTAATCCCAGCAGTTGGGTTGTAGTGGCAGAGGCTGAGGCAGGCAGATATCTGAGTTAAAGACCAGCCTATTCTACACAGTGATTTCCATTACAGTCAGGGCTACGCAGAGAAACTCAAAACAAAAAAATAAACACAAGTGAGATGTTTTTATAACTTCCAATGTGCAAGATTCAAGGAAAGAGATTTAAATTAGATCTTTGCTAAAAAGCTCTTTTTGGGATTCAAAAATTTGGCATCCACAGGCAAGAAGTAGACAGTTAAAAAGAAAAAGAATGAGGCACAGTGATAGAAGATATCACCTAGTTTCAAGATTAAAAAAATAACCACCTAATATTTTGTCAGGATTTCTTGGAAAGATTTGAAGCTTGAACAATAGTTCAATGAAGAAAATTTGTCCTAGGGGTATACAATTTCCATTCTTTCATTGGAGTATGTGGTATAAAGTATATAGGGTGTGAGGAATTATTCACACTAAGCCTGTGACACTTTCAGCAGCCAATTGTTGCTGATGGAAAGCCAGCAGCAGGGTGCTTTCCTGGAGTCTGCCAGAAGAGGAAATCTTGCTACAGTGGCAGGCATGGCACTACAGCAAGGCCTTGGAGGATATGCCAACCCCACTAATATAGTAAGATGCCTGACTTAACTCTCGCATGGCCCTTGACCCTTGTTCTAAGATGAGGAGCACACAACTGCTTGATGAAGAGTGGAATATGAAGAAAGGATGGATGATGGAGAGCTAGATGTGACTTCCACATATGCTGCTGACCCAACATTATTCTTCAGAAGAAACATCTTATGGAAGTAATAGGATCTATTCCTACTGCAGTAGACCTTGCTATTATTTCTTTTTAAATATCCTCTCTGTTGTTCATGGCTTATTGACAAGTGCTTGGAGCATATGGAAATAAGCTTTCAAAGATCTTGCTTATTCTGTGTGCAGAGTTCCTTATATATACTAACCTTTAAATGCTGCATAGATCTATAAAAATATGCATCTGGAAGAAATGTAAGGATAGCCCTTAGGCAGTGTGCATGAATGCACTCTGCACTATTACTGCTGTACCACAGAGGCTCCTGAATTTTAGAATGTAGTAGTAAGGTGAATGATTACCAACACACAATCCAAGTTGAGTACACATATTGGTCCTTCTGATTTGACATCTCTCTTGATGTGTTTCCCGAATTATCATTAGAAGCTTTTTCAAAGAACTGTAGACCACATTTAGTATAAACCCAAGAGAAAGCACAGGGACTTTGACAAAAATGTACACGCCTATTGTTATAATATTTTCAAAATTATTTTATATATTGCATCCCACCAGTACCTGGTAGCCTTTCTTTATTTCCTTTACTGAGAATCAGTAAAATTGACAGATTAAAAAGATTGTCCTGTACTACAAAACTCAAATAAAGGGTAATTGAATACACTCAGTGGTAATACCACATAGTTATATGAAAATTTTAAAGTTGTCTATGAAAGAATATATGTATGGCCTTTATAAAATTGTCACATTTATTTTTATAGTCAATATTAAAGGCAAAGCAAGTTTTACATTGGAAACTGTAAAGAATAAAGTAAAAGCTTAATCCATACAGATCATCTAAAATTGTCACAATGGAGAACTAGATGACAAAAATTATGGAAAACATATGATAATCGTAACAGTGAGTGTTGAGCCAGCAAGACAGCTCAGTCTTTAAGGACACTTGTCATGCAATTCTGTCCACCTTAGTTTGAATAGGTCATGTGAATGGAATAGGACACAAATGGGGATATTTGCTCACATACTGAAACCCCCCCCCACACATATACACATAGTGATCAATAAAAAATTAAATTCTCTAGAGAAGCAATCAATATGTGTATAGTTGTATATATATATATATATATCATATATGAAGAGTATGACATTAGAGGTTTGTGGGTCTAAACTCCTCAGTGTGAGATAAGCACAGATTCTCAAGTACTGTTTTTTAGTCTGAAAGTCATCAAAGTAGAGATGCAAGATCTCTGCAGGATACAAAATATCTGCATATCTTCTACTAGCAAGGTCTATCTTATACAGATGTTATCACCTAATATTTATTATTATATTATAAAAATCTACAATATTCTAGTAGAGAGATAATAGAATAAATATCTACTGTTGTATTTTTTATATTTTTAAAAAGCCTGTATCTATACATGGCATAGTATGTATGCTAATATATATTGCATATATTTATGATGTGGCTAAAGGTTTGGAGAGCCCGATGCACTATCTGTAACAAGATGTGATAAAGCAGTAAAGAATTTCACAAGATACAAAGCTCAATATAATTATAAGGTGGAATAATAATAATTTTAATACAAATATTTGGACTTATAATTATGTTGGTGTTGTGGCTAGATATTTATACCATAGGAAAGTTCAGGTAATATTAAAAGGTTTTAAAATGTATTTGTGTAGTATTATTGAGAGATAAGGACAGGGAAAGAGAACATATCCACATGCTGTGGCTCATGTATAGAGGCCAAAAGACAGACATCTGGAGCTAGAGTTATAGATATTTGTGAGCTGCCTAATGGGTGATGGAAACCAAACTCATTCTCTGTAAGAATAACACTAAGACACTCTATCTCTTTCTAGATACTCAATTCATCAAGTATCTATTATGTCCCCCAAACCCTAATAAATATATATGGGCCTATTACTTATAACTATTCTTATTTGTATAACTGAACAGCTGCTTACAGATAAATACATGTATACATAGACATAACGAGTGCCCTTAACAAATACTGTATATATTGATATGTCTCTGACTTCAAGCTTTTATCCATGACAAAGCTTTGTCATCTCTGAATACTCTGAACTAATAAATTGACACAGAGGAAACATGATGGAGACAGACTAAAGACATACCTTTTTTCCCATGAGGCAATTAAAATAATTTAAAACTAAGAAATAGATGAAAAGAGCACAATATTCATCTCTTTGCTTTCCATATTGTGTCATGAGATATTCTTTTCTGCTTGCCAGGTTGTGGTATTTATGATAGTAAATAGAGAGGTCATCCCTTAGTGATGCAAATGAGAAGGAAATAGTATAATTAGACATCATCACAGTCAATCATCTCAGACATAAAAGGAGGAGAACATTTCACTCAAGAGTACAAAGCTGTGTTTACAGATTGTGACCCTGGAAATAAAGTCTCTTTGTTGTCCCTCTTCAGTCATGGTGTCTGGCATCTAGAGTTCCTAAGTTAAGTCACCAAGAGAAAGTATTTCATCTTTGAAAGACTATGACAAGGGCCAGTGTTTGAATTTTCTACTCCATTAGCTTTGGTGGAAGGGTAAGAAAGCACCTCATGAGGAAGATATTGCCTCAAACTTATCACTAACCACAGCTTGCTGACATCTCTGAATAGTAAATGAAAGGATGTATTTATTACCATAAACCTTGAGAAATAACAAGGGCTTATCATTGACATTTTCAAAATTTCCTTAAGATAATACAATTATCTTAATTCTAAAATGTACACTGTTAAATGATAAAGTGATTTAACAACGATTGAAATGGTTGTTGCATAGTCATGTTTTTATTTATAAACCACAGGACATACTTTGCCGAATTGTTTTCTGTTTCTCCTTCATAATGTAAGCTTCATGGGAAGGATGTTTGTTTTCTTTTATAATTCTGTATCCAGAATACAACTTGGCACATAGTGGACATTTAAAGAATATTCATTAGATGATTATATAATGTGTTTATGAGTAGTATTTGTGTTTTTTTTGCGAATGGATGTGTTGTATACAAACATATGTGCATGTATATGAGTAAATATTATATATCATAAGTTGAATATTTTATTCATTTTTATTTTCATTAGAATATCTAATTGTATTGTTCACTGAAAGTCTAATGAATAAGCACACAGAAATGATTGAATGATTGTTTTAAACCCAATCATGAACTTCATAAGGTACATTTTGGTTTCAAGGATTAAATTCCTCCTCAAATGTCAATCATGGCAACAGGTCACTGAGCAGATCATATCTAGAAAAAAAATGTCCTGTATATGTCAGATTTTATCCCTACTAGGATGCCAGAGGTAGAATTTTAATGTTCCAAGTGAAGTCAATAACCTGTGATAGTAACTGCTAGGAATATCGATGTGGCATAAATTAATTAAAATGCTGAATATTTGAATCCCTTTAGTGTTACATTTCTTTGTATTTTATTGTTTAGAGAAATAGAATTATTAGAGACTGTATTTTATTTTAAAAAAGCTCTTAGGATATTGATAGGACAATACTTGTGATCAGTGGTATCACTTACAGGATAATAAATGGAGAACCTCCAGCATGAGTCTGAAAAGCTAAGAAGTACAAGTTCTGATGATACAGGTTTCAGTCCAAGAGTCATCACACCAAGACTAATGTTTTGGTTCATGTTCAGGTAGAGCAAAAGTTTTATTCTACCCTCAAGTCATGTAGGAGGACTTATCTTTCACCTCCTAGAGAAGTTTTGTTATATCAAGGTCTGAGTAGAGAGGTGCCAGTCACATTAAAGAGGGGAGTATGCTTTATACATTTTCCATTTCAAATGCTAATGTCATTGAAAGTCAGCATTACAAGCATACAGAATGATGTCTGTGAATTTTTTGGTGGAATGACTGAATAAAGTAAATGCATAAAATTATGCATATCTTTCCTATTAGCCTGTCATTCAAAGGAAAATTAGTAAATCCATTCCAATAAAATACTATAGTGTTCTGTAGCTACAAAGAAAGTACAATCCAGATTGAGAATCATTAAAACTTAGGTCTATGTTTAAGTATCAACCTTGAAATGTAGTGCATTTGAAAAAGAAATCAATAGCTACAATTTAGTTTTGGAAAGTAAGTCCTCTATGGAAAGAAAATAAGAGTGTCAAAATTTTGTTCTCATGTAATTATTAATACACTCCTTCTCCTAACTCTTGTGGATTTCTTTAAGAAGAATCTCCTTTTGACTTGATAAAGTGCCACTGCTTGATGGCAACAAATTTTTGAAAATAAAACCATTCCAATTTTATTTTCTCCAAAATTATTAAATTACGTTTTGGAACACTCTTTATAATTTAATTGAGACACACAATATCACATGTTCTGAGCAAAAACAATGCATCATATATAGGAATTAGTTTTCATTTTTAATTGTTTTAATTCTAAGCCAATAGGTCTATTTTTCTCTTTGTATGGTTTTTAGTATGTGGTCACACTCCCTTGTGTGATGGATCTGGGGGTGGGTAACAATTAACATATAAAGTGAAAATAATATTTTCTTTGTGTTAAAGAGTATCATTGCTGGCTTTCAGTTCTTTTAAAAATATCAGTCTATATCTCAAGAGTAACTGAGTTCAGGGATTTGTTTCACCTAATAAACTCAGAGTTGATGTTTGTGGGCTCTTGGGAAGAAACAGGTCAGATTGGTGAAATGTCATTTTTGTTGTTTGTCTTTTGCAGTTTATAAACTTGGAAGGCACCAGAAGTTTAAGAGCCAAGAGCAGTGCTGGCATGATCATAAGGTCACCAGCACTTTACCACATGCTACAAAAGAGGATGGTGTGTCCCAAAACACTTCAAGATAAGAGAAAAATTAAAAGTGAGCGTGCCAGCTCATAACTGAAATAAGTGAAAACATTTTACTAGCTTGACTGCATTCATTTATGCCACACTTGCCTGTCTTCTGGGATCTCCTGAAAATATGGAGCACCTGTTTAAATACCACATGCATGCCTTGTATTAACTACAAATTAATGGCGCTTAGCACCTGCTTTCTACAGGAACACTGCAAGTACTACTGAATTTGGAGGATTTGGAAATAAACGGCAGTGCCAGTATTCCCAAAGAAAAACAAGACACCATTAATTATGTTATGTATTTTGATTTGATCATAATATTTCACTAATTAGCACCAGTAAGCAGTGTCAAACCATTTTTATGTTCAATGATTCCCCAAGAAGTACATTCAACTATGTTTACAATTAAGTGATAAGCCTAATGTCATCTAATAGTCTAGGACTAGGCATTGAACTACAGATGTGGTGAATATCAAATGACATATTACATAACTTTAACTATACATTATTTAAAATGAATACAAACTTATTATCCAATATTATTCATAAGAACGTTGTGTTGTTTCGCTTAGTAGACTTCATGATGATTCCACTTGTACTGTGCTGTATTTTCCAAGCTCAACTGGTTCCTTGCATCAGTTTTTTCACTTCAATCCAAATCAATGTTAGCTTTACATGTTGACCACATAGGTTTATTTGGGCAGTGTCCTCATAAGATGCAGTCTAAAAGCAGTACAAGACCACTCAGAAGAAACATTATAGATAAGGTGTTCACCTTTACTGTAGAAACTTCATGAAGAGACAATTCTAGTTTGTGTATTCTTTCCCATTATTAATATTTTTATTCCATTCAAGCAAATTAACTAGAATTTCTCTCAAGATAAATATATTCTTGAAAACGTAAACATAGTTTTGATGCACATGAAAATTACATCCATGATAAAGTGACTTTGTCTCTAAGGCAATGGAAGTTTTTAGGGCTTATGTCTAGTGAGACCCGAGCATCTCTGAAACAGAGTTGAAAACTGCAGGCTATACTGCATCATACCTTTGAGTAACACTTGGTATAGGTTTTGAGGGGCTTTAAGTGGCCCATAATACTGTTATTAATCTATAGTCACAAGATGTCTTATTGTATAGTTCATAATCAAGACTTAGCATGGTACCTTTTCTAACTATAAAGAGGTCTACAGCATTTTGAGTGCTTATAGGGCATTTCTTACATAAAAAGTGAACTTGATTTTGAAGTGTAAACTAGAGAGGGTTTGAGCATCCAAGAGAACAGTTAAAGCTAACATATATTTTTCTTAGTCATATCCCTTTGAGTGTATTTAGATTATCAAATTACACTTAATGATAACTTTTGAAAGCAAGATACATCATCAGCTGAAAATAATTATAATTACAGAGTATTCATGTTACTTGTGTCTACTTCATTTCTGACCTTGAAAGACATAAAAATTTGTATGATATTGAAGTAGTAATTATAGTTATTTGCTTTTCTAATAATAGAAAATTAAGGAA
Source organism: Mesocricetus auratus (assembly GCF_017639785.1). Taxonomy (NCBI): domain Eukaryota; kingdom Metazoa; phylum Chordata; class Mammalia; order Rodentia; family Cricetidae; genus Mesocricetus; species Mesocricetus auratus. The sequence continues at coordinate 61,393,650 of NW_024429190.1, forward strand.
AAATATGGACATGTATGATGATAGCTGAATGCTAGCCCTAGAATTTAGAGTCTGGTACAGGACCTTGCTCCAAAAGACTGGTCCAGATAACAGCAGAGTGGACATCCCAGGAAGCTTATCACAGGCTTAGTAGCTCAGGCTTTGCTGAAGAATGGGAGTATAGGCATTAACATTCCAGGAATGTTAATGAATAAGAGCAACAAATAACTGACCTAGGCACTCTGAACGGGTGTTACAACTGTGAGGCTTGGTCCTCTGGTGGGACTCCAAACAGCAGGAATAGGGCCTGTCTCAGACTCTTGTACAGGCTTTTGGAAATCTAATCCTCATATTGGGTTGCCTTGCCCAGTTTTCATACATGGGCAGGTGCTTCCCCTTACTGAAACTTTATATGCCATGTTTTGTTGAAACTCATTGGAGACCTGCCCTTTGAGTGGTTGGGACAGAGGGAGAGAGGAAGGAGAGGGACTTGGAATAGAGGACGTAGGGTAAACTGCAACAGGGACATTAAATAAATAAATAAATACATTTTAAAAGAGCTACAAATAAAATTTTCAATTCGTGTTGAAACATTGAAAAAGATGAAATGCTTGCCCTGTCATTTCAGACTTTTTCAGTTACTGTAGAATGTGTAATGAATAATCTAACTTTTCTAGATTACAAAGAACTATGTCACCTCTATATTGTTAGAATTACTTATGTTTAAACTTCAAATCTCCTGTGGTTAAGGATGATGAGAATGATGTGTTACTACATATTAAATGACAATTTCTATGCCTCTCTGGAAACTTATATTACTGCACAAAACTGAAAGTGGGATATTATTGGAAATAAAGGAAAATTTAAAAGAGTAGTAAGGGAGCAAACATTTTTAGAGAGAAAGACAATCATATTGCTAAGATAGCAAACTCCTTAAATATAAAATATGGAGTGCTGAGAGCATTATTTGTTTATATGTTTCAGAATTACTCCTGGGAACTTTGTCAAGAAGAAAGCATTCAAATTGGCTACCCTCAACAATTTCCAGAGGACTACATTTACTAGGGGCTGGTCTTGTCATTCCCTCCTGTGACTTCATAGAAATTCTGTCTAAGCTTGTCCAGATAGCTATTGGAAACAGCAGATAATAACTCAATTTCCTGCATGTCTCATGCAAACTATCCGTCAAATTCTCAAGATAGCTACCCATCTGCATTTCTATGCCCACTGCTCAGTAATTCCAAGAATAGACAAATATTATCCAGTTAGTACCTGGGCAACAAGAAAGTTAGATTTCTGCTATTAGGCAATTTCAAACAGCAGGAATTAAATATAATCATTTTTACTGACTTTACAATGATGGGGGACACACTGGAGCTTGCTACCAATCTCTGTGTCCAAGTCAAGTAGGTTCTATTTGCAGATCTCTAACAGTTATCAGAATTTACTATCCAAAAATATCACATGACTGTTCTCATGAGAACTATATTTGTGAGAAACCACAATTAGCTTTCTTATCTCAGAAACATGGAGATAGATAAGAGATAAAGATAAGATGATTAAACAAAATCACAGTAGACTATGCACTCTTCATGTGACTGCATCAGAGCCTGTACTTGTTTACATGGACAAATTGGCCAAAATGTGAACCCCTAATTATTCATCTTTCTTCGTGTCCATAATATCTCTGGCATCTTATTTAGAAAAAGGCCCTTTGAAGATCTAATTTAGTTAAGGATCTTGAAATAAAATGATTACTATTTGTTCAGATGGGTCCTAATTTAAATGAGTGACCTGGGAAGACAGAAGCAGTTGAAGACTTCACAGATAGAAGAGAAGGTAATGTAACCATGGAGACAGACATTGTAACGATTCAGCTGCAATCCAAGGAAAGCCTGTGCCACAAAAGACAGAGGATAGACGATTCTGAGAAGCACATGCTTCATGATGAAAGCATTGCCTTAAAAGTAACTTGATTTTGGATTTCTTGCCTTAATTAACACATAATTAATATCTTACTAAGTCGAGAGCCCTAATTGGTGATAAATTTTACAGAAATCATGTATAAATAAGTACTTAAGAAAGCTTCCCAATTCTAACATAGTGGAACATACCTATGATCTCGATTTGAAAAGTCCTGGGTTTAACTCCTGCCACTACAAAATGAAAGCTCATGGAAAGATGAACAAATCAAAAATTTTGGGAATCTTAGTTGTATTAAATGAGACAATTATTTGATTAACAAAACAATTTTATGACAATTTTATGACAGCTAAGTATTCAGTGATGCATACTTGGATCCTGGAGATGTTCAAAACATCTTTTCTTTTCTGCCCAGTGTTGATACGTATTAAGACTGTTTTTTATTTCCTCTTTGCAAACGAAGTCATTGACTGTACACATTACTCACCCACCCAATATGGGCAACTAAAGTGATCCTTCCCATAAAGTGAGTAATTTAGTTAATAAATTTCAGGAAAAACAGCTTGACTTACTAATTTAGAGGCTGATGATTTCTGGATATCTTTGCCAATTAAGCATCTTATTGGATTTGTGACCCTTCAGAACTTGATGAGGTTTCAGTGTCTGGCTATAGTTTTTGTACTGCAATAATCTATGGATGATGGTCTTAATTATATATTGAGCATGTACACATGAGAGATATGATCATGTCAATATTGTTGACATTAATAAAAGAAGACAGATGGATGCAAATTTGATGACAAGGTAAGATAGTGTTGTGACTAAAGTGACCATTGTTTGTACTCTACTCCATATATGGGTCTCTTATCTCTGTATTTGATTTCCAGGATTTTGTATCCTGGAAAATGTTATATAATACAGCTGAGATACTATTCATAGAATTTGCATAGTAAATCATCATAATTTTGCTGACTTAAAATGCATAAAGTGATTATTTTACATATAATTGTGGAGGTCAGAGATTCCCTGCACAAGTATTTCCATACTGAAATCAAATTGTTTTTGTGTCTAAATTTATGTGTGGAGACTGTAAAGAATATCAGTTCCCTCAATCTTTTGGATTATTGATAAAATTATTTCTTGTGGCTTTGAAACACAAGGTGTGAACTGAAGTTTGTCCCTAATTTCTAGACATCCTTCATATTCTTTGGTTTTGTTCATTCTTTGTCTTGAAACTCAGTGACAAGGCTTGATTCCTTTTCTTATCACATATTTCTGCTTTTCTTTCTCTCATCTTCAACCATATAGGAGATTTTGCTCCTTTAAAGGAAATACATATCTGGGCAAATCCAGAATATTACCAAGTGTCTTACTTTGTTGTAAGTTGTTCTCATAGATGCTCACGTTGAGGTCTCCTTTCTTCTTGTAGCAATGTCAGGAGGTGAATTCTCACAGCAGATGGTAGACTCTGGAGAGGTAGATCTCTCATGGATAGCTTAATGCTTGTCTCTGACTTGCTTTCATAGGTTTTTATCCTGCTGTCTTTATTAATATATAATCTTTTCTTCTATACTCATTTCCTTGCAACTTGTGCTTCTAAAACGAGTATTTCCTTGAAAACCAAATATCACTTTAGTTGATATTTCTATTGCTGTAATGAAACACTATGCCCAAAGCAACTCAGAGAAGGAAGTGTTAATTTGACTTAAGCTTCCATCTCACCGTTCATCATGGAAAGAGGTCATGACAAACTCAGGCAGGAATGTGGAGGAAGGAGTTGACGCAGACACCATAGTTTAGTACTTCTTATTAGCTTGTTCCTCAGGACTTGTTCAGACTGCTTTCTTATGGAACCCAGGATCGCTAGCCCAAGGGTGATCCCACCCAGAGTGGACAGTGGACAGCCCCACCCATCATTCACCATTTAAGAAAATTACCTATAGATTTTCCACAACCCCATCTTTTAGAGGCCTTTTCTTAATTGAGGTCCCCTCCTGTCATGACATACCAAATTGACATCAAACTATCCATCACACACATTCTCTGGAACTTCAAGAAGCATACAATAAAACAAATCTTTTTCCTTTATAAATTATTCATTTTCACTGGTGTGATATAGCAACAGCACACAGGCTGCCATATTCTACACCTCAGTGCCCTAATTACATTTGCATATTCCTATTTATTCATTAATGTTTTGATATCTAATGTATTCATAAGTCCTAGAGATCATAATACAAAAATATAAGAAAAGTATGTTACTCTGCACGTGACAGGACCACAAAAATATTCCTTGAAAACTTACTCTTCTTTACACGTGGAAAATGTAAAATTTAATAGAAATAATGATACTAATGAAACACATTAAACTTACTCTTCAGGGGATTGGAGAGATGGCTCAGTACATAACAGCACTGGGAATTCTTGCACAGGACCCATGTCTGAGGATCCATACAATGGCTATTCTAGAGGATCTGATCTTCTTTTCTGACCTCCACAGAGACCAGGCAAACATGTGGTGAACATATACATGCTGACAAAATATTCATAAAATAAAAATGAAGGTATAAAAAATTAAAAGAACTATTTTGTCCATACTATCAACATTTATAATGCTTGAAAAAGTTGTCCTAAATAAGAAGCAACCTTTACCACATTATTTTATCTCAATACACTATTTATAATCACTATTGATATTTTACTTAGGTCGTAAACTTTACCAGAACACTCAACTGAACTTAAGAATAAAAATATTTATCAGTTTAATTTATTAGATTCACAAGTATTATTTAAGTACTTGAGAAGATTTATTGAAGTACTTAATAAGAACCCCAAATGCATTAGATATGCAAATGCAGTTTAAAACATTAATGAATTTATCTAAGTCTGTGTATTACAGCAAGTATTAATCAAAAACACTTAAAGTGATTATAAAAATATGCGTGTTTGATAAATAAAAAGGTCAAACTTATATGGTTAAACAAACATTTGTGAAAAATATAGTTTTAAGCTTAATAATTTAAATTAATGCAACAAAGTTTAATTTAAAAAAAGAAATGCTAAGCAGTTTATATTTTCTATTACTAGATTACATATATGCACATATTACTAACAACTAAATATAAATTGCATAATTTATTGCATATACTTGGAATTTTGCTTGTGACCCTTATTACACATCACACAGTGTGAATATGGAGTCCTGAGGACAGCTTGTGGGAGTTAATTCTCTTCTCCAACACTTGAGTCCTTGGAAACAAACTCAGGGTTGATGTCATATACTGTTTCCCACTGAGTCAGCTCAGTGACTCCAAAATTTCATTTATTTGCTTTCCAATAAACATGTGGAAAACAAGGAAGAACAAGGAATGGTAATAGTAATGTACTTGGTAATGGATGCAAAATGTTGACAATTTTAAACCAGCAAAGGAGGATGCATGAAGAAATTAAACTGCAAATGTTTGAAATGTTTATTACACTTTTCTAGCAAGAGCTCTGGTGGATATTTCTTAAAAAATAATTTATAACTGTGGAAATTGTGATAAAGAAAAGATGATTTCCTATGGAATCTGGAGATTCCCTTTGTCTAGACTGGTTGACGAAAAAGCCTCCTGGCTTCAGCCATCTTGCTTCCCTGGTCTTTGTGTTACAGTTGTTTACCAAGACATCCAGCTTTTCTTTAGGATGAACTACAGTGCAATGTAATATACACATGTAATATAAAGTACTGTAACTTTAGATTTAGATTTTTCTTCTATATATTTTATTGTCTATTTCCCTTAACTTATAAATTCTCTTTTGCTAACTTCTACTAATTTATTCATAGAAGTAATACCTCTCTCTCACTGTTTTATTGATTATATAATTGATCATAAAATCATAATTAAATACTATATTAACATTATCAAACACAAATACAAAAAATTAAAAAGTGAATATACATATTTTTCCTCAATTTAGGATGTTCCATTCAAATAAGAGAAGTTGAACAAGACATCACTTCTATAAGACTAGAGTCATGCCTAAGTCTCTGAAGAACTACTGAAGCTAACACCGTGTGTTCACAGAAATATAGCCATTTAAAGACCATGTGCTGTGTCAGACTCTCGTGTGTTATTAAAAACGATCTTTTTCCAATAACCAGAAGGGAGCTGGTGATTCAGCTCAGTTGGTAGAGTGCTTGCTTAGCATGAATGATTTGTGGGTTTGAACCCTAGCACCTAATACACAGGGCCATATGGCACATGACAGTAATCTCAGCATTTGCAAGGTAGAAACAAGAACAACCTTGAAAATGTATTGAGTTAAAGACCAGCCATGCGTAAGTATGCACCTGTTCAAGATAAAAGAAAGGAATGAAGGAGAAAGAGAGAGAGAGAGAATGAAGCGGGGAGGGAAGGAAGGAAACTCAAGTACAGGAGTAATGGGAAACTCCAATATTTGACATTTCACTAATGAATTTAATAGACTACAAATTGTTTGTTCATTTTCAAAATAGAGCATTTAAATGAAAACATAATTAGCTAAGTTTCCGCTTCACTTCCACTTCAGCCTATCCCATATACCCCTCATTATTCACAAATTCGTGACTACTTTTTACATGTACACATAATCCTTTCTTACATGGATCTACCCTGACAAATTTCATATATCTAAACTTCCAAACTGAATCTCATCTACAATAGATACCAGTACTTATCAAGTTCCCATGAACTAAGTGAGAAGCAAAAACCATAACTGTTTCTTGGATTCAAGAAGGCTGTGGGTGTGGACTGAAATGGCCCTGAGAAGAGTACCTATCGAAGCGAATTCCTACCTCCTGTTTCATTTTTGGCATATATTAAACTCTTAATATTTTGCATTAATCCCTCTCAGAGCTTTGTTTTCCATATGTGTTACATGAATGAATAGCACTACTGTAATAAAAACAGCCTTCACATTGAAATATAAATAAAAGATTGATGAGAAACAAGGAAATTCAAATACCCAGAGAGCAAGCATAAATTACTTCATGTTAGATAAATTTTTTTCAAATTAGCCCATCTGTTATTAACAATGTATCTTGAAGTCCTAATTTGTCTTCCATTTTTCCTTCTTCTCTCCCTCATTTCTCCTTATTTTCGTCCCCACTGGAAGTAAATAGCAACTAGTCATCTTCTCATGTGGTTGTCCAACGTTGTAGTTTACTCATGGTTTATACTATGAAGGACTGCTCAATTTCATTAAGGGTTGCTAGGATATACATATACAATTTTCACTTTCTCCATGTTTGGGAGATTTTTTCAAACTAAAGTTTCTCATCAAAACAATCTTTAAATTATATATATTATGTATACATATATATATATCTCATCTTCAACATGACATTTCACGTATTCTACAGTTGATTATGTAAAGCCGAGTAGTTTATATGCAGAAAAATTCTGCTGCTGTGTATTAATTAGTATGTGGTAATTGATACACTAATACATAGTATGTTTGTAAAAAAGAGTAGTACTGTTAGCATCTAGAATATTTCTTGGTAACATTTTTTGTTGAGTTTTAATTGTATGCAAGACTCAGCAGATAGAACAGCAACACCATAATATTTTGAATATCTTCTATTATTCAGAACAAAGAAAGCACATTACTTTGTGATAATGCCACACAGATAACTTTTATACACTCCCACAGAGTGTTGATCTTCAATTAAATGTCATAGAAGCTCTTGACTGGGAATACTGCAGATTGCCAAGTTGCCCCCACTCCCCAAAATGGCAGCTGGTTTTGTAATAAGAAATGCAAACAGTCCAATCCCATAAATTTAAGGAGAAAAAAATGCCTTTATCAGAGAAATTGCCCTCTATTTTCTTTCCAAATAATAGCATTTCTCATCTTGTACTCCTTATAGCATAGGCATAATTTATATGCAAATAGACGTATTTTATAAACCCTGATTCCCACACAGATGAAGCTTACAGAAGACTTTAAATGTACTTTTGGCTTGCTGACAGCAAACGTTTAGGAAAGAAAGGCTGGAACTCGCAAAAGCTTCCTTACAATTGCTGAATTGGTTTTAAAGGCCTCCAAACTAATCAGGCAGAACTAGCAAGAAGGAGGGAGGAGAAGGATTAAGCACTGTGCAAAGTGTTAGGAATATCATGGTACTTGACTTCCTTCCCAGACCTGACATCCTTGAGCAGCTCATTAGGAAACCTTTTCCCAAACTAGTGTTAATTTGTAACTTAACCCACATGGAATATTTTCCCATGTAGGAGTCACATTTGTCCACATGTGGAGATATTTAGTTTGAAAGAACAGGAAACTAGAAAGATATGAAATGCTGGAGAGATGTTTTTGATACAATGTGCCTTACAGGCATTGATCTTTAGAATACAATGATTTTATGTGTATTGTGTCAAATTTTGATCATTTGACATGTAATGTGATTCATGTGGATTATTAAACCCTCTTCTATTCTAAGCTTGGAGCCTAATTATAAAAAGAAAATATCCATGTACCACAGACTGCTTGGCCTTGATTGACAGGGACAGCACTTACTGTCAGGTTCCACTTAAGCCTGATTCCTCCATGCCTTACAGATTTCATGTATCAAGCCATGTGACTGCTTCATCCTGTCTCCTGGGATGGATTTTTTAAAAAAATACAGGTCGAGTATACTGTTTCATGGTTTACTTATGTTTTTCAAAGCTAACAGTAATGTCATTGCTCAGGAAAAGGTAATTGCTACCTTTGGAAAATATTCCTTGATTATTACATAGAACACATTTTTAAGGGATTTGCAACATTTTGGATCACACATTTTATTTGTTTCTAAGGAATGAAGCAAAACACACATTCTTAGACAATCCTGGCACATCAAACAATTCCAGAAACTGATCAGCTATAATCAATTCAAATGTTTATAAGACTTACAAAACATATGTGAGCATTTTGGGGACTGGAGAGACAGCACAGAGGCCTGTATCACTTTCTCTTTGTCCAGAGTATTGATTTCAATTCACAGAACTCTGATCAGACATCTACAACTGTGAATAACTCTGGCTCAAGGGGAATCTGGCACCATCTACTAATCTTCCTGGGTATCTGTATATACTTGGAGTAACTATCAAAGACACAAACAAACACACTTAAGCAAATATAAAAAATATGTAATGTGGGAAATCCTTCTGTGTATATGTTGCCCTATTGGTTGATTAATAAAGTGCTGTTGGCCAATTGGGAAGCAAGATAGGTGGGGACTAGGAGTCAAGGAGGATTCTGGGAAATCTAGTCCTGAGTAGAGAGTCCCCGTGAAGACAGGACACTTGAGGCTGCGTCCTAAGTAAGATAAGACCTCATAAAAATATATACTAGTATTTATGGGTTAATAACTAAATCAGAGCTAGCCATTAAGAAACCATAGCAAACGGCCAACAGTTTCATAATTAATGTACTGTCTTATGTGTTATTTGGGGGCAGAAACAGCGGTGGGACCTGGGTGGCTGGAGGGAAGAATATATGTTACAAATGTACTTTTGCAAACTTGAAAAAATGTATTCATTCTTTAAAATTATTAAAGATAGTAGCCAATGAAATGGAGCATTAGATAAAGTCACTTGCCACCAATCATAGCAATCTGGGTTGGACCCTAGATCCCGCATTGAGAAAGAGAAAATTACTCTTGCAGGTTGTCCTCTGACCTTCACAGTCATGCTATGATAAGCATGTACTTCAACACATACAAGGGAGCACAAATCCATTTTACTTCTAATAAAATTGTACTCAAGTGAAAAAAACTCAGGTAAAACTTTGTTGTATTTCCTAGACAGAAATAAATTCTAACACAATCTATGCACAAACATATTAGAAATTAATTTATGACATCTTGACATTTGCAGATTGTAATAATGGAGTACAATCTTGCATATTTCTGTTATTATATTGCAGGCACTTTTGTAATCACTTTAGACATAAAAATAAGCTAATACAACTACCATGTAAGGTAGTAGTCTCATTATTGTCTGTCTTATATAAATGAAAATATAATACCTCAGAAATGTTAACTCATTTTCCAAAGTCATAAAAAAAGCAGGTACTTGAAATTCATTTCCAGTGTCCAGGATCTAAAATGTATCTGAAGTTAGCATATCAGACATGGTTTGAAATTGTCATCATCATTCTTGTGTGTTCATTACATATTCAAAGATGTTTGAAGCCCTGTGTTAGCAACTTATATAGGTATTGCTATAGTCACTGCTCCCAACATGGCCCATACCAGTAGCACTGAAATTACTCTCCCTCTTTAGCTAAACAGATAATGGACAGACAACCAGAAATTCACATTTCATTAACTATTTAATAAACACAGAATAGTCAAAAAAGAATGTAAACACCTTGAAATTAACATGAGTTTAGGGAGGGTCACAAACTTAGACTCCATGGTGGAGGAAGTTAGATTATTAGTAACAACTATATGTGATCAGTTGCCTTTAGGCCAGATATCATACCTCATTTTTTCCTCCTTTATAAAGACCTCTTCTATGCGCAACAGGTACAGCAGAGGAGACATCAGATAGAAAACTGTACCCACTCTACATTTGATAGGTAGACATGAAAATAGATACATGTGGATATGTATATAATTCTACTTGTAAGCTACAGTAACACATTTCTGGGGTAGACCTCTTATCTACAGTGAGATATGCTTTCAAATCTGAACTGAACATTGGAACCTGGACCTAATATCAAAACTTGTCTATATTTGTTGTGTTTTTCCCTCATCACACATTTACACATTAATGCCATTTATGTTTTGATTAAACACTTAGGATGTCCTGAGGATTTTAAGACTGTGGAATGATCTGGGACTGCCTAAGAAGTAGAAAATGTTTTCATCATATTTTATGAGTAAGAGATTTATTCTTAGTTCAAATATTAGCAAATTCAGCACAAAATTTTTCTTTCCTGATGACATGAAGATCCTTTATGTCTTCATCCTAAAAGATCACTTCATGACTTCTTTGGCATAGTTGATGTTTCAGTGCCACATGCTAGTACTTTGTGGGATTATTAATTATAAGAACCTGTACAATGTACTAAGGCTACAGTCAAAACAAAGATGTTTAATAAGTTACTAGTAGGTGAGTGTTGTCTACAACAGACTGGTCAAAGAGCAGTTAGACACACTAGGCTATTGTTTATTGTCAATTTGATTGGATTAAAAAATATTTAGGCATATATCCAAAAGATGCCCATTCATAGAACAAGGATGTCTGTTCCTCTATGTTCATAGCAGCATTATTTGTAATAGCCAGAACTTGGAAGCAACCTAGATGTCCCTCAACCGAAGAGTGGATAGAGAAAATGTGGTGCATTTACACAGTGGAGTACTATTCAGCAGAAAAAAAAACAATGGAATCCTGAGATTTGCAGGCAAATCGATGACACAAGAAGAAACCATCCTGAGTGAGGTAATGCAGTCACAAAAAGAGAAACATGGCATGTACTCTCTCACATATGGATTTTAGACATAGATCTGGGGAGTGCCAGCCTACAATCCCATGGCCAGAGAGTCTGGGAAACAGAAACTTCATTCAGTGGCTGATGGAAGAAGAGGCAGACTCCCTCGGTTAAGTACTGTGCTGAACTCAAGAAAGCCAGTAACATAGAGGGAGGACTGATGACCAAAGGGATTAAGACTGGGCTGGTTTAACTCCCAGAAACAGCTGACCTGACAAAGGTTAATTCTTGAATCCCAGGCATCAGCCTGGGAATCCAGCATGGGATTGATCAAGACCCCCTGAATGTGGGTGTCAGTGAGGAGGCCTAGGTAATCTATTGAGCCTTGGGCAGTAGATCAGTACTCATCCTGAGTATACACACTGACTTTGGACTCCCATCAAACAATGTGAGATGCACTCTTAGGGGAGGTTCTAGGCCCTGCCCTGTATGAAATGACAGACTATGGAAACCCCCATGGAGGGCCTCACCCTCCCTGGGGAAATGAGGGGATAATGGGGAGGGTTGGGGAGAGGGCACGGGAGGAGAGGAGGGAAAGGGAGAGGGACCTGGAACTGACTTGTGAAGCATCCTTGTTTCTAATCTAAATTTAAACTGAAAAAAATGTTTAGGCAACTTGAGAAGCACACTACTTTGTGACATGATTAGATAATGAGATTAATAACTTAAAGGATACATAATTTGTTTAATTCACACTAAGATAACACTATTTCAAAATGATGAAAAAATATAAGGTGATGGAGTTTAGCTGAAGAAAGGTTCTGGGGCTTTCCACTGGGTCTACATCATGCTGTGATTTGTTCTTGTCCTAGGTTATGCTCCTTGTTTTGACCATGGAATGAACAGACATCTCCTGACATGTGTTACTAACATCTTGCTCTTTATGAATGCTGGAAACCACAGTCTTCAACCTCTGAATCAAGCAACTGACACAAGTCTTTCTCTTAGAATTTATGGCAAGTTATTTTTTTCCCACAGTAATGAAAAGTAAGTGGTATATGGGCAATACTGTATTGTGTTTCAACTCAAATTTCTCAAATGTATTAAGCAACGTGTTTAAAGATGATATGTATTTCTAACTGAATTCTAAATCTTTGTACCCACATATGAGTGTGACTCTCACCCTGCATAAAAAACAAATGAGCAAACAAACAAAATGCTTCTTTTGCAATAGATCTAGACTATTACAGATATCCACAAGAGTAAAAAATACAGAGAAAGTGTGATTATGGGATCCTCAATCCCAACTGATATAGTTACAATGAAACATTAACATGTAAGTCTTATGGAATATCATATAATATGTGGAAGGGGTGCAAAATATTGTACAAGCCAGAAGACCAGAGCACTTTCTGTGAGACAGTTTCTTCTAACATAACAGGGAAGCTGCACAAGTGAAACGTAAATGATATGGTTGCCAGAAAACATCTATGCATAATAACAACAGTTGACATGCTGTTATGAACAAGGAAAATTCACAAAGTCCCATGTCTAGATGCATGTCTAGGTAATCAACGCCTGATGAGAGGAGGAATAATTTTTCTCCAGGGATAAACTCCCTGATATGTTAGCCAATCCACATGGTCAGCCCTAAATGCATACACATTGGATCAGTGTGTGTGCACACATATACATGTATGTAGAACAATGCACTTTATGAGTTCAGGAATTTGAGCCTGGAGGTGGTGGTGCATAGCTTTAATCTCAGCACTGAACAGGAGAGATAGGCATATCTCTATGAATTTGAAGCCAGCCTGGTCAACAGAGTGAGTTCCAGGATAGCAGGATAGCCAGGGTTGTTACACCAAGAAACCCTGACTGAGAAAAAAAGAGTCCAGGAACTTTGACTTTAAATTTGAGAAAGTGAGTGGAGGGCAAGGGAGGATTTGTATGAGAAAGAGGAAGATGGAGAAATGCTGTAAATAAAATACTCAAATGAAATCCTCAACATTTAAATTAGCAATAAAATATTCTTTTTTTTCCTAAAGGGGAAAAAGTTCTTTAAATGTTGAAGAGCCCATGACAGTTTTTTTTAAAAAGAATATTGTATGGCATTCCCTTGAAAATTGATGCTAGTTCAATAAATTGCAATTCTTGTAAAGTACTGAAGTTAAAGTTCTGTTGTGTTTATGGCCTAAGCAGAAGTATATTCTAAACACAAATAACTATTAATAGATATTATATAACCATCAATGCATGGCAAGATATAAACATGTTTAGAAAACAATTTCACCATATGCAAGAAAACAGTTTGTTTCATTCAATATTGAGACTAAACTTAAGAATTTGTATATCCTAAACAATTAGTTCACCATGGACCTCATATCAGCTGGAAAAAATACTTTTCTATGCACATGGCTACTGCATTACTTTTTAGTTTAGGAAAGCAGCTGTAGCTGCATTCTTCTCATTCTCCTTGGTCAATTGGCCATCTGATCACAGAGGTAAAGAGGGCTGATGTGGCAAGGAGGGTCTCATCTGACCTGTTGGCATGACTGAAATAGCCATACATCTGGGAGCTGCTTCAGTGAGACAGAGTAAGGGGAGTTATAAAGAATGGGGAAGGTGGCTGGGGCATCACCTAATTTGCATTAAACAGCATGCTCCTATGTATCACAATGTCTGGGACATAAGACCTAGTTATCATACAGTAGCATGCTCCTATCATAACAGCCAAAGCATTAAACCTAATTACCATCTGTGGCAACAGGGAGAGAGCTTCTGCCAGAAAATGTGTCAAGGGTCAAGCCTGAGATAAATCATGAATCTGAACCTAGAGACATTCTCCAAATAAGGTCATATAGAGAGCAGGAAACCTCTTCTGCGGCAAAGGGGGTTCTTGATGCCACATGGATATTAGGGAGAGCTGCCAGGCCATGGTAGACTGTAACATGTAACCAGCAGGTCCTCCCTACTTTCTGATACCAAAAAGTCAACATCACCTTTTTCCCACACTGAAATTAAAATAAACACTCACTTTTAGGATGTAGTGCAAACAAGATTTAGAGTTCAGGTGTATAGTGATTAACAGGTAGAGAAAATGAGCAGAGGAAAGATTTTTTTTGCTAGTGTGAGGAGTTGGTCCTATGGTAGTTAATTTTAAGCAGGAGACTAGGAACTCAGAATCACTGCGTAGTAGAGACAATGAATTTCTTTTCTATTAATTTTATTTAAAAATTTTTCACATATTTTACATACCATCCAGTTTCCCTTTCCTACTCTCCTCCTGATTTGTCCTGTCCCCTACCCCGAATTTCCATCTTCCCCCTCCCTACTTCCCATTTGTGATCCTTTCCTTCCACTACAACTCCATCTCCATTCTGATAGGCACAGGCCACCCATGGGCTTGAGCAAAGCCTGACACATTAAGTTGAGGAAGGACCTAGCTTCTCCCCTTGTGTCAAGACTTGACAAAGTAATCCAGTATGGGGAACAGATTCCCAAAAGCCAGCTAAGTGCCAGGGATAGGTCCTGAACTCATTGCTAGGAGACTTAAACACAGACAGAGCCACAAAACTGTCACCCACATGTAGAGGGCCTAGGTCTGGCCCATGCAGGCTGTTGGTTCAGAGTCCATGAGCTCCCAATGTTGTACCCAAAATCTGAAACCCCAAAATCACCAAGAGACCCATTCCAATGCAAAAGTAAAGAGTCTTTTATTGTTTAATGAGTTAACTGCTTTAATCTTCATGTTCATCACAGTGGGTGGAATGAGAAGGATCCCAAAGGCCCTAGAGGTGGGGAAATACTGGGCAAAGCAAGGGGAGTGTATGGGGGTATGCAACAGTTTCGTTGGTGATCTTCCAGTCATGGCGACCTGTCCTGTGTTGATTGGTCAACTGGTTGCTATGGACTATAGTCCTTTCCAGGGCAGTTGCTATGCTTTCCATGTCACTGTTATGCTGCTTTTACTGTAAAGCAACATTAAGCAAGTCCTGAGCCTGCCAGCTAATTTCTTATAGGCTTTACCGGACGCTGTAACGATACGCGACACACAATTACTGAAAGTGAAGCTAAGTATTTAATGTAGAAAATTACTCACAAGATACCAAACCCAGAGAAGCCCAGCAGATCTCAGCTAGCGGCTGGACCGGAAGCCGAACTCCAGGAAAAGAGAGCGAGACTTCCTGTGCGCTGTCTTTTATGCCTTCCCCTGTAACGCCCCTAGCCATGCCCAAAAGTGGGCCTGGCTAGTGACGTAGTTCCGCCTACGTATGTATACATCTTTATGTCCAGCCATATACATCTTTAGTCCTGCCTAAAGTGGGTGTGGTTAGCGGTGTGGTAAACCGCCCTTTTATTACCTCATCTGTATGCGCCTCTAGTAAGTCACATGTTTAATGGCGGCATAGACTTAGTAAGTCACATGTTTAATGGCGGCATCAGACTTCCTCCTACAATTCCCCTTTTAGTCTAAAAAAGGACAACTAACTTGTGTCCATGAACAAAATGTATCAAACATCTATTCTATCTAAACCTAAACTTATCTTAAAGAAACACCCAAATATGAACACCTCCTTCCAATCCCAACTCTAAAATAATTGAAAACTAACACTAACAGGTGTAATCTTATAATATCAATAGTAGGGAGAGGGGGCGTGGAATTCTCAAAACTACTTCCTGCTGAGATGGGACGATGATAATCTCATGGGGACCTGTGAAAAGAAAATGTTAGTATAACAAAATCTGAGTAGATCAGACAGTCTCAGTATGGCAGGAGATGCTTGATTGAAGTTCCTGACTGGGGTTCTAGTGTTGATTGAAGCTCTTATCTTGAAGCTCTGGTCAGATTGTAGAAGATGTGCTGTTTCAGTTTCTTGGTCCGGAGTTGTGTAGAGTGATGTAGTTTCAAGCCAGTTTCAGGATAGTGCTTGTCAGGTGGAGTCAATGATGTGGGGCAATTCAGATGCCTCCAGTCGAATCAGGTGAAGTCAAGGAAGTGGATCCTCATTCTCTTTCGGAAGCAGTTGAAGATTGCTGTCAGGAAATCCCTTGTTCTCTGGAAAACTCAAACATTAATGTTAACAAAGAAATATTTTAACTTTCATATGTATGCATACAAAAGAGGTGACAATAGGGAAGATGGAAAACCTGGAGGAAATTAGACTGTTCAGAAAAAGAAATCCACAGATAACAGTCCCTCATTTTATTTCTTCTGTCTTATATCAATGGCTCTTTGATATAATACAGAAATTCTGAATTGTATTTAAATAATATGCTTGGGTTTAGAGTAGGAGAGCCAATCCAACTCCAAAGCCAGCTTCAGTTAAATGAATGGGAACTGAGGTATGTGAAGAAATAAAGATAAAAGGGTACTATGAAAAAACAATATAGAGAAATTTAGACTTTGATACCACACAGTGAGATATTGTTTGTTTGATGGTCCTCAGGGTAGCTATTCATTCTTCTACAGGAATCCATAAGTCCAGTATTCTTTGCTGAGTTTACCTGTGAATACAAAAAGCAAAACACTTCTCTTTCCTTTTAGGAGGTCACTTTACCCATGGTGGACTATGAATTCGTAGATGGGCTGTTATCTTCCTCCTCCTGATATAATTGATTCATTCTCTGGAGCTAATGTATTATCCAGTGCCGTATTATTTACAATGGGCAGTGGATCTTCTAATTGTCCTGGGAGAGGCTGTCCTCCACTGTCACTGGGAATGACCGGATAATCTCTCTTTTCGGGGCTCGGTTGAGCCCCTGAATTCCGTTTTTTGGCTTTAAAGATCTACCTTGTCTGTCTATTGTAGAAAAGCATTCATCAGTCCAATGGCGCCCCTTCCCACACCTCCTGCATAGACCAGGAGGCTTAGGCCTTCTGTTTGATGTATTCCTGGTAAAAGCATTATTTCTAGGAATGTGTTGTCTACAGTTCCTACTAAGATGTCCTATTCTACCACAGTTAAAGCATTTTGCATCTTTACACCTATTTAAATTCTTTGAGATTGCCTTCCCTACCCATGCCTCTATATCATCACAGGTAGGGTATTTGGCATCCTGGTGCCTCCTCAAGCCTGTAGAAATAGCTTCACCTACCCAAGCTCCTGTATCCTGACTTTTACATTCCAGGTTCGCTGTATGTAGGACCCATTCCTCCAATGGCACTGATCTTATTTTTAATGGCCAAATTACCTGCCTGCATTGAGGATTCGCGTTCTCATACGCCAAAGATTCTATAAGGAGACGCCTGGATTCTGGGTTCGCTACCTGTACCTCTACTGCTCTGGATAATCTCTCTAAAAATTCAGTGAACCTTTCCCTTGGGCCCTGTAATACCTTGGTGTAGGGTTGCATTATCTCTCCTGTTTCACAAACCTTATCCAAGGCATTTAAAGCAGCTGTACGGCACAAAGACAACATGTGCTCGTCATATGCAGATTGAACCTGCCTGTCAGCGTAAGGACCCTCCCCAAGAATCTTGTCTTGGGGTACTTCATGACCGTTCTGAAATTCCTGAATTTCTATTGCTTTTGCTTCTTGCCTCCACAAAGCCCTCCATTGAATTTGACAAGAATTTTCGAGCACTGCAGAGGCTAATTGGGCCCAGTCTTTTGGGGTTACTTTATTTACAGTAGCCCATGAGGTTAGGAGCTCTCTGACAAAGGGAGAATGAAGACCATACATGACAATGGCCTCCTTAATATTTTTTAGATCCTTCATCTGTATAGGCTCCCAGTGATAAGCAATGGGACCATTTGATTGTTTTTTCGTTGCTGGTTTTTCTGATACAGATACTGGAAAAACCATAGGGGAATGCATAGCAACCTTAGGGAAATCATTCCGGCATTTGAGAAGCTTTGGGAAACTCCTGTCCTGACCTGTTGCCTGTATTTCTGATTCTGAAGTATCAGATTGAGCGTCTTCTAAATCCTGCAGTCTATTCATCATTGTTTCTCTGAGCTCCTGAAGTTCTTGGGACAAATAATTTTCTAAGGACGTCATGGAATCTTTCATTTTCTTACATTCATCATTTACATGTGATTCCAAATTTCTAATATTCTCATCCTTAGCAAGTACCTCAATAGCATGTAAACTGCCTTCACAAATGATATTCTATCAGTTAGTTTATCATTGCTCTCAGACATGGAACAATTCTTTTCTGCTAGCATTTCAATTTTATGTTCCAGTCTTTGTAATTTGCTAGTGAAATCATCAAACATGGAACCGTGTTTTTCGTTAAATGTTTCCACATTATGTTCCAATTTTTCAATTCTCTCTGTGGAACACATTTTTCCTGATAGTAATTCAATTTTGTGTTTCGTCTCTTTAAATCTGTTCGTCAGACCTACATTATCATTTTTAATATCCTGAATATTATCTACCAACCCTTTCTTACTCTCCTGCAATGAATTTTGCACTTCCTGAATCCTTTGTATTAAGATTTCAAAACTATCCTGAGATGACTGTATGACCTGTATAAGTTTATTCCTATTTTTGAGCCATTTCATTAACAAAATTATATTGATTATGAAGCTAATAATCACCATCATGGGTAGGAAGCACCTTTCAGGTAGGTCCTCAACCCTTTCTAAAATCCCATCCATACAAAAAACAAGAAAATTCTTAACATCCTGCATCATAGTGTTAGCTGTTGACATTGTATAAAGCAGTTACGTTTGTTACCAATGGAGTAATTCAGGCCGAAATCAACAGGCTGCCAGCGAAAGAGCACGTGGCCGGAGTCAGCAGGCCACCAGTAAAACAGCATGTGGCCGCAAGAGAAATCTTGGAATACCGCCTAACCTTACCGGTGGGCAGGAGGTGCTGGTTCCTGGCGGCAGGAATCGTGCCTTGCCGAGCGAAGTGGTGAGGAACTTAGCGAAAGGAGAGTCCACGTGTGCCTGGTCAGGCCGAGAGAAGCACCTGGGTCCCGATTCCAATCCCGCTCCGACACCAAATTGTAGGCTTTACCGGACGCTGTAACGATACGCGACACACAATTACTGAAAGTGAAGCTAAGTATTTAATGTAGAAAATTACTCACAAGATACCAAACCCAGAGAAGCCCAGCAGATCTCAGCTAGAGGCTGGACCGGAAGCCGAACTCCAGGAAAAGAGAGCGAGACTTCCTGTGCGCTGTCTTTTATGCCTTCCCCTGTAACGCCCCCTAGCCATGCCCAAAAGTGGGCCTGGCTAGTGACGTAGTTCCGCCTACGTATGTATACATCTTTATGTCCAGCCGTATACATCTTTAGTCCTGCCTAAAGTGGGTGTGGTTAGCGGTGTGGTAAACCACCCTTTTATTACCTCATCTGTATGCGCCTCTAGTAAGTCACATGTTTAATGGCGGCATAGACTTAGTAAGTCACATGTTTAATGGTGGCATAGACTTCCTCCTACAATTTCTGATTGGTTTCTTGCCATGTGGAGGGTATCTGACCTCCTAGTGACTGGGAGAACCAGGAAGGTCAGGAAACTCAGCACATTTCACTGAGTCAGATGACATGGCTGACAAAGCAGGGGGCTGGGTGAGGGTCTGGTCCCTTCACGACGAGCTAAGGTTAACTGCCTCTGTGGGTTCCACTTATCATAATCCCGTGACAGTGATTTTCAGAACCAGTCAGATTTGGGAAGACAGATGTAGGATCAGATAATACTAATAATTCAAAATTGTGATCTATAACTTTTCCTTGTCATGTTAGCTAAATAGGTGTACTTAACCAATTTGGAATCTTAGGGATATGAAGTCTTGAAAATTATTTTTGAAAACATTCACACATGGTAAAGATTACAATTAGTGTGGGATTATGCTTAAAGCTCAGACTTTGGTAATGGAGGAAGAGATGATAATACCAAAGAAACAGTAAACGTCGTCTGCTGGACTCCCACTATTTTCAGAAAGATGTACAAGGCTTGCTGCAGACTTCAGGGAGAAGTTGCTTTCTTATTAGGCAAGAAAACAAAGGAACAGTTCAAAACATGAGGGCATGAGAATTTTTATAAGGTCAGACTTTAGAGAATGATGGGGGACATTTGGGATTTGGGGTGTATACTTTTACAACAGAACCAAGGAAATTGGTGTACATTGGGATGGAACATATTTATTTGAGTAAAGGGTTTAATAAAATAACTATGAAAGCCTGGGAAAGCTAGAGGGAAACTGTAAGGGAGAGGAGAGTAATGAAAGGTTAATTCTTCCTCTCTCATTCATAGGAGAATAAGAGGAAGAGCTCAGAGAATGAGAAAGAATTGCAATACAAAGTTATTTAACAGAAGGTCAGTTTTCTGGGGCGAAGTACAGGACAGGGAAATATCCAGGGTGAATTGGAAGGGTTCTTTGTGTTAGTCAGTGTTCTGATGCTGAAACTTAATGGCTGAAATCATGTTTAAAAGAAGTAAAGTTTATGTTGACTCAGAGTTTGAAAGGTTTTGGTTAATGCCCAATTAGCCATGCTGCATTGAGGCTTTGTTCTAATTGTTTTCTAATCATGTAATAAACACCATGAACAAAAGAAACGTGAGGACTTCCTTCCTTCCTTCTTTATTCCTTTCTTTCTCTTTTGTTTGGATGTTTTGAGTCATGCTTTCTCTGCATAACTTTGGTTATCCTGGAAACTCTGTAGATCAGACTGGCCTCAAAATCATAGAGATTTGCCTGTTTCTTCATCTGCTTCCTGAATGCTGAAATTGAAGGTGTGTGCCACAACTGCTTGGTGAAATCATTTATTTGAATGACATTTCCACTTCACATCATAGTCCATTGTGAGAGTGGTGATAGCAAGAGAAACTCAAAAAGGAACCTGAGGCAGACACTGATACAGAAATCATGGAGCAACATTACTTACTGGCTTGTGCCCAGCCTCACATTCAATTATTTTCATATCCATCCCATGCCCACTTTCCTACAGATGGTACCATTCACAGTTGGATGGATGGGACAACCTATTAATAATCAATTAAGATAATTGTCAGGATCCCATATTGAGGGGCCATCTTTCAGGTTCAGCAGACCTATCTAGTCCAAAACTGAGAAGGGGAGTGTGGATTGAGGAAAGAAATAATCAAAAGACAAGAGAGAGAGTAGAGAGGGCACCTAGTGAATGTTAGGATCAGACCCAAGTTTATTATTCAAAGCTCTTATATACCCCAATCAAATGGGAGAAGTCAAAAGACTTCCTTACCATGACACAAAGAACAAGCAAGTATAATTATCTTCTCAGTACCCAAAACATCTGGTAATCATACCCTAAATCAAATATCTTGCTAAAGTGAGACATCCATTAGCTACTCTTTAGGCCAGATATTCTGTTGTTAAGGAAAGGCACACAATAGCCACACCTAAGGCCAAACATACTGTTGTTTACCATTGAAAGATCAATAGTGGGATAGAACTCTCAGACCTTAAGTCAAGATGAATCAGAACCATTTCTATGGGTCCCGACAGACAATACCCCATAGACATGTATATAGGCCAATCTCACGGGGCAATTCTTCAACTGATCTTCCATCTATTAAGGTATGTCAACTTGACCCCCAAGATTAGCCATCAAAGTCCTGTAGAAAGGCTGCAAATATGTCGCGTCAGGAGAACATGATGAAAGAAGACTGCTGCATAAATATCATGCTAAAGAGGGAGGAGGATAACATGGTGGGTCTCAATAAACTTCAAGGTATGCCACTTACGTCTAGAATATTTTCAACTGTATAAGGTCTTATACATTTCTAGTGGCTCCATATGCTTGCTACCAATTTCTTGATATACTAGTCTTTTAGGGACATTGCCGATAAGAACTGTAGCCTTTAATTTCCTAAGAATATGTAGAATGTTTCGAGAGTTCTTGAAATATGTGTGACTTACTGGATTGGGAAAGAGCAGTCTTACAACAATGTTCCTTATGTCCTGTGAAAGCTTCAACGGAGTGACATTGTAGGAGGGGAGAAAATGTAGAAATGCCCATCTTCTCATGGAACAGTGGTCTCTCTTGTCATTTTTTCATGCTTTATGTATGCTTTAAAATATTTCCATAAAACTTTTGATCAATTTCATATGTAAAAATCCAACATAGTACTTAAAATGTAATGGTTGATAATTAACATCTGCTTTAGCACTTCCTATGAATTATGCTGTATTTCATGTACATTGTTAATTCATGTATATTTCATGTAGCACCCTCTGAAGTATGCAATGTTGAAATTTGTTTTCCAATTGAAGAAATAGATGCAAAAAGAAAATTTAAAAAAAAACCTTACTTTATTTTACCCAGTCAGTCATTAACAATCATGGGTGAGCCATCTTTGAATCTACAGTGGTTATCTCAACAAATTTACCAGAGAAAATAAAATGACACTTAGTATTAAATGAGCATAATTGAGTTATAGTAGAGTGAATGTTTTGAATGTAAATATGAATTCAAAACATTGATTTATATAATTTGCTGTCTATATTTATTTTAAAAACATATACAAATAATGATATAATCAAAGAAAAATAAAAGAAATTTGAGCCTGTATCTAAAAAGTATGAGGAAAGTGGCTATGTGATCAGTATCTAGGACTTATTGCTCAGGAATTAAGTCCAAACTGTGACACAGAGAAATTAGTCTTTTCTTTTTTTTTTTTTTACTTTTTTTCTTTTTTTAATTTTAATTTTAAATAGCTTGTTTTACATGTCAATCCCAGTTCCCTCTCCCTCCCCACCTCCCGTACTGCCCCCCCCAGCCTCCCACTCTATTGCCAATTCCTTCCACATAGGGGATATCTAGAGTTTGTCATTTCACTCAGGGTAGGGTTCTGGCACTCCCCTAAGAGTCCAGGCTGAGAGAGCATCCCTCTTTGTGCTATAGACACACGATGTCTGTCTATATTCCAGGGATAAACACTGATCCACTGCTCAGGGTCCCATAGGTTGCCCAGGCCTTCTCACTGACACTCAAATTCGGGGGCTCCAGGTCAGTCCCATGCTGGCTTCCCAGCTGTCGTTCTGGAGTCCAAGAGCTCTCCCCTGTTCAGATCAGCTGTCTCTGCTGGTTTTGCCAGCCCATTCTTTGCCAATTTGCTCATCGTTCCTCTCTCTCTGTCACTGAGTTCCTTGGGTTCAGTTCAGGGCTTAACTGTGGGTGATTGCCTCTGCTTATATCAGTCACTGGATGAAGGCTCCCAGATGGTTATAGACATCAAGTTCATTATCAGGAATGGGCATTCGAGGTGGTCTCTCCACTATTGCTTAGCTTGCCAGTTGGTGTCATTCCTTTAGATCACTAGAGGTCACTCTGGTGCCTGATCTGTCTTCTAACCTATGATTCCCTCTCCCCCCTATTATACCCCCCAATCAACCTTCCTGTTCCCCCATGACCTACTCTCTCTTCCTCTTCTCCCCCTCTCTTCTTCCCAGCTCCCACTCCCCCCCCACCCCTCGCCGTGTTCCCCATCCATTCAGAAGATCTTGCCTCATTCCTCTTCTCTTGGGTACTATGCATCTTTTAGGTTCTTTGCTGTTTCCTAGACTCTCTATCAGTGGAAGTGCAGACTGGCACTATCCTGATGGAATCTTGAAATTCGCAGGTAAATGGATAGCAGTGGAAGAAACCATCCTGAGTGAGGTAACCCAGTTGCAAAAAGACAAACATGGTATGTACTCACTCATATATGGACTTTAGAATTTAGTCTTTTCTTGATTCAGTCCTGTCAATGAAATAGAAATATTAATGACAGCAACCCCCTGAGGGGACTCATTGAGAAATATAATATCCTTAAGAGTCTGGCCATAGAAATTATACAGCACAGGCCCTATTTTATTTTTGAAAATAAGTGCAAGTTTGTGTTAGACAAAATATTATACTGAGGCCTTCGTATCCTTAAGCCATGAGTGGAAGTCCTACTGGTAATGATATCACAGCTCTACTGTCACCGAGTTTGTTAAATTCATCAGTGGGAACAGAATTGCTAGAGCAAATCAATTTAATAGATATCAAGTATATAATTATCTGCATTATAAGAGTGTCCATTAATTAATTATTATGTATGTAGTCAGTTTAAATTATCAAACAGTCTGAGATCTGTCATGATCTTTTTAGGAAAGGTATATAAAACTAGCACCAGGAAAGATCAGCAAGTTGACTCAAAGAAAAAGTAGGTAGAACCATTTCATTTAAACCTCATTTTAGTTCTCTCTGTACTTTCATTTTCCAGGGAAGGGTTTCTAAGCTAGGAGGAAAAAAAGTCATCTAGTTCAAGAAATTGTCAGGTGTGGTTATGGAAGCATTCTAACTTTATTGAATTGTTCCTGAAGCTTTAAAATTTGGAGGCAAAACCTCCTGTACTCCTAACCATAGATGCCTTCATTGTATATACCCAGTTTATCACTGATATATGTAAAGCTTTTGCTGCATAATATTAATATAGCCCATCGATCACTGTGAATATATATTATTCAGTGACTTCTAGGTCCCAGGTTCAGTGGATCCCTATTTCCTCAACTTCATCTCCCTCATGATAAACATTCCAAACTTCAGACCCGTTGCTGCTATTGCTGCCCGATATTTCAAGAACCTGATAGCTTGTAATTTAAAGTGATTAGATTCAGTTTGCAGAGTACATTATGAGTAACCAGAACTCAGTGCATGCGACTAATGGCTTTTGTTCTAGTAACCTTTCTTATTAACATTTTGCTGTATGAATAATATCTTATTTTGCATTGATATCTTACTTCCCATTTTTACATAAATACTGGCTGACTTCAATGTGTTATTAAAATGCACACTTGGGAGCATGAGTATTTACTAATTAGAATTACTCCAGGTTTTGCAGGAGCAGTAACAACAGCATTCTAGATAGTTAACTTTTTCTCACTTCATGCTGATGCTTTAAGTTCAGTTTTGCTTTTTGTTTAATGGTTCTCTGTCCAGACTTTAAGTAACTTGAAAGACAGCAAACAATTTAATGAAATATTACTGAAATGAAATGAAAGATTCAGAGTTCAATATATCTAATATAAATTGGAAAAATGACATTTTATGACTGATGATTATTTGCAGAACTGAAGACATATTTGACTGATTTATACAAGTCTTAAACAATGTTTATAAGTATTAGTATAAATTAATTTATAAAGCTATTCTATGGTAGTTTTCTGTTTAAATTGAACAAAAATGTCTGGAGAGCATCCTTTTATTGATGAATTAGGTACAATGAATTACAATTATATTTGGTAGGGTGATCTTATTAAATTCTTAGTTTTTTTTTAAAGTTTTTCAGATAGGGTTTTAATTTTAAAAAAAGGAATGATGGAGAGAAAGAAAAGGAAGAAGAGAAGGAAAGAACAGTCAGGTTATTCAAGAATTTATGAAAATCTTCCTGTCTCAGCCTCCTGGGTTCTGGGATTGAAAGCATGAGGTACCGTTCCTGGATTGTACAGGAACCTATTACAAATATGCTCAAAACATATTTTCTATTATCAAGTAAACATAACAAATACTGATAGATATATCTCAATAGATTGTAGGTTATATGTGGTAGTTAAAAGAAGAAAAATATGAAACAATTTTTCTGATTAAGAACACCATTTTTTTTCTTTTTGGTTTCTTGAGACAGGGTTGCTCTGTATGGTTTTGGAGGCTGTCCTGGAACTAGCACTGTAGGCCAGGCTGACCTCGAACTCACAGAGATCTGCCTGCCTTTGCCTCCCGAGTGCTGGGATTAAAGGCATGCACAACCAACGCCCGGCTAACACATATTTTTTTTTCTGTTGCACACAGTTTATTTAACAATATGATGGAAGAAATGAGTTGGTATGTTACCATTCTATACAGTGATTGAATCTTCTTGAATTTTCTTATAGTAATTATAGCGCTTGCATGATTTACACTAGAATTGCTTTTCCTCATTTCAAGTTTCACATAGAAGAAAGAAAGGAGTGCTTCTTCTCTATTAACATTAGCATGGTCTAAGAGAGTGATCATCCCTATTTTTGTCTAAAACCAGTTTTACCAGAGAAACAAAGCAACAATTTCTACATCTGCAAGACAAGAGGTTGGCTTAAGCCAGCATGTATAGATAAATGTGTGTGGGTGTGTACATGTGTGCACACCGGAGTCAATTCTTACTGTCCAGGGGTAATGGAGCATCTCGCCAAGAGCCCTGCAAGACCTGTTGCGGGCCACTAACACCATATTTTTTTTCAAATAATTCAAAAGAGTTTTAATACTTTTGATATTTTCCCATTACAATTAAGGAGTTCCTTTTATCTATGAACACTGAAGGTCAATAATAGAGCAGAAAATACAGTAGGGGGAAAGCACTGTTAGCAATGGATTTTGAACAGATCACATTTGGATAGGCTTGGAACAATATTTTTATGGTAGGAGAAAACAGAGTTTATCAATTTTAAGGAAAATATAGGCAAAAATTACCCAACCAATAATAAATGCTTAAATAGTACTTTCCACTTCTCCTACAATTTCATCTATATATGTTTTGAGCATATTTGCCTGCTCCAAATGGGACAAAACACACACAAATGGTTCTAATGTGATCACTTTAGACTAATGTATTTAGTGGCATTATTGTCAGAGCATGTCAAGGATAACAATTCTGTATGGTCATGAGGAATCATGAAATAGCTGTTAGTTTTATTATGAATACAAAGGATAGTGTCATGTTGCCATAAATAATACTTTGAAAATGTTTTTGTACATCTTTGTGTTTCTCCAATTATTTTCTTTGCATAAATCATTAGAGGTGAAATTATTAGGTCAAAGTATATGCACATTTTAATTTTCATGCATATTGCCTTTCAGAAAGGTCATAAAAATTTCTGCTCTGGTCAACAGAATATGATAGGGTACATTTCCACATGCCCTCACTAATTAATGGGGATAGTGTGTCAATCAGGAGAAAAGATGTCGCTGTGTAACTGGCTTTACAAAAATTTACTGATATTTGCTATCATCTTTCCATAGTTGTTGTAACTTATACTAATTAAAGCCTGTATTTATTTTTCATAATGTGGCAAATTTATATAAGCATATATGAATTACAATAATGGGTTTCATTATAATACCTTTATAGATTTATATAATGTATTTTGACCACTGTAACCCCTTATTACCTCTTCCTGTTTTTCTGTCACTCCCACTGGTCTTCTTCTGAAGGACTCTCCATTCATGTTTTCATGTGTTTAATATTTATTTATTTGAATAGTTAATTTGTTACACAATGAGTTAGCTAGGATTGCTTATAAGATAATTGTTTACAGAAACATGGACATCTTCCTAGCAACTATGCCACTTAATAGGATGACTCCCTTGTAGGCTGATTCATGAAGATATTTTTAATGATCATCATTATTTTATATTTATTTGTGAGTGACACTGAAAATAAAAATTTCTTATTTCAAAATAGTAAGAATTCATAATTTTATACTTTGACTTTATTCTCTTTAATTACTTGTGTGAGTATGTTTCTCAACATTTACACATAAGTGTATGTAACCACAGAGCCCACAAGGGAGGCGGGGATCCCCTAGAGCTGGAGCTAGAGCAATTGTAAAACATCAGAGAGGGTCTTTGGAACCAAATCCAGGCTCTCTGCAAGAGTAGTGCACATTCTTGAGTCATCTGTCCAGTTGCAAATGGAGCATTTTCAAAGGTCCCAAAAATTAATAAACATCAGAATGATATGCCATGTAGCCTACTCTTGTCATTACACATTATATATATATATATATATATTCATTATAATAGTTACATGGCAATTCAGAAACATGACACATAATTCATTTAAAACCTACAATGATTCCTTTTTGGTTATGGAAAATGATATGTAAATTAAGATTGTTTCTAATCTAAATGAAAAATTATAAAAATTATAAAAAAAGATTTACTTAGACACAAATGATTTAAAAATGCTTCATGACGATAGGAATTTTAAACATGACCTTAATACATAAAATCTTAAGCCATCTGCCGCTCAAATATTGTAGTCTGTCTGTGTGGATAAGAGGTAGCCTCCATAATCACAAAAGTAATGGCAGGGAACTATTGTAACATTCATGAGTGCATTTTTAAACAAATGGGCTGATGACATGTGAACACTGGCTAACATGTTATTTGCATTTAGAAAATTGACATATACTTAATTTTTGTTTCTTTTCTTTATAAGATATTTATTTTAATGTGTGTGTTTGTGTGTGTGTGTGTGCGTGTGTTAGTGTGCCTGTTTGTGTCCGTTTATCTGTATGTGCACCAATGGCTAGCAGTGGCCAGTGGAGATTAGAAGAAAATATCACATACTTCAGAACTGCTGACAGAGAGTTTGGTGAGCTGCCAGGTGTGGGAATTGAACTTAGGCCCTCTGTAAGATGAGCAGGTAACTTTTATCACTAATCTGCCTCTCTATTCATCTGGCCTTTCTTTCGTAAGTCTTTAAGTCCAAGTTCCCATAACTATCAGTTTATTAATCACATTTCTGCATTATTCTTAACTGAAGGCAGTTTTGAAGGTAATATGGTCTATGCTTCTAGAAAACCTATTGAAAATATGGCATTGTTTCAGGACATGTAGCCAGTACCTATGTTACCAAACCAGATTTGCTTTTGCAACAAACCTGTAATTCTTCTTCTTTTCCTGGACTTTTACTCTTTTGTTTTTAAACTGAACTGAGCAAAGTCAAGGTACTCTTTCACTAGAGCAAAGTCCCTCAGCCCAACTTTTCAGAACATCAATTCCCCACATAACACTGGGAAATACATCAATCAGAGAACTGTGTTCAGAAAGAGAAAAAAATGTGATTTAGAGCCACTGTTTCTGTGGAAAGGTAAAAAGAAAGCCACCTCATTTTTCCTAGAATGTTCTATATTTAATCATGTTAATACAAATATCATCAATTTTGCCAGGTTTGATGGAGCATAGCTTTAATTCCAGCACTCGGGAAGGCAGAGAGACAGAAGCATTTCTCTGAGTTCAAGGCCAGTCTGGTCTCCATGGCAAGTTCTAGGACAACCAAAACTGTATAGAGAGTCTCTTTGTCAAAACAAACAAACAAACAAACAAACAAACAAAAAACCAAAACCAAAACCAAACAAACATAAACAGCATCATATTTATTTTATGGGAAACATCTTATCATATTTTCTAACAATGTAAAACAACACAACAAATTAGTGACATTCTGTATAAAAATAATGAAAAAAAGGATCCTAAATATTTTATAGACTATAATAGAGCTATGTAGATGTTGATTGGAAATTGGGGCATGGAAAGTTTTTAATTTCAACAGCTATATTTGTGCAGATATTACATCTCCTAAATCATTTATAGAGAAAAAATGGAGTCTAATAATATAAGCAAATTAAAAAATCAGCTAACTTAAGTGTTGGTCCACTAAGAACTAAAGTACATTCATTGATTGTGAGTAAAGTTCACCTTTGCTCTCCAGTATGTTAACAACACACATAGCATAGATGGGCAGCTTACTGGAACCTCATATACTTGCAAATCTAACAATTCAACAGCTCTTTAAAATGAGCCACTGACTTTCATGATGACTGAAAATAAGATTTTGCTATGTAACTAAAATTTATTGATTAATACAGTCAAGAATAGAAGTGCAAAAGTTAATCTATATTATACAGCACTCACTAAAAAACGGGATATGGAAGGTAGACAGACTTATAAGTCAAAAAATTTTTTCCTAAATACAAATCATTCAGCACATTAACAATTTTCAATGGTTTCTAAGGGTTTTAAAATTACATTATTATAGAAATAAAGCTAAGAAATTTCTGGTAAATTATAATCTAAACAATTTAAACAATTGTGGTTGTAGGCTGCATTTTGTAACAAACTAATGAAATATATTTTATTGAGTGAGTAAGTTTGCTTTTCAAGACTTTTATAAAAATTGCTTCAATTCTTCTAGTTGAAGAATTGATCAAATTGTACTTTAATTTTTGCCTGTCTCTGCTTTGGTGTCTTAATGTCAATATTGACTGAACATTTATATTTGGGTAAAAATATTCTGTTTATAGAATGAGTTGCAGTTTTCTTTGCATGTTTACAATGACATTGAAAAGACTGATTTGTACTCCCTTTTAAAGTTTCTGTTAATTAGTTTGTCAAGTCTTTCAAGAATGATTACCTTTCAAATATTCCCTTATTTTATACGCTAGTATTCTGATGACTAATGTATTTATTTTATAAGATAATTTTCTAAAGGGAATGACTCAGTAAAGTCTGGGAACACAAGAGTGGGGACATGAGTTTGTGTTATCCTCATGTGTCTTACACACCTCTGATAGTACTGCTGCATAAAAGGAAACAGGAGGAACTGTACAGATCATTGATCAACTAATCCTGCCAATTTTAGGGGCTCATAGTTCATTCAGACTCTGTTTCAAAAATGAAGAACAACAGAAAATACTCCATACAATTTGCTGACCTTTACACCCTTGCTTACACATGTGTATGCACATACTCTAACGTGTACACGCATTACATGCATATTAAAGATATATAGACACACTCAGAAACAGACAGACCGGCACAACACAAACATACACACACACACACACACACACACACACACACACACACACACACACATAGACACACATGGAGGGAGAGAGACAGAGACAGAGACAGAGAGAGGAGGCAGATGCAGAGACTTGTATAAGTATCCTAT
Source organism: Mesocricetus auratus (assembly GCF_017639785.1). Lineage (NCBI taxonomy): Eukaryota > Metazoa > Chordata > Mammalia > Rodentia > Cricetidae > Mesocricetus > Mesocricetus auratus. The sequence goes on from NW_024429190.1 coordinate 61,424,673, forward strand.
AAATTTCATATCAATTTACCAAGATATTTTGTTAACTGGCATTTTGGATATTTTGTTAAATATTTTTTAAAGTTAGTTTAATATTTAAATTTGTAGATTTTGAGTAAAGCAGAATGCATTCTTTAATATTCTGGTAGCTCACACAGTCAGTTGAAAACTTTAACAGAACTAATGAACTTTTCCAGAGCAATGGGAAACTCAACTTGTAGAAGCTGCTAGGTCTCTGAATATACAAGGAAGCTGCTCTGCTTGGGCCAAGTAGACCCTTTGCATGATGTATCAGTAGAAGACTAATGGGCCTTATTCTGTGTGAATCATACTACAATCCCTTGAACTGCAAAGCAGAGTTCTATTGCTCTTAGGGGGAAAAGTGAACAAAATGAACAAAACTTACTGTGCTTTAAAGAAAGCTTTGGTGAAACTAGCACTCATTAGCCTGCCATGTGACCCGAACTACTCATGATCTGTTTATTTGACCTAAAAAGTGATAAATTAAATGTGCTCAAGAGAGCTGCCATATCAAATGGAAGTAGTATGAATCCAAACAGCTCAAAAAGTTCTATGAGAATGCTTTTCTCAGTATCAAGATTCTTCCTTCTTCTAAACTGCTTTACCTTTATATTGACTGTCTGTGTCATTCGCAGTGCCAAAGGACCAGTTAGTTGACCATGAAAAGGAGACCCAAAGCTCGTTTACAGGTAATTTTCTGTGATTGGTGGATGCTCCCTGAAATGGGCTGTACCCAAAACAGAAGTGAAATGATAAAGGTGAAGGTAAATCATCTCAGTGAGTACAATAACTTCAACAGAGCACCTGCCCATTATGCTTTAAAAAATGAAGGTTTAAATGAACATACCATATTATAGGCTACTACCAGTAGTTTGTTTTGACAATCACAGATTTGTATGATAAATAACATTGTGAACTAGGGGTTAAGATGCCTGAAGAAAATGCAAAAGAAAGATTATTTCTGAATGGGCAAGAAAATTGTATTTCATCTATAAATCTTTGAGAAAGATTGACCTCTGCAAAAATATTGTATTCATCAAGTTTCTAGGACTATAATTCTACAAATATAATAAATGTCTGCCACATTCACATCTGGTGGCTTTTAGTAAAGTACATATGACGATGGGGATCCCTGGTACATATGATCTTACAAACATGGACTTTGATAAACCAGAACAACTTTTACTCATAGCTGACCCACTAAAGCTGTATCTTTTCCCGAATGTGATCAAGCAGTTCATTACAGTGACTTATCTTCACAGAAAGAAGGTGCTTCACTCTCATTAGAATTTGCAGTTTCTCTGGATAAAGTTTGTCTTCCTAAATCTGCAAAGTCCTGCCAAAGCCACTACCATAAACTTACAGAATGCCGTATGGACTGTAAAGACCTTCTTTCCAGCATTGCTTCTGATCTGTGAAGTTATTTCACAGCAAATGAGATGAATCAGCAGGCCTGTTTGTGGAATACATTGCTCTTAATCATATACTAAATCTCTATGAATAAACTCTTTTGATAAAATAAAAATGGCTTTGAGAATATTCACTCACATCACCATCTAGGTAGGCTAATTGAGGATGACATACATGTGATCAGTCAGTATGATTTATAGAGTAATGGCTATGCTGATAATTCTCCTGTAGCCACATTCATAGGTTTGGTCGCCAAAGAGTAGAAATCAAAGTGAACCTCTCACTATTATCCTATTGACACATTAGTTAATCCCTGCTGTCCTTGTCATATTTGGCTGGTTTGCAATTCTTAATTCGAAAGGTATGAATGAATTTTTCTATGAAGAGGCACAAAAAAATTCCACTGAGATGGAAATTAAGACTTCTACCAGGCCAGATTGGACTACTCATGCTGCTAGATTAAGGGAAAGAAAAGAGATGGATTGTAGCAAGTTATATCAAATGTGGAAGAGTAATCAGACTGTTATTTCACAATAAAGACAGAAAGAGTACGTCTGTAACATCAGACATCCACTATTGTATCATCGAGTATTATCCCATGCTGAGATTAAAATCAATTGAAAATTTTATCTACAGAGTTCAGTGAAGAATACTAATGGCTTGGAACTTCAGGAATGTTTTAGGTCATCCCACCAGATAAAGTGATGCAGTCAAATGATGTGCTTGCTGAAATAATAGGGGTTATACAATACTGTGAGCAAAGATGGTTATAAATATTAGATACAAACACATGAGACCATGACCAGTTATAAAGAGGAAGAAACATCATCATTAATTTTCCTTCTTTGTTTTATGAGGAAAATAATAGAATTTGGAAATGAAGCATGATTCAAGAAGAAACACATGGATGATGACTTGGACTCTTTATTTTCACATGCCATCTTGAAAAGAATACCATACCCAGGCATAATTCCACATTACATTGCATATTTCTGAGAAGGTGATTTTGAATTGCTTAATACCTAAATTAGTAGATTTTGAGCACTGTAGATTTTCCTTTACAAAGCACATGGACCTCAGTCAATCATTGTAAGTGTCCTGCTATTTCAAAGAGTAAGCAATTCAAACACCAGGACTCATGCTGCAGCAAACATCTTATGCTTTCTTGAAATGTATAAAAGTTATATTTTCTGAGTTTTATTATGAAATATTCTTTCATGCCTTTGTACTTCCCGCTATTTCTCTCCCACTGCCCTACCCCTTGTCTTCCTTCAGACAGATTCTATTCTTCCAGTAACCAGCATCCGTTTTCTCTTTCCTAATATAATAATTCCATTATTTTCTCTATTTCTAACCTCTCTTAGTTCCTACTACACCTCTATATTACACCCTTTCTAATTTGTGACCTATGAACATGTACATATACACAGATATGCAATTTTGAATATTTGTTTGTACATAAAAGAAAACAGGCAGTATTTGTGTATACTTTACTTTTTTGCTATAGTACCAAAGATAATGTATCTTGCCCAGGCAGTAGCAACAGCAGGTGCTACAGAGGATGGGGAGAACCTTTCCACTCTTGCAAGTGGGAATGCCAATGAATATTACTGTTAGGATATTTTTGAGGATTTTCCATAAACTAAACATCTTCTTATGCTAGATCCAATCATCGTGTTCCCCAGTATTTACACATAGCAGCTGAAATTTTCTACATGAACACACTCATATACTGACATTTATCATATGTTTACTCATATTGGCCAAATTCAGAAGCAACCAAGTTGTAGTTCAGTAGGCAAGTGGCTAAATATGCCGTGGTACATACCATCCAGAGAAAAGAATTTTGTTGTTGTTGTTTAATGCTGAACTGAAGTGGAAGAGACATAGAGGAAACAATATTAGGTGAAAGAATTAAAAAGTGTTTGTCTTATGATTCCCAGTATAAAAGGTAAAACTATGGACAGACTAAATGGATAAGATTGCCAGTAACTAAAAGGAGTCAGAAATGAATAAGCAGAAAAGAGAAAATTGGTAAAGTAACTCTTTACCACCAAAAGAAAAATTTTGCTCATGACAATATTGCAATGATGAACTTATGCCATATAGTATTTGGCCAATGTTATAAAATTTGTGCCATCAACCCTAAAATTTTAGGTAAAATGTAGTATTTTGGGCAATAAAGTTATTTTTATGCCCCATTTACTAAGACTAAATATTAAGAACTGAGTAGAAATAAACAAGTTCAAATTCTTATGATACAGTCTGCAAAATTCAGTGTCCAGTTCTCCCTGTTTTATGGGTCATGGATGCCATAGTTTCCCTGTGTCCTTACAGGATGGAATGTAGATAGTTAATGATCTCAAGTCTCCTTCATAAGGTCATGATCTAAGGACAGGACAATGCTTTCATCATGAACCATTTCCTAAAACCCACCCCTGAGATATCATCAAGGCATTATACACCTATTTTATAAGTTCTGGAGGGACATAACCATCAATTCATTGCTTACTGTCATATAGATTTATCAATTAAACTATGTATCTTTGAGTATAAATAATTGCCCATTGGAGAAATGTGTAGTGGAAATGAGATACTGGAATCATTGTACTTTCCTTTAATTTTGTGGTGAAGATAAAACTACTCTAAAAAATAAGAATTAAAAATTAAAATTAAAGATAATGGAGTCTGAAATATTGACTGTCTGAAGGTATTACATTTACAAAAAAGAAAGGAAGGAAGAAGGCACTGACAAATACCTGTTGCTATTAACTGAACAACCTTTTGTAGTAAAGCTATGTATTAGGAAGAACTGTAATACAAAGAAGAAAGAAGCATCTGGGGTATCAAACAGACATGATCCCTAAAGAGAACATAATTCATAATTTAATTTCCTTATACAAGACAGTTAAAAACACTGTGAAACTGTAAGATGCAACTCATATGAAACACACAGAGAAATAAAGTTCACAGAGAAGCGCACTGTTAGAAAAAAATGCTGTTTGTGTTTTTGACACGAAGAAGAAAAAGAATGCTCAGATTCATTTGTTTGAACATGATGAATATGAAAAATGTCTCTCTAGATATACTAGGCCACATATGTGTGATATTAATGAAAAATACTTATTTACAGGATTTTGTTTTTGGGTTTTCAAGACAGGGTTTCCCTGTGACTTTGGAGGCTGACATGGAACTAGCTTTTGTAGACCAGGATGGTCTCGAAATCACAGAGATCCACCTGCCTCTGCCTCACGAGTGCTGAGATTAAAGCCATGTGCCACCACCTCTCAGCTATTCACAGGATCTTAATTAAAATATATTATTACTTTTAACTTTCTCCTTCAGTTCCTGCTCCTACTGAACATAATATCTTCAGTCCAGCACCCACTCATTTCTTTTGCTTACCATAACAAATTTCTTCACAGAAACTTCTCAATTGCTTGTGGGTAATCAAAAAATAATGCGTGGATAGATAAATATCATGTATTCACTAGTGAATCAGATGAGATAGATAAGATTATGCAGAGATGTTTCTCAATTACAATTGTGAATTTTTCATGAAATATTGAAAATGGGTCTATTCATGTATTCCAGAGTATGTAGGTATGTCTGGGATATCTTTGACTTTATTAGTTTGTGTTTTTTTATTCACTCTGTAATATTGTATCTTTCACTGTCTATGCCCAATTTTCTTCCTCTCTCTTATACATTTTAGTGTTCTAACACTAGGAAAGCAACTGCATCAGATCTTTCTCAACAAATAAAATTCTAATTGCTGTGGAATGGTGTTATAAGATCACAGGAAAAGTTGAATTCATGAATCTATCACAATTATATTGCTATCCTTTGTTTGACACAATATTTGACTCAGTAGCACAGGAAAAATAGAACTATATAATGGAGGTTGACTTTGAGGAATATCACACCCCTGTTCAGCCACTTGAGTGCCGGAATTACAGGCATGAATCATCATTCCTAACAGTATTATTATTTTATCTACCTGTTCAGGTTTACTCAGAGCCAAGTATGTCTAGACCACAGGGATATAAAGACTAGTAGAACACCCCCCTTGTTGTTCCTCTCTTCCTCATATGTGTGGGGTTTTTTTTGGTGTCTGTTTCTGTGTGTCTGTGTTACAAAGACCCATGGAAATACAAGTAAGAGAGATTAAGATTAAGAGTCGAAATTAGAATCAGGAATATCACAGCAGATATACCAAACATATGGTTCATCCCGTTGAAAGGAATGAGAATGCTATTAACTTCTAGATAGAAGACATTTCTTAAAGACTATAGAGACAAGAGAGAAATATACATTTGAAAATATTTAATATGGTTAGAAGTCTGTGTGGACATGACCACACTATGTCAGGATCATCATAGGTCTTCCAGATAGCACAGTTTACATTGTATTGTAAAGAGATTGTTAAGACTTATCCTCACTTGTGATGCAAGATCATCCAGCTTTTCTTTGGGTAAAATCATTATGATTGTGTTTTGATTGTTTTTTAATGCACAACTTTCAGAATATAATATACTTCTATTGTTTTTCAGGGCCTCAGAGATGAGCCTAAGACATGAAGGCATTTATGCTAGTCTTTCTCAGACTTTACTGCATGTATGAATCACCTGAACAGCATGATAAATGCAACTCTTGACTCTTCTGTGCATTTCTAAGAAAGTCCATCTAATCGTAACAAGTAAAAGCACACTGCTGTTCTTTGTACAAGCAAAAGAAAATGGGCACTCTTAGACTGTAATTGCTGTTCTCTGATTCCAGAGAGATAGATTTGGTCTTTTTCAGGTAAAAATTCAGTAGATAATCTTCTACAATAGAAAACAGCATAAATAATGCCTAAATCTGATAGAGTACTCAGTAACTCAGCTACTACCAATTTTATGTAAATTTTATAAAATTATCAAGATAAATTCTGCCTGAATTTTTCCAGCATAATGACCTAGAATCTAAACCCCTCAAATGAGTACTGCTGAAAGAAAGGCTTCTTGGTCTTAGAATACTTAGCATAGTCTTGGGGATCTGTATGCACTTGCTTCTTCACGTGTATTGTGTAGCTTTAATGAGAATTTCAGGATAATCTTTCTAAGTCCTTACTATCTTTCTTACTTTTATATCTCAAAAGATGTCAAAGGGAACATTCAACTCTTTATATTTCATTGATATGTAAATTTGTTCATACATATTTTATAGAGACATGTAAATGACTCAGATGAAACCCAGTCACCTGTTTATCCCTTGGATAGATGTGTGTACCCCTCTTAAGAGTACAACAATTGCAGATACCTTCTTAGCATAAGCAGCTTATTAAAATGCAATAAGGAAGAGAATACATTTGTGAGAAATTTTCTTATAGTAATAATAATCCTGATAGAAAAACAATAGAACACAGATATGGCCATTTCACCAGTGACCCATCTAGGCTTTTCAGCTTATGAATTGATACAAAGGATTAATACTTGCAGCAAGGTTAATGCCCATTGAAAGGGCTAGCATCACTAGAAAAGATAGAAAGAGAAGTAGAATTGGAAATTTTTCTTCCACATGATGAGAAAGTCCACAGAGAAAAATATTGATTTCTCACTTGGGATTTAGCTGAATGTTAACAACAAATAATTTAAGAAAAGGGAAACCTGAAGCAAATCTATGTATTTAATTATTGTTGTTGTTATTAGTTGCACTGTAAAATCCAATGGACTTTCTACCTATTTATAAGTGTCCTAACAGAATAAGAAAGAGAAACTAATTGAACCATATAAAGTTAAGTGCTTTGCATAGTCACAGTCAATTGTGACTTAATGTTTCCAAAACAGGGAAATTTAGAGACAAGTGAATTTGAGGGTTTTTCTGTATCTTTCTAAACAACGTATGTTTAAGACAAGTGTGGCTGTTTTACCCTGAAAATTGTTGATACTAACAGCTAGCATTTTAAATTAATATTTTATTGTAATAACACATAGTTACATATTGTCTTCCTTTATTGTGTTTATGAACTAGCTAAAATGATCTTTTTTTAAATTTTATTTTCCAGTTTAAATTTAGATAAGAAACAAGGTTGCTTCACAAGTCAGTTCCAGGTCCCTCTCCCATTCCCTCCCTTCCTCCCGTGCCCTCCCCCCCCTTATCCCCTCATTTCTCCAGGGAGGGTGAGGCCCTCCATGGGGGTGTGCATAGTGTGTCATTTCATATAGGGCAGGGCCTAGACCCTTCCCCAAGAGTTCAGGGTGAGAGTGCACCTCACATTGTTCTATGGGAGTCCAAAGTCCGTGTGTATACTTGGGATGGGTACTGATCTGCTGCCCAAGGCTCAGTAGATTCCCTAGGCCTCTTCACTGACACCCAGATTCAGGGGGTCTTGATCAGTCCCATGCTGGCTTCCCAGGCTAATGCCTGGGATTCAAGAGTTAACCTTTGTCTGGTCAGCTGTTTCTGGGGGTTAAACCAGCCCAGTCTTAATCCCTTTGATCATCAGTCCTCCCTCTCTGTTACTGGCTTTCTTGAGTTCAGCTCAGTACTTAACCAAGGGAGTCTGCCTCTTCTTCGATCAGCCACTAAATAAAGTTTCTGTTTCCCAGACTCTCTGGCCATAGGATTGTAGGCTGGCACTCCCCAGATCTATGTCTAAAATCCATATATGAGAGAGTACATGCCATGTTTCTCTTTTTGTGACTGGGTTACCTCACTCAGGATGGTTTCTTCTAGTGTCATCCATTTGCCTGCGAATCTCATGATTCCATTATTTTTTTCTGCTGAATTGTACTCTATTGTGTAGATGTACCACATTTTCTCTATCCACTCTTCAGGTGAGGGACATCTAGGTTGCTTCCACGTTCTGGCAATTACAAATAAAGCTGCTATGAACATAGTGGAACAGACATCTTTGTTGTATGAATGGGCATCTTTTGGATATATGCCTAAGAGTGGAGTTGCTGGGTCTTGTGGTAGGTTTATTCCCATTTTTCTGAGGAATCTCCACACTGATTTTTTTCAGAGATCCAATCTGCCTGTTTATGTCAAGTTTACAACAACTTAGCTGAAGTTGAGTCATGATTTGACTATGAAAAATCAAGATCTTAAGGGCTAGAAAGTAGGTTCCCAAGTTAAAGGCTAGATTATCAACCAACACGTTAAAAATTCAGCCTTCAAAATATGTTAATAGGAGGAAAAATTATACTTAAACATGTCACATCATCCAAATGGTTTGAACATGAATCTCAAAATGAGCTTACTCTACTCTTCATAGAATATTCAAAGCAATCCTGCATATTTTAACATTGCAATGAGAATTTCATGGAAATTAGGAAAAGTCTTCCTACAAAGCCATTGAATTATTAAATAAAGTAATTCTTAATTTATATGAGAATGTCAATCTGGTAAGTGTGCAATAATGTCATTTTTCATGCAACCTATCAAATGTTGCATGTTTTATTTTTCTGTTCAGAAAATTCTGCCAATATTTGCCTTTTAATTATATGTCACCCTTTGATTTTGTTTACCATGCTAAGTGATTATTCATTTATTCTGTGAGAGGAGTATCTCCAATCTTACAACATGCTACATGGCTTTTCAGTTTCTTTTGCCAATAACATCATCATACACATCATCATTAAGTAAAAACTTCATATATGACTCTGGGAAGTTTGAAGTCATATGCCAGACTAAATATAGAACTTTAGAACCTGTATGGTATAAGTGTGCTAATTTTGCAATGTTTTATGAACCAGAATACAGGAATGCATTTTTGATTCAATATATAATGAAAGCAATTTAAGGTTAAAACCTGAACAGCTAAAGATATGGGCTTTACAGGATATGCAGAGGTTTGATTCATATAAGAATACAAATATAGCTTTCAATGGATTTGCAAACACAAACACAATATATTTATTTATCTCAGTTAGACTAAAGAAAATAAACTGGTACATATGATTGCAAGTACTTTCAAAGATTGGCATCTGCTTTGTGTCTGTAACATGAGGTGAGGCCATGGCCTTTTATATCAGCCTCCAAGGGTAGGCAGTTGTATTAAGAGCCAGAGGAACCATGCTGGTAGCAGAAAATATTCATGTAACTCTCCAGTGTCTGTGAATCATTTAGTGAAAGAAAATAGCTGGACACCTACTTTAAAAGTTAGAGGAGAATAGTTGAAGATTATCCAAAGACAAATGGCAAAAATTAAATGTTATGTAATTTTTAGGAATTTATTTTTGGGGAAGAATGATCATATAAACTTTTTGATCCCTCGGTTGGTATCATCAAGGCAAAGTTTAAAGATTCATTCATTGGCTGAATAAATGACAACTGGAACTATTAGAAATTAAAGGCCAATGTATCAAATACAAAGGTTTTAAAATACTGCATGTTCCAAGCCAGCAATTTCTGTTCTAGTGTGGTATATGTAGAAAAATGAAGATGAGAAGGGAAAGGAAAATTACACAGAAAAAGAATGATCACATCCTTCATATATGAATATATCCAAACTGGAGGGTTGAAAATATGATTCCTTGGGCTCACTAACCTTGTTTAATAAGAGCTCCACAGTAATAAGAGAGCCTGTCTCAACAAATAATGTAGATTGTGTCTGAGGAATGATATGCATGGTTGATTTATGGCCTCTACGTACACATGAACACATGTATATGTGTGCATTCCCAAGCACATGAAACAACACATACTGCCACGCACAACTTATTCCTACAAGCCATGCACTGTGAATTCTTATCTCCTGTGATACATATTTGGGTAGCAGTTCTGTTCTTTTGCACTAAAGGTTTTCGACTAGTACATAATTCCATTAATGCTGTCTAGCCCCCATAGTTGAGGACACTGATTATAGTACATCACGTTTACACTTTGTATATAATGTGAAGCATTTCCAAACAATAGGTAATATCCACTAAGTACCAGCAATTCCACTCTTAGGCATATATCCAAATGAGGCAAGTTCATACAACAAGGGCATCTGCTCCACTATGTTCATAGCAGCATTATTTGTAATAACCAGAACCTGGAAGCAACCTAGATGCCCCTCAACTGAAGAGTGGAGAGAAAATGTGGTACATTTACACACTGGAGTATTACTCAGCAGAAAAAAACAATGGAATCTTGAAATTTGCAGGGAAATGGATAGCACTGGAAGAAACCATCCTGAGTGAGGTAACCCAGTAGCAAAAAGACAAACATGGTATGTACTCACTCATATATGGATTTTAGACATGGATCAGGATAGTGCCAGTCGGCACTTCCACTGATAGAGAGTCTGGGAAACAGGAAAGAACCTGAAAGATATGCATATATGCATAGTACCCAAGAGAAGAGGATTGAGACAAGATCCTCTGAATGGATGGGGAACACGGCGAGGGGTGGGGAGGAGTGGGACCTGGGAAGAAGAGAGGGGGAGAAGAGGAAGAGAGTTAGTCATGGGGGAACAGGAAGTTGAGGGGGTGGGGGTAGAATAGGGGGAAGAGGGAATCATAGGATCGAATACAGATCAGGCACCAGAGTGACCTCGAGTGATCTAAAGGGATAACACCAATTGGCAAGCTAAGCAATAGTGGAGAGACCACCTCGAATGCCCATTCCTGATAATGAACTTGATGTCTATAACCATCCGGGAGCCTTCATCCTGTGACTGATGGAAGCAGAGGCAAACACACAATTAATCACTGAACTGAACCCAAGGAACTCAGTGACAGAGAGGAGTGATAAGCAAATTGGCAAAGAATGGGCTGGCAAAACCTGCAGAGACAGCTGATCTGAACAGGGGAGAGCTCTTGAACCCCAGACCGACAGTGGGCGGCCAGCACGGGACTGATCTGGACCCCCCAAATGTGAGTGTCAGCGAGAAGGCCTGGGCAACCTATGGGGCCCTGAGCTGTGGATCAGTGTCTATCCCTGGTATACAAACAGTCTTCGTGTGCCTGTAGCACAAAGAGGGATGCTCTCTCAGCCTGGACTCTTAGGGGAGTGCCTGGATCCTACCCAGAGTAAAATGACAGACTCTAGATATCCCCTATGTGGAAGGATTTGGCAATAGGGTGGGAGGGTGGGGGGGAAGTGGAGTGCGGGAGGCGGGGAGGGAGAGGGAACTGGGATTGACATGTAAAACAAGCTATTTAAAATTAAAATAAAAATGATAAAAAATATCCACTAAGTAAGAGTACAAATTATGTCAAATTCAATGTATATAATAGAGAACTAAAAATTAATGTTTTACATTTAACATTAGCAACCATATATGTTGTAGCTGGTAAAAATATCCACAGCTTTATATACAATTTACAGAGAAGGGAGAGACTAGACACGACATTAAGAACTGAACTTGAAGTATTAGAACAGAAACAAACAAGAAAACAATAACAACCAAAAAAAACCCCACAGCTATTTTAGAGTGGTACCATTGCTATTGTTGTTTTAAATACTACAACCCCAACTTGGAAATTTCTGAGACTCATACTGTAAAAGAAAAAAAATCACCTAAGTCAGGATTTCTTGTTTCTTCTCTAGGGATGCCTTGCTGAGTGGTCATGATGACAAAAACTTTACTCAGTCATGGTACAGTCACCTCACTAGAGTCATTTTCTGAAAGCACTTTTGATATACCTGCTTGCAGAAGCCAATTCAATTGTTCTGAGACCAATTCTTTGGCAAGTCCTTGAAGTGTCTTCACTTTCATTTCCCCGAGGTGATTATTTTACTGACCCTGTGACAGGCCTGCAGGAGTCCACCACCATGGGGTTGAGACAGACATTCACTTTGTGACAGCCTTACTTATCATTTACATTTAAAGACATTTAAAAAGTTGGATCTGCTACTGCATAATTAACTAAATTCGTCTCAGATTGTTTGAATATCTTTTTCATATAACTGGCTTAAACACTAAATTGATTGATGTGTTATAAAAATTTATAACATTTATTTTGCTCTTTGGGAATTACAACAAGAAAAAAGTGCTGAATATAAATAAAATAGCTGAATACTAGATAGGATTTAAAGTAAAATTCATTTTAAAGAAAATATATAAAGCAATTTTTAAAATATAGAAAACAAAAATATAGAGTAATAAAAATTAACTATAGTGTATTTGAGATGCAGTGATGGCTGTCACAATTCCTTGAGCTATTTCTGCAAGACTGGTAATAAATGCAAGTGTATGTAGGGTAGGTGAGTAGGTAGAGCATATAGGTTAAGGCAAGGTCAGCAGTGTGTCTTCCACACTTAAGCAGGTGCCCATGAGGCATAAATTGTCCTTTCAATTGTTACATGTATTTCTCCACTTTGCCATTACAGGGTAAGGAATTTGGACACCACTTATTTTCTTCTCCTATGTAACATAGAGAATATAGAGTTTTCTATTTCCCTGATTATACAGTATACAATCTTAAGTAATGTCATTATATTTATTTGAGAGCCTTTTGCATTACTCATTTGGAAGTAGCAATTACTTTATAGTAATAATTTGAAAGTGTCTCTTTAGTTATTATAACACTAGCTTGTAAAATGCTTGAGAAAGAAAACTCAGAGAATAAGGCAAGAGCAGAGATGTTCTAGGGTATAAAAGCAAAAGTGAAAATCCAGTCACTCCCTCCAGTTGTTGGTATGGCACCTGAACAAATTACAGCCCTGTCTCGTTTTGCTATAAAGAGATTACATGAACTACTATGAAGGGCACACTTTAACTTTCTTAGTTTCAAAACTCACTATTTCAAAAACCAATGGAGCCTTGGGATGACCTTGAAATGATGAAGACAAATGAACATTGTTTTAAAGCTTTTTAAATCAGGTCTCTATGCTTGCTTGTTCTAATACTGCAACCTGGTAACTGAATAGACCTGGATGTCTATTTTTCTAGGATTTTTTTCATTGTTTCTTTTGTAAAGATGGAAAAGTAGGTTATATTACGGATCACCCTTCAGTTAATTCTCCTTTTGTATAAGACAAGATTTATGTGATTAGGTAAAAAATTTTTGAATGACATCAATGCTTAACATTTTATTCTTGTCTTTGGGAGAGGCCCTTGTAATAACCAAGGTCCCATAGTAACTTGTCTACATCACTCATAAGTTGTAAATGTCTGAAATTTCCAACTATTAAAGTACAAATGATTACATTAGCCCATATTATCCAGAGAACTCAAAATGTTTCGGTATGTCTTAAGCCATGTTGATAGTTGCTTTGCAATGTCAAGGAAGAATACATCTCTGCCTAGCTATTTATTAGCAATTCAGAAAAAAACAATCTGAAAATGCTAATAAAAACTAAAGAAAGAAGATTAGCAACTGCTCCAAATGCACACACTGCCATGCTGGTGCCTGTGCAAAGCACATACTCATCCAACCAGAACATCCATTCGGTGAATTACAAGAACTCAGTGTATAATATGTCAATAAGCATCTGGTAAATGCATTCATTAATAGACAAAAAAGAGTTAAAATGAAGTAATACTAAACTATTGTCTAATTTTTTCAACAGTGTGGAAACATTAGAACTGCAAGAAATCTTTGAGTTGAGACCATTGACCTTAAAAAAGCCAATCAAGTACAATGGTGTTTATCCATGTGTTACTTGTAAGTCTGGGCTATCAAGCACATGCACATGTTATTGACAATAATATTGATTGTTGGCTTTCATTATTGGTCATTTATTGATCTATTAGTTCCTCTATTATTCACATTCAAACTCAAAGGAAAAAATTAAAACTATGGTAAGAGAAAGTAATATGACTTTGAATTGATCCCATATCCTATGTTATCTAGGACTTATGTGATTACCTTACCTTGACATTTAGATTTTATAGCTGAGAAGGCAAGTTAAATTGAACACAGACTAGGCTAGTTCTCTAGACACAAAGAATAATGTCCTATTTGAGACAGCCATTAACAAATAAAACTACTCTAGATGTACACTTTTAAACTAAAGAAACTGAAGTTCTCCATAAATTATAGTATGTAAGTAAATTATCATGAACTTTGTAAAAATGTAAATTTTGTGTTAGCAGGTACACAGTGATGATCAAGAGTTTGCATTTTATCTAGCTCTCTCTGTGATGCTGTCACAACACACATAAAATCTCTCTGGCAAAGAAATGCAACACATTCTTTATCCGGCTAGAGGAAAACAAGAATGAAGAAAATTGTATAAATACATTTTCCAAAGTGAAAAAAATAAAATATTTAAGACTTTACAGAATGTCTAAGGGTTCAAAAATCAGTAAATTGATGATTGATAGTAACCAGTGTATAGAAGGCTTTACCTATTAATTCTTAAGATTGTACTGTGTCTATGTCTCTGTATTTTACTACTTGAAGTTGAATGTAAAGAGATAAGATGGTCTGCTTTAAATTATAATTTATCCTGACATAAATTTGAGAGGAGGAAACCATGTACACACACACACACACACACACACACACACACACACATGTATATTGTAATGGAAGATGTCAAATCTTATCTAATGGTTATTGGAATTGTTATTTTAAATGGTGGAAAATTTTGAAACCAAACCAAGGAAACATTAAATGCTAACTAATCATTTGATGCTTGGTATAATCAGTTACAGTTCTTTAAATTATGTTTAAAGTAGATAATTGAAGAAACTGTCATATTTAATGCCAAAGTTTAACTGATTTGTTTCTGGCACACCAAAAAGCAAACTGCTTGAGAGACTAGATCTTTCTTTCAGATAATTGTTTATTTCAATTTTTACCCATGTAAAGAGGCTAAGTACCCTTTTCTTAAAACAAATGGGCAGTCTCCCATAGTTATTAACTTTCCTTAGAGAGCTGGGGTGGGTGAGTAGAGTTTGTAACAACATTACCAAGGATCTTCTTGAAATATAAAACCTTTCGCACAACTGTAGACTTGCTAACACAAAACTTACTTTTTAATTAATCTTTAGCTCTTTTCCATTTTATTTTATTAGCATTATGAACTTTCCTGCTTTTACCGTTCACTGCATCTCACTCAAGTTTATTTTCTCAGACTTGCATAAAATATCTCAGTTTTCCCTGCCACTATTGCCAGATGGAATGCTCTAGCTTGGAAACAGTTACATAAAATCATATAAAATCTCTTCATTATAGAAATATTCCCACTGACAATTGATATTATACCATTTTCATCATTTCTTTTCTGTTTGATGAAAAATATGGAAGGAATTAGAAAAAAGACTCCACATTAATTATGATGATATAAAACTTTGGAGCATACCTTTAAAATATAAGACAAATTTTGGCTTGATTTTTAAAAAATTTCTCATGAATATATGAGAATATGGAGGTGGAAAAGCTATAACTCAACTTTATCTTTATCTTCTTCAGTACTTCTGTGCTTTTTGTTTTGAAACAGACTTTCCTTGGACTTGAAATCTATATATTCAGTTAGTTTGCCTGGACAACAAGCCGCAGGGATCCCTGTCCTTTCACCAGAAGTGGGATCATATGCACCCTGGCAGTTTATGTAGATCCTAGTAATTGAAGTCGTGTCTTCATATTTACCCAACTAACAGGTTTCCAACTATAATAGTTTCTTTTCTGTTGGTTATGATAAAGCATCATAACCAAAAGTTATTGAACAAACATTTTAATTTGGCTTGTGTTTCCAGGGGGATGTAGCCATGATGACCTAGAATCATAGTTGCAAGTGGCAAGCATGAAGGATGGAACATTAAGCTAAGTCCTCTCAGTCTTAACATGAAGCAGGAAGCAGAGAGTGAACAGGAAGTAGAGTGAGACTGTAAAAACTCATAGCCAGAATCACATGGTGGTTGACTACAAAGAACCAGTGTCGATGGGCATCAGTGCAGAGGCTTGGGATGGCATGTTTTAGGAGCATGGCAGCATGATCTACAGTGGCCTATAACTTCCTATAATTTCCTTCTTTTGGTGTTGTCCATTGGGCTTTAGTTTGGGCCTCTTGAAGTTCACAGTTTAGGGCTGGGTTAGTAATGCATCAAGCCTCTGTGGTGATATATTATTTATTAAAACTTGCATGGGGGTTCAGAAAGCAAAGTCAGCACACACCTTTAATCCCGGAACTCAGAATTAAGATTTAGATGGATCTCTGTTAATCAAGGCCACCATGGCCTATACAAGAGTTAACAGTAACAGAGTTCATGGCTTTAATCCCAGGAACTGGATCCACACACCTTTAATCCCAGCGTTAGGAGGGTATGTAAACCCAGCACAGGGTCTCAGAACTGGGATTCATTTTCCAGCTATATTGAGGATAGGAAGACAATGAAGTCTCAGGATTCTCCAGCCACACTGAGCAGAGGCAGAAAGCAGTGTGAGGTTTGGTGGAACCAGAATTGCCCTTCAGTCTGAGGTAGAGTAAGAGTGCCCAGCTGCTTTGCTTTTCTGGTCTTCAGCTTGAAGTTTGAATCCCAGTATCAGTCTATGGATTTTTTATTTTTTGCGTTACAGCAACCTTGGGGTCAGTTCAATAGAATATCAAAGTCTGCATTTGGTTTGGCTTATATCAAATTTACCTTGAGGCAAGCTCCAGTCTTGCATTCCTTCCATTATTCTAACGAATATAAAATGCTACACTTCCTAACTCTTCCTCAAATGATGAGATTACAGCCATGAACCATGTGATTGACTTGTATATATGTGTTAGTCAGGTATTAATCTCATATTCTGAATTTTTTATTACAATAATGTTTTTTATAGAATTACAAAATAGTGTGAAGCACTGTGTGAGCTTCACAGTGAGTTTTCCAATCAAGTAGGACTAACTCCATTCTGTTAAAGTGAAGCTTAACCAGCCTCAGACAAGTATGTATTCTACTGATTTTAATATGAAAGTCATGAGATATATATTTATTAATCAGTTTTCTATAATTACAACAATACATATTAAAAGTGCAATGGGAAGTAGCTCAGGAAAAACATTTCTGAAGTGAAGACTTTAAAATTCTCATAAAATATTGTTCATATTTTGATACTAATCAAATGAAGCTATCAACACTTCTTAATTGTTAAAGGACAGTGTGGTGCCTCCACGGCTAAACAGGTTTGCACTGTGTGCCTGATGAGCTGCATTCGAACCCATGAGACAAGTAGAGGATGGGACCTCCAAAATTTTTCTCTGACTTCCACATGTGCACACGTGAGCACACACACACACACACACACACACATAATCCACATTTCAAAGTTATATGCACAATGTAGAATGCTTATAATGATTTGTGTTCTGGGCATGCAGGTTTCAATATTAAGCTACTGCAATCTGAACCATGCTTTCAGCTTTTCCTCTGACTCATACATATATAACCTCATTGTTTATATGAATCTGTAGTTGATTTTTTTAAATACAAATAGAACAGCAATAGACATCTTTTGATTAAACAAATCTACTTCAAATTAGTGTTACCTGCTAATGATTCAGTGTTATATTGTAGAATTCTCACACTAAATGACAGTTGAGGACAACAGAGGTAGGGTTACAGGATCAGCAGAAAGCTCATTAGAGCAGTGAGTTTCCATCATGGAAGGGAAAATTAGATTACAAATATCTAATGCTAGAGAGAAAAGGAAAATGAATAAACTATATTAATAGTGAATATTCTTTTGAAAACCTAGGTTTATAAAAAATAAATTATTAAACAGTGTTTATTCATTTAAATATTCATTGGTTGCCAAAATGCTTGATATTTCTGAATTTGAGATAGATTGCTGGTGTATTAAATGGATGGCATCATTTGAATGGAGAGGTCAGTGCCAAAAATCCTCTATTTAAGAAATTTGTAATTTTCTTGATTTGTTCTCTTGTATCTTTGATGGTATGTTATCCAGTAGGATTGTGTAGTTTGCTTTTTTACAGACAGAGATATCTAAAACATCATTGATAGTTCTTACTGTGCTTCCCATGCATGTGAACTATCGGATGTATAAAACACTAGTTTCTACTACAAAACATATTTTAGCCTTCTCTCAACTGTCAACTCTACAGATATCAAAAGAGACAGGGAGATGTCTGTGGCAATTATTTTAATTCAGAGCTCATTACAAGTATCATCATATTCAGTGATAATTAGTTTTATGAAAGACTCACAAATATCCCATCATTATTATTGTGATAATTTATAAGAAACCCAAAATTTCCCCTAAACAAGAAGTTTGTTTATTTCTCCATAAGCATTTATTTTCTCTGAATGAAAGAAATGGTGTAACAAGAGATACTCTCTGGTAGACTGATATTTACTGTACACTGCAAGTGTTCTAAGGCTAAACATGTACAAAATTGCTGTGTCCTTTAGCTTTCTTTAAGTTATTCATTCAAGAGTTAATAGTGTTTCAAGGAGAAAACTCGTAAATCATATCAGAGGATAGCTACAAATTGAATGTGGTCTCCGTCAATAGCAGTGTTGATACTATCAATGAACTTGACAGGAAAAAAAAGCATTGGTGATTATCAAGGAAAGGAGAGAAAATGGAAAACTATTTTTTCCATTACAGAAAGCTGTTAAAAAGTAGTTTACATAGATGTAGAGTATATAGTAGTATTATGAAAGGTTTTAAGGGATTAAGGGACTGTCACCTTATTATGGACCATATTCATGCGTTTATATCCTGATGAGAATGTGGAAAGTGGAAAGACAGTTTCGATGAAGTTGTGATAACAGGAATTTATTTCTGTGATAGTTGGAAAGGTCCTTAATAGAGAAGTCAAATATTATGGAGAAATGCTTCAAACAGACAATGAGATTGCAAAAACAATTTACCTGGAATGCATTTGAAATTGAAGATAGAAAATAGATAGCAGTTCTATTTAGATGATCTTATCCCTCTCTCTCTCTCTCTTTGTCTCTGTGTGTGTGTGTGTGTGTTCTCTCTGTGTGTGAGTGTGTTGTACATATATTTGCTTGAGCAAGCATGTCCACCACTGTGTAAGAATGTCCTTGGAGGCCAGAGCATGACAACTAAGCCCTTTAAGTTAGAAATACAGTTATTTTTGACCAAGTAGACTTGAGTGCTGTGATCAAAACACAGATCCTCTTCAATTGTTAAAAACATGGATCCACTTCATTAACAGCAAATGCTGTTCTCAAAGGCTGTGCCTTCTCCCCAGCATCAAAAAAGGATGTAAGGCTGTCTTTCCTTGCATTTTGGAGGTGATTCTGTTTTTGTCAATTGCAACAATGAAGACAGTGGTAGATCAAGGGTGGAGGCAAAGGTTTAAACAGCAAGGAAAGAAACTTAAAACAAATTAAATGACTTACTAAAAACTTCTGAGAATCAAAACATCAAAGGGTTGGATTATAACCCAAGTTCTCATTCCAAATTCTGCTATAGCGAGAAACTAATCTAAGTCTGGAGTAATGAGCACTCTGTGAAACTCACCTGACTAAGGGGTAGGAGCTCTCTTGATACTCATGCACTTGGAAATTATTTGAAATTAACTTAGATCTAGTAGACGCAGGTGTCCAGTAACAAATGCTGTTGTTAAAGTGGCTAAGAAATGAGACACGGAAGGAAGATTTAAGTAGAATGGATTAAATAGAAGAAAAGGTATCTAGACAGCATACTTTGTAGGAATGTATTTCAAAGGTGTGAAGAAGGTGTAACAAGCAAGAAAGGTGCTCTTTGCTTTCAGAGGTGAAATAACCCATGATGGGCTGCAAGGTAAGAGTGGTCTTAAGGTCTGTCTTGACACAAGCTAGAGTTAACTGTGAAGACGGACCTTATTTAAAATAACACATCTGTGAAGTTGAAGGCACATCTGTGAACATATATATTTATGTATTTGTTCGTTTATTTATTTTTGAATAATGACTGATGTGGGATTTCCCTACCTTCTGGGGTCTTGTCACTCCCGGGCAGGTGAAATTGGGAGGTATAAAACAGGTAACTGAATATAAGTCCAAGAGCAAGCCAGTAAGAAGTGTTCCTCCATGGCTTCTGCTCCAGTTCCTGCTTCCAGGTTCCTGTCTTAGCAGCAACCAATAATGTTAATGGACTGGAACCTGCTGCCAGTTCATATGCCAAATAAACATTTTTCTCCCCAAGTGGGTTAAGGGCTGCTTTTCTCTTCTTTCTTTCTTTCTTTCTTCCTTCATTTCTTTTTCTCTTTTTGGGACAGTTTCTCTGTGTAACAGTACTGACTGTCCTGGAACTCTCTTTGTAGACCAAGCTGGCTTCAAATTGACAGAGATCCAGCAGCCTCTCCCTATCAAGTACTAGGATTAAAGACAATCCTGAGTGTGCTATGCTTGTTGGAGAGAGATGGGAGGGGGCAAGTGAGAGGTGGTTAGCTGTAAGAACTCTTAGCTAGCTGGAACTTATAGGCCAGTTACCCATTGATATTGCACCTTTCTGATATCCAATCTTAGCCGTTTTGTGAAAGTTCCCTTGAAATAATACATTTTGCGCTATTTACTGATCTTTACTGCTGTTTTCTTTGTGTTGTTTTTAAGTTTATTTTGGGGACGCATTATCTGACAGAGGTTCTGCCTCTGCCTTACTAGCTAGCAGAATACACCATAAATTTGCAGATACTAGATTCTACTAAATTTCCTGGCTGTTGTTTCTAAGGATAGAGAGAGAGACAGAGACAGAGAGAGAGAGAGAGAGAGAGAGAGAGAGAGAGAGAGAGAGAGAGAGAGAGAGCAGAAAGAAAAGGCTCTTAGGTTTTTGAAGATTTTTTACTCTATTCTCTTTATTTTCCTGCTTGTAGTATCAACTTAATTTTATTTGTGGAATCAGCAACCAAATGCTTAATTTCTTGACATTCCACCATGGAATTTTATCCTTCAAAATCATTATCATAGTATCCAGTGTCAAACATTTTTCTCCTTTTCTCTGCAGTAGAGCTTTGTTACTTATTAAAATAGATGTGGCTGGAGTTGGGAAGAGAAAATATGACCCATCTATTGATTTCCATTGTGTAAATATTTTCACCATGAGTAATTTCAAGCAAAGCATTATATACTGAACTGTACTGACCCACTGTATGTATTCATGGGAGACATGAAGTTAGCATTTCCTTTTGTTCAGATTTTTCTCATACAGATACAGTGGATTTAAGTAGCATCCAAAAGATAGATAATAATAACATTGATCATTATCATCATCATAATCATGCATATACCTACTCTGAAACGTTTACAGGCATTAGTGTTTTGGATTTTGAACTTAGGGACTGAGCTATTGGAGTATTTGCTATACTGAGATGTCTTAAAGATGAATTTTGAGTGCAAAATTCACTTATAATTGGAACAATTTATTTATATAGACTGAAGACAATTTAATATAATATTTTTGGTCCATCTACATTTTGGCATGACCTATAATAGCAAATGTGAAAGTGTGCACATTAGCTGTTATGCCCTCAAGTAAAAAGTTTCTGGTTTTGGGACATTCTAATTTTTATTTTATTTTCTGACTAGTGGTGCTCAACCTCATAGATTCTGAATACAAGTTATCTTTTTAAATTATAATTTATTTAGTGCTAAATTCAAGAACGTTATTTATTGATGTTGGATACATTTTAAAGTAAAATGGAAATGCTTAAAAGATTTGTGTCACTTCATGATTTCCTGAACCTAGATTTTATCAAAACTGCATGTTTGTTATTAAATGATTCTACTGGACATTTGACTGAACCAACTGTTGACATATCTAACATGAAAGCTTCCTTCATTTGATCAAACTTTCATAGTAGTACAAAATATTATGCAAGTTACTGGGAAGGAGTTAACCAGTCTTAACACCTAGAAACCACAATTATGACCAACATGGGAAAATATCCATAAAGTACAAATAAGTGATATGCACAAGTTTGTGGTAACCAACAGCTGTCTATTGGACTTAAGTCCCAAACAATAAGTGGGAGATCATGTGTGGTACTAAGAACTTAACCAACATTCCAAGACTAGCGAGGTCACATATTTAGAAGATAATACATTAGCACCATTTTTCTAGGCAAGCAAAATTTCTAACTACATTCTAAATCTTTCCTTTATATACACAAATATATATAGCTATCATTACTCCTCAAGACAGTTCTTTACAGGGAATTAGACCATCCATAAAACCTTCAACAGGAACAAAATAGAGATCTACAAGTTCTTGGAAGCCCAGACAACATGTATACGTTGACATCGCAGTTCCTCCATCTCTGGCTAAGGGAAGAAGGAGTAGGAAGATTGTTGGAGCCAGAAAAAAAGACTATCTGCTGTGAAACAGTGTTTCATAGAAATGGCTGCATAAACAAGGCCATAACAAAAGCAATATCAATAGACATGCAGAAGATGGAGGGAATATCCTGGTGTCCCACTCCTAGACAAAGTAGTATAGGAAACGACTGTTGAGAGAGAATTAGTCTCTCCCAGTGATAAGTTTTCTAATTGATTATCTAGTGTATTTGGAGAAGGGCCATGGAAGGGGTTGGAGGGAGCAGACTTGGGAGTGAATGGAGAGAGGAGAGAGAAGGGAAAAGTGATGTCATTTTATATTTTAATTTAAATATATAAAAATAACCATAGAAAGAAAGGGAATCTCATCACATGTGGTAAAATCCTTAATAATAATTTTCATAATATTCTCATGTGAGCTTATTTAGGATACAGTAGAAGATAGATTAAAATTCCATAATGTAATTAATTATGACATTTGATTAATGATACAATAGTGTCATATGTTACTGAATAAGAATAGGAATTGGTGTCATCAAGAATTGGTAGAAATTCTGACTATTTCAATTTCTGACTCATAAAATAGGACTCCTTCTACAGTTTGGATCACAGCTGCCATAGCCAGTGGGCCTAAGTTTTAGCAAGTGGTGACACCATCTGCTATGCTACATGCTTCTTTTGTACTGATATCACCCCTTTAACTTGCACTGACTTAAGAGTATCCTCTTGTTTCCCTAATGAGCAAGGATAATTGGTAATCTGCCTCCCAGATTATATACCTTCCTTTTTGTTGTTAGCTAACAATGGACTGTTACTATATTGAACAGACTTAAATCTACTTGGACATATGCTTTAGAGGAAAACATCTCCTCAAGCAACATTTTATACAGAATCTGGTCTGTGGTTAAAACTTCTCTATGTTAACTCAAGGGCCTGGATGGAAAAGTGGGAAGATTAGAGTCAACAGTATCTCCAGCAGTGGCACACTGATAAGATCTATGGGACTAGGCACAGAGAGGCAATTTTTCTATTTTACAGTAATGCCAACCACAAATGATCTCATGTAGAAAGACACTCAACAGCCAGGTGTGTACAATGAATTACATATTAAATGTCAAAGTCTTTTTCGAATTCAGGAACAAGGAATGCATGAATAACATAGTGACAATAGTACAGATGAGAGCTATGCCGTTTCCAAAAACATTTCCGCCCATTATCTCAGAGTTAGTGGCTGCATTGCAGGTAGGGGACAGTGGATACCAGAATTTGATTTGTAAATCAATGATATCAAATGCCTTCTATCTTTTTAACACCTATGCTGCATATCAGCTCTTTTATGCTAGTTTTAGTGTCTGTGCCAGAATCTTTATGGTAGTTAAAAGACTATGAGATTTACTGACAACAGATTGCCAAATAACAGAACATCACACAGGGATTCATTTTACAATGGGTAATTTTGGGTTTTGCAAACTCTATTGATTCTTCCGTGTCTACACATCATGTTGAAGTAGTCTACCAAAAACTAAACTTGGAATGCTTAAATAAAGGTACATCTGTAGGGTTCTGTAGGCACTGGTACTATAAACAGTTACACTGTTGTTCTATAGTGAGTATTATTGCTGATAATCCATGCAGTAAATTATTCTACTCTATTCATAGTTAGAATGATCAGGTCCAGACTTCAATGCCTGAAGAGAAGATTGATCATGGTCAATTACTATTGTGCACTAAAATTTTTCCTCTTCCCTAGTTTACATGCTGAACCCCAATTCTCAGTATGTGAATATACAAAGATAAAGTATTTAAAAATATAAAGTAAATGGGGATGAGCTGTGAGAGTTGATAGGTGTCATAGGAGGATAGGGAGAGAGAAGGGGGTTTGACATGTAAATAATTGCTTCTAAGTAAAAAAAAAGAAAAAATATAAAGTAAAAATAAAGTCATTAGAATAATCCCTAATCTAGCATGACTCTGTACAACAAAAGACCAGAGCACAATGCACAGAGAGAATACTATGTGGTAGCCAGGTACGGAAGATGATCTACAAGCCAAGGACATAAAGTTTGAAAGAAGTGAACTGTCTAGAACTCTGGGGGCTATCACCAAAATTGTGAGACAAAAGGCTAGTTAGTGTTTCTGCCAATCACTTATGATATGCAGTTGTAATAGTCCTAGAAAACAAATAGACTGACTAGCTGGCAAATCCAGTTATTTTCTTTTCTCTTTTCTTTCTTTTCTTTGAGTCTTTGTTTCTTGTGTGTGTGTGTGTGTGTGTGTGTGTGTGTGTGTGAGTGAGAGAGAGAGAGAGAGAGAGAGAGAGAGAGAGAGAGAGAGAAGAGAGAGAGAGTTGAGAGAGAGTTGAGAGAGAGTTTTGGTTTTGGGTGCTGCTGCAATAAATGTGCTAGCTTGCAACTGGAAAAAATGCTTCATTTACTGAATCTATAATTTGACTATTGAACCAAAGGACAAATTAATTACTATATTGAAAGGAGTAATGGCTTGGGTTATTGTGAGGAGCTAGGATTGCTAATATATAATGGAGACAAAGAAACTCTTTATGGAACTTTGGAAATCACCCTGAGCATTTTTTCCAGGATTCTGTGCTTTTCTGAATAGCCTATTTTACCAACCACGGTCAGAAAAGACAAGACAATCAAGATCTCAGATCAATCAAGGATGGCAGCATGCTGCCAATCAAACAAACAAACTAGGTTGACTACAAGGTGAGCTGACCTCCAGGGGGTACCAGAGAGGTGAGAAGGGGATGGTGGAGATGAGCATCACGTACAGCATCATGCATAATTACATCAGCCTGCTTCCCCAGTAGCATATCCGTTTAGGCACTCTGCCTAGATAATTTTTACAGGGATGGTTATATTGATATAGTTGTGTGATTTGTGGCTTCCAAAGCAAAACTGAAGAGTGACGGCCTCTGCTTAAAGTATAATAAGAACATAATAAAATGTACAGAAAGAAATAAAACTGTGGTGATATGTCATATATGATTTATTAAGGAACTTGAGATCAAAATAGCAAAACAGGCATACTAGATACACAAGGAAGCCAGGCAGTGCTGGCACACACCTTTAACTCCATGAATAATGAAAGGTATTTGGGACAGGAATAGAATATCAGAGCTGACATTAATTAATTCTCCAGTCACATTGAGGATAAGAAGATTGATTCTCTGGCCACCCTGAGGACAGGCAGCAGTCTGAGGTTTGGTGAGAGCTTGTAGAGATAGAGCAGGATTAGCCCTTTCAGCCTGAGGTAGAGGTAAGAGCTATTGGCTTTGCTCCTTTGCTTTTCTGATCTTCAGCTTGAAGCTTGAACCCTGGTATCACTGTCAGAGTCTCTTATTATTTGTGTTACATAAAAAATTTTTAGGCCAGGCAGTGGTGGCTCACGCCTTTAATCCCAGCACTCGGGAGGCAGAGGCAGGCAGATCTCTGTGAGTTCGAAGCCGGGCTGGACCAATAGCCTCCAAAACAATACAGAGAATCCCTGTCTTGAAAAAATAAAAAAAAATTATTTCTTTCTCAAGGTCTGTAAGGAATGTTTAAAAGTACTTTTAATTTAATGTTTGATGTTGCCTACTTTTGACTAAGAAGTACAGACCGTTATATATGATGGGATATTAGGCTTGACCTCCATTTAGCTAGTGGACCAGCACAATATGCAGGGGATGAAGACTGGAGGAATCAATTTCCTTTTTTGTGGATTTGCATCCCCAATTCATGATAAATAGATAAACATCTACAGAGTCGCAGGTCTAACACTGGGAAGAATCTGGGATCAGTATTGAAGACAAGAAATGGTCTTGATTTTGACTAGTTATTGGTTTCAGTCAGTTTTTTTTTCAGTGCTGTGGCAAAATGCAATGATGAAGGCAGCCTGAAGGAGAGAAGTTTTGTTTTGGCTCAGTTTCATGATGGCTTGGAAATAATTATATTAGGAGTGTGGGCCTGCTGGGAATATTCCATCCGTATTTAAGAGACGGAGTGAAGAACATTAATGCTCAACCAACTTGCTACTTTTTATTTAGTGTAAGGCCCCATCCTATGAAATGATGTCAGCAGTAGTTAATGTCAGTCTTCCCACTTCAGTTAACCTAATCTGGAATATAGGATTTGTATAAATCTGAGCAATACAAGAAGCCAAAACAACAAGCATTTGTTCTGTGTCACTTTTCTTTGACCTTGTTAATAAGTAAAAATGGAGAACAATAAAAGCAAATACTTTTGTTGCTTCATATATCTTTATTTTCTATTTTAAGACCATTGAAGAAACCAAAGTACACACAATCTTGTTCAATTATGAAAAATTTCATTTTATTGTGACACATAAAGTTTTCTTTCCATCATTTTGGCATAGACACTGACAAACAAATGGAGTTGTTCCATCATCACAGCTGCTTTTCTGTGGGTATTCAGGAGACTTTTTGAAGAACCCTCAAAAGACATGAAACCATTGAATTTTACCGTATTACTATAATATATTTTCCTCATTTCACCTTTCCCTCTTCCTTTATGGTGTTAGACCCCCCAAAATGTCTCACAGACTGGAGTCTTTTCATCAGGCAATGATTTCAGAAAATTCTAATTAAAATGAAAGTACAGAAAATGAGTACTGCTTACAATACTTCTTCCTTTACATACATTAATCAACCAGTACATTTCAATTATTCATCATTGCTTTAGTAAGAATTCTTACTAATTACATGAATTGGTTAGTCATGAATGAAGACCCCAAGTCCTTGGTAATACTTTTAGAAGTTGAAAGAAAATTTCTGAGCAGAAAATCTTAACTTCCAAAAACTAGAGATCTTAATTTATTTATTTGATGTTTAAAAAATCTTTTTAGTTTAAAACAAAGTCTTTAGAAAAACACATCTATTTGATGTTTAAATCTTTTTCTGCTTATTTAGGTAGTTGTGGAGAATATGAAGTGTTCCTCTTTAAATTATAGATGAATAAAACAAAACAAACAAATATTTAAGGTGAAACCTGCTTGGTGAAAATAGAGTTATAAACTTCTAAACTCAGTGATGCTTTGAAAGATTTAGGTTGATACCTATACCTTTTAGGGTCCAAGCTTTGACAATAAAATTTGTGCTTTTTTTTTTTTTTTAGATTTGTAGATCTTGACTATTCTATGCTATTTGCTGGTGCTTGTTGTGTGGACATCAATACTTTTGTTTAGTTGGCCTTAGTACAAGGTATAATATTTTATTATTTTGTCTTTATCCAGAAATCTTGAGTGTATTATAGGCTCAGCTACATTAAGTGGATTCTATTTGATCCTCAGGGTAATGCCGTTTATGTCGTTATCATTGTGAGAGGTTTTTTATCCAAAATGTCAGAATAATGTCCCATGTTTTTCACTCTTCCTAAGTAAGCAGCATCAATTCATCCATATGTCCCTTAATACTACCTGTTTAAGTCTTTCGTGGTTCATTAATATCCATTATTTCTCATTATTACCACTATTTCCTAAGTCCATTGTGTTTCATCTACCTGAACCTTGCTACCTTTCTTAGTAACTCTTTGTTTCTTCCAAGTCATACCTGATACAAAGCACCATACAATGTTGTCTCTTCTCTAAATTCAAGCAGTCCAATAAAACTGGTAATATTGACAGTCTGCTTATGTAAATATAAAGTCCAATGGGATTACTACTAGCCGTTCATTCCTACTGGGTGTTTGCAATATGGAGTGAATGTTTTAATTTTAATCATTCTTTATCTTAATTAATTTCAAGTTTAAAAGTTTGGGGGTTGGAGTTTGGGTTGGGGTAGGATTCATCTAAAGAGATAACAATGTCATTAGCAGGAAGTTAGCATTATAGTGGGTAGCTATAATGCTAACTTCTGAGCTGAGTGGCAGTTCCTTCTAACACTTCACTGGAAGCATGGTAGGATGGAGAATGGATGGTTTCCTTTTGTGGCTTTGTTGGCTATTGTGAGGAATAACTACTCAATAGTCAGGTAAGAAATGGTGGGTTAGTCAAAACCAAGTTTTATGACTGGTTGTTAGTGGAAGTCATTAGGCCGAAGATAATAATATAGAGAAACAGGTTACACTACTTAAGAAACCAAATTACCTTAGTTATAGAAATTGCAATATTCTAGCCAAAATAAAGTAACTCTACAAATTTCATGTCCTGTGTTTTATGAAACAAGAGAAGATTAGCATTCCCATTGACAAGGTTGGAGTAGGCCCTTGGGCCCAACAACAAATAGCATGTCACTGTCTAACATAGTTGAATAGAAATTTATTGCTGGGGACTATCACATTGTAGAGTTCAACTCCAGAATGTAAACCGTCTATAGATGACCTTGCCATCTGGACCCTAAAACCCTGTACTTTGCTTAGCTCTCTGCACCAATTTCATTAGTATATCTTACTCTGCTGATAGTGCTTTCTTGGGAGGTAGGTATTGAATCCTGAAAAATGAAAATAGTAATCTTTAAATAAGCAAAGGTCAGTAATTTCCTATTTCCTTCTTATCTTTCTGTGGCATTCACAGAAAAGTATCCCCCAGAAATCCCACCTTTTTAGAAAAATAGCTTGAAAAAACTTCCCCCTTTCACTCTGTTTCGTACTTGTTCTTCCTCAGAAATTGATTGCAGAGTCTTAGTGTTCTTTCCTCACCAGACCACATTATATGTATTGTACTTTGACTAAAACCTAGCAGTTAAGTTGTACTGATGCATGGTACTTACAGGGATCATTAGAGAGAAAGCCATAAACACTTTGAAGCGTCCCATGGCCTTCCACTGTCTTCTATGTCTGAATCTAATTTAGATTAGCTAGAATCTTCTATATGAAGAGTGTGTATCTCTTGAAATTTCTTGACACATAATACCATCACTGGAGAGATAATTTGATCAAAAATAGGTTCATGTGTCCCTCTCAGGGTCTTCCTTGTTACCTAGTTTCTCTGAAGCTGTGTACTGTGGTTTGGTTATCATTTGCTTTATATCTAGTACTCACTTATGAGTGAGTATATTCCGTGTTTCTCTTTCTGAGTGTGGGTTACCTCACTCAGGATGATTTTTTTATAGTTCCATCCATTTGCCTGCAAATTTTATGATGTCATTGTTTTTTACAGAAGAGTAATAGTCCATTTTGTAAATGTAACAAATGATCTCTCCTTTGGTTGAGGGGCATCTAGGTTGTTTCCAGGTTCTGGCTATTGCAACTGACACTGCTATGAACATAGTTGAGAAAGTGTCCTTGTGGTATGAGCATCCCTTGTGTATATGTCCAAGAGTGGTATTGTTGGGTCTTGAGGTCGATTGATTGCTATAAAGATTTCCAAAGTGACTATAGAAGAGTGCACTACCATCAGTGATGGAGGAGTGTTTTTGATCTCAGCCATTCTGACACATGTAAGATGGTATCACAGACTTGTTTTGATTTGCATTTCCCTGATATCCTGGGAAGGGGTGATAGGTGAGATCTCCTGGGTAAACTAGGGTGCAGGGTGTGCAGTAAAGGGGAGGGGATGGCCATTGAAAACATGAGGGAATGGGACAGGCAAGTTTGGGGAGGAATGCGGTGGGGAAGCAATGAAAGAGATATATTGAAAGTGGGAGAAATTATGGGGATAGGGAGAAACCTAGTGCTGGGGAAATTCCCATGAATCCACAAGGATGACCCAAAATAAGACTCCTAGCAATAGTAGAGAGGGTACCTGAACTAGCTTTTCCCTATAATCAGATTGGTGACTACCCTGTCATAATAGAATCTCCATCCAGTAACTGATGGAGGCAGATGAAGAGATCCACAGCCAGCCTCCAAGCTGACATCCAGATGTCTAGTTGAAGAGAGGGAGAAGGGTGGGGACAGAGGAGGGGGAAGGAGAGGGAGTAAGAAACAAGATGGAGAAATCCACAGAGACAGCTGAGCTCACTGACTCTAGACCAACAGCTGAGGAGCCTGAATGGGATCAAACTAGGTCACATGTAGGTAGCATTTGAGTAGCTTGGTCTGTTTGTGGCACGCCTGGCAGTGGGACCAGGATCTATCCCTTGTGCGTGAGCTGGTTTTGTGGAGCCTATTCCAAATGATGGGATGCTCTACTCAACTTCAATGCAGGAGGGAGGGTTTTGGTCCTGCCTCAACTGGACATGCCAGACTTCGTTGACTCCCTACCTTTTCTCAGGCATGAATGGGAGGTAGTTTGGGGTTAGATGTGGATGAAGAGAAAGGAAGGGAGAGATGAAGAACTGTGATTTGCATGTAAAATGAATAAAACTATTCAATAATAAAAAACCAAGTTTCAAAAAAATTTTAGTGAGGAGAAGAGAACATAATTCTTCATTTAGTGGTCAAAATCAGTCTGCACTAGTTCATTCACTAATGCCACAACACAATATAATTTTTAACATATACATTGGCATTGTTTAGCATGGGCTTGACCCTCAGTGGTTTCTGATATCTTGTTTAACGTGGCCTAGTAAGAAATAATGTAATAGTGGTCTGCTGAGATAGTTTGCTAGGCAAAGACACTAGCTAAGAAGCCTAAGGAGCAGAATTTGATCCACAAGATTCACACAGTGGAAGGAGAGAACCTATTCCTGTGGACAATCAACTTCTTTCCTCTTCCATTCCTTTCGTCTGGTGGGCCCATAAAAATAATGGGCCAATGTTGGTAAAAATGGAGGGCGTGGTAAAAATAGAGGGTGTACATTGGCTCAAATGTACACTCACATTCCACTCACCAAGGATGATCTTGCTCCATATGCTACTTTATGCCAATATGTCAACATCCAAATCCAAAACTGAGATCCCAATATATTACCATCTGTAGGAGTGACCTGGTAGCAGGTTGACTGTATTGGACTACTTCTATTGTGATAAAGACAGTATTTTGTCCTTACTGAAATACTTATTGTGGTTATGAATTTTCCTTTGTTTTGCCTAATGCTTATTCTAAGGTTACTACCCAACCCATGGACTTAATGCCTTATATGTGGTTGTGGCATTCCACACAGAATTTTTTCTAACCGAGGAACTTACTTCACAGTGGGCCCATGCCTGTGAAATTCTGTTTTTACCATTTTTCCCACCATCCTAACACAGTTGGCTTGATAGAACAATGGGATGGAATTTCAAAGTGCCAATTAATTAACAATAGTCTGGAGAATAGATAAACTTTCTCATTGAGACTGTCAGATTCTAGATAGTGATGTGGAGACTTCTTATTAATTATAAAAGCTCAGCTTCAGCTCAGACTTATTGCTAACCAGCTCTTATAACTTTAATCTATTTCTATAAATCCACATGCTGCTACTTGGCTCATGACTTTACCTCTCCTCCTGCTTCCTCTGCATTTGATTTGCGACTCACTCAGAGTGCCTAGGTTTCTCCTCTTACTTCTCTCTGCGTGGAAGACTTGCCTATATCTTGTGCTTTAGGCTGTTTGGCTGTTTATTACATCAATCACAGCACTGTACCTGCACAAATTGTAAAAATATCCCACAACCCTGAAGGGTAGTGGATAAGGGTTCTCCAGAAGGTGGAACATGCTTTGAATATGCATCCAACATGTGGGCATGTTTCTTCTACAACCAGGAATTATAAGGTCCAGAAATCAAGAGGCAAGAGGTGGTAATGGAACATTTCTATTTATGGCCATCCTCAGTGACAGGAATTATTTTGGTTTGTGTTACTGCAATGTTGTGCTTTGTTGGTGTACAAGTTTTGGCTGGGAAGAGGAATACTTCTTCCAAAAGACACAATAAACCTATTAAACTGGAAGCCAAATCTTTCCTCTGGATACTTTGGTCTTCTGATACCCTTAAGTGAACAGACTTAGAAAGTAAAGATACTGCTAGAAGAGGTGATTGATCCAGACAACCTGGAGGAAGTTGAACAACTTCTACACAATGGACGTAAAGAGATTACGTCTGAAATGTAGATCCTTTAATGCATATCTCAGTGTTAACATGACCTGTGATTAAAGGCAATGGAAAATTATAGCAAGGTAATCCAGATAGTGTGAAAATTGACCCAGACCTTTTAAAACGTTTTTTTTTTTTTGCATGCCATCCACCATGAATAAATGTTAAAAGTTGTTAGGAATTGGCATTCCACAGAAGACTAATTAAAAGGCTATTATTTATTTGTGTCTTATTCCATGTTGTGAACTGATAGATTGTTCTGTCTTTCCTCTATCAAATACATTTTGGATATGTGTGCTTTGGCAAAAACTGTAGTTATATAACAATGAAACAGTATCTAAAAAGGTTCCAAGTACCTAATTTCTGCTTTTATGTAATGCTATTCCAAAGGGAGGAAAAGATACACTTAATAGATTATGCAAACAAATAAATAGAAATTTGTAAGTTGTTTCAAAAGAAAATAAATTAAAAATATGCTGCTGAGACTGATACTTAGATATGCTTATGGAATAACTAGAACTAGGATAACTTTAATTATATACTGTGGAAATATAAAATTTATTTTTCCTCAGTGATCCCCAATTCTCTCATTAGTTCAGAGAGTCAATAATATGCATCTCAAAGATAAACAAAAATTTCCACTGCACAATTTCTTCTTCATTGAACATTTGATACCACATTACTCCAATTTTGTCAATAGTAAATATATGATAGGGAAAATTGTTTTTAAATAGGATCTTTACTTCTACTGCACATTAAGAACATGATAAGTCTAAATGTCAAGCCACTCTGAGTAACATATAAGAATTAATATTGAAATAGTAAACAAAATCCTAATTATAGGGAATGTTATACATTGGTCTTTCTTGTGATTAGTCTATAAGCATAGTATGTTTTTTTCTGTGGTGAAAATGTACCAACCACATACATGATTTATCCATTGAATAGAGATATTGCTTGCCATTTTAAAATATCACTGTGATATAATACTACAGAAATAAGGAGCCTTTCTTCTTAATCTCCTTCTTATAGCAAATTTCTCTTCTTGCAATGTGATACA
Source organism: Mesocricetus auratus (assembly GCF_017639785.1). Classification (NCBI taxonomy): domain Eukaryota; kingdom Metazoa; phylum Chordata; class Mammalia; order Rodentia; family Cricetidae; genus Mesocricetus; species Mesocricetus auratus. Next base: position 61,458,219 of record NW_024429190.1, read on the forward strand.
GAGATGCCTAGTGATAAGGTGGTCTCAGGATGATGTCATTTACAAAAAAGGCCCCTTTTGTAGATGTTACAAATAGCATATAATTTTCCATTATTTTGTTGTTTTCTATTGTTTTGTTTTACTGTTCTCCTCAAGTGCATTCTGTATTATATTGTTAGCAAGAATGTAGGTTCTACAATCTTAGTTTTTGTGGAATAGGTATGTGATCCTCTTTTTATGTTCATAACTTAGAAGATAAAAAAATCAGAATAAAACTCCTATGTAAAATGCAATAAATTAGAAAACTTAGAAGAGATCACGTAGGACAATCAGATTTTACTATATTCAAAGGGTTTTATTTTCTGAAAAAATATAAAATTTAATATCTTACACTACAAAAACATGTACACAAAGTGAAAGCACACAGAGATGAAGATGGGAACCAATACAAAAATGCTCAGCCTTCTTAGAATTCTCTGTGAGGCAGGGACACAAGATAGCCTGATGCCTACTGAAGAATCGAATAGGCTACACACATGCCTCTCACCTGTCTTAAACTAAGTGATTTTGATAAACATATTAACAAAGGACAGTGTCTGACTTTAGTCTCAGACCTTTAGAAATGCATTGTATATATATATATATTTTTAAATAATTAATTGCAAGGCTACAGTAGTCAGAATATTCACAAATATTTGACAACTCCAACTTAAGTGACTATAGCACCCAGCCTAAAATGATGGGACATATTTACCAACTTTACTTTTTCCAAAACCATCGAAAAAATGAACTTGAGTCCGGTTATTATAAACAGACATTTAAAAAAGAATAGCAGCTTTTTCTAAGTGACAATTACATGGCCATTCTCAATAAGAACATTCAACAATTGATGCATGAAATGACTCATAAATTAATAAGAACTGAAAGACAGTTCTTATCTATTTCTTTCCTGATAGTTTACTATATAATTAACAGCATAATGGAGTTAAAGTATTCAGTGTAACCAGCTGTGCTCTAGTATTGAAAAAAATGATGACTTATTCAAGCTATCAAGTTTTAAATAAAGCTACCATTATGATTCTGTTCATTGGGTCTTTAGTATCACCATCGCCATCGTATTGTCTCTACTTCTTATTTAGACTGAGGTTAAACATCTGGCAAAGTTTAAACAAAGACTATTTATTATCATATTTAATTCTCCCTCCTAATTTTTAGAAAGAAAGAAATGAGAAAGTGGTATTTTCTACTATGGAACATCACATACCTACTAAATCACTAATGCCTGGCTCTCTTTGCCACCTAGTATACCATTACAGCCAAAACACCTTCCAATGGCAAACATTTCTCATTGTGCTTCTGAAAACCCACTTAAACAGACAAACAAACATCTTCATTACAGCCTTTCACTTCCACGTAGAATTCCAAAAGCAGACATGCAAATGCCTAAGTGCTCAACCGACAGCAACAGCTCCACTTTTACATGAGATGTGCAAGTTTTATCTGTTTTATTACATAGTGGTTAGAAATTTTTTTATAAACACAGCTAAGGATGTTTTGCATTATTTGTGACAATTCCAAAATGAATAATTGTAGACACATTTAAGTTTTAATAAAATATGTCTATGTAAGTTGTACAATGATTCTATTACTTTAGAATACTGGGTTGCTTAATAAAACACAGGGACTAAAAACATGCACATTACAGTTTTTAAATGTTGAAGATCAGTATCTTTACATTTTATATATAATTAATACTTTTCAGAGACAGCGATTTTCGTCAGATCGCATACTAGTGAACGGCATGGCTTGATATAAATTATGATTGATAAACATAGTGAGTAAATGACTTTAAACAGAAGCAGTCTGTTCAGAGCAATTCCCTGTTACACCCTCTCACAGTACAACTACATATCACTTTACAAATCAGTTGAGTGTGTGAAGATTAAGGAATCTGGACTTTATTTTGCAAAGTCATTGGGTACAGAAATAAATCCACAGGAAAAGATTCACACCTTCAGAATTTACCAAGTCTAGTGCTGAGTGGCAGACTCAGTACATTTCACGAGAGCAGGGTCTTCTCCCTCTTCCACTTCTCACATTTATAGATGAGATTGGCACTTTTCAATTGGTGACACATTCAATGGTGGACAAATGTTTTAGAAAGTCATTCTTTCCTCTTTGGGAGGCAATGCACGTATAATGTAAAAGTCTATTTCTTCTAAAATCAGATTGACATTCTTTAGAAACTCTCAATCAAATTGAGATATGGAAAAAAGCCGTGTGGCTATTACGATTTCTTTCTGAATTACTTTCCCAATGTAATACTTGAATTGCAAAGGGAAAAATAAATTTGACTCAAATTAATTTTTATTCTGTTGTGAGAAATTTGAAACCATCGCTCCGCCAGCCAGCCATTTATGTATTAGTGACCCACAAATAATCTCTGAACATACAAATTTAGAAAACAATTTAGAATATATTGTTTTTAGGACCATATAGCTGTGGCCTGTACAAGTCCAAAAACATGCTTTTTTAAACCATTTTTTGTTATGAAGTTCTCAAAATGACTTTATCACTTAGATTCAAATAAATTTTCAAAATTGAATAGAGTATACTAAAACTTTCAATTATTTTGTATGATGGAAATTAGTTTTAACGATTTTCTATTTGTTTAAACATATAAATGCATCTTTTGTAAAGATGATATCTGTCACTTTTAACAAGACAATATTAAGCTACTTATCTCAATATTGTCTGTAAATGTCACTAAACCAATAGTGATTTCTTGAATATAATGTGGGTATACAGTGGGTCACACCCTTTGTTATTGTTTTGATCTCTCCTTATTTCTTTAGCAAAAAGATATTTCATCCATTTAAAATGGATGGGGAAGGAAAGAAAGAAGGAGGGAAGGAAGGAAGGAAGGAAGGAAGGAAGGATGGAAGGAAGCCTTTTCCCCAATTGCTTTTCTGTATGGGTTAATATTGTAATGAAACATAAGTTTGCAAGAGCAAGGACTACCACTCACAAAAACACTGACCTCTTTCCTGCAGGTCTCACCTCTCTCACGTGCTTTAACCAATGTAGCACTGAAAGTACTTTAAGTTCTCTGCTCCTTAAATATCACATACCATTCGCCTGGTTTTTTAAGCACATCAACGTAAAATATTGCTTAGGTGACTGTCACTCTCACTTTTTTGAACATTTCAGTAAAGTTCATGAAACCTACCCCAAATGACAACTTTTTGCTGGTGTAGTCTGTAGAACATACTGAAGGACTGTCTTATATTACTTAACAAGTCTAATTTTTAAATATTTTACATTGGTTCTTCAAAGTAGAATTGATGTTATTTAATGAGGGACAAAATGTAAATAAGTTAATAATAAGTTATTAATGAAAAAATGGAAACAAAATTCTGAATAAAAATTTTTTCTTCGTTTTTTTTTACTGCTATCTTAGTATCAAACTTTTATAAATGAGTGACAATGGGAGTGATTAAAATGATGAGCATAAGGGGAGATGTTGAGTGCCCTCTGCCTGGAAACCAACAGAAGCCGGAACACTGAAATCTCTCTCCATCCCACACTAATGTGCCCTTTGTGTCATCTTGGCTCTAGAAACTATGGAACTTAGAAGGTTGAATTTCAGAGAAGGGTGTAAGATTAATGGATGGAAATGCTTTGTCAGAAATAGTAGGAAGTGTTTGCAAAAATCCAAAGGGAATTTCATCTTAGACACATGAGCTCTCTAAATAAACTAATGAGTTGCTTTCAAAATGAGAGAAAGAGACATCAACTTGAGATGGATTTTGGTCTATGGATTCCTATTTCTCATATTCATATTACACTCTATAATACCCTTTCCTGTACGCTGCCAAAATTAAAACACCATCAAAAGTGCAAGCAGAACAATATTGTATTACACACACACACACACACACACACACACACACACACAAGTACAAGTTTAGTCAGTTCCTGGCATATTGCAAACTATACAGTGTATAAACATTCATTACTCAATAGTCTGTAGAAGAGCAACTACAAGTAAATTATATACACAGAAAAATAAATATCCACCCTGCATTGAACTTTTTCTTGACCAAGCAACATGTTTATATACTATTTTCTATAATTTAACAACATATAATTGCATTTTAAATTACAAACTGTTTTTAAGGAGTAATCTAATCATATTGCTCTTCAATACACTCATGTAGACAGTTAAGACTTGAAGTAAATGTCAATGAAATGCAGCTTTTCTTAGCCCACACATGGCTTCAAAGTTTTCCTTTCAAGTAGATCCCTGCAAGTTTTGAAAGTGGTTGCCTTAACAGTCTATAAAGATGATGTGTCTTTATATATTTCATGTACATGATTCTGTGGACGTAATTGGGCAGGATTTATTTAACATTTTACTATAGGATGTTTATCCTCATGTTTTCACTTTTGTTTCCATTTGTTTCATGAAAAAATGAAGACACCAAGAGGAAGATCTGGAGATTTTAGTAAAACATTGATTACAAATTCAGTGGTGAGACAAATGCCTCAAAAGGTTTCAAAACCAATCCTTTCCCTTTTCCCCTACAATTGTTAAAATAAATCTCAGGGCTGTTTACAAAGTGCAGAGCTGTTCACTTGAAGAAGTGACACCTGTGGGGGTTACACTGGCACCATCCCATTTACCAGCTGCACCTTCATCTCTTGAAGGCTGTTCATGATCTTCTTCTGGTGCCCGACCAGAGTCACTCCCAGGCGCCTCAAATCCCTGCATGAAGAAAGCACACGTTGGATGTATGTATTGATTCAGTTTGTAGCACACCTCAATATTTCACGCTGGCAAAGGGGGGAAATGTTTTGCAGGAGTTAGTCACAAAATGGTGACAAGTTTAGATAGTCAAATAACATGTTCACATTTATTCCTGTGGGTGAAAACCATAATTTAAATGGTACATAGTGGTGAAAAATGAATGTTTATATCTTACCAATAAATTTTAAAATCCATGGCTATAGTTGCATTGAACAGTATTGAAATGTTACCCTAAAACAGCATCAAACAGTATTTTTGCTAAAAGAAGTATGAACTGTAACTTAAAGTATTACACCTTATCAGTGAAAGACTGATCTCTTTAAGAGTCTCATTTATCTCATGCAGTCATCATACATAAGAGGCAGCTTTACATAATAAACATTATAGCAGTGCCTTTATAACAATGTTTTCTGTCATTTGTTACTTTGGATTCAAAGTGCCAAAGTTTTATCATTCACAAAAATCACACACCAGCTTTTGATTTCTTTTGACATTTAGAGAAATGTGAAGACTATACACTTTCAAAATAGCTTCACCCTTGATTCTTTTCCTGTGTTGCAAAAATAATCTGATTATTCAAAAGAAATCTTAAACTGTTATTTTTCTAAGCTCAAAATATCTTATAGAGCTGAAAAAAACAAGCATATACATTCTAAATGCTATTTTATTGACTTTCAAAGGAAATCATTCCATGAAAGGATGTTTGGAAGAATACAATCAATCCACATATTTGGAAAATCATATTAACTAATTCAAATGAAAATTAACACACCTCATAATTGTAACTGACAAATATGTGTGGCATATTAAAATTCTTTAGGAAGTCACCTTGCTAAAAGCATTAGTCTAATAATTTCCATTATTTTTGCACTCAGTGTCTCAATTTAAATTTTCTTAGCTATGAGATGGGATTGACGACAATGGCAAGATCGTGATAGGTAAAATAAAGTAATCTCAGGTAACATAAAGATATCTCTTATCAAAAAGGCTGAGCTCCTTGGCTCCAACCTCATCAGCCCGGGAATGATTTTTCTACTCAGATAACATCATACTTCTTAGCTTCTTTATGGTTTCTGGATTTCTTATGAGAGTTTCAGAAAATGAGAAACAACCGAAACACTATTGGTACTCATGACAGTCATATATTTCTTTCTTACAATGTAAGTACTAAACATTAACTACAGAATCTCAGCAAACAATATAAAAATAATAAATGCTGATATGGTTTGCAAGAGAATCATCAACAAACCATAGATTCAGTAACAATCTACTTGGAAACAAAGTCTCTATTGTTATCACAGTAATAGTTAATTGAAGATTAAAGTACAAATAAAACATTTGGTTGTCTTTCTTTTCAAATAAACTGGCATCCTCAGGCTTATCATTGGCTAGAGCAGTCTATGCCATTAGAGGGCTACTCTATTTATTGTAGGTTTCTTAACAGCCTTCTTGACTTCTGCTGAAGATATTAGATGATAATGAGAGACACTTCATGATTATAGGGACAAAATTCTTCCAACAGTAATGAATTTCTAATGGAAACACTCACCATACTGAAAAGCACATCCTTAAATGTTAGAATACCCAATAATACTTACTAATCATCAAGTTTCTCAGTACTAGAAAAGTTTTTATTGGCAACACAATATTTAAAATTTTTTTACTTTATGGATAAAGAGCCACAGATTTGGGAAATATAAATCATTCAGCTGCACAACACATCAGTAGGCAACTGAGGTATAACTAAAACCAGACACCAAACTTTGAAACCCACACTTTAATTTCTCATCATTTTTATGGCTGATTTTGAAAAAAATCACATTAAATACAAAAATAATCTCTGGTTTAAAAAAAGGGAACAACAAATACATAATTGAATATGGAAAATAACCAAAAGAACAGAAAGTTTTGTTGTTGTTTTGAATAAACTTGTATCATAAATCTACATTTCAACATAGTTCCCATTTTTGGGCAATTCTGATCATTCTATATGTTTCATAAAAAATTGTGTAAAGTGAATATTTATGAGTGGTTACTAGCAAAGTATAGAGCACAGACAGGATCAAAAGGACTAAATTTTGAGCTCAGAAATAATCAAAATATAACTTAAAAAATAAACTGAGATAAGAACTTATACTTTAAAATGGATGTTTGTCATATGCACTGTAAAAACCTAAGTGATACTTCTAAGTCCTGAGGCCATCTCCTTATTTAAGTAACATATATATTTAAGTTACATACTTCATATTTACTCATGTAATCATTAGAAATAACTTTTAAAGAATAACTATGACATTTTCTCTTACTGACTTAAAACCCCAGAACTACTGGCTTCTACTTTGGACTTCTCCCGTGTAACACTTTGAGTTGCATGTACGTTTGTGCCACATTCTGACTCTTGGCTACAATGACATTGAATCATTAGTTTGACTTATGTTTTTATATGTGTAGCTTTGCTAATGCTGCTGTGATTATAATTTATTTCTCCAAAAATTAACTAATCACAAAAGGATCTAAACAGTTGGTATACTGAGTTTGTTATGTTAAAAAGGAATGTTTTGAAGAATTGAATTTGATTACTAAATACAGGAACATAGTTTGTGTTTATGGGGTCAAATTTAATTTCTCTTCTTAAATAATTGAATTAAAGTTATATACCAAAATACTTGACTAGAAGCTTTCACACAGCCGGGTGTTGGTGGCGCACGCGTTTAATCCCAGCACTCAGGAGGCAGAGGCAGGAGGATCTCTGTGAGTTCGAGGCCAGCCTGGTCTACAAAGTGAGTTCCAGGACAGCTTCCAAAACCACAGAGAAACCCTGTCTCGAAAAACCAAAAAAAAAAAAAAAAAAAAGAAGAAACTTTCACACAGATTTTAAGTTATATTTGTCCGAATCTTTTTAGTTAAAAACACATAAAATAACTTTTCAGTATCAGCTTATTTTCTGATGTTCCCTGCACACACTGGTATATGGCCAGAACAATGAACTTTTCTCTCATCATCTTTTGTCCTCTCTCTTCCTCTTAACTACTTCCTCTTATTTCTTTTTTTCTATAAGAAAAATCCCTACCCTGGATGAAATGACAGACTCTGGAGATCCACCGTGGAGAGCTACACCCTTCCTGGGGATCAGAGTGGAGATTGGGTAGGGTACTGGGGGACCTGGTGGGGAGGGCAGGCGAGGAGAGGAGGGTGAGGAAGCTGGGCTTGCCATGTGAAACAAGCTTGTTTCTAACTTAAATAAAAAAAAGAAAAAGAAAACTACAAAAATGAAGCATTACATCTTAAACATTTTTATAAATGGTGTACATTTTTATACAATTCTGAGGTATTTGTTTAAATCTGATTTGTTACTTTAGGAGCTATAAAAGTGATATACAGAGAAAAATCAGTATACTTTTATGCTTATCATAGAAATATCCATAATATCCTTTTAAGTGGAAATGAGAGAGAACAAATATTTTTTTTTTGGTTTTACGAGACAGGGTTTCTCTGTATTGTTTTGGAGGCTGTAGGTCCAGCCTCAAACTCACAGAGATCCGCCTGCCTCTGCCTCCTGAGTGCTGGGATTAAAGGCATGTGCCACCACTATCCGGCTGAGAATAAGTATTTTTGTAACTTTCCTCAGACAATGTCTTGGAGATTTAGGTTGGTACAATATAAAATTATCTGAAACTTGAATATCTATCTTCTAATTCTGTCAAGTGCATTAAAACATTGTAAGTATTTTCATCTCACACATTCGGATATTTTCAAAAGTTTCTTTTATGTGTGTTTTCCTTTGGGAATACTTACATGCATATGTGAATGTGTGCACACCTATACACATGTATTCCTGTGCTTGTATATGTGGTGTATGCATGCGAGGGCTCAACTGTGTAGACATATGAGGATACCAGAATCTGCTGATATCTGTGTGTCTTCCTAAACTGCCTCTCTAACTTATTCACATCCATTTATTCATTCATTTACTGAAACAGGGTCCACCACTGAACCTACAACTTGCTGCTGTAGATAGACTGATCAGTGAGTACTCTGGGATTAGTCTGTCTTTGACCCCAAGAAATGGCTTTAAAAGTACATTATGCCATACCTGGCTTTTAAGTGGATCTTAGCTATTTGAATTTATGATAGCTCAGAAAGTACTTTACCCAGTAAGCAATCTCCCAAATACAACAGTTTCTATTGTACTGTCTCCTACATGTACAAAGTGAATAGATTCATAACTCTAGTTACATTGTCTGTGACAATGACATGAATTCACTCCTGTACAGTGAATTTTAGAAAGAAACAATTTCTATGGTGATGGATATAGCTTTTATTCTTGTATTTTACTGTGCATCTAAGACATGTCATGCCTTCATAGTTTTATATGTATCCACTTTATAAACATTACACTAATTGCATTATGACCACCTGTAATCTCAATAATACTTGAGGCTGTTTTTAGTGCTGATATATCACCCATAAGCTTGCATAGCCAACAATGATGAGAACATAGAAGACTAAATTATGTTGACAAGACATTACATGTTTTAGATCTGTATGTAATGTGGTTCTGTTGCTGGGATTACATTTCAACATCTTTTCAGAAATTATTTCATGATAAAAAGTAATGAATATTATTCTTAATATACTGTGATGCTGAAGTAGCAGAATAAGCTAAAGAATAAAAAGTACCTGACATATATGGAACCACCCTCTTCATTATTCATCATACGATGCAATTGTGTATGTGTGTGTGTGTGTGTGTGTGTGTGTGTGTGTGTGTGTGAGAGAGAGGGGGGGGACAGAAAAAGGGAGAAATATACCTCTTTGCTCATTTTCTGTTGTGCTTTTCATATGTTTTAGCATTATTTGTAGACTTAAACCACATCACCACTAATTGGCTGGTAGAAGGGACATGAAAAAGTAATGAATATTCACTCAACCTAATAAAATTTTGGTTTAATCAGTTTTATAATGTAGTTATATACTGTCACATTTCCTGGATTTAAAAAAAAAGAATAGTCACTTATTAGATACTGTGCAAGGTAAATATCTTTATCAAGAGAATATTAATCGTTTTGTAGAGTTCAGACCTTGTTAAAAAAAACACACTCAGAATATTAGCTTAATTACATAGACCACAGAGAATAGGGAGCTCTCCTATGCGTGCTTTGAGAACACACTAAATTATGTGTAATGATTTTTGCCACAGGTTAATGAAGCTATTTGAGTTATTCGGCACAAATTTGGGTTCCAGATTTAGGAAACTGTTGCTTTAGTGTCTTAAGACACCATCTTTATGACTGTTACAGGAATCTATTCAGCTTACAGAAAAATGTTATAATATTTAAATTCACTGAATTTTGCTCATTTTACGAATAACCAAGGTTTTACAGCACTGGCCTGAAAAGAAATATACAAATTAGCTTTGTTTATGCCTCTACTTGAAATCTTTGGCTTCAATTTACCACTTGCCTCCAGCTCACAATTTCCCCTGTCAACAGTAACTCACTGCACTCGTACATGATAGTAGAGTCTTACCATTTCTTCTCCAACAATTATTTAAATATGATTGATGTATACAGACATAATAGCATTGATTGAGAAAAGCTATTCTTATTGAATATGCCTTACTTCAAAACACACAAACTCTTCATTTTTATTCTTCATATGTGTACTGGCAAATAGTTTAAAACCAAAATAGCCATTATTAAGGTAGTTTTTAACCAATAGTTATAATTATAAGAACTGTTTCCTAGTTATATTTCTAAACTTAATATACACCCATATTTGTCAATCAGTAAAACACATCTTTAATGTATAGTACTTTGTGCATTTGCTTTTTTGGTTGATGTAACATTTTTTTCCTAAACATTTACATAGCTATGAATACGTCAGTCCCTTATTAGCTTCTAGGAAAAATATCGTGTTATGTTACTATAATCTTTCATAGGATTCATACAATTAATATTTAGATAATGGGTGATAACTAGGTATGCAAGTGTAATATCAGGGTGTTCCAGAGATGTTCCTGATTTGTGATGACCCCATTTTTAGGAGTGTTACTTCTCAGCATAGGACAGTTTTATTTTTCCTCTGTTAAGGAAAAAACTGGACAAATTACTTTTTTTTAAATCTGTGATCAAGGAAGCAACTGATGAGTCCTTGTTTTGTATTTAAGTTAAAATAATATTTTGATAAACAAAGTCTACTAAGTAGAAACACTGTGGTCAGAAAGAGTCACACTAAACAACAGAAATTACTCCTGATAATGTCTAGCTCTCAAAAAAATCAGCTTGTCTGGAGATAGAGTTAGCATGCCAAATTCCCAGTAACGATTATGGTAAAGACTATGGATCCCAGGAATTCAAAGCAATTTACATAAGTTAACAGTCTTTGTCTTTCCTTTTCTGTTTTCCAGTAAACGAATTGAAAGGTAAATTGAAAGAGGCAATTTAAGAAAGGAACAATTATAAGGAGATAGAAGAGTTGCTCAGGTTGTGAGAAACTACCTCACAATACTAAACAGAGTTTAAGAGGTTACAGAAATAAATAGGAAAGAATTTTAAGAAATAAGAAAAAGTAAAACCATGCTACAATAATATTACACTACTCATAGCTCTACTATTGTGATGTCCCCAGGAAATAAAATAATTCACAGGAAGAAGATAACATTCACACCACTATAAAAAAGAAAAAAAAGTATGATCATATATTCTCTTAATAAAAACAGAGACTTTGTTTAATGCAAATACTTTTATTATGTATTTACAGGTAATCTGACATTGGGTAGAAGAAATACCTACAGTATCATTTTAATATAAAATGACAAAATGACTTTAATAAATTAAAATGACCATTTTTACTGAAAAATTAAATAGTAATTATGTAAAAATAGTTTAAATCATCAGGAATACTTTTTAGTATACTTTTTTAACTATAGCACAAATGAGTTTCTTGAGCATCAAAGAAATAATGGGTAAAACATTCATGTCTTCAAGATGTGATTTAGTAGTAGCTGTGAGAATGGATTAAGTAACCTAAGAAAGCAAGCCAAGTGGTTATAGTGTAATGTATGTTTAGTTATCAGTATGAAGGAAGACAGTGCTGGGACTGTGATATTAATCCATAGTAAGTAATGGTACCCTGTTACCTTTCGTGGGGATGAGCAATGAATTCAATGAATCAAGGATGTCAGAAGGATATATAGGGATATCTAAGAACTGTTCAGTATCGATATTACATGAAGGGATGAAGTTCAGACAGTGGTATAGTGACTTAGAGCATTCTAACATTTTAAAATCCTTATAACAACATTTTAAGCTTTAAATTTGCAGGTCATTTGAAGTCAGTTATCATGACTTCACAGGTTAAAACATTATTAATTTAGATGTAATCTAGATGGAACCACAATAAAACAATTAATTTTTACAAATAACAATTAGGCTAAAACAATTACACATAAAGAGTATATAATAAAGTACAAATGACTTACAACCTTAAGGAATTTAATATTTAGCTCTAGTAATTTTTATTTAATAGGATTTCATAAATTGTCTCTTAAACGTGCAAACAGAAAAGGGCACAATTGGTTCCACTGAGATTGTACCAAACAACAGCAAATCGGAGGCAGGATCTAACATATCGCCAGACTTCAAGAATATAAGTTGCACCATGTAGATATTAAACGAGATTCCTGCCAGAGAAACTTTGTTTAAGCTATTCCCTGGGTATTGACTGCAGAAAGTTGTCATTTAGGAAGATGTTCTTTCAGTTTTTGTGTTTGTCTTTTGTTATACAGGACTAACCACCAATTGTGCTTACAGTTTGTTTTGTATTTACATTCATATAACATAAGTACCAGTATAAAAACTTCATCAAGAAAACATCTTTTTCCATAACACAAAGTACCAGTACTTTGCCAAGGAGTTGTAATTCCAATTATCCAAATACTCAAATGCTGTTTGCTTGGTATACAAGAAGTGAAGATACTGGTCACAAGTAGCATGAACCATGCAGCTGTTAACAATACAGGCTAAAAAAGATGAGGCTTCTTTGAAATCTGCCACATATAGACATAGCTTAACTGTTTTCCCTCGAATGCATCCACTCTGGTGTGTGAATATACTTTTCTTGCCCCAGAAGTTAGGTAAAAATGATCAGAAAAATTACTCACTCCAAGGTCACCTGAGCCACAGCGTCCATTGAACTGTATCCATTTTCCATGAAAATCTCTGTGTACCGGCCCATCTTGATTGCTTCCAGCCATTCACCCACTGATCTGTAGGCTCCAGACCCCAGAGAACCATGCTCAGCCAACAAAGTAGATACTCTAAAACACGCAAAACCCAAATATTAGAATTAACAAGCCGATCCCTTTTGATTTGTAATTATAATATTTAGTCACATTCAAAGAATCTCTGAAACAAAAATTAAATTATGGGGAAAATATACAACTGCATGAATAATAGACAATTCAAAATGTAAGTGGGAAGAAAGAGAAATACGTTTTTGACTTTTATTGTATACTATGAATGTTGACTAATAATAGGCAATTTAGAAAGTTTTCTGTGAAAAAAGATATTTAAGTTTTCATTGCTCATTTAATGCTGTCTAAATATATTCATTTAGTGAAGTTAAATCTCCAGCTAATGTTTCATATGCAACCATAGACTTGTTTTGAGTTTCCATGTTTCTTTTTTTGTTTTGTTTTGTTTTCTTTTATTTTTTATTACATTGTTTTAGAAAAGAGCTTGCTTTACATGTCAATATCAGTTCCCTCTCCCTTCCCTCCTCCCGCACCCCCCACCATACCCCCCAGCCTCACATCCTATCCCCACTTCCTTCCACATAGGGGATATCCACAGAATGTCATTTCACTCAGGGCAGAGTCCAGGCCCTATCCCAAGTGTCTAGGCTGAGAGAATATCTCTTTGTGTTATGGATCCACAAAGTCCATTTGTATGCCAGGAGGGATAAACACTGATCTACTGCCCAGGGCCCATAGTTTGTCAAGGTCTCCTCACTGACTCTCATGCAGAGGGGGTCTGGATCAGTCCCATGCTGGCCTCCTAGCTGTAGGTCTAGAGTCCATGAGCTCCCCCTTGTTCAGGCCAGCTGTCTCTGCTTGTTTGCCAGCTCATTCTTTGCCCATTTGCTTATCACTCCTCTCTCTCTGTCACTGGGTTCCAGGCAATCAGCTCAGTGTTTAACTGTGGGTGTTTGCCTCTGCTTCCGTCAGTCACTGGATGAAGGTTCTAGGATGGCATATAAGGTAATCGTCAAGTTCATTATCAGGAATGGGCATTTAGTATAGTCTGTCCACTATTGCTTAGCTTGCCACTGGGTGTCACCCTTGTAGATTGCTAGAGGTCTCAATGGTGCCAGATCTCTCCTTAAAACTATGACTCCCTCTATTATATTTCTCACCCTGCTCTTCCCCTATTCTATCCACAACTCAACCTTCCTGTTCCCCCATGACCTGCTCTCTCCTCCTCTTATCCGCCTCTCTTCTTCCCAGCTCCCATTACCCACCACCCCATGCTGTGTGTTCCCAATCTGTTCAGGAGTTCTTGCTTCATTCCTCTTCTCTGGGGTACCATGCATATCTCTCTTAGGTTCTTTCCTGTTTCCCAGACTCTCTGACGGTGGAATTGCAGACTGGCACTCCTCTGATCAATGTCTAAAAATCCAAATATGAGTGCATACCATGTTTGTCTTTTTGTGACTGGGCTACCTCACTCAGGATTGTTTCTTCTAGTACCATCCATTTGCCTGCAAATTTCAAGATTCCATTTTTTCCACTAAGTAGTACTCCATTATGTAAATGCACTACATTTTCTCTATCCACTGTTCAGTTGAGGGGCATCTAGGTTGTTTCTAGGTTCTGTCTATTAAAAATAACGATGCTATGAACATAGTGGAACAGATGTCCTTGTTGTATGAATTTGCATCTTTTGGATATATGCCTAAGAGTGGAATTGCTTGGACTTGTGGTAGATTGATTCCCATTTTCCTGAGGAATCTCCATACTGATTTCGAAAGTAGGTGTACAAGTTGGCACTCCCACCAGCAGTGTAGGAGTGTTCTCCACTCTCCACATCTTCTCCAGCATAAATTGTAGATTGTGTTTTTTATTTTAGCCATTCTGACAGGAGTAAGATGGTATCTCAGAGTTGTGTTAATTTGCATTTCCCTGATGGCTAGGAATGTTGAGCACTTTCTAAAGTGTCTCTCAGCCATTTTAGACTCCTCTATTGAAAATTCTCTATTTCTGTACCCCACTATTCAATTGCATCCTTTGGTGTTTTGGAAACGTGCTTCTTGAGATCTTTGTAAAATTTGGAGATCAGCCCTCTGTCAGATATTGGGTTAGTGAATATCTTTTCCCATTCTGTGGACTGCCGTTTTGTCTTGTTGACTATGTCCTTTGCCTTACAAAACCTTCTTAGTTTCAGGAGGTCCCATTTGCTAATTGTCGATCTCAGTGTCTGTGCTACTGGAACAGTCTCCTGTACCAATTCATTGAAGAGTATCTCCCATTTTGTCTTCTAAGAGTTTCAGAGTGTCTGGATTTATGTTGATGTCTTTGATCCATTTGGATTTAAGATTTGTGTAAGGTGATAGACATGGATCTATCTACAGTCTTCTGCATGCCAATGTCCAGTTATGCCAGCACCATTTCTTGAAGATGCTTTCTTTTTTCCTTTGTATAATTTTAGCTTCTTTGTCAAAAATCAAGTGTTCATAGTTGTGTGGGTTAAAATCAGGGTTTTCAATTTGATTCCATTGGTCTACCTGTCTATTTTTGTGCCAATATGAAACTGTTTTCAGGACTGTAGCTCTGTAATAGAGCTTGAAGTCAGGAATGGTGATGCTTCCTTTATTGAATAGGGTTGTTTTGGCTATCCTTGGTGTTTTGCTTTTACATATAAAGTTTATTAATGTTCTTTCAAGGTCTGTGAAGAATTGTGCTTGTCTTTTGATAGGGATTGCATTGAATGTGTAGATTGCTTTTGGCAAGATTGCCATTTTTATTATGTTGATCCTACCAATCCAAGAGCATGGAAGTTCTTTCCACTTTCTGGTATTCCCTTCGATTTCTTTTTTTAGAGTTGGTTCTTTGATAAAATCAACAAGATAGACAAACCTTTGTCTAAACTAGCCAAAAGGCAGAGAGAGAGAGAGAGAGCACTCTAATTAACAAGATCAGAAATGAAAAGGGGACATAACAACTGACACTGAGGAAATCTAGAGAATCATCAGCGCATACTTTTGAAACCTGTTCTCCACAAAATTCGAAAATTTAAAGGAAATGGAAAATTTCCTAGATAGATATCACTTGCCAAAACTAAATCAAGAACAGATAAACAATCTAAACATACCTATAAACATTAATAAAATAGAAGGAGTCATCAAAAGTCTTCCAACCAGATAAAGCCCAGGCCCAGATGGCTTCACTGCAGAATTCTACCAGAAATTCAAAGAAGAGCTAATTCCAATACTCCTCAAAGTGTTCCACACAATAGAAGCAGGAGGCTCACTGCCAGACACTTTTTATGAGGCTACAATTACCCAAGCTACACAAAGACACAACTAAGAAAGAGAACTATAGACCAGTTTCCCTCATGAACATCCATGCAAAAATACTCAATAAAATACTAGCAAATAAGATCCAAGAACACATCAGAAAAATCATCCACATACACACAGGGGAAGTCCTGTGTATATGTCAATAACGCACTGTTGGCCAATAGAGAAGCAAGATAGATGGGACTAGGAGTCCAGGAGGACTCTGGGTAGGAAAAACACAGGGAGTCACGATGTAGCCCGCCAGAGAAATAAGATGTCTAGAACTTTGCTCAGGTAAGAGAAATACTTAGAATAACAATTATGGGATAAATGCTTATGTCAGAGCTAGCCAGTAAGAAACAAGCAAGGCCAACAGCTTCATAATTAATATAGCCTCCTGTGTGTTTATTTGGGACTGATGTGACTTTGGAACCAGGCTGGTGGGAAGGCTTCTCTCTACACACCATGATCAAGTAGGCTTCATCCCAGGGATGGAGGAAAGGTTCAACTTAGGACAATCTATCAATGTAATCCACCATATAAACAAACTGCAAAGGAAAAACCACATGATCATCTCACTAGATGCTGAAAAAGGTTTTGACAGAATCCAACAGTCCTTCATGATAAAGGTCCTAGAGAGATTAGGGATAACAGGAACATACCTGAACATAATAAAAGCAATATATAGTAAACCAATAGCTAACATCAAACTAAATGGAGAGAAACTCAACACAATTCCCCTAAAATCAGGAACAAGACAAGGCTTGCATTCTCTCCATATATCGTCAATATTGTACTTGCAGTTCTAGCTAGAGCAGTAAGACAAGAAAAGGAGATCAAGCAGATACATATAGGAAGAGTAGTCAAACTTTCACTATTTGCAGATGATATAATAGTTTACATAAGCGACATGAAATACTCTGCAAGGGAACTCCTAGAGCTGATAAATACCTTGAGCAAAGTGGCAGGATACAAGGTTAACTAAAAAATCAGTAGCCCTATTATATATAGATGATAAATTGGATGAGAAAGAAATCAGAGAAATATCACCCTTCACAATAGCCATAAACAGTATCAAATATCTGGGGATAATGTTAACCCAAGAAGTAAAAGAACTGTATATCAAATTTCCATGTTTCTAATACAAATACCAACCCAACATTGGCCACAATAAAATTCCTCATTTTCTTTACTAATATGTCAAGTGGTTCCAACTACAGTATTTGAAACATATAGTCCAACGCTTCCTTGTTCTCATTTCCTCTCATTCATAGTACATATTAGCCATACAACTTAAAAGATATTTTATATTTGACTAGGTCTCTTCCACTTGTCACCTACTTAATTAAATAAACCTTCATGGTAAATCCCTGTTGCTAAAGTTACCATGCACTTCTGACATGGAACATGAAGGATCCACTCATGATCTGACCTGAAAGTCTCATCATAACAGGGAAACATCCTAGAGAAGGAAGCAGTCAATAACCCTACTAACCTATGATGCCAGTGGATTACAGCAATGTCCAGCATTGTGTAATCATGCTCACTAAGGATGCAGTAATGGTATTCATATCATGGTGGTAAACAACAGATCTCCACTTGGATTTAAGGCTGTTCAACAAAAGGGAAATAATCCCTGGTACTGGAAGCCTACCCCAATTATTCAGGGTTAATGAAGTCATGGATCTTAGAGAAGAACTAAAAACTACTATTTTACTAAACCAACATTAGAAGATAAAGTGGGAAGTAACCTGGAATACATTGGCACAGGAAACCACTTCTTAAATATAACACAAGTAGCACAGACACTGAAAGCAACAATCAATAAATGGGACCTCCTGAAACTGAAAAGCTTCTATAAAGCAAAGAACAGTGTCAATAACACAAAATGGAAGCCTGCAGAATGGGAAAAGATCTTCACCAATCCCATTTCTGACAGATGGCTGATCTCTAAGATACATAAAAAAACTCAAGAAATTAGATATCAAAATATAAAATAAGCCAATTGGAAAATGGGGTACAGAGCTAAACAGAATTTTCACCAGAAGATTCTCAAGTGAAAGACGTTTAAGGAAGTGTTCAACATCCTTAATCAGTAGGGAAATGCAAATCAAAATGACTCTGAAATACCATCTTACACATGCTAGAATCACTAAGATAAAAAATACTGAAGACAATGATTTTAATTTTTCGCTCTCTTCCTCTGGTGTCTTGACTCCATAAAGGGATAATGTACAGATCTGCTGGATTGAACCTGGGTGTCTTCAGCTTTTAGCTCACAGCATAACACAGTCTGAGATGGTGAATATTTGTTGAATGACAAAGTTTACTGAACTATGGATATTAATTTTATATTATAATTAAAGTTTTATAATTATGAAAATATAGAAATGAAGAAAATAACAGATGAATAGTAGACTAATATTAAATTAAGGAATCATCATAATTTTGGAAGAGTCTAATAGAGTTTAGAAAATAAGATCATTAAGTGAAAACAATAAGTTACTAAGAGAATTTCAAATATTATTTACATAGTTACCAAAGCTATCAAATTTTGTCATATAACTGATAGCAGTTAATGAGCCATTAGCAAACTCCTTGCACAATTATTGTTTTTATGTGACTGTTTAAAGTTTGATAGTCTAAATGCTTAATATATGTATAAGTCTAATATGCTGAACTCTATAAATCATATATAAGAAAATCCTATATACTATATATAAGAAAAGAAGTAAAGATTATTAAGAAAAATCAGTATGATTTAGAATACTAGGAACATTTTTTTATTGTTAACTTTCTTTAGGTGATTTGTAACAGTTACCTCAACATCATTCAAAAAAGTAGACTAGAGAAAGTCTCAATAATATACAATATTAAAAACAGATATTTAGGAAAAAAACATATGCATTATATGTCAAGAAGATATAGTCTCTAGCTGTTAGCTTAAAAAGTTCAAAATACGGCAACAGAATTTGGGGGCTCATTCCCAACTTATGTTAAAATAACTTAGTAAACATGTTGCATCAGACAATTTACGCAACTTCATCCTAAGCAAACAGCTTCATTTAGTTCATTTTAATAAGCAGTCAATTCAGCTACTAGCATGTTTTCCTTTTTTTGTAAAAATAAATAAATAAAAAAGACAGACATTAAATATACTGAAAGTAATAATCTAGCAAATTTTCTAATTTGAAACCAATTTGATTTTTATTAGTGGGAACATTTCAATAATTTTTCTGATAAAGAGAGAAATAATTTGGAAATATCTAATATTATTTCAAAGTATTCTTATTGTAATTCTTAAAACTAGAAAATATGATTATTGGCTTGTACACATTTTTCTACATAGTTATTCATTTATCAGTTCTAATCTTCAAATTGAATGCTAAATGATCAACCGAATATCTCTGTAAAACCAGATAAAGGCAAAAGAGTCCATGCAGATATCAGTGTTCACAAACTGAATGCTGCAATGTAATCATATGTTAATAATTGAAATTTATTTTAAAGAATTCATGTGTAATCAGTGTTTGATATCTGGTTTAGAAACATCAGTGCTTTCTTAGGCTCTTATGTCTCATATCTCTACCTGAACCTATGCTCTAAACACATTTGGATATTGTTTTTTAATGCTATTTCAGTGTATTGTGCATGTATTGTTTTGACAATAACATGTTACAAAACTAGCATAAGCAAAGATGGTTTTAAGGATAAATTACCTACATGTTTTTATTTCAAGAGGGTAACATTAAGAAAGATTATAGTTAAATAAACTGTCATACAGATTCATGTAGTAATACATAAATGACTGAACTGATAAAGCATTTATTGTATCAACCTGATCAGATAACCTCAGGAAAATTACACAAGTCTGGCCTTGTACCTGCTAGATGCATTAACCAGTGTCTTCAAACTACTTGGGTTTCGTATCAGCTTGTCCAGCATGTTGACTATTTCATCGAACTTGGGCCTGCTGTTTCTATCTTTCTGCCAGCAATCCAGCATTAATTGATAGAGAGCAGCGGGACAATCCATGGGGCTTGGCAGGCGGTAACCTTCTTCCACTGCTTTGATCACCTGCAAAAGCAAAGCAGAGCTAGTCCACAATGCCACTGATACAACACAGAGGAGTCAGAAACTTTCTAACTCTCATCTACCTTTATATACTGAAAAGCAAGACAATAGGAAAAAATGTACTCTTACAACATTTAAAAATTAGGTCTTTTTCTCATGTTAAAAAGTAAATGATAAGCTGTTAATAGGGTACATACCTTTAATCCCAACATTATGGAGGCAGAGCAAGTGAATCTCTGTGAGTTGGAGGTCAGCCTGGTCTACATAGTGACTTTCATCATAGCCAGGTCTATGTACAGAGACCTTGTCTCATACAACAAAAACAAAAACAAAGCAAAAACCTAAATGGTGATGCTGTTAATCTCTAACCCAGGTGGAGAATATTTTATGAAC
Source organism: Mesocricetus auratus (assembly GCF_017639785.1). Classification (NCBI taxonomy): domain Eukaryota; kingdom Metazoa; phylum Chordata; class Mammalia; order Rodentia; family Cricetidae; genus Mesocricetus; species Mesocricetus auratus. The sequence goes on from NW_024429190.1 coordinate 61,479,034, forward strand.
CTAATTGCCAACAAAATAGATCATTTTTTCTTGTATATTTTCTATGAAAACATAATATCTTTTTTTCATAAAAGTATATACAGTCACATTTTCAAAGTGTTAGAATGGTAATTTCATTTTAAAAGAGACTTTTGAATGGTAAATGATGGATAAGTCAAAGGCTAAATTAGCATAACTGTCTCATGTATGATTTAATAATATCAAGGTCTGACTGTTTATTATCTTTGTATTTCTGTCAGGAATTTGAAATTAGTATCTACTGGCACAGGCATTATGAATATTTATTTTAAATGCATGTATGATCATCAGTCCATTTGTGGGGATTAAAAACAATATTGTTGCTGACATCAAAATAAGGAGGGAATGGGAGAGGGACCTGGAACTGACTTGTGAAGCAACCTCGTTTCTTATCTAAATTTAAACTGGAAAAAAAATAAAAAATAAAAAAAAATAAAAAAATTGGAAAAAAATATTTAAATACAAGAAATGGTTTTTTGTATTGCTAAGCGATATAAGGGCCTTTTAATTCATTTAAGAAAAATATCCCACAACATTGCTAAAGAATGTATGTCACAAAAATACTACAAATTACTTTTAGCCCCCAAATAATTTATATTTTGTTTAACAAGCAATAGAATAAAGTTAACAAAGGAATTTTACAAAAAAAATCTTCAGGGATTGAATGTAAGGCAATCCCTTTGCAACAAAGAGGATGACAGGTGATCACATGCAGTGGCAGGTAGGAAGAGAAAACTGTACACTTACAAAGCATATATGACTCAGAAATATAAGGGAAATGATATAAAAGACTGATCATTTTCAGGCTCATTGCATTGAAAGTTAATTTCTGTTATCTTGAAGTAAACAAATTTATGAAGGAGGTAAATGTTGTTGGGTTTAACCTGGAAATTTTTTTATTTGTGGTGATTTGACAATGTACAGGAATCCAACTGGTGCAAAGGGAGTTTGAAGGTATAAATCCTAAGATGATAGGCACTTGATCACAACTTAAGTATTCTAGTTTCTATCTACCAAATACAATAGTAAAAAATATTCTAAGAAGCACAAAGTGCAGACAGAAAAATATACATACTCAAGGATTGTGAAAGTGTCTGAGTAATAATTGGAATCCTTGAGAGAAGTGACCTAAGTAGTTCAAATTATGAAATTTTATAAATTCAGTAAAATTTTAATTAAAGTTAATCTAACTTGCAGCATGCTATTCTTTCAAAGTCTTCAATTAATTCTATTTATCTTCAGCTCGTACACACACATAGAAATGATAATTATAGAAGAGACATAGATTTAAAAATGAGTATGTGGCACATAGGAGCTGCTGGAGGGATAAAAGGAAAAGGTGTAAATGACATAAATATACTACTTATGTATAAATTCTTAAAAGAAAGCATGCAAAATTTAAATTAAAATATTTTTCCACTGATAACCTTTATATATAATAGTGAACTGGACAAATTAAATTAATTCATTTTGTTCAATGTAAACACAATTGTTTTGCCAATGTGCTTTTTGTTCTAGAGGCTCATGTGGTGGGAGCTCTACACTGTAACAGTTTGCTAGGTGAATCTATAGGAGATGGAACCTAGTGGAAACTATGTCAAAGTATTTTATCTCTAACAAAGACTAATGCAGTTCTAATTGCCCTGGGTTATTTTCCAGTTTTCCCTGTTTCTCTACTATTCTTTGCTGGATCCAGGAGGTTGTGTGCCAGATGAGCTGGCAGCATGCTTTTTGGACATCTCAGCCTCTAGAATCTTGAACTCAATAAACCTACCTTTGTTTTCTAAACCTGCAGTGGTTTGAATGATAATGCCCTTGTAGGTTTATATGCTGTAATATTGAGTCCCCAGTTTGAGGAACGATTTGGGAAGAACTGGAGTCGGGGTGGGTTTTGTTAAAGGAGATGTGTCCCACGGAGCATCCTTTGAGGTTTCACATGATTCATGCCATTGCCAATGTGATCTCTGCTTCCTGCTTATAGATCAAGATATGAGCTCTCAACCTCTAGTCCAGCCACCTGTTTGTAGGCGAGGGTATAATTATATACTAGACCCAAGACAAACAATAAATGGTTGTTTATTGGGGAACAATTACACAGACAAAAATGCAAAGAACCATGGCAGATTTTCTCTGCACTTCCGACTGCACTGCACTGGCTGACCCATCAAGCAGTCTGAGGTAAGGAAAGCCATGACTCAAGTTTCCCTCTTTCTGCTTCCTTCCTATCTGCCTGAAACCACGCCCAAAATGGTGTGGCCACCATCACAGGCCAAACCGTTATACTTGCCAACATACTTTTTCTTTGCCATCATAAAGTCTCACCCTCTGGAACTGTAAGTACAATTAAGTTAGTTATTTTATAAGAAAAGCCTTGGTCATGGTACTTTATCAAAACAATTGAAATGTAACAGGTATAGAATTCTGAACCAGGAAGTGGGCTATTGTATGACAGGCCTGATCATATTGTTCCTGAGGAATGTGGAAGACTGGTAATTTGGACTAGAAAAGTGGTTGATTCCTCTAAAGGGCGGTAATGGGATGTCTTCATAGGATCCAGAAAGACGTTAGTGTTGAGAACTATGTGGAATATGAAGGTTAGAGGGCAACGAAATTAGAAAATGGTTTAGAGACCATTGTGATAGTTTGACAAATAATATGGGAAATTTATGCCCTTTCCTTCAGACCTTGCCCATGGGCAAGGCTAAATTTTTAAAGATATGGACATTTCGTAAGACCCTAAGAAGTTGACTATGTCATGTGACTGATTATCATGCTAATGCAGGATTACAATGAAAAATAACAAATAAGGCAAGAAGAAATTCAAAATGCACAGCTTGAAGAGGAAAAGAGCACCAGGAAATTTTCTGTTAGAGTTGACACTTATGGTAAAAGAGATAAGGAGATTAAGAGGCATGATCTAAATTGGAAAGCAGGGAAGGGGGCCATCAGGACAAAAACTCTACTTAACTAAGCTCCAACCAGAGGAAGCAAACTGGCATAAAGAATTTTCTGCTCCTATAAAACTAGTCAAAGCTTCTGTCAGTGTGATTCAAGGAGGCTGGTACCCACCCCAAATTTGTAGCCAAAGTTGATAGTGCTGTTCACATAGTTCTGGACACTGAGTCATGAAAGATACACAAGTAAAAGAATCTTCCTCAGAGAGCACTGGGGCCAGGCAATGTGTGGTAGGGCAGTCCCAGCATGAATGTTCAGAGAGGCCTAAAGGCTCTACAGGATATAGCATAAAGCTGCAAAAATGAATCCTGGATTTCACTGGAGAGCCCAAGATGTTGGACATGCCAGAGGCACTAGACATCTTAACAAGGAAATCTGACACAGAGAGTGGAAACAGACAGAGAGATGCATTTCATGGGCAGTAAAATTGCAAAGGTAGAGTCACCTAATGCTTTGACAGTGTATATGGAGCTACAGGATTTGGAGATTGTTCTGCTATGTTTTGGTCCTGCTCTGATGGGCTATTTCCTTTCCTATGTCCCCATTCATTCCTTTTTGATTGGCAATGTCTATTCACTGATGGAGTATATTGGAAGTATGTAGTTTTCTTTTTGATTTTAGAGGAGACTGTGTCACTGGGCATCTAAGAAGGGCTTTAAGGCTTCAAAGACTCATGCCATTTACACCGTGTGTTTTTGATTCCTATTTGCAGTTTGAGATGTAAGGTGTCAGCTGCTGCTCTCACCAATGTATTTACTCATTGCTGCCATGCTGCTCAGCCAGGAGGAACACTTAATGCTATGAAATTAGAAGGTCAATTAAATGCTGTCATTTATAAGTTGTCCTGGTCATGGCGTTTTATAACAACAATAGAAAAGTAACTAAAGCATATGCTATCTTACATTAAATATTCTGCTATGACAATACAGAATGCACTAAGACAGCAAGTTATTTATTGTGATTTATAGAATCTATTGTATCACATATATGCATATGTATTCACACAAAATATTCATGTCAAAAATTGAAAGAAGTATAGGATTGGTAATAGTTGTGTACCCATAACAAAATAGGTTGATGTACTTTAAAGCCTGTGACCTCTTAAGGAACTCCCAACACATCAAATGTAGTAATAAATCAATTTGATTACCACTTACAGAATTCATAATAAAATGAATAGAAAATGAACTGCCTAAGAAAAGACAAAATAAATCACACAGGAGAGTGAGAACCAGATTAATATTATGACAAAAACATTTTTGAATTTATATACATAGTAGAATATATGTATTCACATATTCATCAATAAATACCACAGAATGACACTATCTCTAAATATAAAGATGTTATGTAATAAAATATTAAATTTGTTTTTTATTTTGTGTCATGAATATTGTTGACATTTAAAATGTTTTCTACTAACAAAGGAGCTTCTACTGACTACAGGATATTACCAACGTTTCAGAGTTCATGGTATCATGTTCCTCAAAATTATTTGAGTCATTCATGATTATTTTTATGGTTTATTGTGACTATTTTTCTATGTAATGGCAGAACCAATACTGATTCAAAAGAAGTTTATTGAATTCTGTCTCCCTGACATAGAACAAGGTCTCCTCTGTGAGATTTAGAGTATGCTCTATGAATGATAAGGTTACATCTCATGATAACAAAAGCCATTTTAGGATCAGATCTTATAAAGAATGTATATATAACTTTTAAAACCATGAAATCAGCAGTATAATTTCATTCTGTGAGATTGATTTTTTTTTGTCAAAGACAGTCAGTAGTTATTGAATTTGTTTAGTCTGCTTTGTTGTTTATATCAAATTTAGTTAGAATCTGAGGGATAACATACTTAGTGTAGTACTCAGAAATGAAATGTCGCTGATGACTAAAAGCTCAATAAATAACACAACATGAACTCTACATTGTACCAGAGGGTACATTCCAGAAAGATTTGATGTAAGCTTCATATAGATTAGAAAACTGGCCAAAACTATTAGTTTTTTCTTCTTATATTATACTTCAATATGCAACATTGATATTTTTACTCTTTAATTTTGTTGAGACATTGTCTAGAAAAGGATGAAAACCCCAAAGTGAATCCAATTAGAAAAATAAGCTGAAAGGAAATAAAAATTAATAATTTAAAAAAACTAAGACAGTAGTTAGTGACAAAAATATCAGATGATGTAACAATTTCAAGTAAGTTATTAACCACCAAACAAAGAGAATTAGAAGACAAAAGGATAGATGAAGAATTAGTGTATGATATACTGATAGATATCGATCACAACAGGGAGTTGAGAATGGTTAAGAGATATTCCTTAAATCCTTGAACTTCTTGTGCCTATGTCTTTCCCCATACAAGTATAGTGTCCACACACACACAATGCACAGTTATGGATTTACTCCTTGACTGTGTGATTAGCCAGCTGGGCCTCAGCACAAAAGTTGCCAATTAAGGTGTGATGTAGTTTGTTTTCATACTTCGGGTATTTGGCAATGTTGCAGGTTTCTACAGTTATGATGACACAGAATTACCAAAAGGAGCTTTGAGAGAAAAGACTCCAATTCAAATTAAAGTCTATAATCCATTACTGAGGGATATCAGAACAGGAACTCAAGACAGGAATGTGAAGTCAGGGACTTAAGTAGCCATAGAAGAATGTTCCTTATTTGCTTACTCCTAATGGTTTACTCAGCCTGTTTTTAGCACACTTCAGGACCACCTTCCTGGGGCTGCCACCACCCAGAATCAGCTGTACCCACCCATATCAATTACAAATTAGGAGAAGGCTCTACACAATCTTGTACTAATACAGGCAGATCTGCCCCTGACCCTTTGGATCCTGGAACAGTGCCTCTGACCTTTCACATAAGTTCTACCTGTAGGTCTCTCTCTGTTTCTCACCTTCTGTCTGTCTGTCATCTGCCGGAGGAGGCATCTGCTGAGGTCCTATCTCATGCTGTATATAATAGTCCAGACTAAAGACAAATCTTAAAAAAAATTTTAAATGGTGTTGCTCCCTGTCTTCAGGCGATTCTAGCTTGGGTCACATCGAAAACAAAACAAACAAAAAACAAAACAGAACAAAAATAAAACAAACAAACAAAAATCTAGTGAATTCATCAAATAATATCAGCTGTTGGGCTTACATGGGAGATGAGAGACTTATGGAGAAAAGTGAAACTGTACTAGTACAGACTTCTTGTCTCTGGACTAAAGACAAACTAGATAATGTCAAAAGAAGACCCAGACAACATTCATGTACCATCAGAGTCTTCTTGTTTGATCTTTGAGGTCCCTTGCTACATTTTTAACTGTAACATTTTACAATTTTAACTGTAACTGATATAATTGCCAATACCTAATATGTATTAATAGAACAACTCATGGCATAGTTAGGAAAGACTAATTGATGAGAGCTCAAAATATCCCAGGATTGGGCAGAAACTGGCTCCGGAGTCTGACAAAAGAGGAAATCATATTTCTACTGAACGAAATAGATAAATGCTATGGATTGTCATTTGATGGATTTGTGACAACAGAAAAAAATGAAGCTTGATAAAAAGCAATACTTTGGTGTTACAAAAGTGATGCAAGTATCTGGTATTTACATGAAAAAGAAGCTAGAAAACAAGGCTTAGTCTAACTTTGTTCAATATAGGTTAATCACTGTCTATTGAATTGAACATTTCATGACTCACTCATTTAGAAGACTGATATGTTTGGGACATAAAAAGCAGAAGTACATAATAATTCAATTGCTATAAATCATAGAAATTGCTATAAATCATATATTTTAAATACATAAGAAATGGGTTGATAAGTCCACTATAAATGTTAGTTTTGTGTGTGTGACTATGAAAATCACTAAGCTTCTCTAGGCCCCAGTTCTCCACTATAAAAGACATAATGATGTCTCTTTAATGTGCTATTTATGTATGTATACATATGTAAATACAATCTTAAAAATGTTTAAGATATAAATTTCATGTATAGACACATATACATATTTCAGAAATTGAGTGACATTTTTATATAATTCCATCCCTTAATGCTCAACTTTGAAGACAATATATCCTCTGATCCTAGAGTTGTAGAGTACTGTAAGTCAGTACTAGTTTTTGTAAGCCAAGTGAGTTGGGCACAAAATAGACTAAGTATAACACTTATAGGTAACTACAGAGGGGAGATGGAGACTCTTGAAAGTAATCTGCTGATGCTATTTGAGAAAAATTCTGAGAGGTAAATTTAGGGAGTGCCTCAAGCAAAACGGTGCTTTCCTTTGTAAGGGAAACTCACACATGGTGAAGTTAGGGTTTACAAGGAGGGATATGGGCAGCAAGAGAAAGGAGCTTTAGGAACTCACCTAGACTCATTGTCCTCTTTGGCCTTTCCAGAAAACCCTATCAAGTGTCTTTGTAGAATGTACAAATTCATCATTAAAAATCAAAACTGTCTCCAATTTTCTGTTTGTCTACTTAGACAAATACTGACCAATCCAAATATAGATTTTGGTAGAGGAAAAGAAAAACTGTTTGACAAAGTCTGACTATTAATTATTTGTATAACTTGGGTTGCCATGGCCCACAGTTGGGGCAAGTAACTTGAAATGCACCTGAGAAGTAGTTTTGGTTGAACTTTGAAAATCAGAGTTAATTGGGATTGTCATTGTAAACAGAGTGAGTAGGAAACTCATAGAATCTGCCTAAGAAAACCCTAGGATATGCACAGGGAAAGCAGTTCCTAAAGAGTAAAGATATAAGAAACAATTGGAGAAAGAAAAAAATATTTCAAGTAAGTACATTACTGAGTTAAGATTGGTCAATACACTTGATTTACAAAGGAATAATGAACTGTTTTCTTGGTAAAGGGTAAAGAGTATACTATGGGTATTCAACACATCTGAGCTACTTTTTATATAATATCAGAAGGAAAAAATATCAAATCTTAATATGATCCAGACTCAAAGAGGATATTAATGATTAAAGATGACCAAAGCAAAGACTGCAGTTCTGTCCTAGGCATCATAACATAAACAATTAAATTTGGAAAGTAAATACTATAATTGTTCCGTTTCCTCTAAGAATTATATAATTCTAACATTAATTAAGTTTTTATTGTTAAAAGAATATTCATATCTACCAATTTATAAATGGAATACAAATCATCTTATATTTCAAAGGTGAAATATAAGCATTTTTTCATTAGATGTTTGCTCCTTTTTCATCATCTTTGAGAACAATACTGATGTAAACAGATTGGAACAACACTATGAGAATAACTAAACCTACATTTAATTATGTTACTTTACTCCAACTCATTTTTTGCTTTTGCATAAGTATTATTTCCATTACAAAATATGTACCAAAAAGTTAAAAAAAGTGTTTTATATTTTCCAAGTAACTGTTATTTTCACAATTTTAAAACATTGTAAGATTCTGGACCCAGAGAACAAAGCATTTCATTCTGGACTTAAAAACAAAGAGTATCTCTGTACTTACATCCTGATTGGTCATCTCCCAGTAGGGTCTTTCTCCATAAGACACAACTTCCCACATTACGATTCCATAGCTCCACACATCACTAGCAGAGGTGAACTTTCGAAAAGCTATTGCTTCTGGTGCAGTCCATCTGATTGGAATTTTGCCTCCCTAAAATTGAAAACACATGGATATGTATGTATGTATGTATGTATGTATGTATGTATGTATGTATATCTAGCATGCTTCAAGGGTATCTAGGGATACAGCAACTTATTTGGGAAGATCTAGAAAGAGATGTAACATTTTTAAGTAAATCTGTTTGACAGTGTGCAGTCTCTTTCACATCACCAGCCCATGAGCACTTGTAGACTAACAGCTAATTGGCTGTCGGGAAGGTTTCTGCTATAAATTCTGTTAGACTCTTGGAAGACATACAGGACCTACATCTCAATTATAGTGCTCAGGATGGCAACGGTGATTAGGGGAGGGAGGCACCTGGCACATCAGTAAGGTGTACAACTCAAATACTCTGCATGCATTTTTTTAAAGTACAGAATTATAAGTGGAATGTCTAGACTGTTAAATGAAACCCTGGGATGTTTAACAGTTTAAAAGACAGGAAGGAAAATTCTACGTGCAGAAAACTAAAAGATTTCTTTCCTGCAACATTGTTTCATTTCTGGAAGGCTTGATTCCTCGCCCCCTCCTAGCTTAATAGCATACTTTTGTGCTTGTTCAGTTAGTATGTTGAACCTAAGAAATGCTATTGTTTAACTGAACTAATCTAAAGTTTGTGAGGTACTCAGAAAAAAAATCACATTTTACAGTTATTTTTCCATGTGCTTGCTAATATATACTGAGAGACAGATATTTCTTGTTAATAAAACTATTTAACACCCACCTATTTTGTAGAAAAGAATAAAGAAGCAATTAATATATGAGAGAGAGATTTCCATGGAAAAGGAAACTTAACAACATATAAGAAATTGAGTTTCACGACATGATTTGAAATTTGGGAAGGGATAAAATTTAGGCTTAATCTTTTTTATACACATGGCAACTGATGCACACATACCATAATATAGCTGGAAAGTTTTTGGAAACTATTTTGCCTAATAAATATATATAAAACATTGCATCGCAGAGTTGTAATCTGCCTGTTTTATTTTGCTTCATTTTCATTTATATTTAGACTTACTTTTATTGTAATTATGTATATATGTGGGGGAGGCTCACGTGAGGACAGGTGTGTACAGAGGCTCCTGCATCTCCTGAGCTAGAGTTATAGGTTGATTAAGCTGCTTGCTACACTGCTAGGAACCTGAATCAAGTTCTTTACAAGAATGGTGTGTGCTCTTAACAGTGAAGCCATCTCTTCAGGGCCATAGCAAAATTTTTACTGCTTTGTTTCTTTCTAACAGAATATTGTTCTGTAGCTCAGTCTGGCCTTCAACTCGTGGTTCCCAGCAATCCAATTGTCTATGTATCCGTGAATGTTGGGATTGGAGGAGAATTGTTTTGTTCTTCGACATGTGATTAAATTGTCTTTTCCAAAGTATACTTCATTGATTCTGCTGAGTTGTATCTCTGAATTGTCCTCCTGTTTATTGGAACAATGTGTGTGTCACTAAATTTGAGGCTCACTTACCTGATTAGTTCTCATTACAGACATTTTCAACAATCTGCTCCCATACCCTATTTAGGGAAGGAAGCCTTGAAAGTATTAGGGTTTCTGGCTTTTCAGCTGGTGCTGTAGCATAATGCAGTGGCAAAGGGCCTTGGAAAACCTGCTTGTCATTTACCTAAGTCACCCACTCATCATAGTAGCAATAGACTTTCCATAGCACCAATCCTACTTGTATTTTTTAAATATGTTATAAAACACACACACACACACACACACACACACACACACACACACACTGAATTCTTTAGGAACTCAGAATTTCTGTTTCTAGTTAGGGTTACGATTGCTGTGATAAAACACCATGACCATAGTAACTTGGGGGGAGAAAAGGGTTTGTTTGACTTGAGCTTACATATCACTGTGCATCATTGAAGGAAATCAGAACAGGAACTCAAACAGTGAAGGATCCTGGAGATAGGAGTGGATGCAGAGTTGATGGAAGGTTACTTCGTACTGGCCATCTTCTTGCGTGTTAGTCAGCCTGCTTTCTCTAGAACCCAGGACCACCAGCCCAGGGATGATCCTACAAATAATTGTCTGTGTGTCCCACAAGGATCAATAGTTTAAAAAATGTCATACAGCATGCCTGAAGTCCATTCTTATGTTGGCATTTTCTCAATTGAGACTCTTTCCACTCCAGTGACTCTAGCTTGTGTTAAGTTGACATAAATCTAGCCAGCACAGTATCCTTAAGAAAAATAAATAAATTACTGAGAGTAAGACAGTAAATATTTTTGTTATCTAAGTTTAGTATTTGAATTTGCTGGTACTAAAATGTATAGAGTTGAATTTTCTACTTTTTCTCTCATGTTTTCTCAGTCTCCACTTGGCTTTATTGGAGGAATGCCCTTTTTGCTATTCTTTTAACATCTTTAAAGATTAAATGCCTCTAGTCTAGTGTGTCAGAAATGCATTCTGTTAGATCTTACCCTTGTGGTGTAGGCTGCCTCAGGATCATCTTCCAGTATCCTAGAAAGTCCAAAGTCAGACACTTTACACACAAGGTTACTGTTGATTAAGATGTTTCTAGCAGCAAGGTCTCTGTGCACGTAGCCCATGTCAGAAAGGTACTTCATTCCTGCAGCGATGCCTCTCAGCATGCCAACAAGCTGAATCACAGTGAACTGCCCGTCGTTTTTCTGCAAAGACAGTGCAACCTTACGATTCACAGGAGGAAAATTTAGAAAAAGCCTTTTTTCATTTTTCAAACTACTATTAGCACCTTTTAGAATGTGAATGCAATTTCCAATCAAGGAGGTTGGAAAGCATTAGAAACCACAAATTTAACTGATTATGTTGATCAGGTCAAACCAGGAAAATCTTTGAAGACCTTCAGAATTCTCATGCAGCACAAACACACATAGGAATTCACATAGGCAAAAAGAGGCTCTCCAGAAACAGGGTTCCAGTGGAAGAAGAATGAGAGAGGAGACAGTACTACTATGAGTAAAAGACAAAAATTATGTTTTAATTATCTTCTGAACTTGGCTGTTGACTAAAATGTACAGAAATTATACCACTATGTTAAAACATGTTGGGAAATAATGTCCCCAACACGTTTCAGTATAGTTGTATAACATAAATTTTAACATGTCCCAACATGATTTAATTTAGTTGTATAGAAATAAATCTTTAAGGCAAAGGCATAATATATTTCCTATATGGAGTTGTATGTAATGGGAAAACAAATTCAAGAAGAAGAAATGCAAATAGCTTTAAGCTAAACAAACACGTTATTGACAATGCTACTCCTTCATAGCTAATACTCAATAGAGGCTGATGATGGGTTGTTGATGAAACAGTTAAATAGAGTCATACAATCTATTGATATGTAATTCATTATTACTAATCAGCATGAGGAAGAAATAATTATTGAAGTTGCCATAAAAAAGACACAAAAAATTACATCACTAGATCTTATATTCAAGAAGCTAACATTTTGGGTCTTGACTTAATAACATCTCTGAGGGTTTGTGTCTCTATAACATCAATAATTACCTGGAAACCTAAATTGTGAGAATATTCATTTGAAATTACCATTAATTAATTGATAATTAATATTATTTTAATATATTGCTTACTTCTCTATGTAGACCTGCCTGACCTTGAACTCATATAGATCTATGTGCTTCTATTTCCCAAGTGATGCTGTTAGTGGTTTGTCCCAACACACTCAGTTGTGCTTAGTTTATATTTTGTGTTCTTACAGTGCTAAGGATTGGTTGCTACTGATAATTTTAAAATAATTCGTTTTTTAATAATACAAGTAATAAGGCCACATTTAAAATTTATAAAATAGCATGTAAAAGAGAAAGCATGGGCTATCCATAGTTGCATTGTGGTATATACTACTACTAATACTTTTAATTACTTCTTTTCTTTTTCTATATGTTGTACTTTGACTACTCATGTGCCAACATACCTTCTTTCATCTGCACTCTTTTTAATAGTACTAAGTACATGGTATGCATAACTTTGTATGCTGTGTTGTACCTCAAGTTACAAACTAATAAAAGCAGTGTGTTGTGTTTCATTTAAAATAATCCCATGTTGTTGACTTTCCATGCATTGTAGCTTCTTTATTGTCAGACGTCAGACAAATTTGCCCGTTTCTCCAGTCCAGTGTCAAGCTTGGCTAACACTGAGTATATATTGAGGTAATTTAAAAGAAGCTATCTAAATAGACTTATTGGTGTAAACATGAAATGGCCCGAGGAAACATAGGAGTTTCTGCAGGATGGATGAGAGCAGGGATAATTACTGAGCACTGGATGGGAAAATATCAACAGTTTTTGGAAGTCTGTTGTTTTTGTCAAAGACATTAAATGTAATAAAGTTAAATGAACTCATAAAGCTTAACTAATAGCTTGAATTATTTTGAATAAAGTGAGGACACAACTCTAGGAGACTGGAAACCCTGCAAATGCAGAGAAGTAAACTGGCAATAGGCTGGTACATTGGTATAGGTTGAAGATTGAAATAGAAACCTTACTTAGCAGTGGAGCACTACACCAACCCCTTTACAGGCCCCTTTTAAGTTGTCATCAGTTTCATTACAGTACCCTTCCTCATAAGAAGCAACACTCACTACATTGAATTTATAACTTCCATACTGTCAGTCATTCATATATGAAAATATTACATTATTTTATGCAAACTCTTTACAAGTAAAGCAAGTTGTCAGTATTTAAAACTGGAGGTCTGTATAGTTATTCCTAAAACCAAGGATGCCTGTTTATTCTGGTTATAATTTTGGATTGCTGACTTTTCTGATGACCCCCCCCTTTAGTGAGACTATGATGCTTATAGACTACAGATAGATGGCTTCAATAATTATCTGCATGGGCATTTTAGATACAGTTTTCCTTGTCCATTAATACACATCAAAAGGATGAGCATAGTTATCACCTCATCCAGGAAAAGGAGCACAATAAAGGAAGGGGTTAAAAAGAATGTAAGAGTTGATGCATGAGAAGTGGAGCAATGAGATGCTGTCTTTTGAACATGGGATTCGGATGGGCACAGCAGTAACAAATTCACTATGGGTGTGGCCACCTGCCCCGAAGCCATACAGCATGGTGTCATTCAGTATTCTAACAAGGATGAGAGAGGGTCTTAACAAAGCCTCTTCCCTCCCTGAGGACAGGAAGCCCTGTTCTCTTTAGTGCAGTTGTCACTGGCACCTTGTTCATGAACCAGCAAGTGGCTTGCCTCCTCTCTTCAAACTACACTAATTGAACGCTGCGGTCAAGCACACACATGAGACTGAAAATTAGGAGCATAGCTTGTTGGTAAGAAGAATATGTCCAGTAGTAAAGGAAGGATGTTAAGAGAAGGCAATGGGGGTAGATATGATAAAAAAATCATTTACATGTATGAAATCCTCAGAGGATAAGTAAGAATATTTCATAGTTTTGAGTATTTGCATAACCTCTCCTTCATTTTTTTCTTCTTTATCTCCCTTCATTTCTTTTTAAAATTCATTTCTATTTCCTTTTTATTTAAAGTAAGTTCTTATTTACTTAAATAAAATTACAGGGCCATGTAATTGGATTTATATGTTTTCTGAAAAATATACCTTTCAAATATCAGTTTATTGTGGAAAATTATGGTGCTGACTAATTTATTCTGAATCCATTTAAAACTTTACTACTAAGGTTGCTCAGTTTAATCTCAGCTCATTGACAAAATATATGTGGCAATAGATAGCCAAAATAAAACCAAGTCTTACCTTTAAAAATGTGTCCAAGGAGCCATTCTCCATATACTCTGTCACTATCATCACAGGTTTACCTGGAAAGAAATGGAGTAGTGTAAAATATGGTCAGAGAGAACTCCATTCTTGGTTAATTAATTAATTATCATAAACTAAGTTTTGATCAGATTTTTCCCATACCTTCAATAACTCCCAAAACTCCCACCTCCTGCCAGACACAGTTTTATGTTCATTCTCTGTCTACCAAACTACAACCCACAAAATTCTTATCTAGGATATGTAAAGCAGACATTTCAACAGTCTCAACATGAGTGCGTGTAGTGTTGTGATAGTGTGTATGTGCATATATATATATTCACTTCAGCAGTAAGTAAATTATTTTATTTCTTAGTATAAAAGCATTGTGTGTTACATTAAGATGCATGTGTATACACACACATATGTATGCTTGTGTATGTGCGTGCATGTGTGAAAGAGTACATGGATTCATGTTTGTGACCTAGAAATAGGAAAAATATCCATGTTAGTGACTATAATTCTCTTATTCACTTGAGACAGGGTCATCTTAGTTTGGTTACTGTTGTTGTTATTAAAAGTTAATGAAAACCATCTTGAGAAAGAAAGGCTTTGTTTGGCTTTTTACATCTTGGTCATAGTTCATATGTCCAGAATCCAGGATAAGAACTCAGGGAGTATCAGAGGTGGGAAGTGTAGAAGAAAGGCGCTTATTGGCTTCATCCTAGGCTTACATTCAACTACCTTTCTGATGCCTCCCAGCACCACTGTCAAAGAGTGACATCATTCACAATTTTCTCTCTCACATCAATAATCAAGAAAGAAAAAGATACACACAAATGCCTATAAACCAAATCTGACTGAGACATTTCATCAGTTGGAATTTCTTACTCCTGAGTGACTCATTTGTGGCTAAGGTTGAGAAACACTAACCAGCCTTAGATCTTTAACTGAACCCAAAGCTTGACATACATAGCCAAGATATATGATCAAGAGGCTCCTAGAGTCTGTCAGTCCCCAACACTGGCATTACAAGTCATTACCATCATATTCCACATTAAATTTGGATGTTGGAGACATGAACTCAGTTACTTATTTTGTACTAAACGATTGTAGTCATATTCACTGAACCCTCTCCTCCTCCCCAACATCAAGATATAATTTATTGGGGCAACAATAGCTTACTCTACCTTTATAGTATTGAATTAACACTAAGTAGTGAAAGTGATAAATTACATTTAAGACAAATACATATGTTTGCCAAAATCGAAACTGATTTATATGGAAAATGATTTTAATTGTTAATTATACTTCAAAAAGATAATTAAGCAATAACATCCATCAAACCAACTAGAACATACTTCTCTATCTGGCAATTCTGAAAACCTGATCTTGTCTAATTGTCCTATTTATGAGAGTTTTGATATATACTACTTTTTCTGATTTTACATATTTGTCTATGACTTCTTTTCTTTCTTTTGTCTAAAACACTTGTCATGTTTATCAAACTACTTTCCCCAGTAGCCTCTTCTAATTATCCCAGGTATGTGAAAGTTGTATTTAAAGTCAACACTTCTGGTGGAAGGGACTCAAATCCTTTCAAGGCTGCTTTACAAAAGTGGAAGGGAAGTTTTCTGGTCTGACTCGGGAAAATAAGCTGTTAGGCTGATAACTTTTGTTATCACTAGAATGTTTAAATTCAGTTCTCAACTAGACTAGGTTAAGAATTTCTAGATCCCTGGAAAAGTAGTATTTTGGCTTCATCACGCAGAGTATTTCAGAGATGGGGGTCATGACTACAATAGCTCTCAGTGTGGGCTATTACGAATAGAACAGACAAAAAATGAGAAATGTCCTTTCCCATAAGGGCTTAGAATAACTTTTATGCTGTTTGGGAATTGGAACTCCAGACCTAATACTACCAGTGCCTTCTACAATTAATGCTCAGGTACCTGGGGAAGATACTCTAGAGACCTCTGATTTAAAGGGCACTATGCTATCAGTATCAAGGTCTTTGAGCTTATGTATCATGGGACTAGTCAGGAGCCAAAAATCATGAGTTAATTTTTTGTAAATGTGCTACTGGTATTATTTGGCAATTGGAGAAACTTGACTAATATCACTATGATATGAGCTCAGACAAGTCAATTATCTTCTATATCTGATTTTAATCTGTTACAACGAAATTAATCATGCCACCTATCCCACAAAATTGTGATTTTCTACCAAGTCTACATCATCCAAGAAGTTTGAATAGTTCTTAACACTTAGTATTTTGCTACATGATTTACTTAGTATTATTTTATAAATTTATAAACTCTTTATTTCTGAATCAGTGTTCTTGTTAGATGCAAGGGATCTCAAATAATAAACCCTATTGTATTCCCACAAAATTGTGGCATTTCTCACATAAAATGCCTATACAACAATGAGACTAAAAAATAAGAAAAATCCTTTTTTGTGATGATAATATAACTAAAACATTGATATCACTTTTAAAAATTCACAATAGTCTCATGTTTTTAAAAATACATGCCAATTTACTCTACAATGAAAGAATGTTGGGTAAAATTAAGCATTAATTTAAACTGTTTTGAGTTAAGAAAAAGACCTCTGACAGAAAAATTACTAACACTGATATCAATTATTCATATGTTATATTATTAGCCAAAGTGAGTTTTATACAACTATGAACAGCATTGTCATTAACTCAATGACGTTATTAAGCTATGTCTGTTACTTAAGGACTGTTGAGTTCAGGACACAGAACTAGAACTTGCATATTTAAACACACCATGTTACACAAGAGCACAAAGTTATCTATAGAACATCTGACAATTCTAGATGAAAATACTGTAGACTGGACAGAATTCTTCATTTAAGATTATTTAAAACTCACTATTTAGAATCATAAGAAAGGACAGTTTAATTCCTCACTCAAGATGATTACGCTCTCATGAAGTACATTAGTGGCAATATCCTGTTAATGGAGTATTACAGAGTATTACAAATGCAAGAACATTTTCCTCATCCTTTGTAAAATTTAGAATTTTCTTTTCTTAAAATGTTGATTTGACATCCTTGCAGAAAGTATAATGAGAGGTGATTAACATCCAAGAGTGGGGACACAATATGCCCAGGAAACTTGTCAAGAAGAATTCATCAAGTTCAAACATGGACAAAGCCTTGTTTTCCATGTTTAAATCAAGAAATTACAAGAAAGAAAGAATTGCTGTTTTAAAATTAGATTTCCACATCACAACAGTCAATACTTGTATGACAAAATACTGATGCTGGCCATGATATGTGGAAAAAGACATCTTATACACAGAATGTAGGAATGTAAACTTAAAAAACCATTGTGGAAATCAGAATGGTATTTCCTGAGGAAACTAGTAATTGAACAACTAAATGACCCAGTTCTACTATCTGATTTGAAGGACCCCAAGCCATACTAAAGAAACACTTTCACATGTCATTTTCTTTTTGATGTACCATTCATAAGATTAGGAAAGAGAGACAGTCTCAGTGTCTATCAAGAGATTGGTGCATAAAGAATATACATGGTATCCACAATGAAATTATCTTCAGCTGTGGACAAAAAGGAAATTGTGACAGTTGCAGAAAAAAATTGGCAGAACTAGAAATCAATGTTACATGAAATAAAATAAGCCAGACTCACAAAGAGAAATTAGTATGACTTCCCTCATACATGGAACTGAAACTTAAAATGCTGCTGTATGTGTGTATGTGTGTGTGCTTGTGAGTGTGTGTGTATGCGTGTATGCATGCTTGCATGCATGCATATTTGTATGTGTGTGTGTGTGTGTGTTGTCAAGAAGGAGAAAAAGGACCAAGAAAGGGGAATAATGGAAAGGGGACTGTGACAGGAGGAGAAGTGACTGATAGTAAGTGAGGGAGGAGAAAGGTGAAAAGAATAGGAAATGGGAATCTGGGACATGAGAAGAGAGGAGACGCCATTGTAGGAAAGCAAAAGTCAGTGAGAGGAGGGCAGTGGGTGACAGAGATGGGTAAACCAAAAATAGATTAAAGAACCTTAAACTTTCAGTGGTTTTGTCAGTATAATGTGAAGAAAATTTGATAACTACTTGTGGTTTGTGTTTATAAATAGAGACCTGCTTCTGATTTGAAGGTTATTTAACAATAGCAATGATCCTTTTAATGGAAATCATGTCAATACCAAAGTGGGAAAAATTCTTTTGGGAGCTCTTTAGGTATTATTCTGATATCACAGGGTCCAATTTCAATTTCAGTTTTTAATGAATCCCCCTTTATTTCAAATTTCCAACTTTCTTAAACTCCTCTGTGCTGGATTGAGAGACTTTCCTAATATCAAAGCTGTTTTCATACTTTATACTGCTCAAGTATCTTGCCACATAAGCTGTATCCCTTCAGATAGTCCAAAGAATGCATTTTTTGCTTGGACTAGAGGGACCCCTCCTATTAGGACCAGAATCTATCCCTGGTGCATGAGCTAGCTTTTTGCAGCCTATTCCCTATGGTGGGATGCCATGCTCAGCCTTAATGCAGGCAAGAGGCCCTTGGTCCCACCCCAACTTAATGTGTTAGACATTGTACACTCCTCATGGAAGCTTTCGCCCATTGGGAGGAGTAGGTGGGGAGGTTGGACTGGGGGTGGGGATGCAGAATGAATGAGAGGGAGAACTATGGTTGGAATATAAAATGAAATTAAAAAAATACATATTCCTTCTATTTTCTGCTTTTAGAAACAAGTGCTTACCAGGGATGAAGGTTTCTCACCAAAAGGAAATATGTGTGTACCTCTAAAATTAGCTTATCACACAGCGTGGGAATATTTCTATTATTTATATCTAAATAGAGCTAAGCAATTATTTACTGAAGGTAATTGCTGATGAAGCTAGGAGGCCTGTTTTTCTTGAATCAAGTCAAGATTCCAGGAATATTCCTTAGTTAGCATCTTTGCTTTTAACACACCTAATCCATTGCTTCCCTTACAGAAATCCATCCACAGAGCAGTAATATGACACAGTTACAAGAACTGAATTCCTATGGACGTCTATTGAACATAGACTCTGTTTCCCCTCATAGGCAAGTATTCATTCATAATTATGAACAGGCATCATGATGATCAAAGAAACACACTGATCTATATCTGTCCTTAAATTATTTATCCCATAACATTATATCTGTAGAGCTTTCCTCTGTATCTACTCAAAACAGATTCAAATTATTCAAGTTATTCCTTCTGTCTACCTGTATGTATTTTAGACTGAGTATTATTGGTTAAAAATTAGTAGAAGATAATAGATGCAATTGCCCCTTAGCAAATACTAAGAATTGTTCCAAGAGTCCCATATATGTGTATGTTATATAAAAGTGAATAATAATATTTGCAAATAACCTATAAGCATCCTGAATAATTTAATGTTTTCTATATTGCTTACCACATATTATACATTGTAAATGCTATGGAAAACGTTTCATTTTTTAAGGACTGATAGTAAGAGAAATGCCTGTAGTTGCTCACTAGAAAATCAACTTTCTCCCCTAAGCAATTTCTACCTACAGCAGGTTGAGTTCTTGGATATAAAACCTGCAGGAAGCCAACCATGCTTACAAGTGCCAACCAAGGTCTAAAGTGCAGGAAAGGGACAGATGTTTTACAGAAAGTATATCATTTCCTGCAAATTTGTATCTTACATTTTATCCCCAGCTCACAAAATGTACAAGATAGAATTTGCATGGTAAAAAGAGCTCTCTAACCAGAGAAATACTAACAATGGAATACACATTTTAAAAGGAAAGTGATTCCTATCAATGGAGACAGGTGTCTTGTCTATATGGTTTTTCAACCTTTATTATCTAATTGTAAAAGTCAGATTAATGATGTATGATAATGTAAGTTGGAATGCCAAAGACAAATATGTAATTTGAGAAGTATGGTAAGGACCTAAAATGCATTTCTAATTTCCAATGATGATGGAAAAGCAATTATAATGGATGCTTGCAAACAACTACAAGATTTTTGTTGATAAGAATAAGACACTTGAGGATCCATGTGATTATATTTTATGCTTCAGTCATTTTAATGCTAATTACATTTAGTTTGGCTTATGTTTTATCTCAGTTGCTGCTATCCAGCAAAAATGACATGGTAATAATTACCATGGCTTACTCTAACCATTGTAAATTCAATAAAAGTGTACAAATCATATTTCATTATCCAGCTGGAAGTAAAGAAAAAGTGTAGATCTGCCAATAATTTTGAAAGCATATTATCAAAAATCCATATAAAAAGAGCACATAAAGCATGTCAAGACAGGACTTTAATCACAGAGGACACTCTACACGGTTTGTCTTATTTCCTGAGTATCCACCACAGGCAATCTATGAAAGCACGGGTTTTGCCTTCATTATTGATACCATAAACTAGCTTTTATTTCTTGATATAGAAAATGCTTATCTATACAAGAAACTACTGATGATATGACAGTTGTTTCTTCTCAGATCAAGTAAAGGCTCAGAAAGTTTCTTACTAAATTTAACAAGAGAAAGTCATGTGGGAAGGAACTTTAGAGATGTAAGAAATATTGTGTTTCTTTTTAAACTACGATTTAGTAATTCTAAAATATATTTCCAGCCCAAATTTTATGTTACACTCTAATGTATGTGAATTTTTTTGTGTGCTAATATGAACTTGATAATCAGGACAATGTCATACCCACCATGCAAATTCTGAATCTCTTCCTGATGGAATTCAGCTGCTCTCTTTGTTATCCTTTTATGTTTCTCTCTTTGTTTTTGTCTTAGTCTGTCTGTCTGCCCCCCACTGCCACACGCACACACACACACACACACACACACACACACACACACACACACACACTTTAGGTAATGTATTGTGATGTGGGTTAGCATTTCCCTTACAAGAAGTATCTGAAGTTTTTAGCTTAAGAAGTATAAATGTAAGGGTTGAAACAGTCTGCTATGAAGAAGGGCTAGGAGAAGAAGGAAGTAAGTTTTACAACTCAGTTTTCAATTATGCAGAAATTATCATGGAAGTTAAAGACATCCTTTGTACTGTATTGTGTTAGTGATAACATATTATAGCTTTTACGTTTTTTGTTTGACAATTGAGTTTATAGTACATACTTTAATTATAATAAAAACTGAATTTGTTTCTTTATAGTGTGAATTTTGATTGTTTTATTTTGTTTTTCTCTGCTTTGGCAACAGAGTTGGGTCTCATTCTGTAGTTTAGCTAAATTAGAACTTACTGCCTCACAGGCTGGCCTCAAATTTGTCATTGTTCTTGTCTTAATTTTCTAAATCCTGGAATTCAAGGTGAGAACCAACAAGTACGAATTCTGTGATGTCTGTGGGTGTGTGTGTGTTTGTGTGTGTGTGTGTGTGTGCGTGTTAAAATCTACTACACATATTTCAAAAAGGTAGACTACTGTTTTCCTCATCATGCAATCTTATTACCCATATGCCAGTGTTATTTGAAGAAAACTCAGGGAAATGTGGCTGTAGCTCTTGCTTCTCACAGTGTGGACCATGCTAAGTAGCAGAAGCACACCCTGTAGTCTTGTTAGAAATGGAAAATATGTGTCTCTTGTGAAGGAAATAGAAATAGATCCTGCAGTTGAACAATAACCCAGGAGGCAAGTTCAGTTCTGAGAAACATCAAATAAGGCTACATCACAAATGCTGCAGTTAAATCTGGACTTATTTTACTTGTGTTTATACTATCTGCTTTCATGAAGCCATTAGTTCATCAAAAAAACATGACACCACTTCAGGCTGTCATGGAGACTTTCATTAGAGGCATCATAATTCAATAGAAAACAAATGTCAAGAGGCTTTATTAGAAACAATTTATGAGTGCTAAAGAAGTAAATATAAGCCTCTGACTGTGTATATATATATGTATATATATATATGTAGTTTATTTTATTGTTCCGTAGTACTTGAGTTGTATTCCATTCTGTGTATAGACACTTGATAGTTTGAAAATGGAATTAGTCTAATCTTCAGGTTAAACAACGAATAACACATGAAGATCCTCTTAAGTATTAGTGACCAATGCTAATGAAAAAATAACATAATTTACCTGGAATTAAGAGATAAGCCTTATTTAGAGAGGAAACAAAGAGAGTAACAATACCAAATGATGACACAAAACCATAGAGTCGCTAGTTACAAAGATGTGTGCACATTTTAATTATGTGCTATCTTTACTTGCTAACTAAAAGATTATAAAAAATCACTTATAAAGTTCTATAACTTTAATTGGGACAAATATTAGTTAAACAAAAACCCATGTGCTTCATCTAAGGTGAAATGTAATATTTCTATACTTATAAATTCAAATTGAAGTGCTTATATTAACAGAAACGACCTCAAAAATCGTCATTTCTCATGCAAAAATGACTTGTTTATGTAGATGTTTGGGAATTTGATATTAATAAATTATGAAGTGAGTTTATTTCTAATTACAATCAAATTACAATAATTACAAGGACATGATCTAAAAAATCTAGCAACAATGTTTGATAATAAAACTTTTATGTAATGTAGTCCATCACTTCTAACAATTATTTGTGATTTAGCTATTTATTGTTACAAACCATTCTATCTAAATGGCTGGATCTTACCTTCCTTAAAAAATAATATCTGCTAGTATATTCTGTGTATAATTCTTCAATGACTATAGGCATCCTAGCCAAGAAACAAGGACCATATTAACTCCAGAGCATCTGCCAGTCTCCTCCACCCCAGTGCTTTGGCTTTTTAAGTGGGTTAAATGGGAATTGTATTCAAATCCTCATACTGTGTTCCAAGGCAAGTGTCTTACAAACTGGCCAACCTGTCAGGTCCCAGAATTAAAAAAAAATGTTGATTTAGGTTTACATTTTACATAGATTGAATTTATTTGTTTAGCCAAACACTGAATAGTGACGTGACTTGCTCAGGTAACATATTTTCCTTGTTGTAGGTCAAACAGAAAGTATGGTTTGCAGATTTCCACATTATAGGAATCTAAACTACAGCAAGTTTTCAGTTTTGAGCCCTTTGTGCCCAAGCAAATGACATCTGAGAAGCAAATCTGAATATCAATGGGAGGCTACATACATTGTCTACTCATTCACTCTTTGTGTATAAAAATAATGAGATGAATTTTGAATAGTGCCTAAGGCTCTTATTCTCATAATTCCTTAAGTACAAACTGGGTGTATAGCTTAACTCCTTGTTTTGTCATTTCTAATACAAAGGGTCAAACCTAAATTTAAGTACTTTCAAAACCTCTCTATCCCTTGTATCCCTTGGTTTTGACATGCAATTGCTTACATTTACTTAATGCATTTAGCCTTAAAATAGATACAAGCGGTTATGTGTATGCCATTTTTAAATAGCTCACTGTGCACTAAAGGTGATGAACCAGGTGCAAATATAAATAAGATGCAACGTACAGAGAGACAAAATGCCAAGAAATGCTGCTATCATTTTAGCACTGTCTTTGGCTGAGAGTTATTCCTTTAAAAATGTGTGAAATCTCTGTAAGATTGGGCTATGATTGGGAACATGCAAATGAGGAACGTAAGAACCTCTTTCCTTTGCAGCTAGCCTTCTTATATGGGCATTATAATCTGGATCTGGAGGTTTTCATTCACTCAGCTGCTTTGCATCATGGAGTGTCAACCTTTTGACATACAGACATTCAGGCTTGAAAGTAAAATGAACATAAATGACTATGATTCCATGGAGAAAGACACAGTGAATTAAAATTTGAGACAACGGAAGTATAGTAGTACATTCTAAGAGTGAATAAACTCCCATGAAGGAGCAAAATAATTACATGAAATTTCTGTGGAGAAATACAGCAAAATTTCATCAAGTTAAGTATGCACTGTAATTATGCTGTTTGCTTGCTGATATACAGAAACATAGCAGAAAATCACTATTTGATAAAGTCTAAGGGCAACAGGTAAGCAAACTTTGCTGTGAAATTGCCAAAAATGTAAAAAATAGCTTGAAGGCAGTTGGAATAACACTAATTAAAATATAAACAAGGGTCTAATAAGAAATTATCTAAGATCCTATTGCTGAAGACAGCACATTGCTCAGACAAGGGGCTGTGAAGGAATCTTCCTGGATTTGACTTGGAAGCCTCCTCCCTTAGGATTATCTCTAACTATGCTTTAAGGAGTAATGTAAGATGCCAAAGGAAAAGAACAGTTAAAGTCCTATCCTTCTCAAATGTTTACAAATAGCAGCAGTAGCTTGTCAGTCAAGATATTCCAAAATGTGCCATAGTGGCAACTTTTCCTGGGGGGATAATGAACAGCCATACAATTGGCATTAACACTCACTATAAGGAATAAATTATTCTGGAAGTGTAAATTTACTCATCTACCCTGGTGAGGTCATAGAACTCCCGAGGAGAGCCTACTATCACCACTTAACAGTGCAATTTCTAACTATATTCTAAATATTTATCCTTATAGCTAAGCTAGGTGTAACTTTCATCCTTCATCAAATAAACTTCCTTTTGCAGAAAACACTGTTAAAGAGTTCAGAATAAATTTAAATGCGGAGTTTAAACAAGCTGACTGTGGCAACCCCTGGCCCGAGTAATACATTCCCACTTAAGGCTCGGAGAACATCATCGAAGAGGACACATGGCCTCATTGTGAGAGCCATAGGACCTAGACACATGCAGTGAGACTGTTTTTCCAAGGAAAAGAGAAAAAGATAAATAAATGGTTCAAATATTTAGGAGTAGGGAGAAGTAGAGAGATGAGGAGGGGGAAGAGTGGGAAGTAAATGAGATCAGGACATATTGTATAATATATTCAAAGAAGTGATAAAAACATTATGCGATTTTAAAAGAAAGACCTCATAAGAAAGCAATAAGATATTTGAAAAATAGTAATCATTGTTTCCTGGCCATCAAAAATTTCAGAATATATTAGTGATCAATTGTCAATCAATCTGAGTATGTGGAAGGAGAATTGAAATTACTGCTTTAAAGTTATTCCAACATTGGGTTAAATTTGTCAATTTCATAATAAAAGTAAATTCATTTTTACATTATTCTAATTAACAAATAAAACTAGACAATAGAAATTTCTATTCTTTTGTTTACGCTTAGCTAATTACCACTGCCAGGAAAAGACATTGTGCGTGTGATATGTTCATGAACACAGACAAACATATATGTAGCTCTGTTCATCAAGGCCATAAGCCAACCTCATATAGAGTATCTTGAATTGAGAAACAGAACCATGATTGTTTTTTAAGAAACAGCCTCTCACTAGACTGACTGGTAAGTGAGTCCCAGAGATCTACTTGTCTCTAGTTACCCAGCATTGAAATTATAAACTGTCACCACTATGTTAGAGTTTATAGATGACTGTTAGAGCCTGAACTGAGATCCTCATCCATACCTCGGTAGAAATTTATTGACAAAGCTATTGTCTCATCCCATGGAAATAAAGATAACTAAGTAACTAGAGTGGGGAGAAGGCTCGGAAAGTAAAATGTAAATTGCTGCTAATGCCATTGTTAGAACCTGGATTTGACTTCCAAGATACAAGCTAAAGCAATCAGCATTGTGGTTTGCATTTGTAACTGTAGGAATGCAGAGAGGACATCAATAGATCTCAGGAGCTCACTGTCCAACCTACCTAGCCTACATGGTATGCAACCAGTCAGTAAGACACTGTGGCCCAGGGAAAACAAAACTGGAGAAAAGGAGTAAATGGCTCCAGGGAAATAACACCTGAGTTTGCCCTGGCATTCACATGCATGTATGCACATAAACACATGTACAGTCCTCCCTCATAAATATACACACACTTCAAAGAGCTAAGCATCCTAACAGTGGGAAAAATGCATAACTTATGTCTTCATTTTTTTACCTGGATCTTATTAAATAGTAAAAGTTGCCACCGTATATGAACATCAAAGTGTCTTGTGTTACAAATGAGTCAATTAAGCTGGAACTTATGTGTTTCTAAAGTCCTGTGACTCCTCTACTATAGATACGTATATGCATGTATACATATACATACATACATACACACATTATATATGTATATAAATATAAAATGGGTCTTCAATCTTTTATCACCTGTGGTAATAGAATAAAGAGAAGGCTTTCAAGGACACCATCCATAGGAGTGCTACTCCATACTCCCACTTTAGTTTCAATCAGAAAAATCACAAGAGTTAGTTGCACTTATGTTTCATTATCTGTGTGCTGCAGGTTGAGAATAATTGCTGAATAAATTAGCATCAGATCAGAGAGCATGAAATTAAGGACACAAATAAAGTGAGTCGCAACATGGTAAATTGAAAACAAGTTGAAGACTTCCTAAGTTGAACATCAAGGCTGCATTTAAAAAAGGGAAAATACAGTTTCAACTCACACATACCGTAAAGTTGAAACCAAAGACATATTTTCAGCTTTTACATTTGATTTCCTTATACGTAGCATTCCTCTGGGTAGCAACATCAAGCAGAATATTTCATTAAGAGAATGAAAATTGAAAACTATCTTCTCTACTGCAGTGCTATCTCTCTTATAATAGAATTCACATCATCTGCATATGATCATGTGTGTTTTCATTGGCATTAGATCCTAATAATAAAGGTTTAAAGTCCATAAAAATATATAAGGAATTTGCCTGTCTCAGTTAAATTCCTCAGTATATAGTTGCACAAATATGACCTATAATAAATCAAGGATATATAAATATATATGAATATATCTCTAAAACTTAGGGCATTGCTTACTACTCTGAACCACATTTAGTTTAATACATGGAAATATGTACCTGTTCAATAATAAAATTTTTGGTCACATACATTTACTCACCAACATGCATAAAAGAGCATAATTTAATCCCTATGACTGTCCTTTAGGGTAGGTCTATTTACTTTTCGCTGTGACAGTAAGGCATAAGGTATTTAAATAAAGTAGCTATGTAATGGCATAGATTTAGATAAAATCAGTTTACTTAAATACTCTGTGCATTAAGGCCACCCAACAAAAAACCTCATTATTTTGCTAGGGAACTGAAAAAATGTGTGCAAATGTGAGAACATTAACCATGAATGTAGTTTCAGTGAGGAGGCCACAGAAATCACTGGGGCCTTGGGTAGTAGATCAGTGTTTATCATGGTTTATGAATGATCTTTGGGAACCCATTCCAAATAGAGGTATGTTCTCTCTCAGCCTAGACACATGGGGAAGGGCATAGGTCCTGCCCTGGATAAAATAACAATAACAGACTTTGAGATCCCCCCAAGGAGGGCCTCACCTTCCCTGGGGAATGATGTCGGGATTGGGTGGGAGGCTGGGGTGGTTGGTGGAGGGATAAGGGAGGAGGGGTGGGAGAGGAAGCTGGAATTGATATGTGAAGTATTCATGTTTCTAATTTAAATTAAAAAATCAAAAAAATTAAAAGAAAAAGAATAAAATAGAAAAAACAAGAAAAAATAAAAATAAAAAAGACCAAAAAAAAAAAAACTCATAATGTGACCAATGATTACTTAGCCACTTTTCTTGTATCTCTATGTTCATTTGATTTTGGTTTAATGCAATTGTTTTACATTTATTTATATATTTTAGTCTTTCTGTGCACATACACATGGGCATTCATGTGAATATCATGTCAAATAGTAGTCTTTGACCAGGTCATTTTGAGTACTATGTGCAAACTAAGTGACTTATGACAAAACTGTATGTAAGAAAATCATTCCTGGGCCAGTGGAGGACCAGTGAAATTCTTTATTGAGCAATTGAAAGCTTAAAGTTTTTGACATCCTTCATGGAAAAGCATAGAATAGAAATGCATTCATAAGATGCTAACACATACTTAAATGCATGTAAAACTCTGGTACTTCTGAATAAACTATACATTCTGTACCTAAAAATAAATTATGGATTAATTTATTTTATTTTTCTAGGTTATTGATGAGAAAACTTAATTCCCAGTAACAAAAAACTAAACAAATTAAAAATATGTAAATGGGGGCTGACATATGACTTGGCTGCTAGGCTCACAAGTAAAAATAAAAATTTACATTAACAACCAAAACATAAAAAACATAATCTATTTTTGTGTTTTTCCCAAATCTATTTTTGTTTTCTGGCAGTGAATTCATGATAAATGAATATACAACTTATAAAATGAAAAATCTGTGCTCACCACAAAGCATCTTTAGGAAAAAATCTACTAAAATATAATGTAATTTTTACCAGTTGAGAAATTAATATTTCAGTTTAGACAATGATAATTTAAACAGTTACCCATGATGTCTCTCTCTCTCTCTCTCTCTCTCTGACACACACACACACACACACACACACACACTCTCTCTCTCTCTCTCTCTCTCACACACACACACTGTGCCACTGTACTTACTTTTGGTCACAACGCCTTCTAGATGGATGATGTTTGGATGATCAAACTGCCCCATGATACTTGCTTCACCCAGGAAATCTCGGCGCTGCTTTTCAGTATAGCCTACTTTAAGCGTTTTAATAGCCACAGGTAATTCTCTTTTCCCTGGTAGTTTCAAACGTCCACTACAAACTTCACCAAATTCACCTTCGATAAAGATAAAAAATAATGTATAAACTCTTTTAGAATTCTTACTCTAATAAAATTCTAAATTCATGAAGCATTAAGGTTCAGATGGAAGGAGATAAACTAAAGGTGAGACCAAACATGCATAGCAGAATTAATGAAAGTAAATGTTACATTGGGAAATACCTAGTACGGATGATCAAAAAACACTTTAGAGTTTACTAGTTTCATCCATTTAATATAAACAATCCAAATGGTAACATTAGAAAGAAATTAAGAAAACAAAACAACACTGACTCTAACTCATCTTGTTTTTACTTTGCTGTGAGAGGTCTACCAGTACTTATTACTGATGAAAAAATTAAGAAAAGAAAAGGGAACAAGGCACAGATTAATTAAGTTATATAAGCACATGATCAAGTTGTATTGAAGAAAGCAAATACTTTCCAGTATTATAAATTCAGTGTAGATACATATATGCAACACTACATGGGAAAAGATTCTTTTTTTTTTTTTGGTCTCTCTGATGAGAAGGCAGACATTTGTTCATTTATGAGCTACTTAGAAGTTTGTCTTAAAAGGTGAACAGTTACAAACAGTTTTGAGAGGAAATCAATTACAAGAGGTTAAGAACATTATGTGTGAGAGCAGGACATTGATATATTACATTCTGAGTATAAACAAGGAGAAGAGGTCAGAATGTAGATGTCCGCATACCTGCTCCAATGACTCTCTCAATGGTGATGCAGGAAGCTTCGATCTCTTTGGCAAATTCATGGACAGCTTGATTGGGATCTTCGTATGTGTGTGGATCAATGTAGGTTCTTACTCCTGGCAGTTTTACTGTAACAATACATGGACATTAATGGAGTAGAGTGGATGTACTTAATTATCAACTTTGCTAACACTCTAGTGTGACTGAACTCTCTAACTTCTAAAAGGAGTTGAGTTTCAAGAAATGACTTTCTTCTGATTTACGACAGTTATGTCCACAGCTATTTTACTTTTATAACTTAAAAAGATTGATGTTCCCCTACACAAGAAATGTTTAATATGCTAGCATATCTATGTAATCATCTTCCAAGTTACTGTTCAGACTGTGAGACTCCAATGCATATTGAGAACACTTTGATGATTGAAGAGGGCACAAAAAATGGCCTATTTGTTGGCTTGTTCTATAGGGTCATTTTTATATATTGTAATAGACTATTAAGTCTGATTCCAAAGAACATTTAAAATTACTCCTGGTGTTGCTGGAATAGAAATCAAAAGGTAAACGGAACTTCTTTTCACATGGTGTCTGTTCCAAGAGATCTGTAAAGCATCTGAGTTTCAGTTACTGATAATCACACCAGAATTGCTTTTTAAAGATGGATAACAGACACATAAAACTGGAAAGCACATTCCATGCTTTCCAGCATGATGGGTAAGGTCTTAGAGAGAGACTGAAGCAAAATAAGTCTGCCCTCACCTATTTTTCACATCAACTCATGTTGTGGACACTTACTAAAAAGTGGACACTATAAAATACCAATTAAAGCTCATTATGCTATTTTTAAGCTTATTATTGTAACTGAATTTCACATATTTCTTGAAAAGTGTCGTCCTTTTCAGGTCGTCTTAACCAAGGCTGCTGAGAGAAGGGCTTTGTACCCCAGGAAATTCCCATTGCAGTCTTACAAAAAGAAACAGCTGAGTGACATTCATTCATTAGGCCCGCTGGCATGATTTAATGATAGATTTCTATTCACTCTTCACAGAACTTGGAATTCACCTGGGATTTTAATTTGAACTACAGTAGTGTTTTTATGGTAGGCAAGAAAATTTATTTTAATGATTAAAATGGATTAAATTAATTTAGTTTTGGACTGAATAAACCATTCAGAGGTTGCCCAAGTCCAGGAGTTATATATGCTAGGAGTACTTGTTTGTTTTATACATAATAGATTTGGTCAAGAATTACAAATCGCCTAACACGAGGAGCAATCTGAATAATAAAATCTCTCATTTTATTTTGCACAATTTGCTTACTGTGCCCATTATGAAAGTGCATCTTTTCCTCTTCTGGATCCTGCTTTGCTTTGCTGTAGCCACACCTCCTAGAACAAAGGGAACCACAGTTAGCCACATCTAAAAGTGGTAAATCAACTATATCACGCATAGAGCACTGATTGCAATTGAATCTTCTCAAACCAAGGGCCAGTTACCCTACTAGCAATAAGAAATGACAGAAACACTCATTTGGAATGGAAGGCACTTTTCAAGTTGCTAGTTTTGATGTTCAACAAATCATGTTCTCTAGATTCAACTGTCTTAAACCATCTAAGTCTATACTAAAAGTAATTTCCTCATATGCCTCACACCAGCCGTCTTTTGTTCTCTCCTTCATTTCCAGCTAATTTGCCACTGCCCTTTTTAGTTGTAATTGATCAATATTTTCCTCTGTTTCCATGGTATCCTGAAACTTTTTGGTCTTACTTTCTTCCTCCCTCCCTCCCTCCATCCCTCCTTCCATTCCTTCCTTCCTTTCCTTCTTTCTTTTACTTGTCCCCTTCCCACTTCTTCAATGCTTACTCTAGCCTCTT
Source organism: Mesocricetus auratus (assembly GCF_017639785.1). Taxonomy (NCBI): domain Eukaryota; kingdom Metazoa; phylum Chordata; class Mammalia; order Rodentia; family Cricetidae; genus Mesocricetus; species Mesocricetus auratus. Next base: position 61,510,609 of record NW_024429190.1, read on the forward strand.
CAGCAGCTCTTTTCAGTCATGTATGCTCAGTCCATTGTATAATTCAGCAGAAATCAATCTTGCCTCTTACCTCTATCCATAAAATCTTCATTTCTTGTTGTCTTTACTAGTCAATAATTTGCAAGGTTTGGAAAACTTCTTTCATTCTGACATAATCTATATTTCATAAATGAGAACTTTTAATTTGGTGACTACATATTACTTTGAATTATTTTTACTCACTAAAATACGTCTTTTATTTTTTCTGATTCCTTTTTCTTCTTTCTCTTTTTATGAATGGATATGTTCAAAGATCTCTATTATTCTTCATTCTATCCAACCATTTTCATGTTTTTTCTTTAATAGCTCTGAATTAATTTCTTAGAAAATTGTATTCTCACTTTGTAAAAATATGATTTATTAATATATTCTAGGGCCATTCCAACTCAATGTACCTAACAAATAAGCAATGTTTAATGTTTAAACCATTTCTCTTTACTTTTTTCAACCATTTTCATTCCATTTTCTGTGACTAAGTCCAACATGACCACCTTTCATAATATTTGAACAATTTTCTTATTCTTTGCTATGACTCATTTGTCATATCCCAAGCGTTCTACAATATGCACTCTATGATACAGACTCCCTAGCATCTCTAGCACTTCTTCATGAATACCTTTGCATTTATTATCTGGAAGTCTGTGCCTTCAGAACATTGTCTATCTATTCTGTAACTTATTTTGTAAAGTATACTAACTATTCTTTATTATTTTTTTATTCTATGGATATCAGGCTGTCCTAGTGGTCACGATGTACTCCAGGCTGGCATCCAACTCACAAAGATCCTTCTGCCACTGCCTCCAGAGTTCCAGGATTAAAGATGTTTGCCACTTCCTGGTGACCCTTGAAAGTGTACTAGATAGTCATACTGCCAAAATTTATCACTTAAGATATTAGTCTATCAAATGATCTTCCTACTTAAAGCCTTTAATAAAATTAGTAAAGTATTGAAAGTATCTTTTATCCTTTGCTACAATTTATTTTTCCCTACTACATATTATCTAAAGTCTCTGATAGCTCAGCATGTTTTCATATATCTGGACTTATCTGTTCTTTTTAAGGATATTCTCTATAACAATGTCCAAATATTGAAATTCTTTTCAATATTTGTTTTATGTATTTCCCTAACACCTCAGCTGCAGGAATCTCTATTCTCTCAGGATGTGATTTTTACACAGTAGTGCAATACACCCATTTTAGTATGACTTTCCTTCAGCATTTGTCAGCTACTTAAATGACAGGAACTAGTTTTCACTTACAAATTTCATCAGAGACCTAGTATCTGATTTGGAGTTGGCATTCAACATATTTTTACATAGATGAATGAATAAATGAATGACTGGATGATGGTTTGATTGTGCCTACACAATGACAGGTCTTTGGAAGATGACTATGTTGATGAAAACCGAGTTGATGTGGTACATGATTAACCATATAACATTAAACAGCAAGAAAAAATAAAAATGTTTAAATTATTTTCAGTGAAACTCAAAGGAAGTGATTTTACTATTCATAAGATCCCACAACAAAATTGAATTCATCAGATATTAAAGTTTCATTTATTACTGCATTAAGAAAGTGCAACCAGAATGAATATGTATTTCATTACAAATTTGGTTGATGATTATTGTGTGCTATAGGTACAGTGTCAAATAGTTCTACACCATGATGTCTCTTTGGTTTTGCACATGCAGATATTTAAAACTATTCATGTACAATAGAATAAAGACAATACAGAGGTTGTTTTGCAGTTTCCTAGATATTATTCAACAGATAAAACAAAAAATATCTTAATGCCACTTTTTTTTCAAGAGTACAAATACCAGTGTTGCGTTAAAGAACTGGAAATTAAATAGTAAAACACACCTGATACAGTTTTTGGAGAACTTATATAATGTGATTAAAATGTACTGTTTTTAGAAAAGGAGAATGCACCCTAGGGATCTGGCATGTTTTGAATCTTATTAAAAAGCCCTTAAGACATGAATCACCTCATCACCGTGAGATGGATAGAAAAGTGTACAAACAAATACACAAAATTGTAAAGAAATAGAATTTTGTTCATTCCAGATAATTTGGGTTATTTTCCTACATTGTTTGTTAGGTATCATGTATTTCTTTTTATTTCTAATTTAAGTGACTCAAGAGAGCAGTTACTGCTGTTTCTTACCAACAGTGCTCTAAACACAATCATATACATTTATCCTGAGATTTGTGTTATCTTAGTAATCCTGGCAAAGACTTTGTTGTAGGAATTTTAGGGAAATATAAAAGGCTTATGCATTCTTATAGTTTACATCAGCAAACAAGATACAAGCATCCATTTCCACTCTCAAAACTTCCTTTTGAAAAGTAAATATATTAATAATAAACTTCCAACACTGCATCTTCAATAACTTTTACCATTAAATAGGTCATGTAAAACCTCTGCATGATATGGAAGTAAAATTTCAGACCTCATCTGAACAACTATCTGGGAATATATTGGTGAGGAACAGTTAACATTTAATACCTGGTGTTGAGAGTCAGGAGGAAAATATATAGGGGTTGTTTTACACTATAGGTGTCTCTTAAGCTCTGTATCATATATGCTGCATGTCACATTAGCACATAAAATTAAGTTCTGGAACATGTAAAGCATTATTATAACAAGCTTCAACAAGACACAGTCAGTGAAAGTGCAGCTGGCAGTGGCAGGCTCATTAACAAAGTTTTGCACAGGATCATGTTCAGTCAGGATCATCTTGTCTACCTGTTCAAAATGTGTCACTTTAACCAGTCAAACAGTCAATGAATATGTCACTCAGCATATAAGCTGTTCCTACTCTGTTCCAAATTTATTTTTTTCTTGAACAGAGAAGACATTCATTATTTTTCTTCATATAGCTAGTTTTATTGATCTTTGAAATAATTGCCATAGCACTAGATGTAGGGTTTGTTTATACAGAAGCCATCTGGTAATTTATTGTCCAGTTTTCAAGATAAAGATATTTTAAATTATTTTTCTGTAACTGAGATAATATAGGACAGTCATAAGCAGTCATGTGCATTAGTTATTATTCACTAAAATCCCAAAGACGTGCTTGGCATGTAAATACATCCATGACCATTGTTTTCCTTAACAATCCTAAGAATCAAAATGTTGTATCCTTTATAACAGTAATATTGATTTTGATAATTTGATTCTAGCTATCAAATTTCTAGTTGGACTTTGGAAAACCCATAATCCATGAACAGATAAACAATTATGTAGGGATGATGGTATATATTAATAATTTATTTCTGGGCATATATTGAAATTTGATAATAAATTTGGGATAGAAGTGTAAGGTACTTCAGAGTACCAAGCAATACATAGAAACAGTAAATTATTAATGACTCTTTTGTACCTAATGAGGAAATGCCTGGTTAATGGAATAACCAAGAAGAAAGTATAAAACTTGCCTCAAACAACATTCTTCATATGACAAAGTATCACATTATCTTAATCTATAGTAAAATGTTATGAAAAAATTTACTAATATTGCATTGATTACAATAGTGTAAAGAGGGATTGATTATGTGTATATTTCTTTATCACTCTTTTATTTTGAAGTTTTATTATAATGTGCTTTTGTTGAACTTTATGTCAAAACTTTTGAGCCCTCAACAATTTACAAAGCATTGGCATTTATGTCTTACTCATAGAAACTTCAAAATAAAGTATTCTAAGCAATGTGTCCCTATGTATTCCCCTGCTGGCTTGAAATTTGATATGATAAACTGTCCCAAACTTACAAAGATACACCATCCTCTTCCTCCAGAGTGCTAAATTTAAAAGGCCTATACCACCACACCCAAAGTATTCTTTCTTAAAAAAATATCTCTTTGTGCCAACACACTCATTTTCTATTCTGACATATTAATGCCCTTAACCTTTGCATAATGTTCAATTTAGGGAATTTTATTGCTGGAATCTTAAAAAATTAAGGCACAGATTTTGTGAAAAAAATTGACTTTTACACTTCAAGAGTGTCTCCAATTAAGTCAGGACTTTGGTCTCTTGTGTTAAGATTCAGCATATGGCAGTAGGAGGAACTCAAAGAATTAGGGTCACCCGAGGTACCAAACTGACTCAAGCTCAGTCTGCACTGGAGAGTAAGAAAATTCCAGTAGGTAGAGTTGGGAACACATGATGAAGAGTTTTATCCACTTAAACACAGATGTTTTACATGAAAGTTCAGTTTGCTTTATAAAAGGAAACAAAAAATAAGAACACTAGGCTTTCAGTATATCAACTAAACACTGGATGAATAAATTTTCTTTTATGGGATAGCGTTTTTTCAATAAGTGTATGGCAAGGTTATATGCAAGTGAGCATAAATGGGCTATTGGACATTTAGGTTGTCTTACTACCAGAAAGTTATAATCTTCATTCATACTTATCTTACATAAATAGAAGGAAGCCAAGATGCCAGATCTTTGTGGATAGGGACATGTAAACTACGAATAAAATTCACTGAATCTTCTCATTTGTACTCCTCACAGGAAAAATGCTTCTATGTGGAAAAATAATCTCTGCAACTGTGGGAATGGCATGATGAATATTTTATAAAAAAAGCCTTTGTAAAACATTGTAGTACCTGAGAATTTGCGTTTTTAACTTAGCCATGATATCCTTTTGTGATCACCAATAATAGAAAACTGAAGATTTTCTTACTTTAAATAATATAAAGATGGATTGGAGTCTATTCTCATTGTTAAATTAAAATTTAATTCACTTAGAATATTGATATAACAATACATTTCATAAGGCATGATACAAGAAGATTGGTTTCACATTTCCTGTAAGGTTTGTACAACTATTCCAAGAAACATGTAATTAATACATGAGCAAGAAGGTAGTTAAGTTGAAAATCTGAGATGAGGATGAATCAAAGAAATCATGATCTATTCAGATTTAAATGTATGAGCCCCATTTACACACACAAATTTAACTCATCAGCAAAAATCAGGTATTCTCAAATAATTTTTGATTACTACATTGATAATGAGAGTAGCAATTTAAAATGCCTCCCCTGGATCAGTGGCTAGTTCACTTGTTGCTCCTTTTGACAGATAGAGTTCATAGAACTCATTGAGTCACACACACAACTCTAGCACAGAGGATCCAGTGCCTCCCTCTGGCTTTTGAGAGCACTGCACACACATTCACAAAGCCAAATTCAGACACACAATATAGATACAGCAAAAATCACTCTTAGATTTCAAAAAAGTCATCACTTAATCTTCTAAATGCATTTTTAAACTGACTTTTATTGACATTTTTGACTACAAATGAAAGTTATACACAAATGCAAGGGTTGGGACTCTAACCTACAAAAGAAATGTCTAGATTATTTTACAATCTAGCTCACTGTGATGCATGAGTCCCTCTAAATGTAACAATGCAGTATTCCTGTCTACCCCATGTTAAAGTATTAAAATTATAAGCAACCACATTTTAATTTTCTTTTGTTTACAAATAATTCAGGTTATTTCAATTGGGCATTGATATATATATATACATATATATATATATAACTTTAGTGGTATCAAAATAGGAATATCACTTCAGATATAAGAAATAATTCAATTCCATTATAATTATATTGTATTTCCTCATCAATGTCACATGTATCCATGATAATTATGATGATAGAAGACTGTGGTCACATTATGGACATTCAATGGTTCTGGGAGACAGAAGGGCGATTTTGTCTGGACAGAAGTAGCATTGTACTTCCATGTATGATATGGATTTCATAGAATGGAACAACAAAAACAGTGACATGTTAAATGGGATAGATCTTGACAGATGCACTCTGCTCTGCTCATAGTATTTTATTTAAAATGACCCGTTGTCAAAATCCTCAGGAGTTTATTTTTCCTGGAATGAGGGCTATCTACTGTTCCGAACTTTAAGTGTAGTCTACTCTTCTCAACTTTAAAGCGTAGCTGGATCACTAACTGGTAAGATGAACACAGTTGGAGAAAGTAAAGAAATGCTGGAGGTAGGTTAGAGAGCAGGACTTCACACAGGTGAGAGGCGGGAGGGAACACTAACCATATTAGGCTTGGATGGGCAACAGCGCACAGGGAAGAAGCCCTTCCACAGCCACATTCGCAGCAACTGAAAAGCAAACAAGAGAGCCCAAGATAAGGAAGCGATCCCACTCCCTCAGAACAGCATTAGACACTGGGTTTCCCTCAGCTGTCTGCGTTTCTTTCCAAGACATAAATTCCTCCACATGTACAATCAATGTTTTTCTCACAGTGCCCTTTAACTTAAGAAATCTCTCAGATTACAAAATAAAGAGTAGTTCAAAGTACCTATTTTTCCTTTCCTTAAAATTATTATTCAGTAGGAAACACAATGAGGCAATAAATTTGAATTGATCTCAATTAAATATAACATGGAAATAAAGATATGTAAAATTAAATCTTTCTTTTTTAATGAATTCCCTCAAAGTTATATCTCGAAGATGCAGGTAGTTATTTAATGGCAGGTTTTGTAGGTAGCCTCAAGTTTAGAGTGAAAACAAGCTCTTACTCTTTCAAACCCACTGATACTTAATGTTAATGAAATTAGTTAGCATAGACTATTGAAAATGTCATGTTAGGTGACTCTATAATATCTTTTGGAAGAACGTCAATTTTAATTTGCATATTTGGATGTTGAAAATTCACTCATAAGTGTATAATTTCAGATTATAGTTATATAAAAGTAAATTGTATATAATGCATACATTTCTGGGAATATTACAACACTGGAAATTACTTTTGATTTTCAAAATACTGATAGTAAATGTCCAAAAATATGAAGTAAATTGTTTAATGAAATGCATTTTATTGGTAGAAACCATGTAAACTTGTGGCAGAATTCAGCAAAGAAGTGATTTAGTGCTTCAATACACTCACTTCCATTTATTTTTATGAACAGCATTTATAGTAATTTCTGGAGAACTGTAATGGAATTCCATTATGATGTCATACAGAGTCAGGTCCAGGCTTACGACTGAAATCATTCTATTTTGAATCTTACTTGAAATGTGTCTACTGCATTTTATATGAAATTTAGAAAGGAAAATAAAGGGTTCTCTAATATATTTCCAAGTGCCTATAAAGACAGATAAGCATGACTAAAAACAATACCAATGAACTTTTCCGACAAGAATATACCGGTCCATATGTTTAATTTATTTCTCCCTCTCCATCCTTTTCCTCTCAAAGCATCATCATACTTTAATTCCAAGTATTCATAAGTGTCTGAGTATTTGATTATCACTTGATAAGTAAACTGATACTGTAACATTTCTTTAAATGCAAATATCCATAATTGTATATTTTTATAAAATTAATTCAAATCATAGTTACCTAGAAACATAGTAGATCATGGCAGACACAAATTTCAGATTCTGTCAATGGGTCCACTGCTCCTGTTCCTGCTTAGCACATAGTCTTCCAGATAGGGCAATGGTTAAAATCTTATGCATGTGACTATAGTGATATATTACTTATTATTTATTGAAGCTGGACTGAGGATTCAAAAAAGCAAAGTCATCCACAAGCCTTAGAAACTCGGCACACACCTTTAATCTCAGCAGTAAGAAACTAGGAGGTGGTGGGACACACCTTTAATCCCAGGAGTCAGGATTAAGAGATAGACAGATCTACACAAGAATGAATCAGTTTAAAAGAGAATTATAGCTCACACCTATAATCTCAACATTAGGGAAGTATATAAAACATAAGCAAGATCTTAGAAAGGCATTCATTCTCCAGCCACACTGAGCAGAGGTTACATTTCAGGCTTGATGAGGGCTTGTGGAGATAGGATCAGCCATTCAGCCTGAGGTTGAGGGAAGAAGCTAGTGGCCAGCTGCTTTGCTTTCTGATACTCAGCTTGAAGTTTGAACACCAGTATCAGTCTCTGGATCTTTTATTAATTCATGTTACATGTAACTTTGTAACTTTCCTAGTGTTCTTGGCTTGTCTCAGCACTTAGATTACAAGTACAAGAACATTGCTCCATGGCCCAGGCCAGCCTATCAGCCTCATGTCTAGTCCTGCTTTACTAAAAGCTGTCACCTTTGCTTGAGTGTGCTTTTTTTTTTTACTTTTTGATGCTGCTAATGCTAGGAGAGAGTGGTGGAGACTTAGATACTACAAACTGAAACAATATCGTTTTGGCCCTGTTTTTTGAGTGTTGGTTTCATGAGATGGAGACAATTTTTAGATTTTGTTGCCTTTATATTCAAAATTTAAATTCAGTAACAACATATTCCTATAATTGCTGTTAAAAATACCATTGCCATATTTACTTATGCATTAATTGTATTTATGCAATACAACTCAACAAATAAAACCAACCCAGGCAAAAGTATTCAGTTGAGTTTAGTAGATAAACGCTGATGTCATTTCCCCTCATGTAAACTATTTCCATGATAAAGGTTTATAAAGAGACTTAGAATTGTTCTTAAGTATGCTATAACAACCAACTGTTATTAGACATCATCTATCAATAATTAGAGTTTTAATAACAAGAAATCAAAGTCAGGACTGTAACAATAATAGAAATATTTTATTCAGTTCTTGGGTTTAAAGTTAGAAATTATTATAATCTTATTTATTAGAATGAATGCCTCTCTTTTCTCCTCTCTCTCTCTCTCTCTCTTTCTCTCTCTTCTACTCCCGTGAAATTTACTATAATAATATAATTTATTCATGAAAAATAAATTTCTTTCACCCGTTACTACAATTTTACTTTGTTTTCGATACATTTAATAAAATAAAGTCAAATAAAACATATACACAAGTTTTTTTTTAATCATTGCTCTAGGTAATTTACCAACTGTCTTTGACTTGTGAGAGGATATGGAAATATTACTTTGATCCATTGGAACTCTATTAGGGCTAAGTAGATATAATTATTTTTTTACATTTTTTAATTTAAATTAGAAACAAGTTTCTTTTACGTGTCAATCCCAGTTCCCTCTCTTTCCCCTCCTTCCCTGCCCCCACCGATTCATTATTTTAGCAATAACATAATCAATGTAAAAAGATAGGCCTTTTGATCAAAGAGTAATTATTTTCATAATTCACATACCATTGCCATATTGCATAGTCTGCTTTTATAATATAAGTGAGCATTTAACTACATGCCAATACATATAGAGAATTTTCAGTGTGATTTTTAAAATTTCCACAAAATATATTTTCTAAGGATTTAGTGATGAAAGGCTTCTTGTATTCAAATGTAATTAAAAATGAGGTTTTGTTTCTATGCATACTTGAAGCAGATAAATAACTCCATAAAAGTCATTTAAAATAAATTCATAGGAGTTTATCACAAGGACACAATAGCACGTAGTCCAGTAAAGGGACGTTTAAATTCAAGCCTTCAAGATAATTTAGAAATTGAAAGTCAAATGTACTACAAATAGCAGTCAATAAAATTTCTGGGAGCTATGGTTGGGCATAGGGACATCTGCATTCTTGGCAGCTCTAAGCACTTGGAACTCTCCAAGTAACTACTGGCAGCTATTGCAAGATGATGCCTATCTATGATTCAAATCATTTAGCTATTTCAGGCTTTCAATTAAAAATAGTTTTGTTTTAATTAAATATTTCTATTTGCCCTTCTAAAGATTTGAATTTGATAATAGTATTTCTGACACATGTATTTGTGACAGGTGAGAGAGAGAGAGAGACAGAGAGAGAGAGAGAGAGAGAGAGAGAATCTTGTGCACCTGTTCCATTGTGAGCAAGATAATCTCATTTCTATAGAAGCATGTGGTTATTTATACCTCAAGGGAAGTGATCATCGAGATCCTAGATCAGAAAAAAAGACTAGAAGCTACGAAGGAGTGACAACTTAAATTGTCAAATAAGGGATCATAAGAATCACATAACAAGAACAATTAGATGCCACCAGATAGAAAACAAAAACAGCAAAGGAGCCAAGTTCAGAAAATAAATATTGGGACAGAAACTGTTTTTAATTTACTATTAAAATAAAAAGGCTAAGTCATTTATTCTTTGATAGTGAATCCACAGAGAAAAACAGTACTCCATACTGGAGCAAACAGAGAGGTGTAGTGCATTTATTAGATAGATGACACTTTGCTTAGTCTCAGTAGAGTTCACATCTTAAATTTTCATTGGCATGGGATAATAAACCAGGAAGTCTCTATAGCTGGAGACCAGGAGTGCCTGGCAGCTTTGGTACTGTGATTCTACATGTTGGATTAAAAACAGTCGTTTGCATTCACTATGTCTGCATTGCTATTGCAATTTACAGCATATAGCTGACAATCCATTTCAAAGATGGGCCTTTGAACTTGTTATGACAGTAAGAGGTCACTGGTATTTGCCACTTTAATCACCACTGGACTGGATGCAAATTTCCTTTGTTATTCACTTCTTTGCACCACATTCTTCCCCACATTCTGATTTCCTTGAGCTACTCTGCAAATTTAAGAAAGTTCATGAAAACTTCTGCTATGGAATTCTCTTCTTGTTGAGCACTGTTTAAAAGAAATTATACAGAACACCAAAGCAAATTTGCACAGTGTGGCCTGTAGCATAAGGCTTTAAAAAATATGACCTAGTTTTCTTCTGTTGCTGTGATGATGCATCCATCAAAAGTAATGTAAATGAGGAAAGGGTTTATTTCTGACTATAGTTTATATTAAGGGAAGTCATGACAGGAACTAAAGGCAGGAGGAATTTGGAGGTAGGAACTGAAGCAGAGACCATAGAGGAACACTCTTTGCTGATTGTCACCTCATGGCTTGTTTAGCTTGTTTTCCCACACAACCAAATAGTAACACTCTAGGCCTGGCACCAACATAAACTGAATCTTCCCATATCAATCATCACTCAATAAAATGCCCCACAAAAGCCCAGAAGCCAACGTGATAAAGGCAATAGTTCAATCTACATTCCCTCCTCCCAGCTTGTACAAAAACTAAACAGTATAGAGGGATTCCTTAAGCAAACTCAGCAATATAAGTTCCATAATACTACTTAAATGTGTACAAGATAGAGATTATATTGCATAAACTGTGGCAAAAAGAAATTATAGGCAAGTCATTTTAAATAGGGAATCAAAAAACACAAAAATTATTACATTGAAAACAATTATTTCTACCTGGAATGATAATGCAAACTACATGAAAGCTAAATAAAAAAAGAAAATAAAGTATTTGAGGACCTCAAACTACACTTCAATTCCTTTATTTCTATTCTGAAAAGCTATATATAAATGATGAGTCACCCCAGGTGTTTCATTTAATCATTCTAATGAACCAAAAGCACTAAAATAGAGTGGAATCCTCCATGGATTCTACAAAGAAGGGTCAACAATAAAACTAACAAATATATTCAAACAGCAATGAATACCATAAATTATCTTGTAAACTTTTGCCTTAGTGGTAGAGCAGTCATCACTACAGGAAAACATTCACTAAAAATCTGTTGTTCACTTTTACAATACAAAAATTATGGCAAAACAGTTTTCTTCTCACACATAATATGCTGTTTCCAATCATAGCTATATTTTATAAGGAGTAGAAATTATTTTAGAAAAGAAAACAAATAATATTAAACAACAAAAGCCAATGACCAAATCTTATCTTAACACAAAAAATGAGGAACCTTGTTTATAAGACAAAAATATCAGTAGTATTTCTATAGCAATTAAAAGCTTCTAGATTCTGTCCATGTTAAGTAATTTTGATGCAATACTTATCCAATAAATACTTTTATTGAATTATGTGTTTGTCTTATAATGGTCTTGGGTAAACTTATTTAAGGAATGAAAGGGGATGATTTATAATTAGCCCATTAATTATCTGAATGTTAATAAAATCTTCTAAAGTGCATGGAAATGCTTATGAACAAATTGTCTCCTTGTAGGTACTTCAAATAATCTCCTGCAATTTGTTTACAATATTAATTTACATTGTCTACAAATGAAGTGTGACATTGCTAGATAATTCCAAATGCTATCACATCTTTTAATTATTCAAACAAGATTTCCTTAATATGCATCTGTAGAGGTTTCAGTTAATTGTAAGGTTAGTGTTATCAAAGTTTCCTATGTACTTTCTTATTTCTATGCCAGTTACTTGAATGGTTTAGCTATGTATCTTACAAAATAGCATAGCTATTGAATTGTCTTTTCTCTTCCTTCTTAGTTCCTGGACCACAATCTTCAAGTTAACTGAAAACAAATCTCAGCTTCCTCTATGTGCCTTCCAAGACCAATCCTGCAGGTAATATCTGATATTTTCCCAAGAAAGATGTTTCTTCCAGAATCAGAATATAATAGAATAACTTTAATTCATATATACACAATATATATGCATGTATATTTAAGACCAATTCTAATAAGGCAATTAAATTAGATGTGCTTTCTTCTTTTCATGAATATTTTCTGAAATTATGGAAGGCCTTGACATGATATTACTAGGCATTCAACCATAGGATGGAAAGCTATATAGATGCTTACAGAAAATGGAGAACATCACCACCTATACAACTTTGACCAATGCCAATAGTAGCAGACCAATCAAATTCTAAAGAAGAATTTTTTTAATTGTCTTACCAGTTTTTATTTAATCCAGAGTAATAGAGATAAACACAGCACGAATATTACTAACTATAGGAAAGCACCCTCAGAATGTTGTAAATATGAAAAATTTTACTGGTTCACTACACAACGTGTACTTTCTTTTAGAATGCCAAGTTATGCCATTTATGAATCCATCAGAATAATGACATTCCTATGCTTCCTCGCTGTTCTGTATCACTGACTTACATAATTGAATGTCTTTTTCTCTGATGTTTTCTTTAAAATAAAAAGAGGAACAGGCAAATATGAGTATTTTTAAGTATTTTTAATTTTAAATATTTTATTAATGACTCATAAAGTATGTTATGCATATTATATTGGTAAATTGTCACATGTTGAATTCACCGAGAAGACAGCTCTGGAAGCAGGGTTGCCATCTTACCACTTTTTCAGAACTAACCATATTAGTCTCAAAATAGCTCGGTCTTCTGGTGTGTGGGTACTGCCCTAATCTGTGATTTCGAGGGAAGACAATAACAGAATAACCCAAGAATACAAACAGATAGTGATTCTCAACCTTCCTAATGCTGCAGCACTTTATAATACAATTCCTCATGTTGTGTTGATCCTTATTATAAAATTATTTTGTTGCTACTTCATAACTACAATTTTGCTACTGTTAATGGATCACAAATTTCTGATGTGCAAACCCAAGGGGGTCACGACCCACAGGTTGAGAACCACTAAGCTAGAAATTATATCAGTTACAATTGATGTTGCTATTTGTGTATGAACAAATAAAAACACTTACAATGGGGAAAAGACTCTGAACAATTAACCATGAAAACCACAACCATGGAAAGATTGGTCAGCAATTTCAGCTTCTCCACTGGTGTTCTGCTTGATGATATGAGCGGTCAGCTTTCTTATCTTATTTCTCCCTGCTGCTAGTATTTCTTCTGCCACTTAGAAGCCTTCATTGAGAAATGACTTCAGCCTAGGGCTCTCTCTACTGGGAACTCCAGTTGGCTATCATGACCGGATTTCCAAAGGAAATTTCTCCTGAAAGTTTCAAGTACCTGATTTGATGATATTCTATTATCTGTCTGTCCATACATCTGTACATTCACTCATCCTATCTATCTGTCTGTCTGTCTATCTATCTATCATCTATCTACTATTTATGTATGTATTGTTTTACTTTGGTTTGTTGCTTGCTTATTAAGCTCATCTATTCAAAACTCAAGGGAAGGATAGGTACTGTAGATCATTTTCATTTATAGAATTGAATAAATAGAGATGATAAACACCATGGAAGCAATATTCTCTTTTTATATAGCAATAAAAAATAAAATATAAATAGTGTCTTGTACCATGAAAATGTAATAATTCAAAAGTATTTGTATGTATTGATATGGGAATTAACCTCTTTATGTTTTAAAATTTTGTTTGTAGATGAGAAAATGAATACAGTTTTTGAAGAAGAAATGGGAGATGAGACTAGCAATGACTGCAGGGAAGTCAAACTTCTGTAACAAACAGACCAAATGGTCAAAGCTTTTAAGGTACCCTCTCCAGTGTTACTTAGATTCTTAGCTCTGGTCATCCTTGTGTATTCCTGGAAATTTCCCTATCACCAGGTTTCTTGATAACCCCATAATGGCCTTCTCTATTAAGTCCTTCCCACAACTGAACCTTCCAAATCCTTCATGTTTTCCTCCCCCTAACTTCTCCCCTTCCTACTCTCTTATCACCCTTCCCCTCCCCTCACACTTCCAATTTCCCTATTTACTCAGATCTTGTCTATCTCCCTTGTAATCAGATTGATGACTACCTTAATTGCCGTCATAGACCCTTTATCCAGTAGCTGATGGAAGCAGATGCAGAAATCTACAGCCAAGTACTGGACTGAACTTCTGGAATCCAGTCATAGAGAGGGAAAAACAATAACATGAGCAAAGCCTATCTGAGCAACTGGGAACTCACTGACTCCATTCTGATAGTTGGGGAACCTGCATAAGACCAAAGGAGGCCCTCTAAATGTGAGTAACAGTCAGTGGGATTGTGCAGTTTATGAGGCCACTGGCAATGGAACCAGTATTTATCCCAAGTACATGTACTGGCTTTTTAGAGTCCCTTCCCTATAGAGAAATACCTTGCTCAGCCTAGATACAGAGGGGGGTGGCCTTGGACCTGCCTAAAATGAAATGACAGACTCGGATATTTCCCCATGGAAGGCCTCAACCTTTCTGAGGATTGAATGGGGGTGGGCTGGGGAGAAGGTACAGGGAGTGGGAGGACGCCAAGAGAGGGAACTGGGATTTGTATGTAAAAAAAAAGTTTGTTTAAAAAGTTTTTAAAAGAGAGAAAAAAGCTTCCATTTTGTCAAAAATCTATTGCAAGAAATAAACAGTATGTGAGGGTTGCATAAATGATGTACTTTTAGATCAGCTTTTTTAATTTTAAGAAAACAATTTTGTTTGGTAAGAAAAGAAAATCAGTAATATCATTTATTATACTAGTAGCCACAAACATTAATGTTATATATTATTCTGTTGAAAGCTATAAGCTACTTTATGTATTTTCTTTATATATATATTTATGTGTATTCATATATTCTATTTATACAATGAAATTTGATCAAATTTGTTTATAATTATTTTATAAATGTAATTGTATAGAAACACACACTGACACACACACACATATAGCCATAATACACTTAAATTACATATTTGAATTCTAGTTGTGATTTTAAGATCCCTACAATATATTTACATGATTAGACACTATAAATATTTTAATGTTATAAAATTTAAGCTAGTAAGATGTGGCTACAAATCAAGCAGAATGACAGAGAAACAGTATAGAAACAAGAACTTCAAGGGATGCTAATGATAGTGATAAACATTTACACAACACTATGGAATTCAGAAGTATAAATCCACAAACACACAAAATGAGCATTTTTCCATGTTATGAAAAAATTACTAGGATAGGAAAGAAACTGGCCTCTTTCAATGATGGACCTTCCCTATATAAAGTTCTAAGATTTTGTTAAGGTGAATGGAAAAATAGTACATACCTGCAATTTATAAAGCAACAAATGTCTAAAACTTGCTTGTATATTAATTAGTATATTTTCCCCAAAATGAAAAGAAATACAAAAAGTGCATACCTATTTTATTCTATTAAGCTAGAAAAAGTATAATAGGTTAGAACAAATTCATGCTATGTTAGAAATATTTATGATACCATGATGTGTAAACAGTTATTCAGCAATATGTGTCAGTGTTCCTACAAATATTCATGTAAACTGACGCTTGTTTGAATTACTCAGATGTGTTCCAAGAACAATAAAATAATAACTGACCAACAACACTGATCCCAAAATAACAGTCAGAAAACTGAAAATAAATAAGTAAAATATGTGGGAAAGGTTAGAAATTACAATACCAATGTGCCATGAACCATTATATTCTGATTTCAAAATATTTTCAATAATTTTATAATTTGAATATGAACTGTCTCTCAAAAAATCTCATTTATCAAAGATTGTTACATGTTTGTGGGATTTGTATAAATGAATATGATATGAAGAATTTGATATTTCATCAAAATATTAAAATAATTCTGAATTTATAGCTTAAACAGTTACTAAATCTTATAGGCATATGTGGAGTAGTTGGGTTCCTAGTCAGTCACCACTATAAGATATATCTTATTACCTACCCACCTTCATCAGTACAACTGTTCTTTGGCTTAGATGGGCAAACCAACTTTGCTCTATCATGACACACTGCTTTATCACATGCACACAGCAACAGTGCTCCTTGACGACACAGGAAAACAAGAAAGCTGTAAGCTAATTTACCTATCACTTAGTATCAGAAGTGAAGTATCAAACAAGTGAAATAATAAGCACCCAGTGCTTAAGGACCTGTGGAAACTAAACAGACAGTAGCTGAAAAATCTAATGCTGGCCAGATGTATAAATCTTCTAAGGAAAAGAATTAATTTAACCAAAGAAGTCCATATTTGCTTCTGGAAAGTAAAACCATCCAGTTACATTAATATCAGAGTAACAAACTGATTCCATAACAGAAGACTGCTTGGAGGCAAGTCAGAGATATTAGTGAATATGGGAATATGTGACCACTATGGAGTGGTTAGTTTTGAGATCACTATGGAAGAGTAAGGAAATTATGATAACTTAAAAAATGGAGAGGATTCCCTAATGTGGAAGTTTCCAAACCTGTCAAGGTATTGATATTATTCCTGTCAGGATGGAAGCTAGGGCAAAATGAGGAAGTTGTGATGACTAATCTCATTATGTATTTGATTGGGTTTGGGATTACCTAGGAAATGGAGATGCACTCCTCAAGGTGTGTTTTTGGAATCATTTTAGAAAGAACTATTAAAGAGAGAAACAACAGAGAGAGAGAGAGGGGGAGAGATAGAGATAGATAGATAGATAGATAGATAGATAGATAGATAGATAGATAGGGAGAGAGAGGAAGGGAGGGAGAAAGGGAGGGGAAGGGAGGTAGGGAGGAAGGGAAAGGAAGGGAGTGAGGTAGGGAAGGAGGGAGGGGCGGAGGGAGGGAGGGGGGCAGGGAGGGAGGGAGGGAGGGACAGAACTACAATGAATGTGGGTAGCACCATAGCATGGGTTGGGGAAAGAGTAAAAGGGAGGAGAGCTAGAAAAATATTAGCTAATATTTCTTCCATTGATCCTTGTTGATGATGTGAAATGCTTCAGTCCTCTCCAAGCTACCAGCTATTAGACTAAACCTTGTGAATCAGCAAGTCACAGAAAGTCCTCCTGTCCTAAGCTGTTTTCTTCTGTTTTTTTTTTCTTCCCGAGGGTAGAAGAGGAATCAATATAGTTGTAAAATGACAAACAAAAGAAATTAAGCAAAAATGTTCTACAATAATCTTAAAAAATATTGATTATATTAATTCCATTTCAACTTAAATTGGTTTACAAGAAGTGCATTATTAATGCACTTTTATTTTTCATATTATATTGGAAATCTTAAACTTCTGATAACTGGTAAACTCTTCAGATGATATAGGGACATAAAGGACAAACCTAGTGACCTGAGATCAGTCACTGGAAATCACATAAATGGACTACACAACGTCGTCCATTGATATCCACCTGGGTGCCACGACTTGAAAATACAAAAACACCACCTCATTTCATCCAGGGCAGGGCCTAGACCCTCCCTCAAGAGTCCAGGGTGAGAGTGCATCTCTCATTGTTGGATGGGCACCCAAAGTCCATTTGTATGACAGGGATAAATACTGATCTACTACCCAAGGCCCAATAGATTGCCTAGGCATCCTCACTAATACCCACATTCAGGCGGTCTTGATCAGTCCCATGCTAGATTTCCAGCCATCAGTCTGGGATGCAATAGCTAGCCTTTGCCAGGGGGTTGGTGGATGGGCATGGGAGGAGGGAAGGGAAAGGGAGAGGGACCTGGGATTAACATGTGAAGCAACCTTGTTTCTAATTTAAATTTAAAAATAAAAATTATAAAAAGAAAATACAAAAACATGTGCATGCACACACACACACAATAATAATAGTAATAATAAAAAAAACACTAGTAACTCAAGATCACAAAATACTTAAACATTGTTTCTTCTAGAATTAGCCTTTTTTTTTTCTCCAAAAGTGATGGGCTTCAAATTCAAACTCACTAATTTAGAGCTGTAAGCCATCTGTCAGGGCTTTATATTTCAGGAAGCAATATCCCGCAACCTCATTCATTCCAGACTCAGGGTATAGTTGATTAGAGACTTAGAGGTCAAAAGTTGGAGAATTATTCAAGTAGCCAATCTTATACTATTGGTCCTTCCTCCATTGTCTCTATCGAGAAATCTCAATAAAGATGCTGACTGTGAGTTTTCTATTCGTTTAATATATTGCCTTGTGGGCATAAACACATGGAAAGGTACATCTCCTCATTTTAGGGTGTGTGAGTATTAATATACTTTTTTTCTTGAGCTTCATTTGTGTTTATTCATGTGCTAATTGTCTGTGTACCACCATGAAAATGACAAAGAACAATGACTAACCAAGACAGGTGAGTTCCAAATTTTTAATTAGGAGAAGGATAGCAAGTCATCAACAAAAATAAGACATGCAAAAGGCCTCTAAATAATAGCTAGTGCCAACAAACACACACACACACACACACACACACACACACACACACACACAAACTTCCTTAATGATTGTGGCCACAAGAAAGAGAAATGTGCATATACTTCATGCATGCCAAAGACCCAATGCATAGAAATTATTTTCTGTGATATAGGAAAAAAAGGAATAAGCAAAAGGAATTTTGCAAGCAAGAAATCTGGACTGCACTGTGATTTTATACTGACAACTGCATCAGAAGTCAGTTCTTTGACTTAATAAGAACTCAGTTGTTTGAGACTGAGTTTCTAAACTACAGGAAATATTTATCTGATTTTTTGATTCATGCAATAACATTCAGAATGCAAATCTGAAACCATATAGCTTTTAGCCAAAATTCATTTGGAACATTTTACTCTGTTTCTTGGCAATTTCTTAGGAAATGTAGTTTTGCTGTTGTTGCTGCTGTTGAAGTTCTAACTTTTGGCCCAAGGAAATGCTATTAGTTTTCACCATGCAGCTGCATCTAAGATTCCTGTGAAAATGCATGCCTTTGTGTCCTTCAGAAGACATGATGGAAATTCCAGACCTAGCAGGAACTTCTCCAGCCTCCTCTATTTTCGTTGCTACCGATGTCTATGGTTATTTGAGAAAATCAACAAGATAGACAAATCTTTGTCCAAACTTACCAAACAGCAGAGAGTGAACACACAAATTAACAAAATCAGAAATGAAAAGGGGGACATAACAACAGACTCTGAGGAAATCCAGAGAATCATTAGGTCATACTTTGAAAACCTGTACTCCACAAAATTCGAAAATTTAAAGGAAATGGATGACTTCCTGGACAGCTATCATTTGCCAAAACTAAATCAAGAACAGATAAGCAATTTAAATAGACCTATAACCCCTATGGAAATAGAAGCTGTCATCAAAAGTCTCCCAACCAAAAAAAGTCCAGGTCCAGATGGCCTCAGTGCAGAATTCTACCAGAAATTCAAAGAACAGCTAATACCAATTCTTCTCAAAGTGTTCCACACAATAGAAGCAGAAGAGTCTTTGCCAAACTCTTTCTATGAGGCTTCAATAACCTTGATCCCCAAGCCACACAAAGATACAACTAAGAAAGAGAACTTCAGACCAATATCCCTCATGAACATTGATGAAAAAATACTCAATAAAATACTGGCAAATCGGATCCAAGAACACATCAAAACAATCATTCACCACGATCAAGTAGGTTTCATCCCAGGGATGCAGGGATGGTTCAACATACGAAAATCCATCAATGTAATCCACCATATAAACAAGCTGAAAAACAAAAATCACATGATCATCTCACTAGATGCTGAAAAAGCCTTTGACAAAATCAAACACCCCTTCATGATAAAGGTCTTGGAGAGATCTGGGATAACAGGGACATACTTAAACATAATAAAAGCTATATACAATAAACCAACAGCCAACATCAAACTAAATGGACAGAAACTCAACGTAAATCCTCTAAAATCAGGAACAAAACAAGGCTGTCCACCCTCTCCATACCTTTTCAACATGGTACTTGAAGTTCTAGCTATTGCCATACGACAACAAAGAGGGATCAAGGGGATACAAATTGGGAAGGAAGAGGTCAAACTTTCACTGTTTGCAGACGATATGATAGTTTACATCAATGACCCAAAGAACTCTACCAGGGAACTCTTACAGCTGATTAACACCTTCAGCAAAGTGGCAGGCTACAAGATCAACTCAAGAAAATCAGTAGCCCTACTATATACAGATGATAAAAGGGCTGAAAGAGAAATCAGAGAAACATCACCCTTTACAATTGCCACAAACAACATAAAATACCTTGGGGTAACGCTAACCAAACAAGTGAAAGACCTGTATCATAAGAACTTTGAATCTTTAAAGAAAGAAATTAAAGAAGCCCTCAGAATGGAAAGATCTCCCATGCTCTTGGATAGGTAGGATCAATGTAATAAAAATGGCAATCCTGCCAAAAGCAATCTACAGATTCAATGCAATCCCCATTAAAATCCCAGCACAATTCTTCACAGACCTTGAAAGAAGAATAATCAATTTTGTATGGAAAAGCAAAAGACCCAGGATAGCCAAAACAACCCTGTTCAACAAGGCAACGTCCAGAGGCATTACCATCCCTGACCTCAAGCTCTATTACAGAGCTATAGTCCTGAAAACAGCTTGGTATTGGCACAAAAATAGACAGGTAGACCAATGGAATCGAATTGAAAACCCGGGTATTAACCCACACATGTACGAACATCTGATCTTTGACAAAGAAGCTAAAAATATACAATGGAATAAAGAAAGCATCTTCAACAAATGGTGCTGGCATAATTGGAGACTGGCATGTAGAAGAATGCGGATCGATCCATGTTTATCGCCATGCACAAAACTTAAGTCCAAATGGATCAAAGACCTCAACATAAATCCAGCCACACTGAACCTCTTAGAAGAGAAAGTGGGTGGTGCCCTTGAACGAATTGGTACAGGAGACAGCTTCCTGAATATAACACCAGTAGCACAGACAGTGAGATCAACAATTAATAAATGGGACCTACTGAAACTGAGAAGCTTCTGTAAGGCAAAGGACACAGTCAGCAAGACAAAAAGGCAGCCCGCAGAATGGGAAAAAATATTCACTAATCCCACATCTGACAGAGGGTTGATCTCCAAAATTTACAAAGAACTCAAGAAGCAAGTCTCCAAAATACCAAAGACCCTTTTAAAAAGTGGGCTGCAGGACTAAATAGAGAGTTTTCAATAGAGGAGTCTAAAATGGCTGAGAGGCACTTGAGAAAGTGCTCAACATCCTTAGCCATCCGGGAAATGCAAATCAAAACAACTCTGAGATACCATCTCACTCCTGTCAGAATGGCTAAAATCAAAAACACCAATGACAATTTATGCTGGAGAGGATGCGGTGAAAGGGGGACACTCCTCCATTGCTGGTGGGAGTGCCAACTGGTTCAGCCACTTTGGAAATCAGTATGGAGATTCCTCAGAAAAATGGGAATAAACGTACCACAAGACCCAGCAACTCCACTCTTAGGCATATATCCAAAAGATGCCCATTCATACAACAAAGATGTCTGTTCCACTATGTTCATAGCAGCTTTATTTGTAATAGCCAGAACTTGGAAGCAACCTAGATGTCCCTCACCCGAAGAGTGGATAGAGAAAATGTGGTACATCTACACAATGGAGTACTATTCAGCAGAAAAAAATAATGGAATCATGAGATTCGCAGGCAAATGGATTACACTAGAAGAAACCATCCTGAGTGAGGTAACCCAGTCACAAAAAGAGAAACATGGCATGTACTCTCTCATATATGGATTTTAGACATAGATCTGGGGAGTGCCAGCCTACAATCCTATGGCCAGGGAGTCTGGGAAACAGAAACTTCATTTAGTGGCTGATCGAAGAAGAAGCAGACTCCCTTGGTTAAGTACTGAGCTGAACTCAAGAAAGCCAGTAATGGAGAGGGAGGAATGATGATCAAAGGGATTAAGACTGGGCTGGTTTAACCCCCAGAAACAGCTGACCAGACAAAGGTTAACTCTTGAATCCCAGGCATCAGCCTGGGAATCCAGCATGGGACTGATCAAGACCCCCTGAATCTGGGTGTCAGTGAGGAGGCCTAGGTAATCTATTGAGCCTTGGGCAGCAGATCAGTACCCATCCCAAGTATACACATGGACTTTGGACTCCCATAGAACAACGTGAGGTGCACTCTCACCCTAAACTCTTGGGGAAGGGTCTAGGCCCTGCCCTATATGAAATGACAGACTATGGACACCCCCATGGAGGGCCTCACCCTCCCTGGGGGAATGAGGGGATAACGGGGGGGTGGGGGGAGGGCACTGGAGGAGGGGAGGGAAAGGGAGAGGGACCTGGAACTGACTTGTGAAGCAACCTCTTTTCTTATCTAAATTTAAACTGGAAAATAAAATAAAATAAATGATTGAAGAAAAAAAATAGGAACGAGTCACTTACTGTCTTACAGAAATGGAACTTAGGGCAATGGGCATGCGGGAAAAAGGAATGCTTTTTGGTTTGTGCTTTGTCATAGGTGATATTGAAACATCTCTAAATTCTCTCCAAATACAGC
This sequence comes from Mesocricetus auratus, assembly GCF_017639785.1. Taxonomy (NCBI): domain Eukaryota; kingdom Metazoa; phylum Chordata; class Mammalia; order Rodentia; family Cricetidae; genus Mesocricetus; species Mesocricetus auratus. The sequence goes on from NW_024429190.1 coordinate 61,533,538, forward strand.
ATTAATGCAAATCACTGTCATTGATTACTTCTCTCAGTACCACAGAGTTTTTCCTATGAAAAGTTTGATTCAATACAATGTCCTGAGACATACAGTAATGTTTACATATTTGTTCTGTGAGAAATTGCAGGAGGGATACTCAATGCTGCTGAGCAATTGAGTCAATAACCCTGTTAGGTTCAGTTTCCTAGGATGATTGATTCCCCACAGTGGTCAATTAGCTGTTTCTGTGCTCCTGGTATTCTGACCACCAATTTGCCCTCATCTCATTTATCAGTCATTAATAAATTATGACATGTTCTCTAATTATTTTTAAAAGCTTTTGAACAAAAACAAACCACATGTAATTGTGTGAAAATAGATTGGATAACAATTCTCAGTATTAAATCAATATGTTTGCCTGGATATATTATAGGTTTATAAAATCACATCTATTATTGGCTCATAAACAACCGAGTTTTCTCTTAGTGAACTCTTAAAAATTACTGATAGTATGTGAAATTACAAATATTTGTTTATTTACCACCATCCAGAATTAAATAGTTCCATATTCAAATAGTTTACATAGTTTTCTTCATAAAATCTAAGAAATTGGAAACTATATAATCCTACTTACTTTGGAAAGGTCAAAACACTAATTGATCTATCATAACCTAAGAGAAATTATAAAAATGACTTTATTGATATTGCTGCTTATAAAAGTCACTCCTACTTACTACTAAAAACGCTGATGTTTGAATAAGTAGGTGTCAAAAATGTTATCTTAATCCAAGGTTTTTAGATTTCTTATATAGTATTTATTGAAATTACTAATTATTTATTTATTATTACAAAGAGAACATATTTATAGGTCAGAGAATCTGTAACTCATATGTTGGAGCTACTAACATAACTCTTTTTTTCACAACTTCCATCATTAATAATGAGCAAATCACTTTAGATGGTAATGGATGCATAGTTGATTTTTTAATTCCATAGTTTATGAGTAACTCATTCAATTAGATTAAGTGTGAAGGCCACAGAAATTTCTCCATTATTTCTTATGGAAGGAAAAAATGACATATACACATAATGAAGTATATCTTGGAGTGGAGATTTTCAAATATATATGAGAAATAACTGATGCCCTATTATAACTTTTCAGTAGAAAGAGTAAAGGCTTCGGCTATAGAACGTAACTCATATGGTTTTCCTTCCTTGACATATGGCCAAAATCTAAACTTTGAGAAGAGAGAAGAAATTTGGTTCAAGAAAAGGGGGATGTCAGACTGTAAGCAGAGTGCAGTCGACTCTTCTCATTCTTGCTCCAAGTGCTTTACAACAACCTCATGCTCCAGCATGGGTGTCTACTAAAATAAAAATAAATGTTTGTGCAAAGGTGATTACTCTTTTTATCTCAAGTGCACAGGAGGAACCTTGGCAGTGATGTATAACAGAATCCCAATAAACCATTGTAATAGATGTCTGTGATGTCTGAACCATTTGCAATCTGATATAGTTAAGGAATCAGAAGAAAATTGCAAAACACAAAATTTTACTGTTGTTTTTCAAGCAAAATAAGAAATAGCTAATGCCTTCCATGGGGGATCTTCAAAGTCTGTCATATCCTTTGGAGCAGGGCCTAGGCCCTCCCTCCCTGGGGAACAGAAGCTGAATGGGATATGGGGTTAGTGGGGGACCTGGGAGGAGGGGAGGGAGAGGGAACTGGGATTGACATGTAAAATAAGCTTGATTCTGATTTAAATTTTGAAAGTAGAGAAAAAAGAAATAGCAAATGCAATGTTTCATATAAAACTACTGCCTATGCTCCCAATGTCATCCTATGTCTTAAATCTTACAGTTTAGGCTAAATATGCAATGTGCATTCATTGCTGAACAAATTCACCTCAGTGATCAACAAATCATTTCAAAAGCAGTTAGTGTCAGTTTCTTAATAGGAGATCGAGGTAATATCATAGCTATACAGTCTTCATGTACTTAGAACACACAAGAGAATTTTGGTCTAAAAATAACATCTTCTAGGCAATAAGCCATATTTCAACTAAATTTATCATCTTACAAACATCATTTCATGAGAGTCACAAATAAATAGTCTTAAAAATTTTATCAAACACCATTTAGAAATGAAACAAATCCATTTCCTCTGGATATTTTCCTATTTTCCAATTTCAAAATTGGAAAAAAGGCTGTAACCTTTTGGGCTTTATGTCCAACAGCAAGTATCAATATACATGACTGAGGATGCATGCAATGTATGCTTCTTATCTCTGAATGTTCCCCAACAATCAATTTGAAGGAAAAAGAAAAATGTCCAATTATCTTGAGATGCAACTAATTATGAGAACATATGGAAAGTTTAGATTTCATACATAAAACAAACCATTTTTAATTCTATGAATTCTGAATAGAGAGTCAAATAAAATAACCACCTCTGTATAATCAAATGAACTTTGTTTTTGAAGCATCCTTGCATTATAATTTGACTTATATTAGAGCAAGAAATTTGTCAGACTCTATTTTTAGAAATTAGTAGGCCCTTGTGTTTTAAAGGGGGAAACTTAAGGGAAAACAGGCTAGCTTAAAGAAAGACAAAAAATCAGAAGCAATAGTGAGAGGCTCTGGCTCTCAGTTAGCTGTAGACTTGTGGAAATAAAAGTCTCACAAAACCCACAGATTAAACTGCTACATTCATGAAATGGTAAATATAAGGAAAGAAGCACAAACCATGCCATAAAGAACTCATCTGTGTTCAATACTCTCAGAGATGAAAGGGAAAGATTAAAGAACAGTTACAGTTTGCTTACATTTCAGAGGGATTAAGTTTTAATCTTCTTTGGATAATTAGTCATAGCTTGTTGAGAGAGTGTCAGTTCTTCTGTAATGTCATATGGGATTTAAAACGTTATGGAGAAATAATGTAGTAAAAAGAAAAAAATTAAACCTTGAAGTAAAAGCCCTATGGAAAAATGAACACCTTTCAAAGAGGTGATTATTTCCTACTTCATAAAAAAATACATTGTTTTCAAGGTTAACAAAATTACATATATTCTAAAACTACATCTAGTTAGAAAGAAACTAAAAGATAGCCAGTCAATAGATGTCTAAAAGGATTTTGAATATTTGTGTTTGATTTCCTTTTATCTTGAATGTATATTAGAGTAAAAGGTTGAAGTTGTCTTGCAATAATTTAATTGTATAGCATTCACTGTGACATAATCTATAAGTGTATTTTTCTGTATTGTGCATACAAATTCAAAATGCCATCATTACATTTATATTTTCCTGTAGTTCATATATCAAATTTTGCACACTAGTATTACTTTCTGAATCAAATTAAAATAAAATTGAATCATTCATTTTGTTCCATTGAGAAATCAAATTATGATCAATTAACAAAAATATTGGCAAAGATGTACCCAAGACATCTGGTTACATTATCTTATTCAAGGAGTTAAACTATGAAAAGAGAGTTCAAAGTAAGTGGGAAATCATCAAAACCTTAGGCATGTATAAAAGTTTATCAGTTGTTGCTATAGTTTTTCTTGTCTCACCAGGTCTCATCTCCCTTCTCAGCCCCAAATAAACACACAGATACTATATTAATTATTTAAACTGTTGGCCAATGGCTAGGGCTTTTTAATTGGCTAGCTCTGTCTTCATTATTAACCCATTTACATAAATCTATGAATTTCCATGTGGTCTTGGCTTAAAGGAGACCTGCCTCTCTCCCCAGCATTCTCCTCATCTCCTAGCCCCGCCTATTTCCTGCAACTACTGGTTATAGACCAAACAGTGTTTTATTCATCAACCAATAAGAGAAACCTATATGCAGAAGGACATCCCTCATCAATCAATCAATCAATCACTTTTTTATTTTTGCTGTTGTGACAGAGAAGAAGTGTGTTGGATATTTTTGTTTCAACTTGACACAGAAGCTGGAGATAAATGAAAAGAGGGTTCCTCAATAGAAAAGAAAATACCTCTGTATGATTCTGTTGTAGGGCAGTTTTTAAATTAGTGATTGTCTAGAGAGGACTCAGCCCATTGTTAGGGGTGCCATCTTTGGGCTGGTGGTCATGGACACCATTCACAAGCAGACCGAGAAAGCCACAAGGAACAAATCAATTAGGAGCACACCTCTATTGCCTCTGTGTCAGCTCCTGTCTCCAGCTGCCTGCCCCATTTGAGTTCTTGCTCTGAATTAATTTAATCATGGACTATGAAAGGAAGTATAACACAAGTAAATTTTTTTTCATCAACTTGTTTTGGTCATGTCTCATCACAGGGAGAATGATATATATATATACTTAAATATATATTAGCATTTTGTAGCATATCCAGAATAGCTTTTGATAATTTGTCAGAAGTCTAATATAATTACTTAAATATGTGCAAGGTTTTGGCTACATTTCTTCATTGTATTACATTTTGTATAACAATCTCACTTGAGTTAATTCAGGAAAATCCAGTTATTACAAGACAACAATATAAAAGTCCAAACAAAAGTTGTGACATTAAAAGACTTCAACAATATGGAAAAGTCTTCAAAGGTCACATCATTTAAATTTGTGGTAGATAGGTAGCTGTATTCAAGCACAAACTAAGTCTTCCATTCAGAATAAAGTACAAATGGTGGAGACATTTCTGTCAAAATAGTAAACAAATAAATCCCGAACATCTCTTAAAATTAAGGAATGCTAACTCAACAAAATGCAAAACTTGCAAGGACAAAAGAAAATTGTTAATAGACATTAGAAGTTATAGTTATTTCTTGGTAAATTTGTTATTCCTTTGACTACAAAGTTTTGTTTTATGAAAGTTTTAAGGAAGTTAGCTTATCCAGCCAAGAACAGAAGGGTTTGCTCACTTTCTTCCTTAATTAAATTCAGAGAGAAGAGGAAATGGAGGCAGGAGAAAGCAGGTACCCTGGATGGCTTGGGTTTAATCTTCCTCAAAAGAACATGAGCTATCTTTCAGTTATAAATTACAAAAATGAATAAGTGCCATTCTAGAATAAATGCTAAGTAATACATTACAGGATATGTTTTTCTGGAAATTGAAGATAAATTGATATTTTGAGTTTGTTGAACCTGTTATTGTATATTTCCATGTTGTCAACCTCAACTATGTTTGTTTACATAATAGTCTAATAACATTATATTTCTAAAAGGCAGCTCTCATTACTTAATATATATAATTATTGCTTATATTAAAATGTAAAAATATATTTGCTACAGGAAAACAATGTATTACTTATTCTTTCATGTGTGCTTTTAGGAAGATTTATTATGCTCAGCTTATTGACATAAAAAACACATGAATAAAACATCTAGTGGAAGCCTATCTCCCATTTTGACATTGTAAAATGTAGACATGATAAATATACTTTTTCTGTCTACTTAGCATTTAGTGAAATTCAAATTCAGTATATATGTATAAGAATTGGTGTATTCATGTTGAAATCACTCAGAAATTTAAATGAAAGCAGTCATTGCAAAATTTGCTGATTTCCTTTTTTTTTTTTACTCCAGAATGTATGCCGTATATTAATGCTAGTCCTATTACTCACACGACTGTCAATCAGCTCCTTAAACAGTGATTAAAACTGAATCAGGCAATGATAAATTCTTTTGATATAGAAAATATGCAGAATTAGCCATGCATTGTGTTAGAAACAACTGTATCAGTCTATTAAAGACAAAGTTAGTGATATCATGCTAGTACCATTTCTGTGGAGAGTAGCTTGTATGTCTAAGAAGGAGAAAAAGTATGTGATAACTACTGGCATCAATATGGACAAGATAAAACTTAAGTACTAAGGTGCGCATAGATATTATCTACTGGCATGCTGCTGCTTTGGTTTGTTTTAGGATGTGCATACAGTCACAGAGTTGGATCAAGGTGAGGGAGAAAGCAGCTGCAAAGGTTCAGAAACTCTTTCCTCACTTACCTGCCACTGAGAAGGAAGCCAATCATCACTGCCAACAAGATGACTCCCACTGTCACCGACACTGCAATGATGGGAATCTGGCTTTGATCAGTGGATGCTGCAACTGCTGGTAGAAGACACAGAGAAAGGAACTTGTAGTTAAAAGAACCATATGCATTTAAATTGTAGTTGCTTCACAGTAGGTAAATGATTCATGGTTTAAACAATTCATCCACATTCAGTTAAGGGTACCTCGTAATGTCTGTTTTCAGAAGGCTTTTGAAGGAGGAAATATTTACTCACCAAATAAAAATCAAAAGCCCCAGTAGTCACTAATTATTTTCTCCCCTTAATAAAAATAGAATGCAGATTTACAGTACCATAGTACTTGCATCTTACAAGGTAGAGGAGATTGTTATCCATGACTTCAAACACACTCATGTATATAAGAAAATGTTGACTATTCAAGCTTTGACATTTCCAGAGTTTGGATGTTGTTCTCGAGCAAAAAAAATTATCTCAGAAAATCTCCCCTGTAGACAGAATGTCAAAACTAAATGGGGCTTTGAACTTGCTGAAATAAACTGCAATATCAATAGTCTATATATAATATAATAGCACAACTCCAAATAGAATATAATATGTCAATTATAAATAGGAACACTGAAAATTATCAAAGTGTAAGTTTAAAGCCTTGTGTATATATGATTGGGCAAATTTAAAGTACTTATTTACTACACATTTTAAATGCATGGATTTATAGCAGTTTGTAACTTTATCAAGACAATTGTTACAATGTAAGTACAAAAGGTTTAAGTAGGTGTGTCTAAGCATGATAATTTTTGTTTTGTGCTGATAACTGTTCCTATATAGGAAACATAAAGCAAACCAAATTTCACTAAGGGTTTGAGACCCTCTCATTGGGTATTTAACACTTGCCTTGTTATTTGCAGAATCATTTTGATGATTCAAAGTAGCACTTGTACTACTTCACAATATGAAATCTGTGGTCTTCAAACTAATGACAAGTAGACATTAGAGTTTCTCTTTGCTTTTTAACACTCCATTGTTAGATCTTGGTCTATTTAATTTGAGATTCTATTTCTCTCTGTATTGTCTTGTCCAAGATGAGCTCATTTTATAATCACCTCCTTGTACTGACCTACATATCAGCCCAGTCAAAACATTCTATGGACTCCAAGATTTTTAACAACTTGTATGAATAAAATGGTATTTATAGGCTAAGAGTAGTGTGAGAGAAATTGTTTGTATATACAAGTTTATGTTCTTACCTTCCCTTTTCTTTCTATTTTAAAATTAATTTATTTGTTGTGATTTTAAGGGTGTTCTGCTTGCATGTATGTCAGCATACCAGTGATCCTGGAACACTCAGAGGTCAATTCAGTGATGCTCAAGTATATTGATTTAAAGGAAAAGGGGTGTTCATTATCAGAGGAGAAAAGAGGACAACATTAAACTGAGAAATGTATTACATTTGTCCTGACACATTGGCTCATACCTGGAAATAAGCATAGCACTTGAGTGCGTGGGTGGGTGGGATGTAAAAGGAGGATATTTGTGGTGATTTGAGTGAGAATGGGTCCTCTAGATCCATCCATTTGCATGATTTGTCAACAGATGTTGCAACTGTTTGAGAATGATTTGGTGTGTTAATGGAGTAGGCTTTGAGGTTTCAAAAGCCCTCATCAATCCCATGTAGCTTTTCCCACCCCAACAACCCCTCTGCTTATACTTGTGTATCACATGCTGTGGCTCCAACAACATTTCTCTTTGCCTGCTGCCATGTTTCCTGCTATGATGGTCATAGAGTCACCTTCTGCAATTACAAGGTTCCATTAAATACTTTCTTCTATCCTGGACATGCTGGTTTTTGAAGAAGCCATTGAGACTTACACTCTGTAAGAGGGGCTTAATAGGCCATCACAGTCAGATCATAGGAAACATGCCCAATTGTATACATGTCTACTCTGAAAAAGAACAAGCAGTGTAAAAATAAAAAATACAAAATGTACAATTTGAGGAGTAAAAATATCATCAGGAAACTTAATGTTAGAGTTTGGGCAGAAAAAGATAAGGAAAAATGGAATAAAGGGTGTGGTAACCACAGTAAGAGACTCCACTCAGCTAATCAGGCATTAAAATCCTTAAGGAATTATCTGTTCCTGAAGAGCAAAAACAAGTTAAAGTCTATGCAAATACAATTGAAAGATCAGGCCTTGTTCCAGCCAAAGAAGAAGCTGGCAGCTTCAGTCAAGTACTTGTAGTTGTGTCTTGAAGGATAGAGTAAAGAGTTCATGAAATCATTCTCTGTGGTTAAGGAAGGCCACTGAGCCCTGACATGTGCTGGAAGGGAGTGGGGCAGTGGGAACATTATCTTTCGGGGAGTCCCTGCATAGTATCTCATAGAGGTCATTACATGAAGCTATGAAAGTAAAGCCTAGATTGCATTCCAGACCCCAAAATACTGGAGGTGCCAAAGCCATGGAAGGTTCACTGGAGAACTGCATACAGAGATTAAAACCAGCTCAAGAGAAAAATGTACTGCAATCAGCAAAGTTGAAAGGGAAGAGCCATCTAAGCCCTTTAACACCACACATTGAGCTGGATATAAAGGTTTCTCTGCAGGTGTTCAGGCCAAACTTTGTTGCAGTGGTCCTTAGTAAGTGCCTGTTCCTTCCTTTTGGAATAGTAATTTATGTTATGTGCTACTGTATGTTAGAGGTATGTAATCTCTCCACTAATGCTCCAAACTCCATGCCTGACTGCCTGACTGCCAGCTGCCATGCTCCAACAATGATGGTCATAGTAAAAAAAAAAGTAAATAAAAAAGCAAATGTTTCTTTGTGGTAAAAATAGTAAAGTAAAGATAAATGAAAAGTAGCAAAAATAAAACTGTGTGTATGTGAGTGTGTGTGTACGTGTGTGCGCATGTGTGTTTGTGTGTGTTATATATGTGTGTCTCATTAGAGATATAGCCTCAGTAAAGCCCAAAACCTAAAACAAAAATAAAAACATTTAGGAAGTATATAAAAACTATATGGCTAAATATTAGAAACAGAGGACAGATTTTGGTGAGTTGATTGTGAGTGTCCCCAGTAGATTCACATATTTGAATACTTGTGCCATAGTTGGTACAACTATTTGTGTATTTATGGGAATTTAGGAAGTTCAGCTTTGCTTGAGGAGGCTTGTCACTAGGAATAAGGTTTGAGAGCTAAAAACGTGTACCATGTCCAATTTATTTTATCTTCCTGCTAGATATTTGATGTGCCTTCAGCTTCCTTCTCCTAGCACTGTGCCTTGCTGCTGTGCCTACCTGGCATGAAAGAGCTTTATTCTCTGGAGTTTTGAGACCAAATATACTCTTCTATAAATTTCATGGTGTCCTATCACAGCAACAGAAGTAATTACCAAAAAATATTAATGTGATTGCAATTATCAATAATGTAAGGAGAGTTGTTATTGAAGACTGTGAGGAAAATCAGGAAGGGAAATAAATGGGTTCTTCAGGATGCTGCATTATGAATCAGCTTGGAAGATATATGAACCCAGAGATGAGACCAAATTATAAGTAACCCTGTGCATATACAACTCTATAGTCCCCTTTATAAAGAAGTTCAAAATAATGTAATTAAGATTTTTAGAATTTATCATTGTTAGTATTCTGGCTGTTATATTTTCTACATAAATATCTCCTGGAGAAGTTACGCACATTGCTTTCTTACACATTCTTATGAAACCTTATCCAAAAAAGGATTTTGCATGAAGCTCAAAAGATGATGGAGGAATGTCCTTCTGTATGCTATGAATATATGTTTTTCTTATTAGTTGATGAATACAACTTTCTCGTCCAATGGACAGGCAGGATGCAGCCAGACAGGGAGTATAGGTAGGTCTACAAGACTAAGAGAATTCTGGGAAGAGGAACACAGAGAGTGATTCTTGAAGAGATGTCATGTAGCTACCAGGAAGGTGGGACACCCAGGTATTTTCTGGTAAGCTAAGAGTACATGGAGGTACACAGGTTAATATAAATGGGTTAGTAATTAAGTAAATACTAGCCAATAAGAAGCCTGAGTCATCAGCCAAACAGTTTATAATTAATATAGGCCTCTGGGTGTTTATTTGGGAATAAACAGCTATGAAACTGGGTGGGAGAGAAACTTCCATCTACAAAAAGATAATACATAATAGACAATGTGTATAAATACATATAAATATATACATATAGATTCAATAATTTTTCTAATTATAGCTAATAAAAGGCAAGGAATAGCGCCTACCTAATAATAATCAAAGAAAAAGATGGCCTACATGTTAGTTGCCTCAGTACTCTGATGAATTTGTAATAACTAAAAACTACTGTTTAATTAAAATAAAATGTGGGATATTGAATATTTAAAGAAAAACTAGTTATTGAACATGTCACCATCATAATCATAGTAGAATTTAATATAAAATGAGATTTTTGACCTCTGTAGTTACAATCCATTGAAGCCTGTATTGATCATACACACATACACAAAAACACACACATATGTTTTTATATACTTTGTTCAAAGTGTTTGTTTGCTACTAAAGTGTTCAATACTAATATAATATACAATGAAAACAATTACAGTAGGCAGGTTCCAAGCTTCCATAACATATATTTTATAACAAATCCATTTTAAGATTAAATTATGAGATTTATCAATTAATTCATTTTCCAGATTATATGTATTTTCTGACTTCATAAAGACATACTATTAAATCTATTGGAAAGTCTATCTGAAAGTTAAGCATTGAATTCCAATTTCTATACTTTTAATTAAACTCAAGTCATACAATTTTCTTTGTGTAGGAAAGAAAATCTATGTTCTACCACTGACGTCTCTTTTCATATATAATATCTAGTGGGATAGCAGTAAGGGAGTCTGCTCATCACTTAATAAAAATTATTTATGTAAATCAATTAGAAAGGCTTTAAACAGAAACAATTTGGGTTCCTAGAGACCATGTTGCATGAATTTACTGAATTTTATTTTAATAATTATTCTAATAACTATAACATTAATCCAATAACAACACTCTCATTTTGCTACACTTTATCTGTGTGATTTCTTTTCCATTACAAATTATGGAGCTTGCTGAAGCACACACACATACACACATATGCATGTACAAATACACACATACAAAGAGACAGATACACATACAGACACACACACACACACTGGCACACAAATGCCTAAGCATGCACATATACACATGAACATACACACAGGCACACACACACAAGCACACACACATACACATACACACACACACACACACACACACATTTCACAACCATCATGTGTATTACTTCCTTGACAGAACACTAATAGCATCAGCTCTCTTTTGTATAAACAAAGCATGTTTTTTACTTCTAATTTAGCTTTTATCTATTTGCTTTAGGACAAGTTATCTAAAATCATTTGTCGAAGACTAAGGTTATGTTTTATGAAATTAAACAAGTAGGCAACAAAGAGCATATCAGACTGTTTCCAGATTCTCCATTCCAAGTTTCTGACACAAATTTAATTTTTACTTCAGGAAATCAGATTGGACCCTCGAAAGCACCATTTTCTTGTCAAATTCAATACTAAAGAAAGCTCCCTTTAGAATTTTCTTAGAAAGACTAAAGTAGCATAGTTCAATAAAACAAGTAAAAAGTAAATGGCAATAATTCAATAAAGCATGGCACCTGGGGGAGCGAAGTCTTTAAAAGCACGGTTTAAACATTTCTTAAGATGCTTGATGGAGGAGCTCCCGGTGGACCAAAGCGGGAAGGCAAGAAGGGCACTGTTAACCCGCAGACCTACCATTACTGCATGGCAGAGGCCTCCTACCTGAAGGGGTTAGAACTGGAGCAAAGGAAGGGAGGAAAGCTGACAGAGAGCCCCGGGAGTCTATCGATCTGCAGACTCTCTTCTGGTAACCATTACAGAGACAGGGGTTGACAGTAATTAAAATGACTTACACACTGGTGTGGTTTCAAACTCAAATCTTCGACTGAAGGCACCGTAGCCTGCTGCTGTACGTGCTCGAATTTGGAAGACATACACAGATGCAGGTTTCAGGCCCTCTGCAGTAATAGTGGTCTCCTTAGACTTGATAATTGTGTAGCTGCTCTCTTGGTCCTTGAATTGCATATGTAACAAAGGGAAAAAATCCATATTCAACACATGAATGACTGATATCAAAACAGAAAACTCATGAGCTGGACCAGAAATCAAAGACTTTCTATCACACGTACATTGAAAGTAAAACCAACGATCTCTCTACTACCCATGAAGCATTTTCGTCAGTTAGCAAATGTATTCATAACTTCACCTCTTTGATGTCATTGTATTTACTCATCTATCATGTAGGACTTGGACAATAACAGATTTATAACATTTAATAATATTATAAGGTGGGCTTACAGAAATGGTTCAAAAGTTGAGAGCATTTATTGGTCTTTCAGAAGACTCAGGTTTAGTTCCCAAATACCACAGGATGACTCAACCACCTATAGCTCTAGTGCAAAGGGGTCCAATGGTCTCTTACATTTGCAGGTTCCTGAAGTCCCATGGCACACATACATATTCTCTCTCTCTGTGTCTGTCTGTCTGTCTGTCTGTCTGTCTGTCTGTCTGCCTGCCTCTCTCTCTCTCTCTCTCTCTCTCTCTCTCTCTCTCTCTCTCTCTCTCTGACTCCCCCTTTTCTCTGTGTGTGTTTGTCTGTCTCTGTCTCTCCTGTCTCTCTCTCACACACATATGAAATAAATATTTAATAACATTTCAGGAGATCATTACTTGGAGAATGCTATGTCTATGTGCTTGTTTCTGTAGGACTGCCTTCTTGTAATATCCTTAACATATTTGCTAGTTCTCTAGAATGCTGAAATTATCTCCTGAGTATTCAGATTGTAGGTAAGCTTTAAATCTTCCTTGAATTTGATTTTAATTATATTTAAAGCTGGTGAGATGAAATAAGTACTTCCAATAAAATTTAATTTTGACTGATTCAATCTAAACAGGAAGCAGTAAAGAAAATTGCAAAATACAGGACATTATTTTTCTTTTCATTTTAAAAATGGTCCAGCTGTAGAAGTGACTAGTAGCTTAGTGACTGAAGTTAAAACAGAAAAGACATTGGAAGCTAAGTAAGGGAATCTGCTCCTGCTGGAGAGATAATAACAGAAATCTCCACCAACCCAATGGCCTCTCTGTCTGAGGATAAAGGACAACATTTACCATGATATTCTAACCACGTGCTCACATGCTGTGTTGAAGTAGATTCACTTTTATTTCCGTTTGTGCTTGGGATTAGGACCTGTTGCCTGAGTGTGGTCATCAGAATGGGGTAAGCATAGAACATGTAATATGAAAACACTTCACTGATTAATGTACACAATCTAAAGGATACTCAACTCTTCCTAATTCTACATAACCAAGGTGATGTAGAACTACTTTTTGTACCACAGCCAGTACTGCATAAAGCATAAACCTGAAAGATCACTGCTTTGAAAGCAGCTAATCAGCTGTCGTTTATATGCTTCAATATATCAAGTCATCATGGACCTAGGTATATCCAAATTCATGTCTAAATTGGGATGGTCTGTTTTATTTCAAATAGAACTAGATTTTCTCATTTATTCTGGACTGCTGTTGATCTTTAGTTTTTAATACACAGATTAAGTGATTAATCTTTAAAATAATGAGGGAATTTTACTAGTATTTTGATAAGGGAGTTAAAGTTCATAATTAAATGCCAGAAGATGAACCTTAAATACCAGTTTCTTTATTCAAAAGCCCATCTTCATTGTCTCCAGTCAATTGTGCTCTTGTTAGGAGAAGAGCAGTAAAAAACAGTCAATCCTTGTGCTGTTCCTAAATATTGCACACAACTGTTTATATTCTATTGTAGTTACTGAGAGTTCAGAGAGTGCTCTAGTTTATGACTGAGCAAACCTGTTAATATTATTCACTGTTTTTTCTATATTGAGCCTAAATACCACAAGTTCTCAGTAATAAACTTTGCAATTTGGCTATGATTGTAGAATTAACTTTTAGTAGGAAATGATTAAATATGTTTGTTAATATTATTTTCATCTCTTTGAAAGAAACTTAACTTTGTGAAGAGAAATCTAGTAAAAACATTTCTATATTAAGATATATTTGCTATGATTTTGAGTTTCTTTCACATAAAATAATAAAATTTTAATATAGGAAGGATGTTTTTAAGACTACAGGAATACTGACATTTGATTCTAAGTATATGGTTAACATCTATTACAGGACTCCAGACTTCAGATTGTTTTTATTAAAATGGAAATCAAAGTCTACCAATGTAATTGAGAGGAAAATCACAACACATTAAACAGGTAAATTTGATTACTCAATATCTTCTCTGGTTGAAACTAATGGAGAACAATGAATGCATTCTGTAATTACACTGAATTTTTATTTTGACAAAAATGATTTTAAAGTAATTACACGAACACTGAAATGATATTTTAAATAATGTGTGACACAGCATTATTTCAAAGACACCTTTGTTTGATTTTATGGTTTACATATCTTAGTTGTTCTTTATCTAGTGTCTGATTGCTTTATGTTTTGCTGAGCTACCTCATACTGTATTTTTAAAAATAATGTAGCAAAAACTGTATTTACATGATTAAAACTAATTAATACATATTCGAATAATCTCAGTATTCTACAAATATATTTCCATTCTTCTTTTTAAATCACTGTAACAGGATCATTTTCATCTTATCACAAACTCTATATATAACTTCATCAGCAACAAACAGCACCTGTCTGCCAAATAGTAGATCAGGGCTGGGCTGTTCGCTGCCTTGATGCCCCAGCTGAGCAAACGAGCTACATTCCCCAGCTGCTCAATGAACACTGCTCACATGTAGTGAAGGGAGGGCCCGACTAAAGAAGCCAGCTGGCAAATAGCCTGTCAAGGGGCAACTTCTCCTTTTCTTCTGCCTTTAATTAAGAGATGGCAAGAGGCCCATCACCAGGCCAGAGTAGAGGAGTCCAATGACCTCTATTAGTGCAGGGCAATGGTGGATACGTGTGCCAGCTGGCAAGTTTGCATATCCTAGAAGGCTGGGCCACCTGTGGCTGGCCAAAAGCCATCCAATAAAAGAGTGGTGTCACTCTGAAGGTTCCAAATGAGCCAAATGGAAATCTACCAACCGCCCCCCCACCTCAACATGGTATAAAGGCTCACTATCCTTTTCCTCCTAGAAGTTTTAGGATAATTTTATGTGTATATGAGAACATTTAATAATGATCTGATACCATTTCATGGAATTAATAACACTAACAAATCAAATCTAAAACTTCTATCAAATACTGTATGCATTAGTACTTTTAAATGTATACAAAGGCAAATTATTATTAGGGTATTTTACCCTTATTGTATAGAAATCATTTTTCCCAAATCAAAGCATTTTCTTTTGTGTGTGTGTGTGTGTGTGTGTTTGCACCTGTGCATACCAATGTGTGTACACAGGATCTCATCTTCACTTGTATACATGTGTTGAATAATAGAAGGCAATCATTCAGTGGCATCCTCAGAAATGTCATCCACCTCCATTGAGACAATCTCTCATGGACTTCAAATTCAAAATCAACTAGCTAGATTGCTGACCAGGAAGCCCCAGAGATACTCTCTGGTCAGCCTCCAGAGCAGTGGAATTACGAGCATGCATCACCACACCTGGAATTTTTACACAGGCTATGGGTATCAGAAGCAGGCCCTCAAACATGTTCACAAGTACTTTTCCAAATGAGAATTCCCCAGCATGATACTATTTTTCTCACCTTCAGGTATATAGGTAATAAAACATATTAAGATACCATTACATGAAAACTATTAAAGTACAAATCATGTTAAAACTAGATAACAGAAAAAGAAATTCTCCTTTTGTAAAAAAAAGTCCCAGGTTTCAGAACACCAGCAATAGCAACAAGTAACACTTCCTAAGGTACATTTAATATCTGTGCTCTAACAGAAGCTGCAGCTAAATGAGTGAAAGAGACAGACATCCTTGTTTACACTGAGTCATGTATGTAAGCTGGAAACTGTAGATAAAGACAATGCTAATAATCAGGGAGGCACGGGAAGGATTTTGGGAGTAAAAACTTGAATACTGTTAATCATTGATCGAATAAAAGAAAAACAATGTAGAAACAAAAGTAACCATTAAACATGCAGTGTTAGTGCTAATAAACCTTATTTCAGCTAAGTTAATAACATATAATAATTTACATAGTTGTAAACATATCAACTGTTTCTAGTACAAGTATTTTAACATGTGGAAATCCATTTTAATCACAATAATGATTGGAAATATGAAATGTTTATAGCCAAGGTTTGTTTGTATTTTCATGTAAATGTTTAATTCTAGACAACTTTGCACTGAGTGAAGTATTAAAGGTTCAAAAGCAAATAGGGGATGTATTTCTAGTTTACAAATGACTACACATAGAATGTAGGTATCTGAAATTCAAATGCAGCTTCTTATTACTAAACTCACACAATTAGGAATCAGTGAGGACCCTACATTCTACTACATTAATCCCACTTTTGTTGAGAGGAAATTCTGTCAACCATGCTGCAAAATAACTCCATCTCGAAAATGATCTCCTAGAGCATTTTCATGCATTCCAAAGTACATTTTTGGTGTGAAAACCAAAGCACCAGGAAGGACAGTGGGAGAGGAGAACAATAAGAAGAAATTATAATGAAACATAAGCAAAGTTGACATGATAAAATCCATTTGATTACACTCTATTGTAAGTCAGCAAATTATATAACTACAAAAAAACTAGCTTTCAAAAACGAGTATTACTATCTTTTTTTTTTGTTTCTTCAATACAGGGTTTCTATGTGTAACAGCTATGGCCGTCTTTCTCGCTCTGCAGACCAGGCTGAACTTGAACTCACAGACATCTGCCTGCCTCTGCCTCCTGAGTACTGAGATTAAAGTCATGTTCCACCACCACCTGGAAGTATCATTATTTACATTCTATGTGATCCAATGGTTACAAGTAAAACTGACATTAATCATAATTGACAGAATGATAATTCATCAAGAAGATCAAAAGGATTATCACTGCAGGCAGTATAAGAGCTTAAACTTAAGGTATAGATAGCTCTCAATATTTCATATTCCTTCATTAATGCGTTATCCTTAACAAATATAGAAGTAGCTAATAATCAAAAAGGAGGCATTTTTCAATCCATATAAACTATAAAATTTTTTCTGTGATCATGTTTTCTTAGACTCTTTTATTTAGTATGTACAAGGAATCTTAGATTTTAAGGAATAATGTTCATTATCTACTCTGAGCATTTCACGTGGTAATGAAAAGATCCAGCCTCCTTTTCCAATGTTCTGTGCTGGGAAGTCTCTTGGGAATCATACATGAAGGATTTGTGTCTTTTTCCATTCCATTTTTTTCTTTCCTAGAAGTGAAATGATGCCTCTGTGAGTTATGAGTATCTACTGAGTGTGGCTCACTCATTCCACTCCACTGGGATTTGTTTATATGTACTGTGTTCCTGTACTTTTCTGCTCCAAAGAACAGCATTTGAGTAAAGATCTTCACTTTACCTATTGTAACTGATTGGGACAACCATCTAACTTTTTGAACTATTCTTGGAACTCAGATTAGTCTAAAGATATGCTATGAAGTTCGAAAATACAAAAAATCACATTTTCATAGGATGGGGAGATAGAATGATAGATGATGACTTCAGCCATGTATGCAAGCATAACAATATAAATTAAAAACTCATTCTGAGCTTCCAAAAATTTGATTCTATTCCCAATAGCTTACTTTATTATAGAGTCAAAATAATGTAAGAGATGTTTACCTCCTTTTGATAATAACAATTGCAAATATATATATATATATATGTGTGTGTGTGTGTGTGTGTAGGTACAAACTTAAGGCATAAGTTATTCAGGGAAACATAAGAAATCATGAAGGCAGAGAATATAAAGAAAGTATTTCTATTATTTTGCCTCAAATTTCAAATACAGAGATTTAGACACTTATTATGGATGTGTTTCTGTGTGTGTGTGTGTGCGTGTGCGTGTGTGCGTGTGTGTGTGTGTGATTTTGAATACTTTAACAGACTGTTACTGTTATAATTACCAGCCACAATTACATGCAGTTTTTCTTGTTCGATATTGCACTCACTATTGAAAACCAGCAGGTTGAATATTCACTACAATTTTCAGAATCTTGGATGATTTGTCATTTATTTGAATTTGTCATTTTTTGTGCACAAAGGTGAGCATGTGTGTACATGTGGATGAATCTGCACACATGTGCATGCATGAGGATGCACATGTCCATGTGTAATCCACAGATCACAGTTTGATGTAGAGAAACATCATGATTTTTCATCCACTTTATTGAAGGTTGTTGTTCCTCGGTCAAACCAGAACTCACCAACATCTTTAGTGGCCCTTGCCAGCTTTCTCTGGAGACCCCCTTCCTCTGCTTTCTGGAGTAGAAATTGCAGAATGGTCGTCATACACACTTTACATTTATGTGGGTTCTGGGAATCCAAAATCAGTTCCTCATGCTTGAAGTACACAGTATTTTTTAACCAGCAAGGGCTTTCCCAAGCCCCCAAATTAATCTTTTAATGTGTAATCAGTAAAGCTGACTTTATACCATTATCTATATGCAGCCACCATAGAATGTGAGAGTCAAATCACTGAAGGCTCCTGGCCCTACAAGCACAGCTGAAAAATAGACTTTTATTGTTTTCCACATGAGAATACAACCTCCTTTTGTACAAATATATGAGTGAAACTGCTAAAGCGGAAAGAAAAAATAAAAAGAGATTTTTATTTTGTGAGTCCTACCTTTTCAAAGTACTTGATTTCATACTCCAGGATAATTCCATTGGGACGATCTGGCTCTTGCCAAGATAAAGAGATACTGTTCTTTGCAATCTTTCCTCTTTTCACATTGGTGACTGGTGAGGGAGCTGTAAAATAGCACAAATATATAATAATATGGTTAATAGAGAAATTACAACTTACTCTGTGTAACAGCTGACATGTTAAAATGTAACTGTTATTACAAATTCATTTATCTTGGAAAATTTTATTTTCTCTATGAAAGTTGTTAAAGATTATTAGTATTTAAACTATATAAAATTAGCTACCCATGTTGAGAACCATGCATTGATACTATAGCTATCTAGGGTCTTATCTTCAAATTTTTGCCAAATGTAGACAAATAATTTTAATATACCCTTTTATAGAAAACAGATTCCTGATGAACATACACATAAGGTACTTAATGAAACTTATTATCCATTCATATGTCATGTTTCCAAAATGTATAGATTCTCTATCCTTGATTCCCTTACTGTAATAAGTGTGTTATTTGCTAGATAATTGTTTTCTAATAGTATTGGCATTTATTATATTTATTATGATAGATGTCAAAATAAATTCATATATTTTTGTAAAACACTTTGTTAAATAATATATCACAAATTTCTTAAAATGGAAAGAGATTGAATTCAATTTCCTCCATTTATTTAATGATAAATCTCTTATGGTGGTGTAATGCAGAAGTCTTGTGTATATGCCAATAAAGCACTGTTGGCCAATAGGGAAGCAAGATAGGTGGGACTAGGAGTCCAGGAGGACTCTGGGTAGGAGAAACACAGGGAGTCACGATGTAGCCCGCCAGAGAATTAAAATATCCATAACTTTTCTCAGGTAAGATAAATACTTAGATTAACAATTATGGGATAAATACTTAAGTCAGAGCTAGCCAGTAAGAATCAAGCAAAGCCAACAGCTTCATAATTAATATAGCATCTTGTGTGTTATTTGGGGACTACAACGTGGCAGAGCCCAGGTGACTGGTGGGGAAAAACCAAAGCAGCTGACAAGGAAAAGGCATCTCTCTACAAGTGGTGACCAGAAGTGGGATCATGAATTTCCATGTAGAACAACAAAAGATTTAAAGGAATTTTAGAAACAAAAAAACGGAGAAAGACATGGGTTCTTGGTAGCAGCATTTTTCTCAGGTGGGCTCTGTTTTGCTAGCGATAAACAAAGAGTCGTGTGGCTCACTTAAGGGAGTCTTCCTGACTCAGAATAAGCAAAAAACAAAACAAAACAAAACAAAAAAAACCAAAAACCAAAAAAACAGCAAGGTTCTTTTAAGAGGCTCTGCTAACAATTGAAAGGTGTGTACATACAACTGGAAGTGGCAGTGACCACATTTGTAAGCTGACAGCTTTTGCTGGATGTCAGCATAGACTGAGACAGTGAGCTGGAATCACGCTTAAGCCCACCATCTTAGAAAAACTGCAGTTTAAACAGCCGCGGTTTTACAGATGAGACACGTGGCCAGAAAAACATATAGATTTACAGTAAAGTCAGACATGGATAAAGACAAACCTCTAAAGGTTTACAGTGTGTTTAAAACTATACATAGGATTGAGAGAGAAAAAGAAACGGCATAGTGGTAAATAAATAGAGAAGCCAGCTGTGGTAGTACACATGGTAGGATTTGCTCCAGAGGTAGAGGCAGGCAGATATCCAAAGAGAAACCCTGTCTCAGAAAAAAATAAATAAAAGTAAAAGAAATAGAGTAATAATAATAGATAAATAAATAAGCCACGTAAAGATGGAAAATACACAGAGTCTGGATACTGTATGCTATTGTGTTTTTCAGTTTTTTGATTGCTAAGGAAGGAACAACTGCTAAAGTACACTTAATTATAAATGCTGCTGAATTAATTCAACTTATATCTTTTGAAAATGCCTTGACTTCAAAATTTAAGTTTAAGGATATGTTACTTTGGAAAAGCTTTTGTTTATGTTTCTTCTGAAAATGGAAAGCTATGGATTCCTTCCAGGCTTTGATGAACCAAGACCCCCAGAAGCAATGGCCGAAGTGATTCAACATCTAAAACAGCTAAGATGATGGAGCCTTACAGACCCGGAAAATAAGGACTTCTACAAGTTTCCGAGTTTTGTCGTGATCCCAATGGTATGAACAGTGCCCCCTTCCAGCACGAAGCAGTTTGGAATTAGCGACGTTCAAATCCCTATATTGTTTATAAATCTTTGTTTTCATTTGAATGAGATTGCTTATAGTTGGTTAATGATCACAACCAATCTCTTTTTAAAGGAAAAAGGGATTATGGTATGGAAATGAGTACTTTGTATTGGTATAGTTTTTCATTTATTGATACAAATTCAAGGTCAATTTTGTGATGTGTATATTTCTCCTCTTGATTAAGTATTGTGTTTATACTAATCTTTTAAAACATATTGCATAATTAAGTACAGATTATAGATAGTTATAATAGTCAGAACTTATAGTTAGGTAAGTTAGGTTTTCTAGATATACAAAAATGTATTTGAGATAGATAGACAATCTTCAAACCTTTCAAAGACCTTCATAAAATGGCATTTAAAATGGTTTAGGGTTTTTCTTGACAATGGGAAAGTCTGCTCCTAGCAGCACCAATTATGGTCATTGAAAAAACTTGTTATGGAGTTTGCTTTCAACATGGCAAGACTAGCCATGTGGGCAAGAAACTGCTCTTGCCTAGACTGTTTGACTGATGATGTATAAACTGGACATGCAGGACCCACAGGAAAGTTACTGCTGAACTCAAATAGTCCTTTAGGGTTCCTGCCTCATGGAAGAATCTATGAGACTTTCTGCAGGACACAGAAAAATGACTGACAGACTGCGAATGCAGATGGACAGTTTTAAATTTCCTGCTTTGCTGAAAAATCTTTTGGAATGATTGTGGCCTATAGGCTGAAGATGGATGCCCCAACGTTACAGAGGAACTTCGGGTGACTGTCAAGGCAGTAAGATGTCTCTGTCAATCCTAGTGTTTATATATTATCGTTCTGTGGTCTTTGATAGAGTTGAAGGCAGATAGTTATAATTATAGTTTTCCTTAGTTATGATAAAAGATAAGCTACATACAGAACTTTGGACTCATAAGGATGGGATGGATGATATTTTCTTTAAATCTTGTTAAATGTTGATAGACAAAATATTGTAACTGTGTTCTTACTTGATAACTGCTCTGTTATATATAATTTGACTATGTTAAAGTTAAGACATTTCTTTTTGTTTAGACAGAAAAGAGGAGGTGATACGGAAGGCTTGTGTATATGTCAATAAAGCACTGTTGCCCAGTAGGGAAACAAGATAGGGGTGACTAGGAGTCCAGGAGGACTCTGGGTAGGAGAAACACAGGGAGTCATGATGTAGCTCACCAGAGAAGTAAGATGTCCAGAACTTTTCTCCCTAAGAGAAATACTTAGATTAACAAATATGGGATAAATACTTAAGTCAGAGCTAGCCAGTAAGAAAAAAGCAAGGCCAACAGCTTTATAATTAATACAGCGTCTTGTGTGTTATTTGGGGACTACAATGTGGCAGAGCCCAGGTGACTGGTGGGGAAAAACCAAAGCAGCTGAAAAGGAAAAGGCATCTCTCTACAGTGGTGTTCACAGATATACACTAGAATGCTTATTAAATGATTATTTCTATTAAAATGCAAAAGAAACACAAAATATCCTTCAGATAATTCTGAATTATTGGGTCCATAAAACATCTAGAATCTTAGCCATAACCTATATTTATTTTGGGCTGAGATATTTTTCACACTCTATGCAGATGATAAAAAAAAGGATTTGATATTGATTACATAAGACTATACTGCCCAGTGTGGTAATAGCTATTCTGTGTGTATTATATGATGTTTACACATATCTAAACCACCTAATGAGACATCCTCACTAAACAACAATCAACATACTTAGAAAAAAATCTGCTTATATATTTTGTCTTGAAAATTATGGTTAGGGCCGGGTAGTGGTGGAGCATGTCTTTAATCCCAGTAGTTGGGAGGCAGAGGAAGTCAGATCTCTGCAAGTTCAAGTCGAGCATGGTCTACAGAGTTAGTTCCAGGACAGCCTTCAAAGCCACAGAGATACCCTGTCTTGAAAAACAACTACAACAGCAAAATGATGATTAGGTTACTTCCAATACCTACCAAAATATAAATGCTATGCTAATATTTGTTAGATGGAAGTGACTTAGAAAATCGCAGAAATGAAGTCTCTGTAAAGTCTATGTATGTTCAGCACATATGCAATTTTCCCCCAAATATTTTCAATACACCGACCAAAAGTGGTTAAATATGTATGCATATGAAGAGCACGTTTATATGAAAGAACAGCTGTATGTGTGAAAATATAAATGGATGGAGGGACAGAGTATTGTATAGTTGTTTTTAATATAAATGTTGTTACTTATAAGCAATGTGTACAATAAGAGACACAAGCCTGAGCAGAATCTTGGTGTAGTTAAATGTTTGTATATGTGTTCATATTTACAAAAAATACATGTGTGCCCTTATGTTAAATAGAATGGTATATATGACATAACAAATGATATATAGTTTTTGTTTGGTTTCTTGGTTGTCCAAAGCAATTTTTAAATTTAAATGTCCAATTTTTGGCAAGTTTTTGAAATTGCAAGAACAGTGGATTCACTTTGAAAAACAGATCATGGAGATCATATTTTAAACATCATCATATATAGTAGTGGAGACACATTTGGAAAAGAGTTGGCTATTTTAAAATAGAAATAAGACTATCCCATTTGTATGTTTATAGCAGCCCAGGCCTATCTAAGGCTTGCCTCAAGAGAAAGAGCCAAGTCAGCTGGGAGAGAGAATTGGGATCGGTATGTAAAATAAGATTGTTTTCAATTTCAATAAAAAATTACTAAAATAAAAAGTTTTAAAAAAAGAGAGAGAAAGAGCCCAGATTGTATTCCTTAGCCTCTGAGTCTTCAGGGCTTTACCACTTGGGGTTGTGCTTCCCCAGATCTCAGCCTGATCTCTTATTTTCTTCACTCTGTACCTAACAACCACTCTGTTGGCAGCTTAGCATTCATAACTGCTTGATACACACACACTCACACACACACACACACACACACACACACACAGAGGTCCCTCCACTCACAATCACACACATATACACAGATCCACACCCAAACTCACACTCACACACACACACACATTTAAACACACCCTCCATACATTCACAAATGCATATTCACCCCTCACTCATATAAACTCTCTCTCTCTCTCTCTCTCTCTCTCTCTCTCTCTCTCTCTCCCTTTCTCACACACACACACATTCACAAAAACACAACCACAGGCCTCCCCATACACAGAGACTACACACACATACACATACACACACACACACACACACACACACACACAGAGAGAGAGAGAGAGAGAGAGAGAGAGAGCACATCCCCACAAAAATACATTGATAAAACATACATGGACACACTTTTCTCCTTCCTGTTTTTTCACAGATGTCTTAATGTGTTGTAGTTCTGATAGTTACCATATCTCAACAATTCCCTCATCTCCCCTCCTCAGCTCTTGTACTCCTCCTGTGTTCTATTATCATGATAAATCTCATACATTTCTCCTGGCATGGTGCATTTTTACTTCTCTGATCACAACAACCATGATGTAAATTTGAAAAGAGGGATATTTTGTGTTTGTCCATGGCTGGATCACTTGCATCTGGAACAGTGTGTATAATCAGAACAAGAGTCATTGGGTAAGTACAGACTGAATGATGGCTGACAATATGTATTGACTTTCATTTTCCACCAGTGACAAAAATTCAATAATGAATGGTTTTCAAAAACAAGAATTTTTTTATAAATTGTCTTAATATTTAATTTATCCCTCATAAATATATGAACAATGCAATTAAAGTAAAATATACAATGTAATTTATTTATAATTGTTTATATAATAGAGATTTATATACTTAACAGAACAGTGTATAAACTATTTCTGTTTTATATAACAGAGATGAAGTTATGGAGTTGCTTACTTTTTATTCTTTGAATGTCTGAGCAAGTGATACTCATGTATAAAAGATTTTTGGTCTTACCTTTGTCTTGCTTTCTATTGTCTCTTTAATAAAATTTAATTTTAAGTGTGTGTGTGTGTGTGTGTGTGTTGCCATGACCACAGAAGTTCACTTGTAGGCTCCATAGTCAATGGATCCCCTGAGCAAAGCTCACAGGTGGTTGTAAGCTGCCTGGTGTGAGTGCTGAGATCCCAACTCTGCTCATCTGGAAGAGCAGGAGGCGTTCCTAAACTCCAATTTACGTCTGTAGTACTTGTCCAACTTCCTTATACATCCCAGGTTTACAGAATTGGATGGAATTTTCCATTTGCTTCTTTCTGTAAAAACTGACTGAGAGTTCTAAGAAACAGTCTTGAGTAAGTTCAAATTTACTACAGGTTAGAGTGACAGAAGAATTATATGCAGTATTTACATGTAGCAGTTTCTACAAAGAGTTGAGAAGATTGTGGATCATACCACTGTAAGTCATGTATCCAACCTACTGGAGTGTTTGTAGAAAATCAGAAGCATATTGAGGTAGTAACAGAAGATTAAGAAATGATTTTTTTCTTAAATATATGTTTTAATGCTTCCTGCTTGAGAAGTAGCTTTCATGGAATCAAAAAATATCTTTCAAGATTCCAAAGAAGGTAGGCAACAAAGAATCAAACACAGATATGATGCCTATGATTAACATTGATGATAAGCATGGAATTAAATCCCTATTTGGCACACAAAGCTTGGCAGTAGCAATCTAATTGGACTTAAGACCTGCTCAACAAGAATGAGATCTTGCCTGGTACTGGAAACCCACCTATTTAGTGCTAGTATAGTCAGGAATGTTGGAGGAGACCTTTTAATCACTACTAAATCATCATAATTCCTAACAACAATCTAAACATGTAATCTTGTACCAACAGATAGTATACTCTTTAGCCTTCATCAATGCAACTTCTCTTTGTAACAAAGGACATTATTACAGAAAGGTGCAACCAGACAAACTGCAAATAAGCCATGTGTTACAATATACAGAGACCTCAGAAAAACACAACTGGGCACAAAGCTGAAAGTAACAGATCCTGAAGAGCTTGAAATTCACAGGCA
Source organism: Mesocricetus auratus (assembly GCF_017639785.1). Taxonomy (NCBI): domain Eukaryota; kingdom Metazoa; phylum Chordata; class Mammalia; order Rodentia; family Cricetidae; genus Mesocricetus; species Mesocricetus auratus. Next base: position 61,559,595 of record NW_024429190.1, read on the forward strand.
AATGGATGGAACAAGAAGAAACCATCCTGTGAGGTAACCCAGATAAAGAAAAAAAAAAGGATGGTATGTATTCCCTCATAAGTGGATATTTAGACATAGATCAAAGGATAACCAGCCTACAATCCACAGCCCTAGAGAAGCTAGGAAACAAGGATGACCCTAAGAGAGAAATACATGAACCCCTGAGGAGAGGAAACGGACATGATCTCCGGAGTAAACTGGGAGCAAAGGGATAGGGAGATGGAGGTAGGATAAAGAGGAGGGGAGAAGGGAATAGGGAGGAGAACATGAGGGATCAGGAAGGTCAAGTTGGGGGAAGAACACAGAAGGAGAGCAAGGAAACAGATACCTTAATAGAGGGATCCATTATGGGCTTAACAGAAACTTGGCAATAAGGAAATCTCCATGAATCCAGGAGGATGACCCCAACTATGAATCTAAGCAATAGTGGAGAGGCTACCTTAAATGCCCTTCCCCTATAATGAGATTGATAGCTGCCTTAATTACCATCGTAGAGCCTTCAACCAGTAGCTGATGGAAGCAGAGGTGGAGATTCACAGCTAAGCACTGAGCCAAACTCCTGGAATCCAGTTATAGAGAGGTGGGAGTGCTTAGCAATGGGGTCAAGATCGTGTTGGGGAAACCCACAAAAACAACTAACCTGAGCAAGTGGGAGCTCACAAACCTCAGACTGACAGGTGGGAACCAGCATAAGACTGAACCAGGCAGGAACTAGCATAAGACTGAACCAGGCTATCTGAAGTTGGGGAAGGGGCTGGGAAGTCTATGGGGTCTCTGACAGTGGAACCAGTATTTATCCCTAGTGTATGAATAGGCTTTGTGAGCTCATTCCCTATGGAGGGATATTCTCTAAGCCTAGATAAACAGGGGAAGGTCTAGGTCCTGTCCCAAATGATGTGACAGACATTGATGATCCCCCACGGGAGGCCTCACCCTCCCTGATGAGTAGATGGGGGTGGGATGGGGAGATGGTGAGGATAAAGGGAGGATAGAAGGGAGAAAGAACTGGAATTGGTATGTAAAATAATATTGTTAATAATTTAAATAAAAATTAATTTAAAAACATAGTTGAGAAAATAAAGCTTTAGCTCATAGAAGCAGTTCCTCATTTGAGGTCGTTCTTCTGTGATGACTCTAGATTGTGTCAAGTTGATACACAAAACCAGCCAGTATAGTCAGTTATTACCAAGATCATCTCAACTTCCTCACCTCACTTATTTGCAACCTCTCACAGCTACAATGATGTTCACAACTGGTCATTAGGTTTAATTAACTGTTTATTTACAGTGGATAGTTTAATTTCTTAATAATTATCAATCAATGCTTCCTCAACTTGTTGCTGACTATAGTTTGGTAATGGCAATAAAAAGAAGATAATGTTCCTGTATCTTGTGTTAATTGCATCAAAGAAAATAGTTCTCTCATCTTACAAAATGCAGAAAAAAAGTTTAACCCACAAAGGTCACAGCTGCAAACATATCAGTAGAATAAGAAGAAAGGGGATGGGATAGGGCATCTGTGAGGGACATGGGAGGGTGAGAGGGAGAGGTAACTGGGATTGACATGTAAAACAAACTTGTTTCTGATTTAAATTAAAAAAAGAACTGCATGTGCATCATTTTGTAGAAAGCTGATTCTAAATAAATTGGTGTCAGTTATAAGCTCTGATTGTGCTTTTTAGTCTTTATACTAGGCAACTAAAATATGCAATTTATTTCTCTGTGTACAATTTTAGTTTAAAGGAAAACTAATGGTACTGTCAGCAGCAATATCATTATAAAATATTATGTAAGTGGTAAGAGGTTTGAATAATGGGTCTTTTATGATTCTTTGATCTTTTCCTCCTTTAAAATTGTATGTGGTCATGTCTCAGAATGATAATAAAAATGCAGGAATTCTGTTTTATTTTGTTTTTTGCATTTAGATGTTTCCTTAAATCTACATTGATAGTAACAGGCCAAGTTTTCTGCATTACTAGTGAGCTGAAAGTCTTAAATTATTAAGTACTAAAGAATATTAGCTTCTTTTAGGACAAAATGCCTTCATCATTTCTAGAAACGGCATGAACATGGTGGAAACATGATCCTTAATTGTGAGTGAAATAGAAGAAAACTAAGTATAAAAAAATCCTGCACATTGCTTACTAGTTTATACATATCATATTACTGATATATATATATATTGTATAACCATATATAAAATATACATAAACTATAATATATATTAAGGTTTAGGTTATGGTTTTCAGCAAAAATTGCTGTAGCCATTTAAAATTTTTCTTGATCTGTAACAATCCATCATGTTAAATGTCAATCACATTAAGTTCTGTAACTTCCCTCCAAAAGTCCCTTCTTTGGGCTGGAGGGTTGGCTCAGCTTTTCAAAGTACTCGCTGCTCTTCAGAGGACCTGGTTTCATTCCCAGGATCCAGCAGAAAACTTTGGGTGAATTATTTGAGGCTCAACAGACTGTTGGCTGTTTTTCTACTGTCCTTAAATACTTGTATAAAATGAGCTGTTCAAAGATGGTCTACACAAGGTATATAACAAATATGTGAAATAATTTTATATCTTTATAGATAAAACTTTGAGATATATAATTTTGTAGATGGAAAATAGGCGCTTTAGATGTAATACTAGATCCTCTTCATAAAATGTTCTGTTCTGTATATTAAGGAAAATAGTTGAGAAGGGAAATTAAGCAAATACGTGACATAGAACATTAAACTGACACATATCTAATTGATAAAACGTTGTATTATGAGAATAAATAGAACCTAAATCTAATGCATTTGACTTAATTTACTTATTTTTAAAATTTTTCTTTGTGGTATGGGTGTTTTGTTACCATGTATGTCTGTGCACAACATGTGCTTGCTTCATGACCACATAGGTCAGAGAAAGATAGCTATGAGCTGGAGTTACAGATCGTTTTGAGGCACCATTTGGGTTCTGGAAATTGAATTCTGGTAGTTATAATGGCTGAACCATTTTTCTTCCTGTATGAGTGACTTTAGCTTGTGTGAAATAGCCCTAACTCTATCATTGTGAATGTATTCTAATGTTGCTATTTGATTTAAATTAAATATCACTTCACTCATTACACATATGCCTTTAGATCCTATTTAATTTTTCAATTAAGTTACATCCTGATCAGCCATTCAGATATTGTGAAACTCATAAGAAAATATCCATTTAGTATGTGCAACATACTGAACAAGCTAGCTGACTACCACTCTCATTGTTTCTCAATGGTTTCCACTCATGATCATCATCAGGCTTACTGGTAGCTATGGTTCCTTCAACTGGTGGTTTCTGGAGACTGAGTTTGTACAAACTGTGAGTTTAACTGAAGATCGAGATTAAAATCTGCACTACTGTTTTCATTGAATGCAGATCATGGTTAAAACACATTAAAGTAATGAGTGTCATGGAATACTGTCAAATGCTCCCTACTTTATAAATGGTTTAATTAAGATACATATAATTATTACTCTGGTATGTTTGTTTTAGAGTGTACTGTCAATTACAGGTAAGAAGATTTGTAAATATTTCATAATAAGTGAGAAAGTCAGTTGGTAATTTTAAAATTATTACATAGTATTAATATAAAAATTACATTGATGGACAGATGCAGAGTGAATACTGCACATGTAATGTATGTCATATTTAATGCACAGAACACATTAATTACATAGTTTATATATTCAATAAATCATTATTTCCATATTGTAGTCAGGTATTACTGGAACAAGAAAATAATGATAGCCCATTCTAACCTACTTAGTATGTATGGTCTCTACTAAAGAAACGGAGACTTTAAAGGCTTCTCTTGTAAGTTTAATCTGTTCTTTCAGCCATAAGCCTACAATCACTTCATCTTAAAAGCCTGCGAGTATGTCTTTCGATACATGATCCCAAAGAAATTTCAAATGACAAATTCACAAAACCTGTCATTAAATAACACTAGCTGTAGACAAGTCATTCTTTATAATCAAAGGAAACGTAAGTTGGAATGTGTTATTAGTTGTTGCTCATTTGTTCAAAGTATAACAGGTATAAAATATTGGTAAAACTAACTTTTAAAATATTAATATTTGATGTGATTATAACTCAGCCTCCAAAACAATACAGGGAAACCCTGTCTCATAAAACCAAAAATAAAAATAAAAAAATAAAACAAAATTACACCTAGCAAATAATGTACAAGTTAGAAAACAGGGTTGTTTTCGAGGAATACAGTTCCATATTTAATGTAAAGAATGTTTCTGTTAAAACTGAACAGCAGTTACGGGGCATCCCAAAACATTTTATAGGTGTAAAATCAGTGCACACTTCAAAAATCAATAACCTCAGAGCTTCTGTCTTTACAAAAATGTAGACAGAACAATCTCTATTCTAAATCTATCATCTCTGTCATCTTGTTAACCACAGAATAAGTTACTAAAAATAAAAGAAAGCATAAAGTACAAATTTTAATTCAGTTTTAAATTACCACAAATTTCCATACTATAAAGTAATATAATGCAAGCATTTTTAAAACAAAATAAACACTCCATATATGTGGATGACCTTTTGAATTTCCTTCCTCAATTTTCTTTGATCTTGAGCATATGTAACTAGATTTTTTAAAAAAGTCACTATACCAAGAATTGTGACATAAATCATTATTTATGTATTAATTCTTTTTTAAATTTTCCTGTGCATTTCTTTCAGATTTTTTATTTTATTATTTTAATTTTAAATAGCTTGTTTCATATGTCAATCCCAGTTCCCTCTCCTTCCCCTCCTCCTGTACACCCCCACCTTCCCCCCCCAGCCTCCCACCCTATGGCTACTTCCTTCCACATACGGGATATCTAGAGTCTGTCATTTTACTCAGGGCAGGGTCCAGGCACTCCCCTAAGAGTCCAGGCTGAAAGAGCATCCCTCTTTGTGTTATGGACACACGAAGTCCATTTGTATGTATTAATTCTTAAAAGAGTCATGTTTGATTTCCATTGCAATGGACAAATTCAGTTCTATTCCTAAAGGTACCATGTTGAGGTCATCTGCTGAGAAAATTAAATTATAGAAGAAACACAGGCATGAAAATTAGACTTTCTGTCTACAGAATGTCTAGGGAGACATGAATAGTGTTTAATAGCAGTGCGCATAAACATCCAAAACTACGTAACATGTATTTTAATTGAAAGATTCCTAGCAGTAAATGGGAACTAGAGAAAAATAAGATAAACGATTACAGCTGGATAACCTATTAAAGCCCAATAGAAAGCCAAATCACAACACTCTGTTCCAAATTAGTAATGTTATCAGATGTTTAATTCCCCCGCACTTACCATGGAACTAATTATGGTGTACCATGCCACATATTCTCTAAGTGGTGGGAAATTTCACCTAATGCAGCCATTTCATATTAGCTTCTTATTTTTCTTTTTCACTTACACTGTGTAGAACTTTTTAAATCCAACAGATGCATATTTCTCACAAAATGTTTCTATAGTATACAATCTATATTTTTCCCAAATCAGGCAGCAGTTTTTATTTATATTTACAAAAAATAGGTAAAAGTAGATAATTTAAGCTATAAAAGATTGAAAAGTATATACTGTATAAAAATTGCAGTGTTAATTTGGAAAGAAATAAGCACAAATTTTACTTTCTCTTGTTTTAATAAAACTTTCTGGGGCTGGAGAGAAGGGTCAGCAGTTAAGACCACTGGCTGCTCTTTCAAGGTCCCACATTGGATTTCTAACACTCATGTGTATCTCAATCATCTCTGACTTCAGTTTGATGGGATCTGATGCCCTTCTGGCCTCCCAGTCAGAAGAGATACAAAGTGGTTCACAGACATCTATGTATGGTGGTATATCCACATGCCACAAAAACAAAATCAAACAAAGCAGCAAACAAAACACCTGAAATAATAAATGAATATGTATATATATGTATGTATATATGCACATACTGACATAGATGATTAAGGGGACTTGGTAACTATCTTATTCCAAGAATATTGGAGATTATGTTGGTGATACTTTTTGTCTGTCAGTCAGCTAGGCTTCCCTCCATTACTCCTGAAGTAGGAAGAATTATCTTCCACAGTGGAAATGTATTTTTTAATTAAATTTTTCCTTGAAATTAGAATGTAATTATGTCATTCTCATTTTTTTCATTGTCTCCTTAAATTTCTCTCATGTGCCCCCTGCCTTTCAAATACATGACATCTGACCTCTTTTTCTTTAATTGTTGGTACATATATTTTAGCATATGCATTCAGTATATCAGATACTTATTCCCTCTACACAGTTCTGTTTCAGAATTTTATTCTTAAATCTTATTCCCCATTTCAATAACTGAAATCTTTTTAAGAGAGACAGTATGTACATTAATTAATATGCATTTGCAGGTCACAATATTTCACACGTTTTTTTTAGTTTACCTACATATCTTCACTTTTGTTAAGTTTTCCTCTCAGTTTACTACAAAGAAAAAAGTGCAAGAGGACTGAAAAATCACAGGAGTCTTAAGAGACATGTGTAAACCTTGCTGTATATAATAGGAGCTGCTTGAGCTGTGTTACTTGAATCAGCCGTGTAGTGGCATTACAGAATTACAATGCACAATTTTTCAAATATCTGAACACTACTATGACAATGAAACAGTCCATGACAAAGGCAAAACTCCAGAGGACTCAGATAGAAATAACAACCATTTCTGTTCTAGACAACTTTTTCCTAAATACAGGAAATCTTTCTATCTTGTAGACTATTGCAAGGCCCCCAGAAAGAGAATCTTGTCACCCACAGCAGCAACAAGTCTGCAATACATACTGGTGCCATAATGATACAACCATTATAGGGTTGAGCAACCACATTTTGATTCGATTTAATACTCACTCCATTAGGAGGAACCCATACCCAACACTGTTAATAAATCCAAGAATCTTTACTAGATAGGCCAGGGGATTAAAGGAAAACCTACCACAATTATTATGCTAAAGAGAGATAACAATAAAGCTGAGTACAAATGACTTCCTATGACACAACAGCTTTGATACATACATGAACTCTCAGAGATTGTGCCAACATGCATAAGACCTGGCCAAGATCAAGCCAGACCAAAGGTCAACAATGAGAAGGGGAAGGGTGATGGGGCATGTTCTTCACTATATATGTTCCTCTTATTGGTTAATGAATAAAACACTGATTGGTCAGTAGCCAGCCACGAGGTATAGGTGGTTCTACCAGACAAGGAGAATTCTTGGGAGAAGAGGCAGAGAGAAGCAGCCTGAGAGAAGCTATGTAGCCACTGAAGGAGTAACAGTTTCAGACATTCTTTGGTAACATAAGACCCTGAGAAAATATTTAATTAATAGAAATGGGTTAATCATTAAGAGAAAGCTAGTCAATAAGAAACCTGAGCCATTGGCCAATCAGTTTATACTTAATATAAGCATCAGTGTGCTTATTTGGGAATGAAGGGGGAACAAGGCAGAACAAGATCCTCCTTCTACAGAAGTAAGGGGCTAGTCCCACCACATACTGAGATTCTATTTGCAAATGATACCTACCCGGAAAGGGAAAATCAATTATATCCAATGATGTGTCACTAATTTTATCAACCACACTTCAAGGCAGAAATCATGCCCAGGAGTTACTGAATAACATAAATCAGGGTTAATGTTTTATTGTGAGCCTTTGTGTAAGACTTTGATTTTTTGGCCTATTAGTTTTGTTTCCTTGAGCTTATTTTTTGGTTAGTTTGTTTTGTTGTATTCTTAAAGAGAAAGAATGAGCATGGCCTTGGGAGTGCAGTTACATGGACTCAGGAGGAATTGAAGGAGAGAAAAGAATATTATCAAAATACATGTTACAGAATTTAAAAATAATAATTAGAAGAGAAGCCTTTAGGTTTCCTGTGAGATTCTATTATAAGCCACCTAGACAATACAACACTTGATTATAGCAAGTAGGCTCGTTTGTCTTATGCTTCAACCATAGACAAAGGAACTACACACAAGTGTCTAATGAAAATCATCAAATCAACAGAAGAGGAAACTAGTCAAAATATTTTTGATAAGTATTGGAATTTTGATCTCATTTTAAAATTTCAGTAGAGTTTTGGTATTTCACAGTTTCTCAATAATTTATACAAGTGTCAAATCACTTCTACATGACATCTTAGATTGGTTTTCTAAGTCTTCCAAACTAAAAAACTTAAAGTATTGTTCTGCTTTTAATTTTCTTGAGAATTTCATAGATGACTGCTCTATTTACACAATTTCTATACCTCCTTCTAAGCCTCCAACTCCTCCTATAGTCCCTTTTCAAGTTCTCCAATTCAAGACAAATTCTATTATAATTGTTTTATGCATATATATGCCTGAAATCTATGTGTACTTATGAATAACATTAAATTGTTTTAATAATATACAATTAATGAATATTATTCATTCTTTAGTAATGGTAATATAATCAAAGTATATCATACATAAAATTTGTGAAAGCTTAACATTCATTGTATAATATGTAACTACATATATAATATCTAACAAAATTTTCAACAAATCAGCATAATTATTAATTACTTGCAGAGGGGGTTAGCAAGGCAAGTCTTCTGCCCATTCAGGGGGCTTCGGTCCACATCACATATTCTGTGTGAAAAACTTATCACTTCCTTTTCAAAACAATGTTTAGGAGTAGGTACATCAGGTTCACACTAACAATATGGAATAATCTCCAAATCTCAAAAGCCTTATTTTAAACATGGGATGAAGCCGGGCGGTGGTGGCGCACGCCTTTAATCCCAGCACTCGGGAGGCAGAGGCAGGCAGATCTCTGTGAGTTCGAGGCCGGGCTGGACCGACAGCCTCCAAAACAATACAGAGGAAACCCTGTCTCGTAAAAACCAAAAAAAAAAAAAAAAAAAAAAAAAAAAACCATGGGATGAAATCCATTTATATTACAACGGGAAGCAGCATAAGCTCTATGTAACTATGTAAACTATACGTTCTGTCATGCTACTGTGAAGACTTTTTAGTTATAAAGTCCCCATAGAGCAATTGTTTCTAAACATCTTCCATTGGACAGTTTAACCACAGTTTTTACATTCATATCTCATAAATATTTATTCACATGTGAAAATATACAAATATAGTTAAAATAGTGCACTCGGTTGATTTTGCTTATTTATTTAGGAATATACAGGAACACATGATATAAACTTGAAAAAGACGGAAATCAGGATTACAAAAGAAGGTTTGGAAAAAGAAAAAAGATGGGGAAATTATAAAATTGTTATCTCAAAAATGAAATTATTTAAGAAAAATAGTTCCTATGAGATTGCTCTAATATTTTTAAAACATCAAATGAATATTTTTAAGTGAACTTCTCTGATTAATTGCAATTTAATTCACTATTTTCACTGTGTTTTAGAAAATTTCAATTGATTTATAATTCAAGTATTATATGCTGAAAACTTTTTATTTTCTTAAACCTTAGAAGCACTCTTATTACATATCAATCCCCCCATTCACTCACCCTCCCATCCTCCATTGCTCCTCACTGATCCCCCAACCCACCTCCCATTCACTCCCCAGGGATCATGAGGCTGTCCACAAGGGACAATCAAAGTCCATCACATCATTTGGGGAAGGGCCCAGATCCTCCTTCCCTTAATTGAGCTGCAATTGTATCCCTCCATAGGGAATGGGCTCCCAAAGTCCATTTGTACTCTAGGGATAACAACTGGCTCCACTGTTAGAGGTCCCATAGACTGCATTGGCCTCCTAGCTGGCACCCACATTCAGAGGGCTTGGTTCTGTTCAATGCTGGTTCCCCAGCTTTCCGACTAGTGTCTCTGTGCTCTCACTAGGTCAGGTCAACTGTTTCTGCAGGTTTCTCCAGCACGGTCTTGACTGCTTTGCTCATTCCTTCTCCGTCTTCACAACTGGATTCCTGGAGTATGTGACTCAGTGTTTAGCTGTGGGTGCTTGTTTCTGATTCACTCAGCTACTGGATGAAGGCTCTAGGAATGGCAACCAAGGTAGCCATCAAACTCATTATAGGGGAAAGGCATTAAAGGTAGCCTCTCCATCACTGCCTAGATTATAAACTGGGGTCATCCCTGTGGATTGCATAATATTTCCTCTGTGACATACCTCTTTCCAAACTTATACTGGCCCTATCTATCAGGACATCTCCTTTATTGACCTTCCCTGTTCCTCTCTTGTCTCAGTCCTCCTACTATCCTCCCCCATCCACTTCTCTGCCCCCTCCTTCTCCCCCTCTCGGCTTTCTACTTCCCTCTTTATCCCCCACCCCAGTGCTCCCAATTTGCTCAGGGGTTCTTGTCCGCCTTACCTACTTCAAGATAGACTTAGGCAGTGAGCTCAGCTCCCAGTGCTGGCAGTAAACTCACACATGCCATGTTGAAAAGTCAGTGACTAAAACAGCCACTGCTGTTTAGCAATGTTGGTTAGCAGATAACAGACATGTGAACAGAAAAACATAAGGATTTATAATAGTAGTGTCAGATTCAGATAAAGTGAAACCTCTGAAAGGTTTATAGTGTGTTAAAAAATATACATAGGCTTGGAAGAGGAAAAGAAACAGGATAATTACTGGGTGGTGGTGGAGCATACCCCTTTAATCTCAGCACTCCAGAGGCAGAGGCAGGCAGATTTTTCACAGAGAAACCCTGTCTCAGAGAAAAAATAAATAAATAAAAGTAAAAGAAATAGAGTAATAAAAAGGCACATAAAGATGAAAAGTAAAAAGACAGTCTGGATACTGTGTGCTATTTTGTTGTCTTTGAATTGTTTGATTGCTAAGGAAATAGCAACACATGCTAAAAATGCTACTGAATTAATCCATCTTATATATTTTAAAAATGCTTTGACTTCTAAATTTAAATATAACGATAGGTTACGTGGGAAGAGAGTTTTTACTTGTGTTTCCACAGAAAATGAGGAGCTGTGGATTCCTTCCAGACTTCTATGCTTTGATGAAGCAACACCTCCTGAAGCAGTGTCACAAGCAGTCCAGCATCTAAAACAGCTGGGATGATACAGTCATACAGACCACAAAAACAAGGACTTAGCCAGGATTCTGGTTTTGTTATGATTCCCATGGTATGCCCAGCGCCTCCAACCAGCAGGAAGCAATTTTGAATGAATAACACCCAAATTCCCAAATATTTTTTTACAAATTTTTGCATTCATTTAAATGGGGTTGCTTATAAATGGCAATGATCACAGTAAATCTATTTCTAAAGGGAAAAGGGGGACTATGGTATAGAAATGAATACTTTGTATTTGAATGTGTTTTCATTTATTGATAACCTATGGGACACTTTGAAAGTAGTGCTACGAGGGAAGTTCATAGCACTAAGTGCCCACATGAAGAAACTGGAGAATAGTTCCACTAGAGAATTAACAGCACAGCTGAAAGTTCTAGAACACAAAGAAGCAAACTTATCCAGGAGGAATAGATGCCAGGAAATAATCAAACTGAGGGCTGAAATCAATATATTATAAACTAGAAAAACAATACAAAGAATCAATGCAACAAAGAGTTGGTTCTTTGAGAAAATCAACAAGATAGACAACCCATTGTCTAAACTTACCAAACAGCAAAGTGTGAAAATGCAAAATAACAAAATCAGAAACAAAAAGGGGACATAACAACAGACTCTGAGGAAATTCAGAGAATTATCAGGTCATACTTTGAAAACCTGTACTTCACAAAATTCAAAAATTTAAAGGAGATGGACAATTTTCTGGATAGCCATTACTTGACAAAATTAAATCAAGATCAGATAAGCTATTTAAATAGACCTATAACCCCTATAGAAATAGAAGCAGTCATCAAAAATCTCCCAGCCAAAAAAAGCCCAGGTCCAGATGGCCTCACTGCAGAATTCTACCAGAAATTCAAAGAATATTTTATTCAAATTCTTCTCAAAGTATTCCATGCAATAGAAGCAGAAGGGTCTTTGCGAAACTCTTTTTACGAGGCTTCAATAACCTTGATATCCAAGCCACACAAAGACACAACTAAGAAAGAACTTCAGACCAATATCCCTCATGAATGTTGATGCAAAAATACTCAACAAAATACTGGCAAATCAGATCCAAGAACACATCAAAACCACGATCACCTGGGTTTCATCCCAGGGATGCAGAGATAGTTCAACATACGAAAATCCATCAATGTAATCCACCATGTAAACACGCTGAGAAACAAAAATCACATGATCATCTCACTAGGTGAACAAAAATCTTTGACAAAATCTAACACCCCTTCATGATAAAGGTCTTGGAAAGATCTTGGATAACAGGAACATACGTAACATAATAAAAGCTATATAAAGCAAACCAACAGCCAACAGAAACTTTCTGTAACTCTCACTAAATGTTAATGGACACAATATTGTAACTATAGTTCTTACTTGATAACTGTTCTGTTGTATATAATTTAACTACATTAAAGTTAAAAAGCTTTCTTTTGATTTAGAAAGAAGAGAGGAGATAATTGGGGAAATCCTTATGTGTATATGTCTCTCTTACTAGTTAATGAATAAAGCAGTGTTGGCTAATTGAGAAGCAAAATAAGTGGGACTAGGATTTGAGGAGAATTCTGGGAAAAGTAGTCAAGAGTAAGGGGTCACCATGTGATCTCCTGAGAGGAGAGGATGCATCAGGAAGGTATCCTTGGAAAGATAAGACATTTAGAAATACATATTAGTAATTATGAATTAATAATTAAGTCAGAGCTAGCCATCAAGAAACCACAGCAAACAGTCAACAGCTTCATAATTAATATAGTGTCTTGTGTGTTATTTGGGGCCTAAAGCGACAATAGGACCAAGGCAGGAATCCCGAACCAATGGTGAATCATATTTCTGTTATATTCTTGGATCTGATTAGCCACTATTTTGTTGAGTATTTTTGCATCAGTGTTCATGAGGGATATTGCTCTGTAGTTCTTTTTCTTGTGTCTTCATGTATCTTGGGTAATTGTAGCTTCGTAAAAAGAGTTTGGCAATGTCCCTTTTGCTTCTATTGTGTGGAACAATTTGAGGAGTACTGGTATTAGCTCTTCTTTGAATTTCTGATAGAATTCTTCTCTGAAGCCATATGGTCCTGGGCTATATTTGGTTGGGATATTTTTGATGACTGTTTCTATTTCATTTCGGGTTACATGTCTATTTAAATTGCTTATCTGTTCTTGATTTAATTTTGGTTGGTCATATCTATCCAAAAAACTTCATTTCCTTTAGCTTTTCGAATCTTTTGGAGCACAGTTTTTCAAAGTATGACTTGATGCTTCTCTGGATTTCCTCAATGTCATTTGTTATGTCTCCCTTTTCATTTCTGATTTTGCTAATTAGCATGCTATCTCTCTGCCTTTTGGTTAGTTTGGTTTGTCTATCTTGTTGATTTTATCGAAAAGCCAAATCTTTGTTTCATTGATTCTTTGTATTGTTTTCCTAGTTTATCCTTTATTGATTTCAGCCCTCAATTTGATTATTTACTGGCATGTAATCCTCCAGGTGTGTTTGCTTCTTTTTGTTCTAGAGCTTGCAGTTGTGCTGTTAATTTACTAGTGTGAATCTTCTCCAGTTTCTCCATGTTGGCAATTAGTGCTATGTACTTTCCTCTTAGTACTGTTTCCAAAGTGCCCCATAAGTTTTGTCATGTCGTGTCTTCATATTCATTGAATTCTAGGAAATCTTAAATTTCTTTTTTCATTTTTTTTCAGTGACCCAGGAATGGTTCAATTGGGCATTGTTCAATTTCCATGAGTTTATAGGGTTTCTGGAATTTGTGTTGTTGTTGAATTCTAACTTTAAACCATGGTGACCCAATAGCATACAGTGTATTATTCCATTTTTTGGTATCTGTTGAGGTTTGCTTTGTTGCCAAGTATGTAGTTGATTTTAAACAAGGTTAAGGTATATTTTTTTGTGTTTGAATGGAATGTTCTATAGATGTCTGTTAATCCTAGTTGCATCATAACTTCTGTTAGTTCCTTTGTTTCTTTATTCAGTTTTTGTCTGGTGGTTTCGTCTAGTGGTGAAAGTAGGGTGTTGAAGTCTCCCAATATAAGTGTGTGAGGTTTTATGTGTGGTTTGAGCTTTATTAATGTTTCTTTTATGAATGTGGGTTCCTTAATATTTGGGGCATAGATATTCAGAATTGAGACTTCATCTTGATTGACTTTTCCCGTAATGAACATGCAATGCCTTTCTTCATCTTTTTTGATTGATTTTAGCTTGAAGTCTAATTTGTTCATTATTAGGATTGCTACACCAGCTTACTTCTTGTTACATTTGAATGTACCATTTACTCTGAGTTAAGTCTATCTTTGACATTGACATGTGTTTCTTTTATGCAGCAGATGGATGGATTCTGTCTTCATATTCATTCTTTTAGCCTGTGCCTTTTTATTGACCATTGGCATTGAGGTATATCAATTACTATTCACTGCTGATTCTTGTTTGTTTTGCATTTGTTGTTGTTAGTGTTATTGTGTGGGGGTTCCCTCCCTTTATTTCTTTTGGTGTTTGGTAAAGTGGGATTATCTATTGGCTATGTTTTTGTTAGTGTAATTATTTTCATTTCTTTCCAATACTTGCTGTAGGGATGGATTTGTGGATACATATTGCTTAAATCTTGTTTTGTCATACAAATATAATACAAGATTTGGAAAAGAGAGTCTCAGGTGTTGAAGACTCACTAGAGGATATGCAGTCATCGACCAAAAAAATTTCAGGTCCAACAAATCCCTAAATATGGGACACTGACCAAAGGCCAAATCTAACAGTAATAGATATAGAAAAAGGTAAAGAAATACAGCTCAAACGTACAGAAAACTTACTGAAAAATCATAGAAGAAAACTTCCCCAACCTAAAGAAAAATATACCTGTGAAAGTACAAGAAGTCTACAGAACACCAACAGACTGAACCTTATGAAGAATCCCCCTTGCCACATTGTAATCAAAACACTAAATTTACAGAATAAAGAAAAAATATTAAGAGCTACAAAAGAAAATGGCCAAGTAACACATAAAGGCAGACTTTTCTGAATTATACCCAGCTTCTCAATGGGAAGTTTGAAAGCCAAAAGGTCCTGAACAGATTTTCTACAAACTCCAAGGGAACATGGATGCCAGCTCAGAGACTACCATACCCAGAAAAGCTTTCAGTCACTATAGATGAAGAAAACAAGACAGTCCATGACAAAACCAGAAAACTCTTATTAGTATCAACTTTAATGACACATAATACATTTCCACTAATAAACTGTCAACAGGAAATCAAATGACTGATTTTATAAGACAATATTGCACAAGTCACAGCCATCATATACTTAAAAACAACATTAATTTCAAGTCCATTCCAAAAATTTAAAACAAACCCAGTTACAGTGTTTTAAGTGTCATGATTTTTAAAAGTATAAAAATTACAAAAGTAGAGATTTTTGTACTTTCCTTGTTTTCATTCCTCTGTGTAAATTGGGGCATATGTATATAAGAAAATTTGCCTTTATTGATGCTATTTATAGTAAGCATATAAATAAATGGCAAACCATGTACTAAATTTTAATTTTTATAATGGTAGCTGAGATGATAGCATGATTTGTAATGATATCAACAAGTTTCTCAGCAAGGTATAGCAGTAGCTCCAATTATCAGGTAGCATATATAGACTATTTGTAGTACTTAGACGAAAGGCTATGCTTTAAGACATAATAAATAGTCATAATAGAATCTATATGGTCTTTTGCTCCTTTGAAAGATTATTAAATGTACATGATAGAAATATAACATACAGGTCACTTCTTTCATTTGCATGACCATAGAGATATTGTTGAGATATCTAACTAGATTGATAGATTCCAAAGACTCTTGGGTCTTCAAACCTGTGGGCAGGGGGGACATATATGTTTCTGTTTGTGTGTGTGTCACTGTTTGTGACAT
Organism: Mesocricetus auratus; assembly: GCF_017639785.1. NCBI lineage: Eukaryota > Metazoa > Chordata > Mammalia > Rodentia > Cricetidae > Mesocricetus > Mesocricetus auratus. Next base: position 61,575,602 of record NW_024429190.1, read on the forward strand.
GCCAGTGTTTTAGGTCTTCCCATTTCTTGTCTTAAAAATATCTTTGTGCTTGCTAGAAATCTCAGAAGTATATATAATTTATATTCTAATTAATTCTGCTACTAATGAATTACTATGCAAGTGGAGGCTATCCTCCGTGTTCATTATGAAACCTAAGAACTATTAACAAAGCAAGGAACTTTGTATTAAAAATCCATAAATCTAACAGCTCTTAAAGATTCAGGATTGCTGATGAATATTATATATTCATTATAATAGTAGAATAAGTGTAATGGCTTCTTATGACAGTAGCCTCATGATAATATTGACGAGCTATAACAACAAACCTTTATGGTGAAATTGCCATATGCAGTATCAAGAAATTATTAACAGCACATAGTCTACGATATTAGTGATAATGATAATTACTGAATTCATGGATCAATTTTGTAAGTTTCATCTTTAGAACAGTTGATTTTATGATATTGATTCTGAATCGTTAGAGGAAACTACCAAATAACTGCAATTGGCCAAACTATATTCTTTAGACAATTTTGGTGAAACATTTCCAGCTTGATGATCTACTATTCTCAAGGTTTGCTCAGGGTGTCTATGAAACACACAAAAAATTATAATCCTTTGGATATTTAATATATACTCGTTCATGGATCCTTTCAAGTAAAGATTTCTTTAGGTGGTCCCTGTGCTCCCCTATTTTAACTGTTCAATCAAATGTCTTTTGACTATGAATCAATAAAATACATATTGTTTCTAAAGTTATTGTTCAAAAAACTCTAAGAAATGAATTTTTATGTAATAGAAAAATCTCAACAATTTAAAAATGGATAATGCTTTATGGTATACATTTTTCTTTTGAGACATATGTATGTGTTCATTTGGCATATTCACAAGTATGCTAGTGTGTAAAATCTGCAAATGAATGAGGAGGCCAGAGGTTGCTCTTAATTGCTCATTGCCTTATTAGTGTTGAAACAGGGTCTCCTATTTTAACAAAGAGCTAGCCAGTGAGCTCCAGAAATCCATCTTTTTCTGCCATAGTAACACTGGGTTTACAGGTGTACCCAATTAAAGAAAGATATATGTATAGGATGTTGAAATACAAAGTAAGGTTCTCATATTTGCAGAGCTGGACTGTCTCCTGAATCCCTGTAAGGTGATTTTCTTATAATTCAAGGTACATTATTATTTCTTTCAAGACAATTTAATACCCCAATACAAAAATTAATGGAACAGAATAATTAAAACAGAATAAAACCACAGATGTCTCATAAATATAACATGATTTTTCTTGCTGAAAAATATATTATATTAAGGACATTAGATAAGTATTTCTACATATTATTTGTAAAATCAAAGTTTTTGAAATGCATTACAGTGTGTAATGGTATTTGGTGATAAGGACATAAATGGATAGGATGGAGCAAGTGAAATCTTGGGTTCTCGTGATAAGATTAGTGACCCTATAATAAAAAGGAACAAAGAGTGATTTGTTTTTCTCTGTCTGCATGAATAAACAAACCAAAATAGGAGTCAGTAAAGATTCAGACAAAAGAAATTTCTCTATAAGCCTAGAATGAAATCTAAAATCAAGTTAGTCTAGTATGTACAGTTCCAGACCTATGAGAAAATGCATTTTTGTTGCTTATGCTTCCCTGTCTGTACTATTTCATTATAATAACTGAGAGACTGAATATAAGATACTGCCTGACCTCAAACATGTATTCATTACCTGTATGTTATTTGGATTCTACAAATGTTTACAAATGCAATGATGTGTGCACCTGTGAAAGTGACTCTGTGTATAAAGTATTCATAGACATCCAGGAACTTAAATATGCTCACCATCAATATACCATATTGGATTTTTACACTTTGAATTTTAATAAAAATACTATGAATTTAATTTGTTCATTATAACCTCTCCTTTTTGATAGAACAAAAATAAATCTGTAGTTATTTTGTTTTATATATTGTGGTAGGGAATGTCTGTCATGAGTCAGAAATATCCTGAAAAGTAAGAAAAAAATTGAAATTCACAGAAAGATAAGTGACTTGCTGGTACTCACACAGTCACTGCCTGACACTGGGGATGACAACTGTCAGGTCTCAGATCTCCACTAAGTTCACTGGATCACGATCATTTACACAGCGGACTTTACTAGTTAGAAATCCTTTAAAGTCTCTGTTTGAACAAACGGTATTCTCCAATAGATCCTTTCAAAGAATAATGCTGGAAACCTCAAATACCTCAGAGACATGCTTTTTAGAAGAGCAAATCAGAAACATTGGGTACAGAGGATGAGCAGGTATAGCTGTAGTATCCTGGGGTTTGCCCTAGTTATTTACAACTTGTCTAGACTGAAACATGTACTTCATAGACGTGTCTGAGATTCATTACTTTTGAAAAGCCCTTTCCCACACAGCAGTTCTCTATTTGAATTATATTAAGCAACTTGTCTAAGTTTTTCTGAAAGGTAGAAGCATTTTTGTATGTACAAAATCTATAATTTTGCTAGCAATTATTCTAGATTAACGCAAGGTTGGTTATAGTGCTGTTACAGTGTTAAATTAAACTAGCAGGACAGACTATTATATGCCATTGAGAATACAGTAGTGGACAACTATCATTCATGATTTCAAAGACTTGGAATAATGGAATGATGTTACAACCAAGAAGTCTTGTTGCAGTTGCTATTTCAGAAGCTAGAAGATGGTCTCTGAATAAGCGTAGTGAGGCTGCTTGTTGGAATGCTACGATGGATCTTGGATCAACCCAGGGCTGTGCTGACAGAAATGACCAGGGAAGAAATGTCTGCAACCGCAGCAAATAGGAAACCTATTTCTCTGATAATTCACTTCTGTCTTCCACATTATCGATTCCTTGGGTGAACTCTACAGGAAGCCACAGGGAATAGGGGATATATTGCTGGGACTCAGATCTAGTACTGCAAAGACACTAGAGTAGAGTAGATTTCCTAGTAATGGACAAGTAGGACATACTCTGATTTAAAATGTTTCTGTTGTTTCTAGCTTTTTGGTTTATGTATTTGGGAAGAGGAGGGGTAACCAGGTTCTTTCACATAGCTTTGCCTTGGTCTATGACAATAAACAAAGAAATTGTAATTGTCCTGTCACTTCAGCATACCCTATAGGCTGACATTATAAGAAAATATTTAGGAAAAATACAACAAAAACAAATAAGTAAAATCTACAAGAGAATACCTATTAGGAAGTGAGTGTTAGTTATTGTGTGAGAGGCTTATTTGGAATGGAACATATAGAGCCTATAATCTATCTAATGCTAATACTAAGTGATGAAGCTATTAATTATAATAAAAGATTTAGCCGGGCGTTGGTGGCGCACGCCTTTAATCCCAGCACTCGGGAGGCAGAGGCAGGCAGATCTCTGTAAGTTCGAGACCAGCCTGGACTACCAAGGGAGTTCCAGGACAGCCTCCAAAGCCACAGAGAAACCCTGTCTTGAAAAAAACAAAACAAACAAACAAACAAACAAAAAAAGATTTACTCCTAGAACTCTACATAGCTGAGCTTATATCAACTTGTATTTCTCCCTAGCTAAGTATTTTCTATAAAATATAGGTAGCTCTGCCTTTAAGTTATTAAAATGTTTGCATCTTGGAAATAACCTAGATGCCCCTCAACTGGAGAATGGATAAAGAAAATGTGTTATATTTATATAATGGAGTATTACTCAGCAGTAAGAAACAATGGCATCTTAAAACTTGCAGACAAATGGACAGAACTAGAAAAAAATCATTCTGAGAGAAGTAATCCAAAACCATAAAGACAAATATAGTATTTATTCAATCATAAATGGACACCAGGCATAAAGCAAAATATACCCGTCCTATAATCCACAACCCCAGAGAAGCTAGAACCCTCTTCCAGAAGCAGATGGAAGCAGATGCTGAAATCCACAACTAACCAATGCGCAAGCTCCTGGTGGCACAATCAAAGTGAGGAAGGAGTGATAACATAAACAAAGGAGTCAAGAACATGATGGGGAAACTCACAGAATCACCTGACCCGAGTTAGTGAGAGATCACTGACTCAGGTCTGACAAATGGGGAACCTTCATAAGTCTGAACTAGACTCGTTTAACATAGGTGACAATGGTGTGACTTGAACTATCTATGAGGCCACAAGTAGTGGGTCCAAGATCTATCTCTAATGCACAAACTGACTTAGGTGAGCATGTTCTATATGGAGAGATACCTTGCTCAGCCTAGACACAAGGGTGAGTGGTGGAGAAGTGCCTGGTCTTGCCTCAATTAGATGATGGGACAGATTTAGACTTCCTGGTGGAGGCCTTATCCTCTAGGAGGGACAGATGGAAATTGGGGAGTAGTGGGGAGAGCAAAAGGAGAGGAGGGTGGGGGAACTGGGATTGGGATGTAAAAAATAAACTAATTAAAAATTTAAAAAATATTTGTAGATACCATGCTTACAAAATCTATCCTGTACCTATTATGCAGTGTTACTTAATAAGACATTCCTAGGGAAGATAGCACATGTACATTTACATAAGATTTCCTTGCATAGTCATAATGCCAGTTGATCTTAGTAAACCAATGAAGGAAATAATTTTTAGAAGTCACAGGTTGATAAGAGTTGCCTACAACAGTTTTCTGTCTAATTATTATTATAACTTACAGGAAAATTATATTTGGAAATTTTCTAGCACTTTGCAAATGCTTGTTTTTATCATACATTCTGTCTATGATACATCCTTTAGATGAGTTTGGCACATTAATCCATGACTTAGATTGAACCAAACCTACATTTTGAAATCATTTGAAGATTATTCAAATACTACAGATTTTCTTCTTTGCATGCTTTATGTATTTATATGGGCTATATCTCTAGAGACCAAAATTTTAATATTTAAAGCCATAAAATGCAACGTGCAAAGCAGTCCTATTTACAGACTGAAGAAGTTAGTACAACAAAAATATGAGTTAGAAACCTTCAGATATTGCAGCTTTATGGAAAAATTTAGTTGATCACATAGCTGTCTGGGTAGTGAAGATAACAGCAAGATTGTGAATCCTACAGGAAATTTGCCATAGGGGCGATAGATACATTTTAAGCTGCTGCCTTGCAGATGTAATTTGTAGCTAGTCTTTACAGAATTAACCATAAGAGCAAAGCAATAATATATGACAAATGTACATTATTCACCTTTAATTACAAGCAGTTTTCACTTTGCCACATTAAGCAAAATATCTGGGTCCTCCAGCTTTCACTTGAGAACTTGGAAGAAGTTAGTACCCCTTTAAAATGGGAGCCTCTATAGATTAAGGAGTCACACAGTTACTCAATAATTTCCTGCCGGACAGATTATACTCCTGGCACTAATCACAAAAATTAACATAATAATTAATTTTCTGTTACAGAAATATTAATCTTGGTTGAAATGGCCATACTTCAAATAAACTACTGCAAAGTCAGATCATTACTCCCTTGGGAGTAAGATCACAAATTTCCTTCCTTGCTTTCTCCAGTGGTTGAAGTAATAGTAAGCTGCAGTTGAGAATATAGTATTCTTTGTTGTATTAAACACTGAATTCACATGAATTTAACATTAAAATTATGCTATCTCCTTTGCACATTTTCTTCAGGGTCATTACTATGCTCCTTGGAATAAGCAGTGGTACCATACCTAGTAGCATTTTGTCCACCCTGGCCACATATTTATTACCTATGTTATTATTAAAATACCTTTTCTCAAACAAAATTAAGATAATGATAAAATTGTTCTTATATATTGTGGTAATCAACGTTAACTGATGTGCACAAGATCTATGATCAAATGAGAAATGAGTCTTTGAGTATCCTTGTCAGGGATTATATTAATGAAGCATGTCCATTGTGAGCGGCACCATTCCCTGAGCATAAATACAGGTAGTATAAATGGAGAAAGTGTATTGAAAGGCATGAATATACTCATTTTTCTCTCACTCTTATTAGGTATGTAATATGATAGCTACTTCAATATGTCTTTAAGTTTCTTCAATGAATATATATTTGATTAATAAAAATTTCTATCATTTATGAATTATTTTTAGTATAGTATTAGTTGGAGAATGATACATGAGTCTAATCAAGGAAGTGTTGGCCAATTACATCAATATAACCATTCACACAATATAATCTAAAATTTTCTAAGACCACCTGGTATATTATATAGTTGGAAATTAAGAATGTGACAACAGAGTCTATATTTTCAAAATGTCACTTGGCTAACATTGAAAATGCTATAGGCAGTAAACTTTTAAGTGAATAGTTAATTCATGATAACAGTTTATAAGCAAATATTTATTTCAAATATTCAGATGAGGAAAACAGGTACTACAACAAAATATTCAAAATAATTTTGTGGAATAATGATACTGCAATGTTATTTGTTGTCAATAAAAATTATAGACTACTTCACTCCCAGCACATTTAACATATGAGTTCTAGCTCTGTGTAAAATTAGGACTGTAACACACATGTGTTTAATTCTGAAAGCTATATTTAAGTGTGATAAGACATTATTGGTTTTTCTTCACATCAAATTTGAGAGGAATTATACTATCTCTGAAAAGGATATGAGTTTTGCTTAAATAAACTAAATATCTGATTTTTTAAAAAAATATTTATTTATTATGTATACAGTATTCTGACTGCATGCATGCCTGCAGGCCAAAAGAGGGTGCCAGATCTCATTACAGATGGTTGTGAGCCACCATGTGGTTGCTGGGAATTGAACTCAGGACTTCTGGAAGAGTAGTCAGTGATCTTAACCTCTGAGCCATCTCTCCAGCCCAAATATCTGATGTTTTTACAAAATAAACAAATTTGCCCAACCTTAGGAAGAGTAACTATGCAAAAGAAAATAAAAACCAAATAAAATCAAATATTAAAAGGCAGACATTATAGCTGACCATGTACAAATGCAGAAGTTCATGGTGATTATGATGAATAAATATGCATCAAATAATTTGTAATCTAAAAATTGGATAAAAATCTGAACGCATATAGTTTATGAAGATTGAACAATGAAGAAATGGAGAATTGGAATGAATCAATAACAGATAGTTAGACTGAATCAGTAATAAATATAAATTAAGAGCCCAAGAGCAAAAGGCTTAACTGGTCAATTATATCAACAATTCGAAGAAATAATAATTATAGTTATTCTTAACTTACTAGAAAACTTAATATAAAATATTGTACAAATAAGCATCATCATGATAAAAGAAATATCCAGAGGAAGCTGTGACACACATAAAATAACTGCAGGTCAACACTCTTGATGAGCATACGTACAAAATTTATCAGTAAAACTTTTGATCTGAATCAAACAGTACATTAGAAATTCACTTCCTGTAATCACTTAGTTTTCATCCTAGGTATTCATGGAGGTTCAGGATATACAAAACACTGACTATTATGGACTACATCAAACAAATATAAAACAAATCCCCATCAGGAACTCAATAGATGCACATAGTATATTTAATGAGATTTAATACCTCATGATAAAAGCGATTAAAAATAGATACCTAATGGAAAAAGAGGAAAATTACATCAACCGTTTGTAGGACATATACAGTAGACCAACTACTAACTTATGAGCAGTGGATTAGTCTAAAACTTGAGGATTTATAGTGGGTTTTGGAGAAAGTCATCATATCTAACTAAAGACAAATGATTTTGGAAAACAGCACTTATACTGACTTAAGCTGAGAACTCTCAATCCAGGAGAGAAGGCTGGAGTTAGCCTGGCACTTTTCAAGTGATTAGATATTGAACTCTTAAGAGACCTGATTTCCATAATTTAGCTATTAAATTTATGGTTCTTTGTGATATCATCTCTAACAGAGTAAAGTAGAAATAAACTAGATAAATGTAGAAAAGCACTTGAGAACAGGATGTGATGGCATCATATCACAGTTTTAAAATGTCTATCGCTATATTAATGCCCACATTTGTAGTAAAACTATGGGAACAAAGATGCAAGCAGTATGTCCCCACTTGAAAAGGATGGCTTCTCCTGTAGGAATTGTGTGAGAGATGTAACTGGAGTCAGAATATAACTACAGAAATCTCAAGTTTTCTTTCAGTATGAAGAGAGATGTGGACACCAGGGTGATATTTTTATGTTCCAACCTATTAGTATGAGCAATCCTTTATTCCATTTATAGTTTTGGTCACAAATTATTTATACATTAAAATATTGAAGTTAGAAGTGAAACCTAGTTAATTTAGATATTGATACATCTAGTTTTCAACCTACTTAACAGTATTCTACATTCAGGGCCAGGAAAGACCACTAAACAGAACAACAGATACCAACATCTATGTAAAACAGTCAATACTTTCACTTTTATTATGAAGATATAATTACACCCATTTTGTTATTAGGTGATATATTAAAAGCATCTTTTTCTCCTTCTGAGTATTGATCACAGCACATTGTGCTTGGTAAAACTGGCGTAGTAGTACAGCAATTGTACTAAACGTTGTAAGTGGTGTGAGTTGCTAATAAGTTGAGTCTTTGGAAAATATATGGCCCATTTCATATTTGTTAATCCACTTAATATTTTAATTCAATTATTCTCTCTCATTTAAAGAAAATGTAATATTCCAAAGAATTCAAAATATTTGAGGAAGCTCATTACCAGTACAGATTCTAAATTGCTTTCTTTTCCTCTATCCTATGTTTTTAAGTTGAAAGCTAAGTAGTGTTTTACCTCTTTAAATACATACTTTTATGATCTTAAAAAGCATATTCATGCATGAGATAAAGATCTTCCTATTTTGACTAGCATCTGGAGCATTAACAGTGAAACCTTATTCTTCCTGTCAGTGTGTCTAATGATGCTTCAGAGAATAACAGAACACCCAGGAGACTGCTTGGACATAACCATTGTTACATGATGAAGAACAACTAACAGATAGATGGCGTCTGTGTTCTGTAGATGTTGCTGATTTCTGTGAATTATTTTCAACACATAAACTGGCCCAAGAGAAATACTGACTTTCATCTTTCCATTAATCTTTTGTCCATTATTCAATGGAAGGAGAATTTGAAGTTGTTGAGTTTTACTTTTGTTTTCAAATTTTCTTCATCTTTTTCTCTATTAAAAGTAATCTTATATAAAACTTAGCAAAATCCAAAAAGCACCATTATATTATACTGTAACAACATCATACAAACAAAACTACATATGAAGATTAACTCAGTCTGTTTTTCTAGCCATTGATAATGCAATTTATTGACTGGATAGATTAAAACATTATATAAAAGGTGATTTTCAAATCCTGGTTGTACTCTAAGTAGAATAGCTAATGAATTGGAATCTACACTTTTATAAAAAGATTTCATAGATTAACAAAACACATTAGGAATGTATACTTCCCACAACGTTTTTGTAAAGCATCAAAGTAATGGAAAATTCTTAACCTCAATGAAGGATTTTGCACATAGCAATATAATAGTAAAGAAATAGTAAGTTTCGTAGCGTACCACGTGTTCTACAATAGTGGTCATGTGTTTGAACAAATATGAGTAAGCGGTGTCAGATGGTTACAATGACAGTGTGCATTGCCAATTAAGGAGAAGGACTAACTTGGCCAAGAAGGGAAGAAAGTTTGTGAAAGTATATAGTAAGAATCAACACCTGCTCTCAAGAAGACTGCTTCCTGCCAGAAAGCTGCTTTTCCCATTGCATCTAACTAATTAGCTCCATTCCATCCTTTGACTATCTCATAGGCATGCTATTTTGTTACCTAAAGCATATGTTTCTCCCCTTTAAATTATCTTTTGAGTGGCAGCATTGTATATCTGGTGTAGTATGGTAGCATTATAAGACAATGAACTATGCTGGAAAATCAAATGAGTTGCTGTCTCCAGGTTCATGTGCTTTCAGCTTTCATTTGCAATGCCATCATTGTGGCTACATATCTTACTGCTGCCTACAGAGTTCTGAGTTTGCAACAGGCAAAATGTATAATCAAGTATATTTTTATACAATTCTTTAAAATATGGTAATTAATAATTTTATCTGGGAATATTTTGTTTTATAACATTGATTATGTTAATGTATCTATTCTTAAATTAGAAGGCAGTTAATATAAAATTTGTCTTCAGACTTACTTTTATTTACTTATTATTATTTTTATGTGTTTGCTAGAGTGTCATTATGTGTTTATGCAAGGTATATGGATTTGCCCAGGGAAACCAGAGGGTAGTGACGGATGCCCTGACTGGAGTCACAGGCCTTTGTGAGTTATTACATATGGGTGCTAGAAACCAAACTTACATCCTCTGAAAGGGCAAGGAGGATACTTTTCCTCTGATCCATCTCACCTCATACCAAATTTATTTTATTATTATTTGATATTTTGCCAAATTTATCTTAAATGTTAAAATATATAATGTATTTCTCCTAGACTGAAACTGAAGTTTCCTTCTGAATGCCAAAGATTTTTTTGTTTTTTTTTATGAAACAAATGTTTTTATCCATTGATACTGCTGCCCAGCCACAATACATTTTTAAAGAATATAATGAACGTAAGGAATATTACAAATTGGTCACATTTTAAGATGTTTAAGCCTACTCATCCATCCATGCCCCTTTTACTAATCAGAGAAAACATTTGGTGGAGAGTCTTCAATGCCAATCAATCAACAAGCTATATATTGTCATTTTCTAAACTGTAATGTCAACATGAGTTTTTTCATTCTCTTTGTTGTTCTGAAGATTTTAGAAGAAAACCACCATACTTGTGGGCTTGAGAATGATAAGACTTTCAGTATCAGGGCTTGCTAAAGATTAACACACATTACCAGAATTATGCTAAAGCATGGATTTATGAGGAACAGTATGACTACCATATATTGTAGCTCTAAAACCACTAGCCTATGAGCCACATCTATCTTACTGTCTGGTTTTTTTTTATATTTTATTTTCCAGTTTTAATTTAGATAAGAAACGAGGTTGCTTCACAAGTCAGTTCCAGGTCCCTCTCCCATTCCCTCCCATCCTCCCGTGCCCTCCCCTGAACCCCCCCGTTATCCCTCATTCCCCCAGGGAGGGTGAGGCCCTCCATGGGGGTGTCCATAGTCTGTCATTTCATATAGGGCAGGGCCTAGACCCTTCCCCAAGAGTTCAGGGTGAGAGTGCACCTCACATTGTTCTATGGGAGTCCAAAGTCCGTGTGTATACTTGGGATGGGTACTGATCTGCTGCCCAAGGCTCAATAGATTCCCTAGGCCTCCTCACTGACACCCAGATTTAGGGGGTATTGATCAGTCCCATGCTGGATTCCCAGGCTGATTCAAGCAACATTTTATACGGAATCTAGTCTGTGGTTAAAACTTCTCTATGTTAACTCAAGGGCCTGGATGGAAAAGTGGGAAGATTAGAGTCAACTGTATCTCCAGCAGTGGCACACTGATAAGATCTATGGGAATAGGCACAGAGAGGCAATTTTTCTATTTTACAGTAATGCCAACCACAAATGATCTCATGTAGAAAGACTCTCAACAGCCAGGTGTGTACCATGAATTACATATTAAATGTCAACGTCTTTTTCGAATTCAGGAACAAGGAATGCATGAATAACATAGTGACAATAGTACAGATGAGAACTATGCCATTTCCAAAAACATTTCCGCCCATTATCTCAGAGTTAGTGGCTGCATTGCAGGTAGGGGACATTGGATACCAGAATTTGATTTGTAAATCAATGATATCAAATGCCTTCTATCTTTTTAACACCTATGCTGCATATCAGCTCTTTTATGCTAGTTTTAGTGTCTGTGCCAGAATCTTTATGGTAGTTAAAAGACTATGAGATTTACTGACACAGATTGCCAAATAACAGAACATCACACAGGGACTCATTTTACAATGGGTAATTTTGGGTTTTGCAAACTCTACTGATTCTTCCGTGTCTACACATCATGTTGAAGTAGTCTACCAAAATCATTGATGAGCAATTTACTAAATGTGTTCCTGTTTCAGAGTTTAAACAAAGTAGTCTGAACATGAAATATATTACAAGGACTTATTTGGATTATTAAAAGTGCAGTCAAAAAGAACTAAAAATTTCACAACAAACTCATTTCTAACTCATGCCCTACCTACTAAACACATATCTTTACTTGCATATCTATATTAAGTCTTTACTTGTATATCTATATTCATTCAATTTGAAAAGACTGCCTTGTCCAGCTGTGATATGAGATCTTTTGACTCATTGTATTTTGTTTTGTCATATTGAGTTTCTGTCTCTTGGAGTGCTATTTCTTTTTTTTTAAGGAAAAAGTGTGGAAAGTGGACCTGGGGGAGTAGAGTGGGGGAAGAGAGTGCAGCTGGGGTGAGTGGATGGATGGAAAACAGTGGTCAGTGTGTATTGTATGACAGAAGAATGCATAAGTAAAGAAAAAGAAAGAAAGAAAAGGATGTTTTGCTTGTCATTTTAAGTGGAGATCTATCTCAGAACCACTGACAAGGATTTTATTCTTTACATAATACTGGGCAGTAGTGGTAGTGACTTCTTTGAGGAAAGTAGGAAACACAAAAGAAAAAAAGTGTAAAGGAGAAGGTTGAATCAGTATGAAAAGCATGTTTGCAGATTTACTTGACATGGGGATAATCGAGGTAAATTCTAAAAGTAATTTGACACAATGGTTTAGGAGGAATTCAATGGCAATCTCAGAAGTCAGCCAAAGGAATCTCTGCCAGGGGAACATCTTGATCACCTCAGCTCTTTACAGCATCACTTTCTGTTGTTTATTTCTGAGCTGTTCTTTATTCTGTTCTCACATTTTCGTTTCCTTCCTTAGAGGTCAGTCACATTCAAGAATGAAAGGTTACTCAAAAATATTATTTCTTTTGTGTGTGGAAAGTGCAACTGTATCTGTGCATATACAAGGTTCTTTCGGTTGCCAAAGGACAACGTGGATCTCTGTCCTCAAATGTTTTTGATCATTTGTTGCTTGTTTTGTTTGTGTGTGTTCTTTTGTTTTAGACCAGGTCTAATGTGGTTGTAGCCCTGGATGGATAACCTAGAACTCTCTATGAACATCAGTCTATCTGAAAGTCATAGTTTATGCTTGTATCTCTTTTCTCTTTGCTGGGCTTAAAGAATGTTACCACCACTTGCCTCATGCATTGTTTTGTGCAATTGAACCTTTCAGTTTCTTGGTTCTCCTGCCAAAAGATTAGACAAATTGCGGGTCAGGCCCCACCATCTGCATGTTTCCTTCCTCTGAACTTGGGTTGCAAGTGTGTTTCCTGATGTCTGGTGTGTTTTACATGTATTCTGAGTATTGAACTTAGTTCCTTGTTTTTGTGTATGTGGACCAGGATATCTCCTCATCATAATAACTCATATTTCTATGTATGATATGGAAATGGCTCTATATTGTCCATTTTGACAAAGACCAATAAAAGCAAAAGGTATTAATTTCATATAGAATTGCTGATAAAATATTAATGTGATTAGTTTATCACATGATTTTCATATATTAATGTACCTTGTATGTTGCTTAATTTATGATAGGAAAGCTTGAAGGGAGGCAATTAATTAATGGAGTTAGAAAGTTTAATTAATTTTTTAATCAACATAAAATGTGCATAAAATATTATTTTAGTCAAAATGATTCAATCTAACTACAACACCCATGAGAGGAAAAACCTTATAAAAACATGTGCACACAGTGCTATGAGTTGATCTGTAATGTTTCACCTATCCACATTCCCAAAGCTGATTACTAATGTGTGAATATTTTATTTCCTTTTCAAGCCAAGGAAGCAAGTTGATATACATGAAGTCATTACTTTCTTCCTATCTGATTAAATTGCCCTGTCCCGAAAATGTATAACCCCAGGAGTTCATTTACTGTCTCATTGCAGCAGTACATGTCACATGTATTATAAGTATTATTGTTTCATCAGAGTGTAATGAAAGTCAGCACAGCCAATAAAAGGACAGACAGAAAGGCTGACCTAAGCCAACCTTTCAAATAAACTAAAATTGTTATTGGAGAAGGGGAAAATGGACATTTCAATAAGCTACTTGTATTTTTTTCAATCCCAAAATAAACATGGCACATTCATTTCTCCAATAAAAAATGGATGTGGAAAAGGGTCATTTATCTTTACACAAAGTTTCAAAACTTTTGTGTTATAGAAGGAGACCCAGTATCTCAGTGATGTGCCATTTCTCTCAGAAGCATCAGATACCTTGGAGCCTGAAGGAGTCAGAGGCAATTGTGAGCCACCTTGTATGGGCATACCCTGTGACATAAAATGCATAGAACACAGTTCTTTAATAACTGCCATATGCCTTATTTAATTTTTTGCATTTCCTGTTTGTCAGTTTTACCTTGAAAATATTAACTACTGGCTGGGCACTAAGATACCATTTATAACATAGACATCAGGTTAGGGGGTCTTTCCATTTCATATCATTTTTAAACAGATTTGCTTATAGAATACTTATTTTCAAACCTCAGACTGTCCTATTCTTTAGCAATAGCAGGAATGAATACAGTATACAAGGATTCATACTGTTTATGGGAGGCTGTTTTACATGATTTTGCATATATGCAACAAACTCATAAACATACATGTATGTCTCTGCATTTTCAGCTTCTCCTTGGTAAACTGAGGATGGAAAACAAAATTTTAGTAACCATTCTTAATGTGACAAAAGAAATACCAGAGACTCAATGTTTCATAAGTTAAATTTAAGACAGAGTATGTTTCTATATAAACGAAGTAACGGAAAATAAATGGAGAAATGATAGACTTGTGGATTCCAAAATATCAGTAACTCAATCTTGCAACACACACTTGGCAGTCATTCTAAGCAAGTCTGGGAGAAGGTTGAATAGACAGCACTAATATCTTACATTGAAAAGCTCATTCGAGCCATGACTCAAAATAACCAGTGCCCTACAAAATTATCTGTGAATCTCATAAAATATCTTTGACTTTTATTTCCAGTTAATTTCTGCAATTTTGCCTTAAAAATAAATCATCAAATTTTATTTTTAAAATATATATTTATAAATATATATTCTGCTATAAAAGTGTATTTAGGAATACTAAGTATAGAAATAAGTAAATGTGTTAAGGTATGCAGAATTCTATTACTATGTAATATCAAATGAATATTCCAAATTTCTATTTCCAAATATAAATTTGACTCTCTAGATATTTCCAGGTATTATTTGACTTTCAACTATACTATTGAAAAATTAAAATTTTTAGATCTTAATTGTCCAAGATCCAAATGGATATGTAAATCACAAGAACCACAGTATTGAGTACAAATTACTCAGAATGACTAAGAACTACCATAAATCTATACTATAATAGTAACTTTCAAGCTGTACAACCATAAAGAATAAAGACAAAACAAAAATATTATTAAATATGTCATATAATTGGCAGGTACTTTAAATATAATATTGCATAATGTATTCATAATCAGATTGATTGATAAAAATGAGAAACCTGTGTTCATAATGCTCTTTACCAATATTTGTTTTCTTTCATTAAATGTAGGAATGGCAGTGAAAATTATCTGTATACATTCATATGAAATTTAGTACATACATGTTCACCTGTGTAAATTTGAAATGAAAGAAGAGGGACTGAGTGTTAAATTACATGATGTTAACTTCTATTATAGGAATTATATTCTTGATTTTTTCCCTATTGGAATTCCTGATGAGTCACTTCATAAAACTCCCAAATTGCCAACAAGATACCCAGAAGCACTGGAAATAAATGAAAAGGACATTTATACAGTCACTGTATTCATGTTTAATTTATGAACAGTTCCTTAGTGATCTACCATGTCTTTGAAGTGTAAAATTGTGATTTGTTTCCCCTTGGCTAATAAATAGCCAACAATCAGCATCAGAGGTGCCCTGAAAGTCTCTCAGGTTTGTCCTAAAGCAATATTGTTTGTGATGACAGTTGAAGTGGGGAAAGATAGCGCCACTATTTGGGATCTGATATTGCATTTCTATTTATCCTTATAAATTAGCTGTCTTTCCTGAATGAGTTTATTTATAGATATGTCGCTATATTATCAAAATATAGCAAATGTATTACTGCAAATGGCAATGTATATTACAGGTCTTTTAGGGGACTTCCAAGATTTTGATAAGCCTGTTCACTGAGCATAATACATAAAAAAGTCCTATTTTCAGTACTTTTTCTGTTATTTTTAAATATATTTTTATTCATTTGTTTAATAATTACCTCTAGCAAAACTTCTATGAACTATTGCACCAACGAGCAGGATAGTAAAGACAGAAAAATAAAAGATTATGAACCAAAGTTTCTAAGCTTTAAATCAATGCCATGACTTTCACTAAAGGATTTCAAGCCTTAAAACATCAGTTACACAATGACACACTTTGTGAGTTTGGTAAAATTCCATGAGAAGCCACAAAAATGAGACACAAGTTCTTCATTGTGCCATCTCATTCTTTAAAATGCTAGTGTGGGTAAATTATAAAAATAAACCAAATAAGAATAATTGTAATGAGAAAATGTCATTAAATTAAGTCAAGTATGGTACATAGATACAGTGACAAGTTATGGCTGATAATGAATAATTATGTACTTGGCCAAGCAAAACATGTCGCATATACATTGTTGAGGAAATCAAATACAGATACATGTGATAGGTAGCAGAAAGACTAAAATGCACACATACTTATTCATAGAGTAGCAAGAATGTTGTTGTTTTTTCCACATATCTAATAAATGATCTCTGACTTCTCTTTAGAATGTTAGTATACTTCTGATAGTTAATGTGATATAGCTCAAGCAAATATTCCTGATTTCAAATTCTGAGTTATGTAAAGGCTAGTTATGTATTAATTATTCCAATTAATTTTATTTATCATCTCTCTATAATGTCCTTTCTATTTATTCATTTAGTTAGTTTTTGAGAAAATATTTCTATGTTTCTAGGCTATACTCAAACACACAATCCTCTACTCAGCCTTCCCAATGGTGGGATTATAATTGTGATGTCACCCATGACTTAACATCATTGCTTGAGTCACAAACACAGAGAAATCAAATAGGTGCTGACTTGAAAGTTTCATCCCTACCGGCTAGCTTTCCGAAGCTGAAAGTTTCCTTCACACTACCAGAGAGGAGAACCAATCATCAATCTCACTTGTCCCTCACTCTGTGTGCTATAATAATGACTTTCCTGACAGGATATTGTCCCTGGGGCAATCGTAGCATCAATGTTACCAAAATGAACACCTGCTATCTGAATGAATTTGTGTCCCGCTACTCAAAGTATAATTCATATCTGGCACTGTTAACAAAGCCAAGAACCTGTGGCTTGATACGTCATAAGGCTTGGGGGAAAATCTACCATTATTAAGATTCTGCTAAAAAGATATAGCATTCAAATGACTGCTGATGACTTTCTGTAAACTCATCTCTTAAGCTGTGGCAGAGAAGGTTGCTCCCGAAGCAGATGGCAGTTAATACAAAGAACCATAATTGGCTATAGGGACTAAGAGATTTTGGAGCATTCCTTCTTATATAGGATGTCTATGTCATTCTGCTCCTCTCAAGATCCAGGGATCTCCAGGTCAAGCAGAAATCTTATGGGCATCAAAGGAGACACAGGGAAAGATCACTTCAAAGAAACTTTTCTTTTTCTGAACATTCAGAGTTATTGCATATAAGAAATCACAGGTATTTTGTCAGTATGGGCAAGGTCGATTAAAGCTCTAGACTGAAATTCCAAGCATGGAGGAAATGAGTGCTAACCACAGCTGAGGTGCTGAGGCATTTGATAGGTGTTGGAAGAGGGGGAGTCACTGTTTTTTGTTTGTTTGTTTGTTTGTTTGTTTTGGTAGCTAGCCAACACCAATTAAGTCAATTGTCTTAAATAGGAGATATATAGAAAGAACAAAAATTCTGATGTGAAGGGTGAATTATGGAAGAGTTGGTCAGAGGGATGACTATCATCAAAATATATTTTATAAAATTATGAAAGAATTTATGAAACATTTTAAAATCTCTATGAGAAATTTACACTAAATAGATGAAGTCATAATATTATTGCCATGCTTTTAAAACTCACAATGTTGAGTGTTTACTAATGAACAATTGTTTTAAAGGTAAAATCTCCAAATTTGTAACTTAGAATAACTTAGCTTTACTATTTCTACTTAGTATTGGATGGAAGGCTTTGATGCTGGTAATCATGGGTTCACAGATAGGGTTGCATTCTTTAGGGGAAAAATAGCCCAACACCGAGATTCCCTGAAAACTAAACTCACATAATTCTGCCTGGAGCTGTGGAATGATGATGATATTGAATTCCTCTCCTGTACTCTCTAGTCCTCATGTAGTCAACAAGACTTATGAGTTCCAACATGTGCTAGGAATCTTCAGACCCTTAATGGCTTTCACAAAGGATTTATACACCGTTTGTGTACAATTTTATGGGTCAAATCAAACTCAAAGGCTGTCCAGATTCAAAGATGGAATAAATCAATGTAAAAAAACATTCAATCATGGGGCAGGAGTTGTGGTCCGGTCCAGATGTACAAGCATGGGACTTGAGCTCAAATTCCCAGAAACACATAGAAACATGGATTCTATTCTGTGGATGTAATCCTCGTACTGAGGAGGCAGATATAGGAGGATCCAAGGAACTTGATAGATGGCCTGTCTAAGTGAATCCACCACTTTCAGCTTCTGTGAGAGACTATGTATCAAAAATAAATAAAAGGTAGAAACTTCTAAAAATACAGTTATGTTGATTCCTGACTTCATAATGTATAACTGATGACATAAACAAAATAAATTTTCCTAACTTTTGTTTTAGTTGCATAAATGTAACAATCATGTGGTCTTGAAAATGATTCTATAAAAGTTATAAGAAATATACTGATATCTTAAAAGCCTTCTCAAAATAATAGGAAAATCCTCAAATTATTACACAATTCTAAGAGATGGAGTTATCAAAGAAATTAGCAAGATAAAATGCAAAAGCAACAGGCTGGGATTTCTTATGTGCTGTAACATGGGCTCTTATCACTGTGTAGCCTTTAAAAAATACTTCAGTTTTTGCCAGCCTTATGTAAATATATCCATTCATATTACCTAGGTAGTAAATCATATGGAAATATTTATAAATTATTTCTCTTGCATTTATTTGTCACAAACATACTCTTCTTTCTAAAAGGTAGAGAACATTGGAATATAATATTTTTTACATGTCAGATTCTGGGATAGTTAAAAAATAATAAATGGTGTCATCAAAACTGTTTAATGCATACATCAAGAAATTTGGAAAATTCCTTTAAATGTCTCCTGATTTTAATTTTGAGTCCTTTCTATAAATTTTTAACTTTATGTTTAAACTATTTATATGTTATTATATTTTATTTCCTAACAGCATAAAATTATAATACTTTCCTTCCTGCTTACTAATTTCACAGTTATAGAAGGTGATAAAAAGACACTAAAGGAAAGACAAACAATACTATAACCTAGAAGTGAACTGTATGAACTAGAATAATGACCAACTTTAAAAGATTATGTCCATGGGTATAATTGTTGCACCAATCATCATGGTTGCATTTCATTAGGTCTAAAGGATTTTCTACAGAAGTGATTCTCAGCATTCCCACTGCCGTGATCTCAGACAGTTCCTCATGTTGTGGTGACTCAAAACACAATTATTTCATTGATGCCTCATAACTGTAATTTTGTAGTTATAAAATATATTTTAAATATCTGATTATGCAGGATAACTGATATCTGACTCCCAAAAAGCTTGGAACCCACAGGTTGAGAACCATTGTTCTACAGGAATGAATTCATGTCTGATATTACAAATCAGGATAAGAACCTATGTTTGAAAAGCACATATAACCCAGGGGTGATCTTACTATTACTGATGTGCTAAATGGACATAATTTTAAACTGTGCTATAACTTTGTATCTCTCTGTCCTTAGATAAATGACGCTCACAGACCTTGTCATAGAAGGCTCTCTGTGTGGTGGATAGGGTTAAGCAAAACTCACATATGATAAAAGTTTCAACATAAGGGATTATTGACTGCAAATATGAAGTCAATATAAAAATCCTTCACCAAATGTCATGAACCATCTTGGAAGAAAAGGCAGAAAAATCTTAAGGGTGATGATGAAATCAGTCATTTTTTTCAGAGAGGAGTAGAAAGAGGCTCACTAATATCCATGCCCAGATGAGAACCTAGTGACAGATTATAACTTCCAAGAGAAGTTCGGTTTTTTTTATGGATGTGCCTAATTGTAGGATCATGGTTAATACTCTGCTAGATGGCTTTATGGCAATGAGTACACAGGTAGCACAATTTAGAGTCAGGGAATTATAAAGAAATGAAAATGAAACAATAACAAAGATGACATAAGTTGGGGAGTGGGGAAGTGGAAATGGATCTGTGAGAAGTTAGTGGGAGAAACTGGGAGGTAAATATGTTCCAAATCCATTGTATGCATGTGTGGAGTCCTTCAAAATATAAATGATATATTGAAAAATATAGATGAAAATTTCCCTGAAATTTTTAAAAATTACTTAAAATTAGCTGATTATCAAAATATTTTAAAGACTCCTAAGAATATACTAAAGTAAAATTTTAGACAAACACATGCACACATACACATACACTCACAGACATACACTCACACCCACACAATGTTCTGAAAATGTTCACTGATGGGACTAGATTTTATTTGTTTCATATAGCAAATTTAAAAGCTAATCATCCTTTCCATAATAATTATTTTCTACATAATTTTCTTATTCAGAAACAATTTAAAGTGAGTGCCATGGCAAGAAATTTAGAAAGGAAAAGAAGAAGGGATATTAAATCTGCCTCAAGGTGCTGATGATACAGCACAAAGGATATTTGGCCACTTTTATTTTAAGGCACTCAATTAACCTAACCTAAAAAGATAATAACTTGCATAATTTTACAACAAAGCAAAAAGGCAGAAGCTTTGATAGCATACCTCAAATTGATTTTTATGCAATAGCTCAAGAATTAAATTAATAGTAAGTTTGAACAAAGTATACTTGATGAAATACATCTAATGCATTTTAAGAGGAAATTAAACAAAATCACTTTAAATGAAGAAGTTATGAGCAAACTGGAATGCAGAGAAAATTAAGATAATTCTACCTAGAAAACAAAGTTTCATTTAGATGAATTAAGGGTTAGCAAGAATTAATATCAGCATTGAGAGTCATAAGTTTTCAATTAAAGAGCTAATACCATTTTAGAATTTCATGATTAGATTGCATACTGTCTTTATCATGAATTTGAATTTTTACAGTTTTAATGGATTACTGGGTACCTACTTGTGGCTTGGATGTAAAATGATGTGGGATGCCCTTCTGTATCATGGGAACGTGTTGCTTTCATTGGTTGATAAATAAAGAAGCTGTTTTGGCCTATGGCAGGGCAGAATATAGCTCGAAAGAAATACAGGAAAAAATGAGTCAATAGAGATGTCAGCAGCTTCAAGAGAAGCAAGATGTGAAGTGATAAGCCACGTGTGTTGTGGTAAAACATAAACTACTAGAAATGGATTAATTTAAATGTAAGAGCTGACCAGTAATCAGCATGATTCATCAGCCCAACAATTATAATTAATACTAAGCCTCAATGATTATTTTTAGAAGTGGCTATGGGACTCCAGTTGCTTGCTCTATTTTGGGAGGTTATGGATCCATAAGAGGAATAGCCTGGGTGGCAGAGCAGTGTCACTGAAAGTTGTCCTAGAGAGCAAAAGCAGAAACCTACTTCCATCAAGTCCCTGTTCCCTAGAATAGTCATTATGTGAGGATCCCAGGCCACACAGTCTGTCTCACTGACAACCAGCAGTTCCACCATCCCATGTCCACAGTGATGCATAGGATCTTCGGGAACTTCTGGGGTCCAGTTCAATGAGTCCTCCTTCATACTGTTCCATTTAATATGTTACAACTGTGATGACAAAGATCCAATAACACACTCTTATATGGTAACATTATTAACCATTGAGGACTCAGACATTAGTATCACATGTATAATATCATAAAGGAGTTAATATTTTATCAAGAGAGATGAGGTAAAGTTATAACATATTCAAGTAATCAAACTATGAAATATATACATACAATAAAGTAAAAATAAAAATCTATTGAAGGTCCTGTCTCAGATTCTATGAATCAACACCGCTTCCTTTAGGAAGCCACATTAATTTTCTATGTAGTAATAACTTAGAAGGAGCTAATGTTACAGAAACTGAGGGAGACAGGGCAAGGTTGGATGTGTCCATGGCAGTGGGTGTTGTGGTAGCAATCCTTGATACTAAAAGCAATATTTGAAAATCATGGAGAGATGACACATGTGAAAGTTCATAGGTACAAATGAAGACTGTCTAGGAAACAATTTTGAAAGTAAATTTAAGCAAAATGTTACCATGATACCAAGCTACAGAAACATAGAGGATAGACAGATGGATAGAAAGATGATATAGATAAACTGATAGATGATAGATAGATAGATAGATAGATAATAGATAGACAGGCAAAGAGAAAGATAGATAGATGGAAAGATAGATATTTCAGGAAAACCAGCTCTAAGCAGAGATAAAAGCAAGTATATTCTGAGGCTAGTACACCTCTGAAAAGTAAGATAAATAGTAAACCTGAAAAGCATCTTGCAGATCAGTAACTGAAAGCTGAATCAATGATGAGATAAATGTTCAAGTCCTACATGACAATGTCTCTTAGAGTCATTGGAGACTATTGAACATGGAAATGATGCCATGTGATGTATTTTGGATTCTCTTTGGCTGATATGTTGAAAATAAAATTCAGTAAAATAAGAAATTAAGGAAGTAATTCTTGTAGAGCATTCTCATTGTGAAATAATGTCTATTTGATCAAGTTGTTGACAATGGGACAAGTGAGATAGCATTGAATTATAGTTACACTTAGATGCAAAATGATTAGGCTAAGTTCTGGCAATATCAAAATTCCCAAATATTAGCTGACAACATGTTATTTACTTATTCCTCTCACTAGGATAGAGTACCTTGATTGGTCTAAATTTTGCAATGATCAATCTTTTGACTTCCTTCTGCCACTAGGAAGTAAATAATATGAGAACAGACATGACTCTCATGAGGGAAACTCATGAACCAACCCAGTGAATGTTGAAGGGCCATAAGAAGAAAACTCTCATATCCCATTGTGCCTGGAGGTTTCACATCCCACCTGCCAGTTCCCAGATAACCACTCTAAGACTTAATATTAATTATAATTGTCTGACCAATGGATCAGGCGTATTACTGACTAGCTTTCATAATTAAATTAACCCATGTCTATTAGTTTGCATGTTGCCACAAGGCTCATGGTTCCTTACCTGACATCTTGGTTCCCTGAAAGCTACATGGTGTCTCCCAGACTCTGCCTTCTTTCTCTCTGTATCTCCATTAGGATTTTCTGCCTGGATCTATTCTGGCTTTCCATGAGCAAAATCAGCTTTATTCATCAATCAATAAAAGCAACACATATTTGCAGCATAGAGAACATCCCATATCATCCCATCTAAAGTGTTTCTTAAAAGAGACCAAGTTGCTGCTTCAGATACTTAAAGGAATATGATCACAGTCTACTAAATCAGTGAGAAGGTATTTTATGACCTACAGAATGCCATGTACTACCTCAAAGAATTGCATGTTACATCACACAGAAAGTAGAACTGTTACAAAAGGAAATAGTCTGTTCATCAGGAAATGGGAAGAATATAAGTGGAGCCAATGAACTTCCATGGGTACATAAAAGCAGAGAAACAGCTAGGTGGTGGTTTACACCTTTTATTCCAACACTCAGGAAGAAGAGGCAGGCAGATATGCATGAGTTAGAGTCTAGAATGGTCTACAAAGTGAGTTCCAGGACAGGTTCCAAAGCTACACAGATAAACCCTGTCTCAGAAAAAAATATAAAAGCAGAAATACGGGCAAAAGTGGAGATAAGTGTGTTACACTAAAAATCTGCTGTCTCAATGATTCTTTGTATTGTTTTCTTTGTCTCTATTTTATTGAGTTCAGCCCTCAATTTTATTATTTCCTGGGGTCTTTTCCTCTACAGTGCCTGGCTCAGCTGTGATATAGGCAGGAGGGCATGGGCCCTGTCCCAAATGATGAGATAGATTTTGGTGATTCCCCATGGGAGACTTCCCCTCTCTAATGGGTGGATATGAGGGTGGTGAGAAGACTGGAGGGAGAGGGAAACGGGATTGGTATGTAACTTTAAATTTTGTATAAATAAAATATATACAAGAGAAGCTAGTATCATACATTGTTAATGTATAAAGGGGTGAAGGAGGAAGTCTGTATGCCGCCATTAAACATGTGACTTACTAGAGGCGTATACAGATGAGGTAATAAAAGGGCAGTTTACCACACCCACTTTAGGCAGGACTTCCTCCTACAAGGGGCAAAATAGAAAGGAAAAGAAAGAAAGGGGAGGAAGGAAAGGACAATGGAAGAGAGGGAAGGGGAAGGAAAACAAACTTTCTTAACAGAGGAATAAAATTAAGACTACATTTGAATCAGGAAATATTGACAAGTATTTAGTCTATGAAATAAACACCAGAAAAATTTGATGGCAGAGCCAGAGAGACACAAAAGTATTCTGGAGATGCTCCTTGGAAAACAAACTAGAAGTAGTGGCAGCAGACAGACTCTGAATCTATTTATAAGTTTATAATAGTTTAGAAAAATTGCTAAAAGATTTACTTATGATACCTCTAAGAAAGTAAGAGCAGGACACATACTGATACGTTATTTTTCCTTTAATAACCACCATTGTTATCAACATTTTTAAAGTAATTTAAAGTAACATACATAATCAAGACTATGAAGGTAAATTCTCATTAGATATGAAAACTACTAATCACTTTGTAAAAGAAAAGCAAGAAAATCAAAAAAGGGTAGAATGCTGCTAAACTGCAGTCTATTTGCAAATTTGATGCAAATTTCTGAAAATGTATATCATTTACTTTTAAAGTAGTCATAGTCATTATAGAAATCTATATTATTTTGATCTCAAAACTTTCCTGGAGAATTTGATGCAAACTGATGAAACACTTTCTAAATATAGTAGGTTGTTTGTTTTTCTTATGCTAATAAGTACACAAAAAAGAGATTACATCTTTTAAAGTATGTTTTCTGAGACATAAATTTTCCTTTTGAAATTGTCTTTAAAAATCATGCACTCATGGATATCTGTCAATACAGTCACTTTAATCTGAATGCAGCATTAATGGGAAAAAATAAAGCTAAAGACATAAACTCATAGTATATTTCTCTTCAAATAGCTCTACAATTTAATAGAAAAAACATAAGCATTAGCCACTAAAGATAATTGAGTAGAGAAAATTCATAGTTGGTCTAATAGTGTGTTTGTATCTAACTTATTCTACAAGTCTAGATGAAGGCATTGTTTAACTCATAATTTAATCATCACTTTTCAGTGTGGGTCATATGTACACACATATTAGATATCAAGATTCAATAAAATTTCCTCTCTCTTCTTACTAATGAAGTGAAAGTAGTTTTAAAAAAACTAACACTGGAATTATATTGTGTTTCATTGAAATCATTTCACATCTATATAATAAAAATAAAACATCTATGAAGCATCTTCTTTTCTTTTGAGACAGGGTCTCACTATGAAGAACAGGCTCCCATTGAACTTTTAGAGATTTGCCTATAATTGACACCAAAGTGTTAGTATTAAAGACACATATCATTAAATCTGGCTTTAAAATAAGATTCTTGTACTTATTAAAATGTTGATACTTTTGAGTAAAATTTCAAGTCAGAGAAGCTAGTTATCCTGTATTCCAACAGTGTTTCAAAGGGATTGACAAGTACTTACACAATCTATGATATCAAAGTAATTGAAATGTCCCAACAGCCTAGAAAACTTTTTTTATATTTTATCTGAATTAGAAACTATTTTTGTTTTATATATCAATCCCAGTCACCCCATCCCATTCCCCATCCACTCCCCAGGGAGGGTGAGGCCTTCCATGAAAGATCACCAAAATCTGTCAAATCATTTGGGCAGGACCTAGGCCTTCCCCTGTTTATCTAGGGAAAAAGAGTATCCCCCGCCATAAGAAATGGGCTCCCAAAGTCCATTCATAACCTAGGGATACATCCTGGTTCTACTGCCAGAAGTCCCATAGACTATCCAAGGCTCCTAACTGACACCAATATTCAGGGGGCCTGGTTTGGTCCTATGTTGGTTCCCCAGCTGTCAGACGTTGGTCCATGAATTCCCACTTGCTCAGGTCTGCTGTTTATATGGATTTTCTCAAAATGGTCTTGACCCCTTTGTTGTCACTCCTCCCACTCTGAAAGTGAATTCTAGGAGTTTGACAAAGTGCTTAGCTGTGGGTGTCTGTTTCTGCTTCCATCAGCTACTGGATAAACATTCTAGGATGACTTATAAGGCAGTCATCATTCTCATTATAGGGGAAGGGCAATTAAGGTAGCCTCTTCACTACTGCTTATTTGTTTATCTCTGTGTAATTCTCTAGTGCCAGATTTCTCTTTAAACCTATAGTGACTCCCTCTATTGATGTGTCTCTTTTCTTGCTCTCTTCAAATCCTCTCGCATTCATGTCCCTCTTATGGCTCTCCTTGTTACCTAGCTTCTCTGGATGTGTGGATTATAAGCTAGTAATCCTTTACTCTATATCTAATATTCATATATGAGTGTGTACATGCCATGTTTGTCTTTCTATGTCTGTGTTACCTCACTGAGGATGTTTTCTTCTAGTTCCATCCTTGTTCCTGCAAATTTCAAGATTCCATTTTAGTACTCCATTGCATAAATGTACTACATTTTCTGTATTTATTCTTTGGTTGAGGGCCATCTAGTTGCTTACAGGTTCTGGCTATTACAAATAATTCTGCTATGAATATAGTTGAATAGGTGTCCTTGTAGTATGAATGTGCATCGTTTGGGTATATGCCTAAGAGTGGAATTGCTGGATTTTGAGTTATTCTGGTTACCATTTCCATATAAACCACCACAATCCTATTATATATCTTTTATGACTTTCTATTTATTTACTTTTGTTAAAAATTTAGTCAAACTAGATGCCCCAAAACTGAAGAGTGGATAGAGAAAATGTGGTACATTTATACAATGGAGTACTACTCAGCAGAAAAAAAAAACAATGGAAATGTGAAATTTGCAGGCAAATGGATGGTACTAGAGGAAACCATCCTAAGTGAGGTAACCCAGACACAAAAAGACAACCATGGTATGTACTCACATATATATGGATTTTAGATATGGATCAGGGAGTGTCAAACTACAGTCAAAGTGCCAGTGAGTGTGGGAAACAGGTAAGTTCCCTAGAGAGATGCATGATACCCCAGCGAAGTGGAATGAGGCAAGATCCCCTGAGCATATTGGGGATATCAGGGGAGAGGAGAGGGAATCAGGAGAAAGCGATAGGGATAAAAGGAGGGGAGAAGAAGGCATGGGGGAGCAGGAAGGTTGAGTTGAGGTAAGAATAGAGGAGAGCAGGATGAGAGATACCATAATAGATTGAGTCACTATAGGCTTGAGGAGAGAGTTGACACTAGAAAGATCTCCAGATATCTACAAGGATAACACCAAATGGCAAACTAAACAATAGTGGGGAGACTACATTAATAGCCCCTCCTTGATGATAAGATTGATGACTACCTTATATGCCATCCTAGAACCTTCATCCAGGGACTGATGGAAGCAGAAACAGATACCCAGAGCTAAACCCTGAACTGAACTCCTGGAACCTAGTGACAGAGATGGAGGAGTGATGAGCAAAGGGCTCAAGGCAATGATGGTGAATCCCACAAGACAGCTGACCTGATAAGGGGAAGTTCTTGAATCCCAGACTGAAGGCAGAGATGCCAACCGGGCACTGATCAGGACTCCATGAAAGTAGTGTCAGTGAGGAGACCACAGAAATCACTGGGGCCTTGGATACTAGAAAAGTGTTTACAATGGTGTATGAATGATCATTGGGAGCTCATTCCAAATAGAGGGATGCTCTCTCAGCTTGGACTCATGGGGAAGGACATAGGTCCTGCCCTCGATGAAATGACAGACTTTGGAGATCCCCCCAAGGAGGGAATGATGTGGGAACTGGGTGGGGGGCTAAGGGTATGGTGGAGGAACAAGGAAGGAGGGTTAGGAGAGGGAGCTGGAAATGACATGTGAAGCATTCATGATTCTAATTTAAATAAAAACATATACTGAGGAAACAAAAAAAATTTAGTCAACACAAAGGTCAACAGTAGCAAAGATCTCTCCAAACTGTAAAGAATACAGTTACATGAGAGAATTAACAACACAACTGAAAGCTCTAGAACAAAAAGAAGCAAATTCACCCCGGATAATAGATGCCAGGAAATAATCAAATTGAGGGCTGAAATCAATAAAGCAGGAACTAGGAAAACAATACAAAAAAATCAATGTAACAAAGAGTAGGTTCTTTCAGAAAATCAACAAGATAGACAAACTTTTATCTAAACTTAGCAAACGACAGAGTGTGAACGTGCAAATTAACAAAATCAGAAATGAAAAGGGGGACATAACAAAGGGCACTGAGGAAATCCAGAGAATCATCAGGTCAGACTTTGAAAACCTGTACTCCACAAAATTAGAAAATGCAAAGGAAATGGAAAATTTTCTGGATAGATATCACTTACCAAAATTAAATCAAGAACAGATAAGCAATTTGCATAGATCTATAACCCCTAAGGAAATAGAACCCCTGAGGAAATAGAAGCAATCATCAAAAGTCTCCCAAACAACAACAACAAAAAACCACCGGGCCAGATGGCTTCAGTGCAGAATTCTACCAGAAACTCAAAGAACAGCTTATATCAATTCTTCTCAAATATTTCACATAATAGAAGCAGAAAGGTCTCTGCCAAACTCTTTCTTTAAGGCTTCAATAACCTTGATACCCAATCCACACAAAGCCACAACTAAGAAAGAGAACTTCAGAACAATATGCATCATGAACACTGATGCAAAAATACTCAATAAAATATTGGCAAATTGGATCCAAGAACACATCAGAAAACTCATCCAACATGATCAAGTAGGCTTCATTCCAGAGATGCAAGGATGGTTCAACATATGAAAATCCATCAATGTAATCCACCATATAAACAAGCTGGGAGAAAAAAATCACATGATCATCTCACTGGATGCTGAAAAAAGCCTTTGATAAAATCCAACACCCCTTCATGATAAAGGTCTTGGAGAGATCTGAGATAACAGGAACTTTCTGTAATATAATAAAAGCTATATACAGCAAACCAACAACCAACATCAAACTAAATTGACAGAAACTAAACACAATTCCACTAAGATTAGTAACAAGACAAAGCTGTCCACTCTCTCCATACCTCTTCAATATTGTACTTGAAGTTCTAGCTAGAGCATTAGACAACAAAAGGAGATCGAGCAGATACAAATTGGAAAGGAAGAGGTCAAACTTTTACTATTTGCAGATGATATGATAGTTTACATAAGTGACCCAAAAAACTCTACGATGGAACTCATGCAGCTGACAAATACTTTCAGCAAAGTGGCAGGATACAAGATCAACTCAAGAAAATCAGTAGCCTTACAATATACAGACGATAAAAGGACTAAGAAAGAAATCAGAGAAACATCGCCATTTACAATAGCCACAAACAACATAAAATACTTTGGGGTAATGCTAACCTAACAAGTGAAAGACATGTATCAAAAGAAATTTGAGTCTTTAAAGAAAGAAACTATAGAAGACACCAGAAGGTGGAAAGATCTCCCATGCTCTTGGATAGGTAGGATCAACATAGTAAAAATGGCAATCTTCAGGCACTGGAACAATAATCAACATTGTATGGAAAAACAAAAGACCCAGGATAGCCAAAACAACCTTATTCAACAAAGCAACATCTGGAGGCATCACCATCCCTGACTTCAAGCTCTATTATAGAGCTGTAGTCCTGAAAACAGCTTGGTATTGGCACAAAAATAGACTGGTAGACCAAAGGAATCAAATTAAGCACACCGATATGAACCCATATATGAACATCTAATTTTCAACAAAGGTACTAAAGGTACTAAAAAAGAAAACATCTTCAACAAATGGTACTGGCATAACTGGATGCTGGAATGTACATGAATGTGGATAGATCCATGTCTATTGCCATACAAAAAACTTAAGTCCAAATGGATCGAAGACCTCAACATACATCCAGCCACACTGAATCTGTTAGAAGAGAAAATGGGAGGCACCCTTGAACAAATTGGTACAGGAGACTCCTTCCTGAACATAACTACAGTAGCATGGACACTAAGATTGACAATTAATAAATGGGACCTCCTGAGGACACAGCAAGACTAAAAGGCAACCCACAGATTGGGAAAAATATATTCACTAACCCCATGTCTGACAGAGGTCTGATCTCCAAAATTTACAAAGAACTCATGAAGCAAGTCTCCAAAACACCAAATCCAATCAAAAAGTGGGTTACAGAACTAAATAGGAATTCTCATTAGAGGAGTCTAAAATGACTGAGAGACACTTGAGAAAGTGTTCAACATCCATAGCCATCCGGGAAATGGAACAAAAAAAAAACAACTCTGAGATACCATCTCTCTCCTGTCAGAATGGCTAAAATCAAAAACTCCAATGCAGAAAAATGCTAGAAAGTGCCCTAGCTGCCTCCTATCCTTTAATAATCTAGGGATATTGGTAAGGTAACAAAACATTGTAGTGGCTTCTGTTCAAAGATATGCTCATGAAACATTATCTGAGCAGAGAACAGAGAAAGTTTTTCCAAGAAAGCAGCAGTCTAAGTATATCTGAGACAAGAAGAGTACTTATACAATAGAAAATAACTCCTGATAGAGGGCCCTGCACCCCACAAGCATGCATAGTATTTGGAAACATAACTAATAAAGAATAAGAATTCTTGGATTCAGACTTCTTTTTCCCCCCTAACTAAATTTTTGACCTCAAGAAAATGATGCCATATCTTATACTTCTTTCTTTTTTTCCAAACATCACAGAAGTAATAATATGCCATTAAGAAATTGCCAGGATCAAATAAGAAAATGTAGATAAGCTTATTCATACATTTGTAAGCACACAGGTGGGGAAAATTCCTAGAGATGATCACTTTCAGCATTGCAATGGGTTGAGGAAAGCTAAGAATAAATGTAGGGCTAGAAGGTATCTATTTAGAATTATAACAAAATTTTAAGTCAATAAATAAAATCTATTTTTGAAATTTTCATAACATATTGTACTCCAAATCACAATTAAACAGCCATAGAAGCTATGTGGAACTCTTCATTGTGTTACAGTCCTGTGTCAAGTGTTCTGGAAGCAGCAGATACATGTGGTAGCAGGTATAGAAGAAGTCTCACTGCAGACAAGTTTCACTGTAGACAGGTGGCTGCAGCTGGCAAAATGAAAGCATGATTTGTGGCAGTGTCATGAGAAGACCAATGTGACTAAAGAAGCATCAAGTGATGCTAATTCAGAGGCACTCAAAACATGTAACTGAGCAGACCATTTCTGTCTCCAATATCTTTGGTTAGAAATTGTGGCAAATAGAACTAATATCCAACTTAACATAAAAATGACACAGTTAAAAGTTATAGTTTTCAAATTGTATTTTGAAAAAACATTTCTATTTTGTATATGTGAAGGTTTTTCTCATGCTTTTTGCTCTTATATTGCTGCTATGTTCATTTTCTTATAATATTGCACTGGATACTTAGTCAAAACGAGAAGAATTTTGATGCTAATAAAAATTTAATGTATTTGAATAGCCCCTGTTGCCAAATGAACTTCCCTTGTTAATTGTTAGTGCTGAAGCCAATTTGCTATTGTCTATGATTCTATCCTTTATTATTTACTTTAGGATATTTTTTTTACTTCACTTCACTAATTCATCTGTTCTAGAGATCCACATAGATCCAAATAGGAACCTTTTTTTGTTGTTGCCAAATTTCATAAATCCTCCAGCCTTGACATTTCTTTGTGTCTATTATACTCCATGCAAATCAATAACATTTTGTATACCTTAACTCATTTATTTCTTAAAGCCATTCTGTGTCATAAAAATGTTAATTTCTTTTGCCGTTGACATGATAGAACTGAGATACTAGTGTGTTAAATATCATCCAAATAAAAAAGTTAGAGAATGACAAAAAGAGGATGAAGTATAGGAATTCTGAATAGACCTGCCACTAACAGCTATTCTACACAGAAAATGACTGGATAGGCCATGGGTCTAGATGAAAATTAAATACTATTTTTCAGTCAAAGGGACATAGCGATAGACTCCTAATGACATTCTGTTACACCCATAAATAAGTATGTCTCTCAGACATCATCAGAAATAGTTTTTTTTTTGCAGTTCATGGGAACTAATACTTAGGCCCACAGCTGGACAATGTGGACAGAATAAGAGACCTTGAAACAACTAGTCCTAAATGGGGTACCTTTAGCAATCCCCTTCACTCAGACCTCAGGGAACTATGTAAAAGATAGGCAAAATTTTAAGAGCCACAGTGAATAGAGGACTGCAAAAAAGTGTCTTCAAGACACAAGACACATATAATCACCGATATTATAGTAAGTAGGGATTGGACAGTTACAAGCCATATGGTTTCCCAACCCAGAGAGAGGTAAGTTGACAGTTGGTCCCACCCCTAACAAAGAAGCTACCTCCAATTAATAACCACGACTTGCAAAGTAAAAATTACTTTTTTTCCAATGTGGTCACACTGGATATGCAACCACTTTCAAGTGTAGGCCCCATGCCTAGCAGTAGAAGGCCAAAACAAAACAAACTCATTGATTATGATTGTGTGTGTGTGTGTGTGTGTGTGTGTGGGTAGGTGGGCGTGTGTGTGTGTGTGTGTGTGTGTGTGTGTGTGTGTGTGTGTGTGTGTATGTGTATCATATGACTTTGGCCATTTGGTACCTTACTGATCTTTTGCTTATCTACTATAATTTCCTATTCTGTCCTTTACTGGGTTTTCTTTTTTATGCGTATCTCTCTGAGAAAATGCCTTTTTCATGATTTTCCTTTATTTATTTTATTATTTTGTACTATGGTCTCTTTAAAAAGTCTGAATGTTTTCCAAACAGTAAGGAAAAGAAAGGTTAAAATTGAATGGGTGGAGAAGTGCAAAAAATTTGGAAGGGGTTCAGGGTTGGGAAACAGTGATCAGACTATACTTTAAGAAAAAGTTGTTTTCAATTAAAAATTGAAATATTGAACGTAAGAAAGTACACGAGCTCACTAAGGCTCTTCAAAAATAGTAGGGTGACATGAGTCAGTACCTGCAGCCAAGAAGCAATAAATTCTGAAATTAAAACAAAATTTAGAAGAATAGAAAAAATGAAGAAGGGAGTATATTGGAAGAAGGAGGCAGATGGGAAATGGTTAGGCTAGGAAGGAGGAAGACATATTAATATCAATTATTTGAAAAACATGGCATTGCTAAAACACTATAGACAATTGAATGAAATAAAATTAAACAAATATATCAGAGCACATCATCTTTTTATGTCAATTCATAAATTTCAAAACTTCAGTAATACCATCAATATCTAAAACATCAAAATCATAACTGAAAAAACAATAACCAAAACAAAACAAAAACTTCAGTATCAATTCTTGTGCTAGACAAACAGTACATACTTTAGGATATATCAGAGGAACTGGCAAGATCTTGACTTAGACACCTTAAGTTAGTTTTTCATAGCAGTGGTATATTTAGTGTTCTGGTGAAAAGGCTTTTAAAACAGGAAAATTGTGCTGGTGGCAAGACAGGTGCTTTTCTGTAGTTTAAAGTCTGAGATCAAGATATAACAACAACAACAGTGACAGGAGCAACATCAATACTCTTTTGTGCCTGGGATCAGTTGCTTCACAAGGGCGGTGAAGATCATCTGTGTCATCAATCAGGTCTGTGACAGAGTCAGCTCTGCTTCTTTGAGTCTCCTCTCAATGATACTATGAGCCTTATTAGATCACATACACAGATCTGTTTCTGTTTCAAATAGCAAAGTAACTGCTATAGGAAAATGAAAGTAAAGAAAGTGTTCCCAAATGTATTGTGAGGCTAACAACAGACTTTTAAGGTAAATGGAACAGAGAAACAATGAAAAATTGAGCTGTACTCCAGTGTAGTAGGTGGTTTTGTTTGGCAACTTCATACAACCTGGAATCATCAGACTGGAATGAACCTCCCAGAGATCCAACTGTAACGCAGTTATTAATGGAGGAGGGCCGAGCCTATGATGGGTGGTACCATCCCTGGGTTATACTGGTCCTGGGTTCTATAAAAAGGTGTACTAAGACAGCCAGTGGGAGCAATCCAGTAAGCAGCATTCCTCCACAACCTCTGCATCAATTCCTACCTCCAAATCCTGCCCTGCTTGAGTTCTTGTCTTGGCTTCCCTCAGTGATGAAAAGCAATATTCAAGTATAAGCAATATAAACCCTTTCATCCCCAACTTGCTTTTGAGTCATGGTGTTTTTTCTCAGCAATAGAAACTCTAATTGTGAAATCAGTGTAGCAAGGTCTGTATCTATGTAGAAGATGACTCTGATAACCATAAGGGAATATAACCTCCATATGTGATTTAAATCAATAAAATACTGTATGAAATTCATATTTTATTATTAAAATTGCAATTCTATTGTCATAAAAATATGCCACACATAACAAGCACATCTGTTTAACCATGTTCATAGTAGCATTATTTTTAATAGTCAGAACCTGGAAGAAAACTAGATGCCCTACCAACTGAAGAATGGATGGAGAAAATGTGGTACATTTACACAATGGAGTACTACTCAGTGGAAAAAAACAATGGAATCTTGAAATTTGCAAGCAAATAGATGTAACTAGAAGAAGATAACCTGAGCAAGGTAACCCAGTTACAAAAAGACATACTTGGATGTACTCACTCATACGTAGGTTTTAGACATAGAGCAAAGGATTACCAGCCTACAAGAAGGACCCTTAGAGAGACAGACATACATGGTCCTCTGGAGAAGGTAAAGGGACAAGATCTCCTGAGCTAATTGGGAGCATGGAGGGAGGGGAGAGGGAGCTGGTGAAAAGTGAGGGGAGAGAAGAAAGAGAAGAGGAGAGAAGGACATGGGGGAGCAGGAAGGTTGAGTCGGGGTAAGAATAGAGGAAAGCAGGATGAAAGACACAATAATAGAGGGAGTCATTATAGGCTTGAGAAGAGATGGGGCACTAGTGATATTTCCAGAGATCTACAAAGATAATACCAACTGGCAATAGTGGAGAGGCTACCTTAAATGCCCTCCCCTGATAATGAGAGTAGCAACTACCTTATATGCCATCCTAGAGCCTTCATCCAATGGTTGATGGAAGCAGAGGCAGACACCCACAGCTAAATACTGAGCTGAACTCTGGAATCCAGTTGCAGAGAGAGGAGTGATGAGCAAAATGGTCAAGACCAGGCTAGAGAAACCCATAGAAACAGCTGACCTGAACAAGGGGTTGTTCATGAATCCCAGACAGATAGCTGGGAAACCAGCATAGGACTGTTTCAGATCCCCTGAATGAGGAAGTCAGATTGTAGGTCAGGTTAATCTCTGATAGTGGATCAGTATTTATCCTTAGTACACAAAGGACTTTGGGAGCCCACTCCACATAGAGAGACACTCTCTCAGCTCAGACACATGGGAAAGGGTCTAGGCCCTGCTTACAATGATATGACAGACTTTGAAGATGCCCCATGGAAGGCTTCACCCTCCCTGGGGAGCAGAAAGGGTACCAAATAGGGGATTTCTGGGGGGCAGGGGAGGAGAGGAGGGAGAGCGATATGCGACTGACTTGTAAAAGAAGCTTGTTTCTAATTTAAATAAAAATAGATAAAGGATTATATAAAGGCTGAGTATGTCTAATGACCTATGGCTATTAAAGGAAGTTTAAGTTAGTTTATTAGCTTATGATAGTCAGAGTATCAGCTGAGTCATCAAGTATCTCACATTTCACAAGCAAAGCAACTAACATCAGCACACTATAATCTAACTATTTAAATTCCTGGTTTACAGGAGCACCTACATGTGTGGCCTGGTCTTTTGAATAAA
Source organism: Mesocricetus auratus (assembly GCF_017639785.1). Lineage (NCBI taxonomy): Eukaryota > Metazoa > Chordata > Mammalia > Rodentia > Cricetidae > Mesocricetus > Mesocricetus auratus. The sequence goes on from NW_024429190.1 coordinate 61,611,895, forward strand.
TGAGACAAATGCATGTGGGGACTTGTGAAATCCTGAGTGTTGGAATGATTATATAAATCAAAGAACCTAAGCAACTAGAAATTTACTTCCACTGCTGAAACTTAGAGATTTTATTGTCAGTCCTCTCATCCTCTCAGTTACATGCAATTGGTGAAGTCCTTTCCCACGTCTTTTCTTCATACCAAATACACATCATTCTTAGGAGGGTAACTGCTAGTAAAAGTAATTCTTCTTTGGCCCAAATATTTTTTCCATGTGTTTAACATTCCATCAGTCTCCTGGGAACCAGTTATCTAGCTAGTAGCAGGAGTGAAGTATTTCTGGGATATGAATTTCCCATGATTCTGTAATTAAATTTGAAAAATCATGGAGAAATAAGTATGAGAGCAAGTTTTATGCCTTCCTGAGAAAGAAGCATGTAAACTTTGTATTGAGCATGGTATAAATGTGGGATTGGAGTTTATTCACTACTTCTTGAAGCTGGAACAGGTGTTTAATCTACATCGATTAATTTAACAAATGTGGAATGAAATGTGGTCTACTGAGGATGCCTTAATTCACCATTAAAAGAAATCGAATGGCACACAAATAGTAAAATTAAAGTGAAATCTTGGTGATTACATCTTCAGAAGCCCAAGAAGACATTATCCTCATAATATCTAAGAAAAACTACAAACACATTACAATTTTTTGAAACTTTAATGATTTCTTATATCTATATTTGAGGCCACATAATTTGAAGTAATGCAGAAATCACTTCCTGATTACTTTAGTGCTCAAGAGAGGAGAGGCAAATGGAATCCATTGCATTTCATCAGAGGAATGAAAAATATGAATCTCATAATAATCAGAGGAAGCTGAGTTGTAAAATGTACAGAGAACTGGCATGCCTGGACTAGAATAATGAGTCCTATGATCTGTACCAACAATAATTTCAAAATCTGAGGAACACACATTCAGTGATCCACTTTACTGATGATGTCTCAACACTTTACATGCTTGGCTACATTATTGTACTCCACAATCCTTTAACTGAACAGAAAAGTATTTTAATTTGAAGAAAACTTTACAATATAATGCTATATTGCACATTATTAAGTATTTGTAGAATCAATTACATAGTCTTAAATATTTCTAGATATTCTAGAGAAAGAGAGGGTTGAGGAATTATTGAATATTGCATTATGATTAACGTCAATCTCTGTAGTTTCAATATGCCAATAAAGTAGAGCCACAAAATAAATCTCACATTATGTAGAACACATGGTACATTAGATATATTGCTGACTACTGAAGAAGTTGGGGTGCTGTGGGATCCCAGCTAAAATAAGATGTCACTTAGTGAATGTTTTCTACTACACAAATACAATTCTGTACTTTTCAATATTAAATCCAGTGATGGCTATTCTTTGTTGTCAACGTGACTTTAGCTTGAATAAACTAAAAGACATACACAAAAATGGAGCATACCCATGAGGGATTTTTGCTTAATTTGTAGTGGTAAAGTCCACTTCTAATATGGATCTTTGAAGTGGGAAGAAACAACTTTAATTGAAATCTTTTGAGGTGGGAAGACCTGCTTCTAATCTGGGCCATACCTTTTGCTGGAAACCTGTACAGGGACATGAAAGAAGGACATTTTTGGTTTTCCTCTAGATCCCAGGATATATTGAGGACAAGCTTAAACATCCAGGCTCTGCACTGAACAAGTACTGGATGTTTGGACCTTCCTTTCATTGACAGCCATTGTTGGATTACATGGACCCTAGCCTGTAAGTCATTGAATATGAATCTCTTTATACGTAGAGACATTCATTCCTTATGTTGCATTACTATAGAGAACCATAACACAAAGTTTAGTAGTTTTGAGACATTATTTACAAATAGCTTGTTGTTTAGTATAAGGTATGTAATATGTGCATGTATTAAAAGTTTTAAAGCTCTGCTTGAATATGGTCACTGGAAGATTATTTTAAACCAAATAATTAAATATATGTACAAGGCTATCATATATGTATGATATTTTGTGAGCAAACCTTCAAATGAAGTTATTTCAGTTGAAAATTTTATTTTTTGGATGTGCTGTTAAATAACTAGGAAAGAGATACCTTGATAGAGGCAACCATTATGGGAAACCAGACACTAGGGAAATTCCCAGGAATGCATGAAGATGAACCAAAATAGTAATCTAAGCAATAGTGGGAAGGGTATATTCAATGCACTTCTACTATAATGAGGTTGATGACTATCTTAAATGCCATCCTAGGGCTGAGAAAGAAATCAGAGAAACATCACCATTTATAATTGCCACAAACAACATAAAATACTTTGGAGTAACGCTAACCAAACGAGTGAAAGACCTGTATTGCAAGAACTTTGAGTCTTTAAAGAAAGAAATTAAAGAAGACACCAGAAAATGGAAAGATCTCCCATGCTCTTGGATAGGTATGATCAACATAGTAAAAATGGCAATCTTGCCAAAAGAAATCTGCAGATTCAATGCAATTCCCACTAAAATCCCAGCACAATTCTTCACAGACCTAGAAAGAACAATAATTTATATGGAAAAACAAAAGAACCAGGATAGCCAAAACAACTCTATTCAACAAAGCAATGTCTGCAGGCATCAATATCCCTGATTTCAAGCTCTATTATAAAGTTATAGTCCTGAAAACAGCTTGGTATTGGCACAAAAATAAACAGACCAATGGAATCAAATTGAACACCCTGATATTAACCCGTATATATGAACATCTGATCTTCAACAAAGGAACTAAAAAATATACACTGGAAAAAAGAAAGCATCTTCAACAAATGGTGCTGGCATAACTGGATGCTGGCATGTAGGAGAATGTGGATAGATCCATGTCTATCGCCATGCACAATATTTAAGTCCAGATGGTTCAGAGACTTCAACATAAATCCAGCCACACTGAAGCTCTTAGAAGAGACAGGTAGGTACTCTTGAACGAATAGGTATAGGAGACACCTTCTTGAACATAACACCAGTATCACAGACACTGAGGTCAACAATTAATACATGGGACCTCCTGAAACTGAGATGTGTCAGTAAAGCCAAGGACACAGTCAACAAGAAAAAAAAACGGCAGCCCCCAGAATGGGAATAGATATTCACGAACCCCACATGTGACAGAGGTCTGATCTCTAAAATTTACAAAGAACTCAAGAAGCAAGTCTCCAAAACACCAAAGGATTCTATTAAAAAGTAGGCTACAGAACTAAATAGAGAATTCTCAATAAAGGAGTCTAAAATGGCTGAGAGGCACTTAAGAAAGTGTTCAATATCCCTAGCCATCAGGGAAATGCAAATCAAAACAACTCTGAGATACCATCTTACTCCCTTAAGAATGGCTAAAATAAAAAACACCAATGACAGTTTATGCTGGAGAGGATGTGGAAAAAGGGGATCACTCCTCCACTGCTGGTGGGAGTGCCAACTTGTTCAGCCACTTTGGAAATCGGTATGGAGATTCCTCAGAAAAATGGGAATAAGCCTACCACAAGACCCAGCAATTCCACTCTTAGGCATATACCCAAAAGATGCATATTCATACAGCAAGGATGTCTGTTCCACTATATTCATAGCAGAATTTTTTGTAATAGGCAGAACCTGGAAACAACCTAGATGCCCTCAACTGAAGAGTGGATAGAGAAAATATGGTGCATTTACACAATGGAGTACTATTCAGCAGAAAAAAACAATGGAATCCTGAAATTTTCAGGCAAATGGACTGTAATAGGAGATACCATCCTGAGTAAGGTAACCCAGTCACAAAAAGACAAACATGGTATGTACCCACTCATATATGCATTTTAGACATGGATCAGGGTAGTGCCAGCCTACATTCCTACTGCTAGAGAATCTGGGAAACAGAACCTTTAACAAATAACTGATGGAAGCAAAGGCAGACACCCACAGCTTAACATTGAGCTGAGTTCAAGAAACCCACTTACAGAGAGAGAGGACTGATGAGCTTGGATTCAAGACTGGGCTTGTTTAACCCACAGAAACAGCTGACCTGAACAAGGGGGAACTCTTGAACTCCAGACTGATGGCTGGGAATCCAGCATGGAACTGATCAAGACCATCTGAATGTGGGTGTCAGTGAGGAGGCCTAGGCAATCTATGGGGCCTTGGGTAGTAGATCAGTATACTGGCATACAAATGGACTTTGGGTGCCCGATGCTCTCTCAGCCTGGACTCTTGGGGGAGGGCCTAGGATCTGCCATGGTTGAAATGACAGACTATGGACACTCCCATGAAAGTCCTCACCCTCCCTGGTGAAAGAAGTGGGGATTGAATGGGGAATTAGTGGAAGGGCCTGGAAGGAGAGGATGGAGAGGGAGAGGGAGCTGGGATTGACATGTGAAGCAACTTTGTTTCTAATTTAAATTTAAAAATAAAAAAATACTATAAAAATGCCATCCTAGAGCTTTCATCCAGTAGCTAATGGAAGCAGATGCAGAGATCCACAGCTAATTATTGAGCCAAACTCCTGGAGTCCAGTTGTAGAGAGGGAGAAGTGACAAGAATATGGATCTAGAGCATGCTGGGGAAACCCACAGAAACAGCTGACCTGAGCAAATGGGAACTTATGCACTCCAGACTGACAGCTTGGGAACCTGAATAAGACTAAAGCAGGTCTCCTAAATGAGGGTGTCAGTTGGGGTGTTTGGGTTGTCTATGGAGCCCTTGGCAGTGGAACCAGTATTTATCCCTAGTACATGAACTGTTTTTTTTTTTAACTCATTCCTTATGGAGGTATACTCTTCCAGCCTAGATAAATGGTGGAGGCCAGCACAGGAGCAGATTCCAATGCTTTCTTGTGTTGAGATTTTTTTGTTCACCTAGTGAGTTGAATTCTTATACCAGAATTTCAAGTTCATTAGTGTAAAAAGAACCTACAGAGATGTACAAACTATTCATCAGCTCAAATGGGCCTGCATAGCTTCTTCTCCAACATTTACATATTTATAATTCCAAGACTGCAACTTAAAAATAGATGTGCTTTGAGCTTTTATAGCACCTAACAATTATTCTATTTTTATAAGTGGATTTGACAAAAAAACACAATACATATATTTTTGAATAAAATATAAAAATGTTATAACTTGCAATGAAAACCTGGCTGTGATGCAAAGTAAGAAATAAAATAGCAAATAAAGCAGGTTAAACAAATTAATTTTAAAAAGAACTCCACATTAACATAAAAACAAAAATGTAGATCTGCAACATAAAACATATTACATAAATAATATATTGTAAATATTGAGTATAAAGGGAATTACTTCAGAAATGTATGTTTAATGAAATAACTAAATAATTCATTAAAACATACCTCTCCTGTCTTTGTTCTATGGATGTTTGCCCTCACAAAGCCTTAACTTCTCTTTAAAGTAAAAATATAGTTCGAGCTATAGTTTCTTTTAAACCTTGACCTTCTACATGCTGACATCATTGTCTCACAAGACAAGACTTCATCGGTTAAGACCTCAGCTGTGGATGTAATTGACAGAACTAAGTCTAAAATACAGTGTTGGGTTGGGCATGACACTTACCTGCTTGATTCGTGGTTACATTTACAGACACATACTGCCGGGTGTCTGGGCTCAAGTCGGACACTCCATTCACTGCCTCAATTTCAAAGGTATAGTTTGTGTGAGCAAGTAGGTCCACCATCATGACAGAGGTATTTTTCAGGCCGATTTGCTGGGGGAGGTACCTGACTTGACCTCCACACTCCTCACACACACCTGCATGGGAGCTGCACTTCTTGCATGCAATATAATATGACACGTCTTTCCGTCCACCAGTGTCAGCAGGCGGAATCCACTCCAGAAAGACACTAGTTTCATTAACATTTGAGATGGCATTCCGAGGAGGTGAGGGGGGTCCTGGTTTGCAAAGTAAAGTGAGAAAAACATATTTAAGATAATATCAATTAGTGTCCTTGATCATATTAATCACTGGCCCGAAGAAAAACTAAATGTATAATTAATTTTTTATGTCATATTTTATAATTTTAAAAGTTTAGAGTTTTATGAAACAGAGGTATATGCACCACAAAAGTAATTTATTTTTGGACTGTTATAAACTTATTTAATAGAATCAGATGTTTTTTCTTAATATGTGTATTAAGAGCTTTGAAGTAAACCTATGGACTGAGAGAAATGTGACATAAACTTTATGTTTAGAAACATAGTAAATTGAATTCTTTGTACATTGAATAGCATGCTGCATTTGTGAGAGTTGGAAGTAAATATGAAATCTCTGTTAAACAACAGTATAGTAGAAGAAGGACTTCTCTGGATGACTCTTGACAACGAATTCCATTAGAAGTAATTGAATGCATAAAAAGTGAACAGAATTTGGAGCTCTCCTGAAGGAACACAGCTCAGGGATAAAAGCTGAAGGTCAATCCCACTGTTTATAAACTAGGTTCTTTCGACATTAGAATTTTAACTGAGGTTGGAATTTCTAGTAAAGATTATAGAAACTGAGTGCAAAGGGTTCAGTCTTCCAGAATATTTTCAATGTTTTCATCTAGCACAATAAGAAAAGAAATTCATGCAATTAAAATACTTTCACAGATTCTTGTCATTTAGAATAAAACTGTAACAGCTTTTCTAGCCATGTAGTTTTTATTATACACTTCATTTTTATACATAGACAGATTCGATTAATTAGAAGCTTTGTTGACTTAGTAATAACAACAGTCAATATAATTTTAACCAGAACCTAATTATTCATGTGCAAAGAGAAAATAAAAATGAAATTCTCAAAATTCAAATTTTAAATATTTTACTTTTAGCCAGCTTTAAATGATATGTGATCATGTGTACTCAAAAAAACTGAACTTTGCTTGTTTGGGATCTAATTTTTGTCTCAGTTAATATTCAAGTGAATATCTCTGCCTGTCAAAGACCTACTCAGTACCTCCCCTTAATGGTGAAGTAATACAGTCCTATTGTATTTGGATGGATTGTGAGCATGTAGTAAACTCTTTAAAAATAATCTTTCTAAGTTAGTCTAACATCTGTGTGTTCCAAATACAAGACTCAATGTCTTTTATTAAACCAACATTAATTCATCATCTTTGATGTACATATTTATAAGTGAGTTTAAAAGAGTACTAATATTTAAGAGGTTTTTTAAAGAAATTACATTTAAATGAAACAACTCTTTATCTAAGGACGTGGGTTTCCTGCCTCTAATACCCCCTAAAATGCCCATCACTGAACCTTAGGATGTTTTATATGCAGTCAACCTTCCATATTTCTATGTTAACGGTTGCTTTTAACTCATAAACCTTTTTAACATTATAAATAGAAGTACTATTATTTATTACAGACTTTAAACTGTTTAATAGAAAAAAATTGGAGATACTTTGCTTTCAAGGTGCAAATGGACTTAACACTTGAGAAAGGAGATGAAATGTGCCTTAAATGTGTCAAATTCCATTTTATTACTGCCAGCTGAACTGTATTTGCATTTCATTCTTTGCCCTAAATCAATATAATTATACCTGTCTGGCTTCTTTTACTTATAACTCTAGTAATAACATATTCACAACTGTGGGTCACATTACCAAGAAAAAAATTCAAGTGATGCTATGAAATAGAAGTAAAATCAAAGGAATCGACTTAGCCTACATCTAAACCATGATGCTGCCCCAATAGTAGATATGATATTTGTACCACCATATAGCTGAGAGAAGGATTCCTGGCACAAGTAGTCATGAGATTTTTGACTTTTGCTTCTGTTTAATTTTTGTTCTATATATTCATAAAACTGCGTTCTTAGAATTTATATATTAAAGGAATTAAAATCATAAATACAAGTACAAAGTGCTAATGGTAGAACAAAGTTTAAGATCTTCCGACATCAGACAAGTCATGAGGGGATCGTGAGAGATTGTGGTACTCTGAATCAAACTGAAAACACACACACACAGGCAACGTAGTATTTTGTGAGCAACGATCATGAATTACTCGTTTGAAGACAGCAGTATCAATTCACAGAGTTGAAGATGGAGAAATTGTGAAGCTTGTGAACTTTAGCTCCAAAGGAATGTTAAGTACCTCTTACCACCGAATCATAGCCACCACTTGAGTCCCAAATTAAATAAATAAATAGAAATCTACATTCATATTTATGCTAAAAAGAAGCAAACTATGGCTGGATCAGTTAAATAAGTCTACTAATACACAACTACATGAAATGTATGAGATGGTCTGGTGCCATATTTTTAGTGTGCGCCTCTTTAATGATCCACCAAATTGTGTATACTATTATAACTACATGAGCAGGTACTTTGTGATTAGTAATCATTTGGTCAGCAAAATCATTAGCCTTGAATTACAAAGAATGATTTTTTCAGTTTTGTAGGAAATTCAGCCATTGAAATTTGTTTAAAATCAACTAGTGATTATGTTATATGAAGTCATCTATACTATTTTCTGTCTATATACTAATGATAAAATTTATAATATTGTGAACGTTCTTGAGTGTACATACATTACCTGGAAAGTAACAAGTGAAGGAATGCCCTGAGTGATACACATTGTGAAGAGAGATATATTCACTTTTCTTCTTTTAACTTACTTTTCCCCACTTATTATAGAAACTTTGCTAGTGATAAATATCTGCAAGTATAGTCACCAAGCAGGTAAGTGTCTAAATAGCCATAGTGGTTGTCTCCAGTATGTTAAAATTAGAAAAAATATAAAGTTTGGTTAGTTGTGAATCTATGCACTGGAAATACTGAAATTTAGAATGTCTATCTACATTGATTATTTGATCACAAGTACAACTTTGGTAACAGTCAATAACTAAATAAAAAGATGAAAGCCTAAGTTGAAAGTTGGGTTTTATATAGAATTCTAATCTCATTTGCCTCCTTGTTTGTCATCCTCTTGATACTGCCTGTGGTTTTTGGCAAAGGCCTCTGGATAGCCCTACAGCTTAGTCATGTAGGTTAGAACTTGTTGAAGTTGTCATTTGCTGTGTAATTATTCGTTCAGAAAACTGTTTTCCAAAGAAGTATATAACAAATCTCATATGAAAAGGCAAAAAGATTTGCTGAAGGCAAGAATATTAAATTAAGCCACAAAATAAAAATGAATCATTGTTTATTAGTGCTTCAGATGTTGAATTTGCAGTGAGGGGGAAGGGATGCTCTGACAGTCGGTCGTAAGAGAACATTTGTTTTTCAGTGCTTATGAAAGGAATTTGAAATGTAGAAAAGACCTGCATTGTGAGGGGTGCACATGCCTGTTTTAGAGGGAAGTGTTAACAAAACACAACAGGCTCCATCATACTGCTTCTGCAAACTGGTGAAAGGGAGCATCACCAAATAGCCATGGGGTTCCTTACTTGTGCATGCCATTGTGGGCGGATCAGATTCCCTCCTGAAATAATCCTTTTCACAGACACAAGAGGTGGAAGCTTCCTCATGGGTGTAACTGTGAGGTGGACATTTGCTGCAGCTCTGGCTGTGAGGAGAGGCTTTGAAGAACCCAGGTCTGCACACTGTCAAGAGAAACGAGAGACTAAGCTTTTCCTGGGAACAGAGGCAGGTCTTGTTTGTGAATAATGTATTATTTTGAGTAGCATATACACAACTTACAGAGAAGACAGTCTTTGCATCAATTGCAAGAATTTTCCAGAAGCTTCCTGATCACACATATCAGACCATCCAGAAAATCAAATGTTCAAATTAGCATGTATGAAATGCACATATTTTTATGGTCCTTATGCTACTGGAGCTTACAAAACATTGTTGTTGTTTTTAATAAAAGAGACCTATGTGTATTTGTTTACAATGGAAGCAGTCCAGTAAGTATAATTTTTATGCTTTATTAATGATATCATACTAAAGAAATACAGTTTAATTCTATAGTGGCATGGAGAACAACTGTTTCTAACTTTTATTATTAAATTTATAAATTAAGGGCTAGGGAGCTGGCTCATCAGTAAAGTGCTTGTCATATAAGTATGAGGACTGTAGTTAGCGTCTCCACTGGTGATGTTTGGTGAGCATCATGTCTTGCTACTAATCCTGGCAGCTTTAAGGAGATATGAGGAAAACCCAGAATGAATTCAGTAGCTAAATAAGTAAAAACATGAGCACTGGGTTCAGCAAGGAGTCCTATTTTAACATGTAAGATAGAAAGTAATATAAGGAAGATAGCCTACTTCAACCTTGGGCCTCCTCATTCAGGAACATAATCACAAGGGAGAGCCCATATGTATGCAAACATACCACACACACACACACACACACACACACACACACACATGCACACACACACACATATACACACACATTCCACATGCAAATACACAAAATGTTTGAGAACTTGATTAATGAGTATATACTAAAAGTTTTTCAAGTTTTATTGTAATGCATAATTATCTGGTATATAGCCTATACAATATAGAGATTTCAAGAGTATTATATTTGGTTATTTTTTTGCATTTTAAGGATGTGTTTTGAGTTACTAACTCAGGATTTATGCATTCTAATATAGTAAATACCTACGCACTACAAAATTCATAATAACGATAAAAGTGGGAATCATGTCATCTTACTCAGTTTTGTCTCCAGGACAGTTATCCCAGTGTTTCTTCATGACAGGTGAAAGTTAGTGCAAGGGATACTTAAGGGGATTGGTGACAGATCCTGAAGACTGCCACTGAATTGTATGGAATCAAATACAAAGTATTTGCTGATATTTAAGTTAATGTTTTTGGTCATGTAAGCATTTTCTTGTGATGTACTTCTTTGACTTCATGAATGCCATTGAAGTTCGTGTACTCCTTTCCCCCAATGGTTTGTAAACACCAATATCAATATTTCAATTGCTCATATTTGGTCAACTTTAAGCAACTGTACTAAGGTTTTGAATAATTGGCTAATATATTTTACTTTTTCCAAGTTTCAAGTTTCTCTACACAGCCTGAAGATGTTTATTGAAGTATCATTGTAATTTTGTTGAAGGTCATAGATGAATTTATATTTCAATGGGATAGACATAATGAGCTCAGGGTAATTTTCATCTTCTATGAATGACCTCAGGTTATAGTAATCCATGCTGAGGCTTTCTGCCATCACTCTGAATAATCAGGAATTGGCAAAAATAAGGAGGTACTATTTTTTAGTACATCTAATTACGATGATAGTGAAGCCATAATGATCTTACAAATTCATACAAATGTGAAGGCATTTTAGAGATAAGAAGGGCTTTTTGATAGTATTAGGGCATTCAAGTAGTTAAAAGATTAGAAGATTTAAATATTATTTTACTTATAATAGGATTGCTATAGCTGCCAATAGCATGCTAAGCTGTTATCCAATTTTTCTTCTTTTATCCTTTTAGTGCAGCCATTCTTACTTCAAACCACTTGCTTTCAAAGGCATGAAGTGTAAACCCACATATCCTCCATATCTGATTCATGTTTTATTGGAGAAACTCTCTTTAAATAAAAAACATTATTTTTGTCAAATTATGTCTTATTTATTTTTGAAAGATATTTATATTATCTTTTCTTTAATCCATTCTTCTTGTCTATTGTCACTTCCTGACCACAGCTTACCCTTCCTCCTCTCCTTCTAGTCCTTCCCTCCCCACTCAGCTAGATCCATTCCTCCGTTTCCCTTCAGAAAAGAAAAGACCTTCAGGGATATTAACCTAGTATGGCATATCAAGTTACAGTAAGACTAGGCACACATACTAATATCAAGTTTGGTTGAGGGTACCAAGAACAGGCAAAAGAGTCAGAGACAGTCCCTATTCCAGTTTTTAGTGTTTTACAAGAACACCATGATACAAAAATTAACATATATGCAGAGGATCTAGCTTAGACCCATGTAGGCTCCCTGATTGATCGTTCAATATCTGTGAGGTCCTACCAGCCCTGATTGGTTGAGTGTGTCCACCTTGTTTGTGTGATGCCGTCTACTCCTCTAGATTCTACAACACCCTACTTCCTTAGGGTTTCCTGAGTTTCTCCTAATGTCTGGTTATGGGTCTCTATATCTGCTGCCTTCAGTTTCAGTTGCTGTATGAAAATGGTTGCTGTATGATAATGATTGTGATAGGCTAATGTCTATGAGTATAGCAGAGTATTAAGAATCATTTCATTAAATTTTTTTCCGGTCATGTCTGGTTCTATCTTCATCTCTTGGCTATCCAGCTTCTGGTTCATGACCATCCAGTGTCTAGCATAGAAGCTCTCTTCTGGTATGGGCTCAAGTTGGATCAATCATTGACTGGCCACTCCCACAAGTTCTGTGCCACCATTACCCCCACACATCTAGTAGGCAGGACAAATTGTAGGTTGAAATATTTTGTGAATGAGTTGATGTCTGAGTCTTACCACTGGAAGCCTTGCTTAGTTACAGAAGATGACCGGTTCAAGCTCTATATCCCCCATTCATAGGAGACTTCTTAAGGTCACACTGGTAGATTCCAGGCAGTTTCCATTGCTCTAGTTTTATACTAGAGCCCCAGTAAAGTCCCCCATTCCAGTCATATTTCCCATGACTCTTTCCTTCCATCCGCTCCCACATATGATTCCCCAGTTCCCATCCCCACCTGTCCTCTCCCCACTCTCTACCCCAGGTCCATCCATGAAATCTTACCTTTGTATGTGTGAGTCAGTGTGTATTTTTGAGTGCGTGTGTGTGTGTGTATGTGTGTGTGCGTGCGCGCGTGCGTGTGTGTGTGTGTGTGTGTGTGTGTACTACAATGGGTGAGTAACTACAGGTCAGAGGACAACATACAGGCTCTATTATTTTTCTTCAGTATGTCATTTACATATCTCACCCCAATTCGTGTTTTTAATGAGTAACTTTTAACACAGAAGCTTTACATGATAGTGTATTTGTCATTGCTGTTAAACATTATCATGAAAGTATGCACTAAGCAAATAAACAATGCATGTAACATGTTTCTTTTAAAACTGTATTTCTCTCTCTCTTTTTTTTTACTAATTTATTGAAATTCTTTGAGGATCTCAGATGAGTTAAAAAATTGTGCATGGCAATGGATTAGAAAAACTACAAAATGTCTACGGAGATTCTAGGAGACATTATTGAGTTGCTATTCAGACATATGTCTATGACTTTTGGAATAAATTTATACCGCCCACAACTATAAGAAAAGGCTCTGCCTATCAGTTCAATGAGATGATTCTGTGTATTAAGTCTTCTTCCACCAATCTGCTAATCTGGGATTGATCTTGGGAAGTCACATGATGTTGGGAGAGAATGAACTTCTAAAGTCTTCTTCTGATACCCACACCTGTTCTGTTCCATGAACACACATACAAACACACACACACACACACACACACACACACACACACACACACACACACACAAAACTTAATAGAAAGAAGATTCCTCCAGAAAGGTGAGCATGAGTCTCTGCTACTATTTATTTCAAATAGGAAAGTCTTCCAAATGCATAGTGCTTAGCACAGGTTTAGAGAAAGATGTTTTATGAAAATCTGGAGTAAGGTATTATAGAACATAAAAGGGGAGTGGATGAAATAGAATGTATTCAAAAATGTTTTGAAAAAAAGAGTAAGAAGAAAAATTGAAGAAATTATTCACTATAAGATCGCTCTCTCTCTCACTCTCTGTCTTTCTCTTTCTTGCACACAATCTTTTGTTAATTACAGATAGTTCTGAGTTTACTTTTAACACTTTGGATTGTTCAATGGTGCAATAGTAATATGAATTTAATAGAAAATATATATTGAATGTTTATTTAATTTGTGTATTTTCCTGAATGAGAGATATGTGATATTCCCCTCAACCTGGCAAGTAGAATTTAGTTTCAGCTCCCAGTCACTACACCTACACCATGAAATAAGGTTTGTGTTATATGATTTACTCAACTATAAGTTAATACAAGTTTTTGAGCACATTTAAGGTAGATTCAGCTCAGCTGTGATCAATCGAATTAAGATTTTTTAAAACCTTTCAAAATTAGTACATATAAAATGTGCCACATAATGGATTACACTGAGACTTTTAGTGTATGCTATATAAGAAACTGATGATAACTCCACCAACACTTTAATAACACCTACCACCTTGTCTTCTTCTGAAGCCTTCACTTCCGATTTTAATAGCATTATTTACTTAACAATATTTTCAACTCATGATGAGTCAATCAATGCATCGTCCATTTTACAGGGCATATGTGCATTTAACTGTTTATTGAGGTTAATGGAAACTTTTGAATGTTCAGAACTTTGAATGTTCACCGTGAAGTCACAGTTTTAGGCCGGGTACATAGTAGTCTACAAAGTAGAGTTTAAGAATCATTTCACAACAGCACAGAATGTAACAGAGATATGGTCCCTTTTGTTATTGCAGTGACTTGGACAAAGAAGGTGTTATACTTAAGAATAGGCAAATTCAAGGATTTATGACATGTTTAATTAATAAAATGAGCCATTAGATGATGGGGGAAGTCCTTCTGTGTATATGTTGATGAATAAAGCACTGCTGGCCAATAGGGAAGCAAGATAGGTGGGACTAGGAGTAGAAGAGGATTCTGGGAAAAAGAGGCACAGGAGTCATAATGTAGGACACTGGAGGAGTAAGAGGTCCAGACCCTTTTCACAGTAAGAGAACAATGCATAAAAATACTCAGATTAGCAGTTATGAGTTAATAATTAAGTCAGAGATAGCCAATAAGAAATCAAAGCAAACAGTCAACAGCTTTATAATTAATATAGCATCCTGTATGTTATTTGTGGGCTGAGACAGCAGCAGGACCCAAGCGGCTGGTGGGAAGAGTACACGTTACAAGTAGAACATTTTCAGAATGACATGAAATCTGGAATAAGTTGTACTGAAAATATGTGTGTTTTTCTCAGATTGGCAAACATTTGATATTAAAACCTTTAAGGAAAACATACTTAGATTGAGATGTATAAAACCTAAATAAAAACAGAGGGAGAATTTTGTGGTTTAGTGGTAGTTAAGAAAATTATTTCAAGTTCATAATTAGTCATTCACTTTAAATCATAACTCTAAAACTCAATATCACATGCTATGAAATGGCAATCATATTGATGTTACACCTGGCTACATGCCACTGAGATGACAATAATGTTGTAGTTAACTCCTGGTTTACTCAGTTTTTAAACAACAGCATAATTATTTTGCAGCTGCTTCTCCATTTTTTTTCCAAAAGTGTTACAAGTTCTGTTTGTCAGGCGATAGTCATGTAATGTGTCTGTGTTGAAATAATAAAAGGCATTTGGAAGAAGCAGCATGTCTTTTTGTTCTTACCTCAAATCACCAAGCTATCCGGGACTGCATTCATCCTATATATCTTTTGTCCTATAAGGTAAAATCTGTCTTAGCTGACAGAAAAGAGCTGTGTTTGAAACTGGAACCTGTTCTCTACTTTCTGAGAAAAACCTGTCAAGTAACCACAAAATTTGACGCAAAAAGTCAGTAAATATGTAGGTTGCTGGTAAAATGTTTTGTTCTGGCATGTGGATACAATTCTTTAAAACATTTCTCCATAAACATAAAGAAGACAATTATGTAGATTATTATCCTACACGTAAATCCAGTTCTTCACTTTAAATCACAGAAGTGAAACAGTTCATCTGAAACAGCTTCTTATTGAGATTGTGTTTCCTACTTGTTCCCAGCAGCTGTGAGCATGCTCACTTTAGGGAAACACTGGTTCTATCATATGTTGTATACATTTCTATACAACACTTTCTTTTAAACTCTTTCAGATGAGGTATCCTATTACACTCTCCATGCATAATAATTGGATATAATTTTCCTGCACTTGACAAACATCTGTCCAGTCTCTTAACACTGAAAATAAAGCATTTCAGGTGAAAGTGATAATAATCTAATAGTAGAAAGATGATCACCAAAAATGATGCAAAGTTAAAATGAAGGCATACAGAAAACAGAGAGTTTGTTGATTTTTTAGTATGTGCTTTTATTATATTATTTATTGTTTGAGAATTTTTACACATGCATTAACATGTTTCTATCAACCCCATCTCCCACAACCTCCCCTTCAACTTCTCCCATTTCCTGTGACCACTTTTTCCTCCTACATTTTTCTTGTTTAGATCCACTGTTTCTACTAGTGCCTCCTGTATGTACACAGCGTGGGATCATTTATGGGAACATGACTGACATTCTCCCTCTGCCACCCTACATCAATTGTGAATAAATCCTCAGTTAGAGATTGGTCTTCATGAGTTCGATCTCCGTTTGTGCTTGGATTTTCATGTCTTAGCCAGGTAACTAGAGATACTGTGGCTTTATGAAAAGATATTTCCTGTCATCTGAGAATTAATTAGTGTCTGTAACATAAAGAATTCAAAATTTTAAATACCAACACAACAAAGAACCCAATAAAAATGACTCATAAAACTAAAGAGTTCTCAAAAAAAGAAGTGCAGATGGCTAAGAAAAATATTGTTAACCCTCATTAATTAAATATTAAGACCAGACATGTAAAAAAATAACATCTTTCTCTCACTGAATACTGTAAGAAGATGTTGTCAACAAATAAGTTAATCTAGCATTCATATTTTCACCTCAAAAATGAGGTTGTTGGTGTCTGTATAGACACCTAATCATAATGGGCCTGTGTTGCTCTTACAAAGGACCATAGTTTGATTCCCAGCACCCACATGTCAGCCACAACTGTCTGTAACTTCCATTCCGGGAAACTGAATAATGTTTTCTGACTCGTCAGGAACCAGACATACATTCTCTCCTTGATGTACATGTGTTAATCTTTATGTTTTAGAATAACTAACTCTTAACATATTTGTATATTGAAGAGCTAGGTGAGATATACTATAAATATTAACCTGAGTGATTGTTTTTTAATTGAAAGAAGAGATTAATGGCTTGTATATGTCAATATAGCATCTACTGTTTATAACATGAGGGGTTGAATCTTAGCTTGGTTACTAACCTTCATTGTCATAAATTCCACTTGTGAATCATGAAGTAAATTGTCTAGCTTTTGCAGTAAAATGTCCATGTAAGGATATAAGCATATAGTATATCCACATTTGTTATGAAAGGAGATATATGAGGAAGGTCTTGTTATTAAAAATTAAGAGAAAAAATTTCTACTTTGAATATTTCTCTCTTCTTGTCCGGTAAATTAAATTCATTGTTTCAGTGAACAGCCTTGTGCATCTTTGATTAAGATAATTTTTAAAAAAGCATAATGTTTCAATAGCTCCAAATACATAATAAACCATGTTACATACTATAAATGTTTTAATGGTTAAGTTTTTCTTCTTAGAAATTGCACAAGTATCACAAGGGAAAAATTAATTCTGAAGTCATGTCACAAAATCATCTGGTTGTTAATATAAGTTCCATTTAAACAATGACAACAATCTTTCAAAGAAAAAAATCATTCAGATAAACAATAACATTCTATGTTTGAAATAAAATCTTAAAAGTGTTTTCCTTGATCACTTGTGAAAAAGTTTACTTGTAGTATAGCATATAGTATAATTGATGTGGATGTAAATTCAAGAATTATAGAGACCACAAAGGACAAAGACTAGATCTAAATCAGTTTTCTTCCAATTGTACACCGAGAATTAAAATAAATGAAGCCGTAAAAAAGCACTTCAAACCATGTGTACTATATGTTACTCTTTTGAATTAATAATCTATAAATATGCAATAGCAACTGGCTAATGTAGCTTATTTGATAAGGTTGTCATCTATTTCCTCCAAATTTTCAATGTGCAGATGTCTTATTGGGTCACAGATTGAACAACTGCACATTCATATCCACAATAACTCATAAGAAAAGGTGTTTTATCAGCGATCCCATTTTTATATTTTTAATTAATTTAGAAACAATCTTATTTTGCATATTATTCTGTTTCCTCTCCCTTCCATCCTCCCAGCCCCCCCACACAGTTCCCTCATCTACTCCCCAAGGAGGGTGAGGTCTTTCATGTGGGAGTATCAAAGTCCGTCACATCATTTTGGGGAGGTCCTAGGCCTTCCCCTTTGTATCTAAGCTGAGAAAGTAGTCCTCCATGGGGCATGGGCTCCCAAAGTACATTTGTACACTAGGGATAAATACTGGTTCCATTGTCAGAGGTTCTATAGACTGCCCAGTCCTCTTAAATGACACCCACATTCAGGAGTTTTGGTTCGTTCCAATACTGGTTCCTTAGCTTTACAACTGGGTTCCATGAGCTCCTACTTGATCAGGTCAGCTGTTTCTGTGGGTTCCCCAGCATGGTTTTGACACATTTGCTCTTCACTCCTCCCTCTCTACCACTGGATTCCCAGAGTTGGGCTCAGTGCTTAGCTGTGGATCTCTGCTTCTGCTATCATCTGCTACTGGATGAAGGCTCTATGATGCTATTTAAGGCAGTCATCAGTTTTCTTATAGGGGAACAACATTTAAGGTAGTCTGTCCACTGTTGCTTAGATTGTTAGTTAGAGTCATCTTTGTGGCTCTCTGGACATTTCCCTAGTGCCAGATTTCTTTAAACCTATAATGGCTCCCTCTATTAAGGTATCTCTTTTCTTGCTCTCCTCTATTCTTTCCCCAACTCTATTTTTAAAGTCTTCATTCAGAAAAATTTTAAAGTGCATTGCATAGTTTTCTATTTTAGGGTATATATGTTTATCTTTGTTCAGTTAACTTATTCTGTTCTGTGTTTAATAGGGTCAGTTTTATAAGACTTTTCAACTACTCCACAGCTTTATTTTGTCTCTTATCTATCAGGAAAAAAAAGGATCTTAATTTAAAAACCACAGCAGGTGTTGACTTGTTTTCAAAAGCCAAATTAGGAAGAAAAGGGGAGTCAGAAAAGTAATAACTTTAAGGGCTGGCCATAGGAATGATTACAAAACAAGTCCTAATGTTGTGATATCGAAACAGATCTTATGGTTTTAATCTGAAACCATTCGATTGTTTCACGGCCTGCTTCTCCATTGTCATGTTATGATTAGCATTTTGCTACCATTTCTCAATGTTCTCCATTCCTTCTGATCACATGACAATAAGGCACGAGAATAAATCGGCATTATACTTCTTAGTCGGTCTTGGACTGTGACTGAAGGACTCCGCAGATTAAGATCATTTCACTGGCATAGTAATAAGATAAGGTCAATAGTATTCATTCTTCCATTTTAAGAATACAAAGCTAAGAAACATAGAAATTCTTAAAACTAATAGGCTGAGGATGTAGGTGTTCCAAGCAGAAATATGATACCACAGCTAAGTTTTGTCAGCTGTGTTCTGCAGCTGAGGGCTTACCAAGCTCTGATCACAGTGGGAACACTCTGTGTTCAGAGATGGTTCAGACATCTCTTAGAAAGAACTATATTTTTCTTCATCACTGTCTTCTCCAGTTTATTACTACCTTTTCCCAACAAAACTGGACACATTGTATTCTCTTTTACAAAAGAATTTTAAGAGGTATAGTCACTTCCAGTCATGGTAACTTCACATCTCCCCATGCAATGAAATTTGTAGTACCATTCATATGAATAAGCTGTTTTTGTGCTTATACACACACACATATATATACACATATATATGCACACATATATAATATATATGTAGTTATATGATATATTCAAGTAGATTATATATGAATAGGTTCATGGCATTTGTTACACACTCAATAAATAATAACTTTTAAAGTCACTGAAATAATTATTATTTCTATTTCAGCACACTGTCTCAATATTTTCCCCTCTATTCAAAATGGACTCAAGTTTCTAGATCTTAGAAATAAAGAATTAGAAAAGAACTTGAAGGTTACCTGACATAAAACACACAATAGAATATGAATAATCTCAAAAAATACTCAACATTCTTTATGTGTCCCATGGAAAGAATAATAATAACTGGAGGTAGAACACAAACTTTCAAAAGATAACAATAAATACAAATTATCAGAAGAGTTTTGGAAATTTCATTTAATCAAAACCTAAATAGATGCTATGATGCACTTAATATAATCTACTACATTCAATCCTAACTCCCCTACTATGTTCTATACAATTCATTGTAAAACTTTTCTCCAACATATGAAAAGTCTCTCTAACATTTATTTTCTTTCTTACTATTTGCATATGTGTGTACATCAGTGGGTATGTGCATGGGAATGCAGATACCTGTAGAGACCAGAATATGGTATCAGATACCCTTGAACTGGAGTTAGAGGCAATCATATGCCACTCTAGTAAGAGCTGGTAACAGTACTTTGGTCCTCTGTAAGAACAGTTTGAGCTGTTGACACTAAAACACATCTCCTGCCCCAAAGTAGCATGACTCCTAGTTTCAAAACAGTATGGTGGTTTGAATATGAATGGCCCCAATAAACTCCTGTATTTAACTAGTCAATGGGGAGCTGTACCATGTGAAAGGGGGTGTGGCCCTGATGCAGTAGTTATGTTATTGTTGGAAGAGGTGGTGGGTTTTTGAAGTTTCGAAAGCCCATCCTGGGCTCAGTTTCCCAGTCTTTACCTCTCTCTGTGTCTGTATGTCTGTCTGAGTGTCTGCTTTCTCTCTCCATCACTTTGTCTCTGTGTCTCTTCCTCTCTTTCTGTGTCTCCCTCTGTCTTTCTGTCTACATACAGATGAGGATATAGTTCTCAGCTACTGTTCCAGTGGCATGCTTGTCATCATGCTCTCTGACATAATGATAATGGATTGGCCCTCTGAAGCTATAAGCAAACCTGAGTTAAATGATTTCTTTCATAAGAGTTGTCTTGGTCCTGGTGTATCTTCACATCAATGGAACTGTGGCTAAGTCACAGAGTTAATAGTATGTTAAATTATTTAAAGCCCTTTTAACCCAGTGGCGTTTACTTTTTCCATTATTGCTGCTATTTCATATATCTGACAATTAACTTATTACTGCCTTTTATTCTCAGACTTCAATGTTCACCACACTATGGGATTATTAAAATATGAGTAAGGACTCAGTAGAAATAAATTCACTGTATTAGAATTTAAATTTGTAAGAGATTAGAACACAAATCATATGTTTTTAGTATCTGCAAAAAATTACGTAAACCTAAACTGACATTTTTTTCTCAAACATAATTAAAACATTAAAATAAACATTTAAAAAATATAGCATTCCCCAATAAAAAATATTTGGGGATGCTAAATGATATAGTCTCTTATATTAATTTTGTCAGTCATTGTGAAGCACAATACTGAATACTATATCCTAAAAATTAAACATCCATCCCATTAATAAAAAATAATAAAAAATAATTAAATGTATAATTAATAGATAATAATCAAAGCATGTATAAATTGCAATACTTCTGGATTCAATGTATGTATACTTCCCCTTTTTTGTACTTTCTTATTTCTTTGTTTTTTTTTTATTTACAGTGAAAACACTGGCTGCCCTTCCAGAGGTCCTGCATTTAATTCTCAGCAACCACATGGTGACTCACAACCATCTGTAATGAGAAGGCTCATCAGGAAAGAATGCTTGTTGCCAACTTTGGAGATCTGACTGTAATCCCCTCCCACAGTAGAAGAAAAGAATGTACTCCTGCAATTTCTCCTCTACATGTCACCATGCATGCGTGCGCACTCGTGTGTGTATGTGTGTGTGTGTGTGTGTGTGTGTGTGTGTGTGCACATGGGCCTATATGCAGCAAATGAATAAAAATAAATGTTTCCAACATACTTTAAAATCTTGTATATTTGTGTTTATTTATTTAAGGGACTATCACCTTTTCTACTTATCAACATAATAAATGCTAATATCATATATTATCTTTATACATACTATAAAATCGACCACTTATTTCATCTTTCACTCTTTGAAATGTTTTCTCTATGTACATGTCTGTATTTTTAATAAATCTCATCTATTTAATTTCCATAATCCATGAGAGTTTATTCCTGGTCTCTTTGTTTGCTAGTTCTTGGTTCAGAAATTTCATAGCCAAGGTTCCTTTATGTTCAGTCTCTTTTTGTATTTACTTTCCTTGATTTTATTAATAAAGACATGGCTTTTCTTGATGACAGAAAGTGTATAATAGCAGCTGTTTAATTTCTCAACTTCCTTTTGGCAATGAGCTTCTACATGGTATACATTTCCCTTGTTCTTCCTTGCCTCCCAGACTATCCATTCTGGCTACCACACACCTATCCTTACACATTCTCTTTAGACAGGAACAAGTTGACCTCTACCTCCTTCCTATCAGTAGATGGTGAAATTCTATCGGTATCTATGTCCAGGTAGTCTGAGTAGAGCTGTATGGAAAAAAAATGACAACATGCAACATGTAGACTAAACATAAAATTTTCTGCCTACAGATTATTAATGCATTTCTAATCCAATCATAATTTTAAGCAAATCATGAAGAGACACAATAGGCAGGTAATCTTAGTTCATGGCTTAGCTACAGTTCTTATTAAGTACTGGCCTCTCCTCTAGATAAGAAATGGAATTCTGAGCTTTGCCATCTCCAGTTTTTGAGATGCCTTGGCTGGAACCATATGTAACAGAATGAGCTAGCTGTTCATGTTAAGCATTGATGAAACTGTATACTTGTTAGGAAGAAGACTAAGTGGAACTTTTGATCAACTAAATTTTGGAAGATTTGTCATTCATCTGTAACTGGAGGCCACTCCATTTTCCTCCCTAAAACATCATTAAATCAGAGCCATCAAATCATATGAGCAGTCAGCTTCTCTGAGACTCCCCTGAATCCTTCAAAGGTTTTAGCATTTGGTATACTGTCAGTGTTTTCAACATTGTCCCTGAAATAATCTGCAGCAATTAAAATATTAAACACCCATAATCTCTTGAGTTCGTTTTCAGTTATCATCTTCCTGTACGTACTCACATCAACGAACAGTTCTCAGAATCAAATAGCAATTCCCATAGTCAAATAGCACCATGTGGTTATCAATTCCGGCAAATTATGTCTCAAATTGAAAACCTTATTACCCAACTTTTCACCTCCTTACACTCTCTGACTTTATCAGTCTTCTGGCTGCAAAAGTTTCTAGCCTCCATGATATTTCTCCATGGCGTTGTCATTTCCCATTAAAAAAAACCACATTTCATTGAGCATATTCAATTCCCTTTTCACCTCTATTAGTCTGTTAGTGTCCAAACCCAAACTCTTATTTTTTATTTGACGTGTACATGTGAAGTTGAATAAAGCTGAAAAAATGTGTAAAACTTTCAACTGTTAACATTTTTAATGTAAATATACTTTTAATGACAGCCAAGAATATAATGCATTTTCACACACATTTCTCCTTTTCTCATGAAGGTGTTTCATGATTCTTTGCCAATGCTACTGCTGTTGTCACTCCTGCTTAATTCTCAGAGACAGAGACCAGAAACCTCTTCATTCTGAAGAGACTAATGTGAACTCAATACTTAAAAAATTAATGGAGTCTTTTTATTGTTCAGACAAATTTTATTATCATCCACACTTTCATAGGATATTTATTGTCTGTTATTAGTTTTATATTAAATAAATGAGGTCTAGTTGGTATAAAGCATTATATAAAGTGTTCCTCATAGTTTCTGTGTTTAAAAAAAAATCAATCACTCTCTCTGTCTTTCCCACCCTTCCTTTGCCTCATTATTCATTTAGTGCATTGGGAGCTGTGTATATCATGCAGCATTTCTTTTGTCCAAACAACTTTACTTGTAAATGTTCATTGTGTAATAAGTTGTTGATCAGCTTCAGGTTCTCTGGCTTTTGTACACTATCAATAATGGAACTTTTATGTTTTTTGATGTTTTTAGGTGACTGGAGAGAAGTCTGAGAAATAAAGAACCTTTGCTGCTCTTGCAGAGGACCCAGGTTCATTCTCAGCACTGACATGGCAACATACAAATATCTGTAACTCATTTTAAGAGGATCCAATACCCTCTTGTGATCTCTGTTTCACTGGACACACACTTTAATTAAATACCCATACAATGTAATAATTCTCAGTAGAAAATATTTTCCTTTTGTGGTTTACACCTCATCTTTACTCACAATGTGGCTAACATTGAGTACTTAAAATAGGTCAGTTGCAGACTTTTCTAAATAAATATTTCAAACAAATGCAAACCTACATAAGTAACTCAGTTCTTGAATGAATGTCACCAATTATTCTTCTGTTTTAACACTGAGTACACTAAATTAATATTAAAGCAATTAATCAA
Source organism: Mesocricetus auratus (assembly GCF_017639785.1). Taxonomy (NCBI): domain Eukaryota; kingdom Metazoa; phylum Chordata; class Mammalia; order Rodentia; family Cricetidae; genus Mesocricetus; species Mesocricetus auratus. The sequence continues at coordinate 61,636,136 of NW_024429190.1, forward strand.
AAACAATGATATATTTTATTACCAAACTTACACTAGAAGATGAATTTTATATTTGTATTTTGTAACAAATTTTAATAATAGTTAATGTGTAATCTACAAAGCAGACAAATTGTATGTAGTATCCCTTATATTAACTTTGATAAAAATGGAAAATAAATCATTCCTTTGCTTTTGAGAAATTTCATAGAAACTTTATGATAACTGTTTTTTAACCACATTTATAACATTTATTGCATAAAGAGAACACATGCCCACCTGAAATTTCTTATTTTAAAGTTTCTATACCCTTGTTTTTTATTTTTATATTTCTTATTATTTTTCCAGTAATTTTTTTTGGTTTTACGAGACAGGATTTCTCTGTATTGTTTTGGAGGCTGTCAGTCCAGCCCGGCCTCGAACTCACAGCGATCTGCCTGCCTGTGCCTCACGAGTGCTGGGATTAAAGGCGTGTGCCACTACCGCCTGGCTTCCAGTAATTTTTATAATGTAGGTTTTAATGAATGCACACTCTACACACCTTTATGTGTTTTAGTACATCATCATTGCATGTTTGGGGTTGCTAGCAAGTCTAAAGTTTCAATTTATCTATCACACAAACGTACCTGCTCTCCACATTTATATATTCATGATGACTCAAATCTGGCTCTTTACTTTTAATCCCCAGGATTTCAGCCACTGACTTGAGACAAATTGGCAGCATTAAAAAGGACTCAATGATATCTCAATACAGAATGAGTTCTCTGATTTGAAGTCGTGGAGTAGGACCCACATAGACCAGTTTTATCAATGCAGTTTTGTGCTAGATGTACTACAGGCCCTGAGTCTGAAAATAGTTCTGTAAACTACCATTTCTCTTCATTTGAAATTTCATAGTCTATCTTACAATTTTTTAGTTAATGTATATTTAGTGGTGTATTTACATATCTTAAATATCTAATATCACATAAATTATTTCAGGTATCCAGGAGAGACTGAGGTCTGTGCTGGTACTGTGTGCATATCTTCTAAATCCTCAAAGGAGTGTGTGACTCTTTTGTTTCCCAAAAGAGACTTAAAATAGTGCAGAAAAAGTGATTGTGTGCTTCATCCCTGCCTATGATATTCTTCCAAAAAGGAGTCGATGTAAATGAACAATGTAAATATTCTTATTCTTGGTGTTTGTATTAGACTTACCACAAACTAATATGCACATGCTTTTCTAACTATTTAATCCATCTTTCATATTAGCAAGCCAAATATTTTCTGCATTCATATATAATTAAAAGAGCTGTCGTAACCCCATTCTAAATTCTAAATCTAGCCACCCATTACAATTTGATATCAGGAGCTCAGAAGCTTCCAAGTGTATTGTTTATTACATAGCAGAACTTCATGTTTAAGAATGAAAAACAGGTTTACAGTCTTACACAGTTCATCCAGTATTTAGAATTCACAAACCTCTGTGCATCTTAATGAAAAGGTACAGATAGCGTAGGTCCAGAGTAACAGAAAGAGTAGAACAGTGGATTGGTTAACTTGGGACTGATTTATACTTTATATCACACATCCATCTTTGCTGTGAGCCTTCACACATGACTTCCCATTCATTGCCCCTCATATCTGATTCTTTGTCATCCTAGTAACTTCAGTCATAATGACTCAGTATCACTTTGTGGCTGTATAAACAAAGTTTGCCTCTTTTTTGTCTTTTATTGCATAATTTACTTTAAATTGCTCTAAAAAGTTATGCCATGGTATTCTGAAAGGCATGATTTGTTCTTAAAGATCAAAATTTAAAAAGAACAAATTACTATGTCTCTGCTACTTTACAATCGACAGGTAGATTTATCTTACACTCTAGTGTCTTTGTTCCTAATCGTCATACAGTTCTGGTATTTCCATAAAATAATTTCTGATAATGATAGTACTTAGGCTATGAGACAGCAAAGTCAGACAACTTAGGTTGTTTCATTGTTCTTTGCAATTGTGAAGGAGGCAACATGGTTAATATTCTTAAAGCCCATAGGCTGTTTGCCTTTTGAAACTGAGAGTGATAACTTATCCAGTTTTCCAAGGAAAGGATCTGAGAAAAGTTGTTTTTCCACAGATTCAAAAAGATTTTATAATCCAATATACAAATAGAAATTCTGTATGAAATAGAGATTACAAATCTGATGTTCTAAAATGGCTTTCTTTAAAAAAATAGTCTTCTACAACAGAAAAGAAAAATGGAATCTTGAAATTTGCAGGCAAATGGATGGCACTAGAAGAAACCATCTTTAGTGAGACCACCCAGTCACAAAAAGACAGACATGGTATGAACTCACTCATATATGGATTTTAGACATGGAACAGGGGATTGCCAGCCTATATTCATGGTAACCCAGAGAAGGATTATGGGATGAGATCTCATAATTGGATAAGGGGAGGAGAGAGGAGAAAAAGAGGAGGGGAGAGGAGGACACTGGGTAGCAGGAAGGTTGAACCAGGGTAAGAATAGAGGAGAAAAGGATGAGAGATAGCATAATGGAAGGAGCCATTATGAGTTGGAGGAGAGATCTGGCACTAGTGAGATCTTCACAGATCTACAAGAATGACATCAACTGGCATTAAGCCTACCTTAAATGCCCTCACCTGATAATGAGATTGGTGACTACCTTATATTCCATCCTAGAACGCTCATCCAGTGGCTGACAGAAGCAGAGGCTAAAAACCAAACTGAACTCCTGGAACCTAGTAGCAAAGAGAAATGATGATCAAAGGGGTCAAGATCAAGCAGGTGAAACCCACAGAGGCAGCTGACCTAAACAAGGGGGAATGCACAGACCCCAGTCTGATGACTGAGAAGCTAGCATGGGACTGATCGAGACACACCCCACAACCCCCCTACACCCCGAACATGGGTGTCAGAGAAGAGGCCCTGGTAATCTATGGGACCTTGGAGAGTAGATCAGTATTTATTCCTGGCATACAAATAGAAATCGGGAGCCCATTCCACATGGAGGGATGCTCTCTCAGCCTGGACACATGGGGAAGGATCTAGGCCCTGCCCAGGATTATATGACAGACCCTGAAAATCCTTCATGGAATCCCTTTACCCTCCCTGGATAGTGGAGGGGGAATGGGGTGGGGTGGGGGTTTGCGAGGATTGGGGGCAGGGGAAGGAGAGGAGGGAGAGGGAACTGAGAGTAGCATGTGTGAAAAGTTAAATAAATAAAAAAGTCTTCTACTTAAAAAGTGTGTAACATGGGCTGTATATAAAGGATAATAATACTTTTTAAAACATGAAGGCAGGGAGATGGCTCAGCCATTAAGGTACTTGCCTTTAAAGTATGAGGACCTAAGTTTCAATCCAGAGCACATGTGCAAAAACTCCCAGGTGTTTTGTAAGAGACAAAGCTAACCAAAGTCCATGGTTGGAAGCAGAAAGTGCTCATGGAGTACCTGCCACTACTAACTAAGGAGCAATGGCAGTTGGTGGTTTGTGGAAAAGGAGAATCACTTTTGTTCAGGGATTTGTCCCCACAAGAAACTGCCAGGGATTCAGAACATGGGTTCCATGCCAATGTAGACAACAGCAAATTAATTAAGTAGACTTTAAATTAAAAACAAACAAGGAAATAAAATAATAGTATGTGATGTTAGGAAGAAACGGAGAAGGTATATGGGAGGACTTGGCGGGAATGAGGGTGTATTTGATTTAAACATATTTACTTATATTAAACAAAATATTTACTAAAAAGATAATATTACAACAGATATGGTATCTTACATGCCATAGTATAGATAATCTATAAAGTGAATTAAATGATAAAATTGCCCTCCCCCCCAAAAAAAATGCCAGGAGTGGTACTGCATGTCTGCAATTCCACCCAGTGCTGAAAATTATAAGAAAACAATATCCCTGAGGATTTCTGGGTTGGCCAATGTAAGAACATCAGGCTTTGTGGGAAACCATTTCTCAAACACAAAAGGTTGAAGGTATTTGAAGAAGACACTTGCGTTTATGTGTTAAATTTGAAAAAATCTATGTTAGAAAGTGCTTTGAGAATTTTTTTATATTTCTCTTTTATGCTCTTTTTAGGCCAAATAAAAGTGCTGACTAAAAGATTTTAATATGAGATAGCTACAGTAAAAGTTCCAGGTTGTAATTACTGATTTTCTAAATCTGAAAGGAACAATTACAGCAAAAATGTGGATATCCTATTTTCATATCCCAAGACTGAAGGTCATGGACAAAGTAAGTCCTCATAGTCTCTTTGAAAACTTTTAGAAATAAATGTTTTCAAATAATTTAAAACATTTGACCAGAGTAATAATGTGGTATATGCATCCGAGTAAGATGTAAATGCTCATAGAAACTTATTATTTATCTTGCTTTCATCATTATATTTAAATTTCATTACATTAATTAGTGTGTATCTGTGTGTTGTATGCACGCATATTTGTGGCTTGGGGGACAGTGGGCTACAAACACACATGGGTCTTTTTTTTTACTATGTGGACCCCTTAACAAATCAGGCAATCAGATATCACAGCAAGTAATTTCATCATCTGGAACATCTCAACTTTGTAAGATTATTTTTAAATTTTTGATATTATATTATAATTACATCATTTCTCTCTATTTTTTCACTATTTTGGAATGGCTGTTCACTCAATGACACATAAATGTATTAGGATAAAATGATTAAAATATAGAAGGCATTTAAAGAAGACTGTTTACAAAATAGAAACATGTAGAGAGCAGCCTTTTCCATGCCAGCCGCTTGCTTTTTTCCCCACCAGTCACCTGGGCTCTGCCGCGTTGTAGTCCCCCAAATAATACAAGACGCTGTATTAATTATAAAGCTGCTGGCCTTGCTTGTTTCTTACTGGCTAGCTCTGAATTAAGTATTTATCCCATAATTGTTAATCTAAGTATTTCTCTTACCGGAGAAAAGTTCCGAACATCTTACTTCTATGGGCTACATGGTGACTCCCCGTGTTTCTCCTACCCAGAGTCCTCCTGGACTCCTAGTCCCACCTATCTTGCTTACCTATTGACCAACAGTGCTTTATTGACATATACACATGACTTCCCCAACAGAAACAAGATACTATTCTTTGTTTATTTTTCTACAGATTAAGTAAACAATGAAACATTTCCCCCAAATAATCACATGATATCATGTATCATCAAGTTTTAACTGTATGCTCAAATATACATCCATAGGTGTTATCATCCAGGCAAACCTGGCCCTACCCTTTGGAACTTGGCACAGTGCTCTACCTCTCTGTGCATGGCAAGCAGTAGCCTGGCTTTGCACACAGGTACAAAGGTTGCTTTAATAATCAAACTCCTTCCACTCCCTAGCACGACATCTGTGTGGTGCTTTCTGTCTCTGTCTCTGTCTCTGTATCCTCTCTCTCTCTCTCTCTCTCTCAAAGGAGGCAGTATCTCTGTCTCTCTTTCTGTATCCTCTTTCTCTCTCTCTCTTTCTCTTTCTCTCTCCCTCCTCTCTCTCTCTTTCCTTATCTTCCCAATAAAGCTTCACAAAAGTAACCTCTGCCTGCCTGGTGTGTTTTTTGTGACAAGGGTTTCACCAAGATCTCCCTCACATCACATACAATAATAATAATAATAATAATAATAATAATAATAATAATAATAATAATAATAGGCTTTGGGACTTTTGCTTTTACATGACACTAACTTCACAAGGTCAATCTTAAATTAACCCTATCAATGTTGTGCAAATTCACAACTTAAATCTTAGATCTTTGCCTGTATCAGTGGAGGAGTTTTCAGAATCCTCAAGAGGGCTTTAAAGCAGCTGATTGAGTCTGTGTAAGAAAATATAAAATATCAGCCTGATGTTTCTACAAACCAGAGGAGGGGCTTGTGATCTATTTTTCACAGGTATCCAATGCCTCCAAGGAATATATGCTGTCTCAAAAAAGTCAAAAGCTTCTGTGTTCTTTGTCAGTCATATAATGTTATTTTTTTTACTTTCTTACGTATTATTTTTAAAATTATAGATTAATTGCATTCATTCCCTTTCCTGTCTTCAAATCCTTTTCATATATTCCTCCCTACCATCCATCAAATTCATGGCCTCAGAATTTATTATTTTTCTGATTGTTATCATATGTACATTGTATATATACACACACATATATTCCTCTCAGAATAATTTGGCAGGCTGCACAATTTTCTAAGTTTCATGTTTACTTCTTTGCCACACAGCATCTGCTTTAAGGACAGCTTGGAATTCTGCAGTTTACATCTGCTAAAGACTATTAAGCAGATATATTTGAAGTTCCTATGTTAATGGGTGACTTTCAGCTGCAATGCTTTCATTTATTTTAAACTCCTTAGTTCTGATTTTGGCTTTGAAGAGTGGTTACTTAATATAATTTCATTCATTCATTCACTCCTTCCTACATTCATTCATTCTCAAGTCTAAGATTACCCTATCCCAGATCTATGCAGAGTACTAATGTGGCTTTAAAGGCAACTAAAATTTATAACATTTTTTTCATTTGCTTTCCTTTTATGTATTTTTATGTCTATATATATAGTGTTGGCCAATCTGTTTTCAACAGGTCTCCTCCTGTTCTACAACTGTACAGGCACACATCTGTGGCCTATTTAAGTAACCTACTGCACCCATTGGAACCATTGGTAAAGCTATTTACTATACTCCAAAGAACAGTCATTTCTGCCTTAAAGTGTTCACATTTAAACACATAGACTTTCTCAAATGAAAACATAAAGAAATAAAAACCCAACGATGCTACTAAAAGCACACAGTTCCATCACTTTCTCAAAGAAGTCCCTTGGCATGGATAAACCAATAAAATATTGTCTTAGGATATTGTATAAGAACAACAGCAGTAAAGCTTATCAAGTTTCTTTATCTCTTGTGTTCAGAAAAATTGTAGGGCCTTTTCCAGATGCTGTTTTTCTATTTCTGTTTTTATCACCAAACAAAATCATGTGATTTTTAGAGTAGCTTGTAGATTTTTTGATAGCTGGCTATTGTCTTTATTCACTGATGATGAAGGCAGGGGCAAGACTTCTGTTAGATGGCCATGCCACTTACTTGGGCAAACCACTTTCTTTGGATTTTTCTCCTTGTATAAAGCTGTATAATAATAATGTTTTTATCTCATTCTATAGTTGAAGTGAGCAATGCCAAAATTTAACCCAATATCAATTGTTGGCATTATTACCTTTGATTTATCAAATATCATTTTTGATTAGATAAATTGCTGACAGGATTGGCACAATCTTGAATGTGAAAAAGAAAATATTATGATCACAAGGATTTCATAATTAATACTGCTAGTGCTTTAGTCTTTTCAGGGCACATGGTCAACACCATATGATTGCAATATGTGTTTGCAACATAAAGAGCATAAGACAAGAATGTCAAGGAAGACAAAGAACACAGAAGCACCCATTCTCAAGTTCATCTATAATTAATGCCTTGCTAGCTACAAATCACAAGAGGTATAACAACATGAAAATGATGTATACTTGATAATTCTAAGTTGTAGCATTATAATTGCCCCAACATTTTTGTTGCTTTTCTTTAGATATGATTCAGTTTTTAAAATATTACAGTCTAAAAGAACACAACAGAAAATACCCTAAATTTGTTCATTGTTTGTTTTAAATAATATGAAAAGACCTCAAAAGCATACTGATCTTTGACAGCAATTTTAGTTCTCAAATGAAAATTGCACTTATTTCTGTAGGTCATATCACCTATACACTAATTGCACAGATTACAAAGTTTCTGCTGATATATCCTACTTTACTAGAAAATGAAATCATTGTCTATAATGCCTTCCTTTCATCTGATGTTTTATATTTGGAAAAAAATTTGAGGTGCTGTTTAAATTGGTAAGCTTTCAAATGATATTAATAGAAATATCAGAGAACACAGGAGATGATCCTATAGATACTAAGTATTGAATTAATAGCAATTATTGTTTTTAACATGGAAAATAAAAAAACTTAGTTACTTATTTTCTAATAAGAGATCAAAATTATATAAAATAATACAATTTCCAAAAGCTTATGAAGAGTTAGAAGATGCTAAGGATAAACACACATTGGAGAGTGGTTTGGTAGTAATATATATTACCTACAGTGACAGTACTATATCTGTCAAGACTCATATAATAGAATGCTTAACATGTTTCTGTGACGTTATTTGCAAAAAATGCAAATCATTAAAAAAAGAGTTGAATAATTTAAGGAATGAAAATTAATAAACTGACAGTCTTAAAATGGGATGCAGCATTATAAAATGAAATTTTCACCAACTCTGTTATAGAATGAGCATACCAACACTATACAATTCCTTAGAAAATAACACACATGCATATATATATGTATATATATATACATATATATGTATATATATTTGGGAGCAATTTTAACTTTGAAGAAGTTAGGTATGGGGATTAAATGGGAAATCTCAAAAGCAAGTTTTAAATGAAAAAGTCATAATAACATAAGCATTTCTTTTCTAAATTAGATTTATATTTTGAATTAGTAACTATCATGTTATTATATAAAATAGAGTAGTCACTGCTAGAAATGGATGTACAATGGGAATTAAAGTTCTAGGCATCTGTACTTTTGAGAATTTTTCTAAAATTAATGCCCAATGGTACAATATTATCATATTATACAGGTGAATGTTTAAGGTATGAACATCACAGGTATATATTGTATAACTGAATGTAAAAAAAATTTCCTTAGCTATATATTTTGCTAAAAATATTCATTTTATTTCATGCATATGTGTTTGTAGGTGCTTGCATGTTTGTACACGTACCACATGCATTCAGGAACCCACAAACATTAGAAGAGGTGTCAAATCCCTTTGAAAGTTTCCTATGGTTCTGAGTTTCCATGTGGATGCTGGGAACTGTACTGAGTCATCTACAAGAGCAGTAATCCACTCTTGACCACTGGGCCATCTATCTAATCCACAGGCCATTTGTCTCATGTTGAGACTGTGTGGAGCTGAGTCTCGGGGTCTCCAAATCCAATTAAAAGAAAAAAGACTGGATTAAGTCCCATACATGGAAAAAAATTAGATGTTTTCTTTTCTTGATCTTCAGAAGATAAAAAAGGTTTGGCTCTCTCTATTGCTTAAATTTTTTTCAGACAATTCAGTTTACGCAGTTATTCATTCAATAAATTCCATCTCTTAATGTTTAATTCAGAAACTCCCAACAGTGAACTAAGTAGTTGCAAATAGTCAGTTGTTTGAATAAAACACGCCTGTCATTGAATGCGCAGGGCAGGAATTTCTTCTATTAACCTGTTTCATGTTTTTTTTTTCTGTTCTTGGTTACATTCGAATTTTAATTCTGTTCACATTCCGCTGTTCCTGGGAAAGTAGCCTGAAACAGGCAGCAAGAGCAGAACACTAAATGAAGCACGTAAATCACTTCCTCTCCAGTTCCACAGCCAATTTAAAGAGCACCCTGGCATTAATGCCTCGAAATAATATACTGTCGAGCCGACACAGCACAGGGACTCTACTTCAGGTAAGAGCATTGTCCAGGTGACTGTGCAATTGTAATTAACCTTAACCTGCTGCCAACCCTGCTTGTGATGAACAGCTATGTATGCAATAGCTCTAGGAAAGCATTCAGAATAACATAAAAGTGATTTCTGAAGTTGGGAAGTACTCAAAAATTATTTCCAATTAAATTGTTCACAGCTTCCAATTTGTCATTGAATTGAATGTGTGTATCTACTAAAAAAACAGTCACTATGTCTTACATAATAAGCACAGCTTGAAACATAGGTATTTAAGATTTGTTTATAGAAATACAGTTTTCTAAATATCCAACAGTCATTCAGCATTTGATAAGACGTTTTCAAGCATAATGCTTTTCAAAATCAGGTTTCTAGTACTGCAAATAATTCTGGTTTATTGATATCATCATTAATAAGTTGTTTATATCTTCTTAAGTCCATAGACAAATATGGCTACAATTATATGTGCTTTTTTTCTTCTTTTTTGTAATGTTTTTATTTAAATTAGAAACATGAATGCTTCACATGACAATCCCAGCTCCCTCTCCCACCCCTCCTCCCTTGGTCCTCCACCAGCCCCCCAACCCCTACCCAATCCCCACATCATTCCCCAGGGAGAGTGAGGCCCTCCTTGGGGGGATCTCTAAAGTCTGTCATTTCATCCATGGAAGGACCTAGGCCCTTCCCCATGTGTCCAGGCTGAGAGAGCATCCCTTGGAATGGGCTCTCAAAGATCATTCATAAGCCATGGTAAACACTGATCTACTACCCAATGCCCCAGTGATTTCTGTCGCCTCCTCACTGAAACTACATTCATGGTATCTGGATCAGTCCCCTATTGGCCTCTCAGGCATCTGTCTGGGATTCAAGAGCTCCCCTTTATCCGGTCAGCTGTCTTTGTGGGTTTCACCATCATGGTCTTAACCTCTTTGCTCATCACTCCTCCATCTCTGTCACTAGGTTCCAGATATGTGCTTTTATATTTGTGTAAACCTTTAAGTATATAAGGTTATATAAGTATACATATGTAATGTACAAATATATAACAAAACAGCTTGCACATATTTTTAGAGAGAAAATGTATTAAGAGAACAAAAGGATTTTTCTTTGTATTTTGGCTTTTTTGGTTTCACTTGTTTGGTTTTCTTTGAGACAAGGTGTAACTGTACAGCTCTGGTTGTCCTGGAAATCACTATGTAGACCATTCTGGGCTCAAATTCACAGAGATAAATCTGCCTCTGACACCTGAGTGCTGGGAATAAATATGTGTGCCACCACACCTGACTAAGAGAAAGACTCTAATAACACTTACACCTGGTATTTTCGATATTAGCAGTCATCTAATTGACATGATGCATATAGTAGCTACATACATGCTGATAGTATACTATTATTGTTAATTTTCAAGTAAGACAATTTTCTATTGAGAATTTCAATCACAATAAATCCCAGTATGGACATATATAACCGTTATTCTGCTATAATGTACCTACTTGGAATTCCATGAAGTAAAGAAATATAGTAGGACTGGAGAGGTGACTCATAGGTTAAGAGCACTGACTATTCTTCCAAAGATCCTGAGTGCAACCACCAGCAACCACATGATGGCTCACAACCATCTGTAATTTGATCCGGTGCCCTCTTCTGGCATGCAAGCACGCATGGAGGCAGAATGTTGTATATATAATAAATAAATAAATCTTTTTTATAAAGAAATATAGTGAGGGTAATATACAGCAAATATTATCTAAGAAATAAGCAACCACCTTCCATTGTCCTCAGTAAGATATTGCAAGGGGAGCAAAGTCTGCCACTGAAAACAAGATTTTCTTGTCACAAATGGAAAAGTCTAACTATCAAAAGTCCTTATACTAATATACACAAAAAAGACTTTAAAAAGCATTAAAATGTGACTTGACATCCTGATGTGAATACTATTGGTTTCTTATGCATTCTGCATATCCTTTTTTACCATTTAGGAATAGAATTTGCATGCTGAATGTGATGATGTATCCATCTACACAGCTTCTGTTTCTGTTCTTTTGCAATCAAAGAAAAGACAATCCTACGACATATGAGGAAGTAGTGCAGAGAATCTAGGAACTTGTCCAAGAGAGCTAGTATTCCAGGAAAGAACTCCTCTTTTGATTGCTTTGCCTCCCACAGTGTTTGGAATGTGGTGAAGTGTTGTGGTAGTCTTGAAATCACCTAGAGAAGCAGGGCTTTGTTGCTGTTGTAGTTTGTTTGTTTTTTAAAGAATAAAAATGATACAGTTCATATGGCTTTACATAGTGACAAGGCTTCAGCCATATGATAATGCAAAGCCTGCAGAGTGCAGAGTATTTCAAGAATCCTTTTTACATAAGTCTGACAGAATTTCACTTACTTTGACACTAAAATCTGTTTATATATTTCATCTTTCACTTATATTTTGCAAATACTAATCATAAATGAGTATAAAATTCTATTTTGTGAGGTTATTGTGTTAAAGGATGTCATCTTTGTACTGGTACAAATGCTCATCTCATTCTTCAAATAAATCTGCCTCATATTTCAATATAATTGCTTCAAACAGGTATTACTTGATGACTTAATATGAAATAATTTCTCATGTTTTTCTTTCCCTTTTTATTACATATAAAATTTCAAAAAAGCACATGTTAGTTTAATTTTCTGACTTGTTTCTTTACATTGTACACTATAAAGTAGGAATTCTAGTACAAATCATGAATAAAACAGAGTAGTGCTTAATTGTCATATCTTAGAAAAACAGAAATCAAATCTATTCAAAAAGGCCATTGATTATTCCTATAAAGTTCTACAAAAGTTTGATGATTTCTTCTACTCATACGTTGACTATTTGGTTATCAATAAATTATCTTGGATTTTCAGAATTTCAATTTTCAAAAAAAATAAAGACCTTTTTATAAAAAATACCTAAGTTATTGCCATTCTTATTTAAAACACCATTAGTGTTTCTGGTCTCTGGTGTTTGGGAGATGCTGGTTACAGTGCTAACACAGCCAAGTCCAAGAACAAACACAACCAATCCCAAAAATGGCACAAAAGGGGGCAGTAGATAAGCAGCCACCAAGGTACAAATGTCTTAAGAGGTTCGAACTCAAGTTCCCAACGAATATGAGCTTTGCCAGGAAGCATAACAACAAGAGCCTAAAGAAGATGCAAACAGTAGCAATGAGTGCACATGCAGATGTCTCCAAACCCAGATGTCTTGCAAATGGATTTGCAAAGGGTTGTAGGCTTGATATCAAAAGCTCACAGTTCAAACCAAGGCCAAGTCCAGAGCTCCATCTCAGGCTCCCAAAGGTGCCCAGGCTCTTGTGAAGTCTCCAGAGTAAAGGTTTCTATCTGACAATATGAAGACAGAAGAACTGATGTGACACACACACTATTTGAAGCCTCAGGGCCTTACACTGTTCTTTAAATAAACTTGAGGAAACAATATACATATATATATATTGTTTACCTAAAGTTTTTAAATAATATTTTAGTCATGTTGCCATTATAAGTTCAGTTAGAAAAATTCCTATGGCTGGATTTTCTCAACTTTTAACAGCCCATGGCATTGGGACTTCTCCTTTTCATTATTAAGTACGCCACTTTGAAATGCCCGTGTCTTCCCTTTCCCTTGAATTTCTTCCTGCCCTTTGGAAAATATCCTCTTCTATTTTCTTTTTTTCATCTAAATTCCTTAATTTTCTCTAATCATCCACCAGTTTTATTTTCTTCTATTTCCAGTTTTTCCTGCTTAATCATTTCAGGAATTTCATTGAACAAATACAGCCCAAACAAACAGGGGTTTCAGGTTTGTACTTTCAGATCCAGCCTTAGGCATCTATGAGTGTCCATCTTTAACATACTCTTCAAGTCCCACTTGTTGTAAGCATCTAAATCACAATTTTACAATCACACTGCAGTTCTTCACCTTAAGAGCTGTCTCACTTTTTTGTCCATCTTATCCTGAGATGAGCAAAACTAAACTACCAACCTTCTAAACAAAAATAAAAGGAAAAGAAAGAATCAAAACAATGGTTTAAAAAAGCATCTGAACTCTCCTGTGTCTTGAATTCAAGGTTTTTCTTAGTAACATTGATGCTTTCCTATTTCTATTGAAAGTTTTCTCATTTATTGCTGTCTCCTGAAAGTTAAATGGTATGAACTAAAAACCATTTTTTATTTCTAAATAATTTGTGATAAGATAGCACTAAACCCTGCATTTAATGTGCTGTGAATCAGAATACTATGCCTCAAGCTCTGAATTAATAACAACTCTACAGCATTTTTCCACTAAGAAAATCATTTGAGAATGCTGTCCTGAACAAAAGAGTGTATGCTAGGTATAATAAGAGAATGCTTTTTATCGGCCACTAGGTTTCTGTGTTTTCAAGATATATTCAGATAATCTGTAGTAAAATTAGGACAACCCACATAAAAGGTTCATTGCTATAAAAAAAACGATGCCAATGCAAGATTAAGTAGCATATGAGAAAGAGGAATAATGGAACACGAAAGGCTAAACAGGATGGGGAAAGAGTGAGGAGAGGAAGGAATATAGGCAGAGATAAATAACACTAAGTACCAATGAAATTGTGTTATGGAAAATTAATGTTTTAAAACCTTCCCAAAATATGTAAACTGACATATATACATATATGTGTCATACATAAAAGTTTGAATAGTGTTAACCTAAAACCCAACAATGCTTCCTTTAGACACTATTGATTATAACATTTTAAAAAAGCCAAGTGCTTCAACCCTAGCCAGAGAAGCTTCTTGCAGTATGTGTATTTATAATAAGACCCACTACTATAAAGTATACAGAGTGAGAGATTTTGGGACAGTCAGTCTTAAGTAGGATGTCTTCAATAAACCTCTCCCTTCAAGTCTCAGGGATCTATGGAAAAGATGAAGCAAAGATAATGTTAGAGCAAGAGATGGTGGATGGTAACAAAGGCATCAAAACCCAACAAGATTCATAGCCAAATGAGCTCACCGAAGGTGACATCACATAAGACCTACAAACGTTCAAGCCAGGCAAAGAAATAGAAGTAGACACCAAGTTCCACTCCTAAGAGACGATGGTAATACTGGGAAAAGAAAACCAATTATTTCAAATGAAGTGTCAATTTTCACATCACCCACACCCCTAGGCAGGCCCCATGTGCAGCAATAGTTATCCAATACAAAACAGACTCCATATGTTTCCTTTTGGAGAGTTTGTTTTGTTTTGTTATGTCTTTTTTGTTTGCTTGTTTATATTAATTTTAATTTTTAAAGTTTGATTTGTTTTACTTTGAGAGGAGAATATGAAATTGAATGTATGGGAAACTGGAGGAGGCTAGGCGAATTGGGATGGAGAAACATGATCAAAATTTTATGAAAATATCACACGCACACACACACACACACACACACACACACAAAATCTCCAATCATGGATTATCTCTCTTTATAGTTTTTGGTGAGTGAATTTCTAAAATCTCTGCCAAATATTATAGATTACTGCTTCAGTCTTGATAGTGAGAACCTATTACAGAAAGGGAAGAGTGATGAGCAAAGGGATCAACAGCAGGTTGGAGAAACCCACAGAAACAACTGACCTGAAAAAGGGGGAGCTCATGGGTTCTAGACTGATGTCCAAGAGGCCCGTATGGGACTTATCCAGACCCCATAAACTTGGGTGTCATTGAGGAGGCCTCGGCAATCTACAGGGCCTCCGGTCGTAGATCAGTATGTATCCCCAGCGTATGATGGACTTTGGGAACCCATTCCACATGGAGGAATGCTTTCTCAGGCTAGACAGATGAGAGAGGGCCTAGGCCCTGCCCTGGGTGATATTACAGACTTTGGAGAACCCACCCTCTATGGGGGTGTGGAGTGGGGATTGGGTCGGGTGTGAGGAGAGCTGGTGAAGGGCAGGGCAGAAGAGGAGGGAGTGGGAGCTAGGATTGACATGTGAAGCAAGCTTGCTTTTAATTTAAATTTTAAAATAAAATAAAACAGCAATTAAACCGTTGTTTTGACACTTTTGTGTTGTTCTCAAATCACGGGATAATCACATAGATACTGGTATGCATTAAGATGGGATACATACTGATGATATCCAAATATGGATATAGTAGGTTAGTTATAGTCTATCAAGATCTAAAACATGGTCTTAGATACATTACAGAGTTGAAAGATACTCTTGAAATTCAGAGACCCGTGTGTTTCTTTTTCTGACCATTATTGATATCTTCAGGTTGTGCTTTTGAAGATAAAATAAGCAGTATACCAAATACAATCAAATGTGTTTAATTGGTCGTATTATGTCCCCGAAGAAAGTAACCATTATAAGTAGTGCTACTTAAATTTTAAATTGTGTAGAAGAAATACATGCTTGGTTTATTCTTGTGTTTCAGTGTGAATATCCACCCAGACTAAGGCTCTGATCATTCATTGTGATATACATTTATGATTTCTTAAATCCTGAAAAGGCATTTGTCTTTGCTCTGTCTACAGTCCTTATGTACTTGATAAATTAAGGCATGAAGCACGAATGTCTACATGAGAACTAATATTAATAATAAACAATTACTTCACATTTTGTATGATGTGAAGCCTCTCATAACCTATTAATAACACTTAATTGCTAAGGAGACCATTATAATATTAGATATATTGGGCTTATCTCCTTTTCCAGTGGATGTGTCAAGAGACAGAATGAGGAAACGCAGAACCAGAGAACACAAAAGGATGAAGCAGCAATTTGAAAAGTAAGTTAAAAGAAAGGAAGATAAAAGAAAAAATGAACAAAACCCTTTTGAGGAGGTTGTTTTCCCACTATAAAAATTTTAGATAATCTCCAAGAAAATTCAGTTGAATTGCTGTAGGACAACATAAATTAATTAATTAAATTATCAACTAAGTATTCTAATATTCAATTTTTAAATTAAAGATGTACTTTCATATAATAATGTCATACTACTCAAATATATATTGTACATAAGAAAGCAGAATTTGGGCCAAGAAGATGCAAAACAATGGGGGTGACCTAGGAAGGAGAGACAATATCATGAGGATACAGTTTAATAATTAGTTCTAATTAATATTATTTGTATGAGAACTAGAGTTACTCATAAAGGAATTATAATTTTCAAAATAAAAATTTTTAAAAGAAAAGGTTTGTTGTCTTCTAAATTTTTAGAACAAACTAAAAGTATTCAAACACTTGATAGATCTTTAAATATTCTAATTAATACTTTTATTATTATGTAATAGAAATAAAATACAGCATTTAATTTTGTTGAGCATATTAGCGTAATATTTATATTTGACATCAAATCAGTTTAGTAACAGAGTATGTATTCATATTGCCTGGTATGGGTCTGTCTATGTCAGTTACACAGGGACCTGAGATGATAATTGCCCCAACCTGATTCTTTTGAAGCAAACAAATAAGCAGTTTATCACTTTGATCTGACTTCTTCAGCTCACTAACCTTCTTTGTAGTATGACAGGCATCAAATTCTCTTATAATTGGCTCATTAACTGGATTTCAAGGAAACCACTGCTCCTACCAAGGTTTTAGATAAAATTGCTTTCTGTTTTTTAATGTAGAGATGTATTGTTAATGTATTGTGAAACCAAGCATATTTCATTGACTTTACTATACAAAATTTAATTATCCTACACAGTCTCAAATACTAATACAGCAATCCTTTGAAAAACAAATAACCCTGCGGTATTTGTAAAAAAAAAGTTTATAAAACTTTGTAACCCCTTAAATTCTAAATGGATTAAAAAAAAAGATTTTTCCTAAAATATATGAGTCTTTAGATCAATACCATAACCAATTTCAAAATGTATAAACTGGTAGTTATTCAGCAATTTCAGTCATCTAAGAAGCACACGGTTATACTCTTTCCAAATGGACTGAAGAAAGACTAAAACATAAAATATTATATATATATATCCATATGTATACATATAATTTTGTCAATGATAGGATGACAAATGTTTTACATTAATGTTCCAGTTTTAAAATGCTGCATTCGACTCAACAGGAAGTAGAGACGGATAAATGAAGCTGCTTTTCTAGTACTAATTTATTGTGGCATGAATAATTTGTGTACATCTAACAATAGTGTTATCATGAAGACAACCCACTTTCAAATCTTTTATACGGGAGGTGAATTAATCATTTTTATTTTTAATTGGGTCAGACTATGACTTAAAGGGACAAATTTTATACAAAACACCTGGGATCCAAAAATTAGAACATATTTCTCCTAAGAGAAAATGAATATCTGTATTTTCCCCTGTGGTAGAAATTAGAAGGACGAAACTGAGCCAGATTTTGTATTCAGGTATAAGAAATTGGGATGCAGGAAACTTATTTTCCAAGATATTGTATGCAATTCAATGAAACACAGATTCAAATCAGATTGGAATATCATGGTGTTGATATTAAGGAATACATGTATTGTGTATCATTGGCTCTTATGCTTACTATACTATATTGTAGTTACTATGTTTACAGAGCAATATTTCCTCAAAAGAAATTCCATAAGACGAGATTTTCTGATAACAAAATTTAATTGCATCTTGCTATGGTAGCTCCCCCCCCCCCAGATAACAATGTCTGCAGAAGAAAATTTACCTGCCTTAAAGAATAAGTTGAAATTATCAAAATGTCACAAAGAATAATTTTAAAGGCTCAGACCCTAATCTTCATGAGCCTCAATTTTGCTTAAGTTTATAACTATTTTCTAACTGCAGAATATCCAGTATTGACTTTTATGTTTATTTGGTCATACGAACCTATGATCACTGTAGGTTCAACTTGCAACAGACAAGTTTGAAATGCTTATGTGAGACACAAGAACTTCTATATTTATACTTCTTTTTATAAATTTTATTAAAATTAGAAACAATCTTATTTTACATATCTCAGTCTCCTCTCTCTCTCATCCTCAATTCCACCTATGACTCCCCCATCCCATTCCCTATCTACTCCACAGAAGGTGAGACCTTCTGTGAGGGATCATCACAATCTGTCAAGTCATTTTGGGCAGGCACTAGTCTCTCCCCTGAATTTCTAGGTTAAGAGAGTATCCCTCCATTGGGAATGGGCTCCCAAAGTCTGTTTATGCACTAGGGACACAGCCTGGTTCCACTGCCGGAGGCTCCATAGACAGCCCCATGATCCAAACTGACACCCACCTCAAGATTCAGCAAGTCCACTCTTAGGCATACACCCAAAGAATGCCTATTCATACAGCAAGGATATCTGTTCAACTATGTTCATAGCAGCATTATTTGTAATAGCCAGAACCTGGAAGCATGTCCCTCAATTGAAGAATGGATAAAGAAAATGTGGTCCACTTACACAATAGAGTACTACTCAGTGGAAAAAAAATGAAATTCTCAGGTAGATGAATGGAACTAGAAGAGACCATCCTGGGTGAGGTAATCAAGCCACAGAAAGACAAACACAGTATGTACTCACTCATATACAGATATTAGACATAGAGCAAAGAATTACCAGAGTACAATCCATACCTCCAGAGAAGCTTGGAAACAAGGAGGACTGTAAGAGAGACATACATGCTCCCATGGTGAAGGGGAAAGGGACAAGATCAACTGAACAAATTGGTAGCATGGGGGAGTGGGACAGAGGGAGGAGAGAGAAGAGGGGAGAAGAGGAGGTGGGAGGATAACATGATGGATCAGGACGATTGAATTGGCAGATGAATAGAAGGGAGCAAGTAAAAAGACACATCAATAGAGGGAGCCATTATATGTTTAAAGAGAAATTTGGCACTGGGGAATTGTACAGAGATCCACAAAGATCACACTAACTAGGATTCTAAGCAATAGTGGAGAGGTTATCTTAAATGCCCTATAATGAAAATGGTAATTTCCTTATGTGTCTTCCTAGAGTATTCATCCAGGAGCTGATGGAAGCAGAAGCAGAGATCCACAGCTAAGCACTGAGAAGAACTTGATTCTAGTGGTAGACAGGGAGGAGTGATAGGAAAAGTTATCAAGACCATGTTGGGGAAACCCACAGAAACAGCTGACCTGAGCAAGTGGGAGTTCACAGACCCCAGTCTGACAGTCAGGGAACCATGATAGGACAGAACCAGGTCCCCTGTATTTACACTTCTAAAACCAGCTAAATTATTCAAATTCTTAATTGCTAATTTCGAAATGATCACTAAATGGTGAAATTTGTGAGTGTATTTACAAGTAATTCATGTCTAAAGAATTAGAGAAAGAGGGAAAAAAAGCATAAAATCTTAAACAGAAAGTTACAACAATCATTGCAACACAAACTCTGTTGGTATGTTACATAAGCATGGTAGAAAAGGAAGACAGATTTCTAAATGTTTTCCTCTTACCTTTCTATAGCTACAATGATAGATACAAGAAGAGTGAAAACCCATAACAAATGATACTTTTTCTCCTTGAAATATTGTCATGTGGTATTTTGATTGCATTCTGACAATACAGTTTGCTTTGAGTCAGAGGGCAGAGCTAGCCACCAGTTGGTCAAAATTACCATAGAGGTTTTGGACTACTGAGGATAGATAGGAGGCAGGAAATAGTAAGGCAGGGCTTAGAGAGAATCTCTGCCATTTTGGAAGGAGGAACAGAAAACGTAGAAGTCACTGATGACTTCTCTACTGCTTCTCTGATCATTCAGGTTCTTAGCCTAATATGTGACTCCTGATGAGGGATGTCCTTCTGTATGTTGTGAACATGTTTCTCTTATCTATTGATGAATAAATTCTGATTGGCCAGTTTCCAGGGAAGTATAGGTGGGGCTACCAAACTAAAAATGCTGAGGACAGTAATGCACAGTGTGAGTATCCAGAGAGAAACCATGTAGCTGATGAGGAAGAAAGATACCCAGGAATCACTGGTAAGCCAAAGCAACATGAAGATTCATAGATTAACAGAAATGGGTTAATAATTAAGAGAAAGCTAGCCAATAAGATGCCTGAGCTATAGGTCACACAATTTATAATGAATATAAGCCACTGTGTCTGTATTTGGGACTATCAGCTGCGGAACTACGAGGGACAGAAATTTCCATCAACAAACTTCTAATTTTTATTGATAATTAAATATTAGATAAATGCTTCAAAATATAAATCTAGGGTTAACATGCAAACATTTTATGTTCACAAATATACACTTACCTAAATTACTTTATAAAATGTTTTCATTGAAATACAATTACATCATTTTTCCTGCTTACTTCTTTCCATCAGCACTTCCCAGCTAACCTTCTTTGAATTCCCAACCCCATCCCCTCTCAAATTGATAGCATATTTTCTTTAACACTGTTCTACACATATCCTGTATCCTGTTTATATGAAAATACTGATTAAGATATAGTTCTCAGCTTATATTTTTCACATTAGTGTCACTTTCCAAAGGAATGACATTACATTTTCTGAGAAAGTCTGATCTGTATCTACTGGTGAACAATTCACCTTTTATTTTCTTAATAAAAAATTTCTTTAAGTCAAATTCCACAGAACAATGACTGCACCACATGGAATGTCCAGATTGAACATTTTTGAATGTCTATATGTTTCTATGAACTTAAACCTATATGATGAAGATATCAAAACTTATGTTCAACTTCCACAATTCAAGAAATATACATACCAATAGACGTCCACTCTAACAATACCCAACTTCACCAGTCAAGGCCATATTTCTGTGTTCTGAGAACTTCACTAGTAAAATACCAACTATGTCATCTAACAGCTACCACCACATATGCAAATATATGGGATAGTCGCTGTGCCTTCTATCACCTTCCTGATACTATTCATAATCTTGGATATGGAAGCAGTACAACTATCAGATTCTAAACATTCTATACTTCTTTCTTTAGCGTATTAATTTGTCTTTTAAAATTTTGATTGACAGGGATTCTAATTTATTGACTTGACTTTAGTCAATACATTGTACCCTATACTTATATGTATAAAACTTTTAAAAAAGGATCAGGTGAAGCCATGAACCCAGGCAAACAAATGAATTCTGCTTTGTTCAGTGATAAGGATCAAACTCGGGACCTTGCTGGTTCTAAGTAAGCACCCTTCCACTGAGCAGTATGCCCAGCACCAATTCTTCATTCCTCTTGTAATTAAAAAAGTGATTTTCTATGTATTATCTACACACACCCATAATGACTCAACTCTATACATTTCTCAGCACAACATAAAGGCAGATGTGTAAAGGTGATATATGTAGGCAGATAGGATACGAAAGGAATTGTGTATGAATCTATTTACTATCACCATAAAGATGATAAACATCAGGCTAAAGGTCTGTGTTTCATCCACATTCTTTTGCCCAAAAGAGTAGAGAAATACAGTGATTGCTATACATACAGTGTGTGATACCTAGCTTAGTGATGGGAGATGCACATTTCCTGTGAGGTCTGTTCATGATTTCAGAAAGTGAAGCTTGCTTAGACACTCTGCATTGTTGCCTGCACATTGCCTTGTGCCGATGTCAACTGTAATTTGTGTCTCTTTGTTATAGAGACGGGCTGTTTCTACCAAATCAGAAATAATATGCCAATAGCTTTGTGTTAAGATTAAACGTAAACCGACCAAAGAACAAATCTTAAAATGGAGAGGTAGCTGTTCTGAAATAAATTAACTGGGTGGAAACCCAGCAATTGTTCCACCTACTATTGGTAAAACTATAACAAAGCAGTGGTTTATGTACTCATATGTTATATACTAAATAGGGATAATGCAGCTTTCACACATGATTTAATATCAAAAGCCAGATGGGATGTTATATATAATACATTTGTTTATATTTCAGCTTAAAATAAATTTTACATTATTTTTAAAACCTGAATAACTCTTCCAATGCTAATGTATTTGTCATTGTTTTTTTTGTCAGTGTGAATCCTGTTAGTAATATTACCTGTTTTCTGTTTTAAACTAAATAAAAACAAATAAGGACTGAAACTAAATTTATAAAACATATCGGCGAGTATTATTTTACTTCTCAAGTGAGTGACTGACAAAGGTTATTATATTCTGAGGCATACTTTGTATTAAAATTTCCTAAAAAATAGGCAATTATGTATGATTAGTCTTCTACAAGCATATAACAGTGAAAGTACTAACCTCCCAATAAAGTCAGCTGCATGCATGATATTAACCAAACAGAAACAAATTGCAAATATGTACTGTATCTTCTCATGGGTATCATAAATGAACTAGCTGCAACAATAATTATGACAGTTCTAAATTTCTACAGATTGGAGGATACTTGAAGCCAGAAAAGCATTCTGCAAATTAATATTTTCTGTGCAAGAAATAGGAACATGTGAATGACTTTCTTTCTTAAAGAGTTGAGTTCTCTTGTAAAGTGTGCTTTGTATGAAGAATGATCTGGACTTTGACACCAGCTTGGCTTTGTCTCTGAAAATGCTATTTATAGTTCAGTAGGAAAATAGTCCCTGCCCTCTTTGAGCGGTGTATTAGTCTTTACATTTGGGTCTAAATGGATCTTTTCAATAAATGTTTAAAGCACAATTGATATGCTGGCAATCTAAAAATTTAGAAAAAGTTATGTAGAATCAAAAGTTGATTATTTTATAGTGAAAAGTGGTACATTTCAAAGGAGTCACTGATGGATTTTGAGATGGTGATTTTCTATTACACCACAATAACACAACAATTTAGTGCAGTGGAATTTATTTAGTACCTGGCTCAGTTCACCAGATTCTTAGAGGACCAGCTGCTGGACTTGAATTGGTGAGGTTAAACCAGTCCCCCTCTAAACTGACTGCTCACTGGATGCCTGTGTAGTGCTCTGACTATGTCCATAGCAGCTCAACACTATTGCCAGGCTGTGACTTCTCATTTCAGTGCTCTGTGGTATGTTTGTTAATCCTTAGTAGCAACCCTTTTCAGCTCAACCCCTCCTTGTGTAAATATCACTTCCAACATTCTCACTCTTGGCCCATCTGCTTTATTAGGGAGGGACTAGAATCAGAAGAGACAGTGAGGGCTGTATATTAGGAATGATGGATGGAATTTCATGGTTGGGTCCCAGTCAGTAGGCTGCTTAAATGGGAAATATCACTCAAGTTGGGTAGATGAATGAAAACATTTTAGAAGAATATGGGCTACCTCACTGATTAAGCAATGCAAGTTGATCAAATCTGATCAGTGGCCATTCCAATACTGAAATCCTGAGAAGAGTAATACAGTTGGCAGAGTGGGCTGCAAGTCAGTATAATAATCTGAAATCATGAGAGAGACATAAAATCTGTGTACTGTTGCTCTTGTTGATTATTGTGGAGAATTTTTTAAACTCAAATTTAGTTCATTGACACTCCTTTGATGAACAACTTTTTCACAAAATTAGTTCAAACTATAATATGAGCGAAATCCAAGCGTTTCAAACCCTCACAGGAACATTTTTAGAAACTACTCTGTAACTAAAGAAACTACACACGTGGACTTCTGCTGCTCTCAGACCTGCATTAATGGCCAGAGAGTATCTACACTTCACTTGACAGTCACAGGAGTAAAATGCTGATTCTGAGTTTCCTGCTTGGATATTTGAAAGTGGATGTAAGTTAGAAATACACTTTTTGAAATTTCATAATGCTTCTGCTTTCTCACACATGTGTTATGAATTTCTCCCATTTGTCACCTGTATTATTAACAACAAAGTAGCTTAAAATATCTATGGACTAGGTAAGATTATGATAAGGGGTATGTTACATATTTTAGCTGGTATAGTGAAACCTCATTTACATTTTACAGATACAGTCTCCACTGAAAATTTCTAATCAACTATTTTCTCATAATTTGTTATTTTTGAATCCCCCACAGAATTGAAATAAAGCTATACAGCACACCCATGGACTGCACTAATTTCAACATTTTATCACATTTTCTGCTTTCCTCCTCTTACTCTTCAAAAAGACATACCATACAGTTCTCCAAATTTATTCTTATAGAGATTTTATACTAGGGGATTTCTATCTCTGTCATCTCTTCCCTATTCATTAAATTACTTTATTCATAAACAAGATGAACATTTGAATTTACTCACTATTTCAAAGAAATATATAACACCCAACACCCTGAATTTTGGGTTTACCTCCATAAGAAAAAATATTCTAATACATTATTTTCTCTTTTACCATAAAATCGTTGTTTTTATTACTAATCAGTTAACTTTTAATAAAAAATTGTAAGTGTTGGTGAAGTCTGACTCCTGACCTCCAAGAATGAGACTATAAGGATAAACAATGGTAATGTCTCATTCTCTCTCTCTCTCTCTCTCTCTCTCTCTCTCTCTCTCTCTCTCTCTCTCCTCCCTCCCTCCCTCCTCCCTCTCCCTCTCCCTCCCTCTTTCTCTCTCTGTCCATCCCTCCCTCCCTCTAGCCCTTCTTCTTGCTCTCTCAATGACTCATTGTGTGTGTGTGTGTTTATGTATATCTTCTTCTCATTTTAGCACCGACTACAGGTATCTCCTTATTTCTCTTTTTCTCTCATCTAAAATTTGTCATTCTCTTCTATCATCTTTATTTTTCTACTTCTAACAAACAAAACACACCTAGGCATGGTGGTTCATGACTCTATTCCTGGAATTTGGAATGTTGAGGCAGAAAGATAGCCACAAACTATAGGAAAGTATAAGGCAAATACAAAATTCAAGATAGCCATGTCTACATCTTACAGGCTATCCATCTGTGTAGTCACACCTTCATTTTTTATGTCATTTGTTTATTTTGCTTACTTATTTGTTTTTTCTTGTAATCTATGTTGAAACAGATCATTAGAAAAATGAATTTTTGTGTTTTTGCATAGAAAATGTATTTGATAATGAGCATGATATTAGAATGAAATAACAAAGTTTTGCTCAGGATCAATTTCTTCTGCTCTAGTAACTATTCAGATGCAAAGTAGACATCCTGTTATGCTCATCAGCTTACTTACCTAATTTATTTTCTAACTGCTTTTGTACTTTGAAAGAAATTTAAATGAACTCATTGAAGTACGTTGGTCTGGTGGTCCTTAAGTAGAAGGAACCCTAATTTTCAACCAATAACCTCTTACTCCTGTTATAAAAGTATGTAGGTCATGAATTTATTTTGTAACTACTACAACTTAAAACTAACAGATTTGAAAAATCATGGATGATGCCAAGATGAGGCTATTCACAAAAAAGTTAAAGGTTATTGATCATATTAAATATGAACTACTGAAGAGAAAACACATGCAAAGATGTTAACTAATGAAATGCCACTAAAAATGACACAGGAAAAAGTTAAATATATAATAAATTTCATTGAAATTGAATAATAGTACTTGTGTCCTATAAAAGAGATAAGGATTTTTGAATCTCAAACTAGAACAAGGATGATGATTCAATAGAATATTTTGAGCACAGAACAATTCTGGGTGGCAAAACTGAGTATGTAAAGCACAAATGCTACAATTTTTTTAAAAATCTAACAAGAAGTTAATATTTGGCCAATGACTGCGTGTGCTAGAATCAACTGGCATGTACTGTCTGCTGGCAGTCAACAGGTGTCAGTCAGTGCCACATTGACACATCCACATGAGTCATTAGAATCAGTTTTAGAATTTGGCTAATGACAAGCACACAGAATTTGTCATTTATTGGTACCATAAACGGGTTCAGAAGAATCAAGAAAACCAAATATTCATTGCTTTCCAAACCATAATAACTTGCTATAATGTATGGTGAATTTGTAGACAGAATGTAGCAATAGAAAATATGGAAATAAATGGTATCTAAGTGAGATTTTGTCCAGGTGCCTACTGTTACAATGACACACACTTTGGCAAATATTTTAGTGTGCTGTTTCTGTTTAAAATATGTGAATACATATCACAGAGTGAGAATGTTAATGGTGGTATACTAACATGCCAATGCTGTATTTCACATACAATGCTTATATCGGGATTTTAAGGCACAGAAGTTGCAGTTATATTACCTTAATAAGTACTTATGGGCTGACCTGACTCTGATCTTTTCCTTCTGTTTAAAACAAAACATCAGAAATTATTAATTTAATATTTAACAGTTTCAGGTGGCTGTGGGATTAGTTCAGATTGCTTATGAAGTACTGTTAGCTCACTTCATTGTGGAAATATTTTCATCTACATTTTTATCTGCTTAAAACCTCTATTTCTAATTACTCCAGACTATTTTCATTTTCTCTTCAGTTCAGTATCTTCTAAGATGTCAGATGTGCAGATTTTTGTCAAATGCTCTTTGACTCAGAAAATGATTTAAAAGCCACTATTCCAACTTCAGCACCAGTAATACCATATTGAAATTTCCTCAGGATTATAAAAAAATTCAGTGTTTATGAACTCTAAGATCACTTACATTGTTGTAAATAAACAATATCGATGTGGTGCATTAATATTTTAAAGTCATGATTCCCACCAATCACCAAAAGACAGGTTGTTCTTACACTGGTAGTGTACCTCTTTTATTTTAATGGCTGAAGACAAAAAAAAAGAAATTCCAGTCCAACAAGCAAAGTAAACCTTATGCATAATTCATTCATTGAAAATTTCAACCTCATCATTAACACAATAATGGCTCGTAAGTCCCAATATGAATGAAAGTGTCATTACAGCCTGAATATAGTGTTCAGCACTGTGGAAGCTGTAATAACAGAAGCTCACAAATGTCTGGCTTGATGAATCAATGTGAAGAAAGGAAACAACAACAGAAGGTCTGTGTTGTGATTGTGTATTATGGGGGAAGAAGTGTCTGAAAATCACAAGCATAATCAAAGAACAGTGACAAGATTCATTCCACTGTAAAAAACCTTGGTGTGGCCTATACTTCAAACAGACAGTGTAACAGAAGTTCAAAGGCAAATGAAAATAAAGAAAGAGCAAGAATGATTCTATTCCTATCATTTTAGTGGTGAGAAAAAAGGAAAGTAGATCATAAAAATGAACAAATGAGACAGGGAAGCTGTTTTCAAAAAGGTCACTTAATATACAATGTCTGTGCTCTTTGACATATTCCACAGTTAAAGCCCTTCACAAACCTATTAATTTTTATTTCCTATTATTCTACTAAAGGTAACACTCTGATAACACCATAGAAGTTATGTTTTACGAAAGAAAAAATATTTTTCAAACTTCTGGAACTCCTATTTTATTATTAGAAAGTAAGTAAATTAACTCACTTCATAGGAGAAATTATAAATAGAGAATAAAAGAAAATCACCTTATGCAAGAATATTATGACAACAGATTTGACAAAGAAGAAAAAAGAGTTAGTGAATCAGACTATAAATAAGACTATCATTTATAGTGTAAAATTTAGTAAAAAAAAAAAAGACTGATGACAAATACAGAAAATAAGGCATGAAGCAAAGAAAATTCACTGGGACAAGTAAGTTTATCATCACAGGGTTAAGTAACAGAAGGAAACAAAAGTGAGTCAGTTAAGATAGCTGAGAACTAACCATGCTGATGAAAGATGAGCACACCACAAATGTTAGACACCCTACTAAATCTAAGCAGAAAAACATCAAACAGTAACAATAACTGTACTATATTTAATTTTTGAAAGCACATGCAATCATTGCCCTGAGTCTTAATTGTTATTAAGAGAAAAGAAGACAGAGATATAGAGGATATATACATATACAAGTATATATCCTCTCTACATATAGATATAGGTATCCTCTCTCTCTCTCTCTCTCTCTGTGTGTGTGTGTGTGTGTTTGTGTGTGTGTGTGTGTAGAAAGAGAGAGAGATATCAACAAGGCAAATTTACAAACTCTGTAGATCCTTGAATCTGCACCACTCCTATGGATATACAAGTGTCAAGTGTCATCTGGATACTTTCAAACTTATGGGGATATATGGGCATTAGGACCTTCACAAATGTCAATTCTTTAATATCTAAGAATGTTCTGAGACCTAACAAGTCTTTTGTCTGAAACCTAGGAATTATATATTTTCTGTAAGCCTCCATGGAGTAACACAATCCAGATGCCAAAAAGGGTTGGTAATGGACAAACTCCAGATTTTTCACAAATCTGTCTATCTATCTATCTATCTATCTATCTATCTATCTATCTATCTATCTGTATGTCTATCTGCCTAATGATATATATATCAAATACTATAAGCAAAATATACCTGAAAATGAGTGAGAGAAAAGTCAGATTTCATTCAAATGAGAAAAAGTTAACTAACAACTGAATTTTAAACAGAAATCATGGAAATTAAAAGACCATCATGAAATCAATGGCTTCCTGAAATAATTAGTGATATAGAAAAACATCCTCAGAATTCTAGGTGATTTACAAACCAATCTGAGAAAAGTTCGCCATCAGACACAAAGTTAAAGACATCTTTAAAAAGTAACAAAATCAGTATATATAAAATAGCTAAGTATAAACACATGCAAACTAGCAAATATTTATGCAAGAACGATGAGTTGTGTTCTTTGAGATAAGAACCAAATAAGAAGAAAGAGTGAGATGAATTTCAGCCAGAAAAAAGTGATTCTCCAGTGCTCCAATAATGGAATGAATGTTAATATAAAAGTCATTCTTAAGATGAGAAGATGCTGTGATCTGTATGGTAGACTATAACCAGGTGACTTAAGAGAAAAAGAAAAGCCAAAAATAGTTAATACTACTTCTATTTCCAACATTTATGACTAAGAGACTAATATTGACCTAAGATAGAATAGGATAGGCACATTGTTTTAATTTTATTCTTTAAATAGTAAGATTAACATTGAAAGTTGTATAGAACTAATCATTATAAACAGGGTCATTTGGCTTAAGCTGAGTGATATTAAAATTGGCTCATGTCACATTAATTTTGAAAATGTCTTGAAGTTCTGTGAATGATGCTGGTGTGATACCCACAAAGCACACTGTTCATTGATAAAATGAAGACTGTACTATGTTTGTCTTTTTGTGACTATGGTTACCTCATATCAGGATGGTTTCTTCTAGTGCCATCCATTTGCCTGCAAATTTCATGATTCTGTTGGTTTTTTCTGCTGAATAGTACTCCATTGTGTAAATCTACCCCATTTTCTCTATCCACTCTTCAGTTGAGGGGCATCTGGGTTGCTTCTGGCTATTACAAATAATGCTGCTATGAACATAATGGAACAGACATTCTTGTTGTATGAACATGGTATGTACTCTCTCATATACGGATTTTAGACATAGATCTGGGGAGTACCAGCCTACAATCCCACAGCCAGGGAGTCTGGGGGAACAGAACCTTCATCCAATCGCTGAAGGAAGCAGAGGCAGACTCCCACAGCTAAACACTGAGCTGAACTCTAGGAACCCAGTGACAAAGAGGGAGGACTGATGAGCAAAGGTGTTAAGGCAGAGCTGGTTTAACCTCCAGAATCAGCTGACCTGAACAAGGGGTAGCTCTTGAATCCCAGACTGATGGCTGGTAATCCAGTATTGGACTGATCAAAGACCCCCTGAATGTAGGTGTCAGTGAGGAGGCTTAGGCAATCTATTGGGCCTTGGGTAGTAGATCAGTATTTATCCCTGGCATACAAATGGACTTTGGGTGCCCATCCAACAATGAGAGATATACTCCCAGCCTGGACTCTTGGGAGAGGGTCTAGGCCCTGACCTGGATGAAATGACAGACTATGGACACTCCCATGGAGGGGTACTGGGGGGGCTCGGGGGGTGTGGGAGGCAGGGAGGAAAAGGGAGAGGAACCTGGAATTAACATGTGAGACAACCTTGTTTCTAATTTAAATTTAAATCTAAAAATAAATTTTTTAAAAAATTAAAAAAATGAAGACTGTACATAGTACTATATATATCCCAACTTTATTTCATACAAGATATAATTCTAAATGATTTACCAAATCTGTGAATTATTTCTCTAACCATATAAAGCAGAACATATATTTCATAATGATATTCATAATTACAATATTTATCCAAATTGCTTTTCTATGAACATTGTAAATAATTAAATGTAAGCATGGGGACACAAAATTAAGTAAAACATAGTTTGAAGTACAGACTGCTTATACTCTCAGCGATTTCAGGCTGAGGCTGTGTATATATATCTTTACTGCAAAGGTTGTGTGGAGATGAATGAGGTTGTTACTTTTTAAATTTTAGTCAATAAATGAACAGGAAAATCGAAATAAATCAAATTTTTTATTTTAATCAATTTTTGCTTTGTAAAAATGGTTTTGCTTGATGAGCCTTTGAACATTTCCAACTATTACGAGTTACTTTGCAGGTATTTTATGAGTTGTAATAATTTAAAAATGTATTAGTTTTCTGACACTCATTTTCCAAAATGATTAGGTTTCCATAAGACTGCATCAGTAACAGCCACAAAAACTGAAAGACCTCAGCACCAATGCATGATTAATGCCCAAAGTTTAAGCGATAAAGAAAAATCATGATTTAAATATTCTTCCTAGTAATGTAGCATGCTATATTTAACTTCAAAAAAGGCAAGTGACATATATTAGATATACATACACATCTGTGTAAAGATACAAAAAGATTTATATGTTACCTGTGCATATAATTTACTATGTAAACCATTGCTTTTAACTTGCAAGAGTCAGTTACCAAAATTATTTTAGGGCTATAAAGTTAATTCCAATTTTAACATAAACAAAGATGCACTTACTCTGTATAAATGACAATTTTACCTAATCAGTGAACGACATAAACGGAAGGAAAGAATAATTTTAGCTTCCTTTTCCTCATTTTATTTTGTGGGATTATTTATAATGAATTTTCCCTACCTTGCTGAACAATTAAAAGTGTTTATGTATCATAGAACATATGAATTTTATTATGTCAAGTATATGCTATGAGAAAACTCAGCAGTAGCACTCGAATACAAAAACTTAGTAGTGTTTTGGGAACAAACAATACTAGTTATCAAGGTAAGTAATATATGCAGACACCTTCATTTTGAATTTTGTTATATTTTAGTATTATTAACAAATAAAGTTTTCTGATCCTGGTTTCATTTTCAGACTTCAAAACTAAGATATTTCCTTACAGGTAGTAAAATTAGCCAGATTACCAGTTTCTAATATGTAGTGAATTATATTGCAAAATTCAGATGGTAGGTCACCCCACCCTGCCCCTTCAGATTGGTGGAGTCACAACTCAAAATAGTATGAAAGTGACATTCCCCTATAGCATCTGAGCAGCATTTTCGGCTTCACTCCATTTCTACCTGTCTCCTCAGCGACCCTGTTTTCATTCACCACACAGAGGAAACAGGCAGCAATCTCTCTAATGAAGCTGTACCCAGGCCTGCATCCTGATGTAGCGCGCATGCTGACTTCATCAGTGTTTGTTACAGGACCGGAGAATGTCTGCAAGTTGAGCATTGTTCCAGTTCTTTGAACCGACTCCCATGGATTCCTAGAGCTTGACCACGTTACAATTTTCACACTTAGCAACTGTAAAATTGTTAAAACGCTATCTTTCCACACGGTTTATTCGTTATTACAGCTACGTTCTCCATACCTCCTTAGTTACAGGCTTTAAATGCCACTTTCATCACTTCCCAGGGTAACCTTGGCCATGAAATCAGAAAATCAGATCATTTTCTGGTCTGTTTTCCTCTTTTTCTTTGGACGAGATTAGATTTTGCCACGCTTGACTGACAAACCTCATTTAGAATTCAATGAGAGGCCTGAGTCTCGACCTCTTTAAAGAGTGGGAGGTGACAAGTCTTAGGCAGTGATGAGGAAGAAGGGGCCAATTTCTACTCCTCACACAAAGGCAATTAGTGATTAATTCACACGGTGAGACGAAAATACTTCAGGAAGTATAAAAAGTCTCTTGGTGTCAGGCCACACCATTATTTAAGGTTCTTCAAAAATACTAATCAGACAAAAATATTTGGAAAAGTACAGTCTTGGTTTTGACCACATCATTATTTAGGATTCTTCAAAGATGCCAGCCATGCTCTAGGGTTGAAAACAATGTTTACACTACGTTTTGATTTCATTTCAAAATTTGTTTTCAAGTGTGTTTAACTGGAAGGCAGAAACCAAAATGAGCAACAAATATCTGATAAAACATTTTGTTGTAATAAAATTACAATATCCAAAATAAGAGTGCTTTCCTGGTAAACAACTAATAGCAAAACCATCTTTTAAATAAGGAAATGGCTAATATGACTCCAAAATCATACATTCTCCATGGCATGGTAACTATGTAACTTAATCAATTGCTTTTTGACCCAAGAGAGTACTTAGTTGTCAGTGTATATAGTCTTCAAATATTTCTTGCTTGAAGCTGTTTATGCATTTTAGGTAATGTTACAAATGGATAGCATCAGAAATAGTGAAAGGAATAAGTATCACATGCTTCCAATTAATATCTTTTAGACCTTATTTCCTGCATCCAATAGGCTTAATCTTTCAAGATTAGTTGAGGAACGAGACATTTTGACACCCTTCATACAAAATTTTGTGCTAAACTCATTGAATAAAGAAATACAATTGAATATATCATTAGGAAAATTTGACCAGATAACAGGAGTCATGGCTGTTCCAAGACATCATGTATAGCCTATGTGATTAACATGAGGGAATTTGGGTAGAATATGGGCGCATCCTTGATAAAAGAGTTAAAAACATCTATTATTTTATGCTAATTTCTCTAGTTATAACCTTGTCTTTCTAGAGTTGTTCTTTGTAATCTAATGTCTTATAATTATATCATTAAGGTTCTAGATATTTCAAAACAAATGTTCATTTTCCTGAATATCTCTTTTGATATGTTTGATTTCAGATTCCAGCAAATTCAGTGCTCTAACTAAATATCTGGTAACATCAAAATAAAAAAATATTTTCTGAAGCATTCTATGTAAATAAATGGAGATCACAGCTGTTTGCATAAAATGTTAACAAAATATTTGTGAAGGGCTGGATCACCTCTCTTAATCCCTCCGGCTGTATAAATATTGCAGTTCACAGATCAAGTGTTCAGATGTGGGATCTCAAATGTTTTGGAATTAATTATATATGAAGATATTCACAGCTGTCTGAAAATTTAAATAACACTTTCAACAGAAAAGAACCTCTTTCGTCAATATATCAATAAGCACCATCATAATAAAATGCTCTAGTGAATTATGTTTCATTTTACTTATTAGATATGGTCCTGGTCAGCTGTAATAACAAGCATATGCTGGAAATTTTTAATAGGACTCAATGAGTATCTTTATAATTCCAGGAAGGACAGCCCTTCAGTGTTCATTAAATAATTTTTACATCCTATTTTTAATTTCATATTTTTAATATGTCAGTTAAATAAATGAAAAATAATAGGAAATGTTTGCACTGTGACACTTCCTAAAATATCAAAGATATAAAAATTTATTTGAAAGTTCACATATATATGATAACATATGTACAATTCTTATATATTATTAAATTACTACCCATGTCATTAATTTTTATATATAGTTTTAATTTTATAACACTTTTTTCTAATAAGGTATAGACTGGGCATACTGCTTCACTTTCCCTTTTGTTCATCAAATATACTATTCAAACAGTACATAAAATCAATTTTTATTGAAGTATAATAACGAATCATAACCAAACCTTGATATTCAGAGGGAAGATCTATTCTTCTAACATCACAGATAATATTAATTCATAATTTACATTACATTGTTATGCATCTGAGACAGAACTTCCTTTATTCTACACAGCATTTCCCCTCTTGAAAGACAATGGTGTGAATTAACTTATTATTTTTCATATTGCCAATAATATATATTAATTATATAATTGATAGTTTGGCACGTTTGGTAACTGAACTCTCAAGTTTCAGACAGCATTCAATTTCTCTGTGGTACTGTGACATTGAAATATTCAAACGATGGGAAGAATTCAGTTATAACTATAAAATGTCATCATTCCTTCAAACCAACAATGGAAGGAAGTTTGAGATTACATTTTTCAGTTTGGAGGCAGATATGCTTTCTACATAGGCTGTTTTTTTTTAACTTCTCTTTCAATGTGAATTCATCCCCATTAACCCCAAAGTGTATTCTTCTAAGTGAGTTTCTAAAATTCTAAACACACTCTGAGTTCCAACTGTTTTATCTATAGGCATCTCTTTAGTACTAAAGAGCATGCATCTTCACATGGAAGTAAAAAGTGATAGAGATAATGTGACATCTTGTAATCCACTGGGAAGAAACATCTGAGATCTGTATTTGAACACAATATTATGAATCAGATCAGTGATTCAAAAAGGAAATTCAAACACATACCAGGATCAAAGATCCTAAAATTACGGTCAATAATGTGGCTACCTATTTCATGTCCTCCAAGAGATTAAAAAAAAATACAAAGATTGTATGAATTATTTTCTTAATAGTGGTTAAACTTGTTTAACTTTTAATGTAATGTATACTCTATCTAATGTATTGTTGAATGTTAGGCTATTTCATCAAACTCCTTAAAGAGGATTTGAGTACTATAGCAAGTAACAGTAATTGAGTAGTATGAATTTTGTACTCAAAATAATGACACATAATGAAGGTTGTACAAGACATTTTCAATGTTCATAATTATGAACCAGAAATACAAACAAAAAAGAAAAGCAAAACAGCATCCAAAAGACAATATTTTTGCATTTGAATGTTTCAAAAATCTTTCTTCTTGGAATGTTCTTGTTGGCTTACAAATGATGACTAAGAAGCCTAAGAAGATCAAATATGCTAAATATAGAGCAGCTTTCAAGATGTTCAGGAGTATATTCGTGAAGGGATACTCTCTTAACCAAATTCCCTCTCCATTTTTTAAAACATGAAACCAAAGATTATTTTGATGCCAATAGATGCGCAGATGTCATCAAATCCTACAGATAATTTATCATATGATAAATCCCTGTGCCCTGAATAAAACATCAGTAGCCAGTTCTTGTACAGGCAACACACCACGCACTGACATATCAGCTTTGAAAAGGCATAAAGCCAATTTGATGGCAAGTGTGGATATGTGCTATTTCACCACCAGTCAGATTAAATGAAACAGCTTCAAGAGATCCTACAAGAACTATTATGATGTCAATAAAATGTTTTCTGTGAGTGGCACGGCTAAGCCGGGTACAATTCACCCTCTCACTGGCGGTAGCCCAGCCACATGCTAAGACCACTGAGAGGAGCACAAGCAGGATTAGATGTCACCTCAGCACGATGAAGATAATTCCTCATCTCCAAAAAGTAACCATGTCACCATATAGTACAGAGACATGAGGAATCAGAATGAGAAACCGTGCTTAATTCACTAACTGGAAAAGTAATTCACTCCACATTACCAAATTCATAGTAGTAACAATCACAGAGAGAGCAACTCCACAAAATTTGGATTTTAAGGAAGAGGATAATCATACAAATTGTTATATGTTTTATCTCATAGTCTCGGAGTAGTTGTAAAATTAGGGGAAAAGACCATGGGCTTCTATACTTCGTTCAGTGGCATACAGCTCCACCGTGGTAACTCAGACACTGGGAAAGGAGCTAGATTCACATTTTCTATTTTACACGCACTAAGAGCTGAATAAAAATTGTCAAGGATAATTTAAACTGTTACACTTAGTAGTCGTGGAGCATTTGTGCTCTAAAAAGATTAAATGTCACAAGGTTGTGGTCCTTCTTCATACAGGGTGAATTTTAATCTACTTTCTCTGTCAAAGTATTCGTACAATTGAATTTGAATGTTTCAAAATCTTTTTCTTGGAATGTTCTTATTGGCTTACAATGATGTTTGCATGTCATGTGTGTAACTGTGAGTTGTATTTTTTCAGTTTTTATATAATGTGTGATTAAGGTTAGAAAAAAAGGTTAGAAAGGAAGATCTTACATACAAAATTGATTAAATTTTGTGTAGAACATTCTAGGTTTGACAATAGGGATGGAAAATAAAGAGCAGTAAATTCAGCCTTATAAGAGTAGCTATGGTTGAACATATCTCATCCACAAAGATCAAGATATATACACTATTGTTTCCTTTGTTATTTTTATTTTGTCTCGGTTTAGTGATGAATGTTTAGGGTGTTATATTTTAGAAGCCCCTAGAAAGCAACAACATTAGCTTAAAGCACAAGAATATACTCGATTACCTCATTAATATCGTTAATCCAAGAAGTGAGATGAAGCAGTGTGAGAGTATACTACTTGATGAATACTAGAGCATATTAAGTAAGATTTGGAGGGTAATTAAAGGCAGCCACAGTCAAACATTTCAATGGAAAGCAATGATAGAGATATTCTGTAGATGATCAGAATGAACCTACCCAGGGCTGAAGCAACTCAACTGAAAGAAACAAAAGTCAAAGGAAAAAACATCAGCAGCAAAAACCGGTGGTAGTGATATTTCTTTCTACACCAATCGCCTGTTTCTAAGGATCCCAAGCTAAATTCTGAACCTACTGTATTCAGAAATTTACTGTCATATTTCTCCAGTGGTTGAGTGCAAGCAAGGTAACATGCATTTATTGTTATTGAAAATGATAACATATTACACCTGCAGTGAATTATATTTGGTGTATATTTTAATTTCTTACAGTTCAATGACAAAATTCACAAAGAACATTATCAGGATTTTCATTTGCTCATTTTCTTGTTCATATATGTACATATGCTTGCATTTATATGTTTGTAATATTTAGTACATTTATGCTCCAAGAATGATAGGATATAATTTACTGTAAATATATTTAGTAATTCCAGAAGTGTTGTTAAATTTCCACTTAACAAAAATAACAACCACAATAAAACAATTTTTGTATTGTTGTTCTAATAATTTAATCCCAGGTTTTCAGTCTACAGACCTGGGTTATAGTCATAATATTGCTTATTTACACCAAATATCTCTCATATCTTATAAAATGTGAGGATAATTTTAGAAACAGGTATAAATAATCACATGATATTTTCCTATCTCTAAATAAGCCATCATTTTCTTGAAGAACTTTGTAGAGATGTTTCTTACATATTTCATCACTTCTCTTGAATCTTTCAGTTCATTTATTGATGAAAGCCATCTTTAATTTAGACTCTGCTGAGATGTCACAAATAATCTTTCCTAAGGGTCTGTAAAGCACACGTAAAATACAGAGGGATATTTCATAAATTTAGCTATCATCTCAAAAGCAAGCCAAGATGAATTGGGGGAGAGAGTTTTGACTGAGAGTTGCCTCACCAGTGGTAAGCCATGGACACTGTGCATCCCCACAGAAGTCTGTTCTACACTCATGAGTCAGTTCAGCCTCTCCTAGGAGGGGAACCATTTGTTCTAGAAATGAATTGACTCAGCAGTTTCTTCTCTCAATAACACCTTGGGATTCTCTCTGATCTCTAAACAAAACAGTTCCTTCATGGAGATTTTCCCAGCTATTCATTGCTGAATATTTTAGCCAAACTTAGACTTCTTGGTAAATTTTTCCAAAAAAAGCAAAGTTGCATGTACTCATGGACAAACTTCTAACAGCCTATGTCTGTGTCTTATGTAATAGATATATTTTTCAAAAGAAAAAGAAAAACTGTCCACAATTTAAAGGAAATCTAGGCTTAATTTATATATTTCATAGAGCTGCAAAATGATAACATTGAAGCATTTTTATAACTGACGAAGCTTTTATCTATATGTTGACTAATGATAAGGAGAAATTCACTGGTCTCTGGATAGGATTCAGTACTCAAACATTGGGTTGAAAAGTTAGTATCCACAATGACTCATTCTCACATGCAAGTGAAAAAAATCAACTAATTCTGCACAATAGTGGGAGTGATGTCCAAAAAAATTGTCAAAAAGCAAAAAACCATGTTAGTAGTTCCAGGATAAAGGTTGATTTTTATGACTGTGATATACTACATAATTACCACGTTGTATGATTTAATGAGCCCTGGAATGAATACACAATTCTTTTGTATTCAGTTTATTGTTCTATCAGGTGCCTCCCCAAAACCTATAGAGAATACAAAATGTACATCTGCCTGCTCTCATAATCATATAGTTCATTTCAGATAAGGAAAAGCTGAAGGAAAATTGGCACTGTAGTCTTGTTATCTGTTTTGCATTTCCATAGGCTACTTTATGTGAATAATATATTAATGTTGCTTTCTGAAAGCCAATTCCCTCTATAAAAAAAGCACATAGCAATTGTTAGCAAAACTTATTTTTACCTACATAGAGAGGTTTACATTTCATCTGAAGATTTTTCTAAAGGCTTTATTTCTGTAATTATACTCTCTTCCTTTGAGGATGTAAAGAGTGAAATCATCACTCAAGAATGTTTATTGTTGTTAGCATAATTGAACACAACATTATGTTAAATTTCCCAGCCCACTTTGGGAGAAATGGAGGAAGACAATGATGTTTATTTTATTTCAATTCAGATCAATTTTATGTGCCTTTATCCAAGTACAAAGCTACATGTTAAACTACTGGAATAAAGAAATTACAAAGGTAATGGAATAATTCCTACACAAGGCTTAAACCTTTATGTCTTTTAAGTACACTGAACTAGCACTACCTGTTTGTTTAGTGACTCACGGAGCATTCTGAAAGTCAAGATTTAATATAGAATATAGATGGCACTTTGAATTGTGTTCAATGCTCACTTGCTGGTGTTTAGGAAACACTGGAGAATCAACCACGAATCTCTGTCTCCCTGAATGTGGTACATTTCATAGCTTTAGCATAAAAATAAATCAATTAAAGAAAATGTGACTCTAGGTCAATTCCATGAATTGATATGTATTAAATGTAGAATTTAAAACTATGCCCCTGTGTTGATTGATATCTGTTAAATATAGAGTTTAAAACTGTGGCTATCCCAGATAATTATATAAAATAATCCACCTAAATAAAACCTTTAAGTTATCCTGTTCCGAAAGACAAATAAAACAGCAAACACTGAATACTGATGTTTTCCACAGTCTCAAGCATGAGGCACATCCAGGTAGTCCCCATCATCCCTCTATGTAGAGTTCTCATTGAAATGTACTGACAGAGTGCATATAATGAGCATAACATGCAGAGACATAGCAGGACTTAGTTCACAGGCCAGTTTTAGATTTTAGGTTGTTCACAGTGGTCTGTTGATCACACATAGGCTCTTTGTAATTTTGGACAGTTTATTGAATACATGGATGGGGCAAAAGTCAAGAGAAACAAGATGACCAGACCTTGAAGTTGAGACACAATGTATCGATTTAAACTTTCCCTGCCTCAACTCATCACCAAGTTCATGTAGCTCCATTATACTAAAAGGGAGATCCATGTATTGATCTGTGGCATATTTCTTGGAAACAATAGGGTAGAATGAACCACAGAGGGTTGAGGGGAAACCATTCTAGGAAATAATTTCTAAACATAATTGATATGACAGAATATTGAAGCTCACACAGAAGCCTAGAAATAATTGCTTTGGAGTTCTTAATAAAACATTTATTTTCAGACCCCACGGGGTGTAATATAATAAGACACTTAGGTGGCATCCAGCATGACACTATTCTGGAACTTAATCAAAATCTGTAATTGTGTTAACATTAGAAATGGGGAAGCCAAATACTTTCATCTAAATGCAACAGGCCTCTTGCTTCTTCTGATGGCTTGAAAATGTGAGTAAGGTTTAAAAGTCACTGCTTTGGAAACAAGTCTTGCTAGTCTTCATAGCTGAATCGTAATCCAAGTAAACATGGCACTCATTCTTTTTTCGCCTTCCGTTTCTCCCTTCTTATACTCTCCATCCCCCTCTTTTCCTTCCTTTCTTTCTTCTTTCTGAGTCATTGTCAGCATCTCATGTTCCCAAACTGGTCTCAAAATTGTTATATATTCAAGACCAGCCTTCAAAATCTTGATCATCCTACCTCTGTCTCACAAATCTTAGAGTGACAGCTATGTGCCCTATGAAAATATGCTAATACATAATTTTAATTAGAATGTTTTAAAGTTTGAGTTCCATTTTTATGTAAATTCACAGAAATTAATAGGTCTCAGGTCTAATGTTTTCCTAGTATTAAATAGGTCTCATTAGTGTATAGTACTGTATTGACACTAAGTTACTAGAGAATCAAGTTTAGCTTTTAAGGCTATGTTTCTCACTTACTATTTTTGAATGCATAAAGGTCCTCTAACATAAACGTAAGTGTGTGTATTGATAGACTCTTAGGGAATATTTGAATTTCTTCCTGACAGTGAAGTCAGTAGCCATGTAAGAGCTATGCTTGGAATTATTTTCAAATACTTCATATAAAAATTCCAAAGAGAGCTTTGCAATTGTATCTATGTATATGAAAAATATGTTGTTCATTACAAAAGGTGACCACATAATATTCAGATTAATAATAATACTTTTAACAGTTATTATGACTCTGTATGTTCAGTTTCTCAAAGGCCTTCAGGGGTTTCTTTAAAATATATTACTTAACCCACAGCCAAGCATTAAGCAGTGCTTAGGGAATCCTACAGAAGAGGGGGAAGAAGGAATGTAAGAGCCAGAAGGATATCACATGAAAACCCACAAAATCAACTAAGTAGAACTCACAAAGACTCACAGAGACTTCAATAATCAGGGATCATTATGGGTCTGACCTTGGTCATATATAGACAGTTTGGTGGTGGTCTCATGGGACTCCTAAGACTGGAAGGGGGATGTCTCTGAGAATGCTTTTCCTCCTACTGGGTTGCCTCATTCAGTTTTAATATGAGAGAAGTACTTGATCTTACTGCAACTGGCTATGCCGTGTTTTGTTGATATCCCTTGGAGGCCTGCCCTTTTCTGGTGGGGAAAGGAGTAATGGATTTGGGGAAGAGGGAAGGTGGGGAAGGGAGGGACTGAGAAGAAGTTGGTGAAAACTGTGTTCCCAATATATTATATGAGGGTGAAGGATAATGAGAGAAAGAGAAAGAGAGACAGAGACAGAGAGAGATTAGTTATAAAGGGGGAAATAAATAAGACTGCCTAGTAACTTTCTGATGAAGGAGCCAAGCCCATACCACCATATTTATCATTAAGGAGAAGGTTCTCAGGATAAATCAGCATGCTTTAATCCTCACAGGTGCTTTTCAAACCTCTACAGAGCAAGAGAGACAGAGGAATATTATAGCTGTCAGAGAATGGGGCGACAGCAGACACAGAGCACAAAAGACAGTGTGGCCCTGGATTGTACACTGAAACACGGACAGGATACCATATGAAGAAAGAATCCCTTTAAAATGTGCAGATTTCTTAAGGGAATTGTATTAATGCTAATCTCTTAAATACTGAATGTACTGTGATTATGGGAAGTTGATGAAAGTGAAGCAGGTTCCCAGAACTTAGCATGATGGATGTCATGTTAAAGACATCTTTCTGACCTTAAGACCCAGTATGCAGGACCCAACCTTGTCAAAATGGCCACAAAGCTGTAATGCATGTTCCCAGAAATGTCCCTAAACTTACTTACCATGCTTTTGGCTTCTGTAATTCTGCTTCTTGCTAACTGAAGCGTGAAAACCAGAATGTTGATTTTATTCATAAAAGAAAAGGACTAAGGCTTTGGTGCAGCATGATTTGGGGAAATTGCCCAAGTAGCCATTGGCCAGTGATAAAGAATTGATTTTCAGCTTTCTTTTTAAAGTCTGCAAAGAGTTCCTTACGACACCATTGCCTCCTTAAAACTTTAAAATAGTGGAGGAAAAGTTACTAGTTTTTCGATCTCAATGGTGTGGTGTCATAGTCTGTTATTCCTTCCATTTTGAGAGAAATTAAGTAATATTTATTATCACTCTAGTAAGAAGACAAAGAGAAACTAGCAGAAAATGCTAAAAATCACTTCATCTGCCTTAGTGTGTAAATTAAATATATGAGGCAGCTATATTTGATGAAAATATCTAGAAACCAGCACATGAAAACACACTTTTAATTACTTCTTTCTAATTCTTCTCTCATGTATTACATCCTGACTTAAATTTCCCCTCTCTGACACCCCCAGGTCTCTCCTCACATCCCCCAGATCCAATCAAGTCTGTCTCCCATCAGAAAAGTGCAGGCCTCCAGGGCACATCAACTGAACACTGCATTGTGTGTGACCATAAGTAACATACCACACATCCCATCAAGACTGAAAGTCAAGCTTCTGACATTTCTGTGTAACCTATTATTGTGTGATGAAAAAGTTTATATATATAACAGTTTAAAAAAAGGGTCTCTCTTACTTTTTCTTCCTTTTAAAAATTTTCTTTCTTTCTTTATTCATTGGTGACAGGGTTTTCTTTTCTTCCTTTTTTTTATTATTTAAGTTAGAAACAAGCTTGTTTCACAAGTCAATCCCAGCTCCCTCTCCCTCCTCTCTTCCCCATCCCTCCCCACCAGGTCCCCCGGTTCCCCACTCAATATGTACTCTGATCCCCAGGGAGGGTGAGGCCCTCCATGGGGGATCTCAAAAGTCTGTCATTTCATCCAGGGCAGGACCTACGCCCTCCTTCAAGAGTCCAGGCTGAGAGAGCATCCCTCATTGTGTGATGGGCACTCAAAGTATATTTGTACACCAGGGATAAACACTACCCAAGGCTCCATAGATTTCCTAGGCCTCCTCACTGACACCCACATTCAAGGGGTCTGGGTCAGTCCCATGCTTTCCACACAGGTGACAGGGTTTTTCTGTGTAACCCTGACCATCCTGTAAACTACCACATAGACCGGGCAGTTCTCAAACTCACAGAGTTCCACCTGCCTTGCTTGAGTTTCTGCTTTGGGTATCTTCTATGACAGATTGTGTTTGGGATATGTAAACCAAATAAACTTCCACCTCCCCCAATTGTTTTGGTCATGGTTTTTATTAAAACAATAAAAAATTGATTAGGACAAATGCACATTCTTTATAATTTGCTTTTAGAAGCTGAGAAAAGTGAAATATGACCACGGAACCCATTAAAAAGTAAAGTGACATGCAAAAGGTAATACTTCTCTCTTGAGTTTAGTTGAAGGTTTTAGCCAACTGAGAGGCAAGAATTCCAGCACAATAAACACAATTTGCTTTGAAAATTGGCTACATGAAGAAAATTGTCTTTTTATATAGAGATATTGCAAAGAGGGATGTTAAAATAACAGTGAGCCACACAGAAGCCTTGGAATCCACGACCTTCCAGGTTAACCCAACCATTTCTTAGCTTCAAACTTGCAATTTTCTTGAGAGTTTAAACTTTGTGTACAGCCAAAATATATCTGAACTCCCTTTTGACCTAGTATATTGGATGGCTTCAACTATTTTTACTGGAGACTTTTGTGACCTGTGAATCCTCTGCTCCTATTCAGTAGTCTCAGGAATAGAACTATGTTCTTAAATTTAAGAAAATGTAAATAATAATTAAAAGATACAACAGAACTAGGAATACAAAAGGGGCTCTTAGAAATCTTTTGATGAGAGTATCTTCAGAATCTGTTAAAGTCATATATGTCACTACTGTTTGGCATGTATACATTATGTTTTTTTCTAAATGAGAAGGCGGCTCTCAAGCCTTTGCATGTATATATATATTTTTTCTAAAGACTCTGCTCTTTATTAATATATAAACTGAAATTTGTTAACACATTTTCTTAACAAAACACAACTTTTCTTTATTCTGACTTACCTGGGGATTCTTTTCTATTTTGAGAGAAAATGCAGGACTGTTCCGGAGCAATGAGAAGTTACATTGCCAGCTCCACCTCTTGGCAGCCTATATTACCACTGATGCTGTCACAAATCTGAGCCCTCTCTCACAACACTGAAAAAGTCATTTACAAACACTCATCAGAATAGTTGACCTTCTGAAAAGCTCTGTGTGTTTTGAGTAGTTGTTAATGTTAGAAAAGCACGTGAATATCCACTTAATGGAGAAAAAATGAAATATTACCAGGATTTCTAATAACTATAATAGTTAGATTGATGCATAAATACATTTACAGAACTAACAATGCAAAGACATTACTTGTTAGTTTTTTTCGTGATATTGCCATTATTTTTATACAACATTTTCTATGGCAATAATTTAATATTTATGCTATTAATTTATCGACTAATGTTTTGCCTTTCATCTAGAAAGGAATCTCATGGTGCTATATAATTTTCACTTATTTATTACCCAGAATCTATAATCAAATATTCTATACGTAATTAAAGTTTTAAAGTACAAGTTTGACAGACCTACTTTTACAGATTTATTTATAATGTGTACAGTGTTCTTCCTGAATGTATGCCTGCAGGCCAGAAGAGGCTGCCAGATGACATTACAGATGGCTATGAGCCACCATGTGGGTTCTGGTAATTGAACTGAGGACCTCTGGAAGAACAGCCTGTGTTCCTAAACATTAAGATATCTTTCCAGCC
Organism: Mesocricetus auratus; assembly: GCF_017639785.1. Classification (NCBI taxonomy): domain Eukaryota; kingdom Metazoa; phylum Chordata; class Mammalia; order Rodentia; family Cricetidae; genus Mesocricetus; species Mesocricetus auratus. The sequence goes on from NW_024429190.1 coordinate 61,681,112, forward strand.
CCTCCTACTTGAATTTTTGTGGGGGAAAATGTCATACACTGACACTTCATAGTGTTTCTGAAAAACTTACTTCAAGCTGGTTCAGGCTTTGTACATGTAGTCATGAATTCTCTTGATACATGTGAGCACCTGTGTTGCTGTGTCTACATTAGAAGATGATGGATTTTTGCAGCTGTCCATGACTCTGGTTCCTATACTCTTTCTACCCCTCTTTCCACCATCATCCCTGAGCTTGAATGTGGTAGAATGTAATATATATATTCCCTTTGATGCTGAGCAACCTTGGCCAGTTGTGGATCTCCGTGCTAACTAAAAGCTTCACAGATGAGAGTTGAGAAATGCATCGCTATGTGGGTATAACCAAAAATTATTAGAAACAAAGTAAATGTAGGTTCTCTCTTAGGAATTATGACATGCCAAGCCATAGGTTTATGGCACTATAATAATGAGAGGTATGAGCTTCATCTTGTTGAATAATGGTATTTAAATCTAATCAGAAAGTGTGTAGTTTCCCACATGACATTTGTGACATTAGCACACCAGTGGGCATATCTTTCCAGACCAGCCATTATTATAGTTCACATGTTTCATATTGGATATCCTTGATCATTAATTTTCTCCTCCTGTAGATTACATTATTATTTTTGTTTGGTTTTTTGAGATAGGGTTTCTTCTCTGTGTAGGAGCCTGTCCTGGAACTCGCTCGGTAGAGCAGGCTGGCCTCGAACTCAGAGATCCACCTGCCTCTGCCTCCCGAGTGCTGGGATTAAAGGCGTGCACCACTAACACCTGGCTTGATTACATTATTAAAGCTAGCTACTATGGGTAAAACTTTCAGCTTAATTTTGCAATGTTTGTGACTCAGGTATGTCATGTCTTAAACAATAGGGCTTTACTATGAAATTCGGAAATAACTAATAGCAATGGCAGTTACTTATAATGTCTGAGGGCTATGAATTTTCACTGTACAACAACTCCAAAATAAGTAATCAGTTCCTAGGGTAACTCAATTTTGACTATGTTTATGAATGTATATGTATATATATGGAAGTTTCTATAGCAGGAAGATTACATGTGACTGTTTTCTTGAAAAGTATTTAGTGTATTACTTCAACACACACACACACACACACACACACACACACACACTCTCTCTCTCTCTCTCTTTTCTCTACCTTAATCATCTTCTTCCCTTGAAACGTGTACAAAATCTAGCTGGACCAAATACAAAAATATGAATAGGAGCCAATCATACAATCCCAATCTTAGCTCTAACACTAGTGGCAATTACTAACTGCAAGGAGATAAAGACAGATAGTTTTCTCTAGGCATACAATATCTGGTAACTCAACCAAACTGTTCCGGTGTAAAACACGGATCTAAGAATACTTGTTCAGAAAAATTGGTCTTAAAGTATTTTTTTAATGGACACCAATTTGGGTAGGTAAAGAAAAAGAATTTAATCAAAATGCATTATAAGAAACTCAAATACTTAATAAATTTAAATACTTCAATAAAGTGTTACAAAAACTTTCAAAAGGTTTTATACTTTATAAGTTTATTTTAATAAGGTTAAAACTTAAATATATACCCTAAGAGACTTTTTCAAAATTCTTCTTTCTGTAACTAGCTTATTCAGAAAAGGAGTTTCAGTGTGAACTGTGACCCATTTGCTAAATGTATCAAAGTTAATAGAACTTTAGAGCTAAATCCTATCATTATGCAATCTTAAATAAGATCATTTTAACTTTAATACCTAATAATATATTCAGACCAATTTCACTGCAACAACTCTTTTTTAGCCTTTACAAAGTACATAATTTCTAAATTTTTGATTCTATATAAGGAGCTAAGAAGCTTATAATTAAAACAAAGACATATCCATATCTTCCAAGAAATGTAGTAAGTTATTTCTAATATTGTCTTAAGTAATTTTCACTTTGTATGTTTTCAATTTGTTTTCTTATACCTCAATGCTTTTTCATCTCAAAAATGTAATTTTATATTTATTTCATAATTAACATTTGTAGTTTTACTATGCTCTCATGAAATATATAAAATATATATATATATATATATGTGTAAGGGGAGTAAATTAAGATCAGTAATAGTTTTGTTAAAGAGCACAGAAACCTGTAAGATGAAGCAAACTTGGACCTCTTGCTGATTCCGACAGACATGCATGTTATGTATGCATTTTGGAACATGTATGCACCTGAAAATGTTCTTAAAAGACCAATTCTTTGTAGAAACAGTTTAAATCCAAAATTGTCTTTGATCCTCTTGCTTCTGATAAATTATACCATTTTTTTTCTGTTGTTCTATAGTAGACTACCTAAGACAGGATCCTATAAGGTTTTCATTCTCATACTTTCAAATTTTACAAAGTTACAAACATTCTAATGTTTCTTTTAGGCAATTCTTTGGTTATAACATTACTTTCCCCATTATCTTCAAAATGTCCCTTCAGACTTGTCTTTCACCATGTCAAGATCCTTTGCATTACAAAGAGACCTCTGTGGGAGCCCTGCATTTACAACTGGGAAGTATGGTAATTAAGAGCTCTCTACCTCTATTTTCTCATGACTGTAAGGTGGAAAACAATGGGGTCTCTTGCTTCTGTTAGCGAATCCATTCATACAACAGAGATGTTCTGTGTACATGTCACAATATAATAACAGCCTAAATGGATTAAATTGCAGTGTGTATTAAACACGCAATTCATTCTGGCAGATGTATATAGATATTTGCAGGAAGCCACTTAACACTGTTCATATCCGGTTGCAAAGCACAAAGTGATACCTCATAGGGTTCCTCAAAAATCCATTCCTGGAAAGGACTGTTCTGAAACACATTTTCTAACATAACAAACCTTTTCATAAAATGAGTTGTGTTGTCAGTGGTGAACCATTTGCTAAATCAATTTCATGCTCTTTCTACAATTTCACCCACCCGCATTCTTTTTCCTTTCTTATTTTTTTTATTCTTTAGTTTTTGATGAAAATTCAGAAAGGCAGCAAAGTGCTGTTCCAATTTAATTTGTGGGTGAGACATTGAAGGACTGACCCCAAAGCACTGAGGTAGACAGAAACAGCTGCTGGGTAGCAGTGGCTGATTCTTTCAATGCCAGGCTTGTCTGTGTCACAGCACTCATATCTTTAACAGAAGTGAAATGCAACTGACAGCATGCTAATTAGTATAAATTGTTTTCCTTACCCAACTGCAACTTCACTCAAGAGCACTTGAAATGCATTAACAGTTAGTTCAGAAAATTAATTTATTTTAGCTTTCTGAAAATTTTCTGGTGATTCCTTTCCCCACAACTAAATTTATATGCTTAATTTATAGAAATTTTAAGAACACATTTTTGCATATTCAGCCTGCAATAGGTTCTTATCTATGAGAAAAAATAACCTGCAAACTTTGAGTGCATGTACTTATGTACAAACACTTAACTCCCACTTCTATTTATGCAATTACCAAACTATTTATTAACCCAAATATGAAAATATTAATTTTGGGGCTGTGAAACCAATAGTAAAGACACTAATTTTTCAAGGATTATTATGAGTTTATTCTGTTTCTTGAAACTGTGTTGGATGTTGAACTGTGTCACTTGGTAGAGGGTTTGCTGGAAAATAACATTTGAGAAAGTCACATCCTTTATTCTCGTCAGCATAGCTGACACTCTTTTGAAGGTCTGGAATTTGATTTTTAACTGTCTTCAGTAAGTTAAATACACTGCACCAAAGGAAGGAGCCAGTTCTATACAAAACATTTGATAAGAAACAGAAGTAAACATTGAAGTATAAATTTGGGATAGCAAATTCTCTTCATGGCACAACATTTTGTGGAGAGGAAATGAACAGGATAAAAAGAAGTAAAGACATATCCTTTATAGAGATTCAAGAGAATTTCAGCAATATCTAAATGCGTAAGTCTAAAAGCATATATTTAAAGATAACTAGGTTAGAGAATATGAATGTGTTTATTGACTTAAAAAGTATTTTCATCCAACTGGAAATGAAACGTGCATACAAACATCATGTAGGCAGACAGACAGACACATAGAGAGGCAGACATGTAAGCAGTGGGAGTTTCAAATTTAAGGACTCTCTGAAACATTCCTATAATGCATATTCCAACTAATATTGCTGTGTGCTATTCATCTTTGATGTCAGCACTCTTGAATTACATTCTGCTGGCTGATTATCTAATGCTAGTCTGTTTCACAGAAAATATGAATTTTTGTACTTAAAGTTTTCATAATCTAATATGAAATTTGTTTTATGCTTATGAGAAGGCATTGCAGAAACATAATTTGTAATCCAGTGTCATTGTGTTTTGAAAGATCAGGTATGGCATATCAAAAGAAACAAAATAGCAAACCGGTCATGTATACAATTCTTTCTTTGCTGCCTGGTGTTTCACCCTACACTTCTACTCCCTCACATGGCTCACTGTGAGGAAAATACATAGAATTGATCTTTAGAGTACAGACAACCATAAAATTTTATAGTATCTAAATGTCCTAAATCAATAGCTGTTTTAAGTACACTAGTTGGACATTATGCATTTCATGAAGGGAATTATAGTATTTGTTTATAGTAAAACCACTTTCATGTATGAATGACACAGTTAATATATCAATTCCTTAAAGTTTCTTACAAGTCAGTAACCCATAAATTAAAATAACACAATGAGTAAGTTGAAGTGATTTATAGAAAAGAAGCCTGCATACCAATTTCTTGTCCATCTTTTCTAATCTTTTGTTTTCTAGATGGATAACTGCCAGCCAAAGGAGTTCCTTTGCTTTTTTAAATAAGTTGATTTCTGAGAAGGACTCCTTTCAATGTCTCTACATGTTTTAGTGTAGGCTTGGTTTTGTGACGATTTTTACTGATCCAGGTCTTTTTTTCTTTTATTTTATTTTACTTTTAAAGACATGAACAGGGGTCCTTGTCCCCTACCCTTCTTCGGGGGACCATGAGTTTTTCTGTTGGGGTCTTCCTAGTTGTGGAGAGGGAGGAGAGATGACCAAATGAACCAAGACAGAACTGGTGATACCACTAGAAACAGTTGACCTAATGAGAGCATGCAGACCCTAGTAGTAAAGCTGGGGAACCAGTATTGCACCAAACTAAGCCCTCTGAATATGGGTACCAGCTAGGAGGCCTAGGTAGTCTATGGAACCTCTAACAGTAGAGCCAGTGTTTATTCTTAGGGCACAAATGGACTTTGGGAGATCATTCCCTATGGAGGGATACTATTGCAGCCCAGATATAGAGAGGAGGGCCTGGGCCCTCTCCCAAATGATGTGATAGACTTTGATGATCCCCCATGGAGGGTCTCACTATCCCTGGGGAGTGGATGGTGGGTGGGTTGGTGGGTTGGTGGGAAGCATGGGAGAATGGGGGCATGAGGGAATGGGGGTATGGATATGTAAATATAAGCGTTTCTAAAAAGAAAATAATAATTTTCAATTTATGTTAAGTTAAAATGTAAAATTCACTTACAGGCAGATATTCTAATAAAGTAAACTTGAGTACTAAGAAAAATATAGACAGGACAGGAGAATGGTTGTGAGCATTACAGAACAGCATTTCAGCAATTTTAACCAAATAAAATTATATTTCTACATATTATTTATACAATGTAAAATTAAACAAATTACAACAAACTTCCCAAAATCCTGAAACATATTTTTATTAATGTAAATCTCTAACAAAAATAATTTCAACCTTTTAAATAAATTATCTTCTTTAGTCCTTCAAACTAGTTTTTTTCAAAAACATGCATAATTTAATTGAAGAAAATGTTAATATTATTCTCTATATTTAGGTTAGGTAACATCTTTAGAAAGAATTGTAATTCTAATGAAAAATCAGAAGAAAATCTTTTTAAAACATTTTTTCTATTCTCTTTTTTAAAATTAGAAATAATCTTGTTTTACATGTCAATCCCAATTCCTGCTCCATTCCCTTCTCCCCTGCCCCCCACCAAACCCCTAGCCCATCTCCTTTCTGCTTCCTAGGGAGGGTGAGAACTTCCAAAGATTTCTTCAAAGTCTGTCATATCATTTGGAGCATGTGTCTAGACTAAGAGAGTATACCTCTGAGCTGAATGGGCTCCCAAAGTCCATTTGTATACTACGGATAAATACTGATACACTACCAGAGAACCCATAAATTGCCCAGGCCTCCTAACTGACACCTAAGTTCAGGGGGTCTGGTTGGTCCTATGCTTGTTTCCAAGCTATCAATCTGGAGTTCATGAGCTCCCCCTTGTTCAGGTCATCTATTTCTGTGGGTTTCTCTAGCCTTGTCTTGACACCTTTGCTCATCACTCCTCCCTCTCTGCAACTAGATTCCAGGAGTTCATTTCAGTGTTTAGCTGTGGGTGTCTGCTTCTGCTTCCATTAGTTACTGGATGAAGGCTCTAGGATAGCATATAAAATAGTCATCAATCTCATTATCGGATAAGGGCATTTAAGCTAGCTTCTCCATAATTATTTAGATTCTGAGTTGGGGTCATCCTTGTAGATCTCTAAACATTTCCATAGTGCCAGATTTCTCTTTAAACCTAAGAAGAAATTCTTATATGAGTGAAAAAATATAATCTTATCAATTTCCTCATTGATATGGGATTCTAAGCAGAAAGAGTTTATAAATAATCAGGGTCATTTTCAGCAAGCTACTTGCTGGGTACTACCTGGTCACTATATTAGCTTCTTCTGATGCAAATGGCATGACCCATTTCAGAAGAGATGATTTCCCATGCCTATCGTGGATTCTACTCATGTCTAGAGAGTACTTTAAGACAAATGAATGCAAGAACAATGGCTGCAACTACCCCCTGTAGAGCTAAAATGATCATAAATTCTTAAAGTGTAACGTAGAAATTCATTATGCAATGCATATAGCCAAGAAGCTTGTTCTGCTGTATGGTATTTCCTTCTCTCTCTCTCTCTCTCTCTCTCTCTCTCTCTCTCTCTCTCTCTCTCTCTCTCTCTGTGTGTGTGTGTATGTGTGTGTGTGTGTGTGTGTGTGTGTGTGTGTGTGTGTGTGTTTCCTGACTAAGGACACATTTCATAACATGGGGTTGAGGGAAGAGAAATAATATGATCAAAGTAGTTTAAATTAAAAAAGTCAGACAATGCATTTTTGATGCTCTCATCTCACCTTTTCTTCAAAACAAATATTTTGGTTTTCAGGGTCAAATCAAGAGTACATAGGATTGCTGTGGTTTACGAAAATTTTCTCCCAGTATCTCCCCACAGCATTTTATCAAGTACATGCTTTTTCAATTTTATTAATTTTGACAATATTAATTTCTCTCTTACTGTCTGTTCTATTGCATGGAAGACACACCATAAGCAGGTAACTTCTATACAGGGAAGAATTTTATTGGGAGTTTGCACACAGTTTAAGAGACTTTGGTCATTAACATTATGGCAAGGATCATGGTAGCATCCAGGCATGTACTGGAAGAGTAGTTGAGAGCTACATCCTGATTTATAGGGAGAGAAAAATAAAGCAATACTGGGCATTGGATGGGCTCTTGAAACTTCAAAGGCCACCCCCAAGTGACCCATGTCCTCCAACAAAGCCATACCTGTTCCAAGGAAGCCACAACTGCCACACCTCCTAATCATTGAAAGGGTATCAAAGAGTTCCACTCTCTGGTGACAAAGCATTAGCCATTGTCATTCAAATCTCCACAATCATCTTGCTTATTATTTTCATTATTTGTTTTCATGTTAGTAGTTATTTAACCTTCATGGCAGGCATTCTAGAGATAACAACAATGTAGCAGCCTAGAACATGATTGGACATAGATAATTAAACTGAAGCTTCTATAGCATCTCATATCTTCTAAGCACAAGTCACTTAAGTAATGTGTGAAATAAAGACAACCAATTAAGAGACTTAGGAAGATATTCTCTGTATCTTGCATTACTATACTCAGTCATACACATAAAATTCATATGGCATCTGCAGCTGAAAACACATGTCTCTGGCCATGGATTTCAACTTCCTTACATGGAATACAAAAGTATGCTTTTGGATGGAAGTAAAAATTAAAAATTGGAAGAAAAGACAATATGCCCTCCTTACTCGTTTTTTTTATATGTGAGTAGATTTTGTAATGATTGCAGTGTTTTCAAAATCTTTTGAAAGTTTTGAAAATTTCCAGATATACATATTCATATTATTGACATATAAGTTTAATAGTTTATACAAAGTACCAAAAACTTTTATAAGTATACAGTTATTAGGATATTATTCCACAATTAGAGGAAAAACAGTCTAAATACCTAATGGTGGAGTTACTTAGTAAGTTTATAATATATTATATAGTGAAAAATTATATAACCCATAAAGTCAGTTTCTAAAACACTAACTATAATGGCAAAACTTGGCAATACTACACAAAAGGTAATAAGTGGGCTGGTGTTTTTTGTTGTTGAGTACTTGTCTAGTATGTGTAATGCCCCAAACTCTTACCAGAGATAGAATTTTTAGTAAACTCTATCTCACAAAAAAAAAACATTGGTTTTGAATTAATATGTTGCCAGGCACAGACACTAATAGAATTCAGAAAATAATGAAGGAGTAATCTTAGGATAATAACAGAAAACAGACAGATTGATCAAATGAATAAATCAGACAGAAAAATTCAAGAATGAATTTGTGCAGTTTTAATAGCTACTGAAATATAGGGCACATTTTACATTATTATTACTCAACTACTAGGACAAACAGTTACTAGAGTCCTGCAATCCCTAGAAATTTAATAGTTCTTCTCATATTATCTCATCAGGTCCAAACTCTACCCTGTAACCACTTTCATAATAATATAAAAATATGCACTTTCCCCATACTACTTCATACAGGGACTCATGTGTCTAAATACTCTGCAAAATAGACTCTTCACTGACTTTCAATGTTCTCTCTGTATGGTGATAGGAATGTTCTGCTAATCACTTTTCACTTACACATTGTGTTACTTATCACCCTGTGAAGGAATAACATGCAATCAGGATTAGTTCTAAGTAAATATTAATAAATCTATAAATGCACCTCTGGAACTCAATGCTTATTCCAAATAGTTTGTGACAAAATGACAAATGGCATGATATTTGCAACTTCTGCCATGAATTTTGAGATCTAGAAACATTCCCATTCAGAGTTCTCCATGCATGGGAAAAAAGTTATTAGTGCATACTAAACAATTAATAAGTGTGGTATACCTGGGATGTGTGTGAAGTTGTCACCAGACAGCTTTTTCCTATAGTCATCTCTCTGAGCATTGACTCATCCATCATATTGAGTATTTAAATGGCAAGAAATGAGCAAAAGACTGACATGCTCCACAGGCAATGGAACAAGACAGTTTTTCACACAACAAAGCTATCTAGAGCCTCACAAACCCTGTGTGCAACCACAGAAGGATGGAAATGTAGAGTGACAACACAGTTCAACACAGAATTACATTAAAAAGGTATATCTTCCCTGCGCTGTTTACCTGTCATCCCAGAAACACACATTCACTCAAGGGAAAGTGAGGGCTGAAAGGACTTGTTACTAGCGGCAGATTTTCCCCTATTTTCCTTATTTCTTACCAGGAATGATTTTTAACTTACTTTGTTATGGTACTCATGCGGGAAAAGCTCAAGAGGCTCTGACAGATGGGTGTTGAGAGTAGCACCCAGGGAGTTCCGGCCAGGGCTTCACACTTGCAAACATTGGTTCCTTTGCTAGCCACATACTATCTCTGTGTGTGGAAATGACAATTCTTCCCCAATTCAATTTATGCATTAATTTATAATTAGCCAATATATAATTAATATGTAGCAGCGAATGTAAATTAAAATGATACACAGTTTGTCAGTTTTTGTGATGCAATTATAAACCACAAACTAAGGATTACTGAGTTCATGGAGACTGTTGGTCTAGTGGAAATGCCTCAGTCATGTGGGAGATGAAATGAGAGTGGACTTCAAATACAATGCTTAGTGATTTACATCTTTCCTTTTTTTCCAGTGACTTCCAGAAACTCTGGTTCTAATTCTATTGATACTTCAGTATCTAGGTTGTTAGCTTTTTATTCATGTAACATGCTTAACCTGAGTTTTAATAATCTTATTTATTTTGAAAATAAAGCATGAATAATGGAAATATGCAAAACTTCTCTAGAACTTTATCATTGGAAGGGTAATAATGAACTTAAGTAATGATTGCATAAATTAACTAACTTGAATGGATTTTTGTTGTTATTCCCTGAACCCTGCTTCAATCACAAGAGCCTCAATAAATACACAACAGTTTCCCTCATAGGCTATTCCTCTTTTATGCATAACAGAACAGCTTTAACCACAAAGAAATGACAGAATTGCTTTTAATTTATAATAAATTTAAGCTACCCAGTTATTATATGAATGCACAAGTCCAGGAGGTATAAAATAAGATGCCTTTCAAATACTAAAGTCAAATAATTAAATATTTCCTAAAATGGTACTGTTTAAATTCTAAAAACTAAAAATATAGTAAATGCAAAATGTACTTTTAGGTCAATAAAGTGAAATCATAGTAATGTTTAATTAAGCCTAATTCTGATTACAATACTAAAATAATAATTATCTGACAAAATCCCCGAGTTTGCGAAGTCATTCTTAGCAAAAGCTCCTCTGTATTGCCGAGAAGTAAATGAATATACAGACATTTTCTGAGTGAGTTTGAGGCAAGTCTGGTCTATACAAAGCATACTAGCACAGCTAGTGCCAACAAATAGTGACCCTGGTGGAAAAAGACTAAGGAAATCTGGTCATCTTAACTACTTATAAACTCCTACTTGATTTACTCAACATAACTATAGATGTGTTTTCCTTCCCCATTTTTCCAGTGTAAATTCCATTAGCAGAAGGGATGGAGAAAGAGAATACTGGAAATCCACAGGTAATACTGGGCTGCAGGCTTGAACTACCGCAACTTATATTGAGAACGCCACCCATGCTTGGTGGCTGGGCAGTCTCAGTAAGCAGAGGGAAACAGAAACCCAGACCTGACAGCTTTATCACTTTACATGTTCAGGGAGTATTGAGCCATAGATGTGTGAGAAAAGCAGAATGTGGACAGCAATTAAAGTACTGCAAATTTGTAAAGACTTCCACTATGTCATAAGTATACTTGCATTAAGAGTTCATCAAAGACTTAAATAAATTGTCATTGAGGTCTCCTAAAAATATCTGCATAATGTTTACCATCAAGATTTATACAATGAATATTAATAAAGTAAGCATACAAGGATGAAATAAACGTTCTGAATGTTGATTCTAACCACTTGTAGCCTGGTTTCAGAGCCTATAGCTATACACTTTGTGGTATAGCATTTATGCTTTGAAAAGCAGTAAGATTGTAATGTGGGGAATAATCAAGAACTACAGTAATTTAGTCTTTAATTGGATATTAAACTATGAAAGGCAGCTCAATGTAGGGAACAGCTATGTGGTATTTTAAGATAGAAATCATAATGTAAAGCTTGATGTTATCTAGCAGGTGCAGTGCTTTTTTAATTTTTTCTAAAATATTTAAGCTCATGAAAAACTCATATAACAATTATATTTTCTTTAACAACATGAATAAGAAAATGTTGAACACATGTAATTTAAATTTTCCAGAGCATTTGCTATATTGTGTCTATTATTATTTTTGGATGCCTAGATAAGCAAAAAAAAATCAATGAACATGAAGGCTAATTAGTAATTTAGGATTGTGGTAGTAGAGTTCATGTAATGTATCTATGAGATACACAAACAATGAAAAAAATAACTAAGGTTATGTTTCCCTAGTTTGCCACATATACTTGTGTTTCATCACATTTTTTAAAAAACCTTAGTTATAACTTTAGAAATAAAATTAGAAAGACTTAGAAATAAATTTGCCATTATGACTTACATTTTCTTCAGATTCAAATATATTCTCATTTTACTGTGTTTATGTCCAGCAAATACTGTGTCAACTAATACAACAATATTGATACAGCTTAGTGTTAATTGCTTGCTTAGCTTTGCATAGCTATGAGTTAAATATACAAAGAAAAATAATATGAAGCAAACCAGGAGTTGAAAAACTCTGATATTTCTACGCACAGAAATTTCAAGAACTTCTAGGAGCTGTCGGCGTTGTCTCTGTTCCCTTAAGCACTGGGATAACTTCCTATTGATGCTCATTTAAAGAACCGGTGACTCCCAGAAGAAAAGATATTTTTGAGCGACTTGAGTGACACAGATTAATATTTTTAAACTATTTAAAGATGCAATCCCCTGTAATGATATTTAAAAAGGATGTAGAAGAGCACATATCTGAAGTTCAAACATTGTTAAGCCTGATAATAGCACAATGGCTTAATTTTCCAGAAGAAAAGGCTCCAAGTTTGTTTTAAAAGGGTTATAGCAATTATTTACAAAAATAATTCCCACTATAATGCATGGAAGTCTACATATAAATATCTGCATATTGTTTAATTGTAATTTTCCTATCTGGGCTGACAGTGCTCTGCCACAACCCAAAGACCACTAAACAGAAAGCAAATTCCAGACTTAAGATGCCCTTATTTGAATAGTTTGTCAGGGAGTTCTAAGAGACTCCCCAAATGTACAGTCTTTCTATTGCCCTTGACTGCCCCATGGAGGTTGAAGGCAAGTACCTACTGATAAAGATACCATACACTTCAGAAACAGAGCCAAGAGACTCCTGAGCTAGAACTGATCTGAACGTCTCTACCAGAAGGCACCATGGAAGCTTCCAAAAGAGGAGGAAACCAATAGTTGAATCATCTATGTTGATCATGAACCACATCCAGATCATGGCAGAATAAACCTTTGGGTTATATCTTAGTATTAAACAACAGCTATCCAATTGAACTTATAACCTGATCAACATGTGGAAAACCAGTCCAAATAATAATCTATAAATATTTGCTCTTATACCCACAGATGCGTTCAGTCTTAACTCCCCATCAAGGAAACTTCTCTTTGTAACAGATAGAAACCACTGTAGAAAACCAAAAGTGATCAAAACACAGTACCAACAGATACATTTCCAAACCTGTCCCATATGTAAGCCTTGGAGAACACTGCAGAAAAAAGGATGAAAGACTGTAAGAGCAAGAAGATCTTGGAGTTTGCTATGAGATTGTGTCCCACTAATACATCCATAAATCTTTCAAATATGATTGTCCAAATGTGAGCTAAACAAGGATGACACCAATGAAAATGTCAAAGAGGACAGAGAAAAACCCATGAGACTTCAACCCTACCCAAAGAGGAAGACTGGGAACAGGAGAGATAATCTTCCCCGGACACAAGCATACCAATTAGTTGTCCAGTGACAAAGAATAAGTCCTGAAATATATGTGTACATATACAAATAATATTATAGGGATTTAACAGGTTATCTTTAGAATATATATGTATATAAGTATGTATACATGTAACTATGTACATATAACTATGCAATAACAATTGTGTATAAAGAGGCCATGAATTTGAAGGATAGCAATGAGGGTTTTGAGAATGGTTTGGAAAGAGTAAAGAGATAGGAGAAAAATTGTAATTATATGATAATCTCAAAAATAAAATAAAAATGACTTCTCCACTCTTTCATGGGAATTCAATCATCAAAAATTTATTTAGTTTATTGTTTTCACAGTCATTTTCTTAAAAATTAGTAGCTACACTTATATTATATGACCATAATTGCAAGTCAAATAATTCCACAGCTAAAAGAAATAAAATTATGTAATCAAGAAATCCATGGAATATGTGACATAAAACAGCATTTTTTTTATTTATGCTAGTATAAGGATGACCTCTAGTGATCTAAACAGATGATACCAATTGGCAAGCTAAGCAATAGTGTAGAGACCACCTCGAATGCCTATTCCTGATAATGAACTTGATGTCTATAACCATCCTGGAGCCTTCATCCAGTGACTGATAGAAACAGAGGCAAACACCCACAGTTAAATACTGAACAGAACCCAAGGAACCCAGCGACAGAGAGAGAGGAGCAAAGAGCAAATTGGCAAAGAATGGGCTGGCAAAACCAGCAGAGACAGCTGATCTGAACAGGGGAGAGCTCTTGGACCCCAGACTGACAGCTGGGAGGCCAGCATGGGACCGATCTAGACCCCTTGAATGTGAGAGTCAATGAGGAGGCATGGGCTACCTATGGGGTCCTGAGCAGTGGATCAATGTTTATCCCTCGAATACTAACAGACATCATGTGTCCATAACACAAAGAGGGTTGCTCTCTCTGCCTGGACTCTTAGGGAAGTGCCTGGACCCTATCCTGAATGAAATGATAGACTCTAGATATCCCCTATGCTGAAGGAATTGGCAATAGGTGCGGGAGGATGGGGGGGGGAGAGGGAACTGGGATTGACATGTAAAACAAGCTGTTTAAATTTTTTAAAAAATGTTAAAAAATACAGCATTTTTTAATAAAGATTACCCTGATTTGAAAGTAATTGAGAAAAACAACAAATTCCTTAGTAGTCTCTTTTCTTCTTAAAATTAAGAGAGAAATTTACAGAACTAACCACCCTCCTCCCTGCTCTCCAAGAAAACACAAAGTCTGGTCACATCACTGTAGCAAATCTTAGACCTTCACCAGGCTAAAGAAGGCAACAGCTGTCTGCATGTCTTGCTTCTAATGAACATTTACCCTTATTTTTCTTCTAATTATTTCCCTTCCCACAATTTATTGTCTAGCAGAGAGAATCCAGTGAGATGTGGGTAAAACAGAGTTTCTTGTGTACTTGTATGCATGAAGATAAACTGTTTTTTTAATAATGGAGATTCTTAATACTTAATACTTAAGAAATGTAAAGCGAAAGGATTATTTTTATTTTAAAAACAAACTTTTCTCATTTTACATAAAATCCTGGTTCCCACTTTCTCCTTTCCTCCTGCTATTCTCTGCTTCCCCCCAAACTCCCTCTCCCCCCACTCCTCAGAGAGGGTAAGGCACAATACTTTGCTGCAGGACCAAGGCCCTCCTCCCTGCATCTCGGTTGAGCAATGCATCCCTCCAAAGAAAATGGTCTCCAAAAAGCCAGTTCAAGCACTAGGGATAAATCCTGGTCCCACTGACAGTAGCCTCACAGACTGCCCAAGCCACATGACCTTCACCCATAGTCAGAGGGCCTAGTTTGGTCCTATGCAGATTCCCCTGCTATCAGTTAGCTCCCACTAGGCAGGTCAACTGTTTCTGTGGGTATCCCCAAATTGGTCTTGACACGTTTGCTCATGTTATTGCTCCTCCCTCCTTTTGAAAGGACTCTGGAAAAGTACTTTTTAGGACTACTTTGAACCTGTCTCAATTCTAGGATTAACATAAGAACCAAGTAAAGAGGCTCCATGCCAGGTCATCTGCTTCTGACAGCGGTGGTATTTGAATGCATCTACCTAAATTCTGTGAAACATCAACTGGTACTGTGCATGCCACAGGCTCATACATATTATGTAGACTAAAAATAATTTCTCTTTAAAAACATCAGCCTTAAGATCCTTTTAGTTTATTACTTTTTATTCTATTAATTCATATGAACATTTCCATTTTTGTTTGTATGAACTTGCCATAGAATGAATCTTCAATTAGACTTTGTAATATCTTCAATGTGTTTTATGTACTTAAGTTAACTAAAGGACAAGGCTGATTCTTTGACATATTAACTATTTAATAATGAAGTTTCTCAAGGCAAAACAAACTGTGTCAGGAATGTCATGAGATAAATATGTATTAGAACTGTATTCCACTGTAATTGTTGCAAGCATGTCTTAAATTTTGACAAAATCGTGGAGGACTGACATGTTAAATGAAATATTAAAAAATGTGTTCAAATAGGTTAGAAACTTATGAACTCATATTTTACAATATTTTGTATTATACAGACTACAAAACAGACAGAAATGGAATTCTCCATCAGTCTCCTAGATCATGAGTTGTCCTTTCAATTTCCTAAATTAATTTAGAATAAAATAAAAAAAAACCTTATTGGTTTGCACTGAAGGACATAAATGTAATAACTTAAAACTCATCACTCTTCCTCTGCTATGTTAGATATATTTAAATTTTTCCATATGGCAAACAATCTATGACTAATTTTCCAAGTGTTAAAATTATTTTTTTGGTCTGAGTCAGGGGAGCATGCATTTTTACATATACCTTATATAACCTTCTATTTCAAAATCTGTACTATTCAAATAATGTTTTGTTTCTTCTCCTTTGAAAAGCAGAATTACAAATTATTGCTTTAATATCAGAAGTTACTAGCAATTGGTATGAACAGAAGAAGAGGTTGCAAACTTTTTTAAATCTTACTATAAGTGAAAACATGAAAAATGAAGAAGCAGTAAGATGACATTGAAATTGCCTGATAACTTAACTTCAGTTTGGTAAAGTGTACAGATATATCTAAATTTTTGTTTGTTTCAGAGTGAGGAAGGAAAGCTACGGTTAAAGTCATCTTATGGATTTGCGTTGATCTTGGAAGCTCCTCATTGGTGATAAGGACCTCATTGTGGAAAAAAAGGAAAAGCAGGTCTTCAGCTCTCCCATGTGCCCTGAAGTCTGCAATGGAGTGAAAGCAAAGAAAAGGACCAGGAGATTGTTTCAGGCTAGTCATCCTATAGTTTTAAAAATGATTTTAAATAGGAAGTCTATTTTGTAATGCAGAACAGACTAGTCTGGAACACATGCACATCTTGCCCTTTCTTAGCCTTTCGAATTCTGGAATTACAGGCATGTGTCTTATGAATGTCAAACTCAACTTCACAAATGTAAACACATAATAATAAATACATAAACTTATATTGTTCATAACAATTACCTCTACTTTTCTATTGTAAATTGTATGTCCTATATAAGAGAAGAAATAAACAATCCTTGAGAAAAACACATTTCCATATTTGAATCCCACAACAAAATTTCTTACTAGATTGTTAATTAGTAGACAATTGTTTACAAATGCATATTTATGTTCATTAAATTCAAACAAAAATAACTTGAGCCCATATGTCAGTTCTATATAAAAGTGGTACGAATTAGAAAAAAAATGCAAAATTCCTTCTCACAAGGAACTATAGTTGAGAGAGAGAAAGAGAAAATTAATCCTAAGAACATTTTTAAAAGCTGACAGTATTGAAAGAGAAATTATTACCACTGAAGACAGTATTAACAAATTATTCTTTGTAAATAAATTTAAAGTGAGAAAATAAAAGTATAATAAACAATAGTGATTAATCACCATTATCTTGCTAGCTTTGCTAGCTTATATCCTAAAAAAGAAGACATTATTCATTCTTCCTTCTATCCATTTTTTGTAGATGGGATTGACACTTTCAGAACTTGTCTATGAGTATATGAATTAATATGCATGTCACCAATAGAACAGTAAAATTAAATATGACAATTCTTGATCAAGATTTTGTTATGGAACGAACAACAATTTACAGTTGGATAAAGACCCAGCAGAATAAAGACCTGATTGCAGTAATGCATAATGCATACAGCCCATGGTACTAATTAACCTTGTATTCCAGGAAGAGATGGTAGAACAATGAAGCTAATTTGATGGTGGTCCAGCACTTTTCCCTATGGCTTGTGGTTGTCACTCTTCAGAACACACTCTATTTGACTTTTTTATACAAGAAAGATATGGTTGCTATTGTACTTCATGTTATCAATGAGAGAAAGGAATTGCATTTTCAATCTTACACATTTACTCAAATTGGTAAATACATACCCTTATGAGGTTACATAAATGATGCTCAATATTAATTCATTAATCACATCATATGTTGTTTTGATTAATATATCAGCTAATTTAGTGAATATCCACAATTCATTTTCAATCCTTTCATTCATTTATCTATGATTTTCTATCATCTTAAACTACTAAAATGAGTTAAATAGGCAAACTATACCTCAAATTTACATTGGGAATATTTTCCCAAACCAATTCCATCATTAGTTCTAAACATAACCATTACCCTTCTCAGTTTTATGACTAAAATTTATAAATTGTATTTGATTTAAATAACATTTTCATTTATTTTACATAACAACTATTGTTTCCCCTCAGTCCTGTCCTCCTGCCTCCCCAGCCCCTTCCCATCTACACTGGCATCCCTTCCCCATCCACTCTTCCTCTGTCTCCATTCAGAAGTGGGCAGGCCTCCCATGGACTTGAACAAAGCATGGCACATCAAGTTGAAGTAGGACAGAGCTCCTCCTTTTATCAAGGCAAGGTAATCCAGCATAGGGAACAGCCAGGTAAGTGCCAGACACAGGCCCTAGTCTCATTGCTAGGAGACTTACAAAGAGAACAAGCTACACAACTGTCACATGAAGAGGGCCTAGGTTGAAACCATTTAGACTCCCTGTTGGTCCAGAGTTCATGAGCTCCCATGAGCTCAGGACATTGTCTCTGTGGGTTCCCCTATGTTATTACCCCCTATCTCATACAATCCCTCCTCTCTTTATTCAGTAGGACTCCCTGATCTCCTCCCAATGCTTGGCTGTGGATCTCTGCATCTGTTTCCATCAATTATTGGATAGAGTAACTCTGATGACTAAACTTTTGATGCAAAACAAAACGGTTTCCTGCTCTTCCTAAGAATATCAAGCATTAATGTTTTAGCTATCATATTCAAACCATCATTTACATGTATCTTTTAAATCATAACAGTTCAAATTTCTATTTTTCTTTCCCCTTCTATTTTTCATTTATATTAAAAATATTTTTTCATAAAATGTATTCTGATCATGGTTCCCCCTCCCTCATCTTCTCATAGATGATCTCCATCTCCTCCCCATCCAACACTATGCCCCCCTCTCTTTAGAAAACAAGTCTCACTGTGTATCCAACTATACTTAAGGGAAGGCCCTATGCAGTGGACAGCCAACTTAAATGAACTGATAGCAATTTCAAAGTTGTTTGACTCACCATGTTTTGTTCAGGCATTTATTCCCTTACTAGCCTCTTGCTTATATATTTTAGTTTCTGATTTTGTCTTTTTTATCTGTATGTTTGTCTTTGTGTATGTCTAGTGTGTATGTGTGTGTGTGTGTTATGTATATATTTTCTGAATTAAAGTAATATAAATGGAATCACCAAACAATGGGGACACAAAGCCCCTCCTAGCCATCTCTTGCCAGCAAATGAAACATCCAGTGTCAGGAATGGGTTACCTTAAGTTCCTTCTTTTAAATATCCCTAGATAGAGCTTATACTAGATATAATTTTAGGTTTTGGTTGGCATGACTTATCTATTTGGCCCTCCTCCAAGTACATGTGCTCCAGTATGACAAAGAACATTTACACACCTGCTTTCTATTACATATTTTTAAGTAGCATTATGAGAACAAGCAGTTTGTAAGATCCAAAGCTGAATTCCTCATATAAAAAGGAGTCTACAACTTTTTAATATAAATATAAGGTTTGTAACCTTGGTGTGTAAGTGTAAACTTACTTTTAAAAGGTTATATATATGCATATGCCTATATTATATTTTTAATATATTCTTTATTGACTTTTTTACGTGTATATGATGTGATTTTATCGTCTTCAGCCCTATGGTACTCTTCTTCCCATCCTGCACACTGAACTCTGTCTTCCCCCCAAATTTCTTAGTTTCATGTCTTCGTTTTTTTTGAGTGTGCTCCAATGAGAATAATGTTTAATTAAGCTTATTTAAATGAGCATGGAGGAGGGTTATTTATTGGGTTTCTGATCTATGATGACATCACCGAAGAAAATTACTTCTTTTCTTCCAGAGACAATTAACTCCCACTATTTCTTCATATCTACCTGCCAAGCAGGAAGCACCCACTTTCCAGTGTCACAATCGTGCAATAACAGTTATGGATCATTCAATGGGATCAAATTCATTCCTGTTTAGTGCAATCCTTGTAAAAAGCCCAGGGTTTGGATCATTGAAACCACAAGGATATCTGAAAGATCTTTCAATTAATGATGATTAACTAAGAAGAGCAAATTCTGGTCTTCATCTTCTAGCTTTCAATTGCCAATAGATCCTCAGCTGAGGGTGGATTTCATGTACACTTCCCCTCACCATGTTGGTATTTGATCTATCTTGAACTTTCACAGAGCATGGACATGCTGTCATAACTGCTATATTAAACAGTGGTTTTTGCAAGTTTTGCTTTTCAATTGTAACACATCTATTTACATATATTTTTTGTCACTGTGTGTGCACAAGAAATTGTCATAAGGAAAACCTTTGGGTGCTTGTTTGTGAATATTTGCTTACTAGTAGATTTCTAATGATGGTTTTTATAATGTTATTTACAACAAAGAATCATTAAAAACAACATGAAAATTCTTTAAGGTACCTTGTCATGAATTTTGTTTCTGTTGCTCTATGGTGTCAGAACTGGTTGTAATAAATGATTTATTTATCTTGTTACTGGGTCACAAGGTACAAAATTTGATTTGCATTTGAATTCTGCACCCAGTATCTCTTCACACCCAATTACGTTATCATTGCTTATATATCACACCCACAAAACAAAATAGAACCAAAAAAATGAGCACAATATTTTAACAAAGTATCACTTTGATATTTCAGAAAACGTTTCTTAAAAAGCTTTCTTGGGATCAGAAAAAAAAAAGACAAATAAACTTTGTTGTGTAAGAATGAACAAAAACAGAAGCAGGAAATGTATGGCAAAGTTACAGCACCCTTACGGCTTTGCATTTTGGACTTAAAAAAACAAAACAAAAATATCTCTTTTACCTTCACTTGGACGTTCTCATAGAAAGCATGGTACATTATAAAGTTCTTCCTGTTTGTGAATCTGAACTTTGAAGCTTCATGTGCCCAGGAAAAGAACTGGATATTGTGTGTTCCCCCTCCAACACTCCCACAGCTTTACTTTCTTTAGCATTTCAATTCCCTACCATTACACATTGCAGTTGCATTTATTTGTTTTGTGATTGTATGAACTTTCAGGGAGTGAACATGCCATGGTATACATGTGGGAGTCAGAGGACAATTTGTGAGAGTCAGTTTTCTCCTTTAATAATGTGTGTTCAGGATAGAACCTGGGAGTTAGGCTTGGATGCAGGCCCTTTACTCACCGAGCAATCTTAACCCAACTATCCCCACATTAATAGCTATTCTCCACATCAGTATGTCATTTTTACTTTCTTAGTGTGTTATCTGAAAAGAGGGGCTGAAACTCCTATAAAAAATGTCTTTCCTTCTTGATTCGGGGTACCTCTCTCTCTTGTTTACTTCATTACGGCTCACACAGGACAAAAGATTAAGCTCACAGATGACATAGTAAGAGAGTTTCAAATGAATCTCAATGTAGAATATGTAACGGGGAAGAAAAATCCTGGTTGACATAAACACACCTGGGATCGAACATCAGCTACTGCTTTCCAGTTCTGGTTTGTATGATCGGGCTAAAATTAACTTTCTTGGCTCCAGTTGCCCCAGAAACGGGCTCAGAGGATGTTGTCATGTTTAAGGGAGAATATGAATAAAACATTTAGCAGTGCAGGCACGCAGCAGTTCTGAACTCATGTGTCATCTCTTCTGCTTGCCTTACCAACTCAGCTGAAATATCCTGACAAGTCTGATATTCAGGATCTTAGGTCTTACTCCCGAAGATGTGGATAATTTCTACCATACTCTTGCCTTTTAAGTGCTACATCTAAGACAAACTTTTCGCATTAGTGCACTTTTGTGTTTCCCAGAGCAAGGTCCTTGACCTTGTTTAAGTGTACTTTCTACAAACTATAGGTAAAAATAACTCCTGCCATCCTGAGCCAAAGTTTGGGAACTCAGGCCAGCATCACTTCCATGACAGCAGAGAGCCCTTGGGAAAATTTTCACCTTCATCAAGCTTTTTCCCAAAGCTCAGATTTCTCACCCAGTCTTGTGCTTCCTGAATGCTTAATTTCTTCTTTCCTTTCATGAATGAGCTCACCAATCCTGTAACACATTTAATCACTTGCAGCATGCCTGCTTGCTCAATCTTATTTCTGTCAAATTTACATCAAGTGTGTGACTACTCCACTAATGCAAAGAATACTCAGAAAATATGCTAGCGTTTCCAGGCTTTGGAATGCAGAGCTGGCCTGGTGTATAGAGTAAGAGATATCTCATCTCAAATTTCCGCACTCTATCGTTTAGAGGGCAGGTCAATATCACAGAGTATTGCTCACAACAACAAATGCAGACCTAAAGCTGAAAAGAGAAACATATTTTCAAGATGCAGCATTTGGTTAGAGTAATTTCTCTTTAAAACTGTTCTTAAAAAATAAATAACACTTGAACATATCACTAAAAGTTAAAGGGATGAGCAGTCTCCCATCAGTCATGACAGATGTGGGTTGCAGAACAAAAGTGTCCTCTAGGATGTTCAAGTATTTGATCCAGTTAAATCAACATCTCACTGTTAGCCTACTTCCTTATAGGCAGATAAATAACTAGGGGAGAACCTTGGCTCAGACTTGTGGCAGTTTTTTTCTTTTTTGTTTTTCTCCTGGAATGTGTAATGTAAGTGACTGATGACCAACTGCCTCTGCTATTCTTGCCAACAAAGCAATAAAACTGCAACAACTGTTTCTTCCAACTTCTTGTTATTTTGTGCATTGTATTCCATTCTTTGTATACATTCCAACCTCTCTGAGAATTGTTCAGGTGAATTTGTCCTAGGGAATTACTTAAATCCATTGTGAGCTTTGACTCAGTAGCCATCCTCATTTTTGTTTGAATAAACTGGCTTTGAATTCAGTTTGCTTCAACTGGTCACTGGTGTTGATACCTGTATAACAGATTCTATACATGCCAACTAAGCACTGAGGTTTTCAAATCCGCTGTGAGAGAAAATAGGAAAAAGTATTACTGTAGATATGTTGCTACAGTTATGTACCAAGAGCAATAAAACCTCAGGCTCTGGCAAAAGAGGTATGGAAAGAATCAAACTGGAGCAATAAGGTGTTATCTTTGGAAGTTATTTTGGCAATACAGTTAACAGAAGCTTTCTTTTTATTCATGACATTTTATTTTTGTTTTGGATTTAAACCCATCCTGCACTGGAGGAATAGTGAAGTTCTCCCAGTCTTAAATGTATTGTGCTATCATAGTTTGTAATGCATAGCATACCGATATAACTGCAGTATAGTCTATGATTACTGCCTAAATTCTGCCCCCAGCACCCCGTTTTCAACCACTAATGGGTCAGAAAAATCTATTTCTGTCACCAAACAAGGAGTTCTCATTGTTATGACATTTCATTTATCCAAGAAACAACTTGTTTGAAAGGCGGCTGCCTGGAACTGAGTAAAGTGTGGAAGACAATCAAAAGCAGTTAAGCAAACTCATGTTGACATATTAAATCATGCTTGAACCAAGAGAACAGAAACAGACTACACAAAACCTTCTAAAGAGATTTTAAATAAATAAATAATACAGGCCAGTCTGCTCCTTACTTAAAGGGGCTTTTAGCATGGATGATCAGGGGAATTGATGAATGTTGGGGAAAAACCACCACAAGACCAAGTAATTATTTCATGTTCAGATTATGAATCATAGAAGTAGTTGGAATAGGAAAGAAATATGATATTAACTCTAAGATGGATAAATTCACATCACTTGTTTTCCAGTCCACAGATTGGAAAACAACATTTTGATTCTTTATCCTAGAAATGTCTTAATAGAATACTTTCAAAGAGCTTTGCATTTATCAGATGAAAGGCCCTTATGCATATGGAGTAGTGCGTTATTATCCTCCTTTACAATCGCGCAGCGGGATCTTGGGCGCATTCATTCTCCAAGTCAGATTCCTACTAATAATTGCATGAAAGAAATGGAGTGATTCATCAGTCAAATGATCATTTGCTCTAATTGTTGTTTCCCCAAACTGGGGCTCTTTTCTCTTTTCTCCCGTTGCATCCAAACTACACCTTAATAACGCTAAATGAAGGGGCCATCTTCATGCTCTGAAAGGATTTAAGTACATCAACATAACACTTTCGTCCTTATACTGAAAACCCTTAAGCACAAACACAGTGTGTACACACGAAATAATCAGAAGCTTCAAGTTAAAACGTGATCTAGACCTAGGAATAGGAAGAAAGAAAGAAGACAAAAGAAAAGATGAAAACAACAACAAAAATAGTAGGGATGGATAGTGAATGCTGGTTAACTGACAATGAGTAATGGTAACTCACATTTTATTGTGACTGTTAATGATACTTTCTATTAGGACTATGGCAATGTTAGTGACTTGGTATCTTCCCATTTTGTAGTAACTGTCATGCCATTCAGAAATACCCACATGTAAATAAAATTTTAAAGTAATACATCATACAGACCAAGTACATGGAGGACTTACTTATTTGCTTATCAAATTATCTATCTATGTATCTATCTATCATCTATATATCTATTTATATTCTTCTCACATAGATTAAGTTGTATCCTCCCCTCACAGTCCCCTCTTTCCCACCACTCTTCACTTTCTCTTCAGGAAAGTACAAGTCTACCCTGGATATCAACCAAACACGGCATACCAAGTTGCAGTAAAACTAGACACCAACCCTTGTATTAAGGCTGGATGAGACAACCTATTAGGATAAAAGGGGTCCCAAAACCAGGGGAAAGACTCAGTGACAGTTCCAGCTCCTACAGTTAGGAGCCTCAGAAGGAGACCAAGCTACACAGCCATGCTCAGAGAGCCTATGTCAGACACATTACCACGTCAGTCTCTGTGAGCCCCTACAAGTCCTCCTTGTTAGATTATGTGGGTTTTCTTTGCTGTCCTTTATCCCTCTAGTTCCTACAATCCTTCCTCCCTATCTTCTGCAGGTTTCCCTGAGCCCCATTTGATGTGTGGCAGTAGGTATTTGCATCTGTTTCCATCAGTTGCTGGGTGACTATAATGCTAGTATCCTTCCTAAGAGTATAGCAGAATATTTTTATGAACCACTTCACTAACTTTAAAAAGATATTTTTAGTCTTTGATTCTATCCTGGGTCTCTGAGCTATTCATTCTCTGACTCCTGGCCATCCAGACAGTATCAGGTGTGGGCTCCCTCTCCTGGCAAAGTCTTCAAGCTGGGCCAGTCATTGGTTAACCTCCCCGATAATTTCTTTGCTACCTTTACCTCAGCACATCTTACAAGGACAATTTGAAGGTAAAAGGCTTTGTGGCTAGGTTGGTTCCAAATCCCTCCACTGGAAGTCTTGCCTGGATATAGGAGATGGCTAGTTCAGGCTCTGTATCCCGCATTACTGTGAGTCTTAGCTAGGTTCATCCTCATAGATTCCTAAAATTTCCATGGGACTAGGTTTCTAGTTCTCCCTAAAATGTTCAATTCCAGTTGAATCTCCAACGTGGTGGTGGAGGGTGGGACAGGGGTGAGAGTCTGGGAGACATATATTATACTTATTTATATCCATGCTTGTGTTTGCATTTATGCATGTGTTTGCATGAATTTATCTATAACATGTGTGTGCAGTAGCCCTTAGAGTCCAGAAAGTGGTATCAGATACACTAGAACCAGAAATAAAAGTGGTTATGAACACTATGTGAGTACTATAAATCAAATATTTTGTTGTCTACAATTTCAGAAACACACATTCTAAACTGAACTGTCACTCCATCCCCTACATGGAATAAGTTTTGCTAAGTAACATAAATCATATATACAGGAAGATAATTTATATAGGAAGTTAGAGAGGTAGGCAGATTGAAGTTAACTTACAATCCGTATTAGTTTCTGATTAATAGGATGGGTTTTATGTAGTCTCAAAAATAGTTAAGCAAACTCTTTTTAAGGTTAACCCATATAGCAGTTACATTAGACAAATGTCAACATATGAGGCAGAAATTATTTTTCTAATGAATTTCATTTCATACTAAGGACAATGCATATGTTTTGCAAGCATTCTGTCTCTGAGCTGTAACCCCTTTTCTAATGATTTGTTTCAATGTTAACCAAAAAACAGTAAGTGCTTTTCAGTCTAGTTTATCATGAATGCTCAATGACTACAAATTACTTGCCAATTTCCTAGCAAATTACTGTTAAATGCACTACAGAAATGTAAAAAAATAAGATGAAATTAATAAACTTGGGTTAGTGAGATAGCTCAGCACATATTAACAACCAAGACTGATGATCTAAGTTTAACTTCTTGGATCTTTATAGAGAAGGAGAGAACTAACCTCTGAAAGTTATCCTCTCATTCTACAAATGTGTTCAGGTTCACACCACACACACACACACACACACACACACACACACACACACATGCACACGCACATGCATGTGAACGTGCATACATATATACCTACTAAGCAAATAAATGTAATCAAGAAGGTTCTTTAAAAAATTAATAAACAATTCTAAATTAAAAGACAAACTATGGTATTTGTGTATTTGTGTGATACTATGGACATTAATTTCATGCCCCATTGCTACCCCAAATTAATTTTTTATGTTTTGCTTATTTTATCTTTGTGTATAGATGTTTTGCCTGCATGTATGTATGTGTACCATATATGTGCCTGGGGGTCAAAAGAGGATATTGGGTCTTATGGAATTGGAATGATGTATTGTTGTTAGCCACCATGAATGTTGTGGCAACCAAACCCAGGTTTCTCTCCAGGCCCTTACTTAATTTCATAGTATTATTTAGAGTTATTTATACTAAAATTAGTCTAAACAGCCGAGCATTGATGGTGCACGCCTTTAATACCAGCACTCTGTGAGTTCGAGACCAGCCTGGTCTACAGGAGCTAGTTCCAGGACAACCTCCAAAGAGAAACCCTGTCTTAAGAAAACAAAAACAAACAAAATAAGATGCCTCATAAAATTAGTCTATACAAAAAATCTGAATAACACCGTATATTCCAAAACGTCAACTTAATTTCTTATTTATGAATTTATAAAAATTCTTTAATTAAATTTTTGAAATAATGTTTTTTGGTAAAACTGCAAATATATTGGCCAAATAAAATAGAAAGAATGAGGGGCTGGAGAGATGACTCAGTAGTTAAGAGTGCAAACTGTTCTTTGAGAGGATTCAAGTTCAATTCTAGCATTCAGGTGTAACTTCAGCTCTACGAACATTGACACCATCTATTGACCTCTCTGGGATCAGCTCACATGTGTATATACTTACATACAGGCAAACATGCATAAACATCATTAAGAATAAAAGCAAATTTTTTCTGGAAGAATTAAAATAAATGGAATGACTTTTCATGAATATTAAAAATCATTTAAATGCTTCTTGCAGAAAAAGAAAAAGTAACGATCATTTCCCTTGTCATTATATTAGTAAAATAGGATTAAGAGTTTCTTTATTTGTCATGTTTATCAGTGTGACTTATGTTTTTAGAATATTGAAAATGTAATAAGAAACATTTTTGCTGAGTAAACTATTAATGAAACATGTCTTTAAAAAAGTAAGCCACACTTGAATTTGGAAATAGTTACTTTGAATTTGTTTTAAAGAGAAGAGGATTCTCAATAATGGTATGATAATAATTCACTAATTTTGTAATCTTCTGCATGTATATCAAATTTTCAAAATTACATGTTTTGTATTTGTGTCTACTATATATAGATAGGGTGGTACAGAGTAACATTTGAAATGTATTAACTCATTGAGGATCCTCTTCCAAGAAGGAGAATGCTTAAGAATACTGAAAAAAGTTGTGGCCATAAGAACAAGAAATGCTAAAGTATATAATAATACATAGTTCACAATTGTTTTTATTGTACCTTAATGCAGGGAAATTACAAGACTGTTATTAAATACAAATGAGATGGAGAATTCCCAGGGATCAGAAAAAAAAAGATCCTTGGTAGTCTCATGAGTGTGGTGGGATAAAGTGTATTCTATGAAAACAGGAGAATTGCTAATTAGTGCCCCAAGTTTCAGGAGAAAAATCTAAGCCAAGAAGGTTACCTCTTCAGAGAGCTTGAAATCCAGAAATGTTGTTTGTATCCTCAAGAACACAAAGAATAAGAATATGTCCCCGTGTATAAGGAGTTCATAAAGGGACATCTGAATTATGTTAAATTGGGAAGTTATATATTATATTCTGTAGGAATGAAAATAAGTTGTCTTTCTCGCTGAGGTTTTGTGGTAAGTATTCACAGAGTGTAGCCAAAGGCATGCCATATTAATATCATATTAGTTCTACATAGTGATTATCTAAGAACTGCTAAATAAATAAATGTGTTTATGTGTAGTATACACATATAAAATATGTGTATTATTATATAAATATGATCAACACCTGATGTTACTATGGTTGAAACTATTATGCTACCCTGTAAATTTAGAAAAGCAAAGGTTACATAAAATCTGTCACTAATCCTCATCAGAATAAAAAAATTCATGAGGATTACCAAGGAGCTGGAAAGAAAAGGATAAATCTCTCCAACACATGCAAAATGAAGGTTTGCTACATAAATTGGGCTCATAAATTAGAAGAATATCTACACTGTTTACTTTTGTGGTCTGAATTTTCAGAATCTACCAAATACTTTCAACTTTTCATGCTCATATAATATACATATAGTACACACATGTATTTGCTAAAACAAGATATATTAGGAAAAATTTAACAAAAAATAATATACTTCCTGATACTTTAAAAGTATATGTAATTATAAGTCTTGCCATGAAATAATAATAAGTAATATCTTTAGAAGGAGATAAATACTTGACAATATTAAAAATCATAGATGGTGTGACATTTTATCATATATGCCATGGGATTAGGAAATATATGCTCATTTATTTGACCTTGTATAACTGTATAGTTCTTCTTTACAAGTATCTCAATTCACAAATGTGTAAAAGTTTTCCATATTAAAACTTTTAAATAACATTCCTTAAACATGAATGTACATAAAACCCAAGAGAAACTATTCCATAAGTTGACTGAATTCAAGTTTCTGAGACATGGCCAGAAATTCTTCATGAGTAGACCATTTTCTGTTGATAACAACGGAGATGGTCTGATCTCCACTCCCTGGGAGCAGGCCTCATGTGCATGATTCACTGGGTGCTCATTACATATTTCCGTTTCCCAGAGAAGAACATAGGCTTGTCTGGTTTCATAATTTAGTTACAGGCACAACTTTAAAACACATGGAAGAGAAATTTGAACCATGATCTGCATCACTTTAAAGCAAACATCTTTCATGTATTGCACTGATGCTTTTTACAGACCCCCTAATGCCCAGAGGATCTATTTCAGGATTATATGCAGGTGGGAGCTACTATGCTCAATATGATTTGTGTTTTTAGTAATTAAACATCAAGCTTGTGACAAAACTCACCCCCAGTGCATTTCTGTTTGCACACAACTTTTCCAACGACAAATATACTCATGGAATTTCTTTTACTGATATTTGAGAAAAATACAAAAAGTCAAAGCAATTTTGAGAGGGGAAGTTTAATGTTCCTGAAACTTATAATGAAATTTTAAAGAAACTGCAAATGAATTTAAAATGTATCTGTTGAAATATATAACTGTCTCTGTTGAAATGTTAATTATTTTTCTGATCACCTTTCTATAATAATTTATTATGACAAAGGGAGTATATGCAGGGCATCTCATTTAAACAAATATCTATGAATGCAAGGCTTTTATTAAAAAATAATTAATTCTCCTGCCACATGACCATATTGAAGGTTAGGTTCATTAATATGAAAATGAAATCGCATAGTAATAATGTGTAATGAACCATAATCATTATGAAAGAGCCTGGGAAGATGTTGAAACTAAATATTGCAAAGGTATTAGTATTATAAAGAATATGTGCAGTATGTAGTTGTTACACTTATCCTAAATTCAGTGCATACTCAGCCTTAAACATATCACAAGCATGATGTGATGAGTCAAAGAACAAGTGTATGAATCAGGCTAAATGTCTGATCAGCAAGATGATGGGAGTCTCACTTTTATATATCTTCTGTGTGCTTGCTAACTCTTCTTATATTTTCCATCTACATGTATGGAACATTTAATTAGGTACAACTTTTGGATTAGTAAAATATTAATTTCTCTTATTAAAGGAACTGAAGCTCAACAGGCATAATAACATAAACAACCATCTACCAAGTACTACCTACATATAAGCTGAATTATTTCATATTCAATATGCATGTATTTGACCCTAAATATTTATTGATTTCTCTATACTTAACATAAGTAACAGATATTAGAATAGCTTCATTTACCCAAGAAATTCAGAAATTAATCTTTTATCTCTTAACGTTTAGTATTCAAAACATTGGGAAAATTGCATAGGTATAACTAATACAATGCAAATAAATAGATTATATATGCCTCATCATTAAAAGCTTGTGTTATTCTCTTTATTTCCTGCATTTTTTCAATGTCTGTGGTAAACATCAATTTTTTATGAAAAGAAATTATCATTTTTCCCTAAGTTAGCATACTGCATCCTCTGGTATTCACATGCCCAGCAAAAATCTCCTATATCTGACATTCAAAAATAAAGCTATGTCCGTGTCTGTCTGTCTTCCTAGGGTACAACATTAGACAGATTGTATATGCTACTTGACACAGCATTAGCTCAAAGAAAGGGGATGTTCTTTAATGAGGTTGGTTTTCTTACAGTGTTTGGAACTTTAGAAAACATAGGGATTTTTTTACATAGGAAGTTCACTGATATTTATAGAGTAGGTTGGTTTATTTAACCCAGTACATCAAAATGTAAGAGATTGGGCTGGGAGGAGGGGCGCTGGTGGAGGGACAAAGGAGGGGGGGAGTTGGGATTGACATTTGAAGCATGTATGTTTCTAATTTAAATAAAAACATAAAAAAATTTAAGGATATACTTTGGAACATGCAACCACTCAAGAAGATAAAGTCCAATTTAAAGGAATTATGAACACTCTAACCTATAGCTACTCTAGATTTATAATAAAAATA
This sequence comes from Mesocricetus auratus, assembly GCF_017639785.1. Classification (NCBI taxonomy): domain Eukaryota; kingdom Metazoa; phylum Chordata; class Mammalia; order Rodentia; family Cricetidae; genus Mesocricetus; species Mesocricetus auratus. The sequence goes on from NW_024429190.1 coordinate 61,712,143, forward strand.
TATTCAAACAAATGCATTTTATTTTTAATAAAATATAATAAACAGCAAGTTATCTGTTGAAAAATATACAATGTGTTCAACAGCATGTTAAGGACCTGTCATCTAGTGGCTACTATGAAGCAGTAAGAGAAGAAATAAGTGAGGAGTGCTTCAGATGCTTGCTTGGAAAGACAGCCAGTGTAAGAAAAAGGGGAAATTTGAATTCATGCATTCAGAGACAAAAGCAATCTGCTTAAAACACTAGACTGTATTGTCTTTCACAAACAGTATTTCTCACCATTTTGAAGGCCATTTAGGGGACTTTCAATGCATATACCTCGCATGATTTATAGAATCTAATATGTCTATCTTGAAGGAATTGTTATTTTTCACTTTTCCAGTGGCATGTGGTTCGTAAACGCATCTAGAAATGTGTTTAGTTTTGTTGGCGTATGTGTTCACTGGACGAAATAGGGACCTTAGATCAGTGCTTCTCAACTGTGAGTGAGAATATCACAGAGAGTACTTGGCAATCTCTGGAGGCGGTTTTTCACTTTCAAAATGAAGTGTAGAATTCCTACGGCTTCTTCTGGGTGAGATCAAAGAACCTGCTAAAATCCTCTCCGATGCCTCTGACCCAAATTCCTACTTGCATCATCTCATAAGTATTTGGCTCAAAATATTAATGACAGTGTTGAAAACATGATTTGGAATAAAAGAAAGCATAAAGCAAGGACAGCATTCTGTGGAAGTTTAACAGATCTACTCCACATTATGGAGTTTATACATAATTGCATACATACACACATACATAGGTGCACACTCAAGTGCATACTTGCATACACACATGCATACATATACATAAATTCACACACATACGTAAATGCATATACGCACATCCACACATGCGCACATATGTCCACACATTCAAATGAACCACTTTCATCTTATTCTCATGCAATTGCTAACCTTTGCTGAAATTGTAAAATTAAAACTAGTTTCTTATTGTTGAGTAAAATAACATACCAAATAGAACCAAGAGTTCAACCTCCTTGATGTTTTTTGGTAATGTGCCTAATTAAAAATAACTAGGCTCCCCAATGCATAATTACAGGAGCACCCAATACACTATACTCTAGCCAGATTTTATTCAATCATAAATATAAGCTAGAAATATGAATGATTGCTGTTCTGCTCCCTGCTGGATCTGTACTGTTTCTGAATCAAAGCTCTTTCCTGAGTTGGGCATTTTCAATCCACTTTTTCTTGCTGTGCAATCATCTCCCAGTTGGACAATTAATAAGTACTTTCCCTCCATAGCTCTAGATGTACAACTGCTTTACCCTGTGCTTTTGCGTGCACTGTATACCTTCCTCACTCTGACTGGTTTTGGCAGTGACCCATAATCTAAATCCCTTTTCCCCATTTGATATAAGTGAAACCATAATTATCTAGGGCTAATTTCAAATTACTACTTCATTCCACTCTCAACTGATGAAGATTAGTGGTCTTACTTTGCATGTGAGTAAGTCAGCAACACAATCACAAGAGAACTCAGCAGGCAACATTTGATTCATGTGAACTCAATTACTTCTGTCAAACACATCTATTTCAATAAAAAGCAGAACCTTCCAAAATGGACTTTTGCTAACCATTTTGTACTAAAAACATCATATGACTCCTGGGGGGAAAAATAATATGGAATATACAAGAATATAATAAATAACAGGTAAGGAAACAGACATGGCTAAATGGAGTTCTATTAGTACTTTTTCCTGAAAACAAAAAACATTTCAAAGAAATAATTTTTCATACTTAGAGTACTTAATTATAGAAATTTGAGGCATGTATTTCACCAATGCACATTTTACGTTGATTAAAAAAGTTAAAGTTTTGTATTATTTGACTCAACACTGATTACTACATATAAAGTTGTCCACTTCTCTGAAAGGAAGTTCAGTGGGACCTTCAAGTGATATGAAGATAAAGGATCATGTATTACTTAACTGACCTTGTCCACTAAAGCTGTCCTTTGTTATCATTAGAAGTGAGACCATATAGTTAATTCACTGTCTAGCTTTCTCACGCCCCCAAATTTAATTTCCAAAACCTTTACGTAAATCCTATCATGCATACAGGGATTAGAGGTCACACAAACATGATTGGCCAGGTTTACCAGGTCAGCACCTGGAAAATTCTGCAAAAACTCATGTACAATCATGTACAATAATGTATTACAATACATATATTCAAACTTCAGCTTCTTGACATAATGAAACCCTTAATTAAACATTAACCTAATTTGATTAGCAGAGACTGAGTAATTAAATGTCATTATGTAGTAAGTCAACTTTATAAATATATTTCAGTAGACCACATTTTTGGCTTAACAAAACTAACTGAGATGTTGTCCATAGTGGTGAATATTTGAAATGCCAATCATTTCAAAGCATGAAAATGACTCTTTTCTGGCTATGAGAATTTGGCGTCAGAGTCTTTGCCCATGAAAATATTATTTAAGAAGATTTTTTCAAATATGATTTTTGAACAGAACATTTTCTGTATGTAAATAGAAATGTAAAATAAATCAGAAAAACATTATATTTTGCACACCATTGTACATTCCTTTTACTCTTTGTTGACTATTCCCTTTCCTCTTGGTTTCCAATTTCTTTCTTACTTCTTGATTCAAACATATGCCATTCTTGCCATATGAAGTGAATAGTGTATTGGAAATAAAAAGAATCATTAATTAAGTAATAAATAATGAATTAGGTATAAATTGCACATCTAAATGATTCTATGAAAAGGCAGCATGTATGTAAATAAGAGTGAGCCTTGATGCAGTGTTGAGGTATAACATCCCTCAAGAAGAGATACCAGGGTGCTGAACTGAAGGATGAGTAGGAATTAGCTAGGAAAGATGGAGAAAAATGGCTACTGAACAAGGCAAGAGTAGAATTATAAAAGGACAAGTAATGCTATGGAAAATATACTTTGTATAAACTGCACATACCTTGCATGCTTAGAATATAGAGGCAATGTTGGGGAAGCAGAACATTTAAGAAACTACCAGAAAGGATTGAGTTTCTCCTTAGAGTCATGTTTTTTTTTCCTCAGACAATACACACAAACTTCTTGTTATCTACTTAATATTATGGCATCATGCTGAAAACAATATGAAACCCATAAAAGCACACACTTCCAAGGGGGAAAAATGTGTTTCCTTATAGGCTGGCATAAAGTACTGCCCCATTTCCAAAAGCCATTGATAAATATCCAAGTCTAAAAGGACAACTTACCATACTGCAGGCAAAGTGAGAGCATTTTCAAATGAATGAGGAAGCATGCATGATCAAGTTTCAATTTAAAAGAAAAATTAAAACAGAAAAAAAAATCTCCAAGTGCAAATTGCTTTGAAATGACCTTTCTGTACTGGCGCTGTCTCCAAACAGTTATTTTCATGGGGCACTGTTTATTATGCATTTAAAATTGATCTATAAATTTTGAAAAGCAAGCATATAATTGCAACCATATGTAAACAAGGTAGTAAGCTAAGCCCTGCGAGGTGACAAATGTTTTTCTGAGAAGTTCATGTGGCTAAACCTATTTCAAAGAATTTTTAAATGGAAGTTAAAATTGGCATGACAAGTAACTGGTAAGTTTTTTGCATTTAAATTCTGTACAGCAAAACAAGGATAGAAATAACTTCATGACGGAAATCCACAGTGGTAGACAGACAACAATCCTATAATGGATGATAGCAAGCAATTCGTTGTGCCATTCACAGTAAAACTTCTGAGAATGACGTCAATATGAAAACATCATACTGAAAATCACACACTCTCCGAGTATTACATATGTATACCAAATAAAGTAGTATATTAAATCTTCCATCATTGCTTGTGAATTTAGAAATTCATGGAAGCAAGAACTAAAACTTGAAAAGAAATAATCTCTGTAAATTAAGAAAATGAAAGGTCACTTGTTGTTACCACTGAGCGACAAACACATGCGTGATCCAAGAGAAGCACAAAGCCGTGATGGACCCACAGCAAGAGGCTTACCTTGGCAGGTGCCATTTTTCTCTTCATATCCAGCCTTGCACATGCATTTCCCGATGGGAACCAGCCACTCCCCTTCAGCACTGCAGTGCATTTTGGGAGGATCATCTGTCACAGAATGGTTGACACAGGAGCCTGATACCTCTAACAATTGTGAAGAATCAGCTCCAGTGATGGTGTCAGGAAAGACAGCCAAGTGTCTTACCACAGAAGGACATTTTTTATAGTACACACGCACAGAAACGAGAGCAATGCAAGCACCGACATCCTGGAAAGCGAGATAAAATCCCTTTTTACTCAGAGGTCCTACATCTCTGACTTCAGTATTCAGTTTCATGACACGGTCTCCAAGATCAAGTTCTGTAAAGCTCTCATCAGCAGCAATGGTGTCAATCTTGATGTACTGGTTCTCTTTAACATTTCTCCCATTCTCATCATCAGATTCAAAATAATACATGTTAAATGTCTCCTTACAAGTGCCCAGTCCTCCAGGGAGGCTGTTGCAATCTCTTAGAGTAAATTTGAGCTCAATAAAGATTCTGGAAGCACCTTCATTGGAGATCCAACTGGTCAACAACCAATTATTCTGATTCTGTTCCATTACTTTGCACACTTGGTATGTGTGGATAGGGGCGTAGTTTTCATCAACTTCACCAATTTCTTCCCACTGCACAAAATAAAGTAGAGAAATATGAAAAAAACAGAAACTCAAACAGTGAAAAGAAAAATCACATTTACCAAAAAATATAAAACCTAATTTACCAAAAGAATATATGATCCTTCATATATATCATTGAAATAAGTCACATAAAAAGTTTGGGGAGTAGAGATTCTCTGAATTGATTTTCTGAATTTAATGTTAGGAATTCAATCCGATGTCTCATTCACAGTTTATATTCTCCCACTAACCTACAGCTCTACATACCCAGTTGTTATGTACATCATTGGATTAACCCACAGACAGAAAAATTTGAATGAAATGCCCCAAAGAGGGAAAAAGACAGCTTTATATTAAAAACTTAAAAAGAGATGTATATTTGATAAACAGAAAGAAAGAAAATGGATGAGATGGAACAAAGGTGAATCTCTAGATAAGATTACAATTATGGTATAGATAGTGTCTAAAAGTTCTATGTGCTAAAAATTTGATGCCATCCCACAGAGCTATTCGAAAGATATTGCCACAGTGAACAGTTAACGGTCTAACTAGGAAAAAAATATTATTTTGACAAAGGAACATAGCAACAAAATGTCTACTTACTTACATATTAATATAGTTAATACCCATAGATGAGTTCATCCCTCAACTGACTTCAGAGAATAGTCTTCTTACAGTAGATGGCAACTAATACTGACACCCAAACTGTACAATGTTCATAGATTGAGAGATTTTAGAGCACTCCTAGATAAATAGAATTTCTATTTGTTTGCTTCTTGTTTTTATTTATTTTTACCAAACCCTCTCCCTCAAGACTATGCACAGAAAGATTGTAAGAGCCAGAGAGGGTTGCTGGATGATGCCTAAGAAACAACATCTTCCACATAGAATAGGACTGATTTACATATGAATTTACAGAGACAGTGACAGCACACAAGACCTGCACAGGTTCAAACTACACAAAATTACACCATTGAAAAGAGGAAGTGAACACGAAGGCCCACCACTAGCCAAGCAGCTATTCATAGTCACTGCCTGCTGGGAAAGGGGAAATAGGTTTTCTCCAATGGAGTATCACATTCCACAGAAAAGCCCCAATGCCCAGATATAATTGACCAATACAAAACAGACTCCGTATTTTTTAGGAGGGGTGGCTTTTTTGTTTCATTGTGGTTTTTTTTTTTTCGTTTTTTTGTCTTTTTTTTTTGTTGGCTGCTGATTGCGGATTATTTCTTTGAGAGGGAGAAAGATCAATAAAAAGTTAAGTAGTGAAATGAGAAGGAGCTGGAAAGGACTGGGGGAGAGGAAAAAATATGCTCAAAATATATTGTATGAAAAAATTAAACAAAGAGAAAATAAAATAGTTGAGACCTAGAGAGAAATTATTAATTCATTGCACAGATTTCTTCAAAGAGAATGAGAGGAACTACTCCCTTATTTTCCTCTCTGTTGCATTCTGGTCAGGTAAGCAGTTTTTCTCCACCACATACTCTTGCCAGCACCAAGGCTAAGAGTTTTGGGGCTCAATTGGTCAAAGTGTAAATTCATTAAAACTTCATGTTAAGATTTAGCTTTTCTTCCTATGATTTAATTACAACAGGCATTCATGTAGAGTTGAAAGCTAACCAGGTAAGTCAACTTTAACTGTAAAAAAAGTATAATTTTAAATAAACAATGAGAACATAGAACAGCAAGTGAAAGGTCCAGGCATTGTGCTGTCTTGCCCTGTTACCTGGCAGGTTGTACTCAGGCAACACTCTGGCCAGCCCAGAGTTCCATGAGAACCATGCAGGTGCAAAGGACCCCTTTAAAGGACTCACCCCTGCCCATTTACACTCTCTTGCTCTTGCTCTCTTACTCTCTTACCCTCTTGCACTCTTGTCTCTCTCTCTGTCTCTTTCTGTCTTTCTCTGTCTGTCTCTCCTCTCTCTCTCTCTTTCTCTCTCTCTCTCTCTCTCTCTCATATCTTATCTATCTCTCTGCTCTGCAAGAGTTGGTTACCTCTCACCCCCCTTTCCTTCCCTGTCTATCAATAAACTCCACGTGGGATCGTTGAGTCACGGTCTGTGTCTCCTTACTGGATAAACCTAAACATTTTAACAACATTGGTTCCCTGACCCGGACAGGCTCTCCCTGTGGCTCTGCTACCTGCCAACCCGGCAGGTGACCACGCAGGTAACCTGTAATATCGGAACAACAGCCCACTTTCCATCGACCAGAACGCTACATTTTACATGCAACGCCGGCTGCGATTTGGTAAGGACCCCCTTTAAGTCAGCGAAACATTTCCCTAAACCCTAAGGGCTGACCGTTGAGCGTCTGCCACCCTTATGGTGTTTTTGGAAATGTGGGGAATTCATCCAGCCACGATCTTCAAGATCACGGTTGGCCCCCATCGTCTGACAATCATTTTTGGTTTGTTTTCCACCGGCACGGCCTATTGGTAATTTTTCGGCTCCTTTAAGAGCCTACGGTGGCTCTTAGCCTTTCGGCCGCTGGTTCCTTTTATTGGGTGGTCTTTACTGCCCTACCTAGGCTCTCAGGCTGACAAGCTCTGAAGAGTTGATCTGGCTGTTTTGTTTTCCTTTAGACCGGACTCATGGGTAACAAACCGACAAAGTAAATTCCTCTATGCCTTAAGTCATCCAGACTCACTTTTCTCAGTATATTTTACGGGACCTCTCTAGTCACTGCCAGCGATCTGTTCGATGGAAGGAGTTGCCCTATGTTCAAGCTTTTCTCTGCCTCTCTCCTAAACATTCTCTTCAACATTCTTTCTCCCTCCAAATCTCATTCTTCTAGCTTTAAAAACTCCCGCCAGTCACAGAGGCTTCCCGCCACATCCCATCATGGCTAAACCTGCCTCAGGGCAGGATCCACCTTCCACCTGGGAGTGTCCTGCTTTGCCTCTCTCCTGTTGATATCAATTTAGCTTCTGCTCAGGACATTTTGAGAGTTTTTCATTTTTTCCCCACAAATGAGGTTTGAGGTTTTCGGATTTTTTACTGCTCAGACCCACGAGGGGTCTCTCGGGTTTTATACCCTGGCATGGGCCATTCATTTGCTTCTTAGACCTGCGGTGGTCACACATCATTCTGCCTCACTCGTGGAGGGAAAAGGCCACTTTTGCTGACAGATGGAAATGTGCCTATAGAGGCCGCCATCTTGGCGATCTAAACCATGTGGCCTAGCTTGGAAACCTGTTTACTGAGTCCGCCATGTTTACCGCATGACCTAGCTGTAGACATGCCCACTCAGTCCAGCCAGCTTCTGCAGGCCAAACCCGCTGATAGATATAATTCATTTAATTCATTTACTTTTTGTCTCTTTTGCACTTTTACTTTTGTCTCTAATTTCATCTTTCACTGGCCCTGTTGTGCATGACTTATTTATGGAATACTGTGCCTTTCCAGGGTCCCCTGTTCTATCTGCAATAAATATTCCTTCTCATCACTGTCTCTTTAAATCTATCTGTTTGCTACAAGTGTGGGTCAAACACTTTCCCAATCCTGTTTACTGTATCTATCTATATGTATGTGTAAAAAATACAGTAACTTTAATTCAACTATACTAAATATCAAATATTTCTAAATTGTTATATCTTTTAAATGATGATAAACAGTTAAAGTTATAGGGGTCTTTTTAAAATTAACAAAATATAACACCCAGTCCTTCCTGTAAGCTGGTTACAAAGGTAAAGCTTCTATTCTATTCTCTAGTAGCTGGTTACAAAGGTAAAGCTTCTATTCTATTGTCTAGCCACCTATGTGCTTAAGGCAAGTCACTAAAGATAAATTCTGTCTACTAAGATATACTAAACAGACAAACGGTCCTTAAAATACTCAGAGGTCTAGAGAATATGGCATTTAAATGTTTTATTTAAAAGCTTTTTATAACAGAGACAAGCCAGCTGCTGGCACCACCCCATTTCCTCCAAGAAGACTGGTGGACACTGAAGAAACTCTGCCCACAAAAGTGGCAATGCTGGCCACTGAGCAACCCTGCCCTTCACCTCAACTGCTTCAAAGGACCCTTCACTGGACAAGAGGACACTGGAATTGACTTTCTCCATGTTGCTCAGGTCAACGGTAGGAAAGTCTTCCTAAAAAGTCCCCAATCCGCGGGTCTCCCTATCAGCAAAAGGCAGTTGTCTTTGGATCCTCTGATTTCAACAACTGTGGAGGCCCTTGGGGTGGTTGTCCATTCAATCAGCTACTAAGTCTCTCATTTTCCAGTTTTAGGTAAATCTTATCCTTCTCAAGAACTCTGATGCTTTTGATGGCTGGTAGCTTCGCCAACTTAAAGTAGCAGACAAGGCAAAGCTCTGTCATAAAACAGATTTCAGGAATGAGTACTCTAAGGTTTATCTATATAAGATGTTTAAGTTGAGACATTAAAAAATATGTTCCAGGTTTCTCTTTCATTATACTACTTTTCATAGTCTTAACATTAATCAATAAAGTTCTGATAAGCTACTAATCTAACTCCAACAGAGTGCTAAACAACTATACAACTACATGATCATAACTACAAGCTCAAAATTAAGGTGCTTTTCATTGTGCTAAAAATATCTGTTTTTAAAATGTTAATGCTTTGAGCCAAGTCTTTTCTAATACAAATATCCTGCTGATATGTCTAATACTTATGTTTTCACAAACTCAAAGGATTATTGTAAGTTCCAGAAAGCCAAATTGGACCCATCCAAACAGCTCAGATTCACTCCACATATTATTCAACCTCTCCCTGGTCCTGGGACTCCCCTCCCTTATCTTGGGACCCCTTGGGAGCCCCTCCCTTATCTTACAATCTTCCCCTCAAATACCAGGACCTAAGAAAGAAAATTTTAAACCTAACTTTGTTCTCTACTCTGCTAACATCTTGCCAGATCTACAGAGGCGCCAGACAGTCCCATACAGCCTAGACTACAGCGGGTTCCATACAGCCTGGACTACAATAGAACAACCAGCGTGGCAACACCCCAACTTTCTCAGGTTCCCCAAAGATGATCGATGCCCCCAGGTCAGCAGGAAGCAGCCTTAAGAACTCACTGTCCTTGATCCCGAACCTGCCACATCTAACACCCCCATCTTTTTTTTAATCATAAATAAAGGTGGGAATGAAAGGTTTAGGCATTGCACTGGCCTGCCCTGTTACCTGGCAGGATGCACTCAGGCAGCACTCTGGCCAGCCCAGAGTTCCATGAGAACCACGCAGGTGCAAAGGACCCCTTTAAAGGACTGACCCCTGCCCGTTTACGCTTTCTTGCTCTTGCTCTCTTACTCTCTTACTCTCATCTTTCTCTCTCTCTCTCTCTCTGCTCTGCACGGGTTGGTTACCTCTTACCCCCCTTTCCCTCCCTGTCCACCAATAAACTCCATGTGGGATCGTTGAGTCACGGTCTGTGTCTCCTTACTGGATAAACCTAAACATTTTAACAACAGCAAGCATACAGAAGAGATACATTACAATTGAGAACATGGTCATTTAACATATTTAATATTATCATGTTGCAAATGACACATCGATATAATAAAGTTTGAATGGAAATCTATTAACTCAAAATTAATAATAGGTATTCAATCCTTCACATTGCTTCCAAACATATCTTGGGTGAAAAATGACTTAGAAATCACTTATTCCCACCAAAATACTCTCATTTTGAGAATATCAAGATACCAAATTCCAGAATAGCACATTAGACATTCATTTTTATGATATCAGTTGAATTTAAGAAATTTTGTAAGCTTGTATAAAATCTATTTGAACAGTATAACTCTAAATAATTAAGGAGCTTTTTTTAATATCCTAGAAATACAATCAGCATTGAATAATACTGACTTTCAATAAATGGAGAATATATAGCTTCAGATGTTAGATATTATACATAAAAGTCAGAGAAATTTATTTTTGGAGGTGTGAAATTAAAGATAGCATTGTTTGCTCTTTCTGTTCAGTTGGTAAGGATGTAGGAAATGTAGAGTCAAATAGACAGAAATAAATCTTATACTTCAAAGGGGCCTACATAAAATCTCAAGCTTCCGTCAGACAGACACTTGTAAAAGGTGCAAATGAGATAAAACTGCTGAGTGACAAATTCACAAGAGAAACACAGGAGCATCATGCTAAAAATTGTCACATTTGTATGTCAGTAGAGGGCTAAGTTCTTTCATTCTGTATCATTTCTTCTCTGTTTAAAATGAATATCAACTTTGCTTAGCCACTGAATTTACGGCTTGTGTTACATCATTCTAAGAACAAGCTGCTTATATATTCACCCACAAACAACTTCAGTGTAATTCCTTTATTATAGATCAGCTCTTCATGCCACGGTCAATATTTAAAGCAAAAGAATAAAAATAGATAAATAAATTTACCATATATCAATTAAATAGGTGTGCTTTATATCAGTAAAGGGGAATATAACATTAATAAAAGAAAAGTCAAAATACTACTGCTTAAATATTTATCTTACTTCATGACACTCTATCAGAAAAGCACAACTGGATTTTTAATAATTTGCCTCCAGATGTGTATAGAAGACTTTTTTCTCCATCACATATTGCTACAAGGTCCTGAAGGATGATGTTACAAAATCAATTAACGCAGCATACCAGTAACCCCCAAAATCATAAAACAAGGCGGGCACAGCCCTTTTGAGTGAAAAACAAGCACTCAGTGTGCCAGCCAAGTAGTAATGATCAGAGCAGCTACACACTTCCTGCTTTGGGTGCCAATTTCAAAGCATGTGCATTAATGTCATGCTGCTATGAATTGTTTCAATTAGTGGAAAAATATTTAGTATCTGTTCTGGTACAATGTTATTTATGTGTACCTTGCAAGAATAAAGCTGAAGGTTCACAATATGTTTTTGACAAAAAAAGATTGCAAATGATGACTATGGAGAATTTTCATATTTGTACTCAGTTAAACAAATAGTTTAAAGAAGGAAAAAATATTTCATTTCTTTCAGATCATCTGAAATAATAGCCTTAAATCTTTGACAGTTCTATTCCTCCTAGCATAAATACATGATCTTTCTGCTTCCTGGGGGAGAAAAAAACAGGTATAATAAAGAAACAAAACAAATAAAATAAAATAATGATGAAAACACCATCCATCAAGAACTCAGGAAAGGGTGTAGGTAAAATTCCAGTTATTATCTGTTCAGTTTTTCTGAATGGCCTATGATTTGGGTTTCTCTCTCTCTCTCTCTCTCTCTCTCTCTCTCTCTCTCTCTCTCTCTCTCTCTCTCTCTCTCTCTCTCACACACACACACACACACACACACACACACACACACACGTTGCTCCCGGGGACGAATGTGTGAATTTGGAAGTTCTGGCCACTGAATGTTAATAAGGTGGACAAAAGTCTGTCTCTGCAGGTCAGGGTAGTTCCCCTAGGTCCATACTCTAAGTCCATTTTCCTCTCTGTAGTTGTGTCCTGCTTATTCCTGTGTGTTTGCCTTCAAATTTAAGTTCTGGTTAAACAGTTAAACAGATAGCTTATGCTGGGATGACATCTCTCCCACTTTCTTATGTTTTTGTTGTTGTTGTAGTTTTTGTTTCGTGTTTTTGTTTTAACTTTCCTTAGTCTTGGAAAACTCCTGCAAAGTTGTATTCTTCACTCACAACTGTGTAGCACAGACTGTATTTTTCTTTCTCCCTAACTATAGGAATGATTTTCTTTGCTCTGATCTCACTGCCCTTTAAACTTCTTCCCTGGACCAGCTAGCTCCTTCTGCTACATCAAGGCTCTTCTTTCCAACCACATGGCACATGCATTACCTCCTTTTCCTTTAATATTTGACTTTAGGCTCTAATCTTTATTTAGCTTGTGCTCCCAAATCCATACTAAGAAAAATTGTATGAATGAAATTTATTCTGACCTTTATGCTATCAAAGGTTTCAGATTATCTGGTTCTGTTTTCATTATTTTATTTATTTATCTTTTTTCTACATCATGGAATTAATCAATTGGGGTCAAGAAACAGTGGTAAAATCTCCACAATCAATCTCTGGATAAACATGATTGTCAGGTTCAGTTTTTTTTTTCTCTCTCTCTTTTTTATTTAAGTTTTTACATGTTACTCCCAGTTCCCTCTCCCACTCATCTCCCCCCCGCCTCCCAATGCTCCCAACCCCCCACCCCACTCCAATCCCCTCTGTTCACCAGGGAGGGTATGGGTTTCCATGAGGGATTTTCATAGTCATCTCGGGCAAGACCTAGGTCCTCCTTCATGTGTCCTGGCTGAGAGAGCATCCCTCTACGTAGAATGGGCTCCCAGAGTCTATTTGTATGTCAGGAATAAATACTGATCAACTCTCCGAGGTCCCATAGATTGCCTAGGCATCTCCTCTGACATCCAGGTGGGCGGCGGCGAGGGGGGGCGGCTGTCTGGATCAATCCCATGCTGGCCTCTCAAGCATCATTCTCTCAGCTGCCTCTGTGGGTTTCGCCAGCCTGGTCTTGATTCCTTTGCTCATACCTCCTCTTTGCAACTGGGTTCCAGGAGTTCACTTCGGTTTTTAGCTGTGGGTGTCTGCCTCTGCTTCTGTCAGCCACTGGATGAGGTTTAATTTTAATGCCAAATACTCTGATGTCTAAAGGTGTAAAGTAGGATCCAGGCACAGCAGCTCCGCAAACTGATTTGAGAACTGAAGCTGTCTACTGTGATCAGTTAAAAATACCAATGTACAATTAAAAAACAAATAACAACAGGAAGGACCTAGAGATCCGATGCTCTAACCATTTCAGAAATAAAATATTTGAAGGATAGAAACAAGAAAGGACTTTTTAAAACACGTGTAAGCACAGCGCCCATCTGACCAACTTGCCTGTGCTGATCTAGCTCTGAGTTCCCGTATCTCTGTCATACATCTAAGATTCACTTGGGTGATTCCTCAGTTCACTGCACCAGTTACTGCGTCATTCTGTTGGAACCATGTTTCTAATTTCAGCCATCAATGACTCATAATAAATCATTTCTATGTGCAATATTATTAAGAAACTAGTGTATTACAGTTGAAGCATGGCCATCCTAGTGTTTATGTGAATTCAGACTCGATATTGAAAAACTTAATGTCAAGCATTGTCCTCCTTAATCCAGAACAATGTCAATCACATACCCCTCCTAAATCCAGAAACTCAACCAATTAGTAATAATTCATTATTTGTAGATCACAGCCTACTGAGAGTGTAATTAGCATTCTGGTAAAAACGAAAATAAACTTTCTTTCCTATAAATTGTACAAATTTTCTGGATTCCAATCAGAAATTTTATGAATTTAGAATATTTGTGAATAAATATGTTTTAATTGCTTAGTATTTACTTATGCATGCATGTGTATATGTGTATTTATGCATCTGTGTGTGTGTGTATGAATGCTTCATGAATTTACATGCCACAAAATATGTGTGGATATCAGAGGACAACTTTTAGGAGTCAATTCTCTCCTTCCACCATGTGCAATCTTGGGATCAAGTACAGGTCAATAGTCTTGATGCCTGGACTCTGACCTATTCAGCGATCTTGCCAGACTAATGCTAAGTCATTTTTCATTAAAATTCTGAGTATTTAAATATATCTTTTTTGGTTTTACGATATTAAATATATCTTAATACCACAGTTAATCACATAAATTTATGATTTCAGCTTTGCACGTTAAAGTACTGAATTATATTTTAATAACATTATATTTTCTTGACACCCACAGCTAAACATTGAATTGAACTCCTGGAAACCAGTTGCAGAGAGGGAGGAGTGATGAGCAAAGAGGTCATGGCCGGGGTAGGTGAAACCTACAGAAACAGCTGACCTGAACAATGGGGAGCTCATGGACCCCAGACTGATGACTTAGAGGCCAGCATGGGACTGATCCAGACCCCCTGAATGTGGGTGTCAGTAAGGAGGTGTTGGCAATCTTTGGGGCCTCGGGTACTAGATCAGTATTTATCCCTGGCATAAAAATGGACTTTGGGAGCCCATTCCACATAGAGGGATGCTCTCTCAGCCTGGACACATGGGGGAGGGCCTAGGGCCTGGCCCAGATGCTATGACAGACTTTGAAGATTCTCCCATGGAGGGCTTCACCCTCCCTGGAGGGTCAAGTGGATTGGATGGGGGTTTAGCGGGGCTTTTTGGGGGGGAGTAGGGGAGGAAAAAAACTGGTGTCAAAAACAACTGATCTCAAAAAAAAAACATTACATTTTGTCAATTGCAACTCACAGCTTACTTTAAGTACTCTATGCTTGATGTCATGTTTTCAAAATATTCCATTTTGTGTTTTGCACTCACTAGACTTGTGAACAATTTTATGCAAATTAAATTACACAATATTCCATGTTACAATGTGGAGCTATATTTTATGTCACATTTCAGTCAAAGTGTATGAGCACAATTCTGGAGATTTCCTCTGAAAAAGAGAAATAAAATTCTAGCAAAGAATCAATTTTGTCTAAGGTTCTTTCACATGACAAAGAGAAGTTTTTAGAAAGATCACATTACAATGAAAAGAATTCTATGAACAGGGGATAACTGTTTCTTACTTTCTTTTAGTAAAACTTTTCACAGTGCCTTCTAGATGCAATGAAATTCAATAATATTTCTGCTCCGAGCTTTATTCCACATTAATTAGATGTCATCTACTGTTATCAGTATATAAGTTCTGGTCTATGTCTGCTGTCTTATTTACTTTACTGACAGCGTCATCATCTGAAATCATGATTTCAGATAAAAAAAAAACCATGATCTCAGAACATGTGGTAAGAATAGTGTGAGTGGGCATTAAAGTCTAGAAGCATGTTCTTTACCCTGTTAACCACTGAGTCTCAAATATATGCTTCTACATGATCTCAAAACACATTTACATTTCAACTATAACTACGGAGAGATTTATGCTTCTGAAAAGAGAAAAATTTTAATTAGACATGTCAATCATGCAACAAAATGTTTTGTTTGTATCCCAGGAGGATATCTACTTTATTAAAATGATTTATGTCTTGGTGCAAAATAAATTGCTTCTTATATATACATACACAAACATGTAGGCATATATGTATATTTAAATATATCCTGTTCTACTAAATTGAATAAAATTATGTCAAATAGTTTAAATTTGACATTAATAAATTGCCTCTTGAGGATGATAAATATAAGTAGAATTTTATTCACTTTCTAATAATATAAAAACAAATATACTGTACCCCTCTTCCAAAGGTTCAAAGTTCATTGTAAAAGAGAAATAAGATAGAAGATAGGAGCTGATATAGATGGATGTCTACTAGAGAAGCGTGTTTTGGACAAAGCAGAACACCTGACCATATGAATATACAAGTGTTGTGACAACATTCACAAGGCCTGTGAAAGACCGAGAAGAGCAAATACCAGCATGAAGACGGAGTTGGCATAAATTCCTGCCACTAGCAGTAGAGGTATTGGCAACTGTTAGATTCTGTGAGAGTTATGGTGTTTTTTTTTTCTCTAAGGATGTACTCCTTGGTAAGTCAGTGACAATTTAGTAGAAGATACAAATCAAGAATACTCAGGCAGCACAAACTGGCTTAATGTAGGGGAAAGAACAAAGATGGGTGAGAATGGCAGAGGGTTGGAACTCTGTAGAGTTCAGGAGAGATGGTGAACACAAGTGAAACTTGTATGAAATTCTCAAAGAATTAATAAAATATTTTGAAATACCTTTTTGTTAGATATACAACTGAGTTCATTTGTCTTCACTGCCATGAAGAATTCTGTGTGAACTAAGAACATTCAACATGAAATATTTACTCTGAGACTGGTGTGGAAAACTTCTAGGAGGATGAGCAAATGAAAATACATTTATGATTCATGGTAGAAAAGTTTGTGTCTTAGTTAGGGTTACTACTTCTGTGATGAAATATCACAACCAAAAGCAATTTGGGTTGGAAAGAGTTACTTGGCTTATACTTCCACATCTCAGGCTATCATTGTAGGAAATCTGGACAGCAACTCAATCAGGGAAGAAAATTGGAGGCAGGATATGATGCAAAGTTCCTGGAGGACTGTTGTTTACTGGCTTGCTTACATAGTTTGCTCAGTCTTCATTCTTATAGAACCTAGGACCATACTCCAGGGGAGAGGGGCAGTGACACCACCTACAATGTGCTGGGCTCTCCTTCATCAATCACTACTTAAGAAAATGTCTCAGAGACTTGTGTATAACCTGATACATGGAGGCATTTTATAAATTGAAGTGACCTCCTCTCTGAAGACTCTACCTTGTGTCAACTTGACTACACACAGCACAGGGGGTATTGGACTACTATATATTTTGTATATTAGCTACTTCTTAAATTTTTACAATTGATAGCAAGCCATTTCTCAGGAAAAATGTTATACAAGACCAGTGCTTGCTGAGGAAAAAAATCTCAATCTCAAACCAATCAGCATTTGCAGTGGCTAACCCAAATGTTCAAACTACAAAGCGTCAAAAATGATGGATCTTTGTCTTAGATAATCATTCTTTGATGAACATTGCAATTCAAAAAAATTGTAATGTATATAGATCTCAATGCTTACATATTAGAAGAAGAAAGTAGATGCAGCCCCATTTTGATCCATTCCCTCTCAAGCTATTTTATGTAGTTATGTAGAGCACAATAGTAGAGAACTCAACGACATTGTTACAGGTTATAAGTAATTCATGCTAATAACTGCAAAATTTTCTAAGTTCATAACTCTCAGATTTTAACCATTGCCTTTCATTTTATGAGGGTCCTTGTAGTTATTTTATTTTTCTAGATTTATTCATTTTATGTGTATGAGTGTTCTTCCTGAATGTTGAAGAGAAACAACTTACATATACAAAAGCCATTCAGAAAATACTTTTGAGAGAAAATAGATATAAGAAGAAACTTGTATATATTTGGGGTCTAAAGATAACATTCAGTAGTAGTGTACTTGCTTGCCTATCATGTGTGGGTCCATGAAACCTTGGACTGCATTTTAAACTCCACAAGGAAAAAATAATTCTACAAGGAAGTTGAAGATCTCATCAAAAATCATTTCTTATTTAAATTATATAATGAATATAACAGAAAATATAAAATTAAAAATTGAACATCAAATATAAAACTATTCAACTTTAAAGAGAAATATTATATAGCTTTATCTTCTGCCCAATAATAAAATATTTGATGAATGTTTTTTATGGTACTAAGTTCTTTTAAATGATTGATTTTTTTATTATTTTATTTTTAAATAGCTTGCTTCACATGTCAATCCCAGTTCCCTCTCCCTCCCCTCCTCCTGCACCTCCCCACCATCTCCCCCAGCCTCCCATCCTATCCCCACTTCCTTCCACATAGGGGATATCCAGAGTCTGTCATTTCACTCAGGGCAGGGTCCAGGCACTCCCCTAAGAGTCCAGGCTAAGAGATGATCCCTCTTTGTGTTATGGACACATGAAATCCATTTGTATGCCAGGGATAAACACTGATCTACTGCCCAGGGCCTATAGGTTGCCCAGGACTCCTCACTGATTCTCACACTCAGGGGGTCTGGATCAGTCCCATGCTGGCCTCCCCACTGTCGGTCTGGGGTCCAAGAGCACTCCCCTGTTCAGATCAGCTGTCTCTGCTGGTTTTGCCAGCCCATTCTTTGCCAATTTGCTCATCGCTCCTCTCTCTCTGTCACTGGGTTCCATGGGTTCAGTTCAGTGTTTAACTGTGGGTATTTGCCTCTGCTTCCATCAGTCACCAGATGAAGGTCCTAGGATGCAATGTTTTAATATAGAAAACCTGGCATTTTCCTTGAAAAAATCTTATTAATTAAAACAAGTTATTTGATATCAACTTGTCAATAATAATTTTAGAAAACAGCATGGCCTAAATGAATATGAATATCTGAAATTAACAAATTAATAAACTGAATAAAATCTTAAATGATCTTATCGGCACTCTACTAAAGAGCCACAATTACCTATGTTGCATATTATGAAAATTATCAGTGGCTTACTTCCATGAGTTATAATTTCCAAATTATCAGCTTAAGTCAAATAGGTTATGAAACACTGATTTAGTTCACTGTGATAGTACAACCATGTATCAGGATATCTCCAATATAAGCTTCAAGGGATATGTTTTCTATCAGACTATCTAAGAGATAGTCAAACACTTGTTCTCATGCAGATCAAATTATTTGCTCTTCTACTATCACAGAAGTTTCTGTAATACTGCATTCATATCTTTCTTAAAATATCTGTGATCTCATATATATATATGTATATATATATATATGAAATAGAAACACACATATGTTGCTGGCATAATTGTAAACTACTGCTGTCACTGTGTAAACCTGTATGGAAGTACCTCAAGAGACTAAACATGTGCTATATATGAATTAGTTGTTTAAAACCTGGAAATAAAACCAAAGTAATCTCATGCACCACACTGTGAAGAATATTTCTCTTCCATCTTTACTGTGACACTGCTTACTATAAGAAAGTTGTGGAGCCGGACTAGATATTCCTCACCAATCAAATTAATGAAGGAAATACAAGGAAGATATGTAATGGGATTTTATTCAGAAATAAAGAATAGCATGGTGACATTTGCAAGAAGATGGATGGACCTGAAGACAGTTAAGTTATATGGGATAAAGCAGACTTAGAAAGACAAATATGAGCCGGGCAGTGTTGGCGCAAGCCTTTAATCCCAGCACTGCAGAGGCAGAAGCAGGCAGATCTCTGTGAGTTCGATTCCAGTCTGGTCTATAAGAGCTAGTTCCGGGACAGCCTCCAAAGCCACAGAGAAACCCTGTCTCGAAAAAACAAACAACAAAATTAAAACAAAACAAAAAAAAAACCTTACAGTGTGTTTCTCTAACATTCAGGTTCTATACAAGTATGTAACCCTGTGTGTGTGTGTGAGAGAGAGAGAGAAAGTATGTAACCCTGTGTGTGTGTGTGTGTGTGTGTGAGAGAGAGAGAGAGAGAGAGAGAGAGAGAGAAGGAGAGGGAGAGGGAGAGAGAGAGGGAGGGAGAGAGGGAGGAGGGGCAGGGTGGAGACAGAGAAGCACAGAAAGAAAGGAGCTAGGAAAACTAGGATTTAGAAACTAGGAAAGGGGCAAAAGTTCTAGAGGGAATACACATGAGATGAATGCAGATGATAGACTGTTTCTGAAGTGGGACATGCTAGTGAAAAGCATAGAAGACACAAAGTGTAAGGCAGTGCAAAGAGAAATAACCATATGATATAATCATATACATGGAAATACCAAAGGGCTTTTTACACATGCAAAAAATTAAAATGATGGAATACATGTTGATTTTGGATTTTATAAGTCAAAAAGGAGTTGGGGAGGGGACTTGAAAAGGAAGTGGAGAGGCTTCAAGTAAATAAATAAATATTTTTTAAGAGTGAACAAAGGGAGTTTTCATTTCTCAAGAACACACATACTCAAGTACTGGTATAACTTCTCTAAAGTGTTGCTCTGTGACAGTCCATGTACTAGCAGAGAGGACATTAGTAATGCCCCCACATATATATATATATATATATGTATACATATATATATATATATGTATTCTCAGTAGCATGTGAAACTCAAAAGTGACACAATTGTATCCATTAATCTACAGGCTATCATATCATAGACAACTGTAAACTCTTTAGAGAAACTGTCTTTTCAAAGCAATATGAAAGTCACAGTAAATAAAAAAGAGATTATATATTATTCAATTTAATAAAATAAAGCAGATGAACTATGGTGTGCTTACTGTTTCAGACAAAATAAATACAATTATCTTCTTGCTATCTTGCCAACAACAACAGCAAAAAAGGTTTCAGTAAACCATTTGCAACTCTGGATGTTACATTCAGTTTATGAAATATATCTGAAAATATGATGCTGTGCCTGCCCACTGCTCTATGCTCTGCTCTCATTTTTCACTAGATAACATTACACTTGGTAGCCCAGGTCGTGGCAACAGCGGCATAAATCAATTCCATATTTCACATTAATCATGTTCTTGTAATCAGTGGCTATTCAACACAAATTTCCATCTCATTTTTTTTGTTGGGAAACAACCACATTAAGGCTGTGCTCTTATTCACATTTAAGTGATTATAGAGCCGTAACAGAGACTCTATCCCTCATCCCTGGGACACAGAATGAGTAATAAAAATCCTTAGAGAGAGAGAGGCTTTCTGGAACTGCACATCCATAGAGACAGCATTATTTTCAGAATTTCAGTGCTTTTAAGCTTGAGAGAAAAGAAAATAATGAACAGCTGTAGGTTGTTGCATATCTCATCTTCAGTATACACTTACTATGTTTGTTTCTGGCCAAACAACAGCAGCACACACATATACACATACACACACAAATCCTCTTGATTGAGGAGAGTGACTTCTTAACAAAAGCCTGCACATACAAATGTGAAAGGTCTAGTGATCCCTGTACAATGGTAATATTAAATCTTGATGTTGGTACTCATATTTGTTCCTTTTCATGCTTCTGAATGTACACTGTGTGCATATACTTGTTGGCACATGTGTGTGCAGGTGCACCTCTCTCAGTGTCTCTGTCTCTCTGGTGTGTGTGTGTGTGTGTGTGTGTGTGTGTGTGTGTGTGTGTGTGTAAAGCCCAGGCTGTCAGAAATCACATTGATTTCTGTACCACCATATTATTTTAGGTATGATCCCTTAATTAAACCAGAGCTTGTCTATACAGCTCATTTCATTTCTCTGCTTGTTGTACAGATCCTTTGTCTATACCTACCAGAGTGGGAATGAGAGGTTAGATGGACCCTTTGCCCTCCCAGCATTTACTGGCCTCTGGAAATCCAATGCAAGTCCTTGTCCCTATGTATAAAGAACTAAAACTGCTGGGCCATTCCTGAGCCAATATTTATAACTTCATAGCTAACACAATTAAAAAATATGTTACAAAAAGTAAATGAAAACAGCTCACCAGATACATGAAAACATAATAATAAACTGATTCCTCTGCAGAGAACATGGGAGTCCTGAGAGTAGAATGATATATCAAAAGGGCTGGATAGTGCTATGAAGCAACCAATAACACCATAGCCTGCAAAACTTCTATAAATGTGACTCAAAAATCATCAATGAAAAGTAGTAAGTCAATTATCAAATAAAGTCAAGAAGATTGGTAATACTACAAAGAATATACAGATGACATATAAGCACAAAAAAGATTCTAATGTCACCAGATACCAGATAAACTAATGTTGTTGTAGGATATCAACAAATACTCATATTTATAGTGCTGTGATTGGATCTAGGGCATCAAATATGTCAGACAAGAGATGTATCACTTTACATTCATTCCAGAAGAAAAAAAAGTTTCAGAATTCCTGACTTGCACTGCCCACACATTGGTAGCAGAAATGTAAATGAGTGCTCCTATTCAAGAATAGGGAGTTGTATTACAGTTAAAATTGAAATTACTGCACAATGCAGAAATGGCAAGCCTTTGTACAGAGACTAATGGTGCTTCCCCTACAAGTCATAAAACCTGGGTCTGATGTAGAGCTGATAAAAATATAGAAGAGAGGACTGACACCACAATGGTATACTCTCACCTTCTTGATCATGTGTACACAAACACACAAAAGAGCATGTGAACAGTTATTACAGTGTTCATCAGCTTGCAAGAACTTTTGCCAGCAAACATTGCACAAAATTTAAGACAAATGTTCTCACCTCAATAAAATGCACTGAGTTAATAATTATCAAGTAAATAATTCTCCAGTAATTATTTTAATAAGATTATTTATGGATTCCTTTGAAATTGTACACCATGCACCCCAATTTCACACACCTCCTAGTATTTCCATATCTGCCTCTTTCCCCCGTATCGTATCCTCCGAAATAACCCTCCAAATTAACTAAAAACAAAATAACATAAAAACCCTGCTCATCTCTCTCTCTTTCTTCTCTCCAACACATCTTCATTTATCCTAGTGTCATTGGGAGATATGGTGTGTCACACATTATACCATTTTGTCCAATAAGCCCCATCTGAAATGTTCATTGAAACGAGTCATTGCTCTGGTTCAAGGCCTCTGGTTCTGGTACACCATCATCACTGGACCCTCAACAAATTTCTTGGAGGATATTCTGCTGTTGCCTAGAGTCATGGAAATCCTGCAACTATCATTTCAGAGGACCAGTCTCTTCATGCACTCCAGCAGTTCATAGATGGAGCAGATGTTAGGGAGATCAATCCAAGGCCCAATGTGGGTCTTGTTGGTAGCTGAGTTGGTCAGTCTAGGCTACTGGGACCACACCCCTCAGGCGAGGGCAGAGGCAGTCCTACTATACATGTCATTGGAATCAATTCTCCCATAGCCACGGTGAGAGGTGGGACAATCCATGGGATGAGCTCTCCCATGAGGCTCTGAACCAGCTCCACTGCTGCAGTGTCTAGCGCAGGGCAGTGCTAGTTATCCCAGGGCCAGTGAAGGGCCAGGCCAGCTCAACACAGTCCTCTGATTTCAACATTCATGGTTCCTAAACTCCCCTGTGGTAACATGGTCCATGGACATCAAAACAGACCCCAGATGCAGTGGGACCACAGAAATAGATAGACACGGCCCCCAGTAGCAGTCAGGATCTGCATGGCACCATGGTCCCAGGTGGCAGTACAGGCCACTGAGATCAGCAAAGTCTTAGCAGAAGCATGGCTCTCAAACACCAACATGGACCAGGTGGCTAACCAGACCCCCAGGCATCCTCAGTGCCCTCAGTGGTTACTGAAGGCATGAACATCAACGTAGACCCTGGCAGGCATAGGGCCATGGACCAGATATGGCTCTTGGAAGCAGCTAAGGCTCAAATATCATCATGGCCCTGGGTGGCAGAATAGGACACTTAGATCAGCATGGTCCTGGAGGCTTCATGGCTCTCAGACACCAACGTGTCCACAAGTGGTGACCTAGAAACACATGTATCCTTGTGGCCTTTGGGGGTAATATAAGTCATGGATTTCAACACAGTCCTGTGATGTGATAGGAACATGGACCCAAACATGGATCTTAGTAGCAGCCTGGGCCTGGATGTGACTCCAGCTCAGGGTGGCAAGAACATGAGCCTGCTGGCCATTGCTTTCACTTCTTCAGTTCTACCTCTTTCTGCAGCAGATGAATCAACCTTCTCTTGCTCTCTAATTTCTCCTCCATATATTTGTCCATCATAACGGCACCCCCCTGCCCATTTCCACAAGACTGGCCTGGTGGTGTTTTCTCACCTGCCTGAGCAGAGTGGCGCCAGGCTGATCTATGGATGACATCAGTGAGTCCAGATTGTGAGAATCCAGGCCTAGGGGTATTTTTCACCCACCTGGACCCAGCAGCACCAGACAGGCCTGTGGATCCAGAGAATTATTCTGATTGAACGATATCTCTAAAATATTAATAGTATGCAATGTAACTTGTGAAATATGTTTCAAAGAACAAAATTTAAAGGTGTAGAATATTTTAGTGTTTTCCAAAATTGGAGATGGACAATGACGTAGCAAAACAGGCATGATGGCAGCCACACCAGGGCATCCTGTAAGATCGCATACTACTATTTCTGTGTGATATCATAGCAGCTGCATATGTATATAGGTCTTGTTATACACACATAGACCAAACACACATACACACACATACACAACACCTCATCATATAAGAGAATGAAAACTGGCAAGATAAGTAAAATACCAAACATAAAATTCCAAGTCAATCTAGGGCACTATTAATGGTGAATATTGATAACTTTAGAAGCAATATTTATCTAACTTCAAAAATCATAATTCTTCGCATTATCAAGTTTTGTAAATATTAGACTAAATGTGTATGATTCACAGAGTTAAATCATACATTTCCTTACTGAGAGTCATATGTTATTTCAATCATTTATACTTAGTAACACTTGTATTCATGTAGGAATCATCCTATAAAACATTACAATTAGAAGGAAATGCTATGATTTTGACTAGTCACTTAGGTTGTGACCACTAGTGAGATAACCTACAAAAAAGTATTTAAATTCTCTTCACTCTAGACACATATTTTTCTTCATATCTAATTTCTTTCTCAGGATCAATTTATACATTTGTGTTCCTGATTGGTTTGTTCTTTTTATATAACAAAGAAATACATTTTAAAATCATCTCTCTGTCTCTTGAAAACTTGTTGATTATTCAATACAAAATGAAAGAAGACTGAAACCATATATATGAGAATAAATAGAAGAAAGATGGATAAAAGAGTGAATGGATTTACGCAGTCTTTTGATTTACTCTTTTCCTAGCTAGACGTGGTGCTGTGATCTAAGGCAGGGAAAGGAAAGAACTTTTGATTGACAATCATTTCTCTCACCTTTTCTCTAGAAGTAATTTAGTCAAAGAGCACTTGGCATATCTACTCTGAAATGTTGCCAGACCTTTGCACTATCCCTTATTTTTCCCCTCTCAATACTAACACTGACCAGAAAACTAACAGAGAAAGAAAGAGAAGGTTAAACTCAATCCTGTCACATGGTGTTAGGAGTTGGCAGCTCTGGGAAGGGTTTTGTAGTGGAGAGAATCGAATCTCGTTGAAGAGTGTTACTAAGAATTCCATTTATCTTTGTGTCCCTCCCTGTTTTCTAATTATCCCTGCAAAGTTACAAGCTGTCAGAACCATGGAGATATCCAAGTACTAAATGTTTTTCTCAACTCCTCAGTATGTAATACTTCAAAACAAATGTTTTATTTAAGTGAAATTGAGGTTTATATTTCATGATATTGAAGTCTGCTCAAACCATATTTAAGTCCTGCAAGTGATATGTAAAATCTCTAACTTGTCACTAAATAAAACGTGACTATTTAGACTAAACGTAAATTCAAATCTTGAACAAATTCTCTCCAAGTTATGGCTAACAGTGCCTGGTCCTTTATGGCCTCAGTTGGCATATGCCAGTTCGCCAGGCACAAATGAAAACTAAACATACTAAACAAAAATTATTAATGTATTTAATTACTAGACAAAGTAAAGTGTGAAATAATTATTAGAAAATATTTAAAGACTGCATAATGGTTTAATATACAGTAATAATCATAACTAATTTTTTAAAATTACACCCTTCGGTGCAGTTTTTATTCAGTAACTATCATATGAACCTTAGATATGACAATCAGCAGTACTAACCAATGAATGCTACTACCTTGGCTATCTTTTTTGTAAGAAATTGCTTATGGCTCCACACAGCCTTACTGCAGCCAGAATTAATTTTTGCAATGATTTTTATAGAGAAGTAAATAGACTACAGATGTGCTAACTTTTGCTATTTTTTCATCTATGGTGAGAAACTAGACACTCAAACTCATTGGAAAAATGATTCTATTTATAATCTGTTAATTCCCTCACTTGAAATATTCCATTCATAATCATATAGAGCAGAAAAGTGAATGATTTGCCCTAGTTACAGAACACTGTCCCAAAATGCAGTCGCATTGACCTCCAATTACGCACTTGCACATATCAGTCATAGCAACACAGCGCTTCCTAAGCACTTAAATGTGCCTATTACATACATTTTACATTGTATTTAACTGCAGAAGTTTCTTTTCTATATCTGAGAAGCCACGGTTCAGACATTTACAAGTATTACACACACACATACACACACACAAATGCGCGTGCACGTACACGAATAAGAATTTATATTAAGTATTATATTTTGATAGACTAAATGTACTAAAAGAGAAAGTGAAGTATTTGATAATAGAATATAATTTATTCTTTATTTAAAGCCAGTTACTGACAGTAAATAAGTAAAAAGCCCCATTTCATATCATTATTACGTATTTGACATTAAACTTGAACAATTAAATTTGAACAATTCTGAAAGTATCCCAATGAAAAACGAGTGATGACCAATTTTTTGTCTTTAAACCAGCTTCAACCATTTTTAACCTAAAAACCTGACAGAATTAAACATTCAGCAATAGATATTCTGAGTGAGTCTCATTAATATAAATAGGCCGGATATTCATGAGGTTCTATGTGCAAAGAATTCTTATCCAAATTAATGGGGTCAAGCTTAAATAAAACTCTACAGAGAAAACAGTAGCATAGGATTTTGAGTACAAAACTCTGTTTTTCTCCTCCTCATCTTCCTCCTCTTTTTCTTCTTCCTATCAAGAATACATAGTTATCTCCTTTTCTGCAGTTCTTCTGCTCTAAATGAATTCTAACATTGCAAACTTCTATTAGGAAAAGAGATACTTATCTCTGTTGCATTTGGTCAGCTGGATGCTCTATAAAGTAGTAAATACAAGAAACGAACCATATTAAAACTCTCCAAATTAAATCCTAACATAGAGGATGATGATAAGAATAGTTCTTCCTAGGAGCCAGTGATAGTTACTTGGGATATAAGAGAACATATTGAACTTAGAATATTGAGATGTAGTTTTATTTGAAAGGCATACCTTTGTGCATTTCTTTTATTGCCGGAAAAGTAGAAAGTGGGATCTGAATATGAAGGGAAGCACACATGCACACCTCCACATAAGTTTCATATACACATATTCTATTTTCTGAACTGAAAGATTGCTTATTCTGTGACCCTCAGAATTCATAACTGAAATAAATAGATTAGGTCTAAAACTCAGATCATGAAAAATTACCCTCTATCAGCTTCCAATGGAATTTGGATTGGCTGAAAACAGTGCAGTGATATATAGTAACTTCAAATATCACAAAAGAAAGCAGCAATGATGGAAGAAAGCACATGTTGAGAAAAGTTGCCCAGTTTTTGATGCTTGCCTGCTATGAACATTCTGAAAAAATCAAAACATTATTGTGGTGAGACATTGCATGGAACCAAGAGCAATACCACTCACATGTTGAGAGTGGGAATCAAGATGAATACGCAATTTATTTGAAGGTTAATAATAAATATTCAGCAAGAGCAAGTTGTTTTTCAATTTTATAGACTTGAATGACAGGAGGTTTAGCTATCATCTGTCAATTTACAATGCATATCATAATTAATAAAAAAATTAAAGATTTCTTTATTTATTATATACACAGTGTTCTGCCCAAATGTATGAATGCATGACAGAACAGAGTACCAGATTTCATTATAAATAGTTGTGAGCCACAATGTTGTTTCTGGGACTTGAAATCGGGGCCTTTGGAAGAGCAGCCAGTACTCTTAACTTCTGAGCCATCTTTCCAGTTTAATGAAAGTTTTTACACTAAGGATTATTTTATGGAGCTGACATAAAAATAGAAAAAAATCTAAACTAAACTAAATCCAAGAAAATAAGTAGCTTCTGGAACTAGAAATACATGTCCAATGACCAGAGTCTAAGGTACGAGTTCAAATGTGTGGTCATTTCCAGATGGCTTTTGCGTAGGATTTCTATGTCACAGGAAAAGAAATCTTTCCAATGACTGTCACATCCAGAGATGTAATTAAAGATGTATAGCATCTATGGTTCTTTTCAATAATTTCAGGGACCAGTACCACATAGTTCTATAAATAAGCAAACATTTTCTTTCCAGGCTGAATATTATATTAGTTAATTATTCTTCACTCAACAATTATATCAAAAAGAAACAAAATCTTATTTTTCTTATATGTCACAAGCTTTTATAGTGAAGAATTGAAATATGTTTGTGCTAAGCCTCTGTAGTAGATTGATCAGTTTGGTCCAAAGTGGCTCTTATGTCATCAATTATCCTGTAGTGTGTAAATAACATGAATCATTTTTTTGGCTATTGATCCTTAACCACCCATAGGAGCTATCAGTATCTACAGTCAGCCAGATACTGAACTCAGATGAAACATGGCTTATAATCAAACTCTGTCAGTAGAAATCTCCGACTGGGGCTGGAGAGATGGCTCAGCCGTTAAAGGCTAGGCTCACAACCAAAAATATAAGAAATCTCCGTCTGTACTCAATCAAGTCCTATTTGTATATAATATTTTCTTCTGGAAATAGATATTGCTTACACTTTCTGGTATTTAGCCTTACGAAACATCTTTGATTAGGAAAGGTGACCAGGTATGGGATTTATTTTCTTGATGAAGTAAAAATTAAATTTAGCTAGTCTTCAGTACTATTTTAACAACCAAAGGATTCTTAAGAAGGAGTAATAATATAACAAATAATATAATGTTAAACTTCTGTGAAATGCTATAAGGAAAACAGATGCTCTCTTATTGTTCTATAAGATGAATATATTAGATGGAAACATTTAGGGTTTGGTTATTATAGGACTATTCAGAATTACCTATTAATGGAGACTAGGTATGTAAAAACTGGAGTCAATAAGTAAGTGTAAAGATGTCTGAGTGAAACAGTTCTTCCTTATGATAAAATGAAAAGAGATCATGTGTGATTTTACCCTATAATAAAGGCTATTGATAAAAGTCACATGAAAAGTTATATGGAGGCAGGCTTGTTTGTTTAAATCATACAGATAGATGAACCAAGTACTTTTTCAATGAAAAAATGATAATATTATGGAAAAAGTATAACCAGTGATGAATCACAAAGTTTTACTTAATGAAATTAATAAATCTTAAGCATTATTTAGAAGACATTAAATGATACATTTGTTGTAAGATCATCAACTAATAACAAGTGCTCAAAAACAATAAACACTATAAGGTAGCTATATCCACATCCACTAGGAGAACTGAACTGAAAAATACTTACTTAGACAGGTATGACAATGGAAGTATCTCCAAATTCCAGATATAATAAAATGATTCTTGAATTATTTTAAATATAAAACTTCAGTCCCAGCTGGGCGGTGGTAGCGCTTGCCTTTAATCCAAGCACTCAGGAGGCAGAGACAGGTGGATCTCTGAGTGTGAGGACACCCTGATCTACAAAGCTACACAGAGAAACCCTGTCTCAAAAAAAAAGCCAAACCCTTTAATCCCATTTTAAAAAGCTGTCAATTCCTGTATAGCTACCATTGTTCAAGATCTTACACATCACTTCTCTTATAAATTCAAGACAAAGGTTGAGACACATGAATGAAAATGTAAGTAAGAAGTTTGACTTAGAGTTCGTCAAGAGCATAATTTCTTTGCAATCACAACAAAATAAATTCTATATTTTAATGTACAATTTATTATTCTAAACTTAAATTTACATTCCTCATATTACTTTAGTACAGTTGAAGGTAGCTTTATGAGTACCAAGTACTGAAAATAATTTTTAAAAACTTGAAAATTCAATGAACAATATAAATGTATAAAAATCAACCCCTTATGGGTTAATAAAAAACTCTCAAAATTGAATTAACTGAAACAATCATCTCAGATTTCAGTGTTTCTTACATATGATCGCTCAAACTAAAATAAACATAGTGTACTACTTAAGATTCAATTAGTGACACAGATTTTTAAACATCGCTTGTCCACAATATGGTAAATTTTATATCACATAAGATATGAAATGTTAAAAAATGATAAGCTAAATTAGATAAGAGTGAACTAAATACAACAATAAATAGACCTAATGGAAAACCCCTGTAAAGAGAATTGCTAGGTATCAAAGAGTTACTACTCTACAAAACCTGCTGCTTTATCAAATAAAACATACCAAGTTATAAAGTCTCTTTACATAAGTATAGAGAAAAATGTTACATAATCAAATTTTCTTGGTGTACAGATGAAATTACATTACTAATGGAACAGGACAATATCAAATATTTAAACAGTGCTTAATAATTCTCCCCCAGTTAATACTCACATTTCTAGAAAAATTGAATAGTTGGCCTACCTCATCTAATTCTTACGAAAAGGTCATTTCTAAAATGTGCTAATGTTAGAATTTTTCCTTGTCACTGGGCTTGAAATTGCCCACAATATAATAAGTGTTTTAACTTGCAACTGGATATAAAAAATAATTTTGGATTTTTAAAATGTACTCAATTGACTTTCAGATACAGTGATCTGGGGTTGATAACAGGCATTGGGTATTTGCTTAAAAATGCATTTCAGCACATGTTAACACAGATGGCAAATATAAATCATTGCTCAGTTATAGTTTTCTACTAGCAAAGAAAAACAAGAATCTACTAAGGTAATTAAACAACACAATTATAATTTTTTATATTTTAAAAATAGTGTAAAGGACTACGAGGGAAGCTAGGAAACAAGGAGAACCCTATGAGAAGGAACAAGATCTCCTGAGCAAATTTGGAATGGGGGAAGGGGAGAGGGAGTTAGAAAAAAGAGAGGGGGAGAAGAGGAGGGAAGAGGAGGACATGAGGTAGCATGAAAATTGAGTCTGGGGAAGAACAGAGGAGAGCAAGAAAAGAGATACAATAATTAAGGGAGCCATTATAGGTTAAAGAGAAATCAGGCACTAGGGAAATGTCCAGAGATCTACAAGGATGACTCCAAGTAACAATCTAAGCAATAGTGTAGACGATACCTTAAATGCCCTTCCCCAATAATTATCCCTAGTGTACAAATTGAGTTTTGGAGCCCTTTCCCCATACAGGGATACAATCTCAGCCTAGACATACAGGGGAGGGCCTAGGCCCTGCACCAAATGATATGACAGACTTTGAAGATACCCAAAGGAAGGCCTCACTCTCCCTGGGGAGCAGAAAGGGGATATGATAGGGTGTCAATGGAGGCAGAGGACTGGGGGAGGGAGAGGGAACTAGGATTGATGTGTAAAACAAGCTTGTTTCTAATTTAAATAATAATAATAATAAAGAGTTTATTATAAAATTGTGTAATTTATCATAACTTATAAACAGCTCATACTTTCTGCAAGCTCAAAAATATCAATATATTTAACATTTTATGGTCTTTTTAAATATTAGTTGCTGGAATTTGTGAATCAATGTTCATTTATACTCCACCCAGGCGCCATGAACATGGGTATCAGCTAGAAGGACTGGGCAGTCTATGGGGCCTCTGGGAGTGGAGCCAGGATGTATCTCTAGTGCACAAATGGACTTGAGTAGACATTGGAAGCCCATTCCCCATGGAGGGATAATCTCTTAGCCTAGACACACAGGGGAGAGCCTGGGAAATGCCCCAAATGACTTGACAGATTTTGATAATCCCTCCTGTTAGGCCTCACCCTCCCTGGGGAGTGGTTGGGGGATGGGATGGGAGGTCAGTAATAGACATAGGAGGATAGGAGGGAGAGGGAACTGGAACTGATATATTGAAAATGTTTCTAATTTATTAAAAACCAAAATAAAATATATTTGTAAACCCAGAATTTGTATTTACAAAGATACAAAATACTGGTTGAATGATTTGTATTCTGAGTGTCTAGCAAAATTCTAGCATACAGTTCAAATTATTACTTGGATAAATGGATTATCTTAGAAACTATATGAAGAAGTGACATGTAAAGAACACAACTTCATTCCTCATCAAGGAAACTTCTCTTTATTACAAAGTCCACTGAGGAAACCCACAATCAAAAACTGCAGCCTTGTGGAGCCCAGTCCCATTGGATGCATCTACAAAACACTCCTATACCTCAGAGAACATTGAAGAAGAGGGAACACAAAAACTGTTAAGCTCTAGAAGGTCAGGGAGATTGCTGTGAAATTGTGTCTCCTAATAACATCAGACAGTATATACATAAAGTCTTCCCAACATGACTTCCCAAATGTGAGTTGAACAAGAATGACAGCAAAAGACATGCCAACACTACATAAGGAACAATGAGCATCTTGTGGAAAAGTGACCATTGGAGTAGCCATTCTCCAGGGAAAAGCATACAACGGTTGTTTGTCCAGTGTCAAATAGTAAGCTCTGAAAAGACATATATGAGTAACATAATACTGACTGAACATATATATTTGGACTATAAATGTGTATACATATGCTTATATGCATGTGATGGCCATGGATCTGAAAGAGAGTAAGGAGGGATATATGAAAGGGCGAGGAGTGAAGAAAAGGAAGGGAGAGATGTTGTAATTTTAGTCTCAAAATAAAATTTTAAAAAACACTACTCCTAATTAGAAGGAAACACAGAATTTCAAATCAAAACAATACAGGTAAATCCACTTGTTCATCAAAAGATTTAGGGACTAGAACTACATGTGATCTTACATGCCTGCCATCTTTGTAAGAAAGTAGAGGTAATTACACAGACTACTACTAAGAATGTAAGCTTAATAAAATGTTTCAATCTTTGTTTAAATATATTTGTTTATAAAGGCAGAAGCCTCTCCAACCAGAGCTCCAACCTGTCACTGAACATCTGCACTGCAAATGTGGAGAAAACCAGATGGGGCTCCTCCAGCATGTGAGAATCTCTGTCCAGATTGTGACACCCAGGAGAAGGTTGCTGGGTTTTATTTCACATATTTCCAAGTATTTGCAAGAAAATAATTCTAAGGTACTGGTCTATATATTATTAGAATGAATTTTAAATATTCCTAATTTGATATAGTTCCTGATTCATGGAAGGCTGGGTTTAACTGAGAATGATTTTTGTTTTTTTTTTCAATTTTTATTTATTTTAATTTTATGTGTATGTACTTGTGTGGTTGAGTGTGCACATGTGCATAAATGTGAGAAGGAACCCACAGAGGTAAGAAAAAACATCTGTCCCCATGGAAGGGGAGTTACAGAAGGGTGTGAGCTGACAATTGGGTTTTGGGAACTGTAGGTGATGTTTTTAGCTACTGAGCCATCTGTCCAGCCCCACAGATTCTTTTGAAATTTAAATGAAACTGTACTTTTTTGGAGTGATGTTCCTAAATATCATAAGGGAGAAAAGCCTCACCAAACAATCGGGCAGAATTTGATGTCCATTAATACCTTAGAAATTCAGTTTAATAGGCAAATCCAGGTGTTGCTTTTGATTCAGTTTAAAACCTGTCTGTTTGACCAACTTAATTCATGACAATGAATTCAGATAATATTTAGCAATCAACAAATGGGGAAATTCTGGCTACCGGTTCATATATTTTAAGTGACTTTAATAGTTTGCATTCTGAATGTTTGTTATTCAGGGAACTGCCTGAAGCCTTGAAATGACACAGGGTGAACTACTGAAGGATTTGTGATATTAATGCTGCCGGGTCAGTGACTGGCCACATTATCTCTCCCCATTGCTTTGAAGAACACAGAATACTGCTGATTCAGGAACAAAACAGGTAACCTTTACCAGATTAATACCTTTACCTTTATGACCCCATGTAAGACTGTGTGATTACTGCCTAGCAACCATGGATTTGTTCTACTATTAACATTTCATAAATGTGATAATTAAGTATCATGCTTCATTTCTAATCAAACTTAATGCAATAAAAGTAATTTTTGACATTAAAGGGAATCTAAAGCTGGTTCTAGCATAAAAAATTACATTTCTGCACTCATGAGACTGAGGCAGGAATGTGAACTGAAATGTGAAACAAGCCTGGGTTCCTAGACTCTGACTCAAAACAGAAAATGAAATGAAATAAAATATTAAAATTATTATCATTTCTGATGGAATACATTTGTACACTGAAGTAACAAAGTTTGGAAAACCCATAAATTCAATTCCATATGGACACAATTTGCGGCTGTTTTCCCTTGCTGCTGCTGCTATTCTGTATCTCAATGAATATTAACATAGTAGGAAGATACTGATCTTATTTGTACGATACTTTTGTGTTGGTTTGAGTGAGAATGGTCCCATGGGCACATATACTTCAATGTGTGGTTCCCAGTTGGTGGGTTGCTAAGGAAGAACTTGGAGGTATAATCTTTCTGGAGGAGGTGTGTCACTTGTATATCATTTTTAAAGATCTGAAAGTCCTCATAAAACACTCTTGCTTTCTCTTTCTCTCTGATGCCTGTGGATCAGGATAGAAGCTATCAACTACCTCTCCATTGCCATGCCTGATGGCTTGGTGCCTTGCACCTGCCATGATAATCATGGTCTAACCTTCCAAAACTTGAAGCAAATCCTGGGTCACACACTTTCTAATATAAGATGCCTTGGTCATGGTGTCTCCTTACAGTAACTAAGATAGCCATGAAGAATCTCAACTATGAACTCATATCCATTTATTATTTTTTTCACAGTCATATTGTTAACCTTCAATCTAAAGTCATAGTGAATCCTCAAATGAGAAGCAATATGCTTCACCACTTCACTCAATGAATGACCTTGTATCTTCATTCTGATACCTAATTTCAGAGGAGAAAAACCACAATATGGAGATAAAAAATTTAATTCCAGTGAGCAAATTAATAATGATACCCTAAAATTACTAGTGATTGACTGCTTCTGATGCAATAGCAAAAACTGAAACAGTGAGTCCTACCTATAGCCTTCCAGAATAACTGCTGAAATGGTAATACTTTATTTTTTGAACTACATTAAGATACCTGATATTAATATCCAATTTATATATGATATTTTGATTAAAGTAGCCATAATATATATGTTATGTATATATATATATATACTTTGTAAAATAATTTAAAATGGTGTGGGAGATAGATACAATATCATGTCTCCCTATTGCTTATTTTTTAAACTTCCATGCCCTAATATAGCCTTAAAGGAAGCAGTTAGTCAAAGAAACACAATGAAATGATTATATTTCAAAATTATTACTCATTTTTATACCTTTAATTGTACAAAAGGGAGGGATTATTGATGCAAACTAAATACTTTCGAGTTACTTGAGCACTCATTAATCATATCAAGTCTATGATTCATTGATTTATCACAAAGTTACCTGTTATAACCAACTAAACTCCATGCATGACAAAATATAGCATAAAACCTTGTTTTTAAATAAAACTTACCAAACAGTTTTTTCTGTTTTTATCCAGTCAGATATATAGAATTTACAGTAGAATAAATGAAAGATTAAGTCAGGCAGTCATGAGGTTATACTAATATTTCCATCATCTAAACTTCAAATGAAATAATAAACAATATCAACAATAACTAGATATTTGTTCAATGACTTTAGATTCACAAGATGGGGAATAAAGATTCATAATGCCATTTGGGAGTGTTAGCATCCTACAAAGGACAGCACATTAACGTAAAGTAAATGTTTCCTTCATCTTTTTTCTGTGTATTTTTTATACAACTTGCTTCTAAGCAATAGACAACTTTAGCTGCAGCACAGGGACTTGCACAGCCAGGTCAGTAACCACAAGGGTGGTTTTCCCAGGCTCTAAGGAAACAATGAGCTAATAGGATGTTATTAGTTTTGTGGTAACTCATGATAATGTGATATAAATGAGAGTACAATATTGTTTTACAAGTATCATGAAAGAACAGATGAAAAATAAGAAATTAAAAACTTATGATCACTGACTCTAGTGGAGTCCAAAATACATGAACCAACAAGTCTTGTTACTAATTCTTCAAATAAGCTAAACAGGTCAGTCAGAAAAAAGAATTGAATGCTGTGAATAACCCATATGTACCATAGGGCATGTCTTAGAAGATATGTTTAAAATTATATATTAAAACAATTCATTTCACTCACTACAGATTTTGAAAAAAATATTTTACACTGATAACTACTTTTTCATTAGTAGAATCAAATTAACATGGGAGATAGCTTGATACTAGAAACAAAACTTCCTCAACCTCATTTCTAAAGGCACTAAATTCAGTGAAATCCAGATACTAAGACTATGTTTTTTATAAATCCAATCTACTTATACTGCAGACTCTAGCCAACAGTGTCAGCAAAACCTGAGGTTCAGAGTGTTTGCCTTTGTCCCAAATAATAGAGTAGCTTTCATCAGTGATAAATAACACTGACTCTTACCATATTCTTCCTGTGTGGAATTACTAGTGTGAACTGGTTTCTTTAATAGCAAGCTACGTTTGCAATTGTAAGGAATTCATATGGAAGGAATGAAGAGATCACTGCAAAGAAGTGGGAGCCACGGAGAAGTGAGAACTGTGTGATTCATGGAAGCTCAGCAAATGCTTTGGTACCACTGTTTTAAACAGTAGTATAACTATGTTCTTTGAGTTCATATTAAGGATTTTTTCTATTAAGCTATTATAAGTCTTTATACAGTACAACCAACTGAAATTTGATACATAAATTAATAAAAAAGGATAACAGGTTTACCTACCTGTATCACTGCAACATTAGCACATCTCTTAGAAAACGTTCAATATTTTAGCATTGTTAGGTTATATTTTTTCTTATACTCTAATATTAAAATCTGACCATTACTTAAATTCTTTTAAATATAAAGCCTGACATTGAATCTATACCTATTATAACCATTCTCTATGTTAGGGTATGAATTTTTCTCCAAAGAGTATCAAAGAAATTATGAACTACATACACATACACACAGACACATGTACACACACACAGAAAGACAGAGAGATAAGACAGGCAGACAGACACATACACACATACACACAGAGAAGCAAACACACATATACACATATAGACAGTGATAAGACAGGTAGGTGAGGCAGGGGAAGACAGAAACAGAGAAACAGTAATAAGACATAGACACACACACAGAGACAGAGACACACACCTACACAGAAAGAGTGAGAGAAAGAAACCAAGACAGAGATAAGACAGAGTCAGAGATAAGAAAGACACACACAGAGAGTCAGAGAAATCAATACAGAGACAGAGACAGGGACAAAGATGAGTCATCTTCTGGACATTTTTTTTTCTTTCCTTGGTTCTACAATTAGTAAACATTTGCTTTTCAGTATAAGAAACCGAATCATTCGCTTTTCAAAACAGCTAAATATTTTGTGAAGCTTTATTCATTCACTATGATGCTTTAAATAAAACCTCTAAAATATTTATTAATAGATTATAAAGACGAATTAAGAAATTAGTGAATACATATTTTTGTCTTTAAACTTTAACTAATATCTAGCTCAAACATTATAAGTGATAGTATGTTACCCATCAGTGAGGAGGCCTAGGTAATCTATTGAGCCTTGGGCAGTAGATCAGTATTTATCCTGAGTACACACATAGATTTTGGACTCCCATCCAACAATGTGAGATGCACTCTCACCCTGAACTCTTGGGGAAGGGTATAGGCCCTGCCCTGGATGAAATGACAGACTATGGACACTCCCATGGAGGGCCTCACCCTCCCTGGGGAAATGAGGGGATATTGGAGGTTTGGGGGGGAGGGCATGGGAGGAGGGGAGGTAAACGGAGAGGGACCTGGAACTGACTTGTGAAGCAACCTTGTTTCTAATCTAAATTTAAACTTAAAAATAAATAATAAAAAAATAATAAAAGAAACTGAATCATTCACTTTTCAAAACAGTTAAATATTTTGTAAAGCTTTATTCATTCACTATGATGATGTAAATAAAACCTCTAAAATATTTATTAATAAATTATAAATATGAATTAAGAAATTAGTGAATACATATTTCTGTCTTTAAACTTTATTATCTAGCTCAAACATTACAAGTGATGTTATGTTACCCATCAAAACCATAATCTCAGGACTTGTATCAGTTACTACCTACCCCATTGATTGAATGAATTCAGAAACCAATTCTTAGAAATCAAAACCAAGAAGAGAGAGAATGATAGCCTCACATATGATACATTACACAAGGGCCAGGCATTATCAAATGATTAGTTTATGTAATGCTTATCAAATTCTCATTCAATAATTAGTGCACATTACATGAGGAGGACATAGAGAGGGATGGGGAGACTTAATGGCTTACATATCCTGTAGTAATGGTAGAACCGTAACTTGATTGTGGATTAATATAGTTAAGTATTTACATATTAACTATATTGCTGCTTACAAGATAAATATATGCACAAGTTAGTAATTTGTATCAAACATAAGAATAAAATCATAGCTGAACATATACTACAAAATTACTATACTTCAAAATTATAAAGGAGATCAATTGAAACTTGTCTATTTAATAGCTGTTAAGAGTAATTGAGTTTTACATCTACTTGTAAAATTAGTGATTGTCAGTAGAATTTAACCAATTTGTTCTTTAGGCAAAATATCTGTGGCACAGCCCTGCTTGACACTAAATAAAAACAAGTGTCTAAGTTCACGTTTTGATAAATTTTTAAGATTATATCATTTTAAACTAAAATGGACAGGGGCTTTACTGTTGTTCTAACATGCAACACTTTTAAACATTTAAATTTCAAAGTATCAACTGGCACTAAATAAATCCATTTAACACAAATGCATATGTGAGCCATAAGGCAATGTAAAGGGGAAAAACAGATCTTAAAGGAAAGCAGTTCTTGCACTATTCGCACAAACAATGGATATTATCTCTAATGTCTAATTTTAAGTGTGTTCAATTCTTGAGAGCTATATTGATGCAGTTGAAGAAGTGGCCACCCTTCTGGATGGTAATGAGAGATTTCATGCTCTATTATTTGTGCTTGGTTTTGAAAATCATTAACATTAAGATTGACACAAAGGGAAGAAAGGAACATTTCCAGAAATTTGCACAAAACACTATAGGTATAATTTACATAAATCCTGATGCTATGGGTGAGACCTTTCTGGGGAAAAGTGCATTGGGATATAATATCACAAAGACAACAGTGGCTAGGATCCAAAGGACAATTCCAGGCTGAGCAGTTTGGGCCATCATTTTCTGCATTAGTGTAAGCTGGAAGAGCATAAAGGGAAAAAAGAGCAAAGAAAAAGCAGTGAATGGCAAAAGCCTCAAATCTTCATGCGAGAGAGGAGGTTGGAGCATTCCCTCTTCCCCTGCTGCCTTTAATGGAAATAATCAACAGGAATGCTGGATGATTACAGTATATTTTTTCTCTGTGGGAGAGGGAGATTATGTACTCACAACCATAAAGCATTTGCTTGCAAAGCTAATTCAAATTGACTAGCACAGGAGCACTGTCATATGAATTGAAAACAGCTGAAGGTTTTTTTTTTTAACATGGTAAACAACAATCAAACCACGTGGAAAAAGTACCTGCTGTTTGGGCCTCAGGGACTTCTGGGAAGCCCAGATTTATGTAGCATCTTTATTAATGAATGGGAAGATGAAAGTTTTAAAAAATCCATCATGTTCACTTACTGAACATGATACAAATGTCAATGAGAACAATCATTTTATTTTTACTTTAAAAATGTAATTAGTCCTAGTTTTTTTTAACATGAACTATACCTTTTTGTGCAGAAGCACCTTGGCATAAATTCCTTTATATTACAAAATAAAGAAGGAAAATGTGTACTAATACATAGAGACTATAGTGCATAAAAACAGTTTAGCAACATGTTTAATTCCTTAGAAAACATATGAATGAGCCTTCATTCAGTAGTTGATAGACGCGGAAGCAGGCACCTACTGCTACGCGTTGATCCATACTCCTGGAATCCAGTTGTAGAGAGGGAGGAGGGATGAGCAAAGGAGTCAAGACCTTGTTGGAGAAACCTATCTAAACAGTTAACCTGAAGTAGTGAGAAAACATGGACCCCAGTCATAAAGCTGGGGAACCAGCAATGGACTGAACCGAACCCTGTGAATGTAGGTACCAGTTAGGAATCCTGGGCAGTCTATGTGTCCTCTGATAGTGGAACCATCATTTATTCCTAGTGCACAAATGGACTTTGGGTGCCCATTCTCTATGGAGAGATTCTATTGCAGCCCAGATACATGGAAGAGGGCCTAAACCCTCCCCAAAATGATGTGACATACTTTGATAATCCCTCATGGAAGACCTCACAGTCCTTGGAGAGTGGGTGGTGGGTGGGTTTTGAGGATTGATAGGGGGCATGGGAAGATGGAAGGGAGACTGAAGGGGGATTGATATGTAAAATGATTGTAAATTAAAAAAAGAGAAAAAACTAAAATGTGAGATCTTAGCTTTGTCCAAGTAATTCTCCCAATTCTTGTCTTTAGTTTGTGGGACACACTGATTTTTTAATTAAAAAGAGAATATACAAATACATAATTCAGTTTAAGAGTTTGGTGAGTCAGAACAACCCATGTAGGACAATAGAAATTTGATCAAGGTTCATTTTACATATTCTGATTATTTTCACTTTGAAAGGTGAATGATGATCTATGTCCCAGAGAAATCTGACAGGACAGAGTGAAACCAAAAGAAGAAAAGTCATAATCATTGTTTTGTCATAACCTTTGTTTTTTAGATAACCACTATGTAAATGTATTCCTTTTTCTTTTCCTCTAGGCAGACCATGCAAGTCTCCCTCCATTTTAAAACAATATGACTTATCTCAATAACTACATTCTCCTTACAATGAGTAAGTTATTATAAAATCCTTAACAACCCCTAAATGCAATGAAATAAAATAAATTGAAAATAATAACAGTGTTTATCCATTCAGATGGTGAGAAGAAAATCTTAGCAAAATCAAAGCAAAAGTTTCCGTGCAACTCTGAGATCTTACTCAAGGGAGTCCTGGGGCTTCTACACTATGTGCTCCAGGAAGTATTGAAAACCCTACAGGGAATGGGTAATTCTACCAAGCCCAGGAGGCAGGCATATGCATTCAGTGTGACTCTCCAACAACAGGATGTGGAAAAACAGAGTGATGGAGGAATTTATAAGACGCAAGAGTATAATCTGTTTTTAGCAAACATCCTGGCCATTAATTTTATTCTCATAAGAATAAGTCCTGGAAACTGTTGCTAAAATTTCCTGGAAACAACTATGTTTCCACCCATGCTAAGTCTATATATAGATTAATCAATAGTAAGTGTTCCAGAAGGTGACTGTGGTGTCTCAAATGGAATTAAAGTAAGGCAAAGCACAGCTTCACTAAGTGAAACAAGCTAGTAAAGTTAAGAATGTGAACTTTGCAATCCAAGCACATGAAGAAAGGGACAGAGAAAAGACTTAACATTTGGAGTAACTGATCTATGGTTTCAAGGACTCTGTTATGGGAGACTTGGGTGTTGAGTGGGTTCAGAAGCACCAACTGCTTAAGTTTAAGTAAGAGGCTTAGCCTCACTTTACTCATCTACAAAAAAAAGACTAAGTGCATCTTTCAGCATTTCCCTTTAGTGTCAATAACACATATTCATGTGCTGAAGGCACAGCATTATCATGGTTAGACTGAATTTAAAAGAGAAACGACATTGCATGTGCAAAATACACAAAATACAAACTGTTGGAGGGACTGGAGATCCTGGTACATCTGTGATCTTCTGAACACATATATAAAGAAAGACAGGCCTAGAATATATTCTATTCATCTTTTTTCTTTGATTGCTCACTTTTTTTTTTTTTTGGTTTTTCGAGACAGGGTTTCTCTGTATTGTTTTGGAGCCTGTCGGTCCGGCCTGGCCTCGAACTCACAGAGAGATCTGCCTGCCTCTGCCTTCTGAGTGCTGGGATTAAAGGCATGCGCCACCACCACCTGGTGATTGCTCACTTTTAAAATGATGAGTGACCTTTAGCTCCAGAGTGACATGAACTCTATTCTTCCCTGTTCTGAAATGCCTGTAAATGTGACACATTCTCAATCCCAAGTAAATTCTGTTCAATTAATAAGCACAGAAAAGTAACATAAAAGTTTCTGTGGCTTGGAATCCTAATGCGTATCTAGGATTATGTGGGGGGAAGAAAGATGGAAAGGTTTATGTAGGAGGGATGGAGACTATAATGCTATGTAATGATTTGTATAATAATTGAAATGATAAGATAAAGATATGTCTAGAAGAAAAGGGAAGAGAAACAATGCTACAAACATGGAAAAACACACACAGAAACATGGACTATTGCATATAAAATAACTAAATACATCTGCTGAAATACATGACCTGTCCTAATTAAAGTAATGGAATAGAAAGGAACTATCTCAGCATATAACATCAAAGACATTATGGACTACTTGTTTTGACTGTATGAAGATGTATCCTCATGATTAGTGTAATAAAAAGCTGAACAGACAATAGATAAGCAGAAGAGGTTAGGCAGGACTTCCAGATAGAGAGGAACTTGGGATGAATCTAGGCAGCAAGGCAGAAGCCAGCAAGACACACAGGGAGTCAGTCATACAAAAAGGAGGAGAGGTAAAAAGACACATGGAAGAACATAGATTAGTACCAGCAGGTCAATTTAAGTTATAACAGAGAGTTGGAAACAGTCTAAGCTAAAACCAAACTTTCAAAATTAGTAAAATGTCTCTGTATCATTATTTGGGAGCTGGCAGTCCTAAAAGAAAGTCCAGCTACACAAAGAGTTCTAAAAACTAGTCTTTGCTGCAACAAAGCAAAAAGTGAAATATGTGCAATGTAAAAAAGATGGTTACCATTTGCAGAAGAATGGAAGAGTTCCAGTTGGAAAGTGAACCACACAGGAGAATATGTTGTTCCTTAACCTATCTTCTCTATTCCATGTACCCTGTTGGGGGCATGGAATACTTCAGGTTTTAGCTTTCTGATTCCTATGAATCAACAGAGACTAGATATTGAGATTTTATATGAGATCTTCCAACTTTCAGGCACTGACGATGAAATGGTGTGTGTGTGTGTGTGTGTGTGTGTGTGTGTGTGTATACATATATAAGTGTGTGTGTATAATGTGCAATTTATAAAATGTATATATACATATATAACAGATACTGTGGACACATAAATGTACTTACTTACAAAAATGTATGTGACCTGGTGAACAAGTTAGTATGAGGTCAAGAGAAATGCAAGAGAATGTCAAAAAATGGCTACTGATACTTAAGTTTATTCCAAGTCACACTTGTTTAGTACAAAAACCTTTTTTTATATAAAGAAATGGAACAAGAAATTAAGTCAGACCACCCAAAGTTCCCATTCATAAGAGTAACTATATCATCATACTTATATTCACTCAGATATATACTTTCTACCCTCTATTTTTAATAAATTTTCGATTGAAAGCATCAAAGAAAAAAACTAAATTCAAAGGCAATAACATATTTTCTGAGAACTGTAAAAGTGTAACAATAAAATGCATTTTCATCATATTTGCATAAAGGTTACTTAATATACTCAATAAATAAAATATTTGGGGTATTATAAAATTGCACAATATAATGAACACACACAGTGATAAGTTACAGAACTTACGAGAACAAAAGGAACAAAATGGAATATAAAAGGGTTAAATTGATTCCATTACACTACAGTCATTTTATCTGTCTCACATTGTTTTATTTAGAGATTCTAACATCTGAACAATATTACTTTTTTACATTACATTTATAAGTGCAAGTATAATTTGAAATACCAAAGTAATTTGAAGTTATTGAACTGTCTAAAGCTAGATGATATAAGGATATTAGTACATAATTAGGAATTTTAAAAATTAATATGACCTGTTTTACTTTCTTAAAATAACATTCTGAGAAAAGGGCTGTCTTAGTCTGCTTCTGGTTGCTGTGATAAACACCACAACCTAAAGCAACTTGGAAAGGAAAGAGTTTATTTTTCTTGCATCTGACAACACTCCTTGAAGGAGCAAAAAGCAGAAACTCTAAGAAGACCAGAGGAATGGG
Organism: Mesocricetus auratus; assembly: GCF_017639785.1. Classification (NCBI taxonomy): domain Eukaryota; kingdom Metazoa; phylum Chordata; class Mammalia; order Rodentia; family Cricetidae; genus Mesocricetus; species Mesocricetus auratus. The sequence goes on from NW_024429190.1 coordinate 61,756,321, forward strand.
TCATGGATGAAGGTCCTTACTCTACATGGACTGTTCAGCTTGATTACTTATACCATGTAAAGCACCTGCATGTGGGTGGTGCAGCCAACAGTGTGCCATGCCCTAGCAAATACATCAACGACGAAGGAAATGTTCCATAGCCATTCCCAGAGATCAATCCTGATAGAGGCTGTTCCTCAGCCATTTCCTCTTCTCAAATGACCCTAGCTTGTGTCACGATGACCAACACTAACACCAGCATGAAGCCTAATTAATTCAATCAATTCTTTCATTAAGAGAAAAATAATCATTGAGATATTTTGGATAATTATGCTGCTATCACAAGACTAGTTATAATATTTCTTGCCTAAAGTTGTTTCTATCCCATTACATATATATACATATATATGAGACAAAATTAATTAATTACGTATATAAATATTAAAGTAACTATATATTTATAAATCTAAGTACCTTAAGTAAAATTTAAGAACAAATGACTTAAAATTTTGACTGTTTTGTCAAGATGAATGAGTGTAACATTGCTTGGAAATTTTAAAATGTCAAACTATTAGTGGTGTAGGTTATAAAATCTCCAAAAAATAGAATTACTTTATTATAAAATTGTAAAAATTTATTTTTCAGAGTCATGTGATAACAGAATAATATTTTATCTAGGCTTTGATTATCTGTTAATATGCTTGTGAACTTAGTTGGAAAGTTGATAATGTGATGCTTTTTTAATTTCATGAATGTGTTACTATTGTTACCAACATAAATTCTATTATATATATATATGTATATAGTCTTAAAATGACATCTAATTTTCATCTCAAATATTTTTAATATATTTCAATAAAAATTCAGTAAAATATTGATCATAAGATTATGCTAGTACAAAAGTCTTTTTGAAAAGTTTTTTCATTTTTTATTTTAATTTTAAATAGCTTGTTTTACATGTCAATCCCAGTTCCCTCTCCCTCCCCATCTCCCGCACTCCCCTTCCCCCCCAGCCTCCCACCCTATTGCCAATTCCTTCCACATAAAGAGGAATGTTCTCTCTGCCTGGACTCTTAGGGGAGTGCCTGGACCCTACCCGGAGTGAAAAGTTTTAAGTGAAGAAAAATTCAAAATTTGGGAAGAAACTCGAATGACGATAGGACTTGAATGACTAACTTTTAGCCTGAAAGGAACTTAATGGAATTTGTTGTAATGCTTTCTAATTTTTCTGAAAATGAAATAAAAGGTGAGTTGATCTCTATGTACATTAACATTGTACACAGATGTGAATTATATATCCTCAGGAACTTATCTAGGATAGTGGAAAAGCACCACATTTCTGAGTTGCTGAAGGGAAACTTTCTAAGTGTGGAGAAATGCTCAGAGGAAAGTAATGTGTCTGATATTTAGTCACTTAAGATCCTTCCCTGTTGGTTAATTTTTTTTTCAGAACTCATTGAAATTCTCCTATATCCCACCTAATAGAAATAGCCCTCCTTTCTTAACAAATATTTCGACTTAAATGTCAATTTGTTTTTTGTAACCTGAGAGCTACATACTAAGGTTTTATTTTATAGAAACTCTCATGAGAACTTACCCCATTTTTTGGAAAAGCAATCCATCCAAGGTCCCCCATGACAGTGCGTGAATCCAATAAATTCACTGTAAAAAAGAAAAAGAAAAACCAAACTAAGTGCATTCCTATTTCACCCCTTCTGAGATTCATACTGTTTGTAATTACCAAGATTAGATTATGCTTTCATCATGATGAAGACAAGAGTTACAAAGTAATGTTATATTGAAAGTGAACAGTTGTTATATAATAAATAAATGAATGGAGAATTGTAACAAAATTCAATCTTTGTAACCCCTAAATGCTATTTTTACCAAGTAAGAGAAAGAGTACAAATAAGATGGAAAAAAAAAGTTTGGAAAACACCAAAACAAAACAAAAGCACTTATAGTTGGCATTAATTTACAGCCTTAAAAATTGTAACTAAGCATGTTTTGTTTTTCCTCAAAAAGCTGTTATGAATTGGAAGTAATTACATTAAATAACAATACATTTTTATAAGCATATTTAACATTTTCATGATAACAATCAAAACCTTCCATGCAAGTGAAAATTTTTATTAAAAAGCAACTTATGATATTCGTATTCAATATAAGAATCTAGCAATTCAAAGTTTGTTGCTATACTTGAGTACTGTGACTCCTCAGATGTCTTCTACTTAGATAAAACCAGAGCTTTAAATGTACCTCAAGCTGAATTTTTAGATACTTTATGTCCTGAAGTCCTAATACATTTAGAAATCCCAGGACTGATACAAATTTCATCATTATAAAGGAACCAAAAGGTGAGTGCACATGCTCACATTGACCCATATATTCATACATGTTGAGCTTATATTCTGTCCTTGGGGAATCAAATTAATTTAAAGGGCACCGTTCAGTTAAATAATGCAGATATGAATAGTTTATTTGTTTTTGGTTGTTTTTAACATCTCTTTCTCATGAATTTGTAACTGAACCATTCTTATAACTGAACCATTCTTAATAGATCTTGGTGTATTGGCCAGAAGAGAAGCTGTATATATTATTTCATAAAACTACCTATACCACATGTGGGATCCAATATTTTGGAAGTTCATCAAATTTAAAGGTGTTATTCTGTCTGTAAGTATAAGCTTGCAGTATAAAATGAACAAGAGTGGATAGGCAAGGAAATGGATTATCAGACTATAGAAAGTAATTGAAAATCATTATAACAAGAATCACATCTGAAATTGGAACTTTGGATATTTTGCAAAATTTGTGTGTATTTAACATATTAATTTATTTCACATGAGTGAAATCCAGTGAGAAAATATATACATGAAGGTGTGTATCCTATAAATCAATTTAAAACATAATGATATTAGCAAAGTAAATCAATCACCAATTTGTAGAAAGCATTGAACAAGCCAATTATCATATATTCATTGCTGTTCCTAAGTATAATTGTTTTTGTCTATTTTCATCGATCTATAAATGTAAGATGCAAATCACTTATCATTTTTAAGTTACTTTAATCATATTGATCTCATATTGGTTGTAGAACTGTGGATTCCTTCAAGGAATGATGTCTTTACTGAGGAATAACAAAGCAAACAAATCACAATTTTCCTGATACCCCAATAACCTAAGTCCCTCCAGACACAACACTGCATCTACTTCTTCAGTAAGAGGCATGCTCATCATTTTATTTCATTGTTGGCTTTTCTTGTCTCCATGGGAATAAGTTTATATTAAACATAAATGTCCTTGTCCTCCTTTCAGTGTATCTGGGAAACTAGGTCTCTGTCTAGACATGACTAAATACCAGGGGAGTGAACAATTAAATTGTTATGTTTATTCATTTTAATGATTCTTTTGGTTCATCTTTGATATGCCTGTGTAGTTGAGATAAAGTAGCTCATATAATCAAACTGAGTGTGTTGCTGTGTTTCAGTCCACTGTTTTCAACCTGTAGTCCAAACTGATACGCACAGGAACTCTAGGAACTGATAACTAGCCTGCTAGCAGAAGCAGCATTCCTCTCTGGCCTCTGCTTAATTTGCAGCTTTAGATACTCATTATTAACTACAGATCTCCAATGTCTTTAACCTTTGGCTACTGCCTCTTGAAATAACTTTACTCTACATTCATCTACATTGCTCTACTGGGGTTCAAAATATATGTTGGAGTGAATTAATGTTAATGTTAATGTTAATTCAATTTTGGAAGGGTAGTTATTGATATTTGAATATACAACTGCAAAAATGTAAGACTATAAGTAAAGTAGGAATCTACAATTTTACTTAATGTGATTTTATGAAAATGCTGTCAATTAAATAAAAAGATGATGAAGTTGATGAGAAATTCATACGTTTCACTTCTCAAAACCATCTAAAATTTAATTCCTTCTGAAAACAAATGAAACTCAAAATTCAAATAAGATATTTACACCCTCATTTAGAAAATTTCAAATTGAGAAAAAGAACATAAAATTATATTTATCTGTTATATGATAAGTCAGGATAAATTCTTGAGACTTAGTCAGTCAGATATTCAGATACCCAAAAGAAAACAGTTCCAATTAATATGAAAAGGAAATATATAAAAATTCAGGCTGAGCAAGCCATGGAGATCAGACATGTAGACAGAAATCCTTCATGGCTTCTGTACCAGTTCCTACCTCCAGATTCCTGCCTTGAGTTTCTTCAGTGCTATACTGTATAATGGAAGTGGAATCAAAATACTTCCACTAAATGTGCATAACATACTTTTCTTTACAATCTTTATACAAGCTGTTAATATTACATCAAACAACTATCACCTGAGAATTGTTAATTCATCATATTTATGTAGCAGTTTATGAAGTAGCACCTGTCATCATTGATCTACCCCTTCATAAATCTCAGTGGGGCATCATTACTCAATGTTCTAATGTTATCTAATTCTTATCACTTAAACTGACTTATTTTACCCCCTCAAAAGAACACAGTTGGGGCTGGAGATGTAGCCAATAATTAAGTTTGTACTGTTCTTGCAGAATACATGGATTTTGTTTGCATTACCTATATCAGGCATATAATATAAGGCTGTAACTCTAGCTCAGTGGATAATACTTTTTTCTGGCTTTTGCAAGGACCCACCCTCATATACATAGTTACACACACGCACACACGCACACACGCACACACGCACACACACCGGGTGGGATTGGGGAGAGGAAGAGAGAGAGACAGAGACAGAGAGAGAGACAGAGACAGAGACAGAGAGACAGAGAGAAACAGACAGACAGACTCACACATATACACATGCACATAATAAATCAAACCTTGAAAAAAAACCCACAACCACCAATTCTATATGCTGGACTAAGCTCAAATTTTAATAGCCATATACATTATCAATGATTATTTTGTCAGTAACTGCTCCAGAAATAAGTATGCCTTTTAAGTTTCAATAGTTCCAAGACTGAGATGCTCTGACATTTATCTATTGATACTACCAAAAATTTCTCTTTTACCTTTACTTTTATAGTGTGTTACATGGAGAATATCCATTAATGGAAGAAACCATTTTTTGAAACATTCCTTATAAAGCACAATGAACCCATATGCAAAAATATAAAGTTAATAAAACAATAGGAAGCTAATTTATATAAGTCAAATATTGTAATTTATCAATACAATTTCGCTACATTATTTTTGTCAAAATCTGTGCAATTATGATGGATATTCTTATTTATACTTAAAAAGTTTCTCAATATTTATGTTGGAATTTATGAAAAACACTTTCAATAATGCCATTAATGCCTCAATTTCCATATATATAAATATACAAAAATTTTAAATCAGTATTAAAAATCCACTGGGATGTAGACAGGGTGCACACAAGTGTGAATTTTTCAGAAGTTAATTTCCCAATGACTTTAACAAATGCATTAAAGAGGGAATTGGCAGTAATAGAGTGCAATTTCTAAGTGTCTTCTTTGCTACAATTACAGTAATTAAATTGTTCTGAACAGTATATATGCATGTTGTAAATTACAATGAATACACAATGAGTATTGATCTTCATTGTACAACTTAATTAAAACTTGTCCAAAAGAAGTCACTAATGAATATAATTAGAGGAAATGTTTGATACCACACTTACACTGGAAAGCATTAATTAGATATCAGATATTTTGTGGAAAATGTTTTTATTTTGTTATTTATATTTTAAAATGAAACCACACAATGAAACTGAAAAGAACCTTCAAGGTCATTTTTTCACTCAGCTATTAGTGTTATAATTATGAGAAAGATGGGTTGATTGGTTAGCTAATTTGTGAAAAGGAAATTATTTCTTCAAGAGAAGTAAGTCCACAGGCATCAACAAGTATGTAATCTACTGCAAATTCCTAGTCAATGTACAAAAGAGAATACAACTCACTAATATAGGGATTTAAAGTGCTTATTACAAAGATTGAGACAGGGTTTCTCTGTGTAGCCCTGTGTGTCCTGGAACTCACTCTGTAGACCAGACTGGCTTTGAACTCATAGAGATCCACCTGACTCTGTCTCCTGAGTGGTGGGATTAAAAATGTGTACCTCCTGGTATTTTTATATTTTTATTCATGTAGTGTGTGTGTGTGTGTGTGTATTTGTGTGTGTTTTCTTGTAAGTGTAGCACACTTACATTCTTGTAGTGTCCATGAAGGTCAAAAGAGGGCACCAGGTCACATGAAACTAGAGATACAGCTCATTGTGGTTTGACATGGGTTCAGAGAATGGATCTTGGATCCTCTGCAAGACTAGTATGAGAAAATAACTGCTGAGCCATCTATCTCTCCAGCAGTCCTGGAGTATTTTAAATCAGTAAATATATAAATATTGTTCAAAATAGACTCTAATAGAAACTATTTCTTAATAATTGCAAGTATGTTTAATTTATAAAAGATTAATTTAAATTACTGATCTCAATGTTTCATGTAACAATAAAATATTTTAAATAATTTATTTTTTAAAAAGACAGACAATTTTTTATAGAACTGACCAACACAAGTAGAACAAAAATTATCTAGAGACTATGTTTTAAAAGATTAAGTCCTTGACTTCATACATTCTAACAAGTAGAGATAAATATCAAGTAAAAAACAAATACGATATTTTTGGTTATAACTTTCAAACATCCATATTTTGTTAAGTACCATTTTATGGTACTTCATTTTCTTGAGTATAGTGATAACATGAGTTATTAAGACAACAAAATGTTCTGAACTATTCAGGAAAAAAATGTCAGCAACATAGGAATGAGTATATTTTCCGTAACTGAATAGTTAAATGACCAGCGAAAGATATCTAATATTTTCACTATCTATCTATGGTCAGCAAGGTCTGGGAAAAACGTATGATCCTTGAGCATACCAAGGGCAGTCCTGTGCAGAAAAGCATATTCAAACTGTTACTGTTCCTTTTTCTTCATGATTTTCATATTAGCAAACACTTATAATGCAAGTTAGACCTCTACCGTTGTGACGGTTTAGAAAAAAATGTCACTTGGTTGCAGAGAGGATAGCATTCTTTTCTTCTAACAGCACAGATTTAAAATTCCATAGGGTGCAATATACATTTGATAAATGCATTCTTGCTGGTTTCCATTCACTATATTAGGAAGGCACTGCATTCAATTGCAGCACACATTTAATCTGTCAGAACCAACCCCATTACAGAGCTGTCCAGCCTTTCTCTATGTTTGCATTTGGTACAGATGTGATTTCTGACTTCAAAGCTCGAATTTATAGTTTACCAACTGCTTCATGGGACAGAAAACAGCTAGTAAAAGTAAATTGAAAGAAAAGAGACATGCGTTTCTCATTGGAAAATTAAATTTGTAAATTGGGTAAAAGTTTTGTTTCTGATTCAGGGGTGTTAGATTTCTGATATCTTTGACCTGTATACAGAAATTCATAGCTATACATAGTCATGGATATGACATGGAAAATAAGTGGAAGAGGGTGTGTCTTCTCATTAATTATCAGCATCTCATAAACATAAAAATAATATAAGCAACCAGGATATTTACATACATATATAGACATATTTATAGTATATGAGATACTGTGCAACACAATTTATATAAGCTCTTTCATACACTCATCTCAGAATCTTTTCAGGATGTTGCTGTTTTGTAATCTTATTCAGAACCCCCCATGGAAACAGAGTCAGAAAGGATGACACTATATGAGGTCTTAGTGATAGACTATGAGCACTAATGGTTGCTCCAGAAATCCCACTTACACCTAGAAACATTCGACTTACTGCCACTTCTGAAGACAACTACCAAGTCCATTCTAATCTAACAGTGACCTCAATTGTCAACATTACCTGATAAGCATATATATGAGTAGTTAGTCCTGTTTTTCTATTAGTAAACATATTTCTACATACATGTATCTGCTTTACTTTCAATTTTTAATTTACACACAAAATAATAGATTTCTTCATGTCATGTTTATATGTATTTGGTTATGTCTGGACACTCATCCCAGAAACTCAGGGTCCATTCTCCAGTCCTCTCTCTAACCCCTACTTTGACCTTTTCCATACCCAGGATTCCCCCTTCCAGTTTCTTGTTACAAGTATTCTTCGAAATTAATGAACTATGTCCAACATTTCTCCCACATATATATGCATACATAAAAATCAGAAGATAGGTTCTATAAATAAGAGTAGAATATGCAGTATTTTTCTTTGTGACCCTCCACTTGACTAAATTAATAGATAATTTATAATAGCATCTATTTTTCGTAAATATCATAGATAAATTCATTTTTATTTTGTCGCTAAATAAAACATCCTGATGTGTGTGTATCATATTTTCATTATACTATTATATTTTGGAGGACAACTAGGCTGAGTCCATTCCTGGCTAGTGTGAATAGCACAGCAATAAACACGGATGTGCAAATATCACTGTGGGAGGGTATAGAATCGTTTTTGGTGTGTTCCCAGGAGTAATAGATATGTATCATAGAGTAGCCCTATGTTTCAGTTGTTGTTTTGTTTTTCATTGTTTGATAGTAACCTCCACACCAATCACCAATGGGAATGAACCTGTTTGCACTTCTCTCAACAGTGACTAAAGCTTTCTCATCCCCACATTCCTCCTAACATGACCTGCCATTCTAACTAGGATAAGGATAAAATATAAATTATTTGTAATGTCCATTGCCCAATGACTGCGTTAATTTATTTACTGGACAATTGTGTTTATTCTTCCAAAGACTATCTATTCAGTTCATTGGCCCATTTATTGATTGCAAAGGGAATTTTTGTTGTTAAAATATTTGCAGTTATTTATACATTTTATTTGTGAGTCAAGGCTGGAATATAGCTGAAAGATTTTTCTCTCATTCTAAACATTGTCCACTCATTCTGTCAACAGATTCTCTTGCTTTGCACAAAACCTTTGCACAAACATAGTCCCATTTGTCAATGCTTGGCTCTATTTCCTGTGGAATTGGGTTTCTATTTAAAATAATTGCCTGTAACTATGCCCTGAGACATGTCCCCTACATTTTTCTCCAGCAGTTTCATCATTTTAGGTTTTATATTAAAGTTGTTGATGTAATTAGACATTTTATTTTTCTGCAGGATTAGAAATATGGCCTTAATTTCTTTTGCATGTAGATATCCAGTTTTCCCAGTATCATTTACTAAACAAGTTGACTTTTCCAATGTATGTTATTGGTATCTTTTACAAAATTATACTTCCATAACTATGTTCATTTATTTTGGTTACTCTATTAAGTTTCCTTGGTCTGAAAAGAATTTTAAGTAAATGTATTCAAATTAAACTTTGAATTCTTTTTCATTGACTGCTATATCTGGCGTTTTCTTTGTAAACAATTTTATAGAATGATTTGTCAACACTCCTCTCAACTCCAGCCCTACATCCCAGTATTTACCTAAACCATTATAGTCTACAGAATCCTCAATATTTTACCAAAATGTGTTACTAACAAAATACCAACACAAACCAATTGCCTTTCTTCTCTACACAGTGACTAGAAATAATGTATCCAGATACCAAAGTCTTATCTTCCTTCCCATTTACTTCCACACTAAACAAATACCACACAATCTGCCCATGTGCTTGATAGCTCTCCTTGATGGCAGGCTTGGTTTCATTATGTAAGATAGCTAGTCTGGCAAAATCCTATAGGAATAGGAACGAATTTTACTTTCATTTCTGTGGTCCTACTATTAAATCAGTTCTGTGCAATGAGCTGTGAAGGGATTCTGCAAGGGAAGGGAATTTCTGAACCATTATTATGAAACGAAACAACAAGAGCAGAACCCACTCCTGGCTGACTTGGAAGTAGCTGTATACTTCTTGGACGAGATACCAGCCACCTAAAGAAAAGACAGAGTGCAGTGCAAAAGCAAAGTCTGAAGTTTAGGGTTGGAGAAATAAAGAGACAGGAAGTACCTTATTATATCATAACTGTGCCAATCCATCTAAACTTGAGTCCCCCTTCTCTTGGGACTTGCTTTTATGCAGGAAAATTAATTTTATTGCTTATTCTGGAAGACAACATCATTGTTGTTACTGGCAAAGGAGCGTATTATAACTGCTAGTGTGGGAGCTTGAAGGCAAATTCCTCGTTTGCTTCTAAAATCTGCTTTTCTTGACTTGTTTTTCCATACCCATGAAAGCACAGAAATCTGACTACTTTAACTCCTGATTTACTTGAACCCTCAGATTCATCTTTGAAGTTATTTTAAATAGCATTTCAGCCATTACATAGCAAACTCAAACTAGTTTGGACTACAAGGAACTCAAAGCTTAATTCATTAATTAGTTAAAAAATAACTTTCATTATTCTTTTGATTATAATATATAATCCATGTAATCAATATAATCAACCACACAACTCTTGACTGCAAGGTTAACCAGTCTTTTTGTTTCAAAATACTCTTATTGATAATGATTTTATAAAGATATTTTTCTTTTTATTTATGTGTATGTGCATTATATGTATATCTGTATGTGTGCCACATGTGTGCAGGTACCACAGTAAGATGGATATTCTGGCTTGTCAACTCGAGTACACCTAAGATTAACAAAAACTCAAGCAGCTGGGTAGACAAGTAAGAGATTGGTTTTATTGAGTCATTTGAGATGGGAAGAACTGCCTTAATTATGGGCCATATACAAGTGGCAATCTATATAAAAGAAATGGAAGAAGAAAGCACCTGCTCTTGGCCTGCTTGCACTCACCCTTGCTGATAAATTCATTCCTTTGCTGTATTCTATAATACTTCTTTGGGATTCTGGCATATCCTGAAGGCCAGCTGAGATATCCAGGCTCATGCATCTAAAACTATTGGGTTCTTGGACTTCCCATCAGGAGACAGCCATTTTTGGAGTAGTTGGATCACAGTCTTTAAATCTAATAAAACCCATGTACAATATGTCGGTTCTCATTCTCTAGGGATTCCAGACTAATACATCCAGAAAAAAGAAAACGGTATCATATTCCTGAGAACTGGATTTACAGGTGCTTGTGAGCCACCCAGTGTGGATGCTGGGAAGCAAAGTGAGGTCCTCTGAAAGAGTAATATGCTTTTAACAATGGAGATATCTCATCAGTCCCATGGTATTCACTTTTGTTCCATTTTAGTTGATATTTTTATCATAATAACAAAAATTTACTGGCTGATTTTTAAATTTAGTGAGCAATATTTATACCATAAAACTGACATATATATAATGGAATAAGTTTTAATCAGAAATGCATTCTCACAATTATGAATTGTCAAAGAACTCTAAAGGTATAACCCAATGAGATTGGAAAAAGAGGAATTCACAGTTCACATCTACTGGTGATTCTGTACAAAATGTTTATGCAACGCTAACACATGAATCCACTGACAGCTAGATTATGAGTAATGAGCAATCTGCTACCTTCACAGGACACATTGCAAGAAAAGAGCAGTGCCATATGTTTTCAGTGACTACCTTATTGGGTATGGCAACTAAATTTCTGAAGTCTCTGATACTGTTTTCATCTCTGAGAAATGTCAGCCTTGCATGACATAACAGTGTAAGAAGACTTTGTATTGCAGAATAGTCTTCCTAAGCAATTGCTTGATTCTACTTGTCTGTGTGTAAAGGTATTATGCGAAGAAACTCCTTTCAACAACAAAATTTTGAAAGTCCTTAGTACTAGAAATAAATGTGCTTCTTCACAATTAAGTCTAAGAATGCTTCATGGCACAGATAATGCTCATTATTCCCATAATATTGGTTCTGTTGCCATATAACTTCGAGGAAATGATTTTTAGTTTCAAAGATTCAATTCTCATGTCTGTAACACCAGCGATTGAAACTAATAAAATTATATGTGTCTGTACTCACACATTTTATCATTTAATCTTAACACTGATCTTTTGGTATGCTATGTTTCTCATTTTACAGATAAGGAAATTGAAGCTGAGAAAAGTTAAACAGGCCAATGGCCCAAGGTCCCAGAACTAATATAAGTGCATAGCTGGAATCTAAATCCAAGTTATCTAATCAAAGCCTTTTTTCTTTTTTTTTCTCAACTGAACTGTATCCAACGTCTGACTTGTTCAGTATAAAGGTTTACACCCCTAAATAATTACCTCCTGTACCAATAAGTTTTATTAAGTTAATGGGTTATGCATAGTTTGCTACAGAGGGCAGCATCTATCATAATATTGTAATCAAGATGGAACTTTGGAGCTGATGGGAGGAATGACTTAGTTAAGCACTTGTCTTGGGAGCACAAAGTCTTAAGTTCAATCCCTATAACCCATATAAAAGTGTCACTCATAACAGTGCACACTTGTAGTCTTAGTGCTAGGGAAGGAGGGGAAAAAAATGAATCTACAGGACTTGGCTAACAAGTCCAGCCTAACCATTGCTCTTCCAAAAAAGAGGAGAAATCTTGTTTCAAAGGAGGTATACAGCCTCCCCAAGGATGATGCATACTGGGTCTCTAAACTCCATATATGTACACATGTGTACACCTACATAAATGTACATAAAACACATGTCAATTTTTAGCAAGAAGAAAAATTCAAATGGATTAGTCTTAGTAGAGCAAACATTAGTCTTCCCCTGCTGGAGAATCAAGTTTTCCATTTCGCTATTGACAGCAAGTTTTAAGCTGCACAAAACAGAAGAGTGAGCAACAAAATAACAATGAATATTATTTCCTTAATATACAATTTAGATAGCAGTTAATCTTTAAGCACCCAAATTGAGGAAGTATTGGTTGCACATCTGCTCAAATTTTTTATTCATAGAAATCAAAGACATATAAAAATAATTAGAATAAAATGGATGGTGTATACAAGAAAGTTCTTTGCTTTGAATTATTCCTTATGCCAGGATATGCTAGGTCCTCATTCTTTATTAAAATGTACCAAACTTCAAACTAATCTGTATGATGATTTTCTTTCTAGGCACATAGGCATAGTTTGTGTGTTTAGTATGTATTTGGCTTGGTATTTAGTTTCCTTTTTATTTTATTTTTTATTTGAGTATGTGTGTGTCAGTGTGAATGTATGTTATATGTGTGCAGGTGTCATAAATGTAAGAAGACTGAGTTAGACCCTTAATGTCCCCAAATTTAGGCATTTTTAGGGTACAATTTTCCTTGATAATACTTGCAACTTATGACATAAGCTCATTCAAAATACATTTAACATTATTTGAAAGCATAATGGGTAGCATCAAACCATATTCATTGAGCATCAATCTGGAAATCAATGGGTCTAATTATTGAACATAGCTCTTTCTGTAATTAGAATACGCATTTTCTTCTGTACCGTTTCTCTCGTGTGTATAGTGCTGTTTAATAATAATATTATCTTTATCCTTAAAATGTTTTCATACTGTCTAGATTTAAATCAATAACAAAAATTATTTATACTGAGCAGTGATCATATATGTTTCTCCCAATACTTATATCTCTTGCAATCTATCCCTTTCTATAATTTAGATTTAAAATATCTTATACAAGGCCATAAGAAGGCTTAGTCCTAATCTACCGACAATGGGAAGCGGTAAAAATAAGGGATAGAAATCAATGGTAGACATTATGGTCATCAAAAGTTTGATCATATTCAGAAAGGTTGTAATGAATACTCATTGTAAACTTAGATGGATTTGGAATCACCATGGGAATTCACTTCCTTGGTTGTATTTCAAGAAATGTATAACTGCAGGTGGAAGGATCTATCCTGAATGTCAGTGACATCATCCAGTGGGTTGAAGCCCTAGACTACATATAAATGAGAAAGTGATCTGTACACCAACATGCACCTACATCTGGTGTTTTACTCTGAACAATTTTATTCAACAAACAATTGCACAAGTCTGTCAGCATACCTCTCTGCAATGATGAACTGTCCCCATAAACTTGAGTAAAAATTATTTCCTTGCTTATGTAGTTCTTCTCAGGATTTTGATCATAACATCAAGAAAAAGTAATACAATAGAATTCAGGTAAATTTTGCTATGATATGAATGGCTTGGCTTGTTCCACTGTTGCTCATCAACGGTGATGTGCCAATTCATCATGACACCAAACTGATAGGGTTAATCAATCATGATAGGGTCATTCATCAATGATGAATCAAACAAAAATTATTTTCCTTATAAATAGATCATCTGGAGGTATTCGTTCTAATGACTCAAAATTAATACATATTTTCCACATTGGAATCAACAGCAAGAGCCAAAATAAAAATTTCCAAATATGAATTTTCCATGTTCTTTACACATATATTCATTATATTCTCAGGGGTACTGATGTCTTCTGAGCATATGCTTTTTCTGAGGTATTATTTCTTCCTTGCAAATAATTTGCATGAGTAAACCACTAATCATATTAATAGTACAACTTGGAGAAATGCATATTTTGCTAAATTGCTACAATCAAGAGCTTCAGCAACTTACATACTGACACTTTGTCAAATTAAATGCTCTATGACTTACTACAAATTATTTAATTATACCAAGATCAACTTTTCTCCATATTAAAAATAAGTTTCATTAGGATAGTTTCAGAATTAAAGTTTATGCAATAAGTCTACATAGAAGGACTTTTACCATACCTAGAACATGATTCAATTTATTTTACTAAGTTATTCTATAACTTAATAAAAAGAAATATATTCAATATTTCATAAAATTGTTCTTATTTTACAGCAAATTAGAATGTTTTTTTCTGGAGGTTTGTTAATTAAACAAACTACCATAAATGAGCAAAACTAAAGTTGAAAAAAACAATCATTTCCCGTGCAATGCTACTCTATACACATAATAGTTGACACACTTCTTACTGACATTTTCTCTTCAACATTATGAATTCTCATGACACTATGAATCTACTGTGTTTCACGAAATATATTGCAGTGAATGCAATTCAGGAAATACAATAAATGAAAGAGTAATTCCGTCCATCCCCCTCAAATTACAAACAGATATTTTTAATTACTTGTTTCTCTAGATGTAAGACTAAGCCATACTTTGAGTAGAAAAGAACATTTTACTGTGGGTCAATTTGAATAAATGCTGAAAAGTAGTCATAACAAAGTGACAAAAAAAACAGAAGTTGATTCGATCACAAAGTACTAATCATGCAATGAACATAAAATATTTCTGATGTATGATCCTCAGTAGATATATAATCTTCGATGTATGTTTTGTAAATTTAAAGTAAATGATCCTGATGGCATGTAGGTTTATATTAGCTTACTGTGGTTGATGCTGTGGTTGATGATTCACACAGTCTTTCAGTTGGTAACATTTCAATTTACTACAGGCTTTATAAAACCAGTTCTAACTTGTGTTAATTATGGATTTAGGAAAAGAGTTATATTGGCTTCATCAAGGATAGAATACCATGCTGAAAGAAATTGCTGTTAAAAATAGTAGCTTTAAGACACTTAAAGAATTTAATTCACAGTATTCATTAATCAAACATGGATTTATAGAGTACTTCCTCGATGTTCCAGATGGAGAATTAAGTTTTGGATCTGGCTCTCAATGAGCTTCCAGACAGATAATGCTTTCCCCACAGTGATGCATCAAATAAATGCAAGAACCAAGACATTCTCTGTCAGTTTTGTCGGCGTTAAATTGTTTTGGTTGGAAAATTAAATGTTTTCTGTTTTTACTGAAATCCTACTTCAGAGAACCATTTCCCTGATTAGCTTTAATTTTTTGGTATTTTTATTCTGAATAAAGATCAGAAATGCATATACAAATAAAAATACAATTTCACATGACAAGCCACATGAAGAATGAAAGTGGGAACCCAAGCTTGGGGAAATTGGTCTGTACAGACCTAGAATAAAAATCTAGCAATCCATGGGGGGAGGGGTTGCCTGACTTTGTTCAAAGAATTCAGGACACTGAGGACAAGGTGCCTCAAGCTCCTTTCATAGGTCAGTAATAGCGAAGTAACATGAGGTGTGATCCTGAAGCAAATCAGTGCCTACTGTGCAGTCAGAATTAAGGTTGGATTATTAACCTAAAGCTGCTGGAAGACAAACGGAAGATTTTACCCAGGAAGTAAGTAAGTGTTTTTGAGCTACTGGACTACAGCCCAAGGCCTTTTCTTCCAGTATCTCTATTTGTAACAAATAAGACAACACTCACTAACTAATGTCCTGCTAAATGTCAGAATGGCCACCTAAAAATTTTGAAGATATAGTATTTAATGCTGACATATTGTAAGCCATAAAATTTCATAAGCACTTTAAAGATAGGAATTCAGTCTATAGAAGCCTAAAGTTTATTGTAATAACATTACCATTTAACAAGCAAGAAAATAGATGCTGAGAAGCTGTCTAGATTGTCCAAAGTTCACAGCCTCAAAAGATTGGGCCAAGATATATAGTCTGTGTCCTTACTTCTACATGGCACATCTATAAATGTGGCACTAATTTGAGGAAAAAGAAAACGTTAGCTTTGATATAGTCTAGCATTTTAAATTAAATATTTTCGTATCTCAGATCCTTTTGTAATAATAATGAATTCCTCTAATCTACCCTACCTATCTACAAGAGATAGCACTGTTTGGAGAAGAGACTCTTAATGCAATTAATGGCACTAGAATATACATTTAGAATCTAGTCTGGGCTTAGCATGGCAGCAGAATTTTTTATATTATAAAATTCCAGATAGAAATTGATAAGGCAAAGTACGTATTGTTCCGCTAGAAACAAAGATACAGGAAGAGAGCTGAAGGCATACTAGTGGACAGTGGGCAACGAAAAAAGCATTATGTAAGTCTAAAATGATCAAGCACTGATCAAATATTTAAGGAAAACAAGATCATCAGTAACTAGTGAGGATGGAAAAGAAAGCCTCCAGAATTCCACATGTCTTCATCCGAGGCCCTTTGACTGTAGTTATTCTCTGTGGAGGTTTCTGTACCAGATGACAACAGTAAGAATGAGTATGGTTATTGGGTGGCAAAATCTCCCCTTGCATAAACAATCCGTAAGTATAGTGCTGAAGCCAAACTACCTAAGTTGGCATGAAGGTTGTACCATTTTCACATGAATAAACTGAGGTAAGTCATTTAACTATGTATACTAACTAATTTTTCTCTAGACTAAAATGGTGATCATGAGGGTTTTACTGGATAGTTTAGAGGAACACAAGCATATGGAAATCACATCAATGACACATGGCAAATCAACAGTGAAAAATAGCTGTAATTATTGAATAGAGCATAGGCGTTGATGTTTATGCAGTTTTTGATTTCCAAGTATATCTACATGATATATTCTAAACATTCTCATGTTTTGCTATGGTCTCTTGTGTGCAAAAGAGCAGTCTTATGGTAATTAAATTAAAACCTTTCTGGAAATATAAAAACCTACTCATCTTTCCAAGAAATATGTTTAATATGCATGCCATTGAAGAGATAAGTGTTTTGGGAAATGAAAATTGAAAACTGTATTTAAAACTGAAATCAGGGTGTCAGATTCGTAAAATTTTAAAAATCTCCCCTACTATCAATTTTCGAAAATGGGAGGACAGAATTTCATGTCTATATATAATCTTACTATTTATTGTGGTGATATATGGTTTATGACCTAATAAAGCCACCGAGTATCAAATGAAATGCTAGCTACACAAGTTAACTATAGAAGCTGAGCAGTGGTAGGACACACCTGTAATCGCAGAATTCAGGAGATAAAGGTAGATGAATCTCTGTGAGTTCAAGGCCAGCCAGGGCCACAATGGAGCGAATCAGTTTAAAAGAGAAACAGAGCTCATACCATTAATCCCAGTATATCTTTTATATACACCTAGAGAGGTATATAAAAGACAGGTGCCCAGTGTCTCAGGCTGCATTCTGAAATTTATTTCCAAATATGCTGAGGAGAAGTAGCAGTCTAAGGCTTGGTGGAGAGCTTATGGAGACAGTAACAGCCCTTTCAGTCTGAGGTAGAGGTAGTGACTTAGCTGCTTTGTTTTTCTGATCTTGGTCTTGAAACCTGAACCCCAATATCTGACTCTGAACCTTTTATTTTTGTGCTACAATGTATAATTTTATATTTTACACATGTATGCTTTCATGTAAAATCTGTAATAGGCTAGAACACACATAAAGGTTATCCTAATACTGTTACCTCTGATGACAAAATATTCAAAATATGTGCAAATATCTCTTGATACATCCTGTGGTTGATAAAATATGAAAATGTAAAATAAAACACAATAATTATAGTTGATAATACCTGTATTTATATGTTTTCTTTATTTCCTAGTTATTATTAGTAAAGAAAGCCAGCAGAGAACTAATACACATGTAGTTCATTTTTATTTTTACGACTGTGTGGAATATTTTGTCAAGCTTGTTTAGACTGTTTTCCTAGCCCAAGATATGTTTCAGCTTCCAATTCAACAGAGATGATGACCTGCAACTGAGAAATTGCCTCAAATACCCTATATCTCATGTTGTGTGAAAAAGAACTGACATTTGTTGTTTAGCTATGTAACTATAGCAACTTTACTCAGTTACATAGGTACATTCTTATTTCATGTCATAGGAACTCTATGAATAGCTCCTAACACTTCAACTTTTACTGTGTGGATCCTGAAGGGGCTAATTTATTATATCTCATAACACATGCCTGGACTGCAGTGTCATGGTCTCTAAAACTTCTCATTCTTATTTATTCTGGAAGAGGTATCATAGTTGGGAAACTGATTACAATTAAGTCACAGGGTTCAGTGACAATGACTACATCTATGCAAATGAGGCATTATCAAAGGATTGCCAAGATCCACATTTCTGCTAAATGATAATTATTTATCTTATTTATTTTTATGAAAGCTCCCTTAAACAATATTAACATTTATGTTAACTCAATGTAGCAAACAAATAGATGGCCTGCTGAGATCATTTCCTGAGATCTCCCTATACCATCTGACCACTTTTTTTTATGTAGAGCTCTACCAAGTAAGAAGTTGCTTCATTCAATTTTCTCTTCCTATAGTTATGTGTAATGTATGAAGTAACTACCCTATTGTAGACAAATGATCTGAACTACAATAAAGCAAAATGAATTAACAAAGAACATAGTAAGTGAAGGACATTAGCACCAACCAAATTGTTTGATTTCAAAATCCACAGCTGGAATTTCTTTCCTCATCTTCTTGTCATTTCCTAACACCTATATCTCTGCTTCCTTGGTGTCATGGATATCAATCAATACCAAGAACCCACATCTACAGTTGTAAAAGTAGTTACTCAGGTTTGTTTCTGTTGTGTCTTCCCTGTCTCCTCTCAAACATATGGTGGTTTAAAATTAGACATCATTGAAGTTTTTAAAAGGAAGAGTTCTTCATTATTCCCACCTGCAGAAGGGTGGCTGTGGCTCTTCTTAGGAGGAGATCCATCTCTTTACTGTCTTCACTGAAGCCCTTCTATGAAAATATGGTACATTGTTATCAAATGTATGACTGGAAAGCCTTTCCCACCTGTGGAGCCATTACAGAGGGGAAAGACTCTGGAGGAAAGGTAAACAAGGCTCACATAGCAAGCCCCTGCTGGGCTGAACTGGTACCTGCTGGATTTACCTGCTGAGTTTTCTTTCCACAGAAAAGACATCAGCCCTTCCTGACATCATCCTGCCAAGGCAGAGAAATTGAGTTATCTTATAAGAAAGTCAAAGCTGATAGAGATGTCTTAAATAGTTCTCTTTCTAGTATAAAGTAAGTAAACAGCAGATGATTGCGTTTAGTACAATCTATTATTTAGCTGGAGAATTCTTCTACATTTTAATTAAGAGAAATGTCTTCATAATATCCATTTTGAAACTGTGACATCTTTTGGGGGAAACTGAGCACAATGAGCATGGATTCTCACCCTCTTAATTGGTGCTGCCTTCCTTGATGAGAAAAGGGATAAGGCAATGAGAATTGACAGATGAAAACAAGAGTATGAAAATACTATGAGGAAAAAAAGACAGCACTCATCTTTGAGTAGAACAGACTGTATTTTCTCCAAACCATCCAATACTTAGCCTGAAACATGTTTCCAAGTAGGAACATTTTCTCACAAAGCATATGCAAAATATTTCAACCTTCAGATTTTGGCTTTTTGGGGATTTTTTTTTCCAGAATCATTTACAGAGAACTATGGACCCTTAAAAGAAAAAAAAAAAGGAAGACAAACTTAACCAATGGAGAAGATGGCCTGGGCAACATTCCAGACAATGAAATCCCAGGCAATATTCCAGACAGTGAAATCTCACTTACTTAATCTGTGGTGTATCTTATGCCACAAGTGTTTGGCATGACAGCTAAACAATTGATCTCATAGAGAAATATAAGAACTATAAAACTCTAAGTATATGAAGTGATGGAAACTAAAGGGCTCCTTTATTACAGCACACTGTTGTGTCTTCAGAGCCATGGAGAATCAAATATAATATTAAAATATGTGTGCAAGTATGAATGGCATATTCTTTTAAAAGATTTAAAAGGAGGTAATGCTTTTAATATTGAGTTTTTATTATACCATATTTAAATTGTCCCCACTCTTCCTTTCAGCCTTGCTACAACCTTTCCATGAATACTTGGCACATTCACTCACATCCTAGCAAAGTTATTATTCAATCTCAAATAAATGCATAAAGATTAAAACCATGAATAGTCACTGAGAGCTAGAGAAGGAAGAAGACATGACCTAGATATGACCCCGTTCAACAAAGGATTGTATGTTCTCCCATTGTATAAGAAATAATTCAAATGATATTAATAAAGTAGCTCATAAGGTGATAAGAGACTAAAGACTGTGCACCCTATAGGAAAAGAAGAGCTACAGTGAAGTTTAATTATGCACAGATCTTGCTAGGTTTTATTTAATGGAACACAACTAATTGGTACTCTAAAGGCAAAACCCACACACACAGGTTTTTAGAAGGTGTTCAGGCAATGTGTTAAGCATGATTCTTTATGGTTTCTGAAAATCAGTAGAGATAAAAAACCATTACAAAAGTCAAAACTAATATAATGTGAGTTAATAAATCTCACCATCCAAAATCATAAAAATTTTTACCAACTTATAGTATAGGTCCTACTACATTAAATATTTATGAATATTAAACTCTGGGATTCTCGTGAGGGATGCCAGATGAAAATTTTGATCTTTATGAATAGTAAAAGAAATCCTATATCAACTAGTAGACATTCAAATAAGTACAACTCAATTTGTTACATATATTAAATCTCTTTTATTTTTATTTTTTTCACTTGCTTTCACACCTTGCAGTAGCAGTTAATATTAGGTAATGCTATTTTAGATCACTGTGAAATAAGATAAATAGAAATTTAAAACTGTTTGCCACAAAATGAATAAATAATCCATTTAAAATACTCAATTTTATATGTCCTATTATTTAATACTAATTTTAATGTCCATGTCTTTGCTCGATGTAATAAGAAAAAATGTGTTTGAATAAATCTCTTGTATAGATGAAACTTTTGACATTAAAAAAATCATAAAAACTCATGCTTGAGATTCAAAACATGAGAGAGGTATAGAAAGAGTTATTTTTTTAATTTTGAAGAATACCATTTACATGCCATTTACAATCTGATTTAGTTTATTTATTTCATAGCACCATCTATGGCATCAGTGATCTTACTGTTATTGTCTAAAGTATTCATGAGTGAATTATCAAATGTGAAGTGAGAGAATATACACTTAGAAGTCTTATACTGCCATCAATTTTGTCCTGTCCAAAACTTTAAAATCAGCTAATTTTCTTGTTTTAATAGTCTTATAAAATAAATATTAAAGTTACCAACATATAAAACAAGGAACATTTTCTTATGAGTCTGTGCTGTGCTTTGAAATAATTGGCATTTAAAAAACTAAAAATTGATCTTTTATATTATGTATAAAACATTTTCAATGAAAACAATGATTCAGAAAAGATTACCATAGTGAATTTCTGATTTCTAAAACTACCAAAATAATGTGGTTTATATATTTGTAATAGTATTTACAAATAGTTTCTCTCAGTAGTAAAACTATATGATGCTTTAAATTTTGTTATCGAATTCATCAGAAAATGTCCTTTTACTTGTCTTTTCCAGGTGTATTGTGTCTCACTGAATAAATACACTTTCTTATTATTTTAAGTGTAAACATTATCTAAAAATAATGAACCATTTCATTCTGCATTTACAAAAACTTCAGGCCTCTTTTGAAGCCTACCTTTATATAAACTATGGATGCACATGTGTGTTACACTTCATTTTGAAGCACAAATAATTTACAAAATGTTTTACTATCAATCAACTTCTGAATTACTTGTGTGCAAGGATATTAACTCTCATAAACAACTTACTACATATTTATCTAGTCAAGCATGTTAGTATGGGCCTCTCTACCCCTATTGAAGTGTACCCACTGCACATATAGAACAAGTAAAATCTCTGGATTTCCCAGTTCTCAATTTCTATATTCAGCTTCCATGATTACTTGTGATCAAACTAGAAGCAAAGCATTTTAGTGGTTCATAAGAAAATTTTATATTCCTACTTCAAATAATTCGGGATACTTTATGAAAATTCTTGTAAAAGTAGTATAAGATTTCAAAGTATCATAATAATATTCAGACAGCTAAATACATCAAACCAAAACTCATCCCATTTACTAATAATGTATATCTGCCAATTTAAATTAAAAATATGGCTTTTAAAATAAGTTAGTAATATTTTTTAAGAATTAATGGTGACCCATAAAATAAAACTTGCTACTGTCAGTAAATACAATAATGTACCTTCATGCTCTATAGTTACAGGAAAATGTGGAATGGTTTTCTCAAATGAAAGAGAAATTGGTTACCTATCTCATCCAATGTCTTAAGAAGCACACCAAACAAAAGATAATCAAATTATGAAGTCAAACAACCAACATAATAGCTAGAAATAACAGGACCCTGACATTTTCCTATCACTAGCAGTACTGACACAAATGCTTTGGAAATGTTTGTCTACAAATAGCTACATCATTTGGGGTTGATATTTTCTGTATGGTTGCCATATATTCTGAACGTTCACAATTCTTAAAGTATTGTGAGCATATACATACCTATATATGTGCATATATATGGTAAATATTGGAATAGAAATGTATCAAAATGTGAGCACTTGAGTTTAGCGATAAGAGTTCATGCATCACCTTTGCAATGGTTTGGTTTACACCCAATCAGAAAAGTCAACCAATCAACCAGACAAATAAGCAGAACAGTAAGCCTTTTTTTTGTTATCATTGCTAAAAATATTGTATGTAGGTTGAAACTATATTGCAAGCCTGGGAATTGTTATCCTTTTTTCCCCTGTTTTACATAGGAAATGAAATCATCTTACCTGTCACCCTGATACCAAGAATGAGCTTAAAATGTCAAGATTCCCACCCCCAATCTTCATGGTTTATTAAGCCAAAAGCTAAAACTCTCCATGGTCCCTTCTGGTTCCAACAATATCTGATTCTAAGGGATGTAATGGCTCTCTTTTCTTGTTCAGTAGTGTCCTGGTGAGGGAACAATTTTACTGTCCTTTTCTGTGGGGTCCTGCCGGTTAATCTAAAAGGAAATGAATTACAGCAGGAAGACAGGGCTACAAAATGAAGCCATTTAGTTTTACAAGTCTATTGTGTCCTTACATATGTTTTATGGGCCTGGTCCTATTATAAACCAAGAAAAAAAAGCCCTAAACAAACTTTACTTTCAGACTCTTTCCAGTGAAAATATTTACTATTTTATGATTGTTTTTCAAGTCATTTTAGCCAATCGCACCACCACCACCACCCCCTGCCCTTCTATGCTTCTTTTCCAAGAACCTTCTATCCTACTTTCTCAAACACACAAAACCTTCAGAGACAAGAAACTGGACTTTTCAAATACAAACTGCTGACAACTGTCAGCACTTTACTGAGGCATTACTGACTGTAGCTTCAATGAATTAAGACTGATTCACTGTGGGTGAATCATTTTCAATGCAGAGCTGTTCAGCAGTAATTGGCCAAGAATCCCTGCTGAGAAAAGCACTTGTCAAATAATGCTTGTTTACAAATATATCTCCAGATAGCAAAAAGTGGCAGTTACTGAATAAGTTCAGGGCCATCTCCAAAAATTCAGAATTGCTGGCACAGACCTTTTACTTATTAAATTTCTTAAAATCATTCACTTGTTGATGCAACGCCAATGCTATCCTCCTTAATCAGTCTGAAAATAGTCTGCTAAAATATTTGAAATTATATTTCTTAGTAAAGGTTTGTCCATATTAATGCTGATTGTTTTTTCCAAGTGTGGTTTATGCACATACATTACAAGTGAATGAATATTGATTGTACAATTTGTTTAGAATGCAATGTGTATAAAAGATGAAAATAAAAATTAATTGGAATAACAAGTAAAACTGATAGTTCACATTTATTTCTTCTTGTCTGACATTTCATGTCATAATCATAGTATGTATATTCTATATGTGTATACCATATATATATATATACACACACATATATGATTGAAGAATCACTAAGCGTTTCTGTTATTTGCAGACAGTAAATTTTATGAATCAATTTATTAATAAATTTGGCATGTCAATCAAGTATTTCTGCACTAGAACTTCCAAAGTTCTTCCATAAAAAATAATAACAACTTAAAGAAATATTTCATTTTCTCCATTAAATAAATAATGAAGGATGATGCTATGAACACATGCCACGGCTCCCTGTATAGGAGCAGTGGTATAATAAATGGAAAGCAGAAAAGAATCTAGATTTCGCAAAACAGGAGAATCTGGGGGTGGTATTAATGATGGTGTCCTGTTGGGAAGTGAAGGAATGAACCGGACAACCTCAAATAGTACTTAAATCAAATTTTTAATTTTACTTGACAAAATGTTCCCCAAATAGCAGGCACCACAGGTAGAGTACAGCTTGCTTTTGTTAGACACTCCAACCCTCATGTGCATGTAACCAAGTCAGCTTTACATTACTGTGGGCTTTACTCCTTGGTAAAGGCTGTGCAACCTGTGGGTGTTAAAGCTTCTGCTTGCCAGGCTCCGTCACACAAGATGCAAGTTTTGCTTATGGAACCTTTAGAGACTTGTCCTGTTTCTCCACTGTCTTCCCCGTGTTTTCATTTCATTAGTCTTGGCCCGTGTTCACACTGGGCATCGCACTCTTTGATAATTTAATTCTTCAGTTCTCTTAGAGAGCCTTCCTCGAGTTCACTTCCCTTCCCCATCACACACATAGCAAGGGTGCTGTAGATAGGTGGTTGGAATTACATGTAGTGGAAAGGATGGTTGATAGGACCCTTGAATCATTTTGCAGTTCAGTCAGAATGGCTATTTGGCTGGAATAAAACCGTTAAAAGCCCCTCCTTCCTCCTTCTTCTCCTCCCTCCTCCTTCCTTCCCCTAAGACCCTTCCCCTGCATTAGCCTTCTTACAGCCTTTGAACTTCTAATCTAATGGTCTTAGCATAATAGGTTAACGAAAGATCCAAGTCTAAAACAAACAAACAAACAAACAAAAATACATCACTTAAAAAAACTTTAGAGAGGAAAAAAATCAACTTGTTTGGCTTGAAGCATGGATTATTACCGACAGATATCGACAGATACACATAGTCCTCTGAACAGATGTTTAATAATAAACATAGTGAGAGAGTCAGTGGGGTGGGGTGTGAGTCTCCATCTGCCCTGCTTCGCAGGGTTCCTTGGGAACTGGCAGCGCTGAGGTTACCAGCTCAGTGTCTTCTATAGCAGACTGAATCCATGCTAGTCACGAGGTCATACACCACTCTGCTGCTGCTGCTACTTCATCTTTTCTGGTCCAGCATATCCTGTCCCCCCCTCCATGTGCAAGGGTTTATTTAAGGTTTTACAACTGAGGACTCTCATCCATAGCCCAAGCTAGATGCCCCACGTTTCTAGACAAGAGGACAGGATTTTGATGTTTCCATGGTGAAGAGGACCTCTCCTGGTGACAAGAAACTGGTCTGAGACACCCAGTGCCTTTCCCTATGTCTCACCCCCCCCCGCCCCCTCCATGTGGAGCCTTGAGCCCTTAAGCTGAGCCCAGAGCAAGCTGTGAAGTGTGAAAGAGGAGCTGGTCTGGAGTGGCTGAGAGGACCACAGGCAAGGACATATAATGGAACAAGACTGGTTTCTCCCGTAGCTGAGACCAGCAGGTGTTCCTACCTCCAGATTTACTCTCCCCGAGGAAAGCAAACAGTCCTGAGCAAAGGACTGGGGACAGGAGGATTAGATGCTCCAGGACCTGGTGCCTCTGAATAGGACAGGTCTTCTCTCATAAGATAAACCTTGGTGGGTTCCGTGAACAACTTCCTAGCATCTACATTGCCTTCTCTAACACCAGCCTACCCTCCCTCTACCTTTGCTTTGGAGTGTTAGGGAGACCCCAAACAGAAGGGCACCCGTCAGTTTCTGCCCCTCACGATCCCTTCCTTCAAAAATTAAAGCTCTTGTTACCCAGCCTGGAATAGCAGCTGGTGGCTAGTGGTGCCCTAAATAACAGCTCCAGGGCAGGCACTTTCCCCAAAATATAAGCACCAGCCACCCTGACACCATCTCCAAACACCAGCATTAAATAAACGGTTTCTGAAAACCGCACGGATCCTAAGAGCCTTGTCGTCACCTTTCTCCATAAGCCTGATGTGTCACTTCTCCAGGTTCGCAGGACCCAACCGCACCCAACCTCCCAGCTCAGGTCTCAGACCTCTTTCCGTCAGGCTTCCAACTCCCCAGCCCCCAACCAGACTCAGTCCACAGGCAGGTTCCTCGCCTGGTAAGCACTCTGCAGATATGTCAAACAATGCAACCGAAGATACCAGAGAGATCAGGAAATACCATCAAAAGCGAACAAACATTAATTGGAGGCAAAGAGAGAGATTTGGTCTAGGTAGCGGCTCCTGGAGCGCTGAGAGAGGCTGACAGAAGCTCCACCTCACCCGACCATCCTAGGGCGCCGCCGCTGTCCCCACCTCCATTACCCTACCTTCGTTGCTGGGGCTGGCCAGAAGGGTCCGGAGCGCCGCACACAAGAGAAGGCACGTCCAGAGGGGGCCCTTAAGAGGGGCAGAATAACAGCCTGCCAGAGAGGCAGGGATGCAGGGGGCTTCGTCCTTGCCACCTCTGCCCTGGGTCCGTCGGCGTCCCGCACCGCGGGGCCCGGAGCCCCGCATTTTCCACTACCCTCTTTCCTCCTCTGTGTCCCGCGTGGCTCGGTCTAAGGTTCAGGTTTGGTGGGAGAAGCGAGGGAGACGCGGGACTCCTCCTCCTGGTGGGGTCTTGTGTCTTCTGGCACTCGATCCCTCCAAATGCAGGAATCTAGGATCTGGCTCCGCGGAGACCACTGAAGTTTGCTTCTAGCTGGATCTCCCTCTTTTTAGTTGGATGAGATGAATTAGGAGTTCTGCTGACTAGTCCAGTCCTGGGTGGTCTGAGTCAAGGGTCTGCAGAGGGTCCCGAGTACCGCTCCTTTGCCTCTTAAGACTTTTCTTTTTTTCTTGTTCTTTCTCTTAAAATTGTGATTTTTTTTTCTTTTAAAGTGCCACTCGGGTTGGGATGGCGGTGAAGGTTCCCTTTCAGTCCTCAGGGCTGAAACGGATGAGATTGAGGAAGACAGATCATCTTAAATCAAGATGAGGTTTTCCATAAAAAGGAGGGAAAAGACGCAGGCAGGGGTGACTGTGGATAAACGGGAGAATAGTAGAGCGAACGTGGTGTGGCAAACAGCGAGAAGAGTGGAGCAAAGGCAGCGATCTAGAGAACTGGAGAGGCCGGCAGAGGGAAGTCAAATCGTTGCGGGCTGAGCGCTGCCGTGGGCGGTGCGGCGGGCGGAGCGGGCTAGAGCGCGAGCCCGGAGCTGAGCGGAGCCCCGCGGCTGAAGCCGCTGCGGTTCCCGCTGCTCAGCGCGGAGGCGGAGTGCGCGGCGGCCGGGGCGAGCTGGCAGGCGACTGCACCCGCGCGGCGCGCTCCTGCTGTGTCTGGAGCTCCAGCGTCTTCCCGAGCCGCCCGACTCTGCGCCTCCCACCTCCTTCTCCCCCCCCCCCCACTTTCCCGCCCTACGCTCCCCCGCCCTCTGCTGCTCCAGGCCTCGCCGGTGACAAGCTACTGTAAGTGTGACTCGTTTAAACGACGTCGCACACCCACACAGGGAAGTAATCTGCAGGCTGCCGTGGTGAGTGTTGCCTAGCGGTCTCCGAGAAAGGCGCGTCTTCCTCCCAGGATAATTAGGGCAAAGAATCCTCCCGACGTTGCCTGCGGGGACCAGAGGTCCCTGAAGGAGGAAGGGAAGCCAGCCCTACTTCATCCTTCAGCAGGAGGAGCAGCGGGTCCCTGGGTCTGGCAAAGCGCCTGCTGCCCTTTGCTGGTTGTGGCACCAACAACCTTGTCACGTAACAACGCATTCGCAGGCTCTGCTGCTCCGTGGCTAGTTTCTTAAACACCCATGTCCCCCACTGCGTTTGACCCTCTCTGTTCTTCTGGAATGAGATGATTACTCAACATGTTCTTGAGAAGTAAACTGTGCACTGTCTAAACTCAGCGATAATGGGTCGGTGTGCGATTTCACAGAATCAAAGAATTTGACTGTTGGCATTTGTACTATGCTAGGTAAACACATGAGGTTTTAATTCGTTTATTTCAATGATAGAATGTTTTGTGATAGAATACTTTAGTAGTGAAATTACGTAATGGGAAAACGTGAAATTAACACGGGTATAATAATGCCAGAGTTTTAATTTTTTAAATTATTTTAATTGCTCGTGGTCCATTACACTGAAAGACTAACAAATAACTAGGGGAAAGGGCAGCTTAAGAGCATCTTTTTTTTTTTTCTGTGCTCTCTCTCTTGTTGTGTCTTCCTGCTTTAATAACCTCCTTCAATTTACTTATTCATTGTTTCAAAGAGATACACCAGAAGGGCAGCTTTAGTACGCTAGCGTTTGGTAGCAGAATGTAAGGAGTCTCCCAAAATGTGTGATTTTAAAAGGAAGGTACCTTATTCAATTCAAGACTGGGTTCGTGTTCACACCTACTCAGGGTGACTGAACACTGTCTGACACACCTAGACTCTTGATGTTTTCACAATACATTGGTCACAGTTACTAGCTGATGACCTTTGGGTTTTGTTTAGATGATTGCGACTAAGGTGAAAGAACAGAGCAGCAGTGCTACATTATTTTCCAGAGGTGGAAGTTCACCTTTGATTTTTTTTTTTCTGGATGTTTTGGCACTAGGAAGCCGAGAACAGCTTCACTCTGTTTTAATGTGTTTCAAATGCATGAAGCAAATATAGAGGAATGTCAGTGAATCGGTCTTCCAGTTGGGCAAAATTTCTCACTGTGAGATGGAAAGCTAAAATTTATGTCTATTTGACGATCATTCAAAATGCAAGTCTTTCCCCGGCCTCTCTTCATACCTGAGTTACTTGAGAATTCCTGTAAGGAATAGCAGCGAGAAATCTAAAGCTTTCAGGCCAAGCTGAAGCTAGTATAAGATGCTGACAGTTTAGTGACCGCTGAGCGTGGACTTCACTTTCTTAGGTCTCAGTGTTCTCATTAATGACATCAGGGAATTATTTAGAGGGTCTCCAAGCCTCCCACTTCCTCCTTATCCTGTGTGTATGTGTGTGTGTGTGTGTGTGTGTGTGTGTGTGTGTGTGCGTGCACGTGTGTGTGCTATCAGCCTAGAAGTATAAATAATGTGTAATTATTTAATGTCAATTATTTAGAAATCAAATTTATTTGACCTAAAGTTTCTATTTTTGTAGTAGCAAAGGCTTAGAAAAAACTTTCTGTGAATGGTTTTATGAAATTTTAAAATCAATGTTTGCTTTTGCTGAAATGTCTTATGCTTCTCTGACTGTGGTGCTTGTTATTCCTTTCTCTAGAAGATTCCTTCACTCAGAGGTTAAATGTCCTCACTAATACTATGTACTGCTTAGTACTGAAGGAAAGCCAGATCGTCAGGACTGAGGTTTTCTTGACAAGTCATTGAGTTGGAAGGATCCACACAGCTTGTAATTTCTATCAATCAACACAATATCAATATTGTCTGAATGCAAAGCTCAAAGAAATTGTCTAACACCCGCCACCCCACAAAACACACAGATAGACAGAGTCTTAAACCAAATGCATTCAAGATTTTCTTGAGCATTGGTCATATGAACATAAAAGCATGATCTTCTACTTAGCATGGATAATTTAAGAGATTCAGAAAGTATAATGTAAAATACTGTCTATTGTCCCAGTATTTGTTTAATTGTATTTATCACATATATTTGAAAGAAATAACAGCTGTAAAAAGGAAGTACCAAAGACAATGAAAAAAATTTAGTTTTACACGAAGATTGTTAATGCGAGAATACCATGTTGGTGGTTCAGCTTTGTCCTCGATTTCAAAGAGCTTGTACTTGGCCATATGTGATTTTCTTGGCATATAATTAATCTTTGCACACTTACCCAAAACCAAGGCATTGAATAAAAACTAGCCTTGTTCTTTTCTCTTTTTTTCCTTCATTCCTTCAACCTTGCACAATCAAATGTTAGGGCACTATATTGGTTTGGATGTTCTATCATCACTATTTGTCATAGAAATTATGTTTCAGAATGATAAAATTTCTGATTTCTTCTTAGATATTTGGTTGTATAGCTTTACCACTAAGTTGGATTGTTTTATTTATTTATTTGTTTATTTACTTATTTCTTTTTGTTCTTAGGAAAGAAAGTATGTAGAGCAAAGTTGAAAGGAAACCTTGAGAGTTGAGGGCACTTGTGTTTTCAATGTTGTGGATATATTAAATGAGTTTGTAAGCCTGCATATATATTTTCAACATTCAAAACAGAATCAAAGCACTCTTGACAAAAACACTGTATTATTTACTTAAAACTTAGTCTCGGTAAAGCACTAGTTGATGATTTCACATAAATGACTTCATCCCTAATATTGGTAGGTGTAATTATTTGCCCTATATTAATGGGAAAATGATGGAACAAGGTTAGGTGACCTATGTAGTACCCAATAAATTTATTTAAACATAATGATTAATTATTAACATAAAGGTGATCTCAAAATTCCACATTAGTGGGAATGATCTAATAAAAATATTATGCTTTTAAGACTGATTTAAAACAAAATAAAAAACAAAATCAAATAACATAGTACATGGAGGGTAAATTAACAGGAAAATAAACAAACAAGATATATCAATCACAAACATGCCACTTGACATTGAGTGTGTGTGTGGTGTGTGTAAATACAGTGGAGATAATGGACCACCAGGATTAAGGAATGTGGACAGCTGATATTAGCACACATAAATGACATAAAACTCATGTATACACCATTGTAGGAAACAACAGTCTCTACAACCCTTTGATTTAAACTACTTGTTTCATCATCTTTTCGGGGGGAATTTAGTCAAGTAAGATGGAGACAATAATCATAAGATGGTTTAAAGAAACCATACGTTGCCACAGCAAACTTATCTTCTAGAATTTCTAATTTTTTGTATGATGATATTGATTATTTTGATCTGAAAGATAAATATTGACAATATATCTAAAAAATCGGGTCTTCAATGTTCAGAGATACAACAATAGTATGCTTTTTAATATCCTGATTTTTTTATTTAAGGAATGTAAAATGATTTATTCAGTATTAGTTTATCATTATAACATTTTTCCTAAACATCTAGATTTTATTCTCTTTGATAATAATCCACATTTCTAAAATTTAATCGTTCTGTGGGCATCCATATAGCATATATGTACACAGACACCACACATGCATACATACATACATACATACATAAAAATTAAAAAGAAATGGGTAAAATGAGCAAAGGTTTAGAAATATAATTTCTTTCTTTAGCAAAATTAATGTTTCTAACATTCCATTAGAAAATTAACTTGCTAAGCATGTATGTCATAGTCACTGGAAATCTTTCCCTTTTCTTTGACTTTTTAAGAGCAGAGTCCACACTGTTGTTAAATGAATTCTGTAGTGTAGAAGGAAACAATTTCAAATATATCACAGAAAACCAAGAGTCAGAGAGACTCATGCTGGTTTATTCTTTAATCATCCTCGCACCAACGTTCAAACTTTGAGGAAATTGCAGCATAGTGCAAGGACAAGGCCGCTGGAGTTTATGAGGAGCCAAACTGAATTACTAGGTTGTTCTTTGGTGGCTGCATTTGCCTCCAGCGTCTTGGACAACTGGTGTTGTGTAAAGAAGTAGACAGTAAAATAATAAGGACTCTTGAGGCTCAAGAAGTAGAAAAGCATCCTCAAAATGATGCTATTGTGAGAGGTAAAATTCCATTAAATTCTGAGAAATATCCTGGATTATACATGTATTTAATATGTGAAAAACAAGCTAAGATAAGCTGCATAATCTCAGGACAGAGTGTTAAGTTCAGTACTATGCTGACTTAAAAACATAACTAGTTGAATCACAAAATATCATATTTTATAACATTAGTAGTAGTTTGCTAGGAGCAAAAACTAGATTTTCTCAGTGGCAAAAGGAAAAATAGAGACTTATATGACCATGTTTACCACCATTGTTGACAGCCTGTGGAACAGGATTCTAGTTCAAATTCAGCAATGGCAGACTCACATACTTGTTTGTGGCATGTTAATTAGGAACCTCTTTGGTAACATGTTTTAATAATTTTATAATGTGTTTGTAATGTGGCTAATTAATTGAGTCCAGGAACCTTTAAATTTTTCAGCAAATTAGTTAAACTGGACAAAATATTAAAGATAGGTGATATTGATGAATATCAATAAGAGATGCTATGATGTACAATGAGAAGTTGTGAATGTAAAGAAATACAAGGCAATTACCCCAGAGCTATTTAAATGCCCTGAAGTAATTTGTCTATATAAAAACATAGCTACAAAATGTCAAATTACAAATGTATAATAAAAGGTAGTCTATGCTATAAATGAATGAAATAAATTTATGCTGTGCTCACATATATATGTGAACAGAGAAGTGATTTAAATTTCTCCATTCTATATTCTATGTTATGTATTTTCCACAGTTCTCATTTGTCACATGTGCAGTGGCCAATTAACAGTAAAAAATAAAAATTCGTGCAAAGCAATGTGCCTGTATACACTGAGGAGGCAAAGACAACAAAGGAGGGAAGTGACAGATAAGACTAGAAGTATGGTGCGTTCTTATCTAAAATCATTCAGTTAACCTCTCACCCATTCTATGTACATGAGTCTATCATTTGTTTGATGGAAACATTTTTAAGATCTCTACAGCAGGCTCTCCCATGTACGTCATGTCTCACTGAATTCTCTGAAAATCCCTCCAGCTACCTCAATTATTAAGTGCATTTCTAATCCAGTTTTGGGGTGTTTTTTGAGAGCTATGTCCTGAAATATAACAGAGGACTGAATTTTTTCATTAAATATTTTCCTGGTACCCATTGTCATGTGTCTGTCCCTATCTAAAGATCACTTTTTACTTTCCTTTTACAGGCACTTAATTCTTACCTTTTCAGCTAAACAGAATATTTTCAAAACCACCATCTTAATAAACAGTCCTTATAGAGGCTCCACCCACACAACTCAATAATCCTAACTGCAAAATCTCCATAACAACTATCATGACCTTCCTTCCCTACTGCCTCAATGTGGACTCAGCTTCTTAAAACACACCATACTTACTTCCTCGTGCAATTTACACAATTTTAGAAAGCCAGAGAAGAACTAACCGGATAAGACAAATACTAACAAAAGAACATATAATTACCATGAAAGTTTGCAATGGCTTGTAGTTGATGACTTATAAAGTTGGCTGATTTCATTACAGAGTCTATAAATCACACAGAGTCTGTAGACATTACACAGATTACAGAGTCTGTAAGACACTTTTGTTGGGTTAAATTTAGGAAACATCAACACTAACACCACAAATAAAGATATCACTCAAAAAAAAAAAAAGACATGTAGTAAAATCACAAACCAAAACCGTGGTTTGGAGTTTACAAATAAAGCTTCTTCTTAGATCTTAATGTGATAATTTAGTGAAAATTTGTAATATATAAAAATATATCTGTACTATTTTAAATAGTATGTCATTATTCTTGGAAAACAGAAATTTAGGTAAAAGCGCCTCCCTTTTCATAAGCTTTATAGATATAATCAAACCAAATTTTATGCCAAGGAATCAGTTAGCAAAGAATAACAAAAAAATTTTTTTAAAAAGGGAAATGTAAATATTTCCTGTATCTTCAGAAAAATAAAAACACTTTCCCTGCTGCCCCATGTCTTCTGTAGGAAGCAGACCTTGAATCTTATAAAGCGAATTGTCAGGCCTCCCATGAGGGAAAGCAAAATAGAACATAAGTACCCTCAAAATGAGATGAGATTCCACAAAGCAAACATTCGAAACATTGAATTTTCTCTTAAGATTTTGCTTGTCAAATATAATTTTTCTTCAAATGAATTTTTGGTAAACACTTTGTTTTGAGTTAATTATAGATTCAAAGAATGTTGCTGAGAAATGTGAAAAGGAAATCCCATGTATCATTCCTCAAAACCTCCCTTCAGTTAATATAATATACATTTGTAATACAAAGCAAAGTAAAAAATTGATGCTGACAGAATTGATAAGGCCAGTCAGTTTTCACCAGTAATACATGAAGTCATTTGTAAGCATGTGAAAACATTCCTCAATTCTACTGTACTTGTAGACTGGACAATCAACAGTAAAGTTAAATTATATTCCCAACTTGTATGATCACTGTAGCAATTCTTTTAAGTGCCGATTTGCATTCACGGAAATGCTATCTTTGACCCCTAGTCTCTGGAAATGACCTACCAATCTAACAATGTTGTTTTGCTATTTCATGTGTACTACATGAATGAAATGATGCAGTGTCTCCTTTTGAGATTAACCTTTTGCAGTCATCATAGTTTTCTTGAAGTACTGTTTGTATAGTAATTGTTAATGCTATTTTATTGCTGAACACTGTTTCAGAGTCAAGACACACCATTGATTGTCTAACCATTAACTCACCAAAAGATATTTGGGTGGTTTCAAGATTTGGGATGGCACAAATAAATTTGCTTTCAATTTTCATGTACAAGTTCATATATGAAAATATTTGTATTTCTGGGGATAATACGAAAGACTTCAGCTGTTTTATTTTACAGTGTAGTTCTTATCATGCCTTTTAAATGACAATAATTTATCCACAAATATTCCCCTGCCAGCCCAATCCCATAAAACACAATGACCAGAAAATAATTTTAAAAGTATATGGGAAATATCAATATATTACTCAATGGTGTGGGGGCACTTACCTAGATAGAATGTATGGGTCCTGGCTTATGTCTCCAGCAGAGAAAAGAACTAGGGGAAGTATATATTAGAACACATGGAAAACACTGAAAATGGATGTAACTTCAAATCTTGAGTAATTAGTTAATAAAATTAATAATAGTAAAGTTTAGAATACATTGATGGAAAAACTCCATGATGGCTTATTTCTAATTGTAAACTTTAAGTATACTAATATAAATTACTTTTAGAAACTAATCCTATAAAAATATTTGCTGTCATTTTTCCTCAAACTGTATTTGTCAACTGTATTTTATATCTTCAAATAATTTCCGTCAGACTCATAATACCTATAATCTTGTATTTGAGTGAGTAACTTATGTCACTTGATACTGAATTGACATTTCAAAGGCTGAGTTCAAATACATTTGCAGAGATATTTTTGAGTTCATTCAAGCTGAGCAGTACTTCTTATCTTTTGAAATGTCAGGTGGCCAGTCTGAGGAAAATGGAAAAAGATATCCTTTTACA
The DNA here is from genome assembly GCF_017639785.1 of Mesocricetus auratus. Taxonomy (NCBI): domain Eukaryota; kingdom Metazoa; phylum Chordata; class Mammalia; order Rodentia; family Cricetidae; genus Mesocricetus; species Mesocricetus auratus. Next base: position 61,792,263 of record NW_024429190.1, read on the forward strand.
CATGATTAGTTATTGTGGGAATAATGTTGTGACTTGAGTCTTCAAAGCTCATGCTGAGGTTAGAATGTATATATTTGTATGCAAAAAGTTCTTTTCTTAAAAAGAAAAACATTAAAGAAAAGTCAGTTATACTAATTATTTGATGTCATTGGTTATATGTGAAGTCTCACTTTTATATCTTTCTGTAACATGTACTCTTCCCGCCACAGCCTGGGTCCCAAGCTGTCTCAGCCCCCAAATAACACACATAACACTCTATTAATTATGAAGCTGCTGGCTGTTTGTTTGATTTCTATTTGGCTAGCTCTGACTTAATTATTAACCCATAACTGGTAATCTGAGTATTTCCGTGTGGTATTCTCTTACCAGAGAAAGGGTCCTGATGGGGGAAGTCCTGTGTATATGTCAATAAAGCACTGTTGGCCAATAGGGAAGCAAGATTGGTGGGACTAGGAGTCCAGGAGGACTCTGGGTAGGAGAAACACAAGGAGTCAAGATGTAACGCCATAGGGATAAGAAGCCCAGAAATTTCTCTGGTAAGAGAAATACTTAGATTAACAATTATGGGATAAATACTTAAGTCAGAGCTAGCCAGTAAGAAATAAGCAAGGCCAACAGCTTCATAATTAATATAGCCTCCTCTGTGTTTATTTGGGACTGATGCGGCTCTGGTTCCAGGCTAGCGGGAAGGCTTCTCTTTGCATAATGGTACCAGGAGTGGGGTCATGAATTTCCACGCAGAATGACAAAATCTTTAAAGGACTTTTAGAAACAAAAGAACGGAGAAAAGCATGGGTTTTTGATAGCAGCATTTTTCTCAGGTGGGCTCTGTTTTGCTAGGGACAAGCAGAGAGACTCACGTGGCTTGCTAAAGGGAGTCTTCCTGATTCAGCATTAAAAAAAAATAACAAGGTTCTTTTAAGATGCTTTGCTAACAATTCAAAGGTGTGTATGTACAGCTAGAAGTGGCAGTGACCACATTTCTAGGCCAACAGCTTTATAATTAAAAAATTAATATAGCCTACTGTGTGTTTATTTGGGACTGATGCAGCTCTGGAACCAGGCTGGCGGGAAGGTTTCTCTTCACAAAATGATTGAAAGATGTGTACATACAGCTGGAAGTGGCAGTGACCACATCTCCAAGCTGGCAGCTTTTGCTGGATCTTAGCATAGACTGAGGCTATGAGCTGGAATCACGCTTACGCCTGCCATCTTGGAAAAACTACAGTTTAAAACAGCCACGGTTTTAACAGATAAGACATGTGGCCAGAAAAACATAAAGATTTACAGTAAAGTCAGAACTGGAAGAAGAAAAACCTCTAAAGGTTTACAGTGGGCTTAAAAATATACGTAGAATTGAGAGAGAAAAAAGAAATGGCATAGTGGTAAATAAATAGAGAAGCTGGCTGTGGTGGCGCAAGCCGGTAGGATTTGCTGCAGAGGCAGAGGCAGTAAGATTTCCAGAGAAACCCTGTCTCAGAGAAAAAGAAATAAAAGTAAATGAAATACAGTAATAATATAGATAAATAAATAAGCCACGTAAAGATGGAAAATACACAGAAAGTCTGGATACCGTACACTATTGTGTTTTTCAGTTTTTTAATTGCTCAGGAAGGAACAACTGCTAAAGTACACTTGATTATAAATGCTGCTGAATTAGTTCAACTTATATCTTTTGAAACTGCCTTGACTTCAAAATTTAAGTATAAGGATATGTTACTTGGGAAAGGAGTTTTTGTTTATGTTTCTACAGAAAATGAAAAGCTAAGGATTCCTTCCAGGCCTCTGTGGTTTGATCAACCAAGACCCCCAGAAGCAATGGCCCAAGTAATTCAACATCTAAAACAACTAAGATGATGCAGCTTTGCAGACCACGAAAATAAGGACTTATACAGGTTTCTGAGTTTTGTCATGATCCCCATGGTACAAACAGCACCCCCTTCCAGCACGAAGCAGTTTGGAATGAGCGACGTCCTAATTCCCATCTTGTTTATGAATCTTTGCTTTCATTTAAAGGGGGTTGTTTATAATTGGCTAATGATCACAGCTAATCTCTTTTTAATGGTAAAAAGGGGAAGTATGGTATGGGTATGGTTTTTTATTTATTGATACAAATTCAAGGTCAATTTTGTGATATGTATATATTTCCTCTTGATTAAGTATTGTGCTTATACTGATCTTTTTAAACATAATGCATAATTAAATACAGATTATAGATAGTTACATATAATGGTCAGAAGTTATAGTTAGGTTTTCTAGATATACAGAAATATATTTGAGATACATAGACAGTCTTCAAACCTTTCAAAGACCTTCAGAAAATGGCATTTAAAATGGTTTAGGGGTTTTCTTGACAATGAGAAATGTCTGCTCCTGGCAGCACCAATTATGTCCAAGAGGAAGATGGGCATCTAAGAAACTTGTTATGGAGTTTGCTTTCAACATGGCAAGATTAGTCATTTTGGACAAGAAACTGCTTTTGCCTAGACAGCTTGGCTGTTGCTGTATAAACTGGACATGCAGGACCCACAGGAAACTGACTGCTGAACTCAAACAGTCCTACAGGGTTCCTGCTTCATGGAAGAGTCTACAAGACTTTCTGCAGGACACAGAAAAATGACTGACAGACTGCTGATGCAGATGGACAGTTTAAAATTTCCTGCTTTGCTGAGAAAACTTCTGGACACATTGTGGCCTATGGGCTGAAGATGGATGCCCCAACATTACAGAGGAACTTCAGGTGACTGTCCAGGCAGCAAGATGTCTCTGTCAATCCTTCTGTGGTCTTTGATAGAGTTGAAGACAGATAGTTATAATTATAGTTTTCCTTAGTTATGATAAAAGATATAGGACTTTGGGCTCACAAGGATGGGATGGATGATATTTTCTTTAAATCTTGCTAAATGTTGATAGACAAAATGTTGTAACTGTGTTCTTACTTGATAACTGTTCTGTTATATATAATTTGACTATGTTAAAGTTAAGACCTTTCTTTTTGTTTATACAGAAAAGAGGAGATGATGGGTGAAGTCCTGTGTATATGTCAATAAAGCACTGTTGGCCAATAGGGAAGCAAGATAGGTGGGACTAGGAGTCCAGGAGGACTCTGGGTAGGAGAAACACAAGGAGTCAAGATGTAACGCCATAGGGATAAGAAGCCCAGAAATTTCTCTGGTAAAAAAAATACTTAGATTAACAATTATGGGATAAATACTTAAGTCAGAGCTAGCCAGTAAGAAACAAGCAAGGCCAACAGCTTCATAATTAATATAGCCTCCTGTGTGTTTATTTGGGACTGATGGACTGATGCGGCTCTGGAAGCAGGCTGGCGGGAAGGCTTCTCTTTATAGGGTCCAAACGCTTACTCCTCTGGTGTCCTACATTGTGACTACCTGTGCCTCTCTTTCCCAGAATCCTCCTCGACTCCTAGTTCCACCTATCTTGCTTCCCTTTGGTCAATAGTGGTTTATTTAATCAACCAATAAGACAACGTATACACAGAAGGACTTCCACCATCATGTTTCTATTTTGGTTTAAGATAGTTAAAATAATTATGTATGATTATTCTATAACACTCTTCTACATACAAAATGAAGTATGATCTAGATAAAATATTTTATTGTGATTTCTGGCATATAAGTATAGCATTAAAATATTAATAATGAAGAATCAAATAAAACTGATATGGTCATTACCCTGTATGATATTAATATGTACTAGATGAATTGTTTTATCAAAATATGAATATAAGCAAAGAAAAATAATTTATCAATGGATTGGTAAATATATAGATATCCACATTATATATAGGGGAAATCTCAAAATATCAAAAACAATGTCATTAACCACGCTCTAACTCTTGTATTGAAGAACTACCCATCCTCATTGCAGATAGCAGAGGTTATAAAGAAATTTCTTTAAAGAGGTTATCTGGAAGAATAAGGAATACAACTTAATTTAAGTCATGATTATGCACTTATTTAAGTGATAGGTAAAAAGAATAAAATTGTTGAATTTTAAAAAATTTTTAAGTAAGAATGCATAATCATAAAATATGTCTTAGATCATATGTCAAAAACATTAACAGAAAAATAAAAAACAACAATATGAGTAATAAACAGGTAGGATGTTAATGGTCAGACATCAAAATAATGTAAAAGAATAAAATATATCTTCATTAATGCAAAATACTTACATATAATGAAATGAACTTAAAAAATTAACCAACTGAAATAGAGTGATTATTTAGTGAGATACCTGACTATGGTGTACAAACTGTGAGCCACCTTCTAAGATCGGGTATATGATTTCATGAATTCTATGCACTTTTAATATTAATGTAAATATAAAAAGAAATCAGAAATAACTCATGTTTTGGGAGGATAATTTTTAACTAAACATTTTTCCTTTTTTAAATTATGTTCTCACATTTCTTGGGTATTTTTATATGCTTTTGAATTTTTTAATTTAAATTAGAAACAAGCTTGCTTCACATGTGAATCTCAGCTCCATCTCCCTGCCCTATTCCCCTACCCCCCAAGAACCCTCCCAATTCCCCTAACCAATCTCCACTTCATGACCCAGAGAGGGTGAGGCACTCAACTGAGGATGTTCAAAGTCTAACATATCATTCAGGGCAGTGCCTAGACCCTCACCTTTGTGTCGAGTCTGAGGGAGGGATAAATACTAATCTATTACCTGAGGCCCCATAGATTGCCTAGGCCTCCTCACTAACACCCATGTTCAGGAGGCCTGGATCAGTCCTATGCTGGCCTCTCAGCTATCAGTCTGGGATTCATGAGCTTCCCCTTATTCAGGTCGGCTGTTTCTGTGGGTTTCACCAGCCCATTCTTGACCCCTTTGCTCATTCCTCAACCGTCTCTGCAACTGGGTTCCAGGATTTCAGTTCAGTGTTTAGCTGTGGGTATCTGTCTCTGCTTCCATCAGCCACTGGATGAAGGCTTTTGGATGTCATATAAGGTAGTCATCAATCTCATTATGGGGGAAGGCATTTAAGGTAGTGTCTCCACTCTTGTTTAGATTGCCAGTTGATGTCATCCATGTAGGTCTCTGGAAATCTTCCTAGCACCAGATCTCTCCTCAAACCTATAATGACTCTGTCTATTATGGCATCTCTCATCCTGCTTTCTATTCTTCCCCCAACTCAAACTTCCTGCTCCCTCATGTCCTCCTCTCCCCTCCACTTCTCCCCCTCTCTTTTTCCCAGTCCCCTATCCCTTGCACCATGCTCCTAGTCTGCTAGGAGATCCTGTCCCATTCCCCTTCACTGGAGTACGACACATATCTCTCTTAGGGTCCTGGTTGTTTCCCGGACTCTCTGATGGTGGGCTGAGTCTCCCATATTCCATGTCTAAAATTCATACTTGAGTGAGTTGAGTGAGTACATACCAAGTTGGTCTTTTTGTGACTGAGTTACCTCACTCAGGATGGTTTCTTCTAGTGCCATCCATTTGCCTGCATATTTCAAGATTCCATTGTTTTTTTTTTCTGCTGAGTAGTACTCCATTGTGTAAATGTACCACATTTTCTCTATCCTCTCTTCAGTTGAGGGACATCTAGGTTGCTTCCAGGTTCTGGCTATTACAAATAATGCTGCTATGAACATAGTGGAGCAGACGTCCTTGCTACGCTCACAACCAAAATATGGCTCTCTTTTGTGTGTTCCTTTCACTTGGGTCAGCTGATCTGTTAGGAGAGGCAGAGAAGCGCTCCCACGGTTCTTAATATTATTCTGTGTAAGTATTCCGCATTAAACAACCATTTGTCATTTATCTTGCATTCCGTGAAACCATTAACCAACACCTTCAGTGGCCAGCAACCTCAGATTAGATAGGCCATGAAAACAAGTGCTATTGTTTTGATATAGGAATACAGTAATAAAATGACTCTATGAACACTGTGCTATACTCATAGATCATTGTCTTGTTCAGCCAGCCCCAGAATCTTCCTCCTTCAAGAGATGAGGCATAATAAAAATACCACAATTGAATAATGGGTAGAAAGTGAGAATTTTTTGGAATTATCATTCCTATAAGGAAAGTCTTCACCAAACCCTTCCCCTCAGGGCTGGGGTAACATTGTAAGAGAAGGCAGAGAAAGATTGTGGGAGTCAATGAGGATGAAAGGAACCAAGAAAACAGTGTCTTCCAGACTCAAGAGGATTGACTTAAAGATGATCTCACAGAGATTGTGGTAACATGTAAGAAGGTCTACACAGGTACTGAAAAGGGAAGTGCAAATGAGCACCCCTAAGCCAGAAGGTATTTCCAATTGACAGCTCCTCATATATGAAAACATTGTTTCCTCCAAGGGAGTTTACTAAGTACACAAACCAAACTTAAGGCTTCCCTGTGTCCAGTAGTAGATGGCAATGCAATACAAACTCAATAGTACTGCAGATGTTTGTGTCACATGTTTAGGTCCTGTTTACCTTACTTGTTATTTGCTTATCATTATGATTTGCAACTTGGTGTTTATAGACTTTGCATATGTGTCTATCTCTGTAAATATATGTATTCCTCACGCTTTTCCTTTCCTCTTTCCAGTTTTGTCTGATTTTTTTGGGGGGGGTTGTTTGTTTTATTTTATTTGCCTGTGTGTTTTCTAGAGAAAGAAAAAGAAGGCATGGGGTTGGATGCATGGGGAGATGCCAGAAACTGGGAGGACAAGAGATGAGAAAATGTGATGAAAATATACAGCATGAAAAAAATGCGATTAAAAACAACAAAAAAATCGGCCGGGCGTTGGTGGCGCACGCCTTTAATCCCAGCACTCAGGAGGCAGAGGCAGGCGGATCTCTGTGAGTTCGAGACCAGCCTGGACTACCAAGTGAGTTCCAGGACAGCCTCTAAAGCCACAGAGAAACCCTGTCTTGAAAAAACCAAAAAAAAAAAAAAAAAAAAAAGCAACAGCAACAACAACAAAAAAATCTATCTTTGTTAGCTCTGGTATTCTATGTACAGCATAATCAAACTCTTAAAAATATAAGAATTGTATTTTATAATTTGTATTTATGGCAGGCAATATTCTTATTTCACATTTATATTGTTTTTATAACATTATAACACAAATAAGTGTGAAACTTGATTAAATATTTTCTACTCTTATAATGTCATGAAATCCCTTGAATATGTTTGGGAAAGTTGTTCCACTAGTACACTTATAAGTGCGAAGGACATAAGCACTGACATTTTAATTGTAAGTGCAAAGCATTACCTTGTAGTCTGAAATGTTTCTAAATTTTTGAAGTTTCACAGTGACTTGTTCATTTTCTGTCTGGGTAAATTTCCATACTTTTTGTTCTCTACTGATTATGTGGTACTTGCAAATTTTCTTTGAGAATTAATAAATGAAAGTAGATAGCAAAGGAATGTTGATAGATATTTAATAAAAAAGACTATTGTTCTTCAAAGTGTTGTGATCAGCAAATGGATTGTCATATGTGAAGAAAACATTCAGAGTCTTGAATAGTTTCAAAACCATAAAACTCAAATTTATTTTCCCTGGAAAGGTTTTCCCTATTAACAAGAAAATAACTAAATATGAGTTAAGGAATATTGATGAAGCTCCCACAGGTAAAAAAGTACATAAATGTATTATAGCACAAAAATTACTGGAGATAGAATTTCAATGCAAGTAATTTATAATTATAGGATATAATAAAAGGCACATGCTTACAAACTCTGAAAAATAAATTTATTTCTTCAGTTATAGTACTTACGATTAGTTATATAGCAATTGTTGTTTGGGAAAATGTTACGTAAGTAATGGAAGCTACATTGTCTAAAATTGATCAGTTTATTTCAGTAAAAATAATTTTATAAGACAAACATGTACATTTGGTTGTAAAGACCAATTGCTCTGCTATTCTTAAAGAGAGAGAGAGGCTATAATACTCTCAGACATTCTGCGTAGCCTGTAGTTTTTGTGTAAGGCTGAGGCCTCCTGGACTTTGCCACATGCACATTTGCATTTTATGGTTTTTGTCCTTGTTCAGCTTGTGCTCAGGCAGTCATTGGTAAGACTATATGGTTGTAGCTACTGGCATTCCCAGGAGCCACAATTTCACAGTAAACTCCCTGAACCTCTCGATCTCAGAGTCTTTCTACAAACCCTTTGCAATGGATACCCAAATCAAGTCTAAATATGCAAACTGAGTATAATTATATTTATATAATTAAATATAAGGTTATAAAAAAGCCTGTGAGTTTGAAAAAATAAAGGGGCTTATATGAGAAGGTTTAGAGCAAGAAAAGGGAATGTGAATATTATTTAATTATTTCAATGTCAAAATCTTGAAGTTGTTGGAATTAGCTTTTTAATTTTCAAATCACCACAGATGGAAACATGTCAATAAAGCAAAAATGAAACAAAGTAGTAAAAGAATTATGTATTATATTGAATATAATGATATGGAAATACAAACACTTTGAAATCTTTGGTTAAATTTAAGATACTCAGGGAAAAATCTATTTGCTATTGTTGCTTCAAGGGTATTCTCTCTGACAATTCATTATCTCAAGCAAAATTGGAGGTATAAGAGAGCTTGAGAATGCATTTTCATAATATTAGATTTTGTAGAGTAAAGATTTGGGAAGATTTTAGCAATAAGATCTTTGACTCCTTGATTGTGGAGTTACTTCTTATTCTTCAGTGGTCTTTTCAGATGTCATTGGTTCAGTTATTTGTCACTAGTCCAGAACCTTAAGACTGAATTCCTAAGGAGCTTTTGCTGATAGTACATGTAGTAAGTCCAGAAGACCTGTTAATTCTGCTTGTGAATGAAAATAGCATATTCTTTATCTATTATTAAGAACAGATCTTAAATACATTAGCACAACACTAAATGAATGATGTACTAGAGCCTCATTTAATCAGTGTAAGTATGTATAGATACACATACATAATAGAATGCCATATCATAGAGGATATAAATTTTGTTATTCAAATACACAACAATGGAGAATAAATGACTTTCTCCATTTGCATTTTTGTAATAATTTAAATAAATTTAGGCTTATTGATGTAAGTATCCCCCTTTTTAACAAGGTATTGCTAGTAGTAGAGATGAGTTAATCACTACTTATAGTGTATAGAGTAATCAGGGACATGTATATATTCAAACGATGTCTAAGAACTTAGATAATTTTCCAAATGTTCTCTTACTTCAACTTCAGATAGCATGACCTTTTAAAATAACCATCATACTTTTCATAATATTGTAATATCTATACATACATCCCTCAATATTTTATGAATAGTTTCAGTTTTAATGACTACTTTTATAAGTATTAACAAAAAATGTACTGAAAACATACTATTGATATTAGCAATCTTTGAGTGAGTGCATATTGACTTTCATCCCCGTGCATAATATCTTTATAGAAATACGTATATGAATGCACTACTTCATTTTCCCCACATATTGATAGAATTGAAACTTGGAAACATTCTTGTCAAGTACCAGAGCCCTGATAAATACTTTCTCTAACTTGAGAATTTTTAAACAGTGCAGAATAATTCACGTAATTCTTTTGTAATTATTTTTTAGTCAGTTGAGTCAAATGAACACTGCTCATATGCATATTGCTGTGGTGTCATCCACTGGGACACGGAGAGTCTACCAGTGGTCATACTTTTAAATAAAAGTTACCCTTCACATAATTTACCAATTTTCAGTAGCTTCTCAGCTGATTTTGGAACCAAGGATGTACATGCCCCATCCCATGATAGGATTTCTAGCTGTGAAAGTCTGATGGAGGTAATCACAACTGATGTGAGTTCAGGCATGCAGTAGCTCTTTTATGTCCAGAGGACAACATTTCACAGTCAATCTCCTGACCTTCTCTGATTCTTGCATTCTTTCAACCATCTCTTGGGCAATATTCTCTGAACCTTAATAGTAGTGATGGTAGAGGTGCTGATGATGATGTGTTTGATAAAATTGTACCATCAACAACTGAGCTCTTATAGTCTTTATTCTTATCACTTTGAACATTAATGAATATTCATTGAACAATATCTACTAAAATCAGGAGCTTTTTTGAACAAGGCTTGGAACAACACAGATTTATGGACATAATATGTAGAAGGTGTTATGACAAAGGACAATTAGAAAACTCACATTAATAGGCTCAGCCTAGAGCATATGATTTCCCCATCTAGATAGATAGATAGATAGATATGTGATATAGATAGACAGATGATAGATGATAGACAAATAGATAGATAGATGATGGATGGATGGATGTATAGATAGATGATTAGATAGATAGATAGATAGATAGATAGATAGATAGATAGATAGATAGTGTTCAAAATACCAGTCATGAATTCCCTTGTATGGAACAGGATCATGTTCACCCAAAAGATATTGGCAAAACCTATAAACAGGTTTTCCACCATCATATCAGTGGGAAGATCTTGACTGTCAGGAGAGTATTATAGGATCCGAGTTTAGTGCTAATTAAGATCATTAATGCCTATTCTCCACCAGCAACCTACATAGCATCTTCTAGAACTACAAAAGTGAATCATCATGGAAAGAGATTCCTGCTTATTTGATGATTGATTTCTCTGTGTTGTATCTCCAAAAAGAGCAGTATCTTTAACAATAGGACCTTAGCCAAGAACAATGATCCTGTATTGTTTAGATGCTCCTGGGGCCTCAATAACTAGTAGAGAGATAACGTATGGCTGGCATTGAGATTTTTATTTCACAGCAGAATTTCTGGAAACAGCATGACCTACAAATTTATGTGATGTCCTTCTATTTAAGCTTCTTTTATATATGTCACATTCACATACATGCATACACACTATAAATTAAGGATTCATAAGTGTTTTCCCATCATCAGTCTTTTTAGGAAAACAGTGAGCCTGAGCTGCTTTTACTATGCATTGATGTTAGCACTGCCTTTCTTAAGACCACTGGCACAAGTTTTGTACAAATTTCTCACATCATTATATATGAATTATGAAGTCCTGTTTCTTTGCTAATATGTTATCTATGTTGTAAATCACCACAATCACCAAGGAATTAAAGATAATGAAAACATAGTCTAAATTTTTAATTGATTCATTAATATGTATATTCATACTTGAAATGATGTTATGGTGTTTTAATCATTTAAAACTTTTGCTGACCTTTTTCATTTCAATTAGACTGTAACTCCTTTTATCTTATGATGTACTCTATCAAGAAATTGAATTTGGTTAATAAATAATGGGATATCATAGTTGATGTTTTCTCATATTCAAATTTATAAGAAAATTATACAGATACACACACATGCATGCACACACACAAAGAGAGAAACACATATACCTGAGGTAGAGACCCATGTTGCATCTGAGGCTGACCTTAAACTCATGGTCATGATCCTGCCTTAGTCTGTATCATCCTCCAGAGTACTGAGATTACAGTAGTTAGTCACAAGGCCCATGTTACCACTAATGCATTTTTTGGGAAAAATCTTTGTACGCTGCTTGCCCATTGTCGTATTGCTAATTAAAATGAAAAGTCTGTGTCTACTTACATAGGTACATACATACTTCAAAGTCACAAAATCCTGAGACAAAGATAGGGTTAAGTATGACATGCAGTGATCTTTCCAGGATGTGGAGTGTCTACTGCTACATAGGACACATGCCATCTGGGCCACATACCATTCACTGAAGAAAGTAAGCCAGGGAGGATGTAGATACTATCAAGAAAGCATTGTCTCCATCTTACACTTAGTCTGCTAATTCCATTGTCTTCACATTCAGCCTTGCAACCTGAAGGTATAAAATCCAAACACAGATAGTTTTAAAGATATTTTTCTCTCCATTTATTCTTTCCTGACAATAAAATAGCCCCTGAGTTAGGCAGTGACCTTCCTAGTAATTCTTTCCAAATTATCATTCTCATTATATAATAAAAAAGTGAATAATTCTCCTCCACTCTGGAACTAATTGTAGTGTTGTGTTTCTATTTCAACAACAGCATTTAAAATGGTCATTGTTAGTAATTTTATACAGTCATAATTTATTCAATCTGGAAATGATGTTGAGAATGTTTATTGTAAATGCTTGTGAGGTTTATGCACAAACACATACTTTCAAAAGATAAACTATCAGCATCATGAAGGGTAGCTTACATTACAGGTAATGATAAGCTCTACTCATTGGTTAGCTGCAAGATAGTTGTGTCTGAAGATGGGGTTTTCTCTTCCACCTGGTCCTGCAGCCACTGAGTCCCAAATAAATACACAGAGGCTATATGAATTATAATTGTTTGACCAATGACCCAGGATTCTTATTGGCTAGCTGCCTCTTAATTATTAACCCATTTATATTAATCTATGTATTGGCATAGGGTTGTGGCTTACCCATAATTATCCAGCATGTTATTTTTTCAGTGGCTACATGGCCTCTCCCTGGCAGCTCCTCTCTGTGTTCTTCTTCCCAGACTTCTAGTCTGCTAGCCCTGCCTATACTTCCTGCCTGTTCATTGGCCTGAAACAGCTTTATTCTTCAACCCATAAGGAGAACATATATTCACAGCAAAAGGCAGGGCATTTCCCATCAGGTGTCTTTATGTACTTAAGAGAGGAAAGAAGAGAAGAGCAAATGGTAACAAAAATTATGAAACTGATGTTAAATCACATTTTTCCATAGAATTTTGTTTATATACAAATGTTTCTGATTGTAAAATGCAGTGAATCCATACTGGAGCATGTGGATATATGGATCAGCAGAGCTGTCCAATGGCTTGTGTTTGATGGCAGTTCTCTTTTAGAGTGATAGCTTTATATATATACATATATGGCAAGGACTACTATTACGACACTGTCTAGATGAGCAATGTTTGGAATGAGAGAAAGATCTTAGTTTTGCAATGGTCATTATAGACACAATCTACTGTCAAATAAGCAGGGAAATGTGTGGTTTTCATTTATTTCCAGATAAATATTGAGATATCTCTAAAGAATAGCATTTTATATTGAGAATCTTATTTACATTGGTGTTACATTGTCTCAGATACCAAATAATCATTTCTTTAACATCTCTGTCTTAATTTAAGAGGAAAACATTGTCACTTGAGACTTTCCTTCTAATTGGTGACAAAGAATTTTTAATGGATAAAAATAACATAGATACAAACACATATTGCATTGTAGAATAGGCACATAATGAGCCAACATTATTCTCTTAAAGAACATGGAAACATGTATAAAAGTCATTCTGTCTTTCAAAGCCATGATCAATATTGATGTACTTTATGAGTGGATAAGAAATCAGAAAAAATGGATTGAATTCAAAAGAAAATTACAGTATAGGCTATAACATAGTGTGATACTTCACCCCAATAGTGTTAATGGAATATCTTTTTATGGTTATATTTGTCATATTTATTAATATGTATGTACTTTTGTGTACTTAGGAACAGCATGCATGATACCAAATACTTTATTGTACTTTATTGTTTATTTCATAGATGGTACTTGTTCTTTGAAATGCTTACACCTTTTTAATTACATCTCATTATTACCACCTATTTACATTACATGTATGTGCATATTTCTGTAATTTTCTGTTCCATTCTCCCATTGATCATACAGATGGGCTCTATTTCCAAACTTCTCTGTGAAAAGTACATTCATCACTAATGTCCAATATCTGAAATATGGAGTAGATTATACCCTTCCTGGAGTAGAAGACGGCCTTCCTTAGTTGGTCATCTGAAAAAGAGCTGAAGGGGACAGAGCTGGGTACATTCTAAGTTGCAAACGTCCTGGATGTTCTGTTGACCTCACAGACTAGTATCTCCTGAAAGTATATATTGAAGCACTTAATGAAATAGTTATAGCAAACAGATGAGATTTAGTGGTCAACACACTAAATCCATTCCACTACTCTATGTAATGCTAACTTGTGGGTACTCTCCATTCCTACTTTATCACATCAGCATCCAGTGAATGCTTATTTCTCAATTATTCCATTGGCACAGTATCTCTAATATAGTTCAGCAATGACTCGGCTTCCTTATATTTTAATAAATTCTTTTTTCTTACTCCTCTTCTTGACAGATCTCCACTTCCTTTCTGTGTCTTGGCAGAACCACTTCTAAGGCTTTTCTAAATGTCCTCACCCTCTTTATGTGATGTTCTACTTCAACTCTCTAAAGACTGTATCCCTGTTTGATACATCTCATTCATATCATACCAGCTGGCATTTTTCTGAAACATCTGTCTGTCTCATTTAGAGTGTCACCATTTATTTACTCATTTTGAAAATTAACTCTTTAAAAAAAGCTTTAGTAGTTTACACTGTCATATAATTCACATCTCCTGTTTGATGTGATTTATTAGAAATATTTTCCTTTTTTCTATGTCTAAATACTTCTTCTGTATCTCCTTTTTAATCCTCTAATTACAAGAGATATTTGATATACCTTTTACTTCATGATTTACTGTTTCTTTTTCAAGAGTGTAAGTTTGCTCAGAATAGGAATGAGGATATATATATTCTATTCCATGTTTATATTATTCAGAATAGGCCTTGCTTAGTAATTGGTGCTCAGTAAATATCGCTGCAATAAAAATATTAATTAATCAATATCCCTACTCTTCTGAATTCATACATTAATGGTGACTGAAACAATCAAGTGTTTAGGTAGTTTTCACAGGTGTACCCTCATTCTAGTAATTTTCTCTTTCTCCTCCTGCTTCCTCACTTTCCATTTTCCTTCTTTTCTGCCTTTCACACACTTGAATTTTTAGAGATGGAGACAATGTACCTCAAAATTATGCACACATCACTGAACACTTTGCTACTTATTACACTTAATTGTTAAGTTTTTCAGAATAGCCACAATATCTTCATATTTCTAATTGTCACACCTTGATTATTAACATTTTAAAAGACACTATTATATTCCACCATTATGGTTAAAACATATTTGATAAAATTTTAGCATTCTTATACAAACTTATTGATTTTCTCAAAAATGATTTCTATCTAGTTCACTGAGTATCACTTAAATTTGTGCCATGGTGTTCTGCTTATATACATAAAGCAATGTTTTCTAGCCTTTAATTAGCATCAACATATGATGGCAGTGTTTCTTGCTCATTGGAGGGCAATTGAGTCCTAAAGCTTATTATTCTTTTGTGTCATCCCTCCTTAATCTGAAGTGAATGCTTTCAGAACATCTAATTGAATAAATAGATGATTAGAATAAATGTCATAACTCCCTTTGCTTTGAGTGACACACCATGTGCCAGAAAAGGCTGCTACCTTTCACATATTTGCTGCCCTTCACTCATATTTGGACAACTTTTTCTCATACAGAATGTTCTCAAATTGTTGAAAAGCAGTTAAGAAGAATGATTTGCATCATGCTTACAACATCTGCTACATTTCAACTAAAACAAAGGAAAAATATTTTTCTTTATTAAACCATGAAAGCTATACCTCTTGCTTGCATCAAAATATATACTGTTTCCATTCAAGTGCCATGGTAAACACTATTAGAGACACAAATGTTTGAAAATAGCTTTTCCATGGGGATTATCATGGGGGAGGGCCTAGATTCTCCTCCATGTATCTGGGCTGAGAGTGTATCCCTCCATGGGAATGGGCTCCCAAAGACCATTTGTGTACTAGAGATAAATACTGGTTTCACTGACAGAGGTCCCATAGACTGCCCAGGCCTCCTAACTGGCACCCACATTCAGATGGCGTAGTTCAAGGGTTCTCCTTGTTTCCTAGCTTCTCTGCAAGTGTGGACTGTAGGGTGATAATCTTTTGTTCTATGTTTAATATCCATATATGACTGAATACATAGCATGCTTGTCTTTCTGTGACTGGGCTACCTTACTCAAGATGGTTTCTTCCAGTTCCATCCATTTGCCTCCGAATTTCAAGATTTCATTTTTTTCCACTGAGTTATCCATTGGGAAATGTACCACATTTTCTCCATCCATTCTTCAGATGAGGGGCATCTAGGTTGCTTCCATGTTCTGACTATTATAAACAATGCTGCTATGAACATAGCTGAACAGATAGATGACCTTGTTGTATGAATGTGCATCCTTTGGGTGTATGCCCAAGAGTGGAATTGCTGAATCTTGAGGTAGACTGATTCCCATTTTCCCAAGAAACCACCATACTGATTTCCAAAGCGGCCATACAAGTTTGTATTCCCACCATCAATGGAGGCGTGTTCCCCTTTCTCCACATCCTCTCCAACATAAACTGCCATTGGTGTTTTTCATTTTATCCATTTTGGCGGGTGTGGATGGTATCTCAGAGTTGTTTTGATTTGCTTTATAGAAGCTTCTCAGTTTCAGGAGGTCCCATTTATTAACTATTGATCTCAGTGTCTATGCTACCGGTGTTATGTTCAGGAAGTCATCTCCTGTACCAATTCGCTCAAGCATATCTCCCACTTTCTCTTTTAAGAGATTCAGTGTGACTGGATTTATGTTGAGGTCTTTGATCCATTTGGACTTAAGTTTTGTGCATGGCAATAGATAAGGATCTACCTGCAAACTTCTACATGTCAGCATCCAGTTATGCCACCACCACTTTTTGAAGACAATTTCTTATTCCATTGTATAAATTTAGGTTCTTTGTCAAAAATCAGGTGTTTGTAGGTGTGTGAAGTAATATCAGGGTTTTAATCCAATTCCCTGGGTCTGTCTTTCTGTTTTTGTGCCAATACCAAGCTGTTTTCATTTTTACCATTTTGTTTCCATTACCAAAATAGCTTGAAAGTGTGTATTGAATCAAAGTCTTTTCTGACTCTTTTTATCTTTAGGATGACTTTTTAAATTGTATAAATTCATTAATATGTTTACAAACTCATGATATTTTCTAACTATCTTTTTTGGCACTTTTTATTATTTAATTTTTAGATCCAATTCCAGTTCCTCCTTCCTCCTCTCCTCCTGCTCCTTG
The DNA here is from genome assembly GCF_017639785.1 of Mesocricetus auratus. NCBI lineage: Eukaryota > Metazoa > Chordata > Mammalia > Rodentia > Cricetidae > Mesocricetus > Mesocricetus auratus. The sequence continues at coordinate 61,809,231 of NW_024429190.1, forward strand.
CACTCCCTCCCTCACACCTCCCATATGCTCCTTGGAGAGGATAAAACTTCCCCTAGGAAGTTTACTAAGTCTTTCCTTCTTCTTGATGAGTCAGGACCAAGGTAATTCTCCAGCCCACCACACCCTTGTTTCTAGGCTGAGCAAGATATCTCTCCATATATAATGGGCTCCACTAAGTCAGTTGTGCATTAGAGTTAGATCTCTTGGACCCACTGCCAGTGGCCTCATATATTGTCCCAGACACACCATTATCATCTATATCAAGGTAGCCTAGTTTGGTCTTAAGCAGGTTCTACTTGTCAGACAAAATTCAGTGATCTCTCACTAGTTTGGGTCAGCTGATTCTGTGTCTTTTTCCGATCATGGTCTTGACTCCTTTGTTCATATTGTTGTACCTCCCTCACTTTGATTTTATTCCAAGAGCTTGGCCCAATGGTTGGTTATTGATTTCTGCATCTCATTTCATCTGTTTCTGGAAGAGGGTACTCTATTGTCTCTTCAGATCATATAAATCTTTCGGCTTTTGCTTCCTTTTATAAATGGAAAAGTGACTACATATACTTCATTTATCTCTTATTATTTTTTATTGATTCATTTTCTGGTTTTGAGACAAGTTTTCTCTGTCTTTGCTGTTCTGGAACTCCCCCTGTAGAGATCTATCTGCCTCTCCCTTTGGAGTGCTAGGATTAAAGGTGTGTACCTTCCCTGCACAGATGATTTTACAAACTGTAGTTATAGACATCATTTATGTGTTTTCCATTTCCAAAGAAACTCCCTCTACTTTTACTCTCTGCCTCTTTGTGTCTTTATTTCTGCTCACAGAACATATGTTTTATGCATTTTAATTGCTTTTTCCCCCTCTGCTTTACTCTTCTAGAATAGTTCTGAGGGTAGTCCACACACTGCCTTCATAAGACTGTATCCTTCTCTCCTGGCAAGTACTGTGATCTATCAATATTGATTGAATGTATGTATGTATAGCTGAACTCATATTTCATTTCTAATGCATTTTTCCCAGGAGATAGATTTGGCAAATAAATGGTAACAAACCTCTCAGCTTTCAAGAATATTTATCATAGTTTTATGATGCTCAATAGTAGATTTTAAATTAAAAGAAAAACCTTTAACACACATTAAAAATAATTTTAAACTTACAGCATTTTTAAGAAAATTGATACTCTTCCCATTGTTTAAATTTACAATCGTAGTATTTATTTGTAAATTAAGCAAGTTTTGATATCATTTAGAGTCAGAAGTTATGGCTTACCCTTGTTCTCATTCATATATTTCTGCCAATGATGTTTTGAATTTTCATTTAGAAACACTGGCAAACCTTTCTTAAAAATAGTCTATTTGTTCCTTCCCAGTGAAATGTGTGAGACACAGAAATAGAACATTGTGTGACAGAACAGATGCTACAGCCATGTGAGTTTATATGAGGATGCTTGTGACAGATGCTACGTTCTAGCATTAGCCAATTTTTAAAGGTGGGTATCACTGCTTTAAAATTACTAGAAATAAATGGGCAGTGTGCAATATGGTGGGTACAATATTACTCTCATATACTGAGAGTGTGTTATGGTATAATTAATATTCCAAGAAATAGACTTTTTTGGATTACTGAGACAGGGTTTGTCTGTAAAACAGCTCTGGCTATCCTGGACCTTCCTTTGTAGACCTGGCTGGCCTTGAACCCAGAAATCCACCTGCCTTTGCTTCCCCAGCACTGGGATTAAAGGTGTGAGCTACCACTAGGAGACAAGATAATTTTATTTTAAAGCAGCTTTAATCACCATCTTTAGATTTTCACATGGATGAAATGCTGCATTCTCTACCACATAAAGAGAAACTAAAGGCAACATAATTCCCGAAACATGAGACGAACAAGGTGACACCATTCAACATGCCAAAATGAACAAGAAAAAACACATTATGCCTGAACCTTACACAAAATCTACAAGTAACTGAGAAAAGTTGGGATTGGAGAGGTGGTCCTCTCCAGGGAAGAGCAGATAAAACTGGTTGTCCAGTGCCAAATGGTCATCCCTGAAAAATGTACATACAAGTAACAGTATACAAACTAAGCAGAATATATTTAGGTATATATATGCAGGCAATAAAAATAGTGAAAGTAAGAGGCCCATGGATTTAAGGGAGAGCTGGGAAATTTTCATACAACAATTTAAAGAGACAAAGGTGTATAAACAAATTTCATAATTGTAATGTCAAAAATGAGAAGAAGATGATGAAGAAGTAGAAGCCTCAACTTACTCAAAAGTAAGCAGATTTTACTAGGAATAGTAAGGGAAATTTGAAATCCAAGCACACTTTTTTTAAAGCTGTATGGTAGTTATTAGAGTGAAAAGCATATTTGCTCAAATTTATTTTCAACAACTCACAAAACTGAACAGTTGAAATCATGTTAAAATGTATAGGAGGCAAACAAGTAATTACTATTAATTTTAATCTATTCAGTTCACATATATATATACATAATGTGGGAGTATCAAATATATGTACATATATGCACATATATAAATAATTTACTTTCAACACATTTCCAATTTCTAACTATACATTACAAATAAATACAAGTAAATTTTGTTCCTTTTATGGTGTTGACATCAAATTTGACCAGGTTACTGTCTTATCTACTGATAATTTTAACACCAACTGTGACTCCTGAAGAAATCATGTTAGTCTTATTTTACTTTGTCACATCTGAATGTTCATAATGCAGTCAAGAAATAAAAACTTTCACACTCGTAATTCACATGGGTCAAACTAGAAATTCCTAGGATAAAAGGGAGAGAAGTTCCTGTTACTGGAGCACAGTTTCTGGTGCTCACATCTCTATGGACTGTTGGAAGCTTGGTTGGGATGGAGAATCATCCCTAAAAGAGAAGGGAGGCCTCCATTTAGTCGTTGACTCTGTTGTTCTCCGACTGCTTGAGGGTGGTCCAAGAGATATTAATTCTAAAACATAGGATTTAGCTGTAATTTCATTTAAAGTTTTTCCTTGTCCCTAAGAGGTCTCTGAAAGATAATACTGAAAAAGGTATGGAAACGAAACTTCCAAGAGTAAATTGTGGAAATTGCCAATTGGAACTGCCAATGTGTTTGGGTGAGGTGAGAAGGTTCAGAACCAGTGCTACTTCATCATCTTCTATGATTTTGACATCTTCTGACAATCACCAAAATCGTTACATGAGATGTGTGTGTGCATGTGTTCTGTGTGGCTGTAGCTATACTTTTGCTTTAATACAAATGTCTCATGAAAATGTAAAATCTTTGTTAGTAAACCTAATAGAAAATGAGTTCAACACTAATAGCTCTGTGAGAATTGCTCCTAGTATGTGGATATTGACTTTTATTGTAAAGTGCAGTTTTTTTTTTTTTTTTTTTTGGTTTTACGAGACAGGGTTTCTCTGTATTGTTTTGGAGGCTGTCCTGGAACTCGCTCTGTAGACCAGGCTGGCCTCGAACTCACATAGATTCACCTCCCTCTGCTTCCCAAGGGCTGGGATTAAAGGCGTGTGCCACCAACGCCTGCCCGTGAAGGGATTTTAATACAATTCTTACACATATATTTATTTATTTATACATATATATATAATAGTTATAATGAATATAACCATACTAATATATACACTGAATGTATTTCATACACTGAAAATATAGTGAATAAAAGTGTAGCTTTCAATTAGTATATTGCCTCATAAATCCTTATTAAAGTGATGTTAAATAATTTATTTTTCATTTAGATTACATTTTACTTCAGTATAAAACACATGGTTTTGATCTACCGACATAAATTTTAGAATATATTGCTATGTTCTTATGCTATTGCACATCTTTGGAACATAATTTACCAACATAGCAGATATACCCAGATCTTCTTTTGTCTTCCCCAGAATTCTCAATCTAATGTCATACAAATGTTACTAAGTGAATAGAGAAGGAGAGGAAAGCTAGTGTCTATCCTGTCTTCAACTGCCAGTCATACTGTGCTACGTACCATGCATTTCTTAAATCCACCAGCTCTTCCTTGAAATTCACAGCTTCCTTGGTTCAATTTCATTCATTTTTCACAAAGAGGTTATTTTGTTTGTTTTGTTTTCTATGATACTCTAGGATATATTAAAGGTCAGAGGGAAAGGTATGTAGGTAATGCATTGGGTCATTTCTAATAATAAATATAAGCTCCCTGTTAGTCACAGGCTTTCTTAGGGACTTTCTTTCTTAAAATATAAAAAATACCTTTAAGAAACTAAACACAATTTTTCTGTGAGCATCTCAATTATCCAAACAGCCATTTTTTTTAAAAAAATTATTTTTTAAATATTATTTCTTCATTTCTCCTTCCCTTGCCTCCTTCCACACCTTCCCATACAACTCTTACTCTTTTAAATTCATAGTATTTTTTCATTAGTTGTTGTTATATATCCCAAATACATAAATATAGCCTGCTCAATCTATACAGTAATATTTGAATAATTACTGTTTATGACAATAAGACTTCTAATAAACCTTTATGTTTATGGAACGTTCAATATCATATTCGTATTATTATTTTTTTTTAGTTTTTTTTAATTTTAAATAGCTTGTTTTACATGTCAATCCCAGTTCCCTCTCCCTCCCCTCCTCCCGCACTCCCCTTCCACCCTCCCTCCCACCCTATTGCCACATACTTCCACATAGGGGATGTCTAGAGTCTATCATTTTACTCTTGGTAGGGTCAAGGCACTCCCCTAAGAGTCCAGGCTGAGAGAGCATCTCTCTTTGTGCTATAGGCACATGAAGACAGATTGTATACCAGGAATAGACACTGATCCACAGCTCAGAGCCCCATAGGTTGTCCAGGCCTTCTCACTGACACTCACATTTGGGGGGTCCAGATCAGTCCCATTCTGGCCTCCCCACTGTCGGTCTGGGGTCCAAGAGCACTCCCCTGTTCAGATCAGCTGTCTCTGCTGGTTTTGCCAGCCCATTCTTTGCCAATTTGCTCATCATTCCTCTCTCTCTGTCACTGGGTTCCTTGGGTTCAGTTCAGTGCTTAGATGTGTGTTTGCCTCTGCTTCCATCAGTCCCAGGATGAAGGCTCCCGGATAGTTATAGACATCAAGTTCATTATCAGGAATGGGCATTCGAGGTGGTCCTTCCACTATTGCTTAGCTTGCCAATTGATGTTATACCTTTAGATCACTCGAGGTCACTCTGGTGCCTGATCTGTCTTCGATCCTATGATTCCCTCTTCCCCCTATTCTACCCCCACCCCCTCAACTTCCTGTTCCCCCATGACCAACTCCCTTCCTCTTTACCCCCTCTATTCTTCCCAGGTCCCACTACCCCCCTCGCCCTGTTCCCCATCCATTCAGAGGATCTTGTCTCCATCCTCTTCTCTTGGGTACTATGTATATATGCATATCTTTTAGGTTCTTTCCTGTTTCCCAGACTCTCTATCTGTGGAAGTGCAGACTGGCACTATCCTGATCCATATCTAAAATCCATATATGAGTGAGTACATACCATGTTTGTCTTTTTGCGACTGGGTTACCTCACTCAGGATGGTTTCTTCCAGTGCTATCCATTTCCCTGCGAATTTCAAGATTCCATTGTTTTTTTCTGCTGAGTAATACTCCATTGTGTAAATGTACCACATTTTCTCTATCCACTCTTCAGTTGAGGGGCATCTAGGTTGCTTCCAGGTTCTGGCTATTACAAACAATGCTGCTATGAACATAGTGGAGCAGATGCCCTTGTTGTATGAACCTGCCTCATTTGGATAAATGCCTAAGAGTGGAATTGCTGGGTCTAGTGGTAGATTAATTCCCATTTTCCTGAGGAATCTCCATACTGATTTCCAAAGAGGCTGTATGAGTTGGCATTCCCACCAGCAGTGGAGGAGTGTTCCTCTCTCTCCACATCCCCTCCAGCATAAATTGTCTTCGGTGTTTTTGATTCTAGCCATTCTGACAGGAGTAAGATGGTATCTCAGAGTTGTTTTGATTTGCATTTCCCTGATGGCTAAGGATGTTGAGCACTTTCTTAAGTGTCTCTTGGCCATTTTAGCCTCCTCTACTGAGAATTCTCTATTTAGCTCTGTACCCCACCTTTCAAGTGGATCCTTTGGTGTTTTGGAGACTTGTTTCTTGAGTTCTTTGTAAATTTTGGAGATTAGCCCTCTGTCAGATGTAGGGTTAGTGAATATCTTTTCCCATTCTGTGGCCTGCCTTTTTGTCTTTTTGATTGTGTCCTTTGCCTTACAGAAGCTTTTTAGTTTCAGAAGGTCCCATTTGTTAATTGTTGATCTCAGTGCCTGTGCCACTGGTGTTATGTTTAGGAAGTGGTCTCCTGTACCAACTCGTTGAAGAGTATCTCCCACTTTCTCTTCTAAAAGTTTCAGTGTGGCTGGATGTATGTTGAGATCTTTGATCCATTTGGACTTAAGTTTTGTACAAGGCGATAAACATGGATCTATCTGCAGTCTTCTGCATACCACTACCCAGTTATGCCAGCACCATTTGTTGAAGATGCTTTCTTTTTTCCACTGTACAGTTTTAGCTTCTTTGTCAAAAATCAGGTGTTCATAGGTGTGTGGGTTAAAATTAGGGCTTTCGATTCGGTTCCATTGGTCTACCTGCCTATTTTTGTGCCAATACCAAGCTGTTTTCAGGACTATAGCTCTATAATAGAGCTTGAAGTCAGGTATGGTGATGCCTCCTGAAGTTCCTTTATTGTATAGGGATGTTTTGGCTATCCTGGGCCTTTTGTTTTTCCATATAAAGTTGATTAATGTTCTTTCCAGGTCCTTGAAGAATTGTGATGGAATTTTGATAGGGATTGCATTGAATCTATAGACTGCTTTTGGCAAGATTGCCATTTTTATTATGTTGATCCTACCAATCCAAGAGCATGGGAGATCTTTCCATTTTCTGGTATCTTCTTTGATTTCTTTCTTCAAAGACACAAAGTTCTTGATATACAGGTCTTTCACTTCCTTGGTTAACATTATCCCCAGATATTTGATGCTGTTTTTGGCTATTGTAAAAGGTGATGTTTCTCTGATTTCTTTCTCAGTCACTTCATCATCTGTATATAATAGGGCCACTGATTTTTTTGAGTTTACCTTGTATCCTGCCACATTGCTGAAGGTGTTTATCAGCTCTAGGAGTGACCTTGCGGAGTTTTTTGGGTCACTTATGTAAACTATCATATCATCTGCAAATAATGAAAGTTTGACTTCTTCTTTTCCTATTTGTATCCCCTTTATCTCCTTTTGTTGTCTTATTGCTGTAGCTAGAACTTCAAGTACAATATTGAAGAGATATGGAGAGAGTGGACAGCCTTGTCTTGTTCCTGATTTTAGAGGAATTGCTTTGAGTTTCTCTCCATTTAGTTTGATGTTAGCTGTTGGTTTACTGTATATTGCTTTTATTATATTCAGGTACGTTCCTGTTATCCCTGATCTCTCTAGGACCTTTATCATGAAGGGGTGCTGGATTTTGTCAAAGGCTTTTTCAGCATCTAGTGAGATGATCATGTGGTTTTTCTTTCGCAGATTGTTAATATGGTGGATTACATTGATAGATTTTCTAATGTTGAACCATCCCTGCATTCCTGGAATGAAGCCTACTTGATCATGGTGGATGATTTTTCTGATGTGTTCTTGAATCCGGTTTGCAAGTATTTTATTGAGTATTTTTGCATCAATGTTCATGAGGGAAATTGGTCTATAGTTCTCTTTCTTAGTTGTGTCTTTGTGTGGCTTGGGTATCAAGGTAATTGTAGCCTCGTAGAAAGAGTTTGGCAGTGAGCCTCCTGCTTCTATAGTGTGGAATACTTTGACGAGTATTGGAATGAGCTCTTCTTTGAATTTCTGGTAGAATTCTGCACTGAAGCCATCTGGGCCTGGGCTTTTTTTGTTTGGGAGACTTTTGATGACTGCTTCTATTTCATTAGGGGTTATAGGTCTGTTTAGATTATTTATCTGTTCTTGATTTAGTTTTGGCAAGTGATATCTATCCAGGAAATTGTCCATTTCCTTTAAATTTTCAAATTTTGTGGAGTACAGATTTTCAAAGTATGCCCTGATGATTCTCTTGATTTCCTCAGAGTCCGTTGTTATGTCCCCTTTCTCATCCCTGATTTTGTTAATTAGCATGTTCTCTCTCTGTCTTTTGGTTAGTTTGGACAGAGGTTTGTCTATTTTGTTGATTTTCTCAAAGAACCAACTCTTTGTTTCATTGATTCTTCTCAATGTTTTCCTGGTTTCTACTTGATTGATTTCAGCCCTCAATTTGATTATTTCCTGGCGTCTGCTCCTCCTGGGGGAGTTTGCTTCTTTTTGTTCTAGAACATTCAGCTGTGCTATTAATTCTCTAGTATGACTGTTCTCCAGTTTTTTCATGTGGGCACTTAGTGCTATAAACTTTCCTCTCAGCACTGCTTTCAAAGTGTCCCATAAGTTTGTGTATGTTGTGTCTTCATTCTCATTGAAATCGAGGAAGTCTTTAATTTCTTTTTTTATTTGTTCCTTTACCCAGGGATGGTGCAATTGTGCATTGTTCAATCTCCATGAGTTTGTAGGGTTTCTGCGATTTGTGTTATTGTTGAATTCTAATGTTAATGCATGGTGGTCTGATAAGATGCAGGGGGTTATTCCAATTTTTTTGTATCTGTGGAGATTTGCTATGTTTCCTATTATGTGGTCAATTTTAGAGAAGGTTCCATGTGGTGCCGAGAAGAAGGTATATCCCTTTGTATTTGGGTGGAATGTTCTATAGATGTCTGTTAAACCCAGTTGGGTCATAACTTCTATTAATTCTTTTGTTTCTTTGTTAAGTTTCTGTCTGGAGGTCCTATCTAGCGGTGAGAGCGGAGTGTTGAAGTCTCCTACTATTAGTGTGTGAGATTTTATGTGCATTTTGAGCTTTAGTAATGTTTCTTTCACGAATGTAGGTGCCTTTGTATTTGGGGCGTAGATATTTAAAATCGAGACTTTGTCTTGATGTATTTTTCCTTTGATGAATATGAAGTGCCCTTCTTCATCTCTTTTGATTGATTTTAATTTGAAGCCTAATTTGTTAGATATTAGGATTGCTACGCCCGCTTGTTTCTTGGGGCCGTTTGATTGGAAGATCTTTTCCCAGCCCTTTACTCTGAGATAACGTCTGTCTTTGGTGTTGAGATGTGTTTCTTGTATGCAGCAGAAGGAAGGGTTCTGTCTTCGTATCCATTCTGCTAGTCTGTGTCTTTTTATAGGTAAGTTGAGGCCATTGACATTGAGGGATATTAATGACCATTGATTGGTGATCCTTGTTTGCGCTTGATTTATTGTTAGTGAAGTTATTTTGTGTAGTTTCTCCTCCCTTTTTCTTTTAGTGTTTTGTAAAGTATGATTCTATATTGCCTGTGTCTTTGTGAATGTAGTTATCTTCCTTGGCTCTAGGTTTTCCTTCTAGCATTTTCTGTAGAGCTGGATTCATGGATACGTATTGTTTAAATCTGGCTTTGTCATGGAATATTTTGTTTTCTCCATCTATGGTAATTGAGAGCTTTGCTGGATATAGTAGTCTGGGCTGGCATCCTTGTTCCCTTAGCGTTTGTAGGACATCTGACCAGGATCTTCTGGCTTTCATCGTTTCCATTGAGAAGTCAGGTGTAATTCGGATAGGTCTGCCTTTATATGTTACTTGGCCTTTTTCTTTAGCTGCTCTTAATATTTTCTCTTTGCTCTGTAGGTTTGATGTTTTGATTATTATATGGCGAGGTGACTTCTTTTTCTGGTCAAGCCTATTTGGTGTTCTGTAAGATTCTTGTACTTTCATAGGCATATCTTTCTTTAGGTTAGGGAAGTTTTCTTCTATGATTTTGTTGAATATGTTTTCTGTACCTTTAAGTTGAAGTTCTTCACCTTCTTCTATACCTATTATTCTCAGGTTTGGCTTCTTCACGGTGTCCCATATTTCCTGAATATTTTGTGTTAAGGATTTGTTGGTTTTGAGATTTTCTTTGGTTGACGATGCTATGTCCTCTAATGAGTCTTCAACACCTGAGATTCTCTCTTCTATCTCTTGTATTCTATTGGTGATGCTTGCATCTGTAATTCCAGACCGTTTACCGAGCTTTTCTATTTCCAGCATCCCTTCATTCTGTGTTTTCTTTATCGTTTCTATTTCAGCTTTCAATCCTTCAACTGTTTGAGCTGTTTCCTTAATTTTCTTGGTTGTTTTTTCTTGGTGCTCTTTAGATTCTTTGAGAGATTTGTTTATTTCTTGAATTTTTCCCCCATTTCATGGATTTTTTTGTTTGTTTTTTCTTCTATTTCTTTAAGGGATTTCCTCGTTTCTTCTTTTGAGGCTCTCCATCATCTTCATGAAATAACTTTTAAGGTCTGTCTCCTCTTCTTCATCTATGTAGTGCTTTTCAGGTCTTGCTGGTGTTGGATCCCTGGATTCTGGTGGGGTCGTGTTGGTGTTTCTATTGCTGAGTGATCTCTTATTCTGTCTTCTTCCCATCTCTTCTTCCAGTGGGTGCTGGTGGGGGCTTTCTGTTTCCACTGGTCTCCTTCCTTACTGCAGCTGAAGCTGAAGCTGGCCTCGCTGGGGTTGGGGTCTTGGAGGGGCTGATCTCTTTCCTGAAGCTGGGCTAGCTGGGTTGGTGTCTTGGAGGGGCTGATCTCTTTCCTGTGTGGGCGGCTCTTCTGAAGCTGGGCTCGCTGGGTTGGAGTCTTGGAGGGGCTGATCTCTTTCCAGTGTGGGCGGCTCTTCTGGAAGCCGGGAGCGGCCCCAAAGATGGAGGGGGATGGGTGATGGGCAGGTGGTCCCAGCCGGGGACCCAATCTCACCTGAAGCTGGGCTCGCTGGGTTGGGGTCTTGGAGGGGCCTGTGTGGGCGGTTCTTCTGAAAGCCGGGAGCGGCCCCGAAGATGGAGGGGGATGGGTGATGGGCAGGTGGTCCCAGCCAGAGACCCAATCTCACCTGAAGCTGGGCTCGCTGGGTTGGGGTCTTGGAGGGGCTGATCTCTTTCCTGTGTGGGCGGCTCTTCTGGAAGCCGGGAGCGGCCCCGAAGATGGAGGGGGATGGGTGATGGGCGGGTGGTCCCAGCCAGGGACCCAATCTCACCTGAAGCTGGGCTCGCTGGGTTGGGGTCTTGGAGGGGCCTGTGTGGGCGGTTCTTCTGGAAGCCGGGAGCGGCCCCGAAGATGGAGGGGGATGGGTGATGGGCGGGTGGTCCCGGCCAGAGACCCGATCTCACCTGAAGCTGGGCTCGCTGGGTTGGGGTCTTGGAGGGGCTGATCTCTTTCCTGTGAGGGCGGCTCTTCTGGAAGCCAGGAGCGGCCCCGAAGATGGAGGGGGATGGGTGATGGGCGGGTGGCCCCAGCCAGGGACCCAATCTCACCTGAAGCTGGGCTCGCTGGGTTGGGGTCTTGGAGGCGCTGATCTCTTTCCTGTGTGTGCGGCTCTTCTGGAAGCCGGGAGCGGCCCCGAAGATGGAGGGGTATGGGTGATGGGCGGGTGGTCCCAGCCAGGGACCCAATCTCACCTGAAGCTGGGCTCGCTGGGTTGGGGTCTTGGAGGGGCCTGTGTGGGCGGTTCTTCTGGAAGCCGGGAGCGGCCCCGAAGATGGAGGGGGATGGGTGATGGGCGGGTGGTCCCAGCCAGGGACCCAATCTCACCTGAAGCTGGGCTCGCTGGGTTGGGGTCTTGGAGGGGCCTGTGTGGGCGGTTCTTCTGGAAGCCGGGAGCGGCCCCGAAGATGGAGGGGGATGGGTGATGGGCGGGTGGTCCCGGCCAGAGACCCGATCTCACCTGAAGCTGGGCTCGCTGGGTTGGGGTCTTGGAGGGGCTGATCTCTTTCCTGTGAGGGCGGCTCTTCTGGAAGCCAGGAGCGGCCCCGAAGATGGAGGGGGATGGGTGATGGGCGGGTGGCCCCAGCCAGGGACCCAATCTCACCTGAAGCTGGGCTCGCTGGGTTGGGGTCTTGGAGGCGCTGATCTCTTTCCTGTGTGGGCGGCTCTTCTGGAAGCCGGGAGCGGCCCCGAAGATGGAGGGGGATGGGTGATGGGCGGGTGGTCACAGCCAGGGACCCAATCTCACCTGAAGCTGGGCTCGCTGGGTTGTGGTCTTGGCGGGCCTGTGTGGGCGGTCCATATTCGTATTATTAACAAACACAGAAGTGAGTTCCCTAGAGACTATTTTTTGAATGTTATGCAGCCCTCTACCTATTATCTCAATGTGGTATGAAATCATCTTTAGAAAATAGCTCATGAAAAATATTATTTTTAAGATAATAAAAGTAATGTGAATATCATGTGAATCATGTAATTAGAACTCGGTATAAAATCATGAAAACCTATACCTCCTCCAGAAAGTAGTAAAGAGTGGAGTCTAAGCTATCTGCCTTCTTGAGGCAGAAATAAGTTACAAATACAAATGATACCAGCAAGAAGCAAGTCTGAAAAGGATGAATTCTACAATTACCGTATTACTAACGCAGCATACTCCTCTAACACATTTTAAGCATTTGTCCTAACATGCACAGGTAAATGCAATTCTCACCTGTTATCAAGAAAATGACTCTATTTGCATTCTTCTATATGCAGAGATCAAGTTTGACCAGCACTATTTGTTGAAGAGTCAGTCTTTTTTTCCAATGTGTATTTCTGGCTTCTTTATCAGAGAGAAGGTGTCCATAGGTGTGTGGATTTATATCTAGTACTTCAGTTTGATTCCATTGACCAATGTGTCTCTTTGTATTCCAATACCATGGGATTTATATTATAATAGCTCTGTAATATAACTTGAAATCAGGGATCGTAATACCTCCAGCTGCTCTTTTATTATTTAGGGATATTTTAGCTCTCCTAGCCTTTTTGCTTTCCTATTGGAAGTTAAGTATTATCCTCTCACAGTTTACAAACAATTGTGTTAAGATTTCAGTGGGGCTTTCAATGGATCCGTAGATAGCATTTGGTAAGAGTTTTATTATGTTTTTTTCTTTTCATTAATTTCTTTATTTTTAAAACAAACTTATTTTGCATACCAATCTTAGTTCCCTCTTCCATTCATTGTCCTGCTTCCCCCAATGTAGAGGCATTTTAGTAGCCCCATATTGTGGTGCCAATGTGTAGTAACTCATCTAAGTGGGGCTTCCATTGGATCCAGCTGACTTGCCCAGTTCATACTGAGAGCGGGAGTGTGGATTGAGAAATTGCAGGTAAAAATATTAAGGAAGAGAAAGACACAGACCACTCAGGAGGGCAATCCAGTAAATACTAAACATGCTAAGTTTATTCTTCAACATCCTAAGTACCCCAATCAAAAAAGGAGAAAATGGCAAAAGACTTTTTTATCAGCAAAACAAAAAGGCAACCCACAGACTGGGAAAAGATATTCACTAACCCCACATCTGACAGAGGGATAATCTCCAAAATTTACAAAGAATTCAAGAAGCAAGGCTCCAAAACACCAAAGGATCCAATCAAAAAGTGGGGTACAGAACTAAATAGAGAATTCTCAATAGAGGAGTCTAAAATGGCTGAGAGACACTTGAGAAAGTGCCCAACATCCCTAGCCATCCAAAAAATGCAAATCAAAACAATTCTGAGATATCTTACTCCTGTCAGAATGGCTAAAATCAACAACTCCAATGACAGTTTATGCTGGAGAGGATGCAGAGAAAGGGGAACACTTTTCCACTGCTGGTGGGACTGCCAACTTGTAAAGCCACTTTGGAAATCAGTATGGAGATTCCTTAGGAAAATGGAAAACAGTCTACTACAAGACCCAGCAATTCTACTCTTAGGCATATACCCAAAAGATGCACATTCACACATCAAGGATGTCTGTTCCACTATGTTCATAGCAGCATTATTTGTAATAGCCAGAACCTGGAATCAACCTAGATGCCCCTCAACTGAAGAGTGGATAGAGAAAATGTGGGACATTTACACAATGGGAGTACTATTCAGCAGAAAAAAACAATGGAATCTTGAAATTTGCAGACAAATGGATGGCATTAGAGGAAACCATCCTGAGTGAGGTAACCCAGTCACAAAAAGAGAAATTTTAGATTTTAGACATGAATCAGGGGAGTGCAAGCATACAATCCCATTGCCAGAGAGTCTGGGAAACAGAATCTTCATCCAGTGACTGATGAAAGCAGAGGCAGATACCCGCAGGTAAACACTGAACTGAACTCCTGGAATTCAGTGTCAGAAAGGGAGAACTGATGAACAAAGGAATTAAGACTGGACTGGTTTATCCCACAGAAACAGTTGACATGAACAAGGGGGAGCTCTTGGACCCCAGATTGATGGCTGTGTGGAAAGCATGGGACTGACCCACACCCCCTGAATGTGGGTGTCAGTGAGGAGGCCTAGGTAATCTATGGGGCCTTGGGTGATATTTATTCCTGGTGTACAAATAGACTCTGAGTGACCATGCCACAATATGGGATGCTCTCTCAGCCGGGACTCTTGGGGAAGGGCCTAGGCCCTGCCCTGGATGAAATGACAGTCACTGGAGATGCACCATGGAGGGCCTCACCCTCCCTAGGGATGGGAGTGGAAATTGGGTGGGGGACTGGGGGACCTGGTGGGGAGGGATGGGCGGAAGAGGGAGCTGGGATTGACTTGTAAAACAAGCTTGTTTCTAACTTAAATTTTAAAAAGATGAAAGAAAAAAAAGATACAAGGAAGAAAAAGAATTTCTTCCTCAATTCTCCAAACATTTGGAAACCACACCCTAAACTAAATCTCTCATTATCTGACCTTGAGGGTTAACAGTTACCACACCTCAGACCAAGTCTCTTGTTATTTAGATAAGATATCAACTACCAAGACCAAACATCCTACAGTAGCCAAGCCTTAAACCTTTGGGTCTATGACCTTAACCTTGGAAGAATAAGAATAGTTTTGAACTCTCCGACCTTAAGCCAAGATGAAGTAAAGCTATTTTTATGGGTCCCAACACCTCAACTTCATATACAAATAATGAACTTTGATTTCTTCCTTTCCTTTTTATATGTCCCTCAGCTGTTGTATTGTGTATTGCTCTAGCTACATCTTCTAGTACTACATACAATAGATATGGAGAGTGTGAACAGCCTTGTCTTCTTGATTACTGTGGAACTGCTTTGAGTTTCTTTCTATTTAATTTGTTTTTGTCTACATGCTTCCTGTAAATTGCTATTATTATGCCTATGTATGTCCCTTATATCACTGATCTTTCCAGAACTTTTTTTTTTTTTTTTTGGTTTTACGAGACAGGGTTTCTCTGTATTGTTTTGGAGGCTGTCGGTCCAGCCCGGCCTCGAACTCACAGAGATCCGCCTGCCTCTGCCTCTGCCTCCTGAGTGCTGCTTTCCAGAACTTTTATCAAAAGATGTTATTGTATTTTTTCAAAAACATTTTCTGCACCTAATGAGATGAACATGTGGGATTTTTCTTTTAGTTTGTTTATATGGCATATTACATTTACAGTTTTTTGTATATTTTACCATCTCTGCATTTCTGATATGAAGTCTACTTGATCATGGTAGATGATCTTTTTAATGAGCACTTGGATTCAGTTTGCAAGTATTGAGGTTTTTTGATGTTGTTGTTGTTGTTGTTATCAGCAGCTTCATTTGTTTTGGCTTTCTGGTTTTCCTTTTCCTCGTTTTTCTCTCTTTTTTCCCCAGCATAATACTTTAATTGAATCTTTGGGGATTTCACATTATATACCTACATCACACATGCATCCAAGTTCTTCCCTATCCACACCCACCCCTCAGCCTTGTAACCTTGCCCCCAGCCAAAAAAAAGTCCATTTTGTATCATCTATACACTCACTGGAGTGTGGTCAGTCTATTAGGTGCCTGGCCATTGAATAGAATATATTTTTGCATCTGTCTGTATTTCTCTTTCTTTGTTGAGTCTTTATGAGCTTTGGGAATCAGGTTAACTGTGGCCTCAAAAATGAAATGGGCAATTTTCTTTCTGTTTCTGTGGAATAATTTAAGAAATACTGGTTTTAACTCTTCTTTGAAAGTCTGGTAGAGTTCTACAGTAAAGCTGTGTGGTGGTGTAATGCTTTTTGTTGGAAAACTATTAATGAATGTTTCTGTTTTACTGGGGTTATCTTCTGAATTGTTTATCGGATCTTGACTTCACTTTGGAGTTACCTATGAAGAAAATGATCCATTTATTTACATTTTCCAATTTTTAAAGTATGTTCTTATGCCAGGCATTGGTGGTGTACACCTTTAATCCCAGCACACAGGAGGCAGAGGCAGGCGGGTCTCTGTGAGTTCGAGGCCCGTCTGGTCTACTGAGTGAGTTCCAGGACAGGTTCCAAAGCAATACAGAAAAACCCTGTCTTGAAAAAAACAAATAATAATAATGATGATGATGATGATGATGATGATAATAATAATAATAATAATAATAATAAAAACATCCTTATGTTTATCTGGTTCCCTGATTTCTGTTGATATGCCTCCCTTTTTGTTTCCAGTTTTGTGAATTTGTATATTTTCTTTCTTTTGGTTAGTATTATAAGGGTTTATTTATCTTGTTGATTTTCTCAATTCTTTGTTTCATTGATTCTTTGTATTGTTTTATTTGTTTCTTGAACCAAAGATCTTACCATAAAGTCAGATAAACTGAGGCCTATAGAAGAGAAACTTTGTACTTGCTTTGAATGCATTGGTACAGTAAACAGCCTTTTGAGCAGAATACTGCTGGTGTTTACACTGAAAACAACAATTAATAAATTGGACCTCATGAAACTGAAAAACTTTTACAAGCAAAAAGATACAATCAGTCAAGCATAGAGACAACCTAATGTAAGAACAAGGTAAACTGGAGAGCATACACTTAACTCCATCTTCAAAAAAAAAAAAAAAAAAGAAAAAGTGTCCTTAAGAAATTTCCTACCTAGGTCTTATCTGGAGGGATGTGGGGAGAGCAGAAGGAGGACAGGATAGGGGTTGGTAGGGAGCAGGGGAGGAGTGGAGGGAGAGGGAACTGGGATTGACATGTTAATTTAAATAAAAATGAAAGAAATTCTCTGTGTGGCACAAGGCTGATTCAGCTCCAACTAAGGAACTATAAACAGTTCCAAGGAGCACCCAAAATGTGCCCACCATGGTGGTCAAAATGACCGCATCCTTGTGGTCAGGCAATAACTAATTTTAGTAAATAACATCTTCTTGCCACAACTGTCCTTATGGGCAAGCGTTAGTAACAATTTTGAAATTCCCTTTGCTTCCATGTCTATGAATCCAAAGGTCACCCAATCCTGAACAGTCAAAGCACATACCACCCTGCTTGCAGTTTTTTCCTTCATAAACCCCTTGCAGTTGAAGCCAGGAACTCTTTTCCTGCACCTGCTGTGCCAGTTTGTGGGTTAGGGTCCCTACCTAGGCTTGAAACTTAACATTAAACCTTATGCGTTTGCATCAATGAGTCAGCTACTTGGTGGTCTTTTTTTGGGCTCTCACAAATTTGGCATAACACCTACAAATTGGAAAATATTTTTTATCAATTTCATATAGGACTAATATCTCAAATATATAAAGAACTCAGGAAACCAGATATCCAAAACTCAAATAATCCTATTTAAAATGGGGTATAGATATAAAACAGAATTCTCAATATAGAAAACTCAAATGACTGAAAAACACTTAAAGAAATGCTCAAAATTCTTTGCCATCAGAGAATTGCAAATATGAACTACTTTGAGTTTCCATCTTATATTTATCAGAATGGCAAAGATTAATAACATAAGTGAGACAGTTCATGCTGGAGATGATGTGATGAGGTAGAATAATCCTTTTGTACACTGAAAATTTGACACTGTAATCAGTTTAATAAAGAAGCTGAATGATCAATAGCTGAAGAGGATAAAGTTTGGCAAGAAATGCAAATTGTGAATCCTGCAAAGGAGGGAGAAAGAGATGAATGTGTGATGATAATAAAGGTACCACCATGTGGCAGAGAGTAAATAAGGAAAATGGGCTAACAAGAAATGTAAGTGCCATTTAGTAATGAGCCTAAACTATTGGTCAAGCATTTATAATTTATATGAGACTCAGTGTGCTAATTTGAGAGTAGTTTCAGGACAAGAAAGCTCTGCCTACAATGAGGAGTAAGGGGAATATTCCTGTATTGCAGGTGAAATTTTTTTTATTATTTATTTTTTTATTTTAAATAGCTTGTTTTACATGTCAATCCCAGTTCCTTCTCCCCCCATCCTCCCACCCTATTGCCAATTCCTTCCGCATAGGGGATATCTAGAGTCTATCATTTCATTCAGGGTAGGGTCCAGGCACTTCCCATTTTACAAACTTGCACAGTCGATGTGGAAATCTATATGATCGTTACTCAGAGAGTTGGGAGCAGATCTATCTCACAATCTTGCTATACTGCTCTTGGGCATATTACCAAAGGACACTTACTCAATAATGTTCATTGTGGCTTTATTCTTAGTATCCAGAAACTTGAAACAATCTAGATGTTCCTCAAGAGAATAATGGATAAGTGGTACATTTATGTAATGAAGTAACACACAATAGTATTTTTAATGACATCATGAATTTTCAGACAAATGAATGGAACTAGAAAAAGAATCATCTTGATTGAGGTAACTCATATACAAAAATATAAACATGCTATGTATTTGCTTTTAGGTAGATATTAACCTTTAAGTAATTGATAACCAGGCTACAATCTGAAGATTACGAGTGGTTAGACAAAAATGAGGAGTCTAGGGGACGGTTTGGAAGGAAGAAATGGAGGAGAAATATAATTAAAGTATAATTTCAAAAATATACATTATACATTTCACGAAGGAATTAATCTCTATAATTTTTAGAATATGTATGAATTTATTTAGATAATAGAGTCATTAAATAATCTTGGGAAAAGCATTGTTTTATTATCACTTATATGTTCCTTATAAAAATATATTTTAATTATTATTTTATGCAATGCACACAATTGTATGGAAAAGTAAAATGAAATAAGCATCTGTGGTAAAATTTCTGATACCACTGGAAGACATAATTGAAACTTTCTCTATTTTTAAGCACATTGGATAAATTCACAAAAATAGTTCTTATATTTTATGCGCAAAAATACTGAGACTGAGCACTTCAAAATGATCCCATTTAACTCATGATTTTGCTGACTAAAAGATCAAAGCAGCACTGTAATGAAGCTTCTGTGTTCTTGAAGCATCAAGATATGCTGCATGATATCACACAATAATATCATAGGCAGTAGTGATAAGGTAAAGTTTAGAAGAGCTAGGAATCCCCCACAAAAAGAAAAAAAGAAAACATTATTTTTACCTCTACATAATAATCTGTTCTAGTGGGCATTAACCTACTTCTGTAAGATCTAACCAAGATAGTTACCTTCAAAAGATATCATGATCTAAGCAACTGCAAAAGAATGTGGCATTTTAATGTTTACTCCACCTATGAACATCAAATAGAGCATAAGTTTCTAGTACATGGAAACTGAAAAAGAAACAACCAAATCATAGCAAAATATACTTTCTTAGTAAGCTATATGTTGCTTGTATTATAATAAATGAACATATGCTTATATCATCAATATTACATGAACGCCATGCATTCTAATTAGAGAGGAGGTATCTACAAGGTGAATGTACTACAAGTAGTGGTCTGTAGCCTCTCACTGTTAATGTTTTATTCATTTTATAACAAAGGGTATGATAATTGTTTAGAGTACTTGAACATTTCTAGGTTTTTTATCTTGATTATTTTTGTTCTTACTACTTCCCATTTTGTTCTTCAAAATGTATTAGTCAAAATTATTCTTTTGACTTTTACACTTAAAAACTTAATATTATTCTGAAAAACTGATTATTACTATTTGTAAAAGGATTTTTTGTAAAATTTTTTCTTTTCTATTTACAAATTCTTTACAACTGTAAATGAAGCCTCAGAGACAATTTTCTACACTAGCTCACTCTTTGTTCGACCAGATTTCCTGAAAAGATTTATTTGGTAATAACCAAGACAGAATGTGATAAACATTTCAAAAGCACTACTGCATGCTTTCCCTCTACCTTACTGCACTACAGCCAGTAAAGAAGGTGTGGTTTCAAGCATGGGAAGACTAGTCCAGTTAATCTGATTCATCCATTCAGCAACTTATAGTATACCAGACGCTGTGAGATTGCTTAATATTAATAATGATCCTAGTAATGGCAAGTGAATACTGATGATTTATAGCCTTTGAAATGTTGTATTTCATTATACCCACATGAAGTCTATGAGTGTATAGTCAAAGTATAAATTCCTTGTGTTTTGGAGTGTATAAAATACAATACGGAAGAGTCTTGTTGTTATCAGTATTATTGGACATTCATGTCATTTCTAATTTGATTATTTTGAATTAATTTGGTAATTTTGGTATTTTGAATTAATTTACTAATTTAAAATTTTAGTGTATATTGTGATAATGTAATTATAGGCAGAGCACATGGACCTGGACTAAAATCCAGAGACACTATTGTAACATATGTGCTCCCATGCTATGATGTCTCTGCTACAAACACAGGCTCTCCAGCTTGGAGGAAAAACAGAAACCTCAGTAAAAAGGCTGATTATGCACACAAGTCTATTTTCTATCTAACATGACCAATCAGTTAGCTTTGCTTGTGTTTCATGGAAGAAAGGAGAGAGGAAAGAGAGACCATTAGTGTCTCACTATCATTATCTTCATTGGGTTCAGTCACCAAGGAGGACACAACAAATGCAAAATTATTTTGTAGACCAGGTGAGCTGATTCCAGGAATCAGGGGCTGGCAGGGCAGAACCAAGAGTGAAAATGTTTATCTTGATGTTAAACATGACAGTCCTCTTTCTTAAAAGGTTATGTCTACAGTCAACAACTGTTCAAACAGAAGTGGTAAATCAAGGTTCAGAAACTTTTCTACAAAGGGGCAGAAAGTAAACATCTCTAGCTTTGTTGCCCATATGCTCTGCACTGCAAATATCAAGTCTGCCATCATAGCATGGAAACAGCTATACAGCATGTGTGAGTGAAAGGGCGTGGCTGTGTTCCAAAAGTCATTTTAATAAAAGATTGGGAAGTCTTAGACTTCAGACCTAATTTGTCAGTTTCAGTTTTAGCTGACAGTGATGAATGCTATCTACACCCAGAAGAGAATGCCAGCAAGAAAGGGTAGTGGATCGTTGAGGATAAGGTTTTCAAATTGCTTAGGTGGTGTTGATGCACAGAAACAGAGAGATGGCAACATAATTCTTATTGTATTAAGATAGTAGAGCCAGGAGGTTTATGAGGTGACTTTGTGTTTATGGTTGGACTTTATCCCTTTTGAGGACACAACATATTCAAATAAATAATTCATGTCTAGAGTAGATAAAAAGACCACAAAATTAGTAGAAAATATTGAGCATAACTGCTCATAGAATGAGCCTTATTTGCAGATCCCATGTACTGCAAACCCCATATGCTAATCAAGCACATGATCTTGAGAACTGTTCAGAACTTGGCTAAGCTGAGCCTTAATAACTTACTAATTTCTGCTGTTGTATTCTCATAATTCTGCAACACAGCATACTTTTTAGTGACTATTCCCTGAGTACTTATCACTTATCAGTTATTAAAGATCTTTCTGTTAGGATTATTACATTTATACCATAATTTCCTTAATAGTTATTAATTTATATTGTGTATAATTTTTCTGATGGAAATCCTGTAGCTATACATCATTTATCACTTTATATCATACTAAATTTCACATTACATTTAAAACTTCAATTGTAAGAGTAGGAACTATTAATGTAAAATTATTCCAAAATATGAAGGAAATGAAACTATAGGCTACTGATCAACATTATTAAATAGTGCAAACAAATTTAGTATTTCATATCCTCCTATGACTTTATCTTTATGACATTTTAGGGTCATCCTCCATGAAGCAACAGGTTAATTAACTTGTACTCCAAATTGCTGCCTACCTACAGTAGAAGCCAGTATGCCCTGTTGAAGGAACTCCTAGAGAGGAAAAAACAGTTCTCTAATGTTAGAGTAATTGGCTAGTTTAAGATCCACCCAAAGGAATATTATAGTGGAATATTAGAATAATAAATTTTTTGTAGAGCAAAATAAAAGAAAAAAAGGTGAACTACCTCAATCTTGGATAAAAGACAACATTTAGGACTGTCACATTATAAAAAAATGAATTTCTCACTAATGTATCTTGCCAGATTGCTCAGCTTCATAGAGTGAAGGGTACTTCATAATAACATTTGTCATTATTATATGTTCCCAACTCAGTGCTGTGGAGAATATAAACACAAATATTTATAGCTAAGTGTACTTTAACTTTCTCAGGATATTCATAAGTGGGCTATCAATTTCTATCACAACATGTTGTGGAATTGCCATTTAATGTTTCTTAGGACTAGCTGGAACAAGCCTTTCTTTCTTCAGTGGCACATGTTCATTTTTTGCCTTATCCTTGTCCTTACCACCTGTTAAGAGAGTTTCAGGCAACAAAACAGCAGTGCACTCAGTAGATGGGGCAGCCTCCTCCAAAGTGGTGATAGTGCAGATGGTACCCCATAAAACAAAATCCTTAAGACCATGATAAATTGTTTGTATTTCTTCTCTTTGAATTCCTTGTGCCTTCTTTAATATTGATATACTGATTTAAAAAATTCCCCGAAGTATACATTCTCCTGGAGAATAAGCTAAGTATATTGGGTATAACATTTTATCTAAGGTAATTTTAGTCAATTTTTAGTGATATGCAAACACTTACATTTTCAGAAGCAGTTACCTGCCATGAGAACAATTACTTTCTTATGTCAGCAGTATTTCATGGTTTGTGCTTACTAGGAATTTTTTTATCCACTTAGCAAATTTTAGTAGAAAATGAATGTTAACATTAATTGTATTTTTAGGCTTCTAATTCATATTAGCTGTAAGAGATTTTAATAACAGGAAAAAATCTGTGGGATGCAAAAGCATCAGCTCTTTAGTAATGGTTCTATTTAAGAAACATATTTTGAGAACTTAATTACTCAGTTTTGGTAGTAGTATATCTAGACGGTTTTGTTGGGTAAGTGTATGAACATATAGGAGAATAAAACTAGAGAATATATGTACATATACTCATGTTTTTTCCGACTTAATATTGTCATGTATGCATTATATATTTTGTACTGCAATGGATGGAAAACTTTCTCCCAGTGCCATGAATGGACTACCTTATTATAAGCTATTATGAGATAGGTCCCTTAGGTCTCTAAAATAAGACAGGCAGTTGGCACTACTGTTGGTGGCCAACAACAGCTAGTTGATAATGTTACTAAAGCTGTCACATGCCTTGGTTAGAAGACATACAGAATCAGGCTAGAGATAGCATGGAAGCTGCCTTCCTGCTGACAAGCACTCATAGTGTTCAGAGGTGCTATGCAGGCTCACAGGGGGAGCATTCTCATCCACAGACTTAATGAGCTGTGAACTCAGTGTGCAGCAATACCAACCTGCCAGGAAGGATGAATCCACTGGTGTGAAAGAGGCAAGTCTGTTACAGGGGTAACCAACCACTCTCTGATTATATTGGATATTTGCTCCACAGGGGGAAATTCGGGTCTGCGACAGTAAACATAATAAAGAAGTTGTGACTTGGGAAGTCATAGGCCCTTGTGGGGAAGCTACTGCAGCTGTTTTGCTAAACAGACATAATGAACACACCAAATTTTCTGAATGACTATGCTCATACATTATACTGCTGTCAGCTGTGGTCAGAAAGTTCTTTCGGCTGTGTTCTAAAGTAATAACAGAGACTCCTAAGTAGTCAAGTTAAAGAGAATAAGTGACTTATGAATGCTTTGTCTGAAAACCCTCAAAGCTCAGAAAACATTAGAGAAGGAGGGAAGGAAAGTCCTGGAACACTAACATGCGTTTAAGAGAAAGCTGTTGCTTATCTGAATTCACAGTAGCTTTGATTACCTACCTAAGCACAACCTTCAGATGACTCGGCCTGTCAACTTTTTTTGTTTGTTTTTGTTTTTTGAGACAAGATTTCTCTGTATTGCTTTGAGCCTGTCCTAGACCTAGCTCTGTAGACCAGGCTGGTCTCGAACTCACAGAGATCTGCCTGCCTCTATCTCCCAAGTGCTGGGATTAAAGGCGTGCGCCTCCTGTCAACTTTTTATCACAGAAGTGGAAGAGACCCATGAGGCCTTACCCTTTCTTAAGGAAATGGCAGAGGGAATGAAATTTTTGTCAGTATTGTAAACATTTTTAAGGTGAACATTATCTTGTAAATAACTTTCACCACACTCTATAAACAACCCTAATAAAACTTCATCAAGTCATAACAAAAAGACAGGCAAGTAGAATGTGGTGGGTATAGAAAGATTTGAGACAAGCAAAGGGATCTTGCTGAGTGGAAGGAGAGGAAAAGAATGGAGAGTGTGGAATATGATCAAAGTATAATATGTGAATGTGTATGAAAATGCCATAATTAAGCCCATTAGTATGTATAATATATGTCAATATTCTTATCATTAAAAATTTCTGAAGGGAACAAAAAGAAAAAAATGATGTATTTTCATAATTATCACTAAGTGGATAAATGAAATTAATACACAAGTAATTTATGAGTGAAAAGTTAACAAATATCCCTTTTTCTGTTCAAGAAAATAAATACGTTGACAGATTGTGTTGAGTAGGGTGTTATTCAATTACACTTTTAAAAATAAAATTTCGTGGGCAGGCTTTATCATTTTATATCAATTCCAACAAAATGAAGTAAAGTCCCAAATGACAAAAATGTGAAACATCACAATATGGAACTTCAGTATTTTTAAGATGAATGATCATCAATGAGCAATATTTACAAGGGCAATTTTGAAAGTGTCTAAATATTCATGTTTAGATTCTTAAACTTAAAAGAGTTAAAAGAAATTACACAATAAATAACTTAGTTGTACCTACTAAAATTTAATTTGGTGACTTGGGGAATTTCTTTGGAAAGATATTGTTTTAAGAAATGAATATTGAGAAATAAAGTATCAAATGCCCTTCCTTAAGATCTTCACAGGTTATTACAGGATCATAGGCATGCTGACTGAGTTAATTTTAGTTTTCTATTGGATGTTTTAATGAAGTATACTCACTAGACACAACTAAATGTTTTCACAATAATGTTTAAACTCAAGTATGTCAGGTATCTGCACATTTTCACCATCCCTCCTCTGTGCCTTTCTTTTATATTGCTATCCCCTTGTTTTTCACTGACACTTCTCTGTGATGATTGGCTTTAATTATCAACACTACATAACATAGGATCACCTGGAAGGACAGTCTCTATGAAGAACTTTGTCTACATTTGGTTGCCTAATGGGTGAATTGATGGGGAGTTTTCTTAATAAGTTGATTGATTGGGGTAGAAATAGCCTAAATGAGGATGCCACAATTCCCATGACACGGGTACATGAACTGTATAAAAATGACCGGAAATGAATCCAAGCAAGCAAGTAAGCAAGCAAGCATTCATTTTTATCCATTTTTGATTGTTGGATGAGACTGTGACTTACTGCATCATGACCATGCTAGAGGGACTTTCATGCAATGACAAATGGTAACATGGAATTGTAAGTTAAAATATAACCCCTTTATTCTATGTTTCTTGTTGTCATGTTATTTTATCACAGAAGCAGAAATTAAACCAGCATATGACCTCTGAAAATTCATTATATATGCTTGTGTATGTGAATACATATGCACATGTGTATATGTAAAATATATGTGTATTTTGCATTTTCTTTATCCTTTTAGGCTGATTCTATAAATTTACTATTATGAATTACTACAGTAAATGAAGATATGCAAGTACCTATGTAGGATACTTGCATTTTTTAAAATATATTCCAAAGAGTAATTTGGACAATCGAGCAGAGTTATAGTGTTAATCACAAACTCAATAATGGTTTCACTAGTTTTCAGTCAAATCAAAAGTATATGAAGATTCCTTTTCCCTGGTATCCTTTCAAAGTTTGTTACTTAACTTTTTAAAATAATTTACTTACTCTTTTAAATGTCATTTTATATTCCAATCACAGTTTTTCCTCCCCACCCTCCCAGCCCACACCACAGTACACTCCTCCTCAAGGGTAAAGGCCTTGATAGTCTGGTCCAATAGGGTGAAGCAGGGCCAATCACTTCTCCCATGCATAAAGGCTGAGCATGGCGTCCCACTGTGAGGAATCAGCTCCAACCTGATAGCTCATGTAAGAGGTTTGTATCATAGTCCTACAACAAGGGGGCCACTCTGATAATCCAAGCTTCACAACTGTCTCCCACATAAGGAATTATTTAAGTTTTAATGCTACTCATTTTTTCTAGGATGAGGTGGATGCTCAACACAGTCTTCTCAGGAATCTCCCTCACAATTACAATCAAATTATAATTTACTAAGTTCTTTAGTAACAGTTTTCTGCTGTTCTTTGAGTATCAAACATCCCCCATACACTCATGCACATAAACATTAGGTTCCCCGGTGTTGCTAATCTTTGGAAATATTGCAGAGCCTTTGGGAAAGTTTGGAACATCACCACAGAAGTGAGCATGTTGGAACTCACTTCTTTTTCACCAAGGTGTTTATTGTTGTAGCCGTCACCACTGCACAACAGTTTCTTTAGCCTTTGAATGTGAACTTACACTAGTGCCTCTCAGGTGAGTTTCTGGGATTGTAGCCTCAAACAGGTCAGCAACATCAGCCCATTGTTTGCTGGTATCTAGTACACTGAAAACAATTTTTGTAAACTCCCAAGCAGCTATGGTCTCTGTGGTTCTTATCTCTAGATGACCAATGTGGACCACTAGCCTTTTATTTTGTAAGCTAATCTAATATATTCTTCTTTTAAAATATAAGTCTTTCTTTTGTTTCTCTAGACATCCGTGGTTAATACAGATTTTAGCAACAGAGTGGTTCTGGAGAAATCAAATTATAATAATGTATTTCCTCGGTTTGCTTTATGTTTTCTGGAGCTGGCCTCTCTAAACTGTACAGACCTGAAGTTTCCAAAACCTTTGGATAGCATAAGAACATTGATAACCACCAGTGTGACCTGTTTTAAAAGCACCACACATAAATACATCTGATGCTCTTTATTCCTATTACTTCTTTACTTGCAAGAGTCCAGAAATGATCAGTTTTATCCTCATGAATAAAACCTTTGAACAATTCTGAATGAACACTAATTCATATTCTCAATTCCAGATAAACAATAACAAACCCCAATGCTCACTGAGTGTCCTGGTGGAGAATCATTACTGAGGGCAATGTTCTGAAGTAGCTCCAATACACATGCAAATATAAAATCATATATATTAAAGGAGTGACATGATGTTTTTACACACACACACACACACACACACACACACAGTTAATTCAGGTTAACCATATCTACAGCTCACACATGAGTCATTATATGGTGGAAAAATGTTTAAAAGTCATTCTTTCTATTTTCTGAAAAACATGATTTGTTTAATTTTATCTATTTTTTATTTATAGATTTGGTGGATGGAGATTTAGGAGAATCTAGAAGAAGCTTCAGGTGGGGCAACTATAATCTGAATACATTGTATGAAGAAATATTTTCAATGAAAGAACTTTTAGGAATGAGTGCATTTGATTTTACACACATATAAAAACAAGATATATTTACCATTATGCACATTAGCATAGAGAAATATAATTAGATCCACCTGTCACTAAGTACCCATGATCCAATTTCTCCAATTGTCACCATTTGATGCCCCTCTCAGCCTCTAGTAACCAATGTTCTGCTCCTATATATGACTGAGATCATGTGGTGATGTTTTCCCACTTTACTTATTTTAATGAAATTCTGCAGGTCTATGCATGTATCAAATTTTATTTTTGTGATGTGTGAATAGTATTCATAAATATATATCATTTTACAATACATCACATATATTTCTTTCATTTGTAAGGTGACAGACATTTAGGTTGTAAGAAGAAAAAATGTATGCCCATGAAATTCCTCAAAACTACTTATATGTAATTTAATAAGAAATCAATACTTTAAAAAGGAATTCATGAATAAATAATACAAAGATAGGACAATTGTTAACAGAATTTTATTACATTAAATCCAACAAATATAAAGGTAAATGCATTATGATTCTGGGATTCACCTCTAGATGATAAGGTTACTTTAATTATCAAATTTCAGTCTATATAATTTGCTCTATTAATTAAAAAAATAACAATAGTAACAGTATGTATTACGTTTTCAATGGAGTAAAGGTCTTGCAATTTAAAAGAGAGAAGAGGAGCACTGATGAAATGCAGCTTCCACTGCTGAAAGAAAAATTATAATTCTTGGTACACTGGGAGCAGCCAGAACATTCTTTTCCTTGATAGTGCTTCTCAATGCCCAGAGTTAACATCATTCATAATCCTAAAAGTTCAAATACTACTCATTAAGCTCAAGAGTGATTTAAGAGTTCACCCTTTGTTCACTTCAATTGACAACTGTACCTGAGATTTTCACTAATGCAATGAGGCAAGATTAAAAGCTACAAGGCATTCAGATTATGAAGCAGTAAGTTTATATTTGCAGATCCCATGAGCATCCGGAGAACCACGTGTCTCCAACTTTCAAAATGTAACTTCTAGAATAATTTTGATTATTAAGGTTGAGGCATGCAGATAAATATAGAATAAAAAGGATTTTAAAGGAAACACAACTGACAGTGAAATAAAAATAATCACATTAAGAGTAAGCATCACGAAATGTTTTCAAAACTTACACACTGAACATTTTTAAATATTATGAATTTAAGTCAAAAGTTTGAACAAATAGGCAAATACTCTATTTGTAAGTGCCAATTGATGGGGGAAGTCCTGTGTATATATCAATAAAGTATTGTTGGCCAATAGGGAACCAAGATAGGTGGGACTAGGAATCCAGGAGTACTCTGGGTAGGAGAAACACAGAAAGTCAAGATGTAGCTACCATAGTGGTCAGAAGTCCAGACCCCTTTCTCCGGTAAGAGAAATACTTAGACGGATTAAATACTTAAGTCAGAGTTAGCCAGTAGAAACAAGCAAGGCCAACAGCTTCATAATTAATATAGCCTCCTGTGTGTTTATTTGGGACTGATGCAGCTCTGGAACCAGGCTGGCTGGAAGGCTTCTTTCAAGGAAAAGGCTTCTCTTTATAGCCAATGTCATTCAAAATTTCATGTGGAAGTAAGAAAAATCATCTTGAAATAGAACAAAATTGTAAGGCTGATCTTATAATGTTAAGACCTCTATATTAATTATGAACTTCATGAGGCAGGTAGTATGAAAGTGAATCAAGACAGAGAAGTTAGTTCAACTGAAATAAAAACTGAGGCCAGAAAGTGGCACAGAAATGTGGACTTGAAGTGCACTGGTTTACAACAGAAATCGCCAAACAAAGAAACAACCACAGTATTTTACTAAAGGATTCTGAAGCAGCAAGAATTGTATTTTTATAATGTTCCTGAAAGACACCCCAGAGTGGGGAGACCCTCACTCAAGTCTCGGGATAAGGTGATGTCCCAATAATTCAAGAGAGACCGTTCGGATGCTCTCTCAGCCAGGACTCTTAGGGGGAGTGCCTGGACCCTACCCAGAGTGAAATGACAGACTCTAGATATCTCCTATGTGGAAGGATTTGGCAATAGGGTGGGAGGCTGGGGGGGGGGAAGGGGAGTGCGGGAAAAGAGGAGGGAGAGGGAACTGGGATTGACATGTAAAACAAGCTATTTAAAATTAAAATAAAAAATGACAAAAGAAAAAAAAAACAAGAGAGACCATTCTTGCTGCAAGCACAGGAGGTCTATTTGAGGAACCAGTGTGCTGGGGCCAAGCTCATGACCCTCGCAGGGGCAGAGGAGTTGGACCCCTAGTAGCTGCAGTCGGGGTTTTTAAAAGGGAAAAACCCAATTGGGGAGTTAGGCAAACATCACAAAGGATGAGGAAGCTACATTATAGCTTATGTCTTAACAGGAAGCTTATCTCAAGCAAGCATTCTTTGGGGATTGTACAGTTAAACATTGAGCAAGAATGTGGTGAGCTAGTTCCTGGATTAGGGAGGGTTATCTTTTAAATTTATCTTGAGGTCTCCAGTTTCTCAGGAGAGGGCAGAAGGGTAAATCACTCTGTGATGTGCTAGTCACTAGGGGTCTAAAAATGTTGAGTTGGGATCTCTCATTCCCAAGTTGATACAAAAATAAAATAAATTTAGAATATCAAATTACTAACCTCAAGGGGAAAATTACATGGTTCGGAATTTGTCAAATATTTTATGAATCTAAACCAAATGCATAGTCGTAGAAGTGTAATAGTAATATAGATTGTAATTTAATGAAATTGAGATATTCGAATCTTTGCAATTCAGTTTAAGAATGAATTCAGAAACTATTGAATGTGAAGAAACTCTTCCAATACTCACTTCACTGAGAACATGAAAAGATGTTCTGTATCAGTAATCAATAAGGAAATAGAAGTTTAAATCACAATGAAATGCTGTTACACAATTTATCATTTATTTTCAATTGGTTTAAAAATTAAAAAGAATGAACCCAGCCAGTGTTACTGGCATGTGGCACAAACAGTATGAGCCTTCTGCCTCTGGAAGTGATGGCTCTTCAATCTGATGACCTGATGCAAGTCACAGGACACAGTCAACTCAATTTAGTCAATAAAAATTTACAATCTAGAGTTTTACACAGCATCAATAATACCATTAATTTTCTTAACTAATAGTTCCTACCAACCAAAATGTCCATCTATAGTTGATGGGTACAGCAATATTTGAGGAGAAGCCAACACAACAGAATAACACTCTGTTATCTAAAGGAAAGAGCTACTTACAGGTAAACTGGTATGAATGAATCTTAAAAAAGAAAGCATAGCCGGGCGGTGGTGGTGCACGCCTTTAATCCCAGCACTCGGGAGGCAGAGGCAGGTGGATCTCTTTGAGTTCGAGGCTGGGCTGGACTGATAGCCTCCAAAACAATACAGAGAAACCCTGTCTGGTAAAAACCAAAAAAAAAAAAGCATAGCTCAGTGAGAAGCTTAAGACAGTGATACTCTGTAGAACCACACATAGAAAATGTAACAATGCAGGTTAATGTGTAACAGAAAGCTAATGTGCAGTTTTGTCTTTAGCAGATATTGAGGGAGGAAGTTAAAAGAAAAAGGGTCCATGAGTTTCCTCAACCTTAAGGCTCAGCTGTTTCTGTAGATTTCTCCATCATGATCTTGAACTCCCTTGCTCATATATTCCCTCCTCTCTCATTTGACTGGTTGTGGATCTCTGGGTCTGGTTCCATCCGATTCCATCAATTATTGGATGAGGGCTCTATGATAGTTGGGCTACTCATCAATCTGATTACAGGGGAAGGCCAGTTCAGGCATCTTCTCTACTATTACAAGGAGTCTTAGTTGGTGGTCTTCCTCCTGAATTCTTGGGAGTTACCCTAGCACCAGGTTTCTCCCTAAGCCCATAATGTTTCTCTTTATTAAGATATTTCACATGTCAATCCCAGTTCCCTCTCCCTACTCTCCTTCTGCACCCCCCCACCACCATCCTCCCCAGCCTCCCACCCTATTGCCACTTCCTTCCACATAGGGGATATCTAGAGTCTGTCATTTCACTCAGGGCAGAGTCCAGGCACTCCCCTAAGAGTCCAGGCTGGAGATAGCATCACTCTTTGTGTTATGGACACACAAAATCCATCTGTATGCCAGGGATAAACACTGATCCACTACCCAGGGCCCCATAGGTTGCCCAGGCCTCGTCACTGACTCTCATACTCAGGGGGTCTGGATCAGTCCCATGATGGCCTCCCAGCTGTCAGTCTGGAGTCCAAGAGCTCTCCCCTGTTCATATCAGGTGTCTCTGCTAGTTTTGCCATCCCATTCTTTGCCAATTTGCTCATTGCTCCTCTCTCTCTGTCACTGGCTTCCAGGGGTTCAGTTCAGTGTTTAACTGTGGGTGTTTGCCTCTGTTTTCATCAGTCCCTTCGTGAAGGCTCCAGGATGGTTATAGACATCAAGTTCATTATCACGAATGGCCATTCAAGGTGGTTTCTCCACTATTGCTTAGCTTACCAGTTGGTGTCATCCCTTTAGCTCACTAGAGGTCTCACTGGTGCCAGATCTGTCTTCTAACCTATGATTCCCTCTTCCCCCTATTCTACCACCCTCTCAACCTTCCTGTTCCCCCATGACCTACTCTCTCTTCCTCTTCTCCCCCTCTCTTCTTCCCAGCTCCCACTCACCCCAACCCCTCGCCATGTTCCCAACCTTTTGATACTCTTCAACGAGTTGGTACAGAAGACCACTTCCTGAACATAACACCAGTGGCACAGACACTGAGATTGACAATTAACAAATGGGACCTCCTGAAACTAAGAAGCTTCTGTAAGGCAAAGGACACAGTCAACAAAACAAAAAGGCAGTCCACAGAATGGGAAAAGATATTCACTAACCCCACATCTGGCAGAGGGATAATCTCCAAAATTTACAAAGAACTCAAGAAGCAAGTCTCGAAAACACCAAAGAATCCAATTAAAAGGTGGGGTACAGAACTAAATAGAGAATTCTCAATAGAGGAGGCTAAAATCGCCAAGAGACACTTAAGAAAGTGGTCAACATCCTTAGCCATCAGGGAAATGCAAATCAAAACAACTTTGAGACACCATCTTACTCCTGTCAGAATGGGTAAAATCAAAAACAACGAAGACAATTTATGCTGGAGAGGATGTGGAGAGAAGGGAACACTCCTCCACTGCTGATGGGAGTGCCAACTCATACAGCCACTTTGGAAATCAGCATGAAGATTCCTCAGGAAAATGGGAATCAATCTACCACAAGACCCAGCAATTCCACTCTTTGGCACATATCCAAAAGATGCAACAAGACATCTGCTCCACCATGTTCATAGCAGCATTATTTGTAATAGCCAGAACCTGGAAGCAACATAGATACCCCTGTACTGAAGAGTGGATAGAGAAAATGTGGTACATTTACACAATGGAGTATTACTCAGCAGAAAAAAAAAACCAATGGAATCTTGAAATTTGCAGTTAAATAAATGGATGGCACTAGAAGAAACCATCCTGAGTGAGGTAACCCAGTAACAAAAAGACAAACATGGTATGTACTCACTCATATATGGGTTTTAGACATGGATCAGGATAGTGCCAGTCTGCACTTCCACTGACAGAGAATCTGGGAAACAGGAAAGAACCTAAGAGAGATGTGCATGGTACCCCAGAGAAAAGGAATGAGACAATATCTTCTGAACAGATTGGGAAGATATTTCTTTCATTGCTATTCTACTGCATCCTGCCTGTCTTGATCATATCATTCCCTCCTGTTCTCATCCTCATTCCCTACCCCTTGCCAATCCCCGTACCCATTGTGGAGACTCCAGGGGACTGAATTATGCCTTCCATTTATAGGAAACAATTGTGAAGCTAGAACTAGCTGATGGGCCCCTGTCAGTAGGACCAGGATACAAACCTATTAAATGAGCTAGCTTGTTATATCCCATTCCTTAGGGTGGGATGTCATGCTCAGTGAGAGTAGGGCCTTGATATAATCACAGTCCTTGCTGGACCTAACTCGTTGTGGTGGGATGACATGCTCAGTCTTAAAGCATGGATCAGGGGTGTGGCCCTTCCCCAACCTATTGTGACAGATTATGTTGATTCCTTATGGGAGGCCTTACCTGTGAGGAGGAATAGTCTGAGAGTAGACTACGGGAATGTAAGGGGGGTGGGAGCAGGCTAGGAGGGGCAGAAGGAGAGGTGGGAAGGAGAATGTGGTTGGAATTGAAAATGAAATAAAAAAAATAGAAAAGAAAGAAAACAAGAAGATCAAGGAAGTTATTGAAAAAATGCATATGGTCATTATCTTACTGATTTCATGCTTTAATGAGTATAGGTATATGTCAAAAGCTGTTAAAAATCTACATTTAGCATATGTGATTTTAATATCGTTTAAAAATCATTAAAGGTATTGAAAAAAAGCAAAAAAAACCAAAATATATTTTCATATTTGTTTAAAAATCATGAGTGTTTAGAGCAACGGTTCTCAACTTTCCTAATTATGTGACCAATTAGTATAGTTCCTCCTGTTGTGATGACTCCCAACCACAACATTATTTTCATACTACTTCATAGCTATAATTCTGCTACTGTTATAAATCATAATGTAAATATATGTGGTTTCTGATAGTCTTAGAAGATCCCTGTGAAAGGGTCATTTGACTCCAAAAGGATTGTGACACACAGGTTAAGAACTACTGGATTAGAGGATTAAATATATGAAGTTATTTGTTAGCATCATGGTGTTGTTTTTCTAGTTGTTAATATAGCTTGTACTTCATAATGGCATATATTATCTAGAGTACAGAAAGAAGACTGATGATAAAAAGCAGTGTATTGAAAGTAGAATGGAAATGATAGAGATACTGACTTAAATAAAGAGCAAATAAGAGTGATCTTGTCATACAAACCTGAGGTTTCCTATGTTCCATTCATTTGAAGATCCTGAATAAATAAAGAACAGATCCTTTGATATTAGTAGCCTTAAGACTAGATTTTTTAAAGCCTTAGCCTAGCAGTTCCAAGCCAGAAGAAAGAAAAGAAAAAAAGAAGAGAAGAAAGAGGGGAAAAAGATTCCCAGAATCATAGCCGTAGTCTACCAAAGCTGGTGATATTTCCCTCTAAGCCTTCCGAGCTACTGTGAGTAATTGGTAAGTAATAAAGACTCCAACTGGAAACTAAAAGATCATTCAAGAGACTTTTTATCAGATCCTTGTAACACAAGGTGAGTAGTACACAGGGAGAAGGTTTCTTGACTTACTTGAAGAGGTGGAGATGAGACCTAAAGCTGGCTCACTAGCTGCCATAGGCAAGGAGAGGTTCTTCCCTGATCAAATGAGGTCAATGTGGTCAGAAAAGCAGACCATATCAGAGTCTTCTCCAAAGCTTATGTAGATGAGAGTTGTGTCATTTCTGGTACTTGCGAGTATGTCTATAGATGAGGATGAGCTTCTTCTGAATATCTATAGTTAAGGTAAGAGTCCCAGAGCAGTCATAAAAGATTTAGAATAGTAGATCAGGCTGAGCAGTCACTGAGGACAGCTTAAAGATGGAGCTATTTGATTTAAAGTTTTAGCACTTAAAGTTTAGCATGGTGACACTGATGTTTAGCTGCTGTTGGGCCTCCAGAAGCTTCAGTAGTTCTCTTCCACATTTAAATCCTATCTAAATTACTCTGAGGAGTTAAGTTTTTCCAGGTGATTTCAATCTAAGAATGTAATACTCACCTGTGAGTCTCTTGATTCCTTCTTACAGAAACAGAATGAACTAAAATTGTGATTTACACACCTAAACTAACATGGAAGTTAGTTTAAGAGGGATTGTACACCATGCTTTGAAACTAAAACTATAAACATTTTAGAAAAGAGGAATCACAGAAATAATCTTGTCACACAGTCTTCAAAGAAATTCAAATGAAGGTCATGAGCTACAACCATACAATCTTTCTAAAGGCTGACAATATTCAAATGGCAATGGTGATGTGAAACCACACAAATTCTCACTCATTGCTGATGATAATGAAAATGATAAAAATCATCCATGAAATGAAGATTTCAAAGATTGTACAGAGGAAAACATTTGACATAGCAACCTCAGTTCCAGATACACATACGTCACCTCTCCCCCAAAACGGAATTTGTCTGCCAAAAGAAAAATTTCCAACCAGATGTTTTCTGTAGATTCATCCTTACAAATTAAAAGCCATAAACAAGATATACAGCTGCAATGAGAAAAATATTGGATAAGTCATATATAATACACTAAGATAACAAATAAATATACTTCAGGACCTCACTTCTACAAATAAAAAATGCCATGTTACTATCACAACAACATGAATGAAACTCAGAGATGTGATAGAATGCCAAAGAAAGTGACACACCCTGAGGAACATGCTGCAACATTCCATGCATGTAGAATTCAAGGGTAGACAATTTTGATTTGTAGTGAAAAAAAATCAGATTTACAGGTGTTTCTGAATTTGACAGTAACTGAGATTCCGCAGAGGATTAAATGCTATCCAGAATGATGCAATTGGCTTATACCTTCATAAGAAAGGCATAGAACTGTACATAGTCATTTGTCAGAATTACATTGTTAATATCTATATTTCAATGTATACATTTTCCTGGAAAATTGCCTGAGAGACCAGGGAATGGAAATATAAACTCTAAAGAATATTAATGATGAATATTGCTTCCTTTATGAGAGGAACCATGGATTCTATGACTTGATTATACTCCCGTTTACTTTGTACATGATTGAAATTTTCCACGATAAAATATTTAAAAAGCTTAAAGCATGTAATTTTGACAATGGAGGGCATATGCATTTGTGGAACAAGTCAGCAGTGATAATTATTGCAGAAAATCAAGGCCATAGAAAGATACTTTTATGGAGAATAAAACTGGAAATCTGAAGATAAAAAGCCATACTAAATGATTAGCTATTATTTAACACTATCAAGGAAATCATCAATGTGTGAGTTAGGAGTCAGAAGGGTTTATATATTAGAGATATAAAGGTTGTGTTTTTGTTCTTTGTTAGCTTTGTTACTTTGTGCAAAGCTATTAACCTTTTGAGCTTCATTTATTTAATTCTAAAAGGAGCTTAATTATCTCTACCTCAAAAGGTGGCAAGGAAAATTTGGCTGTCTTAACATAGTATAACCCATTAACATATTAGCATATTGCATATAATTAGCACATCTTAAGGAAGTTTTGTCTTCCTCTTCCCGTAATCCATCCTTCAGCTCTATCCCTAGCCTTCATAAAGAAAAAAACATGGGCAGATCCCTGGGGCTGACTGGCTAGCCAGCCTAACCTGTTTGGCAAGTTTCAGGGCAGTAGGAATCCCTTTTCAGAGATGCACAGGGAGTGGGGTGGAGTGGGTCACCTCTCAAGCTGACATTCCTCTGGCTTTCTGCATATTTACAGAAATGAACTTATATGCACATATGTGTACATATGCACACACACATACCAAGAAAATTGTATTTGCAGTTAGACTGGGAATCTACACAGGCATCTTCAATACTTGTGAACTAATCTTTAGGTAAAATATTTACTTCACTGAGATATACAATAGCCAAATTATATAATTAAAATAAAATTATGTGTAAATAATACAAAAAATATTATACTAACACTGTTTGTTAACATCAATTAACAAAATTGTACATAAATATTTTGAACAGTATTACATACTAACCCTAAGTAATGCTGAACAATATTAGTTTTTGACACCCAACACACTGAAGTTATGCATATTATCATAAAATAAGTGCACTGCTTTGTTGTTTTTAAGATTAGTTTTTATTTATGTCTATGTATGTGTGTCTACATGCATGTATGCATGCCAGCCCTGCATGGGTGCATGAGGAGACCAGAGGAGGAAGTTGCAGCTCTGTGAGCTTGAGTTACATGGGTTGCCAGCCACAAGATGTGGATGTTAGGAATCAAATGGGGAGTGGATGGTCCTTGGAAAGATCTCTGAAAGTCAGTAGCATCTCTTTAGCCCCTTCCTTGTATTTTAAGCCATGGTAAACCATATAGTGAAAATGAAATTTCAGATCCTCTTCTACATGAAGGAAGGCATTTTGTTTTTCTTCTTGGTTTTGTTTTACTTTATGTCTGTTTGTTAAGACAACCTGTGTTTATATCAACAGAAGTGCTATTTCTGCCAAAGATGATTTGCCTGCACACCTTTGCTTTACACCTCCCCAGAAAAATACTGTCTCAGTAGGCTTCAATTATAAAATATCATGTATTTGAAATTAAATGTTTATTGAGACAAGTTCTTTCTTTTTTCTTTTTCTTTTTCTTTGTGACAGGTTCTTTTGTAACCTATTTAGAAAATGAAAAAGATGGTCATGAACTCTCAAGTCTCCTGTTTCCCTATTGTTAAGCTTACAGATATGAGTTATTCTTCCTGGCTTGAGTACTCTTTCTGATTATTGTTACTTGACAACTTTATACATCATATAAAATTCTGCTTACTCTTCCACCAACACTCTCTTATATCTTCCTCCTATCCCTTTACCACATTCAAGGATTTTTGGTTAATGTTTGATTATTTGGTATCTTTGGAATAGAAGTATTCATTGTAACCTTTGAAAAGGGTTTTTGATTAGGAACTGGAAAATAGATAAATAAGTACGCAGGTTTGGAATAGATAGATTAGAACATTATATTGAAAGAAAATTAATAATTTCAAAGAAAGATTACACTTTATGTCTATTCTTGGACCATAGAATTTGAGGAAAAATAGTAAATAATTTTGTAAACACAGTAGTTGCATAGTTTAGTAAAATAAAAAGCATGAATGTTACCTGTAATTTCAGGCAGTGCACATGATCAAATACATGTAACAAAACAGGATTCCTAGAGTGAAGGAACATTCCCTAGAGATAAATACCATAATTTGGAAGTTGAGTAGTGTTATCACAGTACTCCATAAAGATGGTGACTTTTAAGGTACAATATAAGGGTAAGTGTGGGTAGGATTTAACATTGGCAGGAAAAAACTATGTTGCATCACATCATATCATCTGTAGATACAGGTATTAATACCTTAAATAGTGAACCTCTAAGTAATATCTGAAACAATTCAGGGTTATCCATACATAAAAATATTTTAATTTCCTTACACTTTATAAACATTTTGATAAATTAAAATTATATTGATTTATATGATCCATGGAAAAATATATTTTGGATATAGACAGTTAATTATCCTAGTTTTTGCCAGATACCATAACAAAATAGTTTCAATGGATTGGGTTAGAAACTTACATTTATTTCTTAGATCTGGAACCTGAGAAGTTCAAAAGCAGTAACTTGGTAGATTTGGTATCTGTCAATTGTATATAACAGAGGGCATATTCAAACTATGAAGAGAGAACAATGAGTGATTACTATATTAAAAGTCTTATAAATAATATTTAGGATCTTTTTAATAAAACACAAAAATTAATTGCTTGTAATTAAAAATCTAGTGTAACAATCGTAAAATATATTTTATAATTTAAATTTAATCACTTTATTGCTAATGTAATTGAATACATGGCAATTTCTGAGTACTATTTTTAAGTCATAGGTACTGGCTTGACTGTAGAGAAAGCAGAACACAACCAATATGGAAATTAGTGGGAAGGCCCCATAAAGAGCTGAAAATAGAGCTACCATAGTTGTGGCTACATTACTCAGACTTGTACCCAAAGGACTCATCTTTCAGTAGAGATACTGGGCATATACCTTTACTATAGAGATAATTGCTCCTCCCAATCCATTGCTTCTCTATTAACAATAGGCAGAACATAGAAATAGCTTACATGCCCATCATCAGATAAATTGATAATGATTATGTCGTACAAACAAAGAAGGTCTCTACATGAAGGTCTCAGCCCCCAAAAGACCATCAAAATCATAGATGTTTGCCTTGTGACTCATAAAAGTAGCAAAATTACAATTATGAAGTAGCAGAGAAATATTTTTATGGTCAGGGATTACTGCAACATGAAGAACTCTATTGAAGGTTCACAGCATTAAGAAGGTTAAGAACCACAGATCTAAACGATGAAATACAATTCAATTGTGAGGAAAAATATAAGTTTGAAATTTGAAGTAAATAAATAGAATAGGAGACAATCATTCTAGTTAAGGTAACTTAGACTCAGAAACACAAGTTTCAAATGTTTTGTTTGTTTGCTTGTTTGTTTATTTCCTCTCATGAGGATGCTGTCTTTAGAGCTTAGGTTACATATGTTTAATTCAGAATATCCACAGATGTTAAGAAATGAATAGACTGCCATGGAATAGAAGGAGAATCTTCAGGAAAAGGGAGATAGAATATACATTTTTAAAGAGTAGAGGTGGACATGAACTCCTACCACTAGGTGAGGAGCTAGTAGCATTTGATAGTTGCTGGAAATAGGTAGCCAGTTTTCATGACTGACATGGTTCTTGATAGATCAAGCATTCTTCAAGGAAGTGTCCACTTATACAACACAAACTGGATAGAAGAAGAAGAAGAAGAAGAAGAAGAAGAAGAAGAAGAAGAAGAAGAAGAAGAAGAAGAAGAAGAAGAAGAAGAAGAAGAAGAAGAGGAAGAGGAAGAAGAAGAAGAAGAAGAAGAAGAAGAAGAAGAAGAAGAAGAAGAAGAAGAAGAAGAAGAAGAAGAACAGTAGGAGGAGGAGGAATAAGAGGAGGAGGAGGAGAAGGAGGGACTCAAAGTTGATTAAGTAAGAATGTTAATGAACATGACTATTAATAGCTCAAAATGTAAGTTGAGGCATACTAAATAAATAAATGAATTCTCTAAAATACATTGTTACTCTTTAGCAATTGAATGTGAAAAATTCTTACTTATTCATTACATCTTGCAACATAAAATAAAAACTCATTAACAACCTATGTGAAAATGCAGAGATTAGAACAATTCTAAAAATAACACCTAAACAAAACTTCTGTGTGTATATGGTGTAAAGACAGTTTTATGTTTCTGTATATTGGTTATTGAACATTAAAAACTTTGGTGTTAATTATAATCAAATAATTTCTTAACTTTGAATTTTCAGGTTTCCTATATTAAACATAAGACCAGACTTAATAAATACATATAAACACAGAGCATTTTACTGCTAATAATACATTGTAATACATTTGTATTGTTATTATAAAACCATAGCCATTTAAATTTGTGACAGAATATTGGGACAATTTATTTTGAACTACCACCTTACATTTGAAATAAGCAAGTTAAATCTATCTATATAGTTTTATGATTTAGTTTACTTTGAAAGTTGGTAATAGTACAATGCAATGTAAAACAACATTAAATTAAATAGGGCTGGAGAGGTGACTCAGCAGTTAGGTCACTTGCTTTCCTCCTGGATATGAGTACAGTTTCTACCACCCACACTAGGGTGCTCACAACTGCCTATAATTCCAGCTCCAAAATATCTGAAGATCTTTTCCGGTTTTATTTTTTATTTTATGTATGTTTTTATTTAAATTAGAAACATGCATTCTTCAAATGTCAATCCCAGATCCCACCTTCTCCTTCCAACAGCCCCCCCACACCCACCCCCAGCCTAGTCCCCACATCATTCCCCAGGGAGGGTAAGGCCCTCCTTGGGGTGATCTCCAGAGTCTGTCATTTCATCCAGGGCAGTACCTAGGCCCTTCCCCATGTGTCCAGGCTGAGAGAACATCCCTCCATGTGGAATGGGCTCCAAAGTTCATTTGTATGCCATGGTGAACACTAATCTACTACACAAAGCCCCAGAGATTTCTGAGGCCTCCTCAATGACGCTACTTTCATGGAGTCTGGATCAGTCCCCTGTTGGCCTCTTAGTCATCAGTCTGGGGTACAAGAGCTCCCCTTGTCCAGTCAGCTGTGTTTGTGGGTTTCACCAACATGGTCTTGACCGCTTGCTCATCACTCCTCCAACTCTGTCACTGGATTCCAGGGGGTCAGTTCAGTGTTTAGTTGTGAGTATCTGTCTCTGCTTCCATCAGTCACAGGATGAAGTTTCTAGGATCTCACATAAGGTAGTCATCAACCTTATCATCAGGTAGGGGCTATTAATGTAGTCCCTCCGCTATTACTTAGATTTCCAGTTGGTGTTAATCTTGTACATCTCTGGGAATCTCACTGGTGTCAGCTCTCTCCTCAAAGCTACAATGACTCCAACTATTATGGCATCTCTCATCCTGGCCTCCTCTATTCTTACCCCGACTCAGCCTTCCTGCTTCCCCATGTCTTCTTCTACCCTCCTTTTATCCCCCTCTCTTTTTCCTGGTTCCCTCTCTTCTCCCCCCCCATGTTCCCAATCTGCTCAGGAGATCTTGCCTCTTTCCACTTCTCTGGGGTATAATGCATGTCTTGGGAACCACCCTGTTTCCCAGACTCACTGGCCCTGGGATTGTAGGCTGACAATCCCATGATCCATGTCTAAAAATCATATATGAGTGAGTACATACCATGTTTGTCTTTTTGTGACTGGGTTACCTCACTCAGGATGGTTTCTTCTAGTGCCTTCCATTTGCCTGCAAATTTCAAGATTCCCTTGTTTTTTTCCGCTGAGTAGTACTCCATTGTGTAAATATACCACAATTTCTCTATCCACTCTTAAGTTGTGGGGCATCTAGGTTGCTTCCAGGATCTAGCTATTGCAAATAATGCTGCTATGATCATAGTGGAAGAGACATCCTTGTTGTGTGAATGGGCGTCTTTTGGGTATAAGCCTAAGAGTGGAATTGGTGGGTCTTGTGGTAGACTGAGTACTATTTTCCCCTTTCTCCCCATGCTCTC
This sequence comes from Mesocricetus auratus, assembly GCF_017639785.1. NCBI lineage: Eukaryota > Metazoa > Chordata > Mammalia > Rodentia > Cricetidae > Mesocricetus > Mesocricetus auratus. Next base: position 61,851,733 of record NW_024429190.1, read on the forward strand.
CAGCATAAGCTGTCATTGGTGTTTTTGATTTTAGACATTCTGACAGGAGTAAGATGATATCTCAGGGTTGTTTTTATTTGCATTTCCCTAATGGCTAAGGATGTTGAGCACTTTCTCATGTGTCTCTCAGAAATTTTAGTCTCCTCTATTGAGAAATCTCTACTTAGTTTAGTCCCCCGCTTTTTATTTGGGTCCTTTGGTGTTTTGGAGAATAGCTTCTTGAGTTCTTTGTAAATTTGGAAATCAGCCCTATGTCAGATGTGGGGTTAGTGAATATATTTTCCCAATCTGTGGGCTGCCTTTTTGTCTTGCTGACTGTGTCCTTTGCCTTATACAAGTTACTCAGTTTCAAGAGGTCCCGTTTATTAATTGTCAATCTCAGTGTTTTGCTACTGGTGTTATGTTCAGGAAGCAGTCTCCTGTACCAGTTCATTCAAGGGTACCTCCCACTTTCTCTTCTAAGAGGTTCAGTGTGGCTGGATTTATGTTGAGGTCTTTGATCCATTTGGACTTAAGTTTTGTGCATGGCGATCTACAAGGATCTATCTTCAGTCTTCTACATGCCAATATCCAGTTATGCCAGTACTATTTGTTGAAGATACTCTATTTTCCATTGTATAATTTTAGCTTCTTTGTCGAAAATCAGCTGTTAATAGGTTTGCGGATTAATCTCAGAGTGTTCAATTCGATTCCACTGGTCTAACTGTCTATTTTTGTGCCAATACCAAGCTGTTTTCAGCAGTAGAATTCTATAATAGAGCTCAAGTCAGGAATGGTGATGCCTCCCGATGTTGCTTTGTTGAGCAGGGTTGTCTTGGCTATCCTGGGTCTTTTGTTTTGCCATAAAAAGTTGAGAATTGTTCTTTCAAGGTCTGTGAAGAATTGTGCTGGGATTTTGATGGGGATTGCATTGAGTCTGTAGAATGCATTTGGCAGGATTGTCATTTTTACTACATTGATCCTACCTATCCAAGAGCATGGGAGATCTTTCCATTTTCTGAGGGCTTCTTTAATTTCCTTCTTTAAAGACTCAAAGTTCTTCTGTTACAGGTCTTTCACTTGTTTCGTTAGCATTACCCCAAGGTATTTTATCTTGTGTGTGACAACTGTAAAGTGTGATGTTTCTCTGATTTCTTTCTCAGCCCTCTTATCTTCTGCATATAGTAGGGCTACTGATTTTCTTGAGTTGATCTTGTATCTTGACAATTTGCTGAAGGTGTTGATCAGCTGTAAGAGTTCCCTGGTAGACTTCTTTGGGTCACTTATGTAAACTATCATTTCATCTGCAAATAGTGAAAGTTTGACCTCTTCCTTTCCAATTTGTATCTCCTTGATCTCCTTTTGCTGTCTTATTGCTCTAGCTAGAACTTTGAGTACAATATTGAAGAGGTATGTGGAGAGGGGACAGCCTTGTCTTGTTCCTGATTTTAGTGGAATCGCCTTGAGTGCTGTCCATTTAGTTTAATGTTGGCAGTTGGTTTGCTCTACATAGCTTTTTATCATGTTATGTATGTTCCTGTTATCCTAGATCTCTCTAAGTCCTTTACCATGAAGGGGTGTTGGATTTTGCAAAAGGCTTTTTCAGCATCTAGTGCAATGATCAGGTGACTTTTGTTCCTCAGCTGGTTTATATAGTGGATAACATTGATAGATTTTCGTATGTTGATCCAACCCTGCATCCCTGTAAATACGCCTGCTTGATCATGGTGGATGAGTTTACTGATGTGTTCTTGGGTCTGATTTGCCAGTATTTTATTGTATATTTTTGACTCAATGTTCATGAGGGAAATTGGTCTGAAGTTCACTTTCTTAGTTGTGTCTTTGTGTGGTTTGTGTATCAATGTTATTGAAGCCACGTAAAGATTTTGGCAAAGATCCTTCTGCTTCTATTTCATGGAAAACTTTGAGGAGAATTGGTATAAGCTGTTCTTTGAATTTCTTGTAGAATTCTGCACTTAAGCCAACTGGCCCTGGGGTGTTTTGGTTGGGAGACTTTTGATGACTGCTTCTATTTCCTTAGGTATTATCGGTCTATTTAAATTGCTTATCTGTTCTAGATTTAATGTTGGCAAGTGATATCTATCCAGGAAGTCATCCGTTTTCTTTAAATTTTCGAATTTTGTGGAGTACAAGTTTTCAAAGTATGACCTGATGATTTCCACATTTCCTCAGTGTCTGTTGTTATGTCCCCCTTTTCATTTCTGATTTTGTTGATTTGCATGTTCACATTCTGCCATTTGGTGAGTTTGGATAAAGATTTGTCTATCTTGTTGATTTTCTCAAAGAACCAACTCTTTGTTACATTGATTCTTTGTATTGTTTTCCTAGTTTCTGCTTTATTGTTTTCAGCCCTCAATTTGATTTTTTCCTGGAGTCTACTCCTCCTGGGTGAGTTTGCTTCTTTGTGTTCTAGAGCTTTCAGCTGTGCTGTTAGTTCTCTAGCGCAAATACTCTCCAGTTTCTTCATGTGGGCACTTAGTGCTATGAAGTTTCCTCTTAGCACTGCTTTCAGAGTGTCCCATAAGTTTGGATATGTTGTGTCTTAATTCTCATTGAATTCTAGGAAGTCTTTAATTTCTTTTTTTATTTCTTCTTTGACCCAGGCATGGTGCAATAGCACACTATTCAGTTTCCATGAATTTGTAGGGTTCCTGCAGTTTGTGTTGTTGTTGAACTCTAACTTTAAAGCATGGTAGTCTGTTAAGATACATGGATTTATTCCAGCTTTTTTGTACTTGTTGAGGCTTGCTATGTTGCCAAGTATGTGGTCAATTTTTGAGAAGCTTCCATGTGTCGCTGAGAAGAAGGTATATTCTTTTGTGTTTGGAAGGAATGTTCTTTAGATGTCTGTCAAACCCGATTGGGTCATAACCTCTATTAGTTCCTTTGTTTCATTGTTAAGTTTCTGTCTTGTAGTCCTGCCTAGTGTTGACAGTGGTGTGTTGAAGTCTCTCAGTATTATGAGGTTTTATGTGTGGTTTGAGTTTTAGTAATGTTTCTTTTACAAATGTGAATGCCTTTGTATTCGGGCCATACATTTTCAGAATCGAAACTTCTTCTTGCTGTATTTTCCTGTGATAAATATGACATGACCTCCTTCATCTCTTTTGATTGATTTCAGTTTAAAGTCTAGTTTGTTAGATATTAGGATTGCTACCCCAGCATGTTTCTTGGGGCCATTTGATTAGAAAATCTTTTCCCAACCCTTAACTTTGAGGTAATGTCTATCTTTGAGGGTGAGGTGTGTTTCTTGTATGCTGCAGACAGAATGGTTCTGTCTTCAAATCTATTCTGTCAGCCTGTGTCTTTTTATGGGCAAATTAAGACCATTAATATTGAGGGATATTAATGACCTTTGATTGGTGGTTCTTGTTTGCTTTGGAATGGTTATTTTTGTTGGAATTGTATGTGGATTTCCACTCCTTTTCTCTTTTGGGTATTGGTAAAGTGGGTTTGTCTATTTCCTATGTTTTTCTGGTTGTAGTTAACATCTTTGGACTGGAGTTTTCCAGCCCTTCTTTCTGTAGGGCTGGGTTAGAGGACACATATTGTCTAAATCTGGTTTGTCACGGAATATCTTGTTTTCTCCATCTATAGTAATTGAAAGCTTTGCTGGGTATAGTATTCTGGGCTGGCATCTGTGGTCTCTTAGTGCTGATAGAATATCTATCCAGGACCTTCTGGCTTTCGGAGTTTCCATGGAGAAGTCAGGTATAATTTTTATAGGTTTGCCTTTGTGGGAACTGACCTTGGACGGAGACCTACTTCTCCATCAGCCTGGGGGCAGGCAGCTGTAAGACAATGTTTACTATAAACATGTTTACTGCAAACAATCCAGTGTCCATAAGAAATGTTTACTGGAGCAATAAGTTCCTAAAAAGGGCTCACCCATGGGAACGCCCTGACCTCAACCTTTCCAAAGACTTACCACCTCTTTCTGACCCACCCACCACATTCTCTGGTGTCTGATCAGAACCAGCCAAGGGTAAGGGAGGGAGCTGAAGCTTTTCTGGAGGGAAGCCTTTCTTGGGAATTTTTTCTTGAGCCTTCTTGGGGCCTGCTTAAAGTTTTCTTTACATCGCTGACTGGTCTCTGTGTCATCAATCCCAACACCCTCCGTACATTCTCGGATACAAGCTGCACAGTGGGTGTGGCAGCCTTTATATGCTATTTGACCTTTCTCCTTAGCTGCTATAAGTAGTCTTTCTTTATTTTGTATAATTGGGGTCTTGATTATTATGTGGCGAGGGGACATGTTTATGTGATCCACTCTATTTGGTGTTCTGTAAGCTTCTTGTACCTTCATTGGCATGTCTTTCTTTAGGTTGGGAAAATTTTCTATGATTTTGTTGAATATGTTTTCTGTCCCTTTGAGTTGGGTTTCTTCAACTTCTTCTGCACCTATTATTCTTAGGTTTGGTCTTTTCACAGTGTCCCATATTTCCTGGATATTTTGTGTTAGGGATTTGTTGGACTTCAGATTTTCTTTGATTGATGAATCTATTTCTCCTAGTGTGTCTTCAATACCTGAGATTCTCTCTTCCATGTCTTGTATTCTGTTGGTTATGCTTGTGTCTGTAGTACCTGTGGGTTTCCCCAGTTTTTTGCTTCCCAGCATTCCTTCAGACTTTTTTTTATTGTCTCCATGTCAGCTTTCAATCCTTACATTGTTTGAATTGTTTCTTATAATTTTTGCTTTGTGTTTTCCTCCCTTTCTTCCATTTTTTGGAATTTTTGGTTTGTTTTTTCTTCTATTTCTTTAAGGGATTTTCTCAAATCCTCTTTGAGGGCCTTTATCATTTTCATGAAGGTGTTTTTAAGGTCATTCCCTTCTGCTTCATCTGCATTGGGGTGTTCAGGTCTTACTGGTGTAGAATCTCTAGACTCTGGTGGTGTCATATATATTTTTCTGTTGCTAAGTGTGTTCTTTTTTTTTTTTTTTTTTTTTTTGCTTTTTTCGAGACAGGGTTTCTCTGTGTTCCTTTGGAAGCTGTCCTGGAACTCGCTCTGTAGACCATGCTGGCCTCAAACTCACAGAGATCCGCATGCCTCTGCCTCCCGAGTGCTGGGATTAAAGGCGTGCACCACCAACAGCAGGCTGCTAAGTGTGTTCTTATATTGCCTTTTCCCCATCTGTTCTTCCAGTGGGTGTAGAAACAGTCTCTTCCTCTCCTGGTGGGTAGGCAACCAGGGTTCTCTTTCAGTGGGCGCAAGCAAATCCAATACTCTCTGGACTCTGCTCTCTGCCCTCTGCCCTGGGTTTGGGTAGATGTGGAGCAGATCTCTCCACAGGCTCCTGGTCGCTTGGTCATCCTTCCTGGGGGAGTTGACCTGGCTCTGACCTCTGCCCTAAGTGTGGGCAGAAGTAGCCCAACTCTCTCTGTAGGCTCCTGGTCACTTGGTAGTCCTTCTGGGGGAGTTGACATGGCTGCAGTCCCCAAGCTAGGGGATCTGAGAGAGGGCGAGCATGAGTAAATCAGGTCTAAGATGGGGACCTGGTGCTCACCTGTGTCCTCTGCCTTGAGTTTGGGCAGAAGTGTACCAGCTCTCTTTGCAGGCTCCTGGTCGCTTGGTCATCTGTTGGGGGGGGGTTGCCACTTGACTGCAGTCCCCAAGCCAAGGGAACTGAGAGAGGGTGAGCAGGAGGAAATTGGGTCTAAGATGGAGACCCGGTGTTCACCTCTTACCTCTGCCCTTAGTATGGGCAAAAGTGGCTCCCCTTTCCGGTTTTCAACTGAAACCAAACATAGGCATACATACATAGGCATAAAGTTAAATAAATCGTTAGAGCCTAAAGAAAAATTGAATTTTGTTGGTAAAAAATATAAAGTCATAGTATTTAGAGTCTGCCACATATGATATTTGAATCAAAGAAAATATTTAGCAACAACTTTTCTGTCTTATTTATCTATTTTTTATTTTAAATTTAAATTAGAAACAAGGTTGCTTCACATGTCAATACCAGGTCCTTCCCCCTTTCCCTCCCCTCCTCCCATGCCCTCCCACCAATCCCCCCAATACCCCCTCATTTTCCCAGGGAGAGTGATGCCCTCCATGAGGGTGTCCATAGTCTGTCATTTCATCCAGAGCAGGGTCTAGACCCTCCCACAAGAGTCCAGGGTGAGAGTACATCTCTCATTGTTGGATGGGTACCCGAAGTCCATCTGTATGCCAAGGATAAATATTGATCTACTACCCAAGGCCCAATAGATTGCCTAGGCCTCCTCACTGACACCCACATTCAGGGGGTCTTGATCAGTCCCATGCTGGATTCCCAGGCATCAGTCTGTGATTCAAGAGCTAAACCTTGTCAGGTCACCTGTTTCTGGGGGTTAAAACAGCCCAGTCTTAATGCCTTTGGTCATCAGTCCTCCCTGTCTGTTACTGGCTTTCTTGAGTTCAGCTCAGTGCTTAGCCATGGGAGTCTGCCTCTACTTCCATCAGCCACTGAATAAGGTTCTATTTCCCAGACTCTCTGGCCCTGGGATTGTAGGCTGGCACTCCCCAGATATATGTCTAAAATCCATATATGAGAGAGTACATGCCATGTTTCTCTTTTTGTGACTGGGTTACCACATTCAGGATGGTTTCTTCTAGTGTCATCCATTTTCCTGCAAATCTCAGGATTCCATTGTTTTTTCTGCTGAATAGTACTCCATTGTGTAAATGTACCACATTTTCTCTATCCACTCTTCCGTTGAGGGGCATCTAGGTTGCTTCCAAGTTCTGGCTATTACAAATAATGCTGCTATGAACATAGTGGAACAGACATCCTTGTTGTATGAATGGACATCTTTTGGATATATGCCTAAGAGTAGAGTTGCTGGGTCTTCTGGTTTGTTTATTCCCATTTTTCTGAGGAAACTCCATACTGATTTCCAAAGTGGCTGAACAAGGTGGCACTACCACCAGCTATGGAGAAGTGTTCTCAAGTGCTTCTCAGCCATTTTAGACTCCTTTACTGAAAATTCTCTATTTAGTTCTGCAACCCACTTTTTAATTGATCTTTTGGTGTTTTGGGGACTTGCTTCTTGAGTTCTTTGTAAATTTTGGAGATCAACCCTCTGTCAGATGTGGGGTTACTGAATATTTTTTCCCATTCTGTGGGCTGCCTTTTTGTCTTGCTGGCTGTGTCCTTTGCCTTACAGAAGCTTCTCAGTTTCAGGAGGTCCCATTTATTAATTGTGGATCTCACGGTCTGTGCTACTGGTGTTATGTTCAGGAAGTTGTTTCCTGTACCAATTTGTTCACGGGTACCACCCACTTTCTCTTCTAAGAGGATCAGTGTGGCTGTATTTATGTTGAGGTCTTTGATCCATTTGGACTTAGGTTTTTGTGCATGGCAATAAACATGGATCAATCCGCATTCTTCTACATGCCAGCCTCCAGTTATGCCAGCACCATTTGTTGAAGATGCTTTCTTTATTCCATTGTATATTTTTAGCTTCTTTGTCAAAGATCAGATGTTCAAACATGTGTGGGTTAATATCAGGGTTTTCAATTCAATTCCATTGGTCTACCTGTCTATTTTTTTGCCAATACCAAGCTGTTTTCCAGACTATAGCTCTATAATAAATCTTGAAGTCAGGGATGGTGATGCCTCTGGATGTTGCCTTGTTGAACAGGGTTGTTTTGGCTATCCTGGATCTTTTGTTTTTCCATACAAAATTGATTATTGTTCTTTCAAGGTCTGTGAAGAATTGTGCTGGGATTTTAATGGGGATTGCATTGAATCTGTAGATTGCTTCTGGCAGGATTGTCATTTTTACTACATTGGTCCTACCTATCCAAGAGCATGGGCGATCTTTCCATTTTCTGAGGGCTTCTTTAATTTCTTTATTTAGAGATTCAATTTTCTTGTGATACGGGTCTTTCACTTGTTTGGTTAGAATTACCCCAAGGTATTTTATGTTGTTTGTGGCAATTGTAATGGGTGATGTTTCTCCAGATGGCCTCAGTGCAGAATTCTACCAGAAATTCAAAGAACACCTTGTACCAATTCTTCTCAAAGTATTCCATGAAACAGAAGCAGAAGGGTCTTTGCCAAACTCTTTCTATGAGGCTTCAATAACCTTGATCCCCAAGCCACACAATGACACAACTAAGAAAGAGAACTTCACACCAATATCCCTCATGAACATTAATGCAAAAATACTCAATAAAATACTGGCAAATCGGATCCAGGAACACATCAAAACAATCATTCACCATGATCAAGTAGGTTTCATCCCAGGGATGTAGGGATGGTTCAAGATACGAAAATGAATCAATGTAATCCACCATATAAACAAGCTGAAAAACAAAAATCACATGATCATCTCACTAGATGCTGAAAAAGCCTTTGACAAAATCTAACACCACTTCATGATAAAGGTCTTGGAGAGATCTGGGATAATAGGAACATACTTACACATAATAAAAGCTATATACAGTAAACCAACAGCCAACATCAAACTAATTGACAGAAACTCAATGCAATTCCTCTAATATCAGGAACAAGACAAGGCTGTCCACTCTCTCCATACCGTTTCAATATTGTACTTGAAGTTCTAGCCATTGCCATATGACAACAAAAGGGGATCAAGGGGATACAAATTGGGAAGGAAGAGGTCAAACTTTCACTATTTCAGATGATATGATAGTTTACATAAATGACCCAAAGAACTCTACCAGGGAACACTTACAGCTGATTAACACCTTCAACAATGTGGCAGGCTACAAGATCAACTCAAGAAAATCAGTAGCCTTACTATATATTGATGATAAAAGGGCTGAGAAAGAAATAAGAGAAAAACATCACCCTTCTGTCTTATTTAAAGATGAAAAATACAGATATATTAAAATTATTTGAATTTATTTCGTTCATAACTAATTAAATTGTATTTAGAAGTTTCTTATGAAACATTAAATATTCATCGTGTCTGCAAAATACTATTAAACTTGTATTTAGGACAAAAATAAAATCTTTTTATCTCTTCCACCCTCTAAGACTTTTATGTGACTATTTTAGTCTTCCATACCTCTAACATGTAAGCCTGTTTTTTTTTACAAAAATATCATATTGCATGTGTCAGATCACCATTGAGAAAGGAATTGGTAAGTTACAGTTGTCTGAAAAACAAGTTCTTTGTGTCACTGGGATTCTGAGAAATACTGGAGTCTGTGCTTCTGTCTTGTCATGGCCATCTGCCCTAACTATGCTCAGTTACTCTTTTTAGGGTATTGGTAGATGTGCTTCCATCTTATGGGTCCCCTTTGTGACCTCACTGTAATATAATTTCATTGCAATCCTTATATTCACTATTAATCACTATGTAATTGTTCTAGAATTTTACATTTTGTAAGAACTCTATATTTCCTTATTCATTACATTATCTCATATTTCAAAACTCAAACAGCTTTAATTGCTATATAAGATTTGGTTAGGCTATATATATTTATAAGTTTTTTCCTTGATCTTAAATTATTAAAGTTATTAAACTATTTACTTTAAAATTAATCAATTTCTTAATCTTTTATGCTCATGCTAAGTATACACTACATAACACACACTTGTTGCAGTTAAAGCCAGAAGTTGTTATCACAAAATTCAACTAGTCTCAAAGTTTAGGTATATGGATAGAAATGAACAGTGTCATACTCTGTCTGTAACTTGTTTCCCTAAGTTTCTCCATTCTCTGAGTCAATACAGATTCACAGTGACAGCTTACCTCTAACACAGATGGAAAATCACTAGTAACAATCAAGGTTCCTGTCTCATATTTCAGGATTCCATATTTTTTTTCTAAACAAAATTTCTCTCCCCAGCTGCCAACATTGCTGATCCTGCCTCAGTATGGTCAATAGTGCAACCCTACTCTCCTTTGCCTTTTTTACCTTGACTGGCATAAATGCATTGCTCCCTTACTATGGATGGACATTCCTCTAATCAACTGTCACTCTGACTAATGTGTGTGACACATGAGCAAGATGATGGAGGGAACTAGGTTGGAACCCTTCTGGTCAATGAAATACACATACGATGTCAGAGAAGAAAGGAATCCAGTTTACAAATCTTTCAGAGATTCATGTTTGCCTTTGTCACTGAACTTCTGTCTTTCACAGACCTCATAAAGAAAATCTGTTTTAAGCAAAGCAAGCTACCAAAGGAGAATGAGCTCTTTCTTCTCTTGAGAGTTGTTAGTAAGGGTTATCAAGACATTATTGAAACTTTAGGGGCTATTGTTATGACCCTTGGTTGTTTCTAACTTTGAGGTGAAATGTAAGTCCCTATTGATGAAGATACCATGTACTTCAAGCACAATGCCTGCAGACTTCTGAGTTGGAATTTATCTGAATGCCTCTTCCCTGAGGACAAGATTTCATAATACCTGAAAGTACTATGTAAATCTCCAAAGACAGGAAGCAACTGACAGTCCTATCCAGCTATGAAGCCTCTGAACCACAGCAATGACCAGCATGTCAAACGCTAAGGATACAATATTGAGATACATATCTTGGCACTAACCACCAACTCTCTATTTACACACAAAACCAACTCAGGTAGAGTGAACACAAACCTGATACTAGAAATTTAGACAACTTCCTGGGATTGTCAAGTGTCTTAGAGAAGAACCTACAACTTCAACTTTTTTTAAACTAGCATAATATCTAACTATAATCTAAAAATATATCCTTAGACTATAGATAAGTGTAGTCCTTTCCCTCAGCAAGAAATATTTTCCCTACTACTTTTACACTTTGTTACTTGGGGTATTTTCTTTTCCTTTTTCTCTCCCTCTCCCTGTTCTAGTTGTCAGGGTCTATTTTGTTTAATTAAATGCTCAAAATGTACCTTTAATTTAAGGAGAAATCAATAAGGTTCTACTTTTCTGGTATCAGAATTTTTCCCATCAATTTATTCCTGTTTTCTTCTAATCTTCTTGACTTTCCCATACATTTTGTTCTATATCCTCTTCTTTTCTTTGTGTTTTTTCATACATTTCTTGGAGGGTGCATGAGTTATTTTTCCTACTGTATAGTTTCTCTACAAATATTCCTAATCTTTCTCAAAACTCCATCCCCATGACCTGTGCTTTCCCTAGTCATTTTATGTAGTAATTTTCACATGTATAATTACTAGAATGGGTGAGATGATGCATGATAATCTTTAAAAAAGCATGGTGACTTTATAATAAGCAATTTTGATGAAGTTGCTATATTGGCAAATATTAGGAACATAAAGGCCCTTGTGCTCACAGGTAGCACTAAGGAAACCAGGAAAGTTAAACATGCAGGATAGTCTTTTCAAGGCTCGGATTGGAAGTGGCTATTAGCTCATATAATCCTTGCACTATCTGTAGGACCAGACCCTTTGTGTTAACCCCAGGCTTCACAACCAGGACTGGAAGTGACAATCTAGATAACATTTGTGTTATCTATATGGCTAGGGGGCTCTTCCAAGATCCCACATCCTGAGTCAGAGGTAGCTAATATCCTAGATGACGTCTACCCTATCTGTATGACCAATTCCAAACAAGATACACCCATAGGCAATTAAAGTTACACATCTAGCCTATTTTTAGAACCCATCTTCATGGAAGAAGTGACATGTACTTTGAGAAGTGTTTTCTGTGATTATGCCTCATTGGACATGGGGGATTGGGTTACACCAGGAGTTTGTTTTCCAAATTATACTGAACTTGAATATACTGACAATAAACTGCCTGGTATCAGACATTGGAAGTTTGAACCAACACCACCTATTGAATTGTGTTAAACTGGGTTTCCTTCTTGCTTCACATGAATAGTTACTCTTCTGACCTGGGTGTTGCAAAGACCCCTACAGAAATAGACAAACATGGCAAATATAATCCATGTTTAATGGATCTGCCCAAGTTAATCTATTTGTATTTCATTTTATTTTAAAGAGGTCATTTATAGGAAACAAATGAAGTTAATTTGAAGAGGTCATTTATAGGAATCAAATGTAGTTATTTACATTTCTGGAAAACAGGTACTCCCAGATTACTATGCCAGAGAGGCGGACACCTTATATGGTTGATTTCCATTTCCAGGATGTCTGTCATCTTACATACTTCATCATGTAGACTACACTGCTCCTAATGCCTCAGTGGTACTTAGAGAGGAGACTCCTTCCAATTGTGTAAAAAATGACATGAATCTATTCATGAGGGAGTTCTCATGACCTGCACATGTTTCAAGGGTTCCCACTGATCAACCCCAAAGGATGGAGACTCAAGGTTCTATCACTTGAATGTCTTACATTCAGAGTGAAGCTTTATGGGTGAAGTAAACATAGGCTATATATTAACCTCAGAGACATCTACATAGTCAATGTTTCCACATGAGTGGCACATTTATCTCTTCACAAAGGAAACTATTGCCACAGTCCTTGTGATCACACCAAAAATCCTTAATGCTCTAGTCTTTAATAGCCTAGATATTGAATAGTCTTTAATAGATGTCAATGCTGATGGTAATGACAATGTATAATCGACAATGTAGCAAGACGCTATGGGCAGAATGGCATCATGTTTATACTACTAGGTTCAATGTCCATGATTACTCTCCATTAAATGATAAACCTCAACTAGCTAGATGTCAGCCACACCAATATCATTTTCCTGATTTGTTTAAGAAATCACACAACCCTCCTAGCATATCTCTGAGCCCCATGCTCCATGTACAAGGGAGAAGCCAAAGAATATCCAAGTATTCCTTGCCTCTGATGTTAAGCCAGTAAGTTGTTCCTGAAGTTCATTGATCTCTTGGGATTCTGTCTTGGCCAGTTCTGAAATGTACCATTTCCCCTTCAATAATTAATTCCTGTTGATTCTATCTTGTTTTACTAATGTGATTTTGAGTGCCAAAGTTAGACTGAGTATGGCACTTTGCATTGTCAGTTACACAGCTCCAAAGGAAAATATTCAATATGCAATTGTTTTCAGTAGCAAGCAAGGAGCTTCCTCTCGAAAGAGTTATATGTAAAAGTTGCCAGTGTTTGTCTGTGATCTGAGAGGCTGGTGTTTTCAATTGATCAAAAATTCCAGTTCATATAAATAGAAACTAAGAGCAACTATAGCTATCTGATTAGCAGGTTCTAACAGGTAAGGAATGTTTTCTAATCTACAATTTACTGGATTCCTTTCAATGTCTACAGCTACAGTGATAATCAAAGTTAGTAGCTTTAGTGCTCACTTTGATAAGAAGATCAAAGAAACTCTGGTGTATGCTCTCTGATGTCCACAGACCAGATGGTGTGCCTCCTTTGTGTTACTTTCCCAGACAAGTATAACAGTTTTTCTTGGTGATGTAAGGAATATATGTTTGCTGGGCAGTGATGGCTCATGCCTTTAATCTCAGCACTTGGAAAGCAGAGGCAGGTGGAACTATGAGAGTTCTAGACCAGCCTGGTCTACAGAGTGATTGCTAGGAAAGGCTCCAAAGGTACACAGAATACCCCGTTGCCCCAAAAAGGAATATATGTTGATTTATAGGCCAAGTGGTCTTGGCATATGATATACCAGAGTCCACTTTCCATCTCTATTTTGAAGCCTTTAAATTTTTTTACTACATTTTTGAAGGAATGCACACAAGACTGATTATTTGCATCATTTCCACTCCACTCTTCACCACTCTAGTTCTTTCCCTGTACTCCAGTGCCTTTCAACTTATGACTTTTTAAATTATAATATATATACATGTATTGAGTCTACTTAGAGTCACTCTTATGTATATACATGTTTAGAGATGACCAATTGTGATTATATAACCTATCAGGGGACTGATCCCTGGAGAAGAGCAGTTATCCCTTTCTTACCACCATTAATTACTTGTGGCCCTTGATCTAGAATGGGGCCTTGTAACTTTAACCTGTTCCATTTTGGCATTCCAATTGATGTTGTCATTGTGCAGGTCTTATTTAGGAGACCATCTATCTTGTTAAAATTTCATGGGAGCAAATCCCTTTTACATAGAGATACTGTCTCACAGCAAATGTTCCAACAACCAGGCTGTTATGATCTTCTTTAGTGTTTCCTGAGCCTTATGCCCAGGGGCTGTGTTGTACATGTATTAATTGCAGATGGATACCTACAGTTAGTTCTCTGAATTTTGACTAGTTATGGGTTTATATAATAGTTACCCATTTGCTGCACAAATAAATATCTTTATTGAAGGGTAAGATGTACACTTAACCTTGGGATATAAGTGTAGGTACTCAGAATGCAACTGGGAATTATACTTTTTTTAGGAACATGGCAGTAGCCTCAAGGGTTTTGTCAGAATCAATGTCATATATTGAGCTGCAACTTTACTTGCAGTGCATCCTGAAACAACAAAGTAAAATTCCTTTTTCACTCACTGTGAAGTTCTGATTTTGTTTAGTGTTCTAACACATTAGAATTTGGAAAATTTTGGTGCAAAGTGGAAGGAGATATGCTTCACTGATATTGCTCAAGTCTGAGTTGTAATAAGCATTCCTTTTGAGGAGGTAGAGATGTCCTGTTTTATGAAAACACAGATGTCAACTAATACTGTACACGAATGATGGAAATTTTGGTGAATAACAACTGAAGTGTTCCAATGGGTCCTTCTTTCAAGTATACCATCACCATCAGAGAACAACCACCAAGCAGTGCATATTATTGGTTTAAATGGAAATAATGTCATGTAAACTACAGTCTCCTCAAATCCCAGGAATGTCTGAATTCCATTTGTCCTTTACATACCTTCTAAAGGACTTTGAAAAATTCACATTCCACAGTACCCTCTACTGACCATAATAAAAAATAGTGAGAGCTAATTGGTAGCTAATATTCTTTCCTTAATTATATCACTTCATTTCTCCAAAACACTGGATGAATTGATCCTCATCAGAGCCATTGTCATGTTATTGAAAGCATTCCTAAAGCATTTTCTACTAGATGTTGTAAATATTTGAATGCTACAGCTATGTACTTTACTTTATGTATTATAGTCAAAGATGAGTCAAACTACAAACATCTAATGTTTTTATTTGGGATGAGATTACCAACCATTTGATTTCCACCTAACACCTTCAACATTCCACTGTGTGACTGGAGGTTTACTTTTGGATATTACTTTGTATATAGATTAACATCATGACTGTTTTCATAATTAAGCAGCTAGGAAAGTGCCAGTTCCTTTAGGAATTTTGTTGTTTCCTTCAGCATAAGCTTATCATTTTATTACTACAGAATACTAGTGTGCTGTAATGGCTTTCTAGGGAAACAAATATTTGCATGAGTGCTTGAAAGAACAAAACTATTATACCTGACAAATAGCTTAATTTGACTCCTGGTATGATTGTATTTTACATTACTTCTCTATGTTTTGAACAATAAACTTTGTAAAAATATTGAAGAGAAGGCTGGTGAGATGGCTTAGCAATTAAGAACACCAGCTGCTCTTCTAGACAACGGGAATTTAATCCCAACATCCAATAGCAGCTTGGTATTCTGTAACTTTGGTCCCAGGAGATACAATGCAATCTTCTGGCTTCCATGGGCCAGAAGCATTTATGCTGCTTATGCAGATAAAATACCCATATACATTAAAAATATTTAAAGAACTAGAATTATATTTTAATTTTCTTTAAGTATTACTTAACACACTTTATAGTGTTAATTCATTACTTCTAATATGGAGTCTCATAGTAATAATTTTGGGAGAAGGTTCAATGTTGTTCAATTTTAACTAATCAAGTTATTTGAAAATTCATAATTATTTGATACCTTTGAGTACAATGAATAATGGAAGAAGATTGGAAGGAGGATTTCACAAGAGTGACAAAAACAAATACTGATAAGACAACTTGGTCAATACTGTAAATTGTACAGTGGGAGGTCACTGCTATAATTGCTAATTTCAGTTGTTAACATAATTGGATTAAGAAGCCTCCAGAGAACTTACAAACCATTATTTCTGGGTGTCTGTGATGGTATTTCAAAAGTGTTTCTAGCAGTGATTGCTAGGTATAGGTGTAAGCAATAAATGAGATAGACTCTCAAAGGAGGCACAGATGACTTTCCAAATAGCTAGTGACCTCATTAGAGTAAAAACAAAGGAACAAAAGAAATGATAGATCATTGCAGTTCAGAACTCTTCTATAACCAAGACCCCCTAGTTTATGAAGCTTTTGGCCTCATATTGAGTTGGATTTCCCTGATTTTGACTTTATAGAGATTCGTAGCAAGGCTACCTTGAAAATTTGAGCATTTCCACATTTTGGAGAGCTGTTGTCGGACTTGGTTTTTATAATTACATGAACCAAGTCATTTAATATTCTATTTTCCCTAATATTCCTTCTCTCCTCTTGTATATATCAAAAAAGGACCATCATTCAGAGTCTATATAAAGCAAAGTCTCTGAATGGCTTTAAATTTACAATGAACAATGCAAGATACAGGTGTTTGGAAGTTGTAATGGATTCTACTCAAATTTCTATAACAATTTTTTTTTACTAAAAGGATAAAAACCTTCAGAATGTGTGAAATATTGAGTCCAATGTTTCTGGGTCTGCTTTACCTTCATCTATCAGAATCTATGTTTGATCAAGAGTTTACTGGTCCCACTGTGGGGCACATGAAAGCATCTGGAGGTTCTCTGAATGGAGCCAAGATGACTCCATGACACCTTCCTTGCAAAAGAACATGGAAAGATAAAGATTAGTCAATGCTAAGAAGATTAAATGATAATAGCATCTGAGTTCTGGAGAAGCATCTTGACCAAATTAAATGCCCTATGGACTCAGATAACACCAGGAAAGCATCACAGGAGTCATTAATAGCTCTTATTCACTGGTATCAAGCATGGTTTTTACTAAATGACCTTAATTCACTTACTATTCTTCTAAAATTATTTCTCTCACTGCTGCTAGAAAGTAGTAGCAAAATTAAATTAATGTACCATCACACATATTTTGATTTAAATCTTATTTTATGTTTCTAATTTCTGTCCTGTTGATGTACACCAATTAGGTAGAGCAGACCCAGAAACATTGGTCTTAATATTTTTACATTCTGAAGTCGGTCTTGTTCTCTATCTAAATTATTTCTAAAGTGGGAACAAAATTACACATTATTTTCAGGCCTTTAACTGTGAATCAGTGATTCATGGAATGGATAAATGAAATTCTTGCTTAACATTAGGTGGTTGCCTTTTGAGTTTACAAATACATACCTTGAGTTTGCTTAAGTGTTATTTGTTATTCTTTATTTTTCATATCTATGATGTGTTTGTTCAAGGCTAGTGTTTTAATTTTGATATTTGCTTGCATGCCAGCACACTTGTGGCTAAGGGTGCATGTGCATTTGTATGTATTGGGCAAATACTGATGTTGGATACCTTCTTGAATGTATCTCCACCTTACATATGCAGAGTGTCCTTCAGATTCATTACTATCCAACTTACAGTCCCCATTTCTGCCTTCCAAAATCTGGGATTGCTGTTGAACCTTTATGTTTCCCTAGCATGTATAATGTTATGGGATTTGAAATGTGGTCCTCTTGCTTGCACAGAAGGTACTTTATTCACTAAGTCATCTATAGCCCTGGAGACTGTATTGATAATTTTTATCATTGCAAATATGGTGAAGTTCAATGTTAGTATGTTATTTGTTAATACTTAAATATATTTTTTAAAAGTACGTTTGTGAATAGTAGTGATTTAGCTTTAGATTTTGATCTCTGTATCCAAGCCAAGATCAAGGGAGACAAATGAGTCAATGTTTTATCTGGTGCTAGACTTTTCTCCTTTCTTAATGGCCAAAGTATAAATTCCGGTCTAATTAAATTATACAATATATAATGTATTCATTGAGAATGTAGTATTCTGTTTGGTTCTTGTAGTCAGAACCTAAGAATAATCTTTTATTTATCATCATAATTTTGAGAAAAGTATTGCAAACCAATATACTTTATCCTATCTAAAATTTGAAGTGCTATGTAAAAATATATCTTCAATTTATTTGAATACATATATATGTCATATTTGATATAGTGACTTAATACTCTACTTTTAAATCATAGACCTGTGATGGGTTATTTTTTAGAAGCTTTTATTATTCTGTTGAGGGAATTTTGTTCAGCCCCTTTTAATTCAAATCCAGCATCACGGAAGCATTTCCTATCTAGAAATGAAACAGTTCTCCTTTTTCTCCCAAGACTTATAAAATTGATCACCAGCTCTTTCAGGCAATATAGCTATTATTTTCTCTTCCCTCCAGAGAGGAGGAGATGTCTACTACTTCATAGGCTTGTGGGAAAAGTTGTAAAGGCTTCATGGAGTTCCTGCCACAGTGGTAGAATTCTTCTTTTCTGAGTAGCGAAGATTTTTTCCCAAGCTAAATAATACTAGTACTTAAGTAGCTTGAGTTGGTACGCATATTATAATTTTATGGCATAAATTTACATTACATGAATGTCATGACATTTATAAATCATCACTAGCAATATTAAATTTTAATAGAAGTTTGATATTTTAAAGGAAGCCCACAGTAAGACTGATGGACTATATGGATAACTCAACTTTATCTGAAAAATGTAAGTTAACATCTTTGACTAACTGTCTTGCTATCTTTTTTATAAATTTTATGAAAATTAAAAAAAATACATATTCCATGCAACCAGCACAATAGACATTGTTTTTTAATAGTATTTTGTTTTCCAATATATTCAAATTTCAGGTTTTTAGTTATTTCATCATAACACTCAGAAACTTCATGTAGAATTATTTTTGATTATGAATTGAGTTAGTACCAATGTAGCTTAGTTTATATTCTTTCCATATCCTTGTGTACTGAGCTGAACTTTTCAGAGATGATTTATTGTATTTAGTATACTTGAAGGCTTATGAGCCAATCAGCCTGAAGGCCTCTAAAATCCTTTTATGTTTTATATGAAACACTCCATACTGACCATTGAATAATACATACAATTTACAGATGCTACCTCATCACAGTCATAGACTGTAATACATAAGGAATCATCTTTTTCTGCCTTCTCTAGGAAAATCACATTTCTCATATTAAAGAAACTAAGAACTTCATCTATCTTGCTATTAGAAACATTCATTCTGAAGTGGCCATACAAAAATATTTAGAATACTTATGCTGGTTTTGGCAACTGAAGCAATATTTACAATGATAATTCTAATTGTGCTTAAAAGTATGAGGAATAAAAAGATAATTTTAAAAGAGCTTTTTATTTTTTGTTTGTTTTTGTTTTTTATCAAGCCAATGTAGAAGCCTAGGTCCTTGAGCATATTAGTCAAATTTTATTCACTTATAGGAAATAAGACTGTTAGTAAACAGCTGTAAAATTGGAATTTAAAGAACAGAATGAAGTTGGCAAGGAATTAAATTTAAGAAAGTTTTGTGTGAACACAAGCAAATGTAAATAAAAAGATTTAGAAGATTCACAATATATAATTTGATTAGACTGGAATTTATACTTTCACCATTAGAAAGGAGAAAAGTCTAGCACCAGATAAAGCATTGGCTCCCTTGATCTTGGCTTGGATATTTTCTCTCCTAAAAGTTATTTACAAGGACTTGGTAGGGGTAGGTCACACCAGAGGAAAAATAATATATATTTTCAAACTACATATTTTGCATTATTTAGATGAACAATAAGAATTCAAGAACACTTCTATTATATATGAAATAAATAACTTCATCCATCATAACAAAGAAAAATGTTATATACTCTAATAAACTTCAAAATGTAACTAAGTCCAAGTAAAATTAAGAGATGAAACTTGTAAATTACTTCCTTTTAAAAATTATCTTTCAGCCGGGCGGTGGTGGCGCACGCCTTTAATCCCAGCACTCGGGAGGCAGAGGCACGCGGATCTTTGTGCGTTCGAGGCCAGGCTGGACCGATAGCCTCCGAAACAATACAGAGAAACCCTGTCTCGTAAAAACCAAAAAAAAAAAAATTATCTTTCATACAATATGTTTGATCATATTCTTCCTTTCCCCTAACTCTTCCCACATAATCCTCACCTCCCTAACTTATTTCTCATTTTCTCTCTCCCTCTTCCTGTTTTTTCTCTCTCTCACTCAAAAAAATAGAAAATAATACCAAACTAACTAATAATAAAAACAAATCATGACAAAATATAGCAAAAACAACAAACAAACAAACAAAGTCAACCAAAACCAAATCCTCAAAAACAACAAAGCAAATCATCAGACAAACTTTGTGTTAGTCAACTTCTTTCTTTCTGGGCCTGTGGCCTACCCTGGTGGTTGGCTTCTCTGGTGACATTCCATTGGAGAAAACTGATTTTGCCTTTCTTAGCAGTTTTCAATGGTAACTAGCTTCTTGTTTAGAGGTGGGACTGTTTGTCTACTTTCCCTTCTCCCTGAATCGATTTTGATGTTTTGAATTGAGGAAACAGTGTCATCTACACAGAACAGGGCTGATACAAATATAACCTCAAATTATTCCACTTTTTTTCTCAGTTTTTCTTTACAAGACATATTCCATAGTTCCTACAATAATGTACAGATCTTTTCCAGGTTTTTACTAAAGTTTGTCTAAACGGTGTTTTTATAACTACAAAAGGAAGTGGGCAATATAGCTTCAATGTAGATGAAGATTTATGTTGTCTTTGAGGCCAGAAAACATTTCCCAAGTCATGTTTCCACCAAATATTCTCTGGCTCACCAGGAACACTGATTTTATTGTGTTCCTGAAGATAGAACTTTGAATTTCATTTGCTCAGTGTAGAATGATCATTCTTACCAGTGCTTACTGCTTAGAGGTACTATTAGATGACATTTTTTTTCATGCCCTACACCTCTCAGGGGCAGCACAATAGAATTGAACCTGTTGGGGATGTAGGGAAGCCAGCTCAAAGTTGTGATCATGGGAGAGCTATTCCTAGTACTTATTTGTCTTATGGGTGGCATGGATTAGGGAGAGATGCCCTCAAAGTCCGTTCCCCCATGACTACCACCCACAAAGACCAGAGGCAGATAGGAGAGTTTGCCCTGAGGTCATAAGAGCAGGACTGCAGCTCTTGCTGCCCCACCACTGAAACACTCAGGAGATCAGGCTATGAACCTGGCCTGGGTAGCACAAAAGAACCAAATATGCTGGCAGGGTGTGGGTTAGCCAGTCCCGAAGCTGTGCGTGTGGAAGACTACTCGTGTGTCATGCAGAGGTGTGGATGGGGGAGAGACGCACCCCTTTATCCCTTGCCCCTTACTTCTTACAACAGACCAAGTTGATCACCCCCCTCACCAGCTGAAGTATTGGTGAAAGTAGGCCCTGCACCTTACCTGGTCAGCACAATAGAGATGACCCTGATGGTGGAGGTGTGGGCAGCCAGCCCCAGAGTTGTCAGCGTGGAAGAACTGTTCCTATTAATTATTTGTCATGTGGCAGCATGGGTGGGAAAGAGATGCCCTCCCTGACCCTACCCATCAAGGCCTGAGGCAGGTAGAAGAGCTGGTCCTAAGGTTCAAAGTGCTGGAGAGCTGTCCCTGTTCCTCATCAGCTGCAGCAGTCGGGAGAGTGACCCTTACACCTCACCTGGACACCATAATAGAGCTAGCTTTGAAGGTGTAGATGTTGAAGAACCAACCCTGAGGTTGCAAAAGTGGGAGAGTCCCATTGAGGGCCCAGAATTGATTGTGTAGCAGAGACCAGGGACCTGAAACTAGAGCAATGATTCTTTGCCATGAAAGCCTGCATGTAATAACGTGTGAATAAAGGGTTTACTGAACTACTCACTGTGTTACACTGCAGCTTCCATGATAAGATATTTTTCCTTTGTTACCTATTTTGTCCTTGTTTTCATTTAAATTTTATTATGCTTTATTCTGGGGAGTGGTTTGATTGGGATTGAGAAGCATGATGTGAATCACACAGAGAAGAAATATAAAGAGAGTTAAAGAATAATTATAAGAAAACTTCTTTAATGCATTTTTATGTAGGAGAAGCTAGTTTTTTAAAGACTGTGAAACTCCCAAGACATCTCTGCCCAGCTATGGTATCCAAAATGGTGAGCTTCAGGTTTAGTGAGAAATCATCTCAGCGAAACAGGGCAAGACTGATAGAGCAGGATCCTTGATGTCTACCTGGGGCCTCTTCATAAAGTCAAGCACATGCATGTGAACACCCCCCCACACACAACATAAATAAGAAAGCAAGCAAAAATATAAATTAATAAATAAATAAATTTTCATGAAGAGACATCAGTTGTATACAATATAATATAGCACGATATTCTATAGGTCAGTGCATACTTGTATGAAATACAGACTATTATTACAATGACACTGGCAGAGTAGGTACACTCAGTTTGTCTAATATTTTATGAGGTAAACAACAAATTTCTTTCCTAAATGAGTAAGTTCACCAATTTATTTGTAAGAGGAGAGTATGAATAGAGTTCCCCCTTTCTCAAATTGTGTAGTTGATTTTCATGAATTTGGAAAAATTGCAGGAATTAGTACATCCTGAGTACAATGAATTAGTCTTACCCCAAGAATCCCACCTTCATGATATTTGGATGTCACCTGCTAGGTAAACATGTGCTCACCGCTGTTAAGAATTTTGAATTATGCCAATAAAACATGTCATCTATATGTATGTGCTGAAAATAACCATCTTTTATTTCATATGTGTAAGTATTTTGTATATTTTCCATCAGCTATTTATTCCATTCTCTAACCTGTCCTTGCACTTGAAATTATGTATCAGAAAATAGGGAAGTTTAAAGAGCTCACCTTGCTCTACATTTTGTTGTTGTTGGTCAATGACCCATGCGCAGTTTGAAGCTTTAATAGATGATGGAGGTCTAGAAGTTCAGTTTATGATACGACTAATGTTTCAAGATTTGAAGAATAAATTACTCTTGAAAGATGACACTGCTGTAATAATGGGTGTGAGAAAATGAGTTCCATGTTCTGTCATTAGATGTGTAATTTCAAGAATAATGAAGACTAAATCCTAATACCTGCAGTGTAAGTGGAGAGGAGTTTGGCTGTTTACTGACAGAATCACAGTTTGGCTTTGACAACTTTTCAGAAGGCTGATGGTTTATGTAAAAAATCTAGATCATCGAAAGAGTTCTACAAAACCATTTTCATCACACTTTACAGCTTATTGGAAATTTCTTGACAGTTGAATGCATCAAAAGTGACAACCAACAATTAGTAGCATTTCTCCTCACTATAGACTCAAAGAAAAAATACTGACTACAACCAGCATTTAAGACCCCAGGATATGTAATTGTTTTGTTTTTTTTCTCTTAAGAAGATATCAATTGAGATTAACAAAGCAACATGGGTTACTATATTTCTATTCATAATTGAAGGAATATATGAAAAACTCAGAGTCAGATCCTAACAATGAAGAGTTAATGCTGTACAACCAGTGTCTTTAACAATGCTGTGAATTACTCTTCAGGGAGCAAATCCTATTTAATATTACATTGTATTATAAAATTAAAATTTCCTAATGATTTCAATAGGTAGTATTTAAGTTTTTGGAATTTCTAAAGTTAAAAGAATAAATATAAATTATTTTCAGTATATAAAATATTAACAAATCATTACAACTTGAAATGTTTGTTTGTAACTTACTATTTTGACATTGCGATTATAAACTCACATAATACACTTAAGTGAGAGTCCTCTATGAAAAGGTAAAAATTGAAGAACCTGTGATTATGAATGTGATTTGGGAATGGGACATAGACATGTTTTATAGTACAAGCATTAAAACTGAAATCTCTGCTGATATGGAATGTAAATAACAGCCAAATTTGTTTTGCTTTAGGGAGTAACTTTAAGACAGGAGAGAATATCAGAAAGATGCTACAAAACTTTCTATTTGTAGGTATTCATAATAAAAATAATGGAAATAATATGATCATTCCCATCAAAATTCCAATGCAGTTATTCACAGATACTGAAAGGACAATTTCCATCTTCATATGGACACACACACACACACACACACACACACACACACTCACCAACAAAACAAAACAGGGTAGGTAAAATTTCCTAAATAATAAAAGAACTTCTGGAGGTATCACCATCACTAACCTTAGATCATATTATAGACAGCATAGTATTGGCATAAAAACAGACAAATTGATGAATGAAAATGAATAGAAGACCCAGATACAGGTCCACACATATATGAACACCTGATATTTTTTATAAAGAACCCAGAAACACACACTGGAAATATGACATCATCTTCAACAAATGGTGTTGATCAAACAGGAAGGTTACATGTAAATCCAAATAGATCCATTCTCATCACCCTGCCTAAAACAACCTTCAAGGAATCATAGACCTGAAAATAAAATCAGTACAATGAATCTGATGGAATAAAAAGTAAGGATTAGCCTTAAAATCATTGGCATAGGAAAAGACATTGTGAACAGAAACCATTAGTACACGAAATAAGATTAGCACTTAATGAATGAGAAGACATGAAACTGAAAAGTATGGAGAAGGACACCATCAATTAGACAATGCAGCATGCTGCAGAATGGAAAAAAATTGGTACCAACTGCAAATCTTGATAGAGGACTAATATCTAAATTAAAAAAATTGTATACCCCTCAAATAATAAACAGGGAAATCTCAAAAGAAGAAACACAAGTTGTTGAGAAACACTTAAAGAAATATTCAACTCCCTTAGTCATCAGGGAAATACAAATCAAAGCTACTTTGTGATTTTATCATACACTAGTCTGAATGGTCAATAATCAATAAACCACAGCTCATTTGTTGAAGATGTGGAGTAAATGAAGTATACATCCATAGGTTTCGTATATAATAAGCAACTGCGAGAAGGATCGGATTACCCTAGGAAGGGAAAATAGAAGAAATAGTTAACAACAGGTAGGGAAGGGAAAAGACTGGGAAAGTAGGCTCACATGGGGATGGAGTAAAGGGAAGTGAAGAAAATAGGGATGGGATAGTTACAACATGGAAACCTAACACAGTGGAAGTTTTCTAAAATATACATATGTGAAGCCTAAATGGGATAACCAAATAATGGGGTGACAAAATCCAAACTTGGCATCTGTAGCCACCAAGGAAGCCTCCAGTTCTGGACAGAGGTTACATCTAGGTTTTTGGTCAAAGCAGCCTCATGGCAAACTCCAAAGAACTCAGCCTATTTCCAAGGTTATTGGTTGCTTTCCACAAACAGAAGGGGAGGTGAGTCTCTGTTACTGAAGACAACACTTATACAACTAATTGAACACAGAGAAATGGAGTTGGGGCCTTGACTGTACTGACTAGTGTTCATGGTAACGAACGGTACCCTCCATGCTAATAAAGGAGACAGGAAAATACAACACGGTTATAAATCATTTGATCGGCTCCCACTTAGGGCAGAAGGCAGAGGTGAGCTATTTCCTTCCACTCCCCCGCTCTGGTATCTCCAGGCCTGTGACATTAGTCAGCTCGACTTGCCCCAGAAGGATCTAGTGACCAGGAGCCTACTGCGAGAGCAGGTCTACTCCTGCCCCGACTCAGGACAGAAGGCAGAGGGCAGATTGAAGATTGCAGAGCTCCCACCCACCTGGAGAGGCAGTGCCTCAGACCTGTCTGCAGACACCATAAGACCTGTCAGTGTACTGGACCTGCTTACACCCACCAATCTGACCTGAATATTGATTATCTACTAAAAACTTGGAAATACCTTATTAAGTTGCTGTGAGGAATTAATATGTAACTGTATAGTTCATTTGGTATAATGAGATATCAGGTTGTAATACCATGAACATTTCTGTAAACATTTTGTTGTTGTTATTGTTGGATATGCATCTGTCCAAAATTAGAGACCCAAGGATGGCTACAAGCTAGATAACAAGGACCTCACGCCTACAGCTTTAAACAACTGTGCTCTGTCAACAGGCATATACACTTGGAAGAAGCACCTAAAATTTAGGAAAGAGTGGAGTCTTGCCAATAGTTTGATTGATTTAAGTCGACTGAGATCCCAAGAAAAATATTTGCCTAACCAGAACCTGGAATCTAGGCCAAGAAAACTCAAAGGTAATAAATATGTTATTTTTAAAATGCTGTGGTGTGAGTTTCAATGATGACCTCTGTAAACTGTAAAGTAGAGGTACTTTGGAAGAGGACACATTGCCCTTTGTGAGCAGCTGACCTAGGTAGGCTCCCCAACACAGGAGTGCCTTTTCTTCCTTCTTCACATAAACCCCCCAGTTATAATCTGAGAGTGGTAGGGGTGTTTGGAAAAAGTTAACTCTGCTAAACGCTGTAATTGGTGTGTTTTTGGTGTCCATGCTCAGCATATCGACTAGGCAAAATGCCTTTAAGAAGAGTTGGGCATTTTGCTCAGCAGAGAATGCTTACCTATGTGTGAAAGGCTCTCACTATAGTTCCCCACAACAGAACAAAAACATAATTAAATAAAAACATACAAACCAGGATTGGTGGTATAAGCCTGTAATTCCTACGATTCAGGTGATGATCTAGGAGAACCAAGAGTTACAAACTCAATTGGGGTATATTGTGAAGTCAAGCTAGGCCTGATTGACAAGTCTTTAGTGTAGTCCTTGAAACCAAACCAAACAAAATTAAAACAAATACACAAAATTTTCTTTAAGGAGGATCATTTTATCTATGATTTGGTGGGATTAACCAATGCAAGATTCTTCAGGGTCTCAATGGGATGCATATTTTGGTTTTGTTAGAGTTGCAAATAAGTGTATTTTATGGATTCTTTGCAGATTTTGCAAAGAAAATTATGGTTGTCTGATTCAAATAGAAAATGCAAATTATAAACTTTGTCAAAATTCTGTGAGATTTTAACAAATTAAAACATTTTCTTTTTTACCTTGATAATTAAGAAGCACATACAATATATTTTTATAATATGAAGAATAATAATTTTGAAATGTGAGTTATATTATTCACTTTCCTAATCTGGCCTTTGATTTAATTTCTCATTGATTTTTATGACATTGTTGTTAATCAATACCACTGCTAAAACTTTAATATATATGAAAATATATGCATACATATATTTGATATTAAAAGAAGAAAATGCTATAAATATTTTCCAAAAATACATTAAAATGTATTTACAGTTAAGTAAAAAAATAATAATAAAACACTACATTCATTATTATGACAAATAGTATTGTGAATTATTTCTTCATTGTAAATCATGTGAGTTAGTATACATGATAAAACAATTTAGAGAAAGAAAACATTTTGGTTTGTGGTTTTAGACTTGCTTGGCTCCACTGCATGGTGTCATGATGGGAACAACAAGCTGATCTTTTCATAGATATTGGGAAGCCAAAGAAAAAGACACAGGAAGAAGCCCAAATTCCAAAATTTCCCTCACCTGTGAAACCACAGTTCCCATTGACTTGGCCCTACTTCTTAAAAGTTCCATTATTTACTAGGCATTTTCCAGAGTGGCAACCAAATTTTACACATGTTTATATGTGTAATTTAATTTTTCAGATCTTTTCCTGTGAAATAGAAAGTATAAAATTGGAGTCTATGTCAAACACAAAAATATTCCATACTTTCAAATTTACAGTGAAATACAAGATTGTGGAGTAAAGAAGGCATATCCTTTACAGAGAATATGTGTAAGACATCATGCTAAGGACTATTTGATCTTTCATATAACAATTATTGGATCATTTAAAAATATGATCCTTTGGAATTATAATTTGTTACATAGGATTTCTTGGGTAAAATCTACTTATTTTTCCTCAATTTATTAGTAAGAATTATTTTATGAGTATTTTTGTACTAAGAATATTCCTAATTTGATCAGAGGAAGGCCTTGCTGATACCCATAGATCTGAAGAATGGTTGTCGTTATACACAACACTTCATCCACTCCTTACACATTTACTCAAGGATCCCTCTGATCTCCACAGGGGCAAATTTGGGTTTAAATTATGCACAGTGGAAAAACAATGTTTTCAAAGGTAGATCAATGAATCTAAACTAACCCAATAGAAGTATATTAGTGAACCAATTTACGTTAACAAAATGAATTAACATGTTGGAAGGAATTGGGTGACTGATGTGACTGAAAAATTAATTGATTAAATACATTTAGACATATAAGCTGACAAAGTGAAATGACTGTTACCTGATTCTATAGCAGACTGTGACAAAAAATGATTGCTGAAATACCATGGATCTGAGACCATTCTCTTCTAAAATTAACCTCCCTCTATTACATCATTTCCGTTATGTATTGTGATCACAGCAACAAAAAGATAAAAGATAACTAATACAAATGGGAATTTATTATAAAACAAGAATCTAACCTATGGCCATCTTCCTTTAGGAATTCCATGGGTACAGTGCTGTATATAGTCAATATCTAACACTGAGATTATGGATGTTAGATCACAAAATGGCACTGTTTTGTCAATTACCTTTATTACCCAATGTAAACATTATATTACATTCAAACATAGGCAAAATATATTTACATATACATTGTGCATTTTAGTTCAAAAGTACTTCAGATTACAGCTATACATATTGAGAGAAGTTTTTTTGCATTTTACACAAAAGGAATAATTGTTTACCAAATGTAAATTCTACACTGTGGGTGTCAAAGTTAGAGCATGCAGCAGGGATTTTTAAGTACTTCTGCATAATGAATTATTTTTGTTCCTTAGAAAATACTAAAATGTTCAGCATTTTTAAAACAAACGACCTAAAAAATGCCCTTGGCACTATTATGTGACTAATCAATTGGCATGTTTAGAAAAAAATATAATGCCAGGCAATTTCTGTTCCTTATGTAGGGCAATTAAACTGTGTCATTTGGTATAATTGTCAATTATATTAAGGATTCTTCTAAAAATCATGAATTTCATGATTATTATTACCATCATTACCATCAAAATTTTCCAAAAAATAGTGTACTGTAGTAAATTCTATTATACTTAAATGAATCAAAGCCAAATGCAATCTTGAGGTTAGAGAAAATTGGCCTTCTGTATCTTAGCATTTGTGCCTGTGGTTCAAATAAATTTTGAGCATTTTAAAGACATTACAGCTACTAATATGAAATAGAATTAGGTAGAAAGCAAATGTTCTAGAGAACACAGTATAAGAATCTCCATCACCATATTTAGGAATTATATTTATATAATAAGCTTCATTTTTGCTGTGGAAATACACTTTGAAGGAGTACATCATAATAGCTTATGGGTCTGAAGGTTACTTCATTGTTAGATTACTCAAAATGATTAAATGAATAACTATTAAAAGTGTTATATAATTGTAGTTTCTGAAAATGATTTTATAAATAATCATTTCATGTAATTCCAACTGGTACACTGAAGTTAACAAGTGAATTAAAATCATCCCTTTTCAACAGCTGACCAGACAAAGGTTAACTCTTGAATCCCAGGCATTAGCCTGGGAATCCAGCATGGGACTGATCAAGACCCCCTGAATCTGGGTGTCAGTGAAGAGGCCTAGGGAATCTATTGAGCCTTGGGCAGCAGATCAGTACCCATCCCAAGTATACACACGGACTTTGGACTCCCATAGAACAATGTGAGGTGCACTCTCACCCTGAACTCTTGGGGAAGGGTCTAGGCCCTGCCCTATATGAAATGACACACTATGCACACCCCCATGGAGGGCCTCACCCTCCCTGGAGAAATGAGGGGATAACGGGGGGGGGGGGAGGGCACGGGAGGAAGGGAGGGAATGGGAGAGGGACCTGGAACTGACTTGTGAAGCAACCTTGTTTCTTATCTAAATTTAAACTGGAAAATAAAATTAAAAAAAAAAAAGAAGAGAAGGGGCTAGAGGAAAAAAAAATCATCCCTTTTCTAATAGAATTTGATTTTAAATAATTACATTTATAAGCAATAATTATTTACTATAGATTGTATACGAATCATTTGGTATTAAAATTTTTCTTTGGTCTTATTTAGTATCCTTACTGAATTATGAATCAGAGTTCCTCACATCAACTTACTGGCTTCTTTTAAGCTTCCTTCTCCTAAGTTTTGGTGTATATATTAACTTATCTAGAATGAATAAATTAAAGTTAAAGAAAAGTAGGTGATATAAGATAACTCTCTACTTCACATCCGAGTTAATTTAATGTATGGAATTCCTAAATTCTCTATGTTTAAAATGGTCAAGAATATGTGATATAAATCATAAATTGATGACATGCGAATTGATTGGAAACCTTTGATGTTTCTTCATAAAATGAGTTATTGTCTGCTTATGACAATCCTCCGATTGCAATCTACTTCCACTTTATAATCCTCTCTCCACCCAGCCATAAGGGTAACAAAATGCATTCTCATTAGAACTGTGGCCTGCATCTCAGGAGGGAATTCATGCAAAGTGTTGTAGAAGTAGTCAAATGACAATGACTGGGAATTGATCAGCCCTAGTAATAAACTTAGAGCTTTTGTATGTGTTTTCAAATGGCCTCTGAAACATTAATACTATACACATAAACTAGTGCTATTCTCATGCTTATTTTAAAAAGCTTATTCTTGCATGAAAAGGTAGTTATATGGAAAGTTATGTCTTGTCAAGAAGTTGAGAACAAGTGATGTTTGAATAATCAACCTTGAATGGAAACACATAGTGCTTCCTACAAGGTTAAATACATACTACAGAATCAGAGGCAGAAAGAATGTAAGACATTGGGCGAGAGGACTATAAAATACTTTTTTGAAGAGATGACATGACTATGGCATTCATGAATTCATATTAGGTATAACTGTCTCCATAAGACTGGCACAAAACTCATCCCAATAACATTCAGTCATACATGAGAGGGAAGTTACGGAGTTGAGCCTCACCCAAGAGACTTTAGTCAAGAACTGAAGGAGAAGTCACTGTCCTTACTGATAAAGCATACCCAAGTAAACCACTCTGGTTAAACGAGTGGATCACAAAATAAAAACACAACAAAGAGAGAAATAAAATACAAACTTGATAGGAGGGGGAAATTGTGGGGTTGGGAGCAAGATGAAAGGAAGCAGAGAAATGAATGTGACTAGAATGTAATACTTATATGAAATTGTCAGAGTAGATTAATCAAAAGTTAAAATAAAATGAAAAAAATAAGTCCACTTTTTTGCCTCTAGTGCTAATAAATGAGATAGTAATATTTTTGGAAACTGGTGCAGAAACAAAATGCAGATATACTACTTTTCATTCTGTGTTTATTTAATTTACCTCTATTATCATCACAATTCTTTATATATCTTTTAAAATATCTGACGAAGTTCTCCACGTCTGTGTTTCAAACCTGCTCTACATAAAATTCCCATTATTACACTAGTATGTGACTACATCAATAACCTCTGTATTTATGGAGGATGGATGGTACTATCTACCGTTTAACTGGAATGGCATTTATCCTATTCAGCATTTCCTGTTCCACTGTTTCAGTCCCAGTTATAGAACCTAATGACTGCAATTGCTGTTGCTAAATCTCCCTGAGATTCAGTGCATCAGTTTTGTTGTATCACTCTAAATAAAATATCTGGCATCCTGTTTTAACTGAGGAAAGATGCATTCTATTTCACCTTTCATTTGCAGCAATTCAGTTTGGTGGAAAGGGCATGACAGAGCAGAGAAATTCAGAGAGCAGAGACTGGAATATAGAGAAGGGATAAGACCAGAGATAATCCCCAAGGACATGCCCCACATGATCATGTTAGAGCCCTCATGAGCTAATTATTTTAGAAAATGCCCACAGGGACAGCCAGAGTTATGGTTTGCTGATATCCTAGATGCTTCTTAATCCAATCAACTTGGTAAATATGATTAGTAATTTCACTCCACAGCTTGAGTTTTACAAGATACCCACAACTCATTCACTCATAACATTTATATTTCAGTTTCTTTTCTAAGTTCTCATGACTTATTACTTTCCTTTCAAAAATGTTATTACTGCCATTATATACTTGTCTTGTATCTTGTATCTTTATATTTAAATAGCTGTGTACATAAATACTTTTATTTAATTATATGCCTATGAATCATTAGGAATGACTAAAAATAAACATTCTTATTTTATTACTTGAATTTTCCAAGAAAAAAAACACTTATTTGGATATTATTTTCTGGTCCAGATCCACAAGATTCTCATTTCAACAGTGGTGTTGAGTTTCCTAGATAGACTGTGGCATTATTACACAGCATGAAGTCCTCTGATGATGAAAAGTATGTTTGTTGTTTACCATTTCTACTGACTGTACTCTTAGACAATTTGGTTAAAGAAGAGTTCTGGGATTGCAAAAACAAACCAACAAACAAAAACAGGGTGAAGAAAATGCACAGCATTGTTGAACTCCCTCTGCAGATACTGATGTAAAATGAGTTGTTGAAAGTTGTAATCTGTACTGTGCAGCCACTATTGATCTTTCTCAGTGAGTCAATATGTTCTTATTTATGCTCAAGTAACTTAGACAATTGAGGAAGACCACTGATTTCACAGCTAAATTCTATACTTTGGTTTGCTAGCTGTGCTCAAAAAAGCAATGCTTAAATTGTACTCTTTGTCAAGACAAAAATAACAGAATTCTTTTGCATGAATCATGTGATCCAGTCAAGATTTGATTTTTTTCTGGTCTTCCTTAACTCAGGTTAAGGTTATTATAGGCAGCAATGGAAAACTTGTTAATAATGGAACCCTTATTATAACACTCCTAAATCAGATGATTCCACTCTCATGACTCTGATATCTACTAACATTCAATAGAGGGAAATTTCCTATTTTCCTGCTTTAATTTTACTGCTGTTAACATGTGAAGTATGAGGGCTTGAGAGATGGCTGAACAAGGATTAAGAGAATTCCCAGGTGTCTTTTTGTTGGTGTTGCTTTTTTTTTTTTTGCAAACCCAAGTGGAGAACATGACTACCTTAACTTTAACTTTGTGCTATCCAATACATTTTTCTGCCCTGTACATACACATAAATAAAAATAAATAATTACACACTTTAGAAATATGAAAAATAATAATATTCTTACCAGAGTGAGTATGAGGATTTATATAATATCAGTGAGACTGTAAAAGAGGATGCTCCTGAAATTCTTTCCTGTGGTCTTCTCGAATATACTTCTGTAATAGTTTGCTCTCCGTTGTTGTAATAAAGCATCATGGGTGAAAAAAAGGAAGAAGAAGAAACTTGGGCAGGAAAAGGTTTATATGGCTTACATGTTTCAGCCTACCATTAAGGAAGCCAAGGAAGTACATGGAGTAGGGACCATATATAGAGTGCTGCTTCCTGGATTTCTATCAGCAGCTACACAGCTTGCTTTCCTATGAGATCCAGGACCACCAACCATGCACTGATCTTAGTGGGCTAGACTTCCCACATAGTCATTAATCAAAAAACGCCCCTCAGTCAAATAGAGACAGTTCCTCAATTGACCTTCCTCTTCCTATATGATTATTAAGTAAAGTAAAAAAAAAACAAAACAATTAACCAGCACATTATCAAACATGAGTCAATTTTCTGTGGATAAAAGCTAGAACTGAGTTGGATGAATACTGTGAACTGGATAACTGATGAAACAATTGCACCAAAATACATTGCAGGAGCTTAGAAATGTTTGTATAGAACTCCACCAGCCTTAGGTATGTTTTAAATAGCTATGACAAATCACCATTACCAAGGCAATTTAGAAAAGAAAGCATCTAATTTAGGGCTTACAGTTCCAGAGGGTTGGAGTCCAGGACCATCACAGTAGGAAACATGGCAGCAAATAGGCAGCAGGATGCTGGAGTAACAGGTGAGAGCTACATTTGGATCCATTAGCACTATGCAGAGAGCTACCTGGGAATGGCATGCACTTCTGAAACCTCAGAGTCTACCTGCAGTGATACATTTTCAACATGGCCACACCTCTTAAACCTTTCCAAACTATTCCACTAACTAGGGACCAAACATTCAAGCATCATCCCGTGGAGAGGATTTTCATTCAAACAACCATGGTGATAAGGGTATAAAACAATTCCTATATTCTTCATGAGGATAAAAAAAATTGTCTTCTGTGGCCCTTAAATCACTGAATCATTGGGATGGAAGAAAATTAACAATGAGAATTTCCCTGAACATCTGACAAAAATGAGGTAGATATGAGTGACTGTAACAGCACTTCCAATACCGATTGTTTTCACAGTCAATCTAAGGAGAATGTGTTATCTTTACAACTTATATATTTCACTCTGAAGAATTGTTTGTATGTTTTCTCTGCTCATGTATAAGGATTGGGCTACCAGTAAGTCTACATCTGGCAACTGATGAATTGGGTGAATATCAGACCTGAATGTTATTCAGAATGTTTGTGTAGGTTGTTCCATGGTGTCTAACATCAAAAATAGGGTTCCATGTTTTCTGTGAAAGAGTTTGCATACATATTATATATTCCAGCATTAGCAGCTCAGACCTAGAGCTTTTCTCCTACATCATCTATTCCCTGAAGGGTGATGCGGCTGTTTATTCACGGTCTATACAGACTTCAGAAATAAGTTTCTTACAGGCATATTGTTTAACAATTTAACCCAAGTTCCACAGTCTCAGAGTCTGTGGTCAGAATCAGAATGAAATAGAATGTAGGCATTTTTCAAAAATCCTTTCCTTATTTAGTTCAAAATGAATGAGAAATGCATTGCACTCTTCACCTTTCTTTCTGACAACAGAAGTGTGTACACACTTAATACACGTACTTTCACAGATGCATTTCTAGGGATTGTTTTATATCATGTTGGTCTTGGAGAATGGCACATCCAATCTTTCCAGGCTGAAAAGAAGAAGGGCAGCTGTTTAGACTAGTACAAATATTTGAGAGAAGTGATAATTTATGTCAGGGTTCATTGGTAAGATCCATCTCCCGAATGGGGCCACTCTGACAAAGCTGATAAAGGTAGTTGTCTCATATAATATGTGAAATTCACACAAAAGAGTCAAGGGAAAAGAAGAAACAAGTGAGTAGTTCCCAACAATAGAGATGTTCAAACAAATCTCCAGAAACTGACTTGAATAAAATGGTGATTCCCAACAAAGATGTCAAAAGAATAGAGATAAAGAGACTCACTAAGGTAGGAAGAGTAATTCATGGAAACATTGCAAATTCAACAAAGAGACATTAATACATATATATATATATACACTTTGGAAAACAGAAATCATATAATTAAAATTCAATAATGATACTAAAGCAGAATAGATCACATTTGTTTAATTGCTTTGTGACTATGCAGAGTTGAATTGTGTAACTGACAAAGCTAAAAAATTAGAAACATACTGTCCAAAAGTGAGTTCAAAATCAAATATGTAATAAATTTGATATTCTTCAGGCAGTGTTCATCTGTGTTGCATCTTGAAACTTCAATTCAGCCTTGGTCTGAAAATGCAAGTGCTATCTTCTTGCTGCATAGAACAGACAAATGCTATCTGTAATACTTCTCAGATCTGAAATTACTTTTTTTTAAATTTCATGGTTTCAGTGTATATACAAAGTTTTTCCTTTTGTAAAAATATGACTTAAGAAAAATGAAAACTTTTAGAAATCTTTCTCATGATACCATTCCCTGGCACAGAAGAAGCTTATCTTTGCAATTCATTTATTCTAATACATTGTTTGACTTTAAGAGTTCCTATTCAGAGGACTGACTTGAGTTTAATTAAGAAAGTTTTCAGTGGCTTTTAGCTTGGTTTGCAGACAAGATTACTGATGTGACTGAAATATACTCTTACCATTTTGTATTATGCATTGTAAAACACTATCATTTATAATAATTATAAGATCATAATATCAGTGTTAGAGATATTCTATGCCCCTGAGGTATCAAATATTCTACAAAGATGTAATTATTTATGTAAGACCAATAAGCACATTCCTCTCATTAGTATGACAATTTGTTGATGCACCATAAACCTAGCTAATACCCTAGATCTGTGGAGGTAGTGGGCCTATGTGAGCAGCATAGGCTAGCTGCTTTCTAAATGCTTATGATTATGTCAACATACAAAAGTAGTTCTTATTCAGATTAGCTAGTTTCTTACAACAGTGATTGTAAAGGCAGACTCATGGCTGCCCAAGACTCTCAGGGTAAACAGAAATGTGGTAACAACTGTCAGTCTTTATGTATGACCAGAAAGTATTTAAGAGCTAGAAATAGTTTAAAGGGTTACAGAATGTCATACTCTACACTGGATGCAAGTATTGGAACAACTGTTAATACCAAACAACTGTAGTAATCTACTGGCACAAGGTCCATACAAAACTGGCTCTATCTATACTCTGTTAGAGAAGTGGGAGGGGCTCACACACCCACATTCTTTACTTCTGGGACAGGAGATATTGATACATTCTTGGGAAAGTGGAATCATTGCATCTAGGTTGTAACTACTGCTGAGCCTACTCCACTCCAAACCCTTGGTCATACAGACAGCTTTGGTCAAATCTGCATGGATTGCAAAACAAAACTCCTAAGCTGAGAGTTAAATCTGTGGTGCTGGAAACAAGATAGTAATGAATTCAAAAGATGGGTGAAAACTCAGCAATTTTAAATACAATTCCACAGAAAGGGTTGCCAGCACAGAGAAAACACACAATTAACTGGTGCACTGCTTTGGAATGAGCTAATGTCCCTTGTTTATGAAAAATTCGTGTTCTCTTTCCAGACACCTGTACTAGCCCCCTTTCTTAGGTCTCCACTATACTGAGTTGTGATAGATCCTTATCTCTTGAGTAAGTTGGGGCTTGAGGCTAACTTTGTCAGATAGTGGGCTCAGTCACACAGAAGATCATCTGTACCTTACCAGCTCTCAAAGTTCTGAGACAAGTCTGCAGCAACAAGAGAGAGGTGGGACAAGCACTGGCAACTCCTTTGCAATTCTAATTAACTCCAAGTGTGCCTCATATGTACAGACGGTAACAATTCATTTTATTCAGTGGAGGGGTTAGTCAGCGGTAGTAGGGAGATGAAGAATAAGTTAAGCATTAATTGTGGTATTGTAAGGGTCTGAGAATTACTGAAGACCCAGACTCAAATAGTCTGCAAAGACAGCATTTATTTTGCAAAAAATGACCAACATGCAGGATCAGCCATATGTACAAAATGGTGACCCCTACCCCCGCCAGAGGAACATAAAGGTTCCTTTTAAGTACAGCTGAGTAAATTCTAGGATCTGTTAGGTCATCTCAGACAGAATTGGTAAAGCAAGCAACAACGACATTGGTACAAATTTAACCATAGATTTTAGGTTTTTTATCTTTTGACATGTTAGGACAAGTCTGGGCATATTTCAGGAAGACTGTAGGAACTATCTCTAATTAATTAATTAATTAATTAATGTAGTCTTTGCTTTGATATAATGTGTGGGAGCTGATACAGCCCTTGTATGTATTCTCTCTCTCTTTCTCATCCCTGATGTCAGCGATGTTGCCCTTTGTTTAACAAACTGAAATTTAGGTATATTCGTAAAATGGAAGAAGTTTGAATCACTCAGTATACTTATTCAAAATAGTAAATAGAAATAATAATAATTTTTTAAAGTATTGCCACTGGATGGTACTCAATTCAGTTGTAATTCTACTATAAGAAACAGGGGCTGGAGAGAGTGCTTAGCAATAAAGAGTCTGTACTGCAGTGGACACACATTGGGGGTCCATTTACTTTTGTCAGATGGAACATAATGCTTTATTTCCATGTATGGGATATCTACTACCTGTGGTCTTTTCAGGAACAAACACTCATATTCGTTCATAAACATGTATATATAGTTAAATACACATATGCATAGAAAGTCCTTGCTTGAAACATAGTAATATTTGAAAGTATTGATTATATAGCAGCACCTTTTATAGACTGTTTCTTCAACACCTACACAATTATTAAGTTAAAGCTAATCATTGACTACTTCCTATTCCCAAAACCAAATATTCAAGAAAGTTGCAGTTTTGTTTTATTTGGAAGTACAAAGAATTGCACAGTTTTCAAGGTAAGAAAACATAATTTAATTTAAAGTATTTGGTGTCAGAGAATGACAGCAGCGCCATTTGGGTTATTAAGGCCAGGTGAATACTAAAATCATCTCACAGAGCTGGAGAGCTCAGTGCAACCATGCCTTTTCTGTTCACAAGTCAGTTCTGCTACTGCTTCCTAGCACTAAGATAAACCATCCTCCTAAAATGGTGAAAGCCCATACTGCAGATGTTACCCAGCTCTAAATCTCAGCAAAAGAAAATAAGAGCAATTTTGCCTTTGCATTATCACTTTCAGTTCCACTTGTGTCTCATACTGGCAACCAAGGTTCAGAATCCTTGAAGACATTCTTACCTCACATGATTCCCATAGGTATATTTTCACGTACCATGCTCCAAATAATCTGCCTTACAGGGAAACACACAGTACCATGATGTATTAACTTATGGTACCTATATGAAATTCAGTCTTTACTAAGTAATTGATCAGTGTACATCATGATCATCAATAAATTAAGCCCCTGTTCAGAGACAATTGATGATCTATCACTAAGAATCAGGTATTTAATTCATGCTGCAACAATGAAAAACAAAAGTATGTGATGGCCTCCTTTTGCAGTAATAAACAACTTATAACAATTGATAATTAAAGGGTAATTAGCACTAAAAAGGAAAAATGCAACAAAGGGATGAAAAGCGACATCCTTGAAAATGAAGTCTGCTTGGGAAATATAGTTATAAAATAAACAATTCATTACTTCCCCTTCTCCTAGATTTCCTATGTTTCTTATTCTTCTTTGTGTAGAGTTAAGGCTCATGAACTCTGCTGTATCCATCAGTATCATCTTTCTTCAACTCACGATTAACCAGATATGTTTGTGGGATTTATGTAGGTAGCTTCTTATTTTAAAAAAAATTTGAAAACTTGGTGTCCAATGCCAACAGATCAGTTCTGAAAGCCTCTGCACAGACAGAATTAATATATAGTTTAAACAAATTAGAGTCAAGAATATATATGCATATACATGATATGCACGCAATAACAATTAGCGAAGGAAAAAAAGACCATAAATTTGAACAACAGTGTGGAAAAGTATTCAGGAGTGTTTAGAGGGAGGAAAGGGAAGGGAGAAATACTTTAATTATATTATAATCTCAAAAATAAAATTAAATAATGACAATTTAATGTTGATTTAGATACCATAGGAAAGACCCTATGGCTAGAGAAGTGAAGCAAAGGAACCTGGGGAGTATGTGTTCTACAGTCAAGCAGTCTTGATAAATACATTGTTTCAAGTGGACTGTTCTTTTTAATGTTTACAACCTACTATGCTTTCCTCTACCTTTAATTTGTTATTTTATTTTATGTGCAAGTTTTTATGACATGTAAATATACTATAACACTTTATAATTAAACATAAATAAGCATATATATGCTTGGCAGAATAATGCTCAAATAAAATACGATTTACTGGCCTAAGACACTGTCAGCATATCTTTTACATGAATCTCTATTATAGAAAATGTGTTCATTTAAATTAATCGATTACTATTTCTCATGACTAAGAGTAACCCCAAATCCCTGTGAAGTTTTATTCTTAGATGGGTAAAAGTAAACATGAGAAATATTTTATTCCCTTTTAATAAGACTGACCTAAACAAACTTAATTAACATCTCTTGATTTCCTACAACTCATGTTTCCACTTCATCAATTAGTATTGATTGATAAAGGAACAAAGATACATCAGGCTGTTTTAGAGCATAGCTTGATTGTGAAAAATTTCCAAGAGAAGAACATCACAAACACTTTCAAAATATTATCATGTTGTAATTTCATATTAAATCTACACAAGAAGCATATTCTTGATTAAAACTTCTGGGCCTTGCTGTGAATGACAACCTTTAGCTTTAGATCATAGTGAGTATATTTTTTTCTTGATATGTGTAGAAATGAAAGGGATAGTTTTATTCTGCTTTAGACAGAAATATTTCACACAAATTATTCTATACTGTCACAATTTAATATCTGTGTTTGGACAAGAATATTACTATCTTGGGAAAATGCATATAGATCATCAGAAATATTAGACTCATATCCCCAAACCACATTTCTAATTCTAGGCACTATTTCTATACAACATGGGATGAGAAGGATGGGTGGCCCAGTGTCTCATGAGTTTATATAAAGGTCATCCTGATGTACCCCTACAAAATGAGAAATTTATCAGGACATTTCTAAAATTAAGTATGCCCCAAATCATACTAAATATTTGGTCAAAATCTATACTATTATGCAATTCAGTTCTTCAATTATTAGTATACAACTTTGTCAGATGTCCCATTATGTGTTCTGTAAATTTGTCTTCATAGTATAGTCATTATAGTATCACATAAGATCACTCTGTTTTTGAGAAATAAAAGAAGCTCCTAAGGCTGAAAAGTTTATGAATTCCCATTTTCTTGTTTCATCCATTCTGTTTATTCTCATAATATTCCTTTTTGGATGAATTATTCTGAACTCACTCATTTGGAATCATGTATTTTGCTATTCCAGACTGCCAAAATACAAGGAAACCTATAAGTTAAAAATATGGATTTAGGAGGCAGAACAAACCAGCCAGTGGTCAGATGAGTGCCAGGGTATCTTCTAGCCCACCTCTCCCTCTTTGAGTTCCTGGACCTGTGGCCACCAGACCCTTCCTGTAACCTAATCCTCCCGAAGGACTTGGAGGCAGTACAAAGCAGCCAGTATCATAGTCTGCCATTCCAGCCTTGTACCATCTGGGAGAGAGGAGAGGATAGAGGCTTGAACCCATACCTACTAGGAGAGGGAAAGACCCCATCAATACACACTGAAAGAAGAGATGGGAAGACGACAATATAGAAACACATTCAACAAGAGAAACACTTATATGACACCCCCAGAGTCTTAGGACTGTACAGTATCAAGACCTGAACATCACAATGTAGATGAAACAGAAGAGAATGACCTTAAAAACAGCATCATGAAAATGATATAGGCCCTCAAAGAGGATATGATAAAAATCCCTTAAAGAAATGGAAGAAAAAAACAAAAAATTGCAAGAAATCAATGTATCTCTTTTTTCTCAATATATGTTTTTATTTAAAATAGAAACATGCATGCTTCACATGTCAGTCCCAGCACCGTCTCCCACCCCTCATCCTTTGTCCCTCTATCAGGCATCCCCAGCACCACACCCAATCCCCATATCATTCCCCAGGGAAGGTGAGTCCCTAATTGGGGGTAACTCCAGAATCTGTCATTTCATCCAGGGCAGGACCTAGACCATTTGCCATGTATCCAGGCTGAGAGTGCATCCCTCCATGTGGAATAGGCTCCTAAAGTTCATTCCTACGCCATGGTAAACACTGATCTACTACCCAAAGCCCCAGAGATTTCTGTGGCCTCCTCACTGATACTACATTTGTGGAGTCTGGATCAGTCCCCTGTTGGTCTCTAAGCCATCAGTCTGGGGTTCAAGAGTTCCCCCTTATCCTGTCAGCTGTCTTTGTGGGTTTTACCAGTATGGTCTGGACTCCTTTGCTCATCACTCCTCCATCTGGTTTCCAGGAGTTCAGTTAAGTGTTTACCTGTGGGTATCTGTCTCTGCTTCCATCAGTTACTGGATGAAGGATCTAGGATGGCATATAAATTAGTTATCAACCTTATCATCAGGGAGAGCTATTAATGTAGTCTCTCCACTTTTGCTTAGTTTGCCATTTAGTGTTATCCTTGTAGATCTCTGGAAATCTCATCAAATATCAGTTCTTAGCATAAACTACATAATTTTGAATAGTATGTTTTTGAAAAGCTAATTTTGATGTCTTATTACCTCTACATAAAATCTAGAAATTTTCATAGTGTTTAAATTGTATGCTTTAATAACTCCCTTTAATAGAATTGTTTCATATAACTTTATACATGATCTAGAAACTCCATTGTCCCAATTTATCCCTCCCCCATATTTTTGCAACCTTACTATCATATATTCTGCTTTTGTACAAGCTATAAATACCACAGTGCATTTTATTAGTTTTTGCATGCATTCATTTTTGGACCATTTGGAATATTTCAAAATATCTTCATTTTTAGCCATTTCTAGATTCTTCTGCAGAGTCAGGTGCTTGTCTCATAATATATTCCCTCCACCTGAAGAAATTTAACACTGAAAATCTTTTGAATGATTATTTCATTTTCATTTCTGAAGGATGTTTTTGCTGACAGTTAATCCTTTTCCATATTAAAAGTGTTACCTCTTATCATCCATCTCCTTCTTACCTATGGGGATAATGTAGCTTTCTGATACACCCCAACACAAGACTTTTTTCCAGTTAAGTTTGTGAAATTGACCTGGCAACAATTCCTTTACTGAATCAGTGACTCTCTGTTGTGCTGTCAGACATCAG
This sequence comes from Mesocricetus auratus, assembly GCF_017639785.1. Taxonomy (NCBI): domain Eukaryota; kingdom Metazoa; phylum Chordata; class Mammalia; order Rodentia; family Cricetidae; genus Mesocricetus; species Mesocricetus auratus. The sequence continues at coordinate 61,894,171 of NW_024429190.1, forward strand.
GCCACTGCTAGCCTCCAGCCCTATACCACCTCTCAGACTGTGGTGTGGGTTTGAGATGTAGTTCTTCCCAATAGATATATACTCCTTTTATACATACATACATAATACATACATACATACATACATACAAATATATACTTATGTATATACATGTACATGTGTATATTCCCAGTTTATCTAATCTCACTTTCTAGAAATTTTATTGAAATGTAAAAAATGTAAAAGAGAAGACAGATCCCACTGAGTAGTCTTCAGTTGTTTCTACCATGATTTTCTTCTATCCTGATGCAGGTATACCAGGTAGCTTTTCCTTAATGGGCTTAATATTGCAGGATACTTGGATGTCCTCTGAAAGCATCCCTCAGATTGCTCTTAGGCTCTTCCTTCTTAAATTTGGAGTTATGTTATTTCTACTGTGGTATATGCCAGCAGGAAGAGCCTCCGAATCAGCATATTCCTTCTCATGATCCATACAAACAATTCCCAGTGTGTCCCTCTGGATGCTTCATCCTTTCCTCAGCTCATATACATTGCTTTCACATCTGTGCTTTATTGTGTCTATAGCTAACCATTTTATGTGTGTTGATAATTTTATGTTAACTCAAATACAGCTTGAAGTTTGTGCCCTACTTTATATTGCATTTAAAACATATTTTTAAATTTTTTACTAAGCACTTGTATTGATTCTGTTACCTTCACTAATTTATATGTAGTCAATTTCACAAATTGTAGTGTTTGAAATTTTTCTTATTTTTATTTAACTTTTTAAGCATGTCACTCTCAGTTTCCTCTCCCTGTCATCCTCCCCCTCCCCCAACCCTCCCAACCCCTCACCCCCACTCTATCCCCCCCTCTGCTCCCCAGGGGGGGGCAAGTGCTTCCATGAGGGATTTTCATAGTCTGTCACATCATCCCGGGCAGGGTCTAGGTCCTCCTCCATATGTCTAGGCTGAAAGATTTTAGACATGGAGCAGAGCATTGCCGGCCTAAAATCCCACTGCCAGAGAGTCTGGGGTACAGGGAAGACCCTAAGAGAGATATGCATGGTAATCCAGAGAAGGGCTATAGGACAAGATCTCCTAATTGGATTGCAAGGGGAACAAGGGGAGAGCAAAAGGAGATGGGAGAAAGAGAGAAGCAAAAGAGGAGGGGAGAGGAGGACATGGGAGAGCAGGAAGGTTGAGTGAGGGTAAGAATAGAGGAGAGAAAGATGGAAGATTCTATAAAAGAGGGAGCCATTATAAGTTGGAGCAGACATCTAGCACTAGCGAAATCTTCACAGATCTACAAGAATGACACCAACTAAGCCTACCTTAAATGCTCTCCCATGATAATGATGACTACCTTATATGCCATCCTAGAACTTTCATCCATTGGCTGATGGAGGCAGAGGCAGACACCCACAGCTGGGAACCAAATTGAACTCCTGGAACCCAGTTGCAAAGATGAATGATGACCAAAGAAATCAAGATGATGCTGGCAAAAGCCACATAGGCAGTTGACCTAAACAAGGGGGAACACGTCGACTCCAGACTGATGACTGAGGGGCCAGCATGGGACTGATCCAGACATTGAACCTGGGTATCAGAGAGGAGGCCTAAGCAATCTGTGGGACCTTGGAGAGTAAAGCAGTATTTATTCCTGGCATACAGATGAACGCTAGGAACCCATTCCACGTGGAGGGAAATTTTTCTTATTAGCTATTATTTTGAAACACAATTTAGTAATATCCAACTGAAAGTTTCTAGGTATCTTAAGAATAAAGATCTATAAGAAAGGAAAATTGTTTACCAATTCCTTTGAGTCATAATTTTATATGTAAATTAAATTATCAAACTGAATAGCATATATCAAAGAATAGTCACCCAGGAGAAAGGGAATATGTTTGAGTCTTCTGGAATATATGCTATTACCAAAGGAGACAGAGTTTCACAGCAAAGCAAAGTTTCTATTCCTTTGAGACAGTAAAAACTATATATGTATTTCAAGTTAAACCGAGAGATGAGAATCATTATTCACAGAGCATTGTCAAACACTCAGTAGGAATTCAATGATATAATTGACAGTGATGATGGTATGACAGTCTTGTGTGTTCTTCCCCTCAGTCCTTGACATTGCAGCTTTCATTGTGCTGCCTACCAGGAACAAAGTAAACTACAAAGTCAGTCAATATAAACTGAAATTTCAAGAGGGGAAAAAAGATGCCAGATTTCAAAACAGTAATTCTTCCTTTCTTTTGGATTCCTTCTTTATTCAGAACCACTTTCTGTGACAGCTTTTCTCTTTATTATTCCTTCACAGAAATCACCCCTGATTGCAATGAGTTCCATCTCCAATTTCTGTGACAGCAACTGAGAATTATGGCACAAGCATTTACCCTCTTGTTCACATCAAACTGTTTCTTCTGTTCTTGGAATTATTCAGAAGACATGAACTCTGAGCAATGCAGGCTTAAAGGACGCAGGCAATTTCCAGTGATGTCAATGGTAGTGACCTCTTGTTCGTGAAATGAACGCTTGACCCTTTACATTCTAGGACCACTTTCAACACTGTTTTGAAGGAGAACAAAGCAATGACTCATGACTCATAGGGTAAAGGAATTTCAAAACTCCTATACATACTGAGATTTTATTCCAGTGTTATTACATAATGTCAGGCAGGCAAATAGATACAAAATTGTAATTAGTTTTAAAGCATGCATCTCTTTAATTACTGAAATTCATAGTTTGTGCTACCTAATGAGAAAAAAATCTATCGGTTCTGTTAATATTCTTTTATTCAGCACAATTCAATTGTGTTTGATAAAGTTCAATAGGGAAAGCTTTACTATTTTTAACTTGGTAAAAATAACAGGAGTTTAAGTAACAGTTGGCTACACATCTCCTGCTCACAGAGGCTTCATCTGGCCTCAGATGGACATACAGCTGAATTGGCACTGGATTTTACACTGACTCTATCACGCTATAAGTATGTGTCAGAGATGTCTCTTAAGAAAGCAGAGCAATAATACAGAGACCTGGAAACATGGTTTCTGTCTTGTGAATTTGTTCATATGGGATTCATAAAGAAAAAATGAAAAAATTTCATTTCCAATTCAGCTTTCCAAGCAGAGTAATTTTTGTTTGTTTGTTTGTTTTTTCAAGACAGGATTTCTCTGTGTAGCTTTGGAATCTGTCCTGGGCCAGGCTGGTCTTGAACTCACAGAGATCTGCCTGCCTCTGCCTCCCAAGTTCTGGAATTAAAGGCATGTGCCACCACCGCCTGACTTAGCCACCACCACCCAGCGTTCTCCAGGTCTTATTGATGATGGTTCTTATGTTTTATAGATGATAATAATAATACAAATAATACCTGTACATTCATGATGAGAAGTTTGAAATGTTTATATTTTGATATATTTGATATACATTTTGATGTTGACACATAGATAAATACTTCATGTTTATAAATATCTTGTGATATTTATATTATAATATATTTCAAGAAGACAAACTTTATGTCTTCATTTTATAGAAAACTTCAGCTGTTAGCAACAGGAGACGCAACTGAAATTTCAATATATAATTATTTACTGATGCAGGATGTTGTGATCTTGGCCTTTCAATACTTATGAATAAAATTTTCTTTATTTCTTTCTTTATTTATTTTATTGGTTTTATGAGGCAGGATTTCTCTGTATTGTTTTGGAGGCTGTCGGTCCAGCCCGGCCTCGAACTCACAGAGATCCACCTGCCTCTGCCTCCCGAGTGCTGGGATTAAAGGCGTGTGCCACCACTGCCTGGCATGAATAATAATTTCTATGGCTTATATTTGTCACACAAGTATATGAGCTGCAAATTTATTCTCTAAGTAACAGTGTTGGGAAATAAGGCCTTGCAAGAGATGATTAGAACTTGAGGGCTCTGTAAATGGAATAGTTTGAAATGAGTTTGCTATACTTCAGTGCCTCCTACCCTCTCTGTTTCATCCCCACCCTTTGTCTCCTAACATTCATGTGTTTGAGTAACAAGTAAGGCCCAAGCTAATATGACCCTTCAATTATGTGTTTGTTAAGTTCATCAATATGAAGAACCACCAAGTTATTTTCTTGATAATTTACCCACTCAGTGCTACTGTTTTATCCATAGAAATTAGGCTGAGACAACCATCATCACCCAAAATGAGTAAGTATAGCCTTTTAAATGTTAGTTTGTTTTACTTTTCTGATATATTGTTTCAGAAGTCTAGGTGACCAACACCGCTTGCCAGTACAGTGGATTGTACAGTTATAATTATCTCTACTTATTTAAATTGGAAATAAAACCCAGAATGTTAGCTTTAACTGGATACAAGAAGTTTTTCTAAGACTTATTTATCCGTCTGTCTGTCTGTCTGTCTGTCTGTCCAATATATCAACATACATGTACACACAAACACTCACATGCATATATTCACGAGTATAGTGTTCATTAAAAATTTCAACGTAGGTACTATTACAAACTGACTTAGTTAAGGTTTATATTACTGTGAAGAGACACCATTACGATAGTAACTCTTATAAAAGAAAGTATTTAATGGGGTTGGTTTACAATTTCAGAAGTTTAGTCCATTATTGTCATGGTAGGAGGCATGGTGCTGGAGAATTGCTCAGAATTCTACATCTTGATCTGCAGGCAACCTAAGGAGATTGTGTGCTTGAGCATATAAGACCACAAAGCCCACCTTTACAATGACACTTCCTCCAACAAGGCCACACCTCTTAATAGTGTCACTCTGTGTGGGTCAAGCATTCAAACACACTGGTCTATGGGGGCCACTTCTATTCAAACCATCATATAATGAAGAAAATATCTCAATGTGTTAATCACCATAAATATGTTATATCTAGAGTTGAAAGAAATAGCTTTCCTTGGTTTCTGACAGCAAATATTTTCAGAATTTAAAGATGAAAATCAATATGTAATGAGAGAATGTAACTTACTTTTATTCATAATTTAAAAAAGGAGATTTTTTCAAAATTTATGTGCCATGATAATTTTGTTAAATTAATTATAAAAACACTGGGTAAAATGGATGACTATAGTATTAGATTATTGAAACACTCTCTTTCTCCTTTTTCCCCATGTTTTATTTTTCCTTTCTTTTTTATTTTATTTAAGTTAGAAACAAGCTTGTTTCCCATGTCAATCCCAGGTCCCTCCTCCCCTATCCTCCCCACAAGACCCTCCAGCCCCCCACCCAAACTCTACTCTGATCCCCAGGTAGGGTAAGGCCCTCCATGGTGGATCTCCAGAGTCTGTCAATTAATTCAGGCAGGGCCGAGGCCATATCACATGAGACCAGGCTGAGATAGCATCCCTCATTGTGGGATGGGAACTCAAAGTCTATTTTTATGCCAGAGATAAATACTACCCAAGGTCTCATAGATTACCTATGTCTCCTCACTGACACCCACATTCAGGGGATCTGGGTCAGTCCCATGCTTTCCACACAGCCATCAATCTGGACGGTTTCTTCTAGTGCCATGAATTTGCCTGCAAATTTCAAGATTCCATTTTTTTCTGCTGAATAGTACTCCATTGTGGATAACTAAAAATACTCATTATGTAGGTGATTTAATCTATACATTTTTCAGATCTTCATCTTCATTATTCTCCTTATGTAAAATCAAAGAATATGCTTAATTCACTCTACAATCTTCAGTTTTTCAAGTAACCATTTGTTTGAATTTGGTTTTGCACTTAGGATTATATTTATACACCTAATTCTTTTAATGTGTTGTATGGATTTTATTAATTTAAATGTGGCATATGACATATTATATAGCACTATATCTATATATTGTTTAACATTATTATTTTGAGATTTATTTACAGTAGTTATTATATTCCAGTTTGTTAAGTGCATTCCTGTATATACGAAACACTAATTTGATTAAATAATGTTATCACTTTCTGTTCTGAAGAAACCTAAATTTTCCTCAGTAAAAATTATACATTTTGCTCTTATTAAGAACATTAATCATTATATTCTTCTTGGTAAGCTATATTATATTGTTCATGGAATATAGGAAAATGATTTAAGACAGAAAAGAATAAATATTTGACAAAATGCCATAAAAATACTAAACCATAAGTGCTACAGGATTTTAAATTCTGACATTCAAGAGGCAAAGGCATGAGGATGAGTAGTTGAAAGTCATCTGCAGACACACAGTATGTGTGAGTACAACCTGTAATACTTGAGATCCTGTCCAACAAAAAAAAAAACATAAAGGAAAGAAAATAAAGTGAGAGAAAGAAAGAAAAAAAGAAAGAGAAAAGAAAATCCATATCCTCCTATGTGATATTAAGTGCAACATTGAGTGCAAAAATATATATTCAATGATTAAATTCCATTTTAATTATGTGTTTATTTAAATTAGTAACATACATACTTCAAATGTCAATCCCAGCTCTCCCCTTCTCACTCCACCATCCCCACCCCCACACCCCATCCCCAGCCCAATCCCCACATCATTCCCCAGGGAGGTTGAGACCCTCCTTGGGGGGATCTCCAGAGTCTGTCATTTCATCCAGGGCAGGAACTAGGCTCTTCCCTATGTGTCCAGGCTGAGAGAGCATCCCTCCATGTGTAATAGGCTCCCAAAGTTCATTTGTATGCCATGGTGAACACTAGTCTACCACCCAAGGCTCCAGAGATTTCTGAGGCCTCCTCACTGACACTACATTCATGGAGGCTGGATCAGTCCCCTGTTGGCCTCTTAGTCATCAGTCTGGGGTTCAAGAGCTCCCCCTTGTCCAGTCAGCTATCTTTGTGAGTTTCACCAGCACGGTCTTGACCACCTTGCTCATTACTCCTCCATCTCTGCCACTGGGTTCCCAGGGGGTCAGTTCAGTGTTTAGCTGTGAGTATCTGTCTCTGCTTCCATCAGCCATTGGATGAAGGTTCTAGGATGTCATATAAGGAAGTCATCAACCTTATCATTAGGTAGGGGCTATTAATGTAATCTCTCCACTATTACATTGTTTTCCAGTTGGTGTTTTCCTTGTACATCTCTGGAAATCTCACTAGTTTCAGCTCTCTCCTCAAAGCTATAATGACTCCAACTATTATGGTATCTCTCATCCTGGAGAGACGCTTCAGAGGTTTAGAGCCCTGACTGCCCTTCTAGAGGCCCTGAGTTCAATTCCCAGCAACTAATATACAAATTTTAAGATATTAAAAACTTTGGTTGCAGTGATATTATGTCAGTCAACAATTCAAAGACTCCAGTATTCCTGAAATAAAACTTAGAGTCACATGTGGAGATTCTAAACCATGCAAGTTCTCATACTCTTCCCTCCCATTATTACTGTTAACCATTATTACACAAAGCACCAACTTTTTATACATAGACACAGACAGGTATTCTTTTTTTTTCATTTGAATTTTACATTAACACCATTCAATTTTCACATACCTTGAAGAATAAAACTTTCTAGTAGTGTCCAATATGAAGATGACACTATGTATACAAAAATGTTAATAAAACTGCATAAATTATCACGAAGCACATATAGTACTTGGAAAATTCCAAAGAACTTTAATTTGGCTGAAGCATGAGAAAAATTTACATGTTTCTCACAGTGAGACGCCTGTGAGAGATGAGGCCCATAGGTGAGTTGAGGCTTCACTAACCAGTTCATGTATTTCCTGTTAATCCAGATTATTTCTTTTAAGTGTATTAACTATTTCTATTAGTCACTGCTGGTTCAATCTTTTACTTAGCATGTGAATAGACTATTTTTATACAAATAGTGTCATGGTAAATAACAGTCTTATACTGTTTATACTTATGAAATTATAAATACATTTAATAAAGACAAAATGTCATAAATTAGTGTGTTTTAAAGTATGTATTAAGATCACAAAGATTTATTCCACTTATTTTCATAGTGATTGAAACTTCAATGTTGTAACATTGTGCATGTGGTTAAATTAACATACACAAAGCTCATATAGGAAAATAAAACCTTGATAAAACAATGTTGTTCATTAATATCCTTAAACTTTCATTTCCCCAAAGAATAAAGTAAAAAAAGTAACATACATTAAAATAATTAACTGTTCTATATTTTTTGTTTCATTATGCCGAACATAAGCTATTATTTCAACATTACTGTGGCTTTTTTAGATTCTTGTTAGGTGAAGAATTACTCCTTTAGACAATGCTTTATCTGGTCATGAAGTAAGGCATGTCTGCTGAAGAATGAATAATAACTATTAATGGATTACTTTTTCACAGTTAAAATGCTTTTAGTAAAGACATTGTTTAAGAATGATTGAAAAAGGCCAGATCCCAGGTCTTCTCTGCCAACAAGGAGACCAGGGACCAGCTGTAAAAAAAAGTCCCTGCATCCAAGCCTGCCTTCCAGTGCCTGGGGATTGCCTGGGAACTGCACAGAGCTTCCAATGCCAGTGGGATCTAAGCACCCCAGATTCCAGGTCTTCTCTTCCAACAACGAGACCAGGAAAGCAGTAGACCCAGAAGAAGAGATGGGAAAGAGACAATACAAAAACACACTCAGGAACAGAAAAACAAATATGACACCTCCAGATTCTAGAGACTCCATACCAGCAAGACTCCAACATTCCAATGCAAATGAAGCAGAAGAGAATGACATTAAAAACACCTTCAAGAAATGATAGAGGCCCTAAAAGAGGATATAGGAACATCCCTCAAAGAAATGGATGAAAAAACAAAGCAAAATATGCAAGAAATGGAAAAAAAACAAAGCAAAAAATGCAAGAAATAGAAGAAAAATCAAACTAAAAAGGCAAGAAATGGAAGAACAAGCAAACCAAAAAATGCAAGAAATGGAACAAAGACAAAACAAAAAATTCATAAAATGCAACAAATGGATAAAAAGATAAACTGAAAATTGCAAAAACAATTCAAACAGTGCAAGGGTTAAAACCTGAAATAGAGACAATAAAAAAACCACAATCTAAAGAAAGGCTGGAAATAGAAAAGCTGGGAAAATGGTCAGGTACTACGGATACAAGCATTACAAAAATAATATAAGAGATGGAAGACAGAATCTCAGGTGTTGAAGATACACTAGGAGAAATGGATTCATCAACCAAAGAAAATCTTAAGTCCAACAAATCCTTAACACAAAACATCCAGGAAATGTGGGACACCATGAAAAGACCAAACCTAAGAATAATAGGTATAGAAGAAGGTGAAGAAAACCACCTCAAAGGGGCAGAAAACATATTCAACAGAATCATAGAAGAAAACTTTCCCAACCTTAAGATAGACATGCCAATGAAGGTACAAGAAGCTTACAGAACACCAAATAGAGTGGATCACAAAAAGAATCCCCTTGCCACATAATAATCAAGACCCCAAATATACAGAATAAAGAAAGAATATTAAGAGCAGCTAAGAAAAAAGGTCAAGTAACATATAAAGGCAAACCCAGCAGAATCACACCTGACTTTTCCATGGAATCTCTGAAAGCCAGAAGGTCCTGGATAGATATTCTACCTACACTAAGAGACCATGGATGCCAGCCCAGACTACTATAGCCAGCAAAGCTCTCAATCACTACACATGGAGAAAATAAGATATTCCATGACAAAACTAGAATCAAGCAATACGTATCCACTAACCCAGCCCTTCAGAAAGTTTTGGAAGAAAAACTCCAACCCAAGGAAGTTAACTACAACCAGAAAAACAGGTATTAGATAACCCCACTATACCAACAGCCAAAAGAACAAATGGGTGGAACTACAGACATAATTACAGCACCAACAACCATCCCAAATCAAAGAAGAATGAACAATCATTGGTCATTAATATCCCTCAACATTAATGGCCTTCACTCACCCATAAAAAGACACAGGCTAACAGAATGGATTCGAAGACAGAACCCATCCTTCTGCTTCATAAAAGAAACATACCTCACCCCCAAAGACAGACATTACCTGAGAGTTAAAGGTTGGGAAAAGATTTTCCAATCAAATGGACACAAGAAACAATCTGGGGTAGCAATCCTAAGATCTAAAAAATTAGACTATAAAATAAAATCAATCAAAAGAGATAAAGGAGGTCATTACATACTCATCAAAGGCAAAATCCACCAAGATGAAGTTTCTATCCTGAACATCTATGCCCTCAATATAGGAGCATCCATGTTTGTAAAAGAAATATTACTAAAACTTAAATCACATATAAAGACCCACACACTTATATTGGGAGATTTCAACATACCACTCTCACCATTAGACAGGAATACCAGACAGAAACTCAACAAAGAAGCAAAGGGTCTAATAGAAGTAATGACCCAACTGGGATGAACAGACATCTATAGAACATTTCATCCACATAAAAAAAGAGTATACCTTATTCTCACCACCACATGGAACCTTCTCAAAAATAAACCACATACTTGGCAACATATCAAACCTCAGCAGCTATAAAAAAAAATTGGAATAACTCCATGTATCTTATCAGACCACCATGCGTTAAAATTAGAATTCAACAACAACACAAATTGCAGAAACCCTACAAACTCATGGAAATTGAATAATTCACAACTGCATCATTCCTGGGTCAAAGAAGGAATAAAAAAAGAAATTAAAAACTTCCTAGAATTCAATGAGAATGAAGACACAACATAACCAAACCTATGGGACACTTTGAAAGCAGTGCCATGGGGATGTTCATAGCACTAAGTGCCCACATGTATGTGCCCTCATGAAGAAACTGGAGAATAGTTATACTAGAGAATTAAGAGCACAGCTGAAAGCTCTTGAACACAAAGAAGCAAACTCCCCCAGTAGGAGTGGACGCCAGAAAATAATCAAAATGAAGTCTGAAATCAATAAAGTAGAAACCAGGAAAACAATGCAAAGAATCAATGCAACAAAGAGTTGGTTCTTTGAGAAAATCAACATGATAGACAAACCTTTGTCCAAACTTACCGAACAGCAGAGTGTGAACATGCAAATTAATAAAATCAGAAATGAAAAGGTGGACATAACAATGGACCCTGAGGAAATTTAGAGAATCATCAGATCATACTTTGAAATCCTGTACTCCACAAAATTGGAAAATTTAAAGGAAATGGATGACTTCCTGTATAGTTATCACTTGCCAAAATTAAATCAAGAACAGGGAGGCAATTTAAATAGACCTATAACACCTATGGAAATGGAAGTAGTCATAAAAAGTCTCGCACCCAAAAAAAGCCCATGTACAGATGGCCTCAGTGCAGAATTCTACCAGAAATTGAAAGAACAGCTTATACCAATTCCTCTCAAGGGATTCTACACAATAGAAGCACAAGGGCCTTTGCCAAACTCTTTCTATGAGGCTTAAATAACCTGGATCCCCCAGCCACATGAAGACACAACTAAGAAAGAGAACTTCAGACCAATATCCCTCATGAACACTGATGCAAAAATACTCAATAAAATACTGGCAAATCAGATCCAAGAACACATCAAAACAATCATTCACCACGATCAAGAAGTTTTCATCCCAGGGATGCAGGGATGGTTCAACAAACGAAAATCCATCAGTGTAATCCACCATATAAACAACCTGAAAAACAAAAATCACATGATCATCTAGTTGGATGCTGACAAAGCCTTTGACAAAATCCAACACCCCTTCATGATAAAGGTCTTGGAGAGATCTGGGATAACAGGAATATACCTAAACATAATAAAAACTACATACAGCAAACCAACAGCCAACATCAAAATAAATGGAAAGAAACTCAATGCAATTCCTCTAAATCAGGAACAAGACAAGGCTGTCCACTCTCTCCATACCTTTTCAATATTGTACTTGAAGTTCAAGCCAGAGCCATACGACAACAACAGGGGATCAAGGGGATACAAATTGGGAAGGAAGATGTCAAACTTTCACTGTTTGCAGACGATATGATAGTTTACATAAATGACCCAAAGAACTCTACCTGGGAACACTTACAGCTGAATAACACTTTCAGCAATGTGGCAGGCTACAAGATCAACTCAAGAAAATCAGTAGCCCTACTATATACAGTTGATAAAAGGGTTGAGAAAGAAATCAGAGAAACATCACCCTTTACAATTGCCAGAAACAACATAAAATACCTTTGGGTAACACTAACCAAACAAGTGAAAGACCTGTATTGCAAGAATTTTGAATCTTTAAAGAAAGAAATTAAAGAAGCTCTCAGAAAATGGAAAGATCTCCCATGCTTTTGGATAGGTAGGATCAATGTAGTAAAAATGGCAATCCTGCCAAAAGCATTCTACAAATTCAATGCAATCCCCATTAAAATCCCAGCACAATTCTTCACAGACCTTGAAAGAACAATAATCAATTTTGTATGGAAAAATCCGGGAGCCTTCATCCTGTGACTGATGGAAGCAGAGGCAAACACACAACTAATCACTGAATTGAACCCAAGGAACCCAGTGACAGAGAGGAGTGATGAGCAAATTGGCAAAGAATGGGCTGGCAAAACCAGCAGAGACAGGTGATCTGAACAGGGGAGTGCTCTTGGACCGCAGACCGACAGTGGGGAGGCCAGCATGGGACTGATCTGGACCCCCCCAAATGTGAGTGTCAGTGAGAACGCCTGGGCAACCCATGGGGCCCTGAGCTGTGGATCAGTGTCTATCCCTGGTATACAAACTGTCTTCATGTGCCTATAGCACAAAGAGAGATGCTCTCTCAGCCTGGACTCTTAGGGGAGTGCCTTGACCCTACCAAGAGTAAAATGACAGACTCTAGATATCCCCTATGTGGAAGGATTTGGCAATAGGGTGGGAGGGAGGGGGGGAAGGGGAGTGCGGGAATAGGGGAGGGAGAGGGAACTGGGATTGACATGTAACAAACAAGCTATTTAAAATTAAAATAAAAAATGATAAAAAAAGACCCAGGATAGCCAAAATAACCCTCTTCAACAAGGCAACGTCCGGAGGCATCACCATCCCTGACTTCAAGCTCTATTATAGAGCTACAGTCCTGAAAACAGCTTGGTATTAGCACAAAAATGGACAGGTAGACTAATGGAATCTAATTGAAAACTCTGATATTAACCCACACATGTATGAACATCTGATCTTTGACAAAGAAGCTAAAAATATACAATGGAAAAACGAAAGCATCCTCAACAAATGGTGCTGGCATTACTGGTGGCTGGCATGTAGAAGAATACGGATCGATCCATGTTTATCACCCTGTCCAAAACTTAAGTCCAAATTGATCAAATACCTCAACACAAATCCAGCCACACTGAACCTCTTAGAAGAGAAAGTGGGTGGTAACCTTGAAAGAATTGGTACAGGAGTCAGCTTCCTGAACATAACACCACTAGCAAAGACAGTGAGATCAACAATTAATAAATGGGACCTCATCAAACTGAGAAGCTTCTATTAAGCAAAGGACACAGTCAGAAAGACAGAATGGGAAAAAAGTCCACTAACCCCACGTCTGACAGAGGGCTGATCTCCAAAATTGACAAAGAACTCAAGAAGCAAGTCTCCAAAACACCAAAGGATCCAATTAAAAAGTGGGCTGCAGAACTAAATAGAGAATTTTCAATAGAGGAGACTAAAATGGCTGAGAGGCACTTGAGAAAGTGCTCAACATTCTTACCATCCGGGAAATTGAAATCAAATCAACTCTAAAATAGCATCTCACTCCTGTCAGAATGGCTAAAATCAAAAATACCGAGGACAGTTTATGCTGGAGAGGATGTGGTAAAATAGGAATAGTCCTCCATTGCTGGTGGGAGTGCCAACTTGCTCAGCCTATTTGGAAATTAGTATGAAGATTCCTCAGAAAAATGGGAATAAAACTACCACAAGACTCCACTGTTCGGCACACATCCAAAAAATGCCCATTCATACAACAAGGATGTCTGTTCCACTATGTTCATAGCAGCATTATTTATAATAGCCAGAACTTGGAAGCAACGTAGATGCCCCTCAACGGAATAGTGGATAGAGAAAATGTGGTACATTTACACAGTGGAGTACTATTCACCCAAAAAAAAACAATGGAATCCTGAAATTTGCAGGCAAATGGATGGCACTAGAAGAATTCATCCTGAGTGAGGTAACCCAGTCACAAAAAGAGAAACATGGCTTGTACTCTCTCATATATGGATCTTAAACATAAATCTGGGGAGTGCCAGCCTTCAATCCTATGGCCAGACAGTCTGGGAAACAGAACCTTCATTCAGTGGCTGATTGGAAGCAGAGGCAGACTCCCATGGCTAAGCACTGAGCTGAACTCAAGAAATCCAGTGACAGAGAGGGAGGACTGATGACCAAAGTGATTAAGACTGGGCTGGTTTAACCCCCAGAAACAGCTGACCTGACAGGGTTACCTCTTGAATCCCAGGCTGATGCTGGGAACCCGGCATGGGACTGATCAAGCTCCCCTGAATATGGGTATCAGTGAGGAGGCCTAGGTAATCTATGGACTTTGGACTCCCCTCCAACAATAAGAGAGGCATTCTCACCCTGAACTCTTGGGGGAGGTTCTAGGCCCTTCCCTGAATGAAATAACAGACTATGGACACCTACATGGAGGGCCTCTCCTTCCTTGGGGAAATGAGGGGTTATGGGGGAGGGTGGGAGGTCATGGGAGGAGGGGCGGGAAATGGAGAGGGACCTGGAATTGACATGTGAAGCATGTCAATTTAAATTTAAATTTAAAAATAAAAAAGACATTAAAAAATGATTGAAATAACAAATGGTGCCAGTCAAACTGGAGAGCTAGCTATGTGTAGAATGAAACTTGATCTTTTCCTTATACTCTGCAAAAAACAACACCAAATAGATCAAGGACCTCAAAATAGGACCTGATATGACAAGACTGAAACTAGGGAATACATTTGATCTTATAGGCACAAGACAAGGCCTGCAGACTGTAGTAACACAGATATTAAGGCAAACTTGACAAGTGAGAACACATGACATTAGATGTTTCTGTATAACAAACAACAGCATTATTTGAACAATGAGGCAGCAGAAGAAACAACTTTACCAGCTCTACATTTGACAGAGAGTTGGTGAGTATAAAATTAACAACAACAACAGCAAAAATTCAACATCAAGGAAATAAGTGTTTAAATGTGAAAATGGGATATATGAATTCTCCAAATATTAAATATAAATTTCTGAGAAAAATCCATGTGGTGAGATCTTTCTTGCACAGATAAAGCCTGTCTGGGGATCAGAGAATGGAGTTTGCCACTAGCTAACCATAGGCGTCTGGAGGTCTCTACAGACAGACAGGAAGCAATGTAGTTGGGCAGAAACAACATATAAACAGGGATAAACAGGAAATCATGCTCTTCTCTGCAGAGACACTTAGCAGGTAAGGTGTTCTGTGACTTCCTCCTTCTCTATGATCTCTCAGCATTTCTCTCTATATCTGACTCTGTTTTTATTATCATCTAGACCAATTAATAAATCATATTACACATCCTTTTACATTTATTTTGTTGGTTTTATGTGTACTCATGTTTTGCCTGCATGTATGTCTGTGTACCATATGTGTGCCCAGTGTACATGGATGTCAGATAAGGTGTCAGATCCCCTAGCACTGGAGATATAGAAGGTTGTAGGCTATCATGCCAGTGCTGGGAATTAAACTGGGATCCTCTAGAATAGCATCCTGTGAGCTATCGTAACCACTGAGCCATCTTTACTGACCAACTAAACATTTTAAAATATCATCAGGGTGTTTAAGAATAAAGGAAATGCAGATGTAAACTACTTTGAGCTTTACTGTTATTTCCATCGGAAATAGACAAGTTAAGTAGAAGAGCAGAATGAATATGAAGAAGTAGGAAGGAGGAAGAAAAGGAGGGGTAGGAGGATGAGGATGAGGAAAATAAAATAATAAAATAAAATGACAGCCTATCTGTAGACACTTGGATCGAGATTCACTGGACTAGGCTCAATATAGGTTGATGTAATTTTATTAAGGGAGACAGCACTTACACAAGAAACAGATGACTGCCACAAGTTCCCTCTCCAAGGATTCACACAGGCTGCTTTCTGCAACAAGACAAGAACCAAGAGTGCAAGCTTGGTTCCTGACCCCCAACGTAATCCTACCCTCTGTCATGTCCACACCTGTGACCATGTCCAAATAGGTATGGTCAGAGCTACAGATGTGGGGGGTGTATATCTTATTACAATTCACTTTTTAGTCTGAAGAAAAACATTTAGACTTAATAGAAAATTGTATACAAAGATCGCAAATATCAAGTATGCTCTAGGTGAAGAAAAAAATATATAAGAGCATACACACTTAAGACTTATTGCCAGTGAAGCAACCACAGCAAATGGCAAGAACTACACCTATCCTTACCCAGAGAGGAAGGAGAAACAACTATTCACTGCTGGAAGGAGTACAAACTAGATAACTGCTACTGAACTTAGTATCGTGTTGCCTCAGAAGCTAGAAATAGATCTCCTTTATAATCCAACTATAACACTCTTGGGACCATACCTAAAAGCTACTGCATTTTCACAGAGTTATTTTTCCTTTCTATTTTCCTTTCTATTTTTCTCCTGCTGTTCTACTCACAAGAGCCAGGATGGAAACAGCCTAGATGTCCATCAACTGATGAATAGATACTAAAAATTTCATACATTTATACAACATATACTTTATGATGTACATATATAGTAATATTCAGTTGTTAAGATAAATGGAATCATGAAAATTTCATGGAAATGATGAAACTGAAAATACATAATTTTGAATGAAATAATCCAAATTCATAATTAAAATGACAGTTTTACTCTTATCTTGAATGTTAGCTTTGTATGATCAGATATATGTTTCATTCTGAATTCCCATAGAGATTATGGAGTTACTAAGGAACCCTGGGTCATTTCTCTAAGCAGACAGGAAACACAACTAAATGATCAATAGGGTTTATGTACAAGAATTTCACAGAAAAGGATAAATTGGGGTGAGAGAGGAGAGGACAAGCTAGAGGGACTATGAAGACAGATAACTGACATTGATAATCTCTTCAAAAAGCCATAATACTATAGAAGCTTCCTAAAATACATACATATATGAAAATAAATCTAATGGCAATTATTCTACAATGGGGTAAAAGACCACATGGGAGTAAATAAAAGTTCCAATACAAAACATGTGTTACCTCATCGAGTTATTGACTAATGAGAGCCTCAAGCTAGTTTTCTGTTGTCAGTGTTGTCTGTTACTCTCCAGAACGTGATGGTAAGACCAAATTGATGATGATATCACATACCGGTTTCATAGAAAATGGAAAAATAAATTTGTTATTTACCTGGATGCTTCATATTTTCTAGGTAGGTTTTAGAGTGCTGGAGGATGCAATGTGTTGGGAGTTGTGCAGCCTAGTCTCAAATCAGCATATGACTACCTGTCCAATGGGTTTCCTTGGGGCAATGCACCTGTGAAAATGGACTCTCACTTGGCAAGGACCAGTAGTCCATGGGACAGTATATGGATTTACAAACTTGGTGCAGCTTGCAGATTCTTTTCTCTCTCATTCTATTGGTGATCCTTTGGGTTATTTTTAGTTTTACTTTGTCAGTCACACATGCAACAGCTGCAACTTTCCCTGGAAATTCTGTTCTTTCTCAAATATCTGAAATTATTAACTACAACTCCCAATCCTAGTAACTTTTCAGACTTAATAGAGAGAGGTAGGTACATATAAGAAAACAATGTTTCACAGTTTTAGAAAATAGAATAAAGCACACATACACAGAATAGTAAAAAAGTCTCAGGAAAACACATAGTGATAACTATGGAGGTTAAGTTGCCTAGACACCAAATATATAGAATCAATAGTAAGACTTGGTATGCACCAATGGGAAAAATGCAGTGTAAAAAATGGTATGGAAAGATCCATCTTTACCACACACAAGAACTTACATTGGTGAAAGAAGTATAGTATAGTAAGATTGGAAAAGTATTCCTTATCAAAGTCTGCCTTTACAGAGAGATTGAGACATTGGAATTTCTTGTAGAAATTGAATATTGTTGTCCTTAGAGTATTGTGCCCATGTCTATTATTTTTAACTCTGTAATCCCAAGTTGTTGTCAGCTGTTAGAGAAGGGCATGTCTGGATAGATATTTAGTTAAGCCTGTAAAAATGCTGAACTCTATTTCTAGGATAATGTTATGTAGGGGTAAGGTGTACTTGATGAAACATGAGGTGGACCAATGGGGTCTTTCACAATAATTGCAATGTATTACTTAAAATAACATGTACCCTAAATGTCCACAATAGGAGCCAATAAAAAATCTATTCAGGAAACCCTTTGAAGAAAATTTCTGTTTAAGTGTAAATAAAGATGGCTCAAGCTATTCAAGGGCTCTTGAATACAATCCACTTGGTGGTCAGAAGTTTTTTTATTTAATT
The DNA here is from genome assembly GCF_017639785.1 of Mesocricetus auratus. Taxonomy (NCBI): domain Eukaryota; kingdom Metazoa; phylum Chordata; class Mammalia; order Rodentia; family Cricetidae; genus Mesocricetus; species Mesocricetus auratus. The sequence goes on from NW_024429190.1 coordinate 61,912,594, forward strand.
AATGTTTATTTAAATTAAAAACCAATCTTATTTTTCACACCAATCCCATTTCCATCTTCCTTCTGTCTTCCCATTCCCCCCACCATCTACTCCTTAGGGAGGGTGAGGCCTCCCATAAGGGATCATCAAGGTCTGTCACATCATTTAGGGCAAGACTGAGTATCCCCCCAACCCCATATCTATTGAGAAAATATCCCTCCATAGGGACTGAATTCCAAAAGTCCATTCATGCACTAGGGATAGATACTGGTTCAACTGCCAGTGGCCCATAGACTGTTCAAATCCTCCACCTGACACCCACATTCAAGGGGCCTGGTTCAGCTTAGGCAGGTTTCCCAGCTGTCAGCCTAGAGTCCATGAGCTCCCATTCCTCAGGTCAGCTGTTTCTGTGAGCTTCCCCAGCATGGTCTTGACCCCTTTGCTCATCACTCATCCCTCTCTAAAACTGGATTCCAGGAGTTCAACTCAAGATTAGCTGTGAATCTCTGCTTCTGTTTCCATCAGCTACTAGATAAAGGTTCTCTTGCATTGATGTCACTCCCCCATCTCAGAACCTGAACCCAAGCTGCAGCTGAACCCCAGCAGCTATGTATACTACCAGTAGAGAAAAAGAAATTATTAGTCTCACTCAATTGGAAACCCTTCAAGCTATCATAAAGTTTGATCTGACATATTATCCTCAGTGGGACAATAGTGGCAAGTAAATTTGGGAAGTAACTACTCAATTTTTGATTGGATGTAAGACCTTCTGAAGGGACCACTGTGGTCACATAAATCCTTATGTCCTTTAGGAGATCCTAATACAATAATTCCCCTAAATAGACATAGTATTGAAATGACTCCTACTGACTTACTACTATACCCATACAAAAATAAATTTCTCAACTCTCATCAAGAAACCTCTTCTGGCATCAGAAGGCGGTTAACACAGAGGTCCTCAATAGGTCAACTTGCAAAGAATAAGAGACTGTATATATCATATACCCACATTTCATAGCCTTCCCCACAGCCTTATGAATCTTCATGGGAGAAAAGATGCCCACATTCTAAGAATCAGGCCTAGAGGATGACTAAGATAAAACACAGTTTTAGGGCACAATGGGGCAGCTATAAAGATAAGGACAGCATAAACAAGACTTGTACAAGTTCAAGCCATAGAAAGCATGCCAGCATGGAAGGGAGAGGGGCATACCTGAAACCCCAGAGCTAGCTAAGGAGTTACTGATGTTTGACAAAAGATAGTAAACTTTCATTAATGACTTGACCCCCAATAGGTCTACTGCACTCCAGGACTAGCCACATTCTCAAGAGTGGCTTTGCAATATGAATTACACCTGATTGGGAAAAACAAAACAAACAAAATTTATAGCTGGATGGGTGGGAAGGTGAGTATGTCTATGGCAAGAGTTGGAGGATGAAGGTGATAATTACAGCATATGAAATATTCCAAGAATTAAAATAAAAATTAAAAGTTGCTCGCAAAAGATTTATCAGAAAGAAACTATATTTGAACTTCATTTAACTGAGAATCAAAGTCATTACAAGTATCTCTGACTAAGTGCCAGTTTGCTAAGTTGCATTATAATTTACACTCTGACACCCAAGTACTGGATTTTGCCCATCTATGAAGAGATGCCACTGGTTCTTCCTGCAGACACCATTTACAGATCTAGGGATCTTTGTAAAGAGGGAATTACAGACAGTGCCAATCCATGAATTTCTAAATGATAAAGTATGAACATAGGGAAGAGACCCATGTAGATCTATCGCACTTACAATGCAAGAATTGTTCCCAATCCTCATATTGTGGTGAAGAGTCATACATTTGAAATGCAATGCTGCATGTTGGTTAAGCAAAATACCTTTAATTCTATATTAAACAGCTATATAGAAATTATTAATAAATTTTGGCTAATGGAGCCCTAGTGGGTTTGGATTTTATCCTTATTTGTTTTTTTTTCTATTTCAATTTGTTTTAGTTTGTTTTTTGTTTATTTTCACAAGCTTTCCCTTTACATAAAAGGTTCTGGTACATCTTTCTCTGCCTTTCAAAAGAAGCTTTCTATAGAAGCTTTTCAGGGGATCCAGTCTCTCAAACAGGTAATTTTAATAACCTAATTAGCTTGTCTGAGTGCTTCACCATTACAATGAGAGACAATATGTAAACACCCAGGCTGTCACCTGAACACTCAGCATAGACAAATTTGCATTTGAATAGTTGCCAGAATGTATTTTTTTGCTTTTGAATCCACTGCATCATGCATTCTTTTAGTCTTTTGTAAAAGAAATATCTGCAGCAAAATTGTAGAAAGCCTTGTTAGTTCGTTTTTTAATGAATAACACCCTTTGGCATTCTCTTTGATAATCATGGTTTGCTGGAATGAACAGTGTATACTTCTCTTTTTGGATTACTGCAGCCCTTTTCAAGTTGGAATATGCCTTGGGGTAAAATAGAGGGCTAGCCATTTGTACACAGGAGGGAAAGTAGTTAGGTGAATGCCAAAATAGAAGTATTGGGGTGCATAACAAATTTACTTATTAGAGACTGGGGACTAAATGGAGATTATCCATAAAATAATATTTTAAAAGGATGTCAAGATAAACGTATTGTCCTTTCATATAATCATATAACGGGAATAAGAAAATTAGGTAGTCTTCTAAATAATGGAAATACTAACTTCTATACTATTTTTTTCCTTTCTAAAATTTTTCATAGTCAATTTTAAGTTGTTTTAATAACTACATACTTAATTAGTATAACGGTCTAGTTAAGGTATAGTAAAAACTTCACAAACAAAAAGAAACCTCAATAAGTGATGAAAATCAAACATAAAATAGGCTCTAACTTAAGGATCTCTATCAGAGTAATCAAACAAGTGTACAGCTAACTATGATTTAGGATGATTGAAGTAATAAAAGGAGACGCTTAGCAAGTGAAATTACAGTGAAATAGAGACAGTAATTAATTTTGCATGGGGGGCATCTGGACTATTTTTCAAAGTGAGAATCATCTGAATTGAGAATGCCTTTACTGGTTTGTGGCAGGTGGATAGGAAAGTGAAAACATTGTAATAGGGGGACAATGATGGAGAAATTCTAGGTAGCACAGATAAGGAAGGCTAAGAATGAGGTCTAGATGAGTCCATGGAGATGGAAATAGATATGTCTGGGAAACAGATGTCAATCAGAGCCTATAACTTCTTAAATCTAACTGGGTAGATATACCTTCTGAAATATGCAACTGGGGATCAGTGAACTGTTGAAGAGTGGGAATGACATCAATATAAGCAAAATGAGAGTGTTAAGGTTTATGGAAGAATACATAAAGTTTCTGTTTCCTTTAAATATTCAGTCCATTACAAAGGAGTGTGAGTCAAGTAAGTTTGGAAAGCTGCACATTTAATTTATTTTCTTTTTATCCTCTTTCCTTTCCCATTTTTTTGGGGGGAGGAGGTAATTAGGAGTCTATTCAAAATGAGATAGCATCTTACTGACCCTGATACGTCATTTTAGATTTAAAAAGGCTCATTTATGTGCAATTTAAATGATAAACCCTATGTTAAAATATTTATTTACTGCATGCACATTGTCCTTTCATATAATCATATAACGGGAATAAGAAAATTAGGTAGTCTTCTAAATAATGGAAATACTAACTTCTATACTATGTTTTTCCTTTCTAAAATTTTTCATAGTCAATTTTAAGTTGTTTTAATAACTACATACTTAATTAGTATAACGGTCTAGTTAAGGTATAGTAAAAACTTCACAAACAAAAAGAAACCTCAATAAGTGATGAAAATCAAACATAAAATAGGCTCTAACTTAAGGATCTCTATCAGAGTAATCAAACAAGTGTACAGCTAACTATGATTTAGGATGATTGAAGTAATAAAAGGAGACACTTAGCAAGTGAAATTACAGTGAAATAGAGACAGTAATTAATTTTGCATGGGGGGCATCTGGACTATTTTTCAAAGTGAGAATCATCTGAATTGAGAATGCCTTTACTGGTTTGTGGCAGGTGGATAGGAAAGTGAAAACATTGTAATAGGGGGACAATGATGGAGAAATTCTAGGTAGCACAGATAAGGAAGGCTAAGAATGAGGTCTAGATGAGTCCATGGAGATGGAAATAGATATGTCTGGGAAACAGATGTCAATCAGAGCCTATAACTTCTTAAATCTAACTGGGTAGATATACCTTCTGAAATATGCAACTGAGCATACTGCTTTTGGAGGCCAGAAGATCGTGTTGAGTCTATTGAAGTTGAGTTGAGTATATTGAGTTCCAGGCAGTTGTAAACTGCTATGTGGGTGCTTGGTATTGAGTGGGGTCCTTTCCTCTTAACCACTGATCTGTCTCTTCAGCCTTTAAACCACTTAAAAATGAAAGAGCATCATTTGATTTTTGGTAAACAGATGCAGTCATGCATGTTTATGAAATCACTGAACAATAAATTTTGATATTGGAGTACATAATTTTAAGACATCAGGGAAATGAATGTTTATCCTTTAAAAATATTATTCTATTATGTATTATTAAACATTTGTAAAATTTCAAGAAAGTTACAGCAGGACATTAAAAAACTTTATGTCTGTCTGAACACAGGCAAAAATACCTATAAAATTAGCCCTTTCTCTAAAGACAAAATCCTCACTCAATTCTTTTCTAGTTCATCTGACACTAGACAACCACTAAGCTAATCAACGTACATCTGGTTTTGTGTTCCTAGAGTTTCTTAAAACTGAGATCACGTAATCGATAATCATCCAGCTCTGCCTGTCCATATCACCTTTTTTAACCACTTATCCCATTTTTTGCTTTAAATTATTTTGTGACACCCTTGTCTCTTCTACTTTCTCTACTAGTATTTGTAATGGCATGAAGTGATATGTTTAGATCTTTGACTTTCTGTCAGTCTAGTCTCCTATTACAAACTCATGATAATCTGCTTTCATATATTACATCCTGATTGCAGTTACCCTTCCTCAATTCCTCCCAGTCACCCGATCGTATCTTCTCTCCCCCAGCTCCACTCCTATTCTGTTTCCCATTCAGGACAGAGATTTTAGTACATGTATTATGGACAGCATAAAATTTTGCTTTTCAAAATTCAGTATTCACTTGATTAGAATGCCAGTCTCTTTGTGTGTTCTTATCCATATCACTGGGGCTTTATTTTCCTTGATTGTTAGATTGCTTCTTATCCTACTTATTCACTCTCTGCCATATTCTTGACATAGCATCCTCACTGAACTTCCACCTAAGGTAATGGACAGACAGACTCAGATCATCTTGCTTCTGTCCTCCCAGGTGCGCTGGGGTTTCCCTGTTCACACAGCCATACCTGATTATGTACATGGATGTGTGGGCTCTGAACTCAGGTCTTCATGCTAGATCAATGAGTGCTCTTACTCACTGATCTGAGGCTTCGTCCCTTGGGTGTACTTTTTAAAAGCTGAATTGCAACTTTTTTGGTATAGCCACAGTAAGTACAGCTCTTGAGCCCAACTATGTAATCAATGATAATTCCTCACTTTCTTACTCCCTTATCCTGGTCCTGGGCTATGTATACTAATGTCTTTTCATATTAACTAATTCATTTTACTAAGATCTGTTATCAGTGGAGTTTGTTAAGTAGAGGTTTCATATTGCAAGTTCTACTTTTAAATCTAGAATTTCTACTTATTTTCTTCACATTAGTCTGTTATGATACTGCTGTTTTGTTATTAATCATCATGTGTGTAGTTTTTCTAAATCATGTGGTGCTTTTTGTTTTTCCTTAGTATGCCTCATAAATTGTTTATTTCCTCTATGATTAACAAGTGGTGTATGAAAGTAATAATAAAAATATTGTATTTACTCTCAAAGTCTGTTTGTCCAGAGGGCTCTGTTTTTGTGGTGATAATTTGCTGTAAACTTCAATGACTTCAAAATAAACAATAAAGAAAATAATTAAAATTTCCTAAATCAAATGAGACAATTGGTTTTCTGTAAAAAAGATGATTGTCTAAATATAAATATTTTCTATTATGGAAAAGCATTTAACAAAAAAACATTTTAAAATGATACACTTACATAAATAGTTCAAAATATAAATAGATATGTGCATGCAAACTAATGAATGCCATCAGAAATGCTCATTAGTTTGTATGAGTGTGTTATATAAGCATGGGCCAAGCCACCAATATGAATGTGTGTGTGTGTGTGTGCGTGCATGTGTGTGTGTGTAAAACTTTCTCAAGTCTATTTTTCACCAGCTTGTCACTGTGTTCTGCATAACAGAAGAATGAAATTGTAGGCTACATTTTCTTAGTTCTTTTTCCAGCAGACATGATTGCTAGGTTAAATCAATAGAAAGGAACAGTAAGAGATTACAGGGTGGAAATAAAAAAGGCAACCAGACAATTCCTCTTCATTTCTCTGACAGCTCACACATTACCCGAGAGCCCCAGGGAGGACTAGACAGACCTACACAGTGGTTCCAGCAGCCTTTCTGATTTGCTCAGGTGTCAGTGTTGCTATGTCAGTGTTCTCAGTAACATATTTGGAATGTACAGTGCCTTCTACTGATTCTGACCAAAACTGTCTGAGGGTGTGATGTGGTATCTACAACAAAAATGAATTGAACCGAAGACACATGGATGGTGATAGTACTAGAGGTAGTAGTTTAACAAAGACAAAAATGTATTCCCAAGAGTATAAGTGGGCTAGGGAGCTGTGCAAAAGATAGAAAGCGTTAAGAAGCTCCATATCACATGGGTTCATTTATTCATAGGTCATTGATATGGTCCCAGGCTTCTTCTATGTATCTCAGAGCTTCTTTTCTGCTTTGTACACGTGATTCTAAGGTGAAAGATTACCAGGCTTTTAACTAGCTGTTTTCCTCCACATACACTGATGTCTGTCTTTCCAAGTCCTTTTTCTCCTGATGTAGTGTCATGATCATCATGACATGTTTCTTTTGCTTCTAACAATTGATATTCATATCTAAGCAGGTGCTGGACACCCCAGTATCTTAAAATTTCTTCACAGACATTCTATTCAATTACTTAAAGATATTATTATTATTAAGCAATCATGCAAATGAACTCCATAGCAAAGGATAATCAAAAATCCATAGGTTCTACTTTGGCTTTCATTCTCTTGTTTTTCTTCATTTTATCTGTTTGTCTTCTCTTCATATTTTCAACATTTTATTGGGAACAGTCTATTTTGAGAAACAACAGGAAACACTAGTTTTTAAAAATGTTATCATCATCATCATCATCATAGTTCCTACTTTGCATCCAGACCAAAGTTTCTCTTCCATCCTTTCCTCCCAAGCTGTCCTCTTTATCTTTTGTCGGTGCCTCCACAATTCACTCCTCCATTTCTATTCAGAAAAGGGTAGGCCTCCCATAGATATCAACCAAACATGGCACATCAGATTGCAACAACTAGACATCTCACTTCATATTAAGACTTGATAAGTTAACCCAGTGTGAGAAATATGGTCTCAAAGGGCAGCAAAAGAGTCAGAGACAGGCCCTGCTCCCACTGTTAGGAGTCACATAGGAAGACCAAACTACACAATTGTAACATATATACAGAGGGCCTAGATCAGCCTCATGCAGACTCTTTTTTGGTTCAGCCTCTGCAAGCCTCTATGATCCCAAGTTAGTTGATTCTGTGGGTTTTCTTGTGGTGTTCTTGACTTCTCTGACTCTTACAATCCTTCCTCTCTAGTTTCCTCAGGAGTTCCTGTGCTCAGCTTAATGTTTGACTGTGGGTTTTTGCATCTGAGGAAACACAAGTTTTAATTAATTACTTCATTTCTTTACCACTGAATTTTAAAGGATTACATAAATGATTTTCTTCATCACTTTACAAGAAATTGTACTGAAAAAATAGAGAATAAATAACAAATTGTCTTTATCTTTTAATTAAGGGTGCTTGAAACACAACCAAGGGCATGATGTACATTAGAAAGGGGAAAATATCTAAATTAGATAATCTCAGCTCTTTGAACTAGTCTTGGGAAAACACATCCTAAGAGAAGAGTTCATTTACAAATATTAATACACAGAATAAGAATCAAGAAAACAAGAATGTAAAAGATAAAATTAATCAACATTATTATTAAGTTCTAAATAATTTTATAAGAACTTACAAACATTACATTCATATTTCCAAGTGTATTTTCAAACTCCTCACATGTTTCCAGTGATCAAATAGAATATAATAGGATATAAAAGAATGATTAGAACAAATTTTATTGTAAATTATGAGCTAAACCTCCTTCTTTAATCATGATGTATATGCTTATATTTTAACTATACATCAGGTTATCTACAATGTTGACTTGCAGTCATTTTAGATAGTACATTATTCATTAGTGCATTTTAGGTAGTACATTATTCAATGCAATAAAATAGAAAAGAAATGATTATCTAAGCAAGGAAGAATCTATGGAATATCAGAATGGGCTAATGGAAGGCACTGAATTCTTTAAACTTTACCATATAATTATATGTTCCTTTGAACATAGAGTTTAGATTTCTTTAACATAATTATAATTTGAGAATCATCTCAATATTTTCATAACATTAAAATTTTAAAGATATTATAAGTTGTATGTTTAAAGCTACACAAATAATGGTTAATATTTAACCCTATCTTATTCAAACATTACTTTCTCAATGCAAGATACTCTTCAACATACAGAGGCAACTAAACATCGTGATTTTGATTTTTTTAATCTTTTATAGTTTTGATTTCTAAAAATACAATATAGGAAGAACACCTTCTTAAAAGCTATATTGAAGCTGAAAAGAAATTATTCTTAGAAAGTTAAATTGGTACTCATAAAGACTTTTAATAGTACATCACAGAAGCATGATTCTTATACACAGTAAACAACGATGAAATTACAATAACTCATTTCAGATATTCATTATTTAGTACTTTGTAAATATTCATAATGTTAAAGGAAGAACTAAATCATCAACTTTACAAATGACTGTTCATTTTTTACTTACCATTAATTAAATATTTAATAAGTGTGTTCCTGATATTGACATAGAGATGAGTAACTGATAAAATAAATTTTAGCTTTACTTCAGAGGGCTCTTATATTTACTTCCTCAGGGCCATAGGCATGTTTGCATTTGTATGGAAGAAGTCTGAAGAAATAAATATCAGTAAGTCCAGGGGCAGTGTAATCTACAAGAGAGATTTCATTAAAGTAAAACATCTACAGTGTATTTGGTTTGTAAGATTTCCTTCTAACCTAAACAATCTAAGTAGAATTTTGATTATATTCCCAAACCAATAAATGGAACTGGTAAATGGAGAAGGAGGAATAAAATTATAAGGAATGAAATGATATATTTCAAGTATGGTAGCTACTTAAATGAAACTGCTTCATGCTATAATAATGAAAGTTATCATTCAGAGTTTCTAGCCTGCTTGTAGAGGCAATCAAAAAGGCTGTTTCTATCGAAGAAAATGTCCTTTTATATACAAATGAGAATACGAGACTTTTCACAGGAACAAAAACAAAACTGAAGTCTGCCAGAGTATTCTATCTGTTCATGTAATGATCATTTATACTTGTAACTAACATTTTAAACTATACTGAATATGACGTTAATTTAGTTATTTAATTTAAATTTTCACATGCTGAGAATAAGATCCAATACCTTACATATTCTAGGCTAGTGCTCTATATATGATAGCTACATACCCAGTACTCAGAGTTTTGAGACAGAATTTCCATATATAATGTAAACTGGTAAAAGTTGCTATGAACTCAGGCTGATCTCAATTGATAACCCTCCTGTTTCATTTTCCCAAGAATTACGATTATAGGTAAGTACTACTATGATCATTTTTAAAACTTTTTTTAATTACTTTAATTTTAAATAGCATGCTTCACATGTCAATCCCAGTTCCCTCTCCCTCCCCTCCTCCCGCACTCACCTACCATCCCTCCCAGCCTCCCACCCTATCCCCACTTCATTCTACATAGAGGATATCCAGAGTCTGTCATTTCACTCAGGGCAGGGTCCAGGCACTCCCCTAAGAGTCCAGGTGGAGAGAGCATCCCTCTTTGTGTTATGGACACACAAAGTCCATTTGTATGCCAGGGATAAACACTGAACTACTGCCCAGGGCTCAATAGGCTGTTCAGGCCTCCTCACTGACTCTCACACTCAGGGGGTCTGGATCAGTCCCATTCTGGCCTCCCAGCTTTCGGTCAGGGGTCTAAGAGCTCCCCCTTGTTCAGATCAGCTGTCTCTGCTGGTTTTGCCAGCCCATTCTTTGCCAATTTGCTCCTCTCTCTGTGTCACTGGGTTCCATGGGTTCAGGGTCGTGTTTAACTGTGGGTATTTGCCTCTGCTTCCATCAGTCACTGGATGAAGGTTCTCGGATGGTATATAGGGTAGACGTCAAGTTCATTATCAAGAATGGACATTTTACACACATATTTAATTAATATTATAGAAACGTTTTAAAATATTAAAGCAACTTCAATTATGCTTTATTATTATGGCATGAATTCAACAACCTACAAAGTACAAGAGTTATAATTTAAAAATAGGTTGTCTTCCTCAACTACAGCTGTTTAGATAACCACTACTCAGAAGTGTATTTATGGTTCATTCCCTCTAGAGAACATGAAGAGTTACTCATGGCTTTAGTTAGATAGGGTTCCCATGTGAATGCATAGAATTGGAAGAAAATAACCTTAATGATAACCGAAGAAAACAGAAGATATCCAATGAGTGATATATAAGAAAAGAAAAACAGTAGTTCCCAAAGATTATTTTATTTTGTGTCAAATAAAGTAACTTCTTATGCAGAAAATTCAACAATTTGTCACAGTTATCAATTTTATGGGCTTTAAATAAATACAGAAATACTTTCATATGTATATGAAACCATACTGAATACAGGTGTTCCCAGCCCAATGTTTAATTTATATGCTACCATATTAGGATACATATATACTGTTTCTATTAGTACGTTGCATGGATAACTGTGAATGGACCAGACATTTCGAGTAAAGCATCATTTTCACCTGTTGATAGGACAAGTATAAAAAAATATGATTAACACAGTAGTGCTGGTTGCACATTGGTAAAGAGGAGTGGGCTAGTATTCTGAAAGTGGTGGCTGTGTTATGCAAGGACTGGATAGAATCTGTGATTATAGACTCAGGATGCTGTGGAGAAAAGACTTTAATGGTATGCTGTGATACTGATTTGTCCAGTGTTGCAATAGTGAATAACCATTTTCTTAGAATAAGCAAACACTGTGGTACTGTAAACATGATCTAAATCCTTGACTAAAGATTTTGCCATCCTTAACAGAGTACTTACTAGTGTTGTTTGTTGGCACAGGTGAAATAATTACTGAGGTTTTTCTAAATGTTCATAGTATTAGATTGCCTTCTAAATATTTATAGTTATACCCATATATTTGTGTTGTTCCCAAACCCTAGGTAGAAAAGCTTTCCATTGCTGTGAGTAGCAATGAATGCAGAGAGACAATAATGTTCAAAATTCTAGAATATCTGTGTGGTGAGCCTTAACTGGGACATCTTTATCATTCTTCTCTAGGGCTCAGTGAATATAGAGGAAATGGTGGTAGACCACAAAGATAAATTCCCTGTCCATTGGGCACCTGTCTAACCATATTGCTATTATTAATTCATTATTTATTTTATTGTTTGGGATTACAATATAATCACATCAATTTTTCTTTTTCTTTTCTCCTTCCAAATCCTTCCATATACTCTTGCTTGCTCTTTTTCAAATTCATGAACTCTTCCCTTCATCGTTGTTAACATACACATGTATTTTTAGATACATGAACAAATTTGGCAGTCCATGTAATGTTACTTGTTTTCATGTTTTTAGGTCTGATCATTTGATATTGGATAATCAATTTGTGTACTCATTCCTGTGGAAGAACATTTCTAAAAGCATTATTTTCATCTTTCAAGAACTATTGAAAATAGTGTTTCATTAAAACCTTAGAAAAGGTGTGTATTAACTAACAAAGGATAGAGAATGGTGAACAATGGCACATCTTACAATGCTTCCTTTCAAGATCACTAAAATAATAGCCTAGTGGGGAGTCTGAGGTCTTAATTGCTGTGATAAAAAAACATGGCCAAGTAAATTTATAAAAGAAGTTTTTATAGACCCCAGACTGATAGCTGAGAGGCCAGCATGGGACTGATCTAGACCTCCTGAACATGGGTATCAGTGAGGAGGCCTCAACATTCTTTGGGGCCTCAGGCAGTAGATCAGCATTTAGCCCTGTCATCCAGATGGACTTTGGGAGCCCATTTCACGTGGAAGTATGCTGTCTCTACCTGGATACATGGGTGAGGGACTAGGCCCTGCCCGGAGTCATATGACAGACTTTGGAGATTCCCCTTGAAGGGCATCACCCTCCTTGGAGAGTGGAGTGATGATTGGGGGAGGAGTCTGGAGAGGTTTGAAAGGGGGTGGGAGAGGAAGAGATGGACAGGGACCTGGGGTTGACATGTGAAGCAAACTTGTTTCTAATTTAAATTAAATAAAAAAAGAAAAAAGAAGTAAATAAAAAAAGAATTTAATTTAGCTTATGACTTCAGACTGTTATGATAGTGGAAAAAAGTAATAACTGAAAGCTTGTATCTTGATTCACAACCAGGAATCAGAGAGAGACTACATGGAATCAATGGAATGTTTTCAAACCAACGCTTGTTCCAGTGACACAACTACTACACTTGCTAATCCTTCCCAAGCAGTTCTGCCAACAGGGAGAAAAGTATTCCAACATATGAGTCTACAGGGGCGATTCTCATTCAAAACCCCAAAATGAAGTATTAAAGGGATATAATCTGCCAAGTGGTGGTGGCCCATGCCTTTAATCCCAGCATGGGGTGGCAAAGAGAGGCAGATTTCTGTGAGTTCCAAGGCAGTCTTGTCAAAAGAAAGAGTTCCAGGACAGCTAGGGTGGTTACACCCTGTCTCAAAATAACAAAAATAAATAAACAAAAAGAAAGAAAAGAAAATAATAAGCAAGAAATAGACTAATCCTCAATTTTTTATCTTTTTGTTTAAAAATGTCAAGAAATCTATTACATCCATCTTTTAAACAAAATTACTTTCATTTTATTTTCATAACCCAAGATTAATGCTAAAATTTATGATAGATAAATTATGTGTTGCATATTCTGTATTTTCAATTAGCACATTTTCGTGACAGATAAAAAATGAAATTGAGCTAAAGAAAATCATACTTAAAATGAAGCATTTCGAGCTAGTCCAGCTTCAGGTGAGATTGGGTCTCTGGCGGGGACCGCCTGCCCTTCCCCCATCCCCCTTGATCTTCGGGGCCGCCCGGCATCCAGAAGACCCGCCCACACAGGAAAGACATCAGCCCCTCCAAGACCCCAACCCCAGCGAGTCCAGCTTCAGGAAAGACATCAGCCCCTCCAAGACCCCAACCCCACAAAGAAGTCAACAATTCCAAGACACCAACCCCAGTGTGACCAGCTTCAGGAAAGTAATCAGCCCTACCAGGACCCAAACTCCGTGTCAGAATCCCCAGCTTCAGCTGCAGGAAGGAAGGGGACCAGTGGAGACGGAAAGACCCCACCAGCACCCACTGAAAGAAGAGATGGGAAGAAGACAGAATAAGAGATCACTCAGCAATAGAAACACCAACATGACCCCACCAGAATCCAGGGATCCAACACCAGCAAGACCCAAAAAGCACTACATAGACGAAGAAGAGGAGGCAGACCTTAAAAATTATTTCATGAAGATGATGGAGACCCTCAAAGAAGAAATGAGGAAATCCCTTAAAGAAATAGAAGAAAAAACAAACAAATAAATCCATGAAATGTGGGAAAAATTCAAGAAATAAACAAATCTCTCAAAGAATCTAAAGAGCACCAAGAAAGAACACCCAAAAAAAGAAGGAAACAACTCAAACAGTTGAAGGATTGAAAGCTGAAATAGAAACGATAAAGAAAACACAGAATGAAGGGATGCTGGAAATAGACAAGCTGGGTAAACGATCAGGAACTACAGATGCAAGTATCACCAACGGAATACAAGAGATAGAAGAGAGAATCTCAGGTGTTGAAGACTCATTAGAGGATATAGAGTCGTCAACCAAAGAAAATCTCAAAACCAACAAAAGCTTAACACAAAATATCCAGGAAATATGGGACACCGTGAAGAAGCCAAACCTGAGAATAATAAGTATAGAAGAAGGTGAAGAAATTCAACTTAAAGGTACAGAAAACATATTCAACAAAATCATAGAAGAAAACTTCCCTAACCTAAAGAAAGATATGCCTATGAAAGTACAAGAATCTTACAGAACACCAAATAGGCTCGACCAGAAAAAGAAGTCACCTCGCCATATAATAATCAAAACATCAAACCTACAGAGTAAAGAGAAAATATTAAGAGCAGCTAAAGAAAAAGGCCAAGTAACATACAAAGGCAGACCTATCCGAATTACACCTGACTTCTCAATGGAAACGATGAAAGCCAGAAGATCCTGGACAGATGTCCTACAAATGCTAAGGGAACAAGGATGCCACCCCAGACTACTATATCCAGCAAAGCTCTCAATTACCATAGATGGAGAAAACAAAATATTCCATGACAAAGCCAGATTTAAACAATACGTATCCATGAATCCAGCTCTACAGAAAATGCTAGAAGGAAAACCTAGAGCCAAGGAAGATAACTACATTCACAAAGACACAGGCAATATATAATCATACTTTACAAAACACCAAAAGAAAAAGGGAGGAAAAACTACACAAAATAACTTCACTAACAATAAATCAAGCGCAAGCAAGGATCACCAATCAATGGTCATTAATATCCCTCAATGTCAACGGCCTTAACTTGTCTATAAAAAGACACAGACTAGCAGAACGGATACGAAGACAGAACCCTTCCTTCTGCTGCATACAAGAAACACATCTCAACATCAAAGACAGACATTATCTCAGAGTAAAGGGTTGGGAAAAGATCTTCCAATCAAACGGTCCCAAGAAACAAGCGGGTGTAGCAATCCTAATATCTAACAAATTAAACTTCAAATTAAAATCAATCAAAAGAGATGAAGAAGGGCACTTCATATTCATCAAAGGAAAAATACATCAAGACAAAGTCTCAATTTTAAACATCTATGCCCCAAATACAAAGGCACCTACATTCATGAAAGAAACATTACTAAAGCTCAAAATGCACATAAAATCTCACACACTAATAGTAGGAGACTTCAACACTCCGCTCTCACCGCTAGACAGGAACTCCAGACAGAAACTTAACAAAGAAACAAAAGAACTAATAGAAGTTATGACCCAACTGGGTTTAACAGACATCTATAGAACATTCCACCCAAATACAAAGGGATATACCTTCTTCTCAGCACCACCTGGAACCTTCTCTAAAATTGACCACATAATAGGAAACATAGCAAATCTCCACAGATACAAAAAAATTGGAATAACCCCCTGTATCTTATCAGACCACCATGCATTAACATTAGAATTCAACAGTAACACAAATCTCAGAAACCCTACAAACTCATGGAGATTGAACAATGCACAATTGCACCATCCCTGGGTAAAGGAACAAATAAAAAAAGAAATTAAAGACTTCCTCGACTTCAATGAGAATGAAGACACAACATAGACAAACTTATGGGACACTTTGAAAGCAGTGCTGAGAGGAAAGTTTATAGCACTAAGTGCCCACATGAAAAAACTGGAGAACAGTCATACTAGAGAATTAATAGCACAGCTCAATGTTCTACAACAAAAAGAAGAAAACTCCCCCTGGAGGAGCAGACGCCAGGAAATAATCAAATTGAGGGCTGAAATCAATCAAGTAGAAACCAGACAAACACTGAGAAGAATCAATGAAACAAAGAGTTGGTTCTTTGAGAAAATCAACAAAATAGATAAACCTCTGTCCAAACTAACCAAAAGACAGAGGGAGAGCATGCTAATTAACAAAATCAGGGATGAAAAAGGGGACATAACAACAGACTCAGAGGAAATCCAGAGAATCATCAGGGCATACTTTGAAAATCTGTACTCCACAAAATTTGAAAATTTAAAGGAAATGGACAATTTCCTGGATAGATATCACTTGCCAAAACTAAATCAAGAACAGATAAACAATATAAACAGACCTATAACCCCTAATGAAATAGAAGCAGTCATCAAATGTCTCCCAAATAAAAAAAGCCCAGGCCCAGATGACTTCAGTGCAGAATTCTACCAGAAATTCAAAGAAGAGCTAATTCCAATACTCCTCAAAGTATTCCACACAATAGAAGCAGGAGGCTCACTGCCAAACTCTTTCTACGAGGCTACAATTACCTTGATACCCAAGCCACACAAAGACACAACTAAGAAAGAGAACTATAGACCAATTTCCCTCATGAACATTGATGCAAAAATACTCAATAAAATACTCGCAAACCGGATTCAAGAACACATCAGAAAAATAATCCACCATGATCAAGTAGGCTTCATCCCAGGAATGCAGGGATGGTTCAACATTAGAAAATCTATCAATGTAATCCACCATATTAAAAATCTGCGAAAGAAAAACCACAAGATCATCTCACTAGATGCTGAAAAAGCCTTTGACAAAATCCAGCACCCCTTCATGATAAAGGTCCTAGAGAGATCAGGGATAACATGAATGTACCTGAATATAATAAAAGCAATATAGAGTAAACCAACAGCTAGCATCAAACTAAATGGAGAGAAACTCAAAGCAATTCCTCTAAAATCAGGAACAAGACAAGGCTTCCACTCTCTCCATATCTCTTCAATATTGTACTTGAAGTTCTAGCTACAGCAATAAGACAACAAAAGGAGATAAAGGGGATACAAATAGGAAAAGAAGAAGTCAAACTTTCACTATTTGCAGATGATATGATTGTTTACATAAGTGACCCAAAAAACTCCTAGAGCTGATAAACACCTTCAGCAATGTGGCAGGATACAAGGTAAACTCAAAAAAATCAGTGGCTCTATTATATACAGATGATGAAGTGACTGAGAAAGAAATCAGAGAAAGATCACCCTTTACAATAGCCAAAAACAGCATCAAATATCTGGGGATAATGTTAACCAAGGAAATTAAAGACCTGTATATCAAGAACTTTGTGTCTTTAAAGAAAGAAATCAAAGAAGATACCAGAAAATGGAAAGATCTCCCATGCTCTTGGATTGGTAGGATCAACATAATAAAAATGTCAATCTTGCCAAAAGCAGTCTACAGATTCAAGGCAATCCCTATCAAAATTCCATCACAATTCTTCAAGGAACTGGAAAGAACATTAATCAACTTTATATGGAAAAACAAAAGGCCCAGGATAGCTAAAACATCCCTATGCAATAAAGGAACTTCAGGAGGCATCACCATACCTGACTTCAAGCTCTATTATAGAGCTATAGTCCTGAAAACAGCTTGGTATTGGCACAAAAATAGGCAGGTAGACCAATGGAACCGAATTGAAAGCTCTAATTTTAACCCACACACCTATGAACACTTGATTTTTGAAAAGAAGGTAAAACTGTACAATGGAAAAAAGAAAGAATCTTCAACAAATGGTGCTGGCATAACTGGGTACTGGTATGCAGAAGACTGCAGATGGATTCATGTTTATCGCCTTGTACAAAACTTAAGTCCAAATGGATCAAAGATCTCAACATAAATCCAGCCACACTGAAACTTTTAGAAAAGAAAGTGGGAGATACTCTTCAACGAGTTGGTACAGGAGACCACTTCCTAAACATAACACCAGTGGCACAGGCACTGAGATCGACAATTAACAAATGGGACCTTCTGAAACTAAAAAGCTTCTGTAAGGCAAAGGACACAGTCAAAAAGACAAAAAAGGCAGGCCACAGAATGGGAAAAGATATTCACTAACCCTACATCTGACAGAGGGCTAATCTCCAAAATTTACAAAGAACTCAAGAAACAAGTCTCCAAAACACCAAAGGATCCACTTGAAAGGTGGGGTACAGAGCTAAATAGAGAATTCTCAGTAGAGGAGGCTAAAATGGCCAAGAGACACTTAAGAAAGTGCTCAACATCCTTAGCCATCAGGGAAATGCAAATCAAAACAACTCTGAGATACCATCTTACTCCTGTCAAAATGGCTAAAATCAAAAACACTGAAGACAATTTATGCTGGAGAGGATGTGGAGAGAGAGGGACACTCCTCCACTGCTGGTGGGAGTGCCGACTCATACAGCCTCTTTGGAAATCAGTATGGAGATTCCTCAGGAAAATGGGAATTAATCTACCACAAGACCCAGCAATTCCACTCTTAGGCATATATCCAAATGACGCAAGTTCATACAACAAGGGCATCTGCTCCACTATGTTCATAGCAGCATTATTTGTAATAGCCAGAACCTGGAAGCAACCTAGATGCCCCTCAACTGAAGAGTGGATAGAGAAAATGTGGTACATTTACACAATGGAGTATTACTCAGCAGAAAAAAAAACAATGGAATCTTGAAATTCGCAGGGAAATCGATAGCACTGAAAGAAACCATCCTGAGTGAGGTAACCCAGTCGCAAAAAAACAAACATGGTATGTACTCACGCATTTATGGATTTTAGACATGGATAAGGATAGTGTCAGTCTGCAGTTCCACTGATAGAGAGTCTGGGAAACAGGAAAGAACCTAAAAGATATGCATATATGCATAGTACCCAAGAGAAGAGGATTGAGACAAGATCCTCTGAATGGATGGGGAACACGACGAGGGGTGGGGGGGGAGTGGGACCTGGGAAGAAGAGAGGGGGTGAAGAGGAAGAGAGGTGATCATGGGGGAACAGGAAGTTGAGGGGGTGGTGGTAGAATAGGGGGAAGAGGGAATCATAGGATCGAATACAGATCAGGCACCAGTGTGACCTATAGTGATCTAAAGGGATAACACCAATTGGCAAGCTAAGCAATAGTGGAGAGACCACCTCTTATGCCCATTCCTGATAATGAACTTGATGTCTATAACCATCCGGGAGCCTTCATCCTGTGACTGATGGAAGCTGAAACAGACACACAATTAATCACTGAACTGAACCCAAGGAACCCAGTGACAGAGAGAGAGGAGTGATGAGCAAATCGGCAAAGAATGGCCTGCAAAACCAGCAGAGACAGCTGATCTGAACAGGGGAGAGCTCTTGGGTCCCAGACTGACAGTGAGGAGGCCAGTATGGGACTGATCTGGACCCCCCAAATGTGAGTGTCAGCGAGAAGGCCTGGGCAACCTATGGGGCCCTGAGCTGTGGATCAGTGTCTATCCCTGATATATAAACAGTCTTCGTGTGCCTATAGCACAAAGAGGGATGTTCTCTCAGCCTGGAATCTTAGGGGAGTGCCTGGACCCTACCCAGAGTAAAATGACAGACTCTGATATCCCCTATGTGGAAGGATTTGGCAATAGGGTGGGAGGGTGGGGGGAAAGGGGAGTGGGGGAGGAGGCGAGGGAGAGGGAACTGGGATTGACATGCAAAACAAGCTATTTAAAATAAAAAATTGAAAAAAAATAAAAATAAAAAAAAGAATTTATAAAGTGAATGTAATTAAGATCCAATGTACAAAATTCTCTAAGAATTAAAAAAAAATTTAAATGGTGAATAAAAAAATGAAGCATATCAAAATACTCAATCCACATGGGACGACTCATCCTTTTCCAAGAAGGAGACTCTTAACTGTGTGAACACTCTTCGTTGCAGTCTTCAACTCCCGCAGGCACTCTCCAAAAATTCTGCTGACAACCCTTGCCAGTCAGATAGGCAATCATAACTCTCCCTCCTCTCATCCCCTTCAATTTCAGTCCACTCATATTTTCCACAGCTCAGTAGCTAAGAGTCTGCTAAATAGAGATCTACAAACATCCTGGTGGTATACCCAGCTTTTCTCCCTTCAGAGGACACTTTCTGATACTACTTTCTATCAGTTTCCATTTATAAGTCAAAGTCTCAATATCTAGAGACACTGACTACCTGGGTCCCCAGTGGCCACAGCTGGAAGGATCTCAGAGCTCTCCCTAACGGGCAACCACCACAACATTCTCCCAAGTACTAGAAAGGGCAACAGAAATTAATGAACATAATTCCTACCCAACTACACCTCTAACAGCAGTCATCCCAAACTCAGGTGCCTCCAGAGATACAAGAATCTTACACAACACCAAAAAGACTGGGTCAGAAGAAAAATTCTCTATGGCACATAATGATCAAGACAGTAGACCTATAGAACAAAGAGAGAATATTAAAATAGGCAAAGGAAAGCAAATGACATATAAAGGCAGACCTATTAGAATAATACCTGAAGTTTCAATGGAGATTTTAAAAGTCAAAAGAACTTGGACAGATATTCTAAAAATATTAAAGACAGTGAATGGGGTTTTAAGATGCAAGTTCAGAGCATTATATGTCTGCATTAGAAATAGAGAGAGTTGAGAGAGACAGAGAGATGAGAGAACTCATATTACTAAATTTGGCACACCTGAGAGCTGTTGAAGAGAAAAGTTGTAGGCAATGAGAAATAATAAAGTTTAAGGCTGCAATCAATAAAATAGGAACAAGTAAACAAACAAGATATTGCAAATAATCAGAAAACCTCCAAGAACACCACTGAGTTAATTTGGTGGTAGCCATCTATTACTGGTTAGGGGGACCGGCCTTCATATTGATTATTACACCTAGAGAGACTCCTTTGAAACAAACTATTTTTTTTATTTATGAGAGATTATCAATTGAAGGTAGCTTCTGGGATAGGCTATAGGTTTACGTTCTCTTCCACAGTCAGCACATTGGGTCAATACTTGTGTGGGCACTGTGCCTGCTATCAGTCTCAATGACTTTATATGTAAATTCCTTTATCTAATTATTCCATTTTGTCTTCCAGTCATGATTCTCTGTTTCTGCAAGATTTAACTTTTGGTAAGATTTTTACTGAGAGACTTGTTAGAGCTGCTGTTCAATGATTATTTCAGCTCATCTGTTTTTTCAGCAATTTTATCTATTGCTGATACGTATTTTCATGTATTTAATTGTCTTATTTCATTAGTTTCTTCATTTTGGTTTTCATGGAGTATACTTATGTCTTTATTACATTCTGTAAACACTCTTGTAATCGGTCATTTGAATTATTTTTTCGTTAGTTCTTTGAAGTCATTTTCACTAGGTTCCATTATTATAGGATCAATGATGTGTGGAGAATACCTGTTGTCTTGAGTTTGAATATTAGCTTTCCATGCCAGTGTGTGCACATATGAAGTTACATTCTTTGTTGAAATTCTCTTTGAATATTTTTTAATTTTAAAATTTTAATTATTAATTTTAAAAATTCAGGCCCCTTGCTTTTCTTTCAGACACAATATTTCCAGTGTTCATTGCAGGATGATCTGAAGGCCAATTCAGAACTACATTCCCCAATAGGTAAAATTATACATGAGTGTGTCAGATACTTCTACTATTCAGCACATTTTAGCTAACAGTTTTGAAGTTTAAACTTATCCTGCTGAAAAATGGATTAAATGAACTTTAGAAATTCCCTATAGACCTGATCTGACTGTTTATAGGATTCACATTTTCTTACTGCAAAATTCAATGATAAGAAGAGGCATTCTATAAAATAAAACAAAATTCCCCAGATTAGGTTCATAAAAATAAATATTAAAATATAAACTTGTCTTGATTAGCTAACAGAGAGAATGATCACAGAATTAATGGATAATTTTGTAAGTGGTGTGATTATGGAGTTAAGCATGATTAAAACGTGCAATAAATGTACTTAAGAAGAGAAAGAAATTTACATTAACTTGATTTTATAGATTCAAGTTAAGTAGTTTATGACATTCATTATTCACACTATGGTATGCTCAAAGACTTTACAATCAGCTGTCAACCTGGGAAGTCATTATCAATGCCATAACTTACCCTGCTTATTCTTTCCATGGTGGTTTGAACAAGGATTTTCCCCTTAGGCTCAAGCATTTGAACACTTGATCCAAAGTTGATGGAACTGTTTGGAGAGGAGGCGAAGCCTTGCTGAGGAAAGTGTATCACAGGGGTATGATTCCAGAGTGGACCCTTGCTCCACTTCCACCAATTCTCTTCTGTGCTTTATGTTTGGGGTTGAAATTATGACTTCTATGCTTCTTCTTCTTCTTCTTCTTCTTTTTTTTTTTTTTTGGTTTTTTTCGAGACAGGGTTTCTCTGTGGCTTTGGAGGCTGTCCTGGAACTCGTTCTGTAGACCAGGCTGGCCTCGAACTCACAGAGATCCGCCTGCCTCTGCAACCCAAGTGCTGGGATTAAAGGCGGGCACCACCAATGCCCGGCTGACTTCTATGCTTCTTGATCCTGCCACTATGTCTACCTCCATGTGTGCTGTTTGCAACTTTGACTTCTTCTACCTCATGATGTTCTCTTAATCCCTTGGAACCACAGACAAATTATGTCTGATAATTATGTGTTGATTGTTAAGAGAAGCTTTATCTTGCTAGCTGCTTTGGTTTATCTCCTGCCAGCCTCCTGGGCTCTGCCGCATTGTAGTCCCCAAATAAACACACAAGACGCTGTATTAATTATGAAGCTGTTGGCCTTTGCTTGTTTCTTACTGGCTTGCTCTGACTTAAGTAATTACCCCATAATTGTTAATCGAAGTATTTCTCTTACTGGAGAGGTTTCCGGGCTTCCTACGCCAATGGCGTTACATCTCGAACTCTCTGTGTTTCTCCTTCCCAGAATCCTCCTGGACTCCTAGCCCCACCTATCTAGATTCCTATTGGCCAGCAGTAATTTATTAACATATACACAGGACTTCCCCAACAGTTGATAATGGTGTTTTATTACACAAAACCAAAATTAACTAATATACTTCTTTATGTGCACATCATAGTAATATGTTTCTGGGACATTGCACAAGATACTAGCTATGTTTTACATTTTTATAAAATACCTTACAATGCAATGATTTATCAACTAATTAAGGACAGTATACATTTGAAAATTATCCACTCAAATGGGTCTATGATACTATCTGCTTTCCAAGGCAAGGCTTGCATCCCACAACTCTAATATTCCACTTTTCTTCTTAATTAACATTAGGCATATGTGTCTATACATATTAGATACCAAAACACAATATACTCTTTACAGTTTTTAATTGAAATAGAATTGCAATAATTCTCTTTTTCTTTAATCTGTCCATCAATTCTTAGATATCCCTCCCTTATATAGTTCTTATGCTTCATCTCCAACTCTCAAGTTGACAACTTCTTTTACATTACTTATTTTTTTGTTTCACACACACATGTATTTTCAGGTTCCATGTATTTATGTATTTATGAACATATATATGTATATATGTGTGTGTATATGTCTGTCTGTCTGTCTATCTGTGTATATACATTTATGTATATGCATATATATATATATATATACATAAAAACAATTACTAATAAAAATGAGGCTACAAGTTAGAGTGGAAGCAATGAGGTTTATACAAGAGATTTTAAATGGTGGAAAGAAAAGGGGGAATTGATATAATTATATTATAAGCTCAAACATAAAAGGAAATAAAAAGGAATTAGTCACAGCAATAGAACATTAAAACTGCTATTTGACTACTTTTATATTCTTTACTATAGAGTACTGGCACAACTAATATTTCACTACATTTTATGTATCTTTTAATTGCAAGTAATGCATTCTTATAAGAAAATGTTTTTGAGAGACTTACAAGTAATGCACCTGGTATGTTGAACTAGTGTTGTTTTCATATTTAAATTTAAATGTAATTACTTTCTCCCGATTTTTCATTTCAAAATACTCACTGGTATATATTTTCCAAATTCCTCTGAATAAAATTGCATACTTTCTGCTTTCTATGCTTTGGTATTAGAGAGACCAGAACCATTTAGAGACTGTACAACAAAGAATAAATTCATACCTCAATTTATGCACCTTAAATTTTTCATAGAAGAAGAAAAAGAGAAGAAGGAGGAGAAGGAAGGTGAAGAAGAAGAAGTAGTAGTAGTAGAAGAAGAAGAAGAAGAAGTAGTAGTAGTAGTAGTATTAGAAGAAGAAGATAATGATGAAGATGAAGTCCTTTTTCCTGTATTGCTAATTATAGGGTGCATCCTGGATATTCCTTAAGAACTGGAATTGGTTCCTTTATCCTTTCATCATTTCACTTCTTTGACTTAGTTTTTAAAACCCCAAATAATGAAGAATTCAAATAATTGAGAAGCTCTTCTGTAAATGAATCCCATGCTTCACATTCCAGAGTTTACTCTGTATTATGTCATGGTTAAGTTTGACACAGAGAATTGTAAGGGCATATTTTTTTTGGTTCTTTCAAGGCTTCCTGCTGACATCCCTCATTTGTAACTATCTAGAGGCTTCTGCAGGTTTCAGTTGTTTAATCCATACAGAAACTCTCCACTGAAGTTTAAAAAAATGACCCTCAGGCTGACAATTGCTTTGAACAGTTGCATGCTGGCACTGGCTCTGGAATTTCATATCAACTGTCAGGGATCTACAGCAGAAAATTGCGATTAAACAATAAATTATACATAAGAAATATATTGGAAGTGATTTTCCAATGTGAAATGGCCTACACTGACATAGAAATGATTTAAAATTTGGAACCGAGGTTCAAAATATTTTTAGATATAGAAAAACATATCTAAAAATACACTTACAGTAGCATTTTTATCTGTGTCTGTTTATCTATAGACATACAGTTAAATATATATACATATGTATATGTAGATAGAACAGCATACATAAACTCACACTTCACAGACACACACATATAACTTCCAGATTGATTGGCTCACTTACAATTTATAGGCATTTTCCCAAGATGATTAATTTCTATCAAACACTATGATCCCTACTATAGCTTTCTTTAATGTATTACTTCTCTAACATTTTAATAGAAAATCATTTTAGTGATACCTTCTACTACTTTGACAGCTATCAGTGACCTGCTTACCTATAAGGTACCAAAATACAGAGCTTAAATCCTAGAAGTTTATATTTAAGCATTTTATTTTTACTTCTATACTCTATTGCCATTGTCTGGGTCTACATATTTTAAGGAAAAAATTATCCCAGCCTTGACAACTTTTGCAGAGTCATCATGCAGCTTTTCATACCCATGATCATGAA
The DNA here is from genome assembly GCF_017639785.1 of Mesocricetus auratus. Lineage (NCBI taxonomy): Eukaryota > Metazoa > Chordata > Mammalia > Rodentia > Cricetidae > Mesocricetus > Mesocricetus auratus. Next base: position 61,937,837 of record NW_024429190.1, read on the forward strand.
TCCTGCAGTCTAGCTGCTGTCTGTGTCTGAAGTCCACATTATCTTCCCGTTATGCCTCTCAAGGCCACATGTAACTAATGGTGTATCTCAATAACCGATTCTTCATATTTACCCATTTATCATAACCTAGAATATTTTTGTGGAAATTTATAATATTCCTCCCTCAAATTATATATCACTTCCTGAATACCACCAAGTATTGAAAGTTAGTTTTTTTTGTCTGATCTTCCATCAGAACATTTTGTCAAGTATTTATATTGAGTAATTTTTAAAAATATTCATGTGTTCCATTTGAAACCACTCTGTGTTTCCACTGATTAATTTTTTTGCCCATGGTCAAGTGAAATGTGATGGAATATGCAAGTGTCCCTAACTTACTTATCGATTCAGGCACATGCCCAAACTACTGTACTTCCCATGTGTCCATGTTAGAGTCTGATATGAGGACTAACAGCCCTACATCTATGAAGGTTTTCCATCAATGTTACCTTATAGCATTAAAAAGGAAATTGCATATTGGTCAGTTTATTATCAACTTGACAGAGTATAACACCAACTAGAAGGAGGGAGCCTCAATCAAGCAAGTGCCTCTATCAGACTGACTTGTTGGCAAGTATGTAGGGCATTTTCTTGCTTTATAGTCAATGTACAGAGGTTCAGCCCCATGTGATTATTCCCAGGTTGTATACAGAAACAAGCTGAGTAGGATATGTGGAGCTACCCAGTAAGCAGCATCCCTCTCTAGTCTCTTTTTCAATTTCTACCATGTGGTTCTTTGGGTTCCTGCCCTGATTTCATTTCATGATAGATAATATTTGTGAGCTTATAATTACCCTCTCTTGACTGAGGAGTTTGTGTCCACAATCTTTACAAATGATACAAATGAAGCCAAGACAGTAGGAATAAGATAGTAGGCAAAATTAAGAAGACTAAGACTAATTTAAAGAGAAGCTAATAAAAGATGGATTATAAAGCATAGTTACCCTGATGCCTGTATAAACATGATGCTACTGTTCTCATGTTTTTTAAAAAATGTGTCCCTAAAGCGTATCACTATTGCATTTCTTATTATTTGATGCATAATTTCTGACATTATAATTTTTTCCGGAAATGGGAGATTGGGGTGTGTGTGTGTGTGTGTGTGTGTGTGTGTGTGTGTGTGTAAGACTGTTTGGTGTATAAATAAGAGTACTTGAGTTAGCACACATTTAAAAAAAATCTGAGATTGCAAATGGTGAAGTTTGCTTTTCACCAGCCTACCTAAAGATTTATTGAGAAAACTAGTATCAAGGAAAAAGTAGACAATCACAGAGCAGGACACCAATATTCTCCTTATACATATTGTACATATGTATGTGTGTGTATATAGAACACAGGTATGCATATAAAACACACACAGAAACATATACACACATACACATAGATTCTTTATTCAACAAAAACCTTTCCTCTTAAGTTTTGACTGCTTAATAACGATTTTCCAATCTTATGCAGTATTTTGTTGTTTTTACTTTTATTGAAACCGGGAGAATAAAAAGAGCTTTTGCAGTGCTTATTTCTTAGAAATTAAGTCATTTATTATACCTCCATAAAATAAGTTGTTTGAAACTAAAGTGAAGTAGCATCTATCAGGAAGAAATACTCTCACATTCTACTGTTCTAACCAGATGGTGAAGTTTCTGTCAGCTAAATTCCTCTTCTTTCCTCTGCCATTAGAAACCCAGCTTTCTATATATAGTGCAAAAGAATTTTAGGTGGGGAGGAGTCTGAAGATGACTTCATACTTTCATAATACATAAATTTGAAAGACTGCTTTTCATTAGTTTACTCTCACCAGTTTTTGAATAATCAGAAAGCTTTCATTCAACATGATCCATGTTTTATATGTTGGTTTAAATATGGTATATGATTGATGGTACAATTGCTAGTAAGCAAAGAAAGGGGAAAAAGTCAGATGTTGGCCATATTTCAGGCTTCACTGTACTGCTTCCACTGTAACAATGATGGATAACTCAAGTGGCTTTAGATTAAAACCTCAATTCAAATGACTGGAGATTTAACACAAAACTTAGCTGGAAAATAAAGTGAAGCGATACTTGAAGCAATATTTGAAATTAAGTTAAGGGCAGAGCATCAATTGCACAGTATGAAGCCTGCTTGGAAGGACAGTAACAAGTAATTGTAAGCTGATAGCTCCAAGAAAACATTGTGGATTCAGAATTTCTAGCTCTTGTAAGTTTGTAATAATGTGGTAAGATTTAGAAAGTAGCATAAATACTGAAGTGAGTTCTTTCAGATTCAAAAAACTTTGCCACAGTTTAAAATATAGATAACATTGAAGTAAAATAAAAAGTGGAAATATATTTTATAGTTTTTTGTAGCAATGTGAAAAAATTTTTGAGAACTAAATGATATAACAAGTATATACAAATCAATACACTGTCTTAGTGTAGAAGATGATTAGTAAATTGGGGCTACTTTAATATTTTAGTAGTCTTGTAAATAATGCAATTATTAACTAATACATTCTTTATAGACAGTTCCTTTAAAATTGTTATCTCAAGTCTAAGTGAGGGAGAATATTTTGTCCTTTGAGTTTTATTTCTTTCAAGTGGAGAAATAGAGACTTTGGATATATATTGAGGTGGGGTCACCAAACTGCATTCCTGGATTCCTGGATACAAATTATCAGACATGCAGTATTCTCTAAGTGTAAAGAGATTAGGAAGTATCTCTGTGTCATCAGTGGCAAAAGGGAAAGATGAAAACAATGAACAACTTTTCTGTGAGCTGTCAGAGCAGTGAAGTGGACCAAACACAATTTTGAAGGCTTTCTTTGCTGACTGTCTTCTTATAACAGACACCACTGGTGTTCAAAAACAGTGTGGGTTCTTGAGTGATGACTATGATGAATTTCCACAGGCCAAATATGCATGAGAGTAGAAAACTTCAAGGACTTCATACTTACGTGGTGCATTGCTAGTCTGTCTTTTGTCATAAAATTATTAAAATATACTTAGGATGACCTAAGCAGGATTGAATGAATTCTTCAATATATAGATTACTATTGTGGAAACAGACCTATTGAAATGTGGAAATTTATTTTAAAATGGATTTACAGAAAAATAATTTTAAAAATGAAAAGTGATTTAAAGACCTAATGTTTATCTACATTAATCAAATTGGCATAGGACATGTACATAAATAGACATGAATTATGAGAAAAAGGAGAGTACAGCAAAAGCCCATTACAACATCTTTAGCTTACCACTAGATATAGGAGAAATATCATTTTGGGAGATTACAATATAAATACATCATTGCCTACTTCCCTTTACTTCTTCCAAACCGTTCCACTCACCCCTCCATGCTATTTTTCAAATTGATATCCTCTTTTTTTCACTAAGTTTGCTGCATCCATATATGTATGAATAATGTTGTTTAAAAGATAGAAATATTCTTTCCATCAAATGACAATGGGGCTCTGAACATCTAAAGGCTTGACAATAAAAAAGAAAAAGCAAAAAAACAAAACAAAAAGGCAAATATATAGCTCACAAAATATTTTAACTATTTCAAAATTTACTCAAATGGATAATAAAAACATAAAAGACAAATGATAAAATTCCAAAAGGAAGACTATGTGAAAACATATTTTAGATGGGATTAAGCATAGGTTATAGAAATAAGACCTAAAGAATGTTTCATAAGAGTAACCATTTGTAGGTATTTGTCTATTGGCAATGAAGTCTTCTGCTGTATGAGGATCAGAATTCTGTTGCAAGGTAGTGAAAATGAAATCTGCAAGAATGTATTTGCAAAGTCTACTATATTTGGCATTATTATCTGGTAAATACAAAACCCCTAGAACTTTAAAGTTAAATAATGGGAAAGCAAATGACTGAATTAAAATGGACAGAATTTCTTTTTTTTAATTTTTAAATTTAAATTAGAAACAAGCTTGCTTCACATGTCAATCTCAGCTCCCTCTTCCTCCCCTACTCCCCTGCCACACACCAGTTCCCCCACTCCCCACCCAATCCCCACCATGCTCTCCAGGGAGGGTGAGGCCCATCATGGGGGATCTTCAAAGTCTGCCATATCATCCAGGGTGGGGCCTGTGTCCTCTCCCATGTGACCAGGCTGAGAGACCATGCCTCCATGTGTAATGGGTTCACAAAGTCCATTCCTATCCAGGAATACATATTGATCTACTACCCGAGGGCCCATAGATTGACAAGGCCTCCTCACTGACACCCAAATTTAGGGAGTCTGAATAAGTTCCATGCTGGTTTCTCAGCCATCAGTCTGGGGTTCATGAGATCCCACTTGTTCAGGTCAGCTGTTTCTGTAGGTTTCACCAGCCTGGTCTTGATGCATTTGCTCATCACTCCTCCCTCTCTGAAACTGGATTCCAGGAATTCAGCTCAGTGTTTAGTTGTGGGTGTCTGCCTTTGCTTCCAATAGCCACTGGGTGAAGGTTCTAGGATGGCATATAAGGTAGTCTTTAATCCCATTATAGGGGAAAGACTTGCAAGGTAACCTCTCTACTATCACTTAGATTGCCAGTTAGTGTCATCATTGTAGATGTCTGCAAATCTCACTAGTGCCAGATCTCTCCTCAAACCTATAATGACTCCCTCTATTATGGTATCTCTTATCCTGCTCTCCTCTATTTTTCCACTGACTCAATCTTCCTACTCCCTCATGTCCTTCTCACCCCTCCTCTTCTCCCTGTCTCTTTAATGGCTATACTCCATCCATGCTCCCAATTCTCTCAAGAGATCCTGTCCCAATTCTCCTTCTCAGGGGTACCAAGCATATCTCTCTTAGTGCTCTCCCTGTTTTCCAGACTCTCTGGCAGTGAGATTGTTGATTGGAAATCCCATGATCCATGTAAAATATCCATATATGAGTGAGTACATACCATGTTTGTCTTTTTGTGAGTGGGTTACCTCACTCAGGATAATTAAATCTAAGCAATTTAAACAGACCTATAACTCCTAATGAAATAGAAGCAGACATCAAAAGTCACCCAACCAAAAAAAGCCCAGACCCAGATCTCTTCAGTGCAGAATTCCACCAGAAATTCAAAGAAGAGCTAATACCAATACCCCTCAAAGTATTCCACACAATAGAAGCAGAAGGTTCATTGCCAAACTCTTTTTATAAGGCTACAATTACCTTGATACCCAAGACACACAAGGACACAGCTAAGAAAGAGAACTATGAAATAATATCCCTCATGAACATTGATGCAAAATTACTCAATAAATTACTGGCAAATCAAATCCAAGAGCACATCAGAAAAATCATCCACAATGATCAAGTAGGCTGGATCCAAGGGATGGTTCAACACATGAAAATTCACCAGTGAAATCCACAATATAAACAAGCTGCAAAAGTAAAATCACATGATCATCTCACTAGATGCAGAAAAAGCTTTTGAAAAAATCAAACACCCCTTCATGACAAAGGTCTTGGAGAGATCAGGGATGACAGAACCATACCTGAACATATTAAAAGCAATATACAGTAAACCATCAGCCAACATCAAACTGAATGGAAAGAAAATCAATGTGATTCCTCTAAAATCAGGAATAAGACAATGCTGTCCACTCTCTCCATATCTATTCAGTATTGTACTTGAACTTCTAGCTAGAGCAGTAACACAACAAAAGGAGTTCAAGGGGATAATAATTGGAAAGGAAGAAGTCAAACTTTCATTATTTGCAGATGATATGATAGTTTACATAAGTGACCCAAAAAACTCTACCAGGGAACTCCTACAGTTGATAATCACCTTCAGCAAAGTGACAGGATACATGATTAACTCAAAAATATCAGTATCTGATCCTGGTATGCCTCACAGTGACTGAGGAAGGCCACCGAGCTTCCCATCCCAGCAGGAGCTAAACATGGCAGATCCCAGTTCTTCTCTTCCACCAAGGAGACTAGGGGACCAGCTGGTCCAGCAGTACCACATAAAACAGGCCCTGCATCAGGGCCTGCATTCCAGTGCCTGGCGATTGCCTGGGAACTGCACAAAGCTTCCCATGCCAGCAGGAGCCAAACACTCCAGATCCCAGGGCTGTTCTTCCGCCAAAGAGACCAGGGGACCAGGTTGGAGGCTAAGCACGCCAGAATCCTGATCATCTTCTCCACCCATAGGACCAGAACTAGGATGAGGATTAGAAGAAATACCAGAGTATTGGACTTGCTAGCACCCACGAAAGGTAACTCTGTCTCCTAACCACAAGACCAGTAAGGGGCTCTTTCTGCACCTACAAGAAGAAGAGATGGGAAAGAGACAATTCAAAAACAACTCAGCAACAGAAAACAAATATGACACTGCCAGTTTCTAGAGCCTCCACACCAGCAAGACTTCAACATTCCAATGCAAATGAAGCAGAAGAGAATGACCTTAAAAACAACTTCATGAAAATGATAGAGGCCCTAAAAGAGGATATAGGAAAATCCCTCAAAGAAATGAAAAAAAAAAAAACAAAGCAAAAAAAGGCAAGAAATGGAAGAAAAAACACACCAAAAAATTCAAGAAATGGAAGAAAAAACAAACCAAAAAAATGCAAGAAATGGAACAAAGAGCAAATAAAAAATTCATGAAATGCAACATATGTACAAAAGGATAATCCTAAAGCTGCAAGAAACAATAAACAGTGTAAGAGTTGAAACTGAAATAGAGACAATAAAAAAACACAATCTGAAGAAAGACTGGAAATAGAAAAGTTGGGCAAACTCTCAGGTACTACCAATACAAGAATTTCAAAAAGAATACAAGAGATGGAAGAGAGAATCTCAAGTGTTGAAGATACACTAGGAGGAATGGATTCATCAATCAAAGAAAATCTTAAGCCCAACAAATAAACAGAATTAAGAATGAATATTAAGAGCAGCTAAGAAAAAGGACAAGTAACATATAAAGGCAAACCTATCAACATTACACCTGAAACTATGAAAGCCAGAAGGTCCTGGATAGATATTCTACCAACAGTAAGAGACCATGGATGGCAGCCCAGATTACGAAAACTGGCAAAGCTATCAATCACTACAGATGGAGAAAACAAGATATTCCATGACAAAACTAGATTCAAGCAATACATATCCACTAACCCAGCCCTACAGAAAGTTCTGGAAGGAAAACTCCAACCCAAGGAAGTTAACTACAAACAGAAAAACATAGGCATTAGATAACCCCATTTTACCATTCATAATTACACCTCCAACAACCATTCCAAATCAAAGAAGAATGAGCAATCAATGGTCATTAATATTGCTCAATATTAATGGCCTTAATTCACCCATAAAAAGATACAGGCTAACAGAATGGATTCAATGACAGAACCGCTTCTTCTGCTGCATACAAGAAACAACCTCACCCTCAAAGACAGATATTACCTAAGAGTTAAAGGTTGGGAAAATTTTTTCCAATCAAATGGACCCAAGAAACAAGCAGGGGTAGCAAACCCAATATCTAAAAAATTAGACTTTAAAATAAAATCAATCAAAAGAGATGAAGGAGGTCATTACATACTCATCACAGGTGAAATCCACCAAGATGAAGTATCTATCCTGAACATCTATGTCCCAAATACAAAGGCAACCACATTTGTAAAAGAAACATTACAAAAACTTAAATCACATATAAAGCCCCACACACTTATATTGGGAGATTTCAACACACCACTCTCACCACTAGACAGGAATACCAGACAGAAACTCAAGAAAGAAGCAAAGGGTCTAATAGAAGTAACGATCCAACTGGAATTAACAGACATCTATAGAACAATTCATCCACATAAAAAAGAATATACCTTCTTCTCACCACCACAGGGAACCCTCTCAAAAATTGACCATATACTTGGAAACATATCAAACCTCAAGAGCTACAAAAAATTTGGAATAACTCCATGAATCTTATCAGACCACTATGCATAAAAATTAGAATTCAACAACACAAATTGCAGAAACCCTACAAATGAATGGAAATCGAATAAGGCACCATTCCTTTGTCAAATGAGAAATAAAGAAGAAATTGAAGACTTCCTAGAATTCGATGAGAATGAAGACACAACATACCCAAACCTATGGGACACTTTGAAAGCTGGGCTACGGGGGAAGTTCATAGCACTAAGTGCCCAGATGAAGAAACTGGAGAATAGTTATACTAGAGAATTAACAGCACAGCTGAAAGGTCTAGAACACAAATAAGCAGATTCCCACAGAAGGAGTAGATTCCAGGAAATAATCAAACTGAGGGTTGAAATCTATAAAGTAGAAACTAGGAAAACAATAAAAGAATCAATGCAACGAAGAATTGGTTCTTTGAGAAAATCAACAAGATAGAAAATCCTTTGTTCAAACTTACCAAACAGCAGAGTGTGAACATGCAAATTAACAAAATCAGAAATGTAAAGGGGAACATAACAACGGACTCAGTGGAAATTCAGAGAATCATCAGGCATACTTTGAAAACCTATAGTCTACAAAATTCCAAAATTTAAAGGAAGTGGATGACTTCCTGGATAGCTATCACTTGCCAAAATTAAATCAAGAACAGATAAGCAATTTAAATAGACCTATAACCCCTATGGAAATAGAAGCTGTCATCAAAAGTCTCCCAACCAAAAAATGTCCAGGTCCACATGGCCTCAGTGCAGAATTCTACCAGAAATTCAAAGAACAGTTTATACCAATTCTTTTCAAAGTATTCTAGGCAATATAAGCAGAAGGGTCTTTGCCAAACTCTTTCTATGATGCTTCAAAAACCTTGAATCCCAAGTCACACAAAGACACAACTAAGAAAGAGAACTTCAGACCAATATCCCTCATGAACATTGATGCAAAAATACTCAATAAAATACTGGCAAATCAGATTCAAGAACACATCAAAACAATCATTCACTATGATCAAGTAGGTTTCATCCCAGAGTTGCAGGGATTGTTCCACATATGAAAATCCATCAATGTAATCCACCATATTAACAAGCTGAAAAAAATCACATGATAATCTTACTAGATGCAGAAAAACTTTTGACAAAATCCAACACCCCTTCATGATAAAGGTCTTGGAGAGATCTGAGATAACAGGAACACACGTAAACATAATAAAAGATATATACAGAAAACCAACAGCCAACAACAAACTCAAAGGACAGAAACTCAATGCAATTCCTCTATAATCAGGAACAAGACAAGGCTGTCCGCTCTCTCCAATCTTGTTCAATATTGTACTTGAAGTTCTACCCAGAGCCATGCAACAAAAAAGGAGATAAGGGAAGGAAGAGGTCAAACTTTCACTATTTTCAGATGATATGATAGTTCATGTCAATGATCCAAAGAACTCTACCAGGGTCACAATCCCTGACCTCAAGCTCTATTATAGATCTATAGTCCTGAAAACAGTTTGGTATTGGTACAAAAATAGACAGGTAGACCAATGGAATTGCATTGAACACCCTGATATTAACCCATACATATATGGGTATCTGATCTTCAACATAGAAGCTAAAAATATACAATGGAAAAAGAAAGCATCTTTAACAAATTGTGCTGGCGTAACTGGCATGTAGACAAATGCAGATCAATGTATGTCTATCTCCATGCACAAAACTTAAATCCAAATGGATCAAAGACCTCAACATAAATCCAGCCACACTGAACCTCTTAGAAAAGAAAGTGGGTGGTACCCTTGAACGAATTGGTACAGGAGACAGCTTCCTGAATATAACACCAGTAGCACAAACAGTGAGATCAACAATTAATAAATGGGACCTCCTGAAACTGAGAAGCTTCTATAAGGCAATGAGCACAGTCAGCAAGACAAAAAGGCAGTCCACGGAATGGGAAAAATATTCACTAACCCCATATCTGACAGAGGGCTGATCACCAAAATTTACAAAGAACTCAAGAAGCAATTCTCCAAAACATCAAAGGATCCAATTAAAAAGTGAGATACAGAACTACATAGAGAATTTTCAATAGAGGAGCCTAAAATGGCTTAGAGTCACTTAAGAAAGTGCTCAACATCAGGGAAATGAAAATCAAAACAACCCTTAGATACCATCTTACTACTGTCAGAATGGCTAAAATAAAAACACCAAGGACAGTTTATGCTGGTGAGGTTGTAGAGAAAGGGGAACACTCTTCCACTGCTGGTGGGAGTGCCAACTTGTACAGTCACTTCAGAAATCAGTATGGAGATTCCTCAGAAAAATGGGAATAAACCTACCACAAGACCCAGCAACTCCACTCTTAGGCATATATCCAAAAGATGCCAATTCATACAACAAGGATGTCTGCCCCACTATGTTCATAACAGCATTATTTGTAATAGCCAGAATTGGAAGCAACCTAGATGCCCCTCAACCAAAGAGTGGATAGAGAAAATGTGGTACATTTATACAATGGAGTACTTTTCATCAGAAAAAAAACAATGGAATCCTGAAATTTGCAGGCAAATGGATGGCACTAGAAGAAACCATCCTGAGTGAGGTAACCTATTCACAAAAAGAGAAACATGGCATTTACTCTCTCATATATGGATTTTAGACATAGATCTGCGGAGTGCCAGCTTTCAATCCCATGGCCAGATAGTCTGGGAAACAGAACTTTCTTTCAGTATCTGATGGAAGCAGAGGCAGACTCCCCTGGCTAAGCAGTGAGCTGAACTCCACCTGAAATCCAGTGACAGAGAAGGAGGAATGTTGACAAAAGTGTTTACGACTGGGCTGGTTTAACCCATAGAAACAACTGATCTAACAAGGGTTAGCTCTTGAATCCCAGACTGATGCCTGGCAATCCAGCATGGGACTGATCAAGACGCCCTGAATGTGGGTGTCAGTGAGGAGGCCTTGGTAATCTATTGAGCTTTTGGTAGTAGATCAGTATTTATCCCAAGTATATAAATGGACTTTGGCTTCCCATCCAACCATGAGAGAGGTACTCTCACCCTGGACTCTTCGGGGAGGTTCTAGGCCCTGCCCTGGATGAAATGACAGACTATGGTCACCTCCATGGAGGGCCTCACCCTGCCAGGGAAATGAGGGGATATTGGTGGGGGTTGGTGGGAGGGCACAGGAGGAGGGGAGGGAAAAGGAGAGGGACCTGGAATTGACATGTGAAGCAACCTTGTTTCTAATTTAAATTTAAATTTAAAAATTAAAAAAATAAAATATAAAAAAAAACTATGATTGTGCAAGAAGTCTCAGTGTGTAAATATACTTCCCAACCACCCCAGTCAGTGGCCTGGGTTCAATTCTCTGGAACCACATGGTAGAGGTAGCCAACTGACTCCTGAAATTGAACTCTAACCTCCACACTCATACTGTGGCATACATATACCTGACCTATGCCTTGAAGATGTCTCCCTTTTTAATTTGAATACAGTGACAAACTGGGAACAACGGGCATGGATCAGTTTTACAATGAGGAAACTATTACAAATTCCTAAACAGAGTATCTTGTAATTGTGGAACAGAAGGTAAGAATTTGAGGAGTGTTTCTCCATAATAACAGTGCTAAATGTTAATTTCAAAGATTTGCAAATTTGTGACACTTAGAACAAGAGGTAATATGTTTTTTTTAACATGTTTGGATGTAGCTACAGTACAGCAACTTACATAGCCTTGGAGATGCCCTGGTTTCAGTCCTCACTATTGAAAGAAAAAATTATATAAGAACGAGTTAGATATTATCACAAGGTTGTTGCCAGGAGCAACTGAAGAAAGGAGGTAGCATTGATGCATAAGATAAACTACTGAAAAACTGGTTTGCAAAAGGAAACCAGTGTTTGGGAACTTATTGATTATTACCACAGGCTTAAAAATAAGCTTTGTTTTTAAAAGTGTTATTGGCACATTTACATGAACTAATTGGTATCTTCTAAAATTGTGAACAAACTGATTATTTAAAAAAACAAAAAAAATACAGACTGACTCTCTCAGGTGATTTTCTTAGATAGGACTTATTCTTTGAGTAAGAGTTCACAAGTATGTTAACTGGATTTAAATAAGAACAAATGTTCACCAAATGAGAGCAAAGCAGTAGAGACAGATGCAAATAATGGATGAAGGAGAGGCTGAATATAGGGTGTTTATGTACTGATACTTGATAGCTAAGAGCCTGTCATATGACTATGAGGTATAGATTTAAGGAGAAAAATAGAATATTAACAATGCATTTTATTTCAAGATTAAATTTGGTAAGATAGGAGTACTGGTCTCTCCAAGAACTTTAGTAGACCTGGTTTAATGAGAAAATGAATGTATATTCAGAAGAATTTTTATCCCTACACAGTGGACTTGGGATTTTGAGGAAATAGATTTGAAAACGTAATCAAGTACTTTCTGGAAGGATGATGGAATAGAGAATCAAAGTACTTGAGAGATTGTGCAAGAAGTTCTTATTCTGACAGTTCAGAGGTCAAATGTGAAATTAGATCATTATAGCAATAACAAGTAGAAAAAGACATGGGAGTGCAAATGATACTTGCTGTTCTGTTGAAAAATGTCCCTATGAAAGAATTGGTGTAATAAATATGTTTGAATGATGAAAAATAATAGCCCAACCCTGGAATACAACATTGTAACATAAATAGTTCCATTTAAATCTATGAAAGGTTGGATTGGAGGTCCAGTCCAAAGAGGACAGTCAATGGTTGCTATTGGAAAACTGACCACAACCCATAAAATTGGAAGCCATAGACCCTGAGGTGGGGGGACTTGATTAACTAAACTGGTAAAGAATTAAACTGCTTCTAAATATTTATGTTTTTCCAAGCAGTACTCTCAGTATTAGTGAAAACTTACCAGTGAGATATGATGAATGAACATAATAGGATAAGGATAATAGGCGACAGATATGTGCTAAACAAAATATTTTACCATGTTCTGTAAGGATAAGATGAGAATAAGATGGTAGAAAGAAAGTAAGAGTCAAATATTGGATTTAAAACTTGCTGGATCAAGAATGCAGCAGAGGAAAGACTAACCGACCCTCTCTCTCCATGCCTCCTAGATGAAAAAAGCCCAAAAACTCTTTCTAAGATTCTGCCTCAATTTCTGCTTTTATCTAATAAACCACCTTCTATCATAACTTGTATTATCAGTCTAAAATTATCCTTTTAGAACTAAAACATTTCTTAGATAAATAACATAAGCTTTTATGTCTTTCTACCTTATAAACTTTAAAACTCTGTTGTAAGTTTCTTTTCTGAAATTGTTAACAATGCAAATAGCAAAATTATATAATAATCAACCCCAACAGAATTATAAACTATTACACTAGTAAACAGAAAGTACAGAGCAAACAACTGTCAAAACTATAGAAATGACAAAACCATCTAGCTACAGGGACAGTCACCCAAGGTTTCTTTGCAATATTGAGGCATCCATCTGACAGACTTTTCTGTGAAGCAAGAATTTTGAAGGACTGTCCTACGTTGTATTGGCAAAGTTTGGCTGTCACCTTCTTATGTGTTCTCTTTCTCCTATTTAGACAGTGTATTGTCAGCATTCTAGGTAAGGCAGTTTCTTAGCAACTTGCTAATTTTACCACAAATGAATCAAAACTCCATATGGAGGTTTTTCACTGACTATAATGTTCTCTGAAGTAGATTGGTGCTGCCAGGAGCACATGTATCTCACTGTCAAGAAAAACCTTGTTATTAAAACATCTTAAATGCCACATTCTGTAGATCTCTAAAGTAATTGAAACTATCTACTTAGGTAAAAAATACCTCTGCTCATCTTGAAAATATAACTAACATGACTACAAGTTTGATTGTTACAGATGACTAACAACTAATCTTAATAATTTCTTAATTATTCTAAATAGTTTAAAATAAGAACTAGAACTTTACATTACATATCTAAATGATCTAAAAAAGTATAATACCCAAACAAGAGAAGGAGAACATATAGAGTATATTCTAACAAAAATAACCTTAAAATTATATCAACATATAAAACCTATACCAATATAAAATTTTTGAGATTAATAGTTACTTTGTTGTTAAAAATGGTTATCTTTTTGCCCTATCATTCATATATCCTCCTTTTTAATGTTTTCAGATAGAAATCCCTGAATCTAACCTCATTTGTTAGTTCTTTTTCCTCACTATGACCAGTAACAATTTTTAACCAATCATTGTAGGTCATAATAAATATACATATCCCATCAAATAACTAAAATCCATCCACACCCTTCTTGGAAATGTGCACATTCTGTTCTTAAAATTAATTTCTGTTGTTTTGTGGCAATTATATATTGAGTGGTTCCTGAGAAAATTGAGATATTGGTCAATTCCTGGGAGAGCTAGCTGTTATAGAGTCTCAGTGTGATGTACTTATCTTAGTTCCTGAAAGTAATGGAGTGTCTTTATATAGAGAACAAATAGGATGTTTACTTATAATTTCCTTGTCTGGCTCCCAAGTAATAGAAAAACCTTTTTCAAATCTTTTCTTAAGATGGTGGTTTTTATGAAATTCTGCATCTTCTAGCATATTTTCTACCAATAACTGATCAGTTGATCATTACCTTGTGCAAAAGAGCCTGGTAAACATGTATGGGATCTGATATGTGCTATATACAATGGATGGTTTCTAAACATCTGGAATAAGGTCAGCACTTTCAATGTATAAAACAACTCCTGCTGCATATTGAGAGTCAGTGACTAAAACAAGAGGTTCTGGAAAATCTAATAGCATGAAAATAGGATATAATTCTGGCTTTTAATCAGAATCATAAGGGCTTTGAATGACTTGACTTATTTGTCCTGACGTATAACCTACATTTCCTGATTTATTTGCATCTTCTGCACATAAAGTGAAATTTCAGAATTAGTAAAGATAGTACAATATCTGGTGGGTCGGTTTCTATAAATGGACACTGTCTCAATTTTCCTTTAGAATTAATTCAGAAAACTTTCCTACATAGGTCTTTTTTTGCTATGATTTTGTGGCAATAATGTCCATTCTAAAATATTATTGTCTTTCTGTATAAGAATTCCTAAGGAAGAATATGTAGATGATAGTATGAGTAGAATACATCCAAGCTCTTGATTCAAGCAATCATCATGTGCATTAGAACTTCAAAAAAACACATAGGAGGAAAATAAGAAAAACACTTTAATTAAATGATATTATGAGAGACATGATAAACACTATTATATTCCTCATAGATATACATGTAGGTAAAAAAAATGAGGAATCTAAACCATATATCAGAAAGTGTTATCACTCTGGAGTGTATTAAGAGTGAAGACTAGGGAGGGTAAGAATACATGATTTGGAATCTACATTTTCCCTATCACTAAAAATGTATGAATGACTTATGGTAAATTATTAGAATGTTATAAAATACACCCTAATTTTGTAATTTTAAGCTTATGTAAAAACTGTAGCTATAGCTTCATATATTGGAATAATATCATTACATTTAAAGTTCACTGAATAGTATTAAAAATTATGTACATTAAACTGTAGCCACAGTGTGGAACTTATGTCCAAAGATGATAGCTTTCATCATTTCTGACCATTATCAGAACTCTTTAAAATACGTATGTGTATATGTATATATTTTTTGAGAATATAATGTGTGGTATTTTGATCATATTTACTACTTTCTAATAACTCATTGTAGGTTTATCACCAATTTGAATATCACCCAAGTTGATGTCAAAAATTGCACAATTATTGAAGCATACACAGGTAATATTATTCATCCCTATTTACTTGAGGCCACATGTTTAAGGCAAACTGCTCCCTTATCTTGATAGTTACCAATTACCAATAGCTTTTTAGTAAGGGTGGGAGTTTTGTAAACACATCCACCTTGGATACTGGGAATTTGTGTGGCTTGAGTTTTCATATGTCTTCACGTGGTCATAATATCCATATTTCAAATGTGGAATTGCCTTGTTCTCTCTGGAAAATCATATTTCATTATCGTAATTCACATGTCTGTTCTTCTTCAACCCCATTTTCTGCAATTGTTCTGAAAATATGGGAAGAAGCACAAATTGATCTGTTTTTCTTAATGTCAATTCAATTCCACACCCAAAATATATCACTTTAAAAAATAGCTAGTTAATAATCATGTGCTCTAAAATAAGCTTTATAAAAAGGCTACATGGGGACAATATGGAATCAAATATTGCTATTTCTGTTGGAAGATTTGATTGTTGTTTTGTTTGGGCTACTACGTAGCCTAGAATGATCTTCCTGCCTCATCCTTCCAGGGCAGAGATTTTAGGAGCAACATTATAATTATGTGAACTACTCTGGAACATTAACTGTTTTTGAATTAGAGAAAATTAAAGAAATTGTATTGAAATACCTAGACACAAACTGAATACATATAAGCAATGTCATCTTAAGCATACATTGTATATGTAAATATAAAGTTATTTCAATCATATTCATACTATGTGGTACCAAGGGGATTATTTCCTGATGATTTTGGATACAATCTTGTACATCTCTCATTCTTGTTAATTCTAGGTCACTGAAGGCCAAGCATAACTCCATTATTTTCTGACCCAAGAAGCTGGACTCCAGTATGACACATTCCAGTGTATCAACAGAGGTGTGAATAGAATTTATCTCAGATGCAGTAATAAGACATAAAATGAATAGAAAGTCATGAGAATTCCACATATTATTTCATATTCTAATAGAAGAACCAATGATAGAAACTTCAAGCTAAGAAAATAAATAAAATAGCCACTGCATTGGCTTTACAGGTTGTCTCTCTATAATGACATTTTATAGGACCACATTAACAACCTTCAATTTAGGAACAGTCAATGTTAGTAATGTTCTTAAAATATATATTTAGATAATTTTAGCCATGCTTCCAGATACACATATGTTATTTGTATCAGTCTATATGACTAGAATTGTGTATAGAAATATTAGGATATAACATTTTAGAAAAAATGAAGGCTAGTACTTCTAGCTTATAAATGGAAAAGAAGTAAGGTTTTCAGAGGTAAATAGATATATTATGTGTACTTAGAATATAGCATCCATGTCAGGATAAGTTTCTCTGTACATAGAGACACATGTCTAGTTATCATTTTGGGAATTTTGCAACACTTAATATCAAACTGACACTTTATTCAAGACTACATATAGGATTGCTGCAAGATACAAGGAAGAAGTAGATTTTATTATAGAGTCTGTAAAATTTAATATTCCAACACTGCAGATATTTAGATCTAAAAATCAATTATTTATCAATTTCTTCTTAATTTAAGTTGTTGATGGGCACTGTGGACATCATTAATGTCTAGCCTTTTGTCATCTCTGGCAAAGTACTTAGTCAACACTATCCACACTGTAGGCACTTAATATTCTTAACCACTTCCAGCCAATAGAATTAACAATAATAAATGTTGTTTGACAAGCTTAAAATTGTCCTTTCAGAATGTTTTCCTGTAGATATATCATGGAGTTATATAAAAGCAAACGCTAAAAATATTTTTGATTATCTGGTAGATTTCATCTAACAGCAAATTTACATTTATTAGAATAAATCTGTATTTTTCTTAAAAAACCTCTGAGCAATGATTATTAATGTTTTTTTCTAGTTTCAATATTGTAAATACTGGGATTAACCTCAGAGCAAGGCATAAGGAATTGTAACTTTGCTTAAATGAAGAATTTCTCATGCATCTTCTGATTTCTTTAACAATGACATGAAACATTAATAGATTTAATGTTTTATATAAAAATTATAGTATCTGTTTTCATACATCTTGCTAATTTATTTTCCTGTTTGAGTTGGAACTATTTGTTCCTGTTGCCAAGTCCTTATTAAAAGGGGTCATACTGAATAACTTCCCATGTGTTATTGGTATCACTATTTTCTGGAGAGGCATTTACATATATTTGTGTGTGCTTGCTATAGAGTCAACTATTGGAGTTTAAAATATCCCTTCCTAGAAGTGAAGGTAGTACTTATATTTATCGAACTGTATGCCATATTTCTTGCTACAGGGGAAAGCATAGATCTTTACAAAATCCTTCTCTGTTCATCCTAGGATCAAAATAGGGGAAACTTTTTGTTTTGTTGTGACATGCATTTAAAGCTCAATGGTCTTATTGGAGAGAATACCTTGCTGTGGCAATACTCCATAAATATAGCATAAGATAATGTAAAGTCAGGTAGGTCATCTCATAATGAAATTATCTGGGAAGTTTATCTCCTAGTTTTCATTCAAATTTTCTATGTAATCTGTTTCTCTTCAATATTATTCAATATTTTAACATTAAAACCAGTTTTATACATACAAAAAATAAACAATATGACCATTTTGAAGATAATTAATGAAGACTATTGCTGAAAGGCATTATTATGTTATTGCTTTAAAATATATATGAAGGACATATTTCATCATTGAGAAACAAGTAAATACAAAACTGCTGTATGGAAAGTAATCATAGTTGTCTCATTTGAAAGTTTCTCTTAGATGTCTAGGTTACTTGTAAGTGAATAGATTTGGGAACATCAAAAGGTAGTTGCAAGCATACGAAATTTTCAGTCATGTATACACAAACTTTGATGCAATATATACAAAATTTTAAAATGGGACTTAGAGATGAATTCTTTCTACTGATGAAAGTTAAAAAAACTGAAAAATCACTCTTCTAATTATTACTGGTAAGTCAGATGTTATTATGTGACTTGCACAGAATTTCACATCAGTTATAAAATGCAGCATTTGTCATTATATTATTTTGGTTAGCAATGGAAAACACACTCTGCAGACAAGGCATATTTGAAAGGATCTTTTGTTTTTATAAAGTAAATATTATTTTTCCATTCTTTTTATTATATAATTTTTAATTTAAACTTAAGTTACAAACAAGGTTGCTTCACAAGTCAGTTCCACGTCCCTATCCATTTCCCTCCCCTCCCCCCTTGCCCTGCCACCAAACCCCCTATATCCCCTCATTTCCCCAGGGAGGGTGAGGCTCTACATTGGGATGTCCATGGTCTGTCATTTCATCCAGGGCCGGGCCTAGACCCTCCCCCAAAAGTTCAGGGTGAGAGTGCATCTCGCCTTGTTGGATGGGAGTCCAAAGTCCATTTGTATACCTGGGATAAATACTGATCTACTGCCCAAGGCTCAATAGATTACCTAGGCCTCCTCACTGACACCCACATTCAGTCCCATGCTAGATTCCCAGGCATCAGCCTGGGATTCAAGAGATAACCCTTCTGAGGTCAGCTGTTTCTGAGGGTTAAACCAGCCCACTCTTAATGACTTTGGTTGTGAGTCCTCCCTCTCTGTTCCTGTCTTTCTTGCGTTCAGCTCAGTGCTTAGTCGTGGGAGTCTGCCTATTCTTCCATCAGCCACTGAATGAAGGTTCTGTTTCCCAGACTCTCTGGCCATAGGATTGTAGGCTGGCACTCCCCAGATCTATGTCTAAGATCCATATATGAGAGAGTACATGGCATGTTTCTCTTTTTTGTGACTGGGTTACCTTGCTCAGGATGGTTTCTCCTAGTGCCATCCATTTCCTGCAAATCTCAGGATTCCATTGTTTTTTTCTAATGAATAGTACTCCATTGTATAAATGTACCACATTTTCTCTATCCACTCTTCGGTTGAGGGGCATCTAGGTTGCTTCCAAGTTCTGGCTATTACAAATAATGCTGCTATGAACATAGTGGAACAGACATCCTTGTTGTATGAATTGGCATCTTTGGATATATGCCTAAGAGTGGAATTGCTGGATCTTGTGGTAGGTTTATTCCCATTTTTCTGAGGAATCTCCATACTGATTTCCAAAGTGGCTGAACCAGTTGGCACTCCCACCAGCAATGGAGGAGTGTCCCCCTTTCACCACATCCTCTCCAGCATAAATTGTCATTGGTGTTTTTGATTTTAGCCATTCTGACAGGAGTGAGATGGTATCTCAGAGTTGTTTTGATTTGCATTTCCTGTATTGCTAAGGATGTTGAGCACTTTCTCAAGTGACCCTCAGACATTTTAGACTCCTCTATTGAAAATTCTCTATTTAGTTCTGCAGCCCAATTTTAACTGTATCCTTTGGTGTTTTGGAGACTTGCTTCTTGAGTTCTTTGTAAATTGTGGAGATCAACCCTCTGTCAGTTGTGGGGTTAGTGAATATATTTTCCTATTCTGTGGGCTGCCGTTTTGTCTTGCTGACTGTGTCCTTTGCCTTACAGAAGCTTCTCAGTTTGAGGAGGTCCCACTTATTAATTGTTGATCTCACTGTCTGTGCTACTGGTGTTATGTTCAGGAAGCTGTCTCCTGTACCAATTCCTTCAAGGGTACCACCCACTTTCTCTTCTAAGAGGTTCAGTGTGGCTGGATTTATGTTGAGGCCTTTGATCCATTTGTACTTAAATTTTGTGCATGGCAATAAACATAGATCGATCTGCATTCTTCTACATGCCAGTCTCCAGTTATGCCAGCACCATTTGTTGAAGTTGCATTCTTTATTCCACTGTATAGTTTTAGCTTCTTTGTCAAAGATCAGATGTTCATACACGTGTGGGTTAATATCAGAGTTTTCAATTAGATTCCAGTGGTCTACGTGTCCATTTTTGTGCCAATATCTAGCTGTTTTCAGGACTATAGGTATATAATAGAGCTTGAAGTCTGGGATGGTGATGGCTCCGGACTTTGCCTTGTTGAACAGGGTTGTGTTGACTATCCTGGGTCTTTTGTTTTTTCATACAAAATTGATTATTGTTCTTTCAAAGTCTGTGAAGAATTGCCCTGGGATTTTAATTGGGAATGCATTGAATCTGTAGATTGCTTTTGGCGGGATTGCCATTTTTACTACATTGATCCTACCTATCCAAGTGCATGGGAGATCTTTCCATTTTCTATGGGCTTCTTTAATTTCTTTCTTTAAAGATTCAAAGTTCTTGTGATATAGGTCTTTCACTTGTTTGGTTAGCATTACCACAAGGTATTTTTTTTGTTTTTGTTTTTGTTTTTCCACTTTTTTTTAAATTTTATTTTCCAGTTTAAATTTAGATAAGAATCAAGGTTGCTTCACAAGTCAGTTCCAGGTCCCTCTCCCATTCCCTCCCTTCCTCCCGTGCCCTCCCCTCCCCTCCCCCCGTTATCCTCTCATTTCTCCAGGGAGGGTGAGGCCCTCCATGGGGGTGTCCATAGTGTGTCATTTCATATAGGGCAGGGCCTAGACCCTTTCCCAAGAGTTCTGGGTGAGAGTGCACCTCACATTGTTCTATTGGAGTCCAAAGTCCGTGTGTATACTTGGGATGGGTACTGATCTGCTGCCCAAGGCTCAATAGATTCCCTAGGCCTCTTCACTGACACCCAGATTCAGGGGGTCTTGATCAGTCCCATGCTGGCTTCCCAGGCTAATGCTGGGATTCAAGAGTTAACCTTTGTCTGGTCAGCTGTTTCTGGGGGTTAAACCAGCCCAGTCTTAATCCCTTTGATCATCAGTCCTCCCTCTCTGTTACTGGCTTTCTTGAGTTCAGCTCAGTAGTTAACCAAGGGAGTCTGCCTCTTCTTCGATCAGCCACTAAATAAAGTTTCTGTTTCCCAGACTCTCTGGCCATAGGATTGTAGGCTGGCACTCCCCAGATCTATGTCTAAAATCCATATATGAGAGAGTACATGCCATGTTTCTCTTTTTGTGACTGGGTTACCTCACTCAGGATGGTTTCTTCTAGTGTCATCCATTTGCCTGCGAATCTCATGATTCCATTATTTTTTTCTGCTGAATAGTACTCCATTGTGTAGATGTACCACATTTTCTCTATCCACTCTTCAGGTGAGGGACATCTAGGTTGCTTCCACGTTCTGGCAATTACAAATAAAGCTGCTATGAACATAGTGGAACAGACCTCTTTGTTGTATGAATGGGCATCTTTTGGATATATGCCTAAGAGTGGAGTTGCTGGGTCTTGTGGTAGGTTTATTCCCATTTTTCTGAGGAATCTCCACACTGATTTCCATAGTGGCTGAACCAGTTGGCACTCCCACCAGCAATGGAGGAGTGTCCCCCTTTCACCACATCCTCTCCAGCATAAATTGTCATTGGTGTTTTTGATTTTAGCCATTCTGACAGGGGTGAGATGGTATCTGAGAGTTGTTTTGATTTGCATTTCCCGGATGGCAAAGGATGTTGAGCACTTTCTCAAGTGCCTCTCAGCCATTTTAGACTCCTCTATTGAAAACTCTCTATTTAGTTCTGCAGCCCACTTTTTAATAGGGTCCTTTGGTGTTTTGGAGACTTGCTTCTTGAGTTCTTGGCAATTGTAAAGGGTGATGTTTCTCTGATTTCTTTCTCAGCCCTTTTATCATCTGTATATAGTAGGGCTACTGATTTTCTTGAGTTGATCTTGTAGCCTGCCACATTGCTGGAAGTGTTATTCAGCTGTAAGAGTTCCCTGGTAGAGTTCTTTGGGTCATTTAAGTAAACTATCACATCACCTGAAAATAGTGAATGTTTGACCTCTTCCTTCTCAATTTGTATCCCCTTGATCCCCTTTTGTTGTCATATGGCTCTGGCTAGATCTTCAAGTACAAAGTTGAAAAGGTATGGAGAGAGTGGAGAGCCTTGTCTTGTTCCTGATTTTAGAGGAATTGTGTTGAGTTTCTTTCCATTTAGTTTGATGTTGGCTGTTGGTTTGCTGTATATAGCTTTTATTATGTGTTAGGTATGTTCCTGTTATCCCAGATCTCTCCAAGACCTTTAATATGATGGGGTGTTAGACTTTGTCAAAGGCTTTTTCAGCATCTAGTGAGATGATCATGTGGTTTTTGTTTTTCAGCTTGTTTATATGGTGGATTACATTGTTGGATATTTGTATGTTGAACCATCCGTTCATCTCTGGGATGAAACCTACTGGATCATGGTGAATGATTGTTTTGATGGCTTCTTGAATCCGATTTGCCAGTATTTTATTGAGTATTTTTGCATCAATGTTCATGAGAGATATTGGTCTGAAGTACTCTTAGTTGTGTCTTTGTGTGGCTTGGGGGGTCAAGGTTATTGAAGCCTCGTAGAAAGAATTTCGCAAACACCCTTCTGCTTATATTGCCTGGAATACTTTGAGAAGAATTGGTATAAGCTCTTCTTTGAATTTCTGGTAGAATTCTGCGCCGAGGCCATTTGGACCTGGGCTTTTTATGGTTGGGAGACTGCTTCTATTTTCATAGGGGTTATAGGTCTATTTAAATTGCTTATATGTTCTTGATTTAATTTTGGCAAGTGATAGCTATCCAGGAAGTCATCCATTTCCTTTAAGTTTTTAATTTTGTGGAGTACAGGTTCTCAAAGTATGACCTGATGATTCTCTAAATTTCCTCTGAGTCCGTTGTTATGTCCCCCTTTTCATTTCTGATTTTGTTAATTTGCATGTTCACACTCTGCTGTTTGGTAAGTTTGGACAAAGATTTGTCTATCTTGTTGATTTTCTCAAAGAACCAACTTTTTGTTCCATTGATTCTTTGTATTGATTTCCTAGTTTCTACTTTATTGATTTCAGCCCTCAATTTGATTATTTCCTGGTGTCTACTCCTCCTGGGGAAGTTTGTTTCTTTGTATTCCAGAGCTTTCAGCTGTGCTGTTAATTCTCTAGTATAACTATTCTCCAGTTTCTTCATGTGGGAACTTAGTGCTATGAATGTCCCCTATAGCATTGCTTTCAAAGTGTCCCATAGGTTTGGGTATGTTGTGTCTTCATTCTCATTGAATTCTAGTAAGTCTTTATTTTTTTTTCATCTTTGACGCAGGAATGGTGCAGTTGTGCATTATTCAGTTTCCATGAGTTTGTAGGGTTTCTGCAATTTGTGTTGTTGTTGAATTCTACTTTTAAAACATGGTGGTCTGATAAAATGCATGGAGTTATTCCAGTTTTTTGAAGCTGCTGAGGTTTTATATGTTGTCAGGTATTTGGTTGATTTTTGAGAAGGTTCCATGTGGTGATGACAAGAAGGTATATTTTTTTATGTGGATGAAATGTTCTATAGATGTCTGTTAATCCCAGTTGGGTCATTACTTCTCTTAAACCCTTTGCTTCTTTCTTGAGTTTCTGTCTCGTATTCCTGTCTATTGGTGAGATTGGTGTGTTGAAATCTCCCACTATAAGTGTGTGGGGCTTCATATGTGATTTAAGTTTCAGTAATGTTTCTTTTACGAGTGTGGGTGCCTTTGTATTTGGGACATAGATGTTCAGGATAGATACTTCATCTTGGTGGATTTCGCCTGTGATCAGTATGTAATGACCTCCTTCATCTCTTTTGATTGATTTTGTTTTAAAGTCTAATTTTTTAGATATTAGGATTGCTACCCATGCTTGTTTCTTGGGACCATTTGATTAGAGAAATTTTTCCCAACCTTTAACTCTCAGGTAATGGCTGTCTTTGAGGGTGAGATGTGTTTTTTTGTATGCAGCCGAAAGATGAGTTCTGTCTTTGATTCCATTCTGCTAGCCTGTGTCTTTTTATGGGTGAGTTAAGGCCATTAATGTTGAGGGATATTAATGTCTATTGATTGCTCATTGTTCTTTGATTTGGTTTGTTGGTGGTGGAATTATGTATGGAATTTCACCTTTTTGTTCTTTTGGCTGTTGGTAGAGAGGGATTCTCTAATGCCTATGTTTTTCTGGTTGTAGTTAACTTCCTTGGGTTGGAGTTTTCCTTCCAATACTTTCTGTAGGGCTGGGTTAGTGGATATGTATTGCTTGAATCAAGTTTTGTCATTGAATATCTTGTTTTCTCCATCTATTTTGATTGAGAGCTTTGCTGGGTATATTAGTCTGGGTTGGCATCTATGGTCTCTTAATGTTGGTAGAATATCTATCCAGGACCTTCTGGCTTTCAGAGTTTCCATGGAGAAGTCGGGTATAATTCTGATAGGTTTGCCTTTATATGTTACTTGTCCTATTTACTTAGCTGCTATTAATATTCCTTCTTTGTTCTGTATATTTGGGGTCTTTATTATTATGTGGCAAGGGGACTTTTTGTGATCCACTCTATTTGGTATTTTGTAAGTTCTTGTACCTTCATTGGCATGTCTTTCTTTAGGTTGGGAAAGTTTTCTACTATACTTTTGTTGAATATGGTTTCTGCCCCTTTGAGGTTGTTTTCTTCACCTTCTTCTATACCTATTATTCTTAGGTTTGATCTTTTCATGGTGTCCCATATTTCCTGGATGTTTTGTGTTAAGGATTTGTTGTACTTAAGATTTTCTTTAGTTGATGAGTCTATTTCTCCTAGTGTGTCTTCAACACCTGAGGTTCTCTCTGCCATCTCTTGTATTTTGTTTGTAATGCTTGTATGGGTAGTACCTTACTATTTGCCCAGATTTTCTATTTCCAGCCTTTCTTCAGATTGTGTTTTTTATTGTCTCTATTTCAGTTTTCAACCCTTGCACTGTTTGCCTTGTTTCTTGCAATTTTCGGTTTATCTTTTCGTCCATTTGTTGCATTTTATGAATTTTTTGGTTTGTTCTTTCTTCTATTTCTCGCATTTTTTGGTTTGCTTTTTTTTCCCGTTCTTTTAGTTTTTGGTTTGTTTTTTCTTCCATTTCCTGCCTTTTTCGTTTGTTTTTCTTCCATTTCCTGCTTTTTTTTTTGGTTTGTTTTTTCTTTCATTTCTTGCATTTTTTGCTTTGTTTTTTCTTTCATTTTTCTGAGGGATTTTCCTATATCATCTTTTAGGGCCTCTATCATTTTCATGAAGGTGGTTTTAAGGTCATTCTCTTCTGCTTCATTTGCAATGGAGTGTTGGAGTCTTGCTGGTATGGAGTCTCTAGAATCTGGTGGTGTCATATTTGTTTATCTGTTGCTGAGTGTGTTTCAGTATTGTCTCTTTCCCATCTCTTCTTCTAGTGGGTGCAGAAAGAGCCCCTTACTGGTCTGGTGGTTTGGGGAGCAGAGTTTCCTTCCAGTGGGTGCTACCAAGTCCAATAATCTGGTATTTCTTCTATTCCTCATCCTTTTTCTGGTCCCGTGGGTGGAGAAGGAGACTAGGAATCTGGGGTGATTAGCCTCCCACCTGGTCCCCTGGTCGCTTTGCTGGATCTGCTGGTTTCCTGGTCTCCTTGGACCTGGAATCTGGGGTGCTTAGCTCCCGCCAGGATTGGAAGCTCTTTGAAGTTCCCAGGCAATCTCCATGCACTGGAAAGCAGGCCTGGATACAGGGCCTGTTTTACCTGGTCCTGCCGGAACAGCTGGTTTGAAAGGCTCTTAAGCATAAGAAAATTGGGCAATTCATTTGTGGTTCTGTCAGTGGTAATGTGTTGTGCTCTTACTGTCAAGTGAGGGCTTTCCTTGGCTTGGTGCATCTCCAACCAGCTAGAAAAAGTGGTGTGATTGTTACAGTAAGAAGCAATAAAGCTTATCTCAGAAGAAAATTCCCTACTAAGACTTATCGAGAACCACAATTTTATAGTCTGCATGGTTTAGGGATAAACCTAACTGAGACAATAAGCATAAAGAAAGAAAGTCTCGAATTGGTTAGGTGTTGTGTACTTGAAGTTGTCAGCAACTGAGATGCTAGTCCATTCATTGTACACTGTCCAAAAAAAAAAAAAGAGGACGATGATTAGCTAGACCTTATGGGAGGACTCTGCTGGAGAGTGGCAGTACAATCGGGTTGTGGAAGAAGAGGAAGCTGCATTGATACTATGTGAGCACATGGATGGTAGCTATAGGTTATCCTTCCATACTTGTACCACAGAAAAACTTTTATCATTCTTCTCATTGTCATATGGGAAAGACATTGCTGTTCTCATGGGTCTGAGGCATTGGGACCCTTGACATGGCTAAGCTCAGATCAATAATTTACATTCACTCAAGACTTCATCTGCTCCCCCTCAAGGAAAAATGGACACTCTGAGTACTGCTGTGAAAATCCCAGAATGAGGTGGCCCTTTGTCATGTTAATAGTGTATCTTGCTTTTGTTTACAGCCTGTTCAGTGTTACAATCTTGCACTTGTCAGATCAAAAATTTCTTTTAAATTCCTGCAGCAAAGTCGGTCTTGCTTATATTCTACCTGTAATATAAGGAAAACAAGGCAGAGAAGCAGGAAGACTGGATTTCAATAGACTAGGGCAGGAGATAGTGGTGAAGGTTGAGTTAATTTAGTCGGGTTGAGGGAAAAGTATATGTATGTGTGTATGTATGTATGTGTATGTATGTATGTATGTATGTATGTATGTATGTATGAACATATGTATGCATGTAGATGCCAGGAAGTTACAACTATTTTTTTGCGGTATGTATGTATGTGTATGTATGTATGTATGTATGTATGTATGTATGTATGAACATATGTATGCATGTAGATGCCAGGAAGTTACAACTATTTTTTTGCGGTCTGACAAGAAGCAAGGTGGATTGTTTTCAATGCCATTGCATTGTTTCTACAGGTGGAACAAAAGAGTCAGGATGAAGCTAAGCCATTCTTTATGGCTGTGGACTACTGCCCAGTAGAATTTTCTCATAACCTAAGACATGCAACTTTTCGGGAATTTATTAAAATTCAAGTAACATAAGCTAACAAGAATATTACATCCCAAATGGTTTGTCAAAGGACTTCTGTTCTGTGTTTCTGAAAATGCAAATATTTTACTTAGAATAATAGTTTTTACAATTTTTATTTATATACAAATTGATATCCAAAATGTCGAAAAATTTTATAGTCATCAATCTTACTGTGCTGCTAAAGTCAATAATTTTTGAAAAAGCGCATCTTAAGTGAAAATTTAACCCAGTCCTTATAAAGGTTCTTAATGGAGAATTATGCCCTACCGGACTCTCCCTTGGTTTAGTCCTTTGGCTACTATGAAATGCAAGTCTCTGCTGAACTTTTCCTTCTAGACATGCAGAACTTTTAAATGAAGACAGTGTTTGTAGCAGGCTGGTATTTAACTGAGTTCTGGTTGTTTGAAGGTTCCCTGACCTGATTATTACTGATTTTTTTTATGTATTGCAGAATTCAGTGTGCTATTGAGTTCCATTCAGTATAGATTTGATTAAATTAGGAAAAAGAGAATCAGGAGCACATCATATGGTTGTATACCAGGTCACAGCCAACAGACAAATCAAAATCCCTAGGAATTGGTTGCCTTTTTGTATTTGTGTTGTATAATTTTTCATTGTCTTCAAAAGCATTATCAGGATGTAGGTTCTTCAGGATCATCTAAAATAGCATTGACCTAATCTACAAATGGATACTCCAATGTATATCAATAGTGTCTGCATCACCATTGGAATTAGCTTGATCATGCATCTCTAGATGGGATGTCAATATTACATAATATTTTAAATGTCTCACTAGATACTATTCCACAGAGATATAGACATGACTATGGTTCAACCAACACAACCACGTATGTGGAAAGCATGAGCATTGTGAGTTAGACTTAAATTACAATGAAGAATCTCTAGTGTGTGGAGAGTAACTAGACATAGCTTTATCCATCAGGCTTTAAAACAGACCTATGTTTACACAGATTCCCAGGGAACACTGCATCCTTTTGGTTTTGTGAATGGAGGACTTAATCTCACTTCAGTTAAAATCTTTTGGAAAAAAGCTTTTTCCATATGCCCAATTCTTCCCCATCAATATATGTACCAATGGTTCCTCTTGTTTGTTACATAAGTTACAGGAAGACAGACACACTTGAAATTAAGAAACAAAGATCAAGTCATATTTTAGTATATATTATTAGAGACTGTGAAAATGGTCCCCCAAAAAAGTGGCGCTATTAGGAGGTGTGGTGTTGTTGGAGCAGGTGTGGTCTTCTGGGAGGAAGTGTGTCACAGAGAAGGCAGTCTTTAATGTCTCACATATACTCCAACTATGCCCAGTGCATCAGATCAGTTTCTGTTGCATGAGTCAAGATGTATTAACTGTCTTCTCCCTTTCCTGCACCTTGCCTACCTACACACTGTCATTACCTCAGCTGCCATATTCCCAGCAGCCATGCTTTTCAACATGATGATAAAGACTAAACCTCTGAACTCTAAGTGAGCCACCTCATTTAAATGTGTTCCTTTATATGAGTTGCTGTGGTTATAGGGTCTCTTTAGCACAATATAATCCCTAATTAACACAGAGGCATACTTGGGGAATGTTGCTCAATATCAGACACATGAATTTAAATGAGTGTCATGTATTTTGCTACATGAAAGGTTTTAAAAATATTTTCAAACTATATAAATAAATAAAATATAAATAATATTTCAAACCATATAACTTTTCCTTAACTACTGTAAATGTTGATATTTGTCTTAATTCTACAGGTGAATGTTACACAATACCCTTCCACAATTCAACCTTCCATGGGTATTTTGGTTTAAGAACCATTTCACTTCAAATGTCATTGAAAAGCTGGAAATAAATCCAACTCTTCGGCATGAAGGTTAACTACGGAAGTCTGGTTTTCACATACTTGTTTCTTTACATTCTGTTTACAGTATCTTAGGTCCTTTGTTGTTAATATTAGCTGAGTTGTTCTATTTTTATCTTCCATGTTTTCTTGATCATTTCTGAAGCTAAGAAATGAAGAGAGAATATGATCAAAATTAACTGTGTAGGTATATTAAATTTCCAAAGAATATTCATAATTGCACTAATCTCGTCCTTAGTTCTTGATAACAGTCATTGTTATGCTGTCTTCACTTAATCCCTGCATTAAAATAAATTCACAAAAACCATCTAGTCCAATCAAATATGCCCAAATGTCTTCCCCATAGAAATTTAAGTTTTCTTCCACTAAGTAATTTATGTAATCAAAAAGGTTTAAATGAAACCCAGTGACAATGTGAAAACACTGCATAACAAACAGAAATAATAGTTGCCGTAAGTTTATATATGTAATTTCCATGTATGATTAATTGATTGAATCAGTAGAAATTTATGAGACCCTGTAGAAATAGAAATGACATGACACAAATGTATTTTATTCATTCAAGGTCTGTCATCTCATACTTTCTCTGTTCAATTTAATAATTTTATCATGCTTTTGTTTCCATCCATCTGTGTCAATTTCACATTCACTTGAAAGTAGCAATACCCTAAAATTATTGATTCTGATTATTAAAATAAACACACAAATAAACTATTAATAAAAGCAGTGAAAACTGCATTTGTCATAAATGAATAGAGTTGTTTGATTCTTCAGTCAAACCTACTTAGTTGCCTTTATTTATGTAAACTCATGTAGGAATACAATTTTTAATATAAATATAAAAATTTATTCCACCATTGTTTGCAAATGTTCCTGCAGCAGAAGATTTGAAAATTAAATGTAGGCATTAGCTTAAGTGGTATTGCTGGGTCTTGGTACTTAAACCAAGTTCTGTTAGTTTCCACTGAATATATTATTACTTAATTACATTAATAGTCTTTCAACATGTCAGTTAATTGATTCGAGATCACCGATGAATAAAATGAAGAGGTCTATCTCTTTATTGCCACTTCTCTCTTGAAAACCCTAGTGTGATTTAACATTTGATTTCTCTATTACTGCAATTGTTTTGCACCTATTTTATTTATAGAACTTCAAAATATGTTTGCAAAAATTCATTTTGTTTGATTCTTATGTTATCCTCTATGAATTTGTGTTTTCTTTGTCTCTCTGAAATTTATATACACATTCTTACTGTCCTTCTCCTTTAGAATCATTTGCTATTTCTTCACTCTGTTCTTTAATCACAATTACAGATACTGGTTTTATGCAATATGCTTTAGAATAATTAGTCCTTGAATCTCTATCTAATATCTTACAGCCATTTCCTAATTCAAATTTGACAAATGCATACATTTCTCAGAAAGTAAAACATTGGGAGTGATAACAATGAGTCCACAGTTTGCAAAGAAAATTCCAAGTATCTTTATGATGGTATTCTAAAAATAATCTTCTGATGTTAAATATGTATTTCAGAAAAGTTACCATCAGTTGTCAAATATTGTAAGTAAGAATGCATTTGACAAGCATGATTTTATTCAACATCATACAGCTTATCAATACAGGATACAGTAGAACATACCTACTTTATTGTTATATCATTGGACTTACTTGAAGTTGCAATTTGCTTGACAGTGTATTGCCATGCCAAGAAAAGAACAAAACTAAAACTGCAAAGCATATTTGGTGTGTACATGATAACACTGATGAATGAAAAAGCTATTAAGTCAAAACATTATTCAGTAGTTAAAGGTTGGATTCTGAAACAATTGAACCCCTTGTATTCAGATATGTGAGGAAGTGAGTAACCAAATCATGTTAAAATTTTGGGAACCATGGTTCCTATCTGCCATTGTCAGTTTGTAAGAAACATGGAGATGACCCAGAATGATTGTTTATCTTGAGAGTATCAATACAATTGATTAATCAGTAAGCAAAGTAAATATTTGATTCTTCTGTTTTTATTTTTTGAATATTTGCTGTTAAGATTTGATGACTATCTATCTATATCTATATCTATATCTATATCTATATCTATATCTATATCTATAGTCTCTTTTGGGGGCTGGATGGATAGCCCAGCTGTTAATGGCTAGGTTCATAACCAAAAATATGAGAATATATCTTTTACCATGTAAACGTTATGAAGTTAGTTGTAGGATTAATAGAGCAATGTCCTCAGCTCTTTATGAATAAGAAAAGACTAATATTACTACATTAAAGCTAATACAATATTAAGTAAATTAAT
Organism: Mesocricetus auratus; assembly: GCF_017639785.1. Lineage (NCBI taxonomy): Eukaryota > Metazoa > Chordata > Mammalia > Rodentia > Cricetidae > Mesocricetus > Mesocricetus auratus. The sequence goes on from NW_024429190.1 coordinate 61,969,549, forward strand.
ACTGAATTGAAATATTTAAGCAATATATTTAAAATAGTGTATTATAATTCAAAGATGAGTTTTAATCTATAAAATAATGCAAATAATCGATTCAGAGAGTTAATTTCATTCTACTCTACTTTCAAAATTACTGGTTTTCTTGAACACTTAAAGTTCATGTTAATCTGCAAAGATGGTCACATGCCATTTGACAATAAAATCTGACCAAATTAAACCAATATTTTATTATGTTGAAAAGTTGTGTCATTCATTAAACCATTGTTACTAAGTCAATGTTCACATCCCTCAATTAAACTCAGAAAATTTTAGCAGTGAAACAATAAGCCACAAGTATTAAAATGTTTTTTGTGTTAAAGATTCAAGAGGCAGGTTATCTAGGAGGATCTGCAGGAAGGAAAGGGAATGTGGAATGATGTAACTATATTATAATCTCAAATATTAAAATAAATAGTTTCAAAAATAAGGTATTCACAATCTGTATGCTAAAAAATTTACTTGCTATGATTATCTTCTTGTTATTCTTGACAGGACATTGGAATGAGTACTTAATGTTATTTGTTATATTACCAGAGTTGTGGAAAGCATCAGAGACAGAATTTGACTTTATAGATATCTGTGTTATAGATTTACTTGTAGATAGTGCCCAGATTACATATATTCTTTTCCCTATGTGTGATTATATTTTTTTGGAAGGAGCTTAATATTTTTCAAGTCTTACTTTTATTTACCTGCATATGTGTACCTCTTTGTGGGTGTTTGCTGTGCGAATGTCACATATATGCGAAAGAGGGAGGTACATCCCATAAAAGAAGAGATACAGAGTTTGTGAGCTGAATGACCTAGCAGCTGGGAAATGAATTTGGGGTCTTCTTGAAGGCAAGTGTTCTTAACCACTTAGCCATGTCTCTAGACCTAAATGTTGTTCTTCCTCTGGGAAGTAATACTAACGTGGGCCACAGTTAAAAGGGATTTTGACATTAGTTCAGTGCTGGAAGGACTAAATTCCCATATAACAAATCCTAGCCATTCGTAGACCCCTAGGGATAATCCACTTACTGGGAAATAACTGAAGCACCAAGCTAACTACAGGGCACAGGCATGTTTTCAAAATGACTACAACTACTACTTCACTATACCAGAATAACCCCTAACTACATTTTTGTCTTTATTCACACAGATGAATGTAGTCCTCTTGCCCTCATCAAGGAAACTTTTCTTTGCAACAGACTGGGACCATTAGAGACAACTACAACTATCAAAACACAGAGCTGTGGACTCAGTCCCAAGGGATGCATATGAAGGACAACTGCTGCACCTGTTAGGGAACACAGTGGAGGGGATGGGGCAGTAAGATTGAAATAACCAGAGGATCAGGGAGATTTCTGAAAGACGATGTGTCCTAGTAATGGCAGAAGCTACACCCATAAAGTGTTTCCAATATGACTGTCTAAACATAACCTGTACAACGACATCAACAGAAATGCTGATATAGACAGGTGTAAAGCCACAGAGGCTTCCCTGCTCAAAGAACTGCAGGCAACCAAATAACATTGAGAATGCAAGAAATGGCTTTCTCCAGAGAAGAGCACAGCAATTGGTCTAAATAAAGCTGCATAGAGACACTAGCATGACTGATTAAAACCATAATATAATTATAACTTACTTAAAATTAAATAATTCAACATAGTTTGAAACTGGACCTTAAAGTAATGTAAGGTATGCATATAAAATACTGAGCTAGGCTTTCTTTTCTCCCTGTAAAAAGTGGAAAATATAAACCTAGATAATGTGTGATAATCAGCTAAGCTAATGTGAGGATAAATGTCTTCATAATCTATATTGATGTAATAATAAAAGTGCTTAATCATTCATTCAGTAATCAATGGATATCACCATTAAAGGTAAGCACTTATCCAATTCCAGTGAAAACCAGACAAAAGTGACAGTAATTTCAGGAACTATGATCAATTCCTAATACTCAACACTGCAGAGCTAACTAATAAGGTTAGACAATTTTATGAACATTTCCTCTAGAGAAGGAGCCACTATATGAATATACATATATGATTTGCATGATGTGGCTGAGTGAACTCAGAGGGGTTTATTGTTTCTTTCTGAAAATAATGAGACTAGGTTTTGTGCTTGCTCCACCATAGGAGAGGAACAACAATAAACAAAGGAGACTTGTAATTCATGTCCTAAAGGTTGAGAGGCATAAGCAAGGACACATTTGAAAAGAAAAATAGTCATAAGACTTTATGGCAGAGATGAGCATAAAAGACAGACATTGTCTAAAATAATTCAAGCAATAAAAATTTAAAAAACAAGAGAATGGAACTGAAAAGAGCATTTGTCAGCAGAGCATGATGTGAGAACCTGGTCAAGGAGAAAATTGAAGACACAGGCAGACACAGGTAGTGAAATTTTTTTTCAAAATTAAGAAAGTTTTTCATGTATTATATTTTTTGTCATTGATTTTTTAGTTAATTTTTATTTAAATTAAAAGCAACCTTATTTTGCATACCAATCCCAGTTCCTTCTCCCTCCTATCCTCTCATTGCCCCCACCATCTCCCCATCCCACACCCATCCACTCCTCAGGGAAGGTGAGGCCTCCCATGAGGGATTATCAAATTCTGTCACATCATTTGGGGCAGGTCAGGCTTTCACGTGCATAAGACAAAAAACTTTTGAATCCTGAGCAAAATTCTAGGTGGCACATTTTCTCAGTGACAGGAAAATTGAAAGGATTATTTAAAAAGCCAAATGGGTGATAAGACAAAGAAAACTGAGTCATTCTTATAGTTGGTAAGATTAAAAACATTATCATTCTAAATAATCAGAGGTAAATTGGTAGTGTCTTTTGTAAGCTAGCAAAAGGTGAATAGAATAAAATATAGAATCTGTATTGATGACTCACTTCTCTATATTTATATACACCCCATGTGATCATGATAATTCCACCACTGCTTTGTATTGATATTGAAAAGATGAATAACCAGGAGATGAATCAAAGTTTCTAACTTACTGTGTCAACTGAGTTGATCATTTCATACACATAAAACAAATACATTGTGCAGTAGATGAATAGCTCAGGAGTAAGTCATACTTTGCAACCTACTAGCTAACCCATGTAAAAGACTACTTTATATGAAGAAATGTGTGTGCTGCTGATAAAATTCCTAATACCTTTACCTTATACAGAGAAACAAGCACATCATGTATCCCTAATATTTTAGGCCTTTATAGTGGATAAAATTGCTTGAAGGTAGATTTGAAATATTGTTATGTTTCATCAAGGATATAATCATCAGTTCAATTATGACTGAAATCCATCTACAACAGCAACTATGGAGGAAAAGCTTAAGTCAGAAACAACATTATGAGCAGAGTCACTAATTTAAATTTGACAGACTACTGACTTTACAATTTCTAATAGAAAAATGAAAAGGAATTTTATCCAAATGCATTCTCTGTTATTTTTATATTTTCCCACTTATTCTGAAAAGATCTGAGTAGGAAACAAAAAAGAATCAAATTAGAATACTTGCTCCACTGTGTTCATTTACTATAAGATTGCTTATTAGTTAATTAAATTAAAATTTAAATATACTTCTTTGGGTTATTCCACTTGATTTTGAGATATTATTTATAAATTCCTTTTTCTCTATTTAAACATCTCTGTAAAATTTAATTGTTCATATTTTTGGGAGGGGTTTCGAAACAAGGTTTCTCTGTTTGCTTTGGAAACTGTTCTGGGACTTGCTCTACAGACCAGGCTGGCTTCGGACTTACAGAGATCCACTTGCCTCTGCCTCTCAAGTACTGGGATTAAAGTTGTGCACCACCAGCACCCTACTAATTATTCATATCTTACACAAAAATAAGGTAACATCTGCATCTTGGTAGAAAAGTCCCAAAGGATAGAAATAGTACTGAAATTTTCTATGAAACTCGTTCTTATTTTTTTGTGTTTTCTGAGTTTGATTTAAGGAAAAATTTAAAATTTTAATCTCATAAATTATGTATGAACTTCAAATAAATCCTCATCCATTGTCCCTTAGTTATGTGATTAAATATATGAGGATTATATTTATTCTCATGTTTGAATAATCACTGTTTTCTGAGTTTATAAATTGCGTTTAGTAAAATGAAATTAGAAAATTTCAAATGATTTTGTTAGTTTTATGTGACAGAGTTTTGAACAACATGCTTATTTGTTTCCATCGTTATTATTGAAAAGTATGCTGATTATGCCAAAAATTTTCTTATCACAGGATGAGATCTGAATGATTTAGATTCATTTCATCTGTCTACATACAGCGTTTTCTGACAAGCATGAAAACATTCTTCATTATGATCCAAGTAAATGCCTGCTTCTTTGTTTCTTCCAGTATTTAATAATATGTAGTCTGTAAGGTGGCTAAATTTTAATCATAGTTCTGAGTATGACTAAAACACTCATACATTCCTTTGGCTGTTTCTTTTTTCATGTTTCAGAATCTTAAACAAATGCCAAGACATTCAACTCTGGTAAAAGTTACTTACCAACATAGATACATGGAAATTCTTTCATTTTCAGGCTCTTTTATTACATTGCAAGCTTTGTAAGAACAATGTTCCGTTTTAGCATTTGGTATAGTGAGAGAAGCCTTCATAAACAAACATCCAGATTTCCTTGAATGTTTCCTGTCACCCCCTCCTATGCCATTAGCTATTATTTTATATAGCATGATTCATGAGCTTCTAAAAATCTGACACATAGATTGCCTTGTTGAGATGCAGTTTGAGAATAAAAACTGACGAAGTTTGCCACATCTGAATAATCAACATAGAATACTACATTCCTAATGCTGGATCATTCAATAAAAACTAACTTCTTCTTATATCCATTAATTTCTGTTTTAATCTTAACTAAAACAGATGTGAAATCATTCATTTAGTTTTCCTTTGTAGAAAGCAAGTAAACTACCAGTCTCCTAAGTAGCTTTTGTAAGCATCAGGCTTCTATTGTTTCTTGCTGGATTTCAAGTTGTTCATTTCTTTGTTTCTAAGAAATGCACTTAAGACCTACAACTTGCCCACTGGAAAGCAAAAGCAAAGACTCTTTCATTCCTTCTTCACCTGCAGTGGCCTTACTCTGAGGCATTGTGACTTCATTCTCCAGCAGGATCGTTTCAGAACAACAATGAATCGAACTTCCTGCTTGAAAAAATGTGCTAACGCTTTTGTCTGAGCCTTAAGACATTTTGGAATTGCTTCCTCACAGGATTGAAAGGCACCAAGCCAGCTACTGTGCACATGCATAAATCTGTCAATTATCCAGGTTCTGGCGCAAAATCCATGTCACTTAAAAAAATATGCTGTGGAATTGCGGTTGGAGCATATAAATCATTATTTGTTTTTTGTTTGTTGTTGTTGTGTTTGTTTTCCATGAATAAAACTTTTGTTTTGATCCCTATAAATGGACAGAAGGAAAATACGCAATCATCAAAATCATTCATGTTCTGTGAATGCTTTTTAATTTTTAGAGCCCGCTCAATATATCAACAACAAAAAGTTTTAATTTATGAAATGGGAGTATCTATGGAGTTCTACAGAGGTTGAAGGCATACTAAGTGATGGAGTAAGTCTTCCCATCTTCCTTTTGCCTTTCATAATCTCCCTTTCTCCTTTTATGAGTTTTGTCCACTTGAATTAATTTGTAGCTCTTTAGGTAACTTAAGTAGGAAATAGGAATGTAGGCACAATTTGGAATGAAGACGGTGAAGGAGGAACAAGCATACGAGTTCACATGAATTTTTCTATATGAATTATTTGATGTGGTGCTATAATTGACCTGACTTGCACGAAAATTTGTGTCCACACTATAATTTAGTGGCATGCTTGATGCACTCACTAAACATTAATAGCTAGCAATATGCTGGTATTGTCAAAGACCGTCATGCAAGCACTGCACACATCCTACTTCATAGACTTTGTTTGCAGCTGTGTACCTCACTTCCAAATTCAGAGCTCACTCTTTTTCTTCGAAATGCTACTCCTGAGAGTGCTCAAGGCTGCAGCCTGCCCAGGCTGCTCAAATGAAGAGAAAGGCAAATGTTTCTAAGACAATTACACTAAACACAGTCCACATATTATGATCAGCATAAGCTGTCAAAAGCTTTTAGGTGCAAATCAAACCTCCTTAAAAAGTAAGCTTGCATATTTTTCAGTATTATACTTGGAAGAATGTATTTCTAAAGCTGAAATTTAAGACATTTTTCCTCTGATTTTGTTCAATTTGTCTAAGTTGGAAGATGAATAATGATTCATCCTTAGATGCTTGTTCTTAGTTATGCTAGGAATCTGACAGTAATTTCAAAAGTAAGAATAAAAGCACAGCTTTAAGTGCATTCGACAGTTCTTTCTGTAAGCATGCTTCATTGGAGATGGTCCAGAGTCAAAGTTATTTCAAGGTTAGCCAGGCTTTAACATACTACAATGTGCAGAAGTGAAAGCAAGGATGTCAATTCCTTCAAACTTCTACCTCTGTTTCACTAAGCCATTCCATATTCAAATGAACCAAAAATATTAAAGCTTTCCTTTTTCAAAATTGTTTATTCATACTTTTCATCATTACAATCAAACCTATTAAGTGAGACCTAAATTAACTTTAGCAGGAAAAGGTAACCCTGAATTAAGAAAGTATCAAAAACACCAACTTAACTGAAATAGTCTTTAAAGTGTTGATTTACATTCTAGTATAAGCAAAGGGGTCAAGACCATGTTGGGGAAACCCACAGACCTGAGCTGACCCAGCAAGTGGGAACTCACTGACTCCACACTGACAGCTGGGGAACCTGCATAAGACCAAACCAGGTCTAATGAATGTGGGTGTCAGTTGGGGCATTTGGACAGTCTATGGGGCCTCTGGCAGTGGAACTGGTAATAGAGTAGTAGAGGAGGGAGGAGGGATAATAGGGAGGAATGGGAGGGAGGGAAGAAAAGGAAACTAGGATTGGTATGTAAAATAAGATTGTTTCAAAAATGAAAATGCAAAAAAGAAATTTGCAAAGATATTTCTTCCCATCTTCTTGCTAATTTTTCAAATTTAATTTAAAAACAATCTTTTTACATACCAATCCGAGTTCCCTCTCCCTCCAGTCCTCCCATTCCTCCCATCTTTTCCCCATCCTACCCCCATCTGCTTCTCAGAGAGGGTGAGGCCTCCCATGGGAGATCATCAATGTCTGTCACATCATTTGGGGCAGGACCTAGGCCCTCCCCACTGTATATAGACTGAGCAAGGTATACCTACATAGGGATGGGCTCGAAAAAGTCTGCTCATGCATTAGTGTTAAATACTGGCTGAACTGCCAGTGGCCCCATAGGCTGCCCAAGTCCCCCAACAGACACCCAAGTTCAGGGGGCCTAGTTTGGTCTTATGCTGGTTCTCCAGCTGTCAGACTGGAGTCTGTAGTCTCACACTTGCTCAGGTCAGTGTTCCACTTTCTTTTAAAGGTAAGAACCAGCAGGACTGTAGCACAGCACTAGCATTGAGAGAGCAACTGTGGTAATCCTCAAGCACACATGATTTTCATCAGCATGCAAACCCTATGGAGCCTCTTTATGATCCATTCATTGCCTCAGGAGCAGCCACTAAATGTTTTCCATTCTTACAATCCTGTTACTTCAGGAATGTAACACATTAGATGTGTTGCATGGATCTCTTAATGAAAGCCACATGTTCAGGTGTTGTTGGATGGAGGTGCTTTGGAATGGCAAATTACTTCCCAGGAGATGATGGTTTCAGACTGGCTATCTTTGCTGGTCTTCTATGTTTTCTCACTTTGTGAGATAAAAACAATTGAATTCTTTAAATGAAGTTCTGATTTCTAGTTCCCCTTTTCATGCTTTCAACTCATGCTGGAGAAAGACTCCCACTCTGTTGTTGGTTGACACATACATAATGTCAGTCTTGGGGGACTGAAATATATTTTTTTGATATTGTTACACATCTCAGATATTTTTCTTTGAGTTGAGAAGTTCATTTCATCTGAATCAAGCATTTATACTCTTTTATTAATTTGACTAATATATAGAAGTAAAGTTTCTATTGTTTTTTAAATAAATATTGTAAATAGATTTTAGTTGGATCATGATTTAAACAGCCTTGCTAGTGTCTCTACAATTTATAGTGAATGCAGTAGGGTTCAATATTATAGAGAAAAAGATAATGTATTCCATAGACTTGGCTGTGCTACCAGTCTCTACATCAAAATACTCCTAGGAATCATTGTAGGCTGTTGTTAATAAACAGAAAAAAACTTATCCATATTGCACGTTTTTGAATTAACTTCTCTCTTTCATGACACAGACATAATGTTATTTTAATGCAGTATAGAGCAAGAGAAAGGATTTATTGCAGATTAAAATTTAAAGTCCATCATCCAGGGATATCAAGGCAGACATTGAAGACAGGATATTGGAGGGAGGAGCTAAGTTATGATGGTGGGATGCTTACACCTGACTTGCTCATAGCACCCAGGACCACCAGCCCTTGGGTGATGTTACCCACAGTAAGTTGGACCCTCCTAGGTAAATTATCGGTCAAGACAATGTACTTACAAGCCAATCTTGTGTGTGAATTTTCTCAATTGAAATTCCATTTTCCCAAATCACTTGAGCTTGCCTCAAGTTGACACAAAATAAGCTAGCACTTCAGGTCTGGGGATATTTCTGTGTGTGACATCTTATTATCTAGCATTCAATTCTGTGGTGTAGCTAAGGGTTTTCTAGCTTGAGTTCCTTTATTTTTCTATCTGTAAGGTCTTGCTTTATCTTAGTTCAGAAGACAGATAAATAAGGAAATCTGCTGCCTCAGTAGCCATGGTTATGACTTAAAATGCTTTTATTCATCTTGTTTTTCTCTCTCTTTAATCATCTGCCTTTCAGGTTCTGTATCTACTTATTTTGGTTTCTAAGAATAGTCCCAAGGCCTGATGATTGCCACATTGCTCAGACTAAATTTGCCTCTCAAACATGATCAAGTCCCTGCCTTAACCTCCTGAGGAGCTAGGATAGTAGATGTGCATTATAATACCTATATTCAAACCTACTTGCTCATATTTATTTTTATCATGCATAATTTTGGCCCCATGGAAGAAAAAAGCCAAAATAGGATGTTGGGGGCTCATAAAGATGGCTCCTCTTCATCTTGCCTCAAGTTCAGGAGCATCCAAAACTGTCCTTATTAAGTCAAAAGACCTAAAGGTCTAAGGCTGGGATACTGCAGGATGTTTGGTCTTGGTAGCAGATGTTTTATCTAAATAACAACATTCTTGGGCTCAGGTATGTTTACTCTTGACCCTGAAGGCCTGATAACAGGTGTAGTTATCAAATGTTTGGAGGAATCAGGGAAAAAAGTGTGTTTGCTCTTATATGTGATAAAAGAAGTCTTCTGTCATGTCCCTCTTTTGGTTGGGGTACTTAAGAATGTTGAAGAATAAACTTGGGGCATTCAGTATACACTGGATTGCCCTTCTGACTCTATCCTATGTCTCTGTCTTTTTCTTTACCACTTTACCTGCCCTTTCTCATCCACACTCCCCCTCTCAGCTACAACCCAGTCAAGTTGGCTGGATCCACTGAAGGCCCACAAAGACAGACTACCATAATAGGAGAGTTTTAGCCATCACTTTTACTGAATGTTTCTATGTTTTCTGTTGAACATAGAATTTTTTATACAAGATATTCTTAGTTTCCTCATCCCTTTCTCCTTTTACTTCCTCTATGTGATGGGACTCATGCCCCAACACTGCTTGATGGCCAAGAACCTGAGACTGGATAGGCCAGGGATCCAGGGGAAAAAAAAGACACTATTGTTCTGCTAAAGGAACTTAGAAATGAAATGACTCCTAACAACATTCTACTATATATCCATGTTTTGCTCAACCATCATCAAAGAAGCGTCCTCCTTCAACAAATGGGGACAAATACAGAGACTCACAACCAGATAATTTCCAGAGAATGAGAGAACATGGAGCACCTAACCCCAAAAGTGATGTCTCCATCAAATCTTTCACCTCAGGAATCAAGAACTATGCAGAAGATGAGGGAGAAAGATTGCATGAGCCAGAGGAGATGGAGGAATCAAGACCTTCTAGATACAACATGGCTGTACAAATATGAAATCGTAGAGTCTGTGGCAGCATTCACAAGGTCTGCATAGGTCTATACCAGATGGGGACCTAGACCTGAAAGGAAAATTGCACACAGCCCCCATTCCAAACAAAGAAGCTATCTCCAATTGACAGCCAGCTATGAATTATAAATTAGTGTTCTACAAGGGAGTCTCACTGGGGAAAGCACAATGCTCTCAAGAGTAAGGCCCTTGCTCAACAATAGATGCCCAATAGAAAAAAAATCAACTGTAATATTGGAGGTTATTTATCGCATAATGTTAAATCTGTTTTTTTTTATTTTTCTTTATTGGTTGTGTTGTTGTTTGATTGTTTTCTCCTTACAGGTCTTTTGCATATATATTGTGGTGAAGAAGGATGTTCTTCAGTATATATGATTCTCTTATTGGTTGATGAATAAAACACTTATTGTCTAGTAGACAGACAGGAAGCATAGGAGGGGCCACCAGGCTAGGAGAATTCTGGAAAGAAAAAAGGGAGAGAGGAACCATCAGAGACAGATAGAAAATAGTTGCTGAGGGAGCAAGAGGACCATGCATCACTGGTAAGCCAAGACAAAGTGGAGATACATAAATTAAAAGAAATGGGTTAATAATTAAGTGACAGCTAACCAAATTAGGAGCTTGAGCCATCAGCCAAACAGTTTACAACTTATATAAGCCTTTTGTATTTATTTGGTACTAAAGGGATACAGAACCTGGCAGGACAGAAACTCCATCCAGATTATGGCTTCTGGGATTCCTGTGTGTGTGAATGTGTGTTCCTCTGGATCTATAAATCTGTATGTGTTTCTTGCCTTTTTTCTTTGGCACTTTTTCAGATTGGGTTATTTTGCCTATTTAGATTATGTGTTTGTTTGTCCTGCCCAACTTAGATTCTTAGAGACTTTTTTTAATGTGCTCTAAATAATTCAGTATGTCATGCATGAACCATTTGTGACTCACGCTAGATATTTCTGATGCTATTGAAACCTGGTTTTAAAGCACTATAGTTAAGTGAATTTAGTTGTTTATTTCTAGCAATTATGAAAGATGTTTTAAAATTGGGATTTTTTTGCCCTTAACAGTGACTACTGTCCTTTCATTTTATAGTTTATTCTTCTCTCATATATTACCTTCTGATTGCAGTTTCCTCTCCCTCTCCTCTCTCCCAACTCTCACCATCCCCCATTTCCTCCAAATTTACCCGCTTCTACATTCCCTCAGAAAAGAGCAGGCCTCTAAGGGACATCAACCAAATGCCACATAACAAGCTATAATAAGACCAGGCACATATTCTCACATCAAGGTTGGCAGAGACAACTCAGTTGGAGGAAAAGGGACCCAATGGCAGGCAAAAGAGTCAGGGACCACCCTACTCCTACTGCCCCTGGGAGTCTTGTTCATGAACTTTGCTATTGGTAGAATGACTAAAAATACCCATTACCAATGCTCCCACTGACTGTGAAAAAAAAGGGAGATACTTTTTTTTTTTTTGCTTTCCAATTCTTTTTTTTATTTTTTTTTATTTTTATGTTTAAATTTAGATTAGAAACATGGTTGGTTCACAAGTCAGTTCCAGGTCCCTCTCCCTTTCCCTCCCCTCCTTCTGTGCCCTTCCCCCAACTCCTCCATTATCCCCTCATTTTCCCAGGGAGGGTGAGGCCCTCCATGGGGGTGTCCATAGTCTGTCATTTCATCCAGAGCAGGGCCTAGACCCTCCCCACTAGAGTTCAGGGTGAGAGTTCATCTCACATTGTTGGATGGGAGTCCAAAGTCCATGTGTATACTCGGGATCAGTACTGATCTACTGCCCAAGGCTCAATAGATTACCTAGGCCTCCTCACTGACACCCACATTCAGGGGGTCTTGATCAGTCCCATGTTGGATTCCCAGGCAGATACTTTTGTTGTGATGTGAGGAGCCGCCCTCGCTATCGCTATCGCCATTAGAAGATGGCGCTGACATCTGCTGTCAGTTGGAGTTTACCGTTTAAGCTGTGCCTCACCCGTCATCTGGGGTGATGAGCAAACCACCAATCCCGGCTCTACACGTCTCACTCGGAGCTCCTAGGCTTATATAAGGGGCTGGGTTTCTTAGCTTGGGGTCTCCCTTTCAGAAGCTGATCATCTATCTCTCAAGATGTATTAAAGCTTTACTGCAGAAGGATCCGAGTGTCCTGCGTCGTTCTTGCTGGCGAGATGGTAGCGCGGGACATCTGGTGCCGAAACCCGGGAACTCTTCAACATCGCCGGTGCTGCGGGAGACCCCTCGGAAGACGGGGCGGATTCAGAACTGCAGGGACGTAAGTTCAGAGAGGTATGCTTTATCCTGAACACCCCTTTTCTCGACTTTGGCCTTAGTTTGTCATCACCGTGGGACGGGTCAGTGGAGGCTTTGGTGCTAGTCCTGTTTGTCCTTCTTCTTCATCGTGGCTGGTGCTGACAGAACGGTGCTGTCAGTCTGGTAAAGGAGTTGAGCGCCGTTTTTTTTAGATAAGCCGCTAGCGCGATGGGGTTGTCACAGTCAGTGGTTACTGCCCTACAGACTTTGCTAAAACAAAGAGATCTCAAAATTGCACCACGAACACTTCAAAATTTTGTGAAGGAGGTAGATAGAGTGGCACCATGGTATGCTTGTTCCGGGTCCCTCACTGTGGCCTCATGGAACAACCTAGGTAAAGAACTAGACAGGAAGCATGCAGAAGGAGATCTCCGCTTAGGTACCAAAGCCATTTGGAAGCTAGTTAAAAGCTGCTTGGAGGATGAGGCCTGTCACCCTGCTATAATAGAAAGTCAGGGAACCTTAGAGGAAGTTCAGGATAGCATGTCAGAAACTGAATGGAGTGAGAGAATGGGAGCTCGCAAAAGGAAAGACATGTCTAAGAAAAAAGGCCCTCCCCAAGAAGTTAAGAAAGGGGGGAGAGAAAGAAGGGAGTGATCATTCACCCCCTAACAAATCTAAGAAAAAGAAAAAGCCAGAATCTAGCCTATACCCTACGGTAGAGCTAGAAGCCTTGGAGCTAGATAATTCCGATTCTGACACTCTGGATTCTAGCGAAGAAGGTGGTCTAGAGGAGGAGGTGGCACGGTATGAGGAAGAAAGATATCACCCTGATAGACACCGGCTGCTGAAAACAAAAATGAATGTGAGGCCACCGCCTATAAATCCGGCGGGCTCACGCCCCTCGGCGCCTCCGCAGTATGAGCTTCGGCTGAATACTGGTACTGACTCCTTTTTACCTTTAGAGGAACGGAGAAAAATACAAATGGCTTTTCCAGTATTCGAGAATGTGGAAGGCAGAAGAGTACATACTCCCGTAGATTACAATCAAATCAAAGAATTGGCCGAATCCGTTCGTAATTATGGGGTCAATGCTAACTTTACCACAATACAGGTAGAAAGGCTTGCTAATTTTGCCATGACTCCCACTGACTGGCAGACGACAGTGAAAGCAGTGCTTCCCAACATGGGACAATATATGGAATGGAAGGCTCTCTGGTATGATGCAGCCCAGGCGCAAGCTAGAGTTAATGCCACAGCTGAAGATGAGAATCAGAGGCAGTGGACATTTGAAATGCTGACAGGTCAGGGTCAACATGCCCTTAATCAAACCAACTACATCTGGGGCGTCTATGGTCAGGTGTCGGCCGCTGCTATTAAAGCATGGAAGGCCCTCACAAAAGGGGAGAATCCAGTGGACACCTTACAAAGATTGTCCAAGGACCCCAAGAGCCATTTTCAGACTTTGTGGCCAGAATGACCGAGGCCGCCGGTCGCATCTTTGGTGATTCAGAACAAGCTATGCCCCTAATTGAGCAACTTGTCTATGAACAAGCAACCCAGGAATGTCGAGCGGCTATCGCCCCTCGCAAAAGCAAAGGTTTACAAGATTGGCTCAGAGTGTGCAGGGAGCTGGGGGACCCCTAACCAATGCAGGACTAGCTGCCGCCATTTTACAAATGCACAGGCGTAGAGATTTATCTAGTCGAAAAGCTTGTTTTAATTGTGGGAAAATGGGGCACCTTAAGAAAGATTGTCAATCCCCTGAAAGAACAAGAGAACTGGAGCTTTGCCGTCGTTGTGGTAAAGGTTATCATAGGGCTAGTGAATGCAGGTCAGTCCGGGATATGAAAGGGAGGCTTCTGCCCCCTATTGAAGAACCCAAGGTACCCCAATCAAAAAACGGGTCACGGGGCCCATGGTCCCAGGGCCCTCAGAAATATGGGAACCGATTTCAGAAAAGCAATCAAGAGGAAGTAGAGGCTTCCGAGGAACCCCTGGAATGGACTTGCGTGCCGCTTCCGACTTCTTACTCATGCCCCAAATGAATGTTCAACCGGTCCCAGTCCATTCCCCTGGACCTTTGCCCCCTGCCACCATTGGGCTTATTCTGGGCCGTGGCTCCTTAACTTTACAGGGACTCATTATATATCCTGGGATTGTTGACCCGTATCATAAAGAGGAGATTCAAGTTCTCTGTTCTAGCCCTCGGGGTGTATTTTCTATAAAGCAGGGAGACAGAATTGCACAACTGGTGTTGCTGCCCTCCCTCGGGGATGGAGAAACCTACACTTTACAAAAAAGGGCTATGGGATCTTCTGGAAGTGATTCAGCCTATCTGGCTATACCCCTAAATGAGAGACCTACAATAAAATTGTTAATTAATGGAAAAGAATTTGAAGGGATAATGGATACGGGAGCAGACAAAAGTATTATTTCACTCCATTGGTGGCCGAAGTCTTGGCCCACTGTTGTTTCATCTCATTCTCTACAAGGTATTGGATACCAGTCCTCTCCTGCCATCAGTGCCTCAGCCTTAACCTGGCGGAACGCTGAGGGCAAACAGGGATGTTTTACCCCCTATGTGTTGCCACTCCCTGTAAATTTATGGGGACGGGATGTGTTACAAGCCATGGGCATGACCAACTAATGAATACTCCCCCCAGGCATCAGCCATTATGGCAAAGATGGGGTATACAAAGGGTAGAGGCTTGGGTAGGCAAGAACAAGGCAGAATAAAATCCATTACGCAACATGGAAATCGGGGTAGAAAAGGACTGTGCTTTATTTAGGGGCCGTTGAGGCTTCACGACCCATACCGTGGAAAACAGAGGAGCCGTTATGGGTCTCTCAATGGCCTCTATCCTCTGAAAAATTAGAGGCTGTCACAAGATTAGTGCAAGAACAGGAATGGCTGGGGCATCTAGAGCCTTCTACCTCCCCATGGAATACACCAATTTTTGTTATTAAAAAGAAATCTGGGAAGTGGAGATTACTCCATGACCTGCGGGCCATTAACAATCAGATGCATCTTTTTGGCCCTGTTCAAAGAGGCCTTCCTTTGCTTTCTGCACTTCCTCAAGATTGGAAGCTTATTATTATAGATATTAAGGATTGTTTCTTCTCTATTCCACTTTACCCACGGGATAGACCAAGGTTTGCCTTCACTATCCCTTCTCTTAATCATATGGAACCAGACAAGAGATTTCAGTGGAAGGTACTGCCGCAAGGCATGTCCAGTAGCCCAACAATATGTCAGCTGTATGTGCAGGAGGCTTTGGAGCCAATTAGGAAGCAATTTACATCTTTAATCATGATCCATTATATGGACGATATTCTTATTTGTCACAAAGAGTTAGATGTTTTACAAAAGGCTTTTCCCATGCTGATGGCTGAATTAAAACAGTGGGGATTAGCGATTGCCTCAGAAAAGGTTCAAATTGCAGATACAGGCCTCTTTTTGGGCTCAATGATTACTCCCAAAAATATAGTTCCTCAGAAGATAGAAATTCGCAAAGACCACTTACAAACATTAAATGATTTTCAGAAACTTCTGGGAGATATAAATTGGTTGAGGCCCTTTTTAAAAATTCCATCTGCTGATCTAAAACCCCTCTTCGATCTCCTGGAGGGTGAGCCTCATATCTCCTCACCCAGAAAATTTACCCCTGCTGCCCACCGAGCCTTACAGATGGTGGAAGAGGCCTTACAGGAAGCACAATTACAACGTATTGAGGAGTCACTACCTTTTAATCTGTGTGTTTTTAAGACAGCTCAATTGCCAACTGCAGTCCTGTGGCAACATGGACCATTACTTTGGATTCATCCAAATGCTTCCCCTGCTAAGATTATTGACTGGTACCCTGATGCTGTTGCACAGCTCGCGCTTCGCAGAATAAAAGCAGCTGTTACGCATTTTGGCAGGGATCCTGATTCCTTGATTGTGCCTTATACTGCTGCACAAGTTCAGACCTTGGCAGCCACATCTAGTGATTGGGCAGTTTTAGTTACTTCCTTTTCAGGACAAATTGATAATCATTTTCCAAAGCATCCAATTTTACAGTTTGCCCTAAACCAGGCTATAGTGTTTCCACAAGTGACAGCTAAAGACCCACTCCCAGATGGGACTGTGGTGTACACTGATGGATCGAAAACTGGTATGGGAGCTTATGTGGTCAAGGATAGGGTTATATCTAAACAATATAATGAAACTTCACCTCAAGTTGTAGAATGTCTGATAGTACTGGAGGTTCTTGAGGCTTTTCCAGGACCCCTCAATATTGTATCAGATTCCTCTTATGTGGTTAATGCAGTTAATCTCCTTGAGATAGCTGGAATAATAAGATCCTCCAGCAGAGTTGCTAACATCTTTCAGAAGATACAAGCTGCCTTGTTAAATAGGAGATTTCCTGTTTTCATTACCCATGTCCGAGCACATTCTGGACTAACAGGTCCCATGTCCTTAGGGAATGACTTAGTGGACAAGGCTACAAAGCTGGTGGCCGCTGCCTTGTCTACCCACGCACAAGCAGCAAAAGAGTTCCATCAGCGCTTTCATGTGACGGCTGAGACCTTGCGCCGTCGTTTTGCTCTATCCAGGAAAGAGGCTAGGGAAATTGTTACTCAATGCCAGAATTGCTGCGAATTCTTACCTGCTCCCCACGTGGGAATAAACCCACGTGGCATTAGACCATTGCAGATGTGGCAGATGGATGTTACTCATATTCCCTCTTTTGGAAGGCTTCAATATGTTCATGTTTCTGTTGACACCTGTTCTGGCGTAATGTTTGCCACGCCCCTAACAGGGGAAAAGGCCTCATATGTGATTCAACATTGCCTTGAGGCCTGGAGTGCTTGGGGAAAACCCAGAATTTTAAAAACAGACAATGGACCAGCATATACCTCTCAAAAATTCCGACAGTTTTGTCGGCAAATGGATGTTACCCATCTAACTGGCCTACCTTATAACCCTCAAGGACAGGGCATTGTGGAACGTGCCCATCGTACACTCAAATCATATCTGATTAAACAAAAGGGGAGTATTGAGGATGTTCTACCCTCGGTACCAAGAGTTGCTGTGTCCATGGCACTTTTTACCCTTAATTTCTTGAACTCTGATGCCCAAGGCCACACTGCGGCCGATCGCCACAGTTTAGAGCCTGATAGGCCAAAAGAATTTGTAAAATGGAAAGATGTGCTAACTAATGAATGGAAAGGCCCGGATCCTATTCTAATAAGATCCAGGGGAGCTGTGTGTGTTTTTCCACAGGAGGAAGAAAACCCCCTGTGGATCCCTGAAAGACTCACTCGAAGAGCTCCTTCACAACTCCAGAATAAGAAGGATGGAGGCCAAGTGGGTGATGAAGACTCTCCTACTCGGGATGATGGTTCCTAGTATGATGGGAGAGTTACGGTGGGCCATCATGTCTACCTTCCCCCTACCGATGCCAGTGATGCAGAATGCCCAGGAGTTCCCTAGATTTTTCACAACTAATAGAGAGTTGGGGCTTGCCTTTTTGCCTTTAGATCCTCAGATACAGAGTTTTCAGGATGAGAGAACCTTGTCATTGGTAGGAAACTTGTGCTTTACTGTGATTTCTTCATTAAAGGATAATTTTATTCATATGGATCCAGAAAGATCTAATGCTAATCCTTTTGAATTAATGGAAGCTGTACTGATCTTTCTCCTATGGCAATGATTGCTGGAGGATATAGTGAGAAGGGACAGATTACTTTTGATTGGAAAGGGGCATTAGGCAACAGTCTGAGGGACAGAGCTCTGGATCATCTGATTGGTCCTCCTCCAATGTTAAGTATACCCATTTTAAGAGAACTAATTATTCAGCTGCTCCAATTTGTGTTTGGCTGCCCTTTATTTGGGTTGTGAGTAATGATACCTTAGGTAAGAATCAGAAAGAAATAAATTGCTCTGCTTAGAATTGTTTTTATGCATTATGCTGGGATGCTATTAAGCACCCTTTTGCTTTGGTAATGCGCATGCCTCGATTTGTTCCAGTTCCTGTTGAGGTGCCAAGTAGTTTGAGTTTGTTTAGGGAAAAGCGAGATTTTTGGGATCTCTGCTATTATTGTGGGCCTGATAGCTGCCGCCGCGGTTACTGCTTCGGTTACCGCCTCGGCCCTTGCACTTTCCGCCACTGTGCAGACAACTCAAACCATTAATGAACTATCGGCCACTGTGACCATGGCCCTAGATAAACAGGCCACTGCCAATTCTCAGATACAAGGAGGCCTGATGTTGGTAAACCAACAGATTAATTTGGTTCAGGAACAATTGGATATATTGTGGCAGATGGCCCAATTGGGATGTGAACAAAAGTTGCCTGGCCTTTGTGTCACTTCAGTACAATATGAGAATTTTACAAGAGCAGCTAACCTGTCAAAAGCTCTGTCTCAACATTTATTACAGAATTGGACTTTTGAGTTTGAGCAGACATTCCGTGAGTTGAGAGTGGCGATCCTGCAAGTGAATTCGACACGTCTGGATCTTTCTCTGATGGAAGGCCTCTCCTCCTGGATTTCATCTGCATTTTCTTATTTTAAGGAATGGGTGGGGGTGGGATCATTTAGCCTAGTTCTCTGCTGTGGAATAGTGTTGATGCTTTGGATGGTGTGTAAGCTCAGAGCCCAAACAAAAGAGACAAAGTGATGGTGGCACAAGCACTTGCTGCCTTAGAACACGGAGCCTCCCCTGACATTTGGTTAACCATGTTAAAGCAATAGGTCGCTGGCCTCCCGGCTCTTGCACCCCACGAGGCTAGTCTCATTGCACGGGATAGAGTGGGTAGGCTTCAGCAGCCCAAGGAGTTGCAAGGCTAAGCACTGCACAGGAGAGCTCTGCGGTATAACGACTTTCTCCTGGGAGATAAGTCATCTTGCATGAAGGTTCTATGTCATGATCTCCTTCCCCCAGAAAAAAGACATCGGGACTGGTCAGGGCTCCCTCTGGGGATAAGACCCTGGAGAGGAGCTTTGTACATGTTCCAAATTTGCACATGGGGATTTGACCTCTATCTCCACTCCAAAGTTGTGGGTGTCCTATGGCTTCAAAAATAAATGAATAGGGGGAGATGTGAGGAGCCGCCCTCGCTATCGCTATCGCCATTAGAAGATGGCGCTGACATCTGCTGTCAGTTGGAGTTTACCGTTTAAGCTGTGCCTCACCCGTCATCTGGGGTGATGAGCAAACCACCAATCCCGGCTCTACACGTCTCACTCGGAGCTCCTAGGCTTATATAAGGGGCTGGGTTTCTTAGCTTGGGGTCTCCCTTTCAGAAGCTGATCATCTATCTCTCAAGATGTATTAAAGCTTTACTGCAGAAGGATCCGAGTGTCCTGCGTTGTTCTTGCTGGTGAGACGGTAGCGCGGGACATTGTGATATCAATGAATACAATGCACAGTTGAGCAGGAGGGATGTGGAAGGCTTCTGTGACAATCCCTACTCCGTACCACCCCAATAAAATTAATAGCCTTGGCAAGAAGCCATCAAAAAGAACTGTTTAAATGGATGATGGGGATGCTGGAGTTATATCTCCACAGTTGAGGGCTTTTGGTAGAAGTCTAGGAGGGGAAGAACTCAGTTCTATTTAAATGACAGACCACTAAGAGTTTGACCATCCTCCATTGAGTACATGGACAACATAAATTGAATTTTCTTTCTCATTTTAATTTTTACTTTTTTGAAGGGAAGTCATAGTGGTGTACAGGAGAGATGGAAGGTCTTGGACATGAGTATGATCAGGATGTATGGTGTGAAAGTCCCAGAGAATAAATAAAAATGTGTTAAAAGAAAAATAGATTATTTAATTAATCATTGATGCTAACTCAAATGACAAGCCTAATCCTGCCCTTCTAGTCTTCATTCTCCTGTTGTGGCTTATTGCCAAGATTTACACTTTGCCTGTCATAGGAAGTTTTGATTAAAATCTAATATTTTTTTATTTTGAAAATTTTTAAATGGTAAATAACTAAAATTAAGTATAAGTGTCATTGTCTATCAGTATGTTGCTGTATGGACAACAAAAGTAGACATAGCCATGATGTACACTAGGAAGCTACATTGTTATTCATACCAAGGACATTACTAAACTATTTTCCAAATATTGAATGAAAAATAAATATGCAATTATCCAAAGGTTTTCTGACAAAAATTTCAGCATAACACAAAGGATGCAATATACGTTTTGAAAGATTAGTAGAACTTTCCTTTTAACATTGCAATATGATGCGTGAAAGATATCACCTTGAAGTCTTTATGAATATGTACAAATTTAAAAAGTTACACAAAAACAATGAATACCCCTAGTGACTCCACTGTACTTTTTGAAACTTTATCTCATACTCTATTGCCTTAGATCAAAAATGTTAATAAAGTTAATTCCAGTTCTTGAGAACCCAAATTCAACATCTGTGAATGAGGGATTGTGAAAATAGTTTTCATTAGTCCACTTTCAATTGTCCAATTTGAACATATTCATAATGAAATTGTCTTCTCCAGGGAAGACCATAACAACTGGTCATTATCACCAAATGGTGAGCCTGAAAAGATGAATACAAGTAACATTATACAGACTGAGAAGGTTGTACTTATGTACTTAGGAATATATGTATATATGGTTAACAGTGTCCACACTGGGTGACTTACAACTGCCTGTAACACCAACTCCAGGGGATCTTCCACCATCCTGGGCACTCTCTAGGCATCTGAATGAACATACACATACACAAAGACACTGTGGTGGTTTGAATAAGAAATGCCCACAATCACTCATATATTTTCACAGTCAGTTTTCTGTGGGTGGCAGAATTTGGGGAGGTTATTGAATTTAGGAGGTAAAGCATTGCTGTAGGATGTATGTCAGTGAAGATGTGTCTTCAAAGTTCACAGTTTCACCACACTTCAAGCTCACTGTTTCTCCGTCCACTGTGTAATTAAAATGTTGTCTCACAACTTCCCACTTCAGCTGGTGCTACCACGTCTTTCTTGCTATTATGAAGTCTCCTCATGGAAACATAAATCACATTAATCCTTCCATAAGTTGCTTTTGGTTCTGGAACTTTGTCACAACAATAAAATGAAAGTACTACAGAAACACAGAGAGAGAGAGAGAGAGAGAGAGAGAGAGAGAGAGAGAGAGAGAGAGAGAGAGAGAGAGAAAGGGAGAGAGAGAGATGTATATTTGAAAAAAATAAAATCTGAAATACAGGGTTTCTTCTGACCGTTATGGTGCAATTATGATTTGTGGTATTAATAAATATATTTGATTACAACTTTAATTATTTGGAATACAATCTGCTAGAGATTATTTTTTAGCTTTTTCTTACTGAATAAGTTTTACCAGATTTTGATTCTGTTTCTTCCTTTCATTAATGTCATTGGAACTATAGCATGAGGACAAGTCTGCTGCCATTCTCATTCCTTAATTTATAAAAGTTTTCAAACTGGTCACATGAATTTTTGATATTAGCAATGATTACACATAACTGTTTTGTGAATAACCACACATATTTTTCTAGGGATTATGAAACCCTTTTATGACACATATATTTTTAAATCAATCAGATATTTGTAATCTTCCTTAATTTCTTCAATTATATATACATATGTTTTCAGTGTTCTACTTTCGTCCTTGGTTATACTTATTTTTGCTGCATGTTAATAATTTGACATTTTTCTTTCAATACTTTATTTTTATGACTCTTCAAACACTAACATTTTCTACAATAAAATAAGAAAAAAACTGTGGATTTTCATCTAGTATTACTTCTTTAAAACACCACATTTTTATCTAAGGGAATTTGACACTATTACTGTCACATATGTTTGTTTAGCTTGTTCAGTGCTTCATCTAGCTTCTTAAATAAGTAGGCAGCTTACCATATAAATTGTAACAACATTAACATCCTTGTCTACAAAAGTAACTTTTTATGTTTCTGAATTACAATTAAGTTTTGTTTCTCATTTGAGTAGCTATTTTCTTGTTCAAGTATAGATTTTAGAATTCTTATTAAGCAGGATTTTAATAACACTTAAAGCAGCCAACTTGGGACATTACTGAGGGCTAATCCTTGTATACCCTTCTTAATATATCACGAGTATGAGTTTCTTCATTTTCAAAAGTCAGACAAGAAATA
Source organism: Mesocricetus auratus (assembly GCF_017639785.1). Classification (NCBI taxonomy): domain Eukaryota; kingdom Metazoa; phylum Chordata; class Mammalia; order Rodentia; family Cricetidae; genus Mesocricetus; species Mesocricetus auratus. The sequence continues at coordinate 61,992,146 of NW_024429190.1, forward strand.
CTCTCATCTCTCTGTGAATTTGGGTCATGTTTCTGCCTAATATTTTAGAGAGTTCTTTCAGTGGTCTTGAGTTTCCCCAGGTGGATATCCTAATAAGCACATTAGTATTCACCTACCCATGGCCAGATGCTGAATGACCTTGATGATGTGTTATATCATAAGAACACATTTGATGCATTTTTTATATTTGTTTGTACTGTCATAAAGTTAAGTGATATGACAGGGAATGGGGGAATCATGGAGCACCTTAAGAGCAGACAGGAGGTTAATACAGAAGTAAGTGGGAGGAAGGAAAGATGACAAGTAAGATCCAACTGATCTGCTGGGGGAAAAGGAGAGGGGACTACTTTATGATAGAGGAGAGAAGTAAGTACAGAATGATGGAGGGAGGTAAAATAATAATACAGAAGAAAGAAAAATCCACAAGAAATCATACTGTTTACTATCTACAAAAAGAAAAGAACACACATGCAATGTAGTCTATAAATATAATGAACTTCCTCTTCTAGTCTAATTACATTCACTCTAAGCACCAAAGACAGCTTAGTGAAAACTTCAGAACATGAGAAGTTCTGTTGAGTTGTTTTCCAAGACTGTACAAGAGACATCTACCACATGTAGCCTATTGTAGAGGTGCAAAGGAAGTCCCTATTTCTGAGGATATCATGCACTTCAGAGACAGGACCCCTGGGCCCCTGAGCTGGAACTGAGCTGAATACCCTCTCCTTGAGGACTAACTTTCATAGGTGGCATAGCAAGATGGGGCTGACTATTCAATTTCCACACTTAACTAACATATGGTAGCTAAAACTAGAAATTTACCACTAGAAAAGATATATTACTGAGTTCATCAAAGGACTCAAAATCAATCCTATAAAGATCCTCAGGCTTTATTCTCTGTATTGTCCTCTCTTCCAATCCCTTATTCAAGCCCACAGCTTTGTCTTTTTATCTCAAGGATATAATTAGCCTTGATGAAGGCCATTAAATTGTGCTACTACATACAAACTTCAAATTAACATGGGGCAATGATGGGGCATATAACACTGTTCCTTGTTGCCTGTTGCTCATTTTGTTATAAAACATCATTTATGCATTTTCTTGACTTTTAGATTTTCATACAAAAGTGGAAATACAGTCCCTTATGGCTTTTTTTGTCCAGTAGAAGTTAACATGCTTTGTGTTTCCTACGTGCAATTCTATTATAGGTGTTTAATTATTTTGTTTCTTATTTTATTTAAAAGTTTCAAAGTCTTTACATCTAAAGTCTATAGGTAAGTAGCAAAGTACTGCTTATTTCCAATATATTATAGTATATTGATTCAATCAGCATTCAAGTAATTTGCTAATAATGTAAACAGAAGAAAAATCTTATAATAATAAACAATTGTACAATAATAAACAATAAATTATGTTATAATATAGTATTAATTAATATTATTTCATAATTTATTACTTTATACTAAATACTTTTATAATCAAATAAATTCATTTTGACTATAAACCAAGGCACTCATATGTTATTTTAAATAACATGTGATAAAAGATGTGAAAACTGCATCATATATTGTTTTATTTTAAATTGTAACTTCATTTTACAGAAAACTTAGATATAGTCATACTTACATTTTTACCATATGTAGTTTAATACTGAGACATTGTTATTGTTGCTGACATTTGTGAAGAATTACCAACGTGTGTATTCTAATTTAAAACAATTCATTGGTGTTTACTTTTTATTGTTTTTTATTTTTATTTTTTGAAACAGGATTTCTCTGTGGCGTTGGAGTCTGTTCTGGAACTAGCTCTTATAGACCAGGCTGGTCTCGAATTCACAGAGATCTGTCTGCCTCTGCCTCCCAAGGGCTGGGATTTAAGGTGTGCTCCACTACCACCCAGCAGAGTTTACGTTTAATAACTTAGAGTAATGTTGTTGTATAGTTCATGCAGGAACATCTGTTTTATAAACTATATAATAATTTTCATGTTTTAGTGCTCATGATACTATAGAGATTATAGAGGTATTTGCAATACATAGCTGCTCACTGGTTATTTCGTATTTCCAGAGAAAGCTTGAGAAAAAAAAAATGACCCACACAAATGCATGCCTTAAGAGATGGGCATCCTTTGATATGCCTTCACAGAATACCTCACCAAATTTCCTGGAAAAACAATATCTTTCTAGCTTTGTGAACATTTAAAGATTATACAAATAAGAGAGTCCGGGGTGCTTATATATATATATATATATATATATATATATATATATATATATATATATATTAATTGCATAAGTATACTTACATGTGTATTTGTGTGAAGGTGTGTGCTTGCAGAGGTCAGAGGTTGACTTCAAGATTTATACTCTGTTGCTATTTGTCTTACTTTTTATTAGACCAGCCCTCTCCTGGGCTTTATGTTTAAGATAGAAAGGCTGGCCAGTAAGCTCCCTTGGATTTGCTTATTTCTACCCATTTTCCCACTGAGGTTGCATGCAGGCACTTCCATATGGGGTGTTTACTGGCGTTATAGAGATTTGAAGTTCTATACTATATAGCCAGCACGCTGCCTGCTGTGCCATCTCCTGAGCACATATTACTTTTAAAATAGTGTGTCTGTTTGTTCTGAAGACTTTTCTAATGTAATAACACCTCAGTTTCCAGACAGTGGAATCATTCTGTCTTTAGTTGAAAGTCCTTTGAACTGACAGTCTTTTGTGTGCTCAAATTCACAGTGCTGAACCACTGGTAATACCCATGCTTAACTACATGGAGAACAAAGAACAGATTATAGCAAGATTTCTTTTTCATAATAATTGAAAAGTTAGAAGAAAATACTGCAGCAAAGAGTGACTTGGACATGGTTAAAAGCTCATCTGTTTGTAAGGGAAGTCTGGTAATCGATGTTATGATATTTTCATGCAAATGAAGTAGCTTTACAATTACGTAGAATTGATTTTATTTAAATTAATAACAATAAATTAGGAAGACAAAATGTACATTCTTATTTGCAACAGAGGAACTATCCCTGAATGAAGAAATAACTTCTATGTGATAAAGAATATTTACAAATCTTGTGAATACACAATGTTGCATTTATAACTTCAAATTAGGCAATTGCTTTATATTACATTGCCACATAAATTGTCATTACCAGCAACCAAATTTGGATAACTGAAATAGATCTTATATAATGAAACTTGTTCTTTTCACATGACAGCAATGAAAATATATTTATATTCACACTGAGTGGTGCCAATATATGTGTATTCATTTTGCCATACTGAGCTCATTTCTCAAAGAGATGGGCCATCACTGCATTATATATGTTGTCATATTTACTTAAAATCTTTCTGATGCTAAATCAAACATATAAGAAATTTAACTCATAGATACAGTCAGAGTGAGAACAAATGTTTTCCCTAACAGTGACCATCTGTCAAGTGAAACTGTACTAAAGTAGTATGTGGTTGTCACATGATAGGCTCTCATTTGATGAAATTGAACTGAGAGCAGTGTATGTATTTCACATAAGAAAACACCTCAGTATGACCATACAAAGCCTGCAAGGAAAAGACTCACACTACATATATACTGCTTGTATTGCTATTACTAACATGCCAAGATATTTAATGAGGGAAAAATGTGGGCCGCAAAAAACAATAAAAACAACCCATAATATAAATAAACTCATTTATCAACTCTGTGTGTCTCATACTGAAAATATGCAACAAATTGGAAGTAGGCATGGTGAATTCAGAGTATATAGTAAAATCTTTGAATCCAATACTATCATACAGAATTCTTCCTATTTCATTGTTTCAATACTGGCTGTCTGCCCTTTTTTTCTCTTCAGACTCATCAGATGAATGAGTTGGATGATTGTGTGCTGTCTGTTTTAAGTCTTTTTTTAGTAACTCTGTTGTTTAACATTGACTTCCTGCAGAGAATACATTTAGAGTCTCAGTATTTTACGCAGATACACAAACACACAAAGACACACATAAGCGTGTACACACACTAAGACTCAGCCACTAAAGAATTGTTTCCTTTCTCTTTTATTCAAAACTAAAAATTAAATTCTTTTAATATTACTTAAATGCAGTAAATCAAAATTATTTACAAACTAAAAATAAGTTTAAAATGTATTTGACAAGCAAATCCCTCATAAATAGCATTCAATCCACACCATAAGTATTTAATAGAGAACAGTGTTTAGCTTTATGTGTTGATCTTATTTTTAGAATTACTGACCATTTTTAAATAACTTATTATAAAGGGATTAACTATTATTTGTTTTTTCTTCTTTAGATGCTTTAATGCCTACTGAGGAAAGCCCACACATTCACTGTTCCTTATGAATGAATCTCTGACACTTCCTTAAGTTTTGTTTTTCAGCATTTTTGTAGTGTCTTCAGTTCATTCAGAATGTTAATTTTGCTATTATACACATTATTGATTCCAAAAGTGTATATACTCATCCTTCAAAGAAAATACTTGTTATTTCTTCATAGGCAAGTAAATTATAAGTGATTAAAAGTGACTTATTGACAGTCTTCAAAACACAGTTAATATTTTAGATATCATTTAAAAGTCCTCGATGATTCTAAATGAGTATGTTAACATGCTGTTTTGTACTGTTTATTGCAAAAAGTGCATGAGTACTGAAACTTTTTATGAAACAGTAAATTAAAATAATAAGTGAAGTGAAAGGGATTTTATAAAAAATTGGCTTTATCTTTTATTTGTATTTTAATTACTCAACACCAAAACCTTCAGGTTTATTGATGACCATATTGTATTGATCTGCCTCTGGCTCCAGCACAGAAGACAAACTAATTTATTTGGTCTTCACTGTAATTTTCTTGGGATACCTACTGCTGCCTTGATAGGATATATGTTACATATGCTATCTTCAAACAAGCATAGCCCATATATGTGAAGTTTCATAATAAACTAAGAAATCTAACTTTAGAGTGCAGTAAAATCTCAGGAGCTTAAGTGAGCTAGGAACCAGTAGATAAATTCTGGTTTTCGTATTTCCTGGAGACAGTTGTAAGATACAATTTAGATGCTTTAGGGGGCATGATGCATCAGTAGCCTCACTGGGAGAAAGACAGCTTGGAAAATTCATCTTTTTCAAGGATCATCTCCTTGTTCTCATTTTGTTTTTCTTATCTTTCATAGTCTACATTATATAATAAAATGATATTCATGAGTTCTTTGCTGAGGTGCATGCTAAGGGAACACGTCTTAAAATAGCCTACAATATATTTATGTGCCTTATTCTTTCTACACTTTTACTTTAAATGAGAGAATTATTGTTTCAAATACTCCTAGTACTGAAATAAATATATCTATACTTTTCTACAGTTTGAAATATCTATCCTTATTTCATTTGGTCCACAAGAGTTGAGTATGCCCTTCATGATACTAAGCCATAGAAACTGAAAGGATGAACAGGAATGCCCCTCCAATTGACAAATAAATGAAAAGAAACTCTACATAGACAAATAAAGCTTAGAATCTCAAAGATAAATACACATTTAGATGATTTAATGAAAAATTTCCAAATCTATAACTATTAAGAAGATACGTTATAATGGGGGAAGTCCTTCTGTGTATATGCTTGTCTGGTTGATAAATAAAGCATTGCTGGCCAATAGGGAAGCAAGATAGGTAGGACTAGGAGTCAAGGAGGATTCTGGGAAGTGTAGTCAAGAGTGGGGAGTCATCATGTGATCCCGGGATGAGAGGATGCAAGTCTAGCATTCTTGGTAAGATAAGACCTTATAACAATATGTATTAGTAATTATGGGTTATTAATTAAGTCAGAGCTAAATATTAAGAAACCATAGCAAACAGCTAGCAGCTTTATAATTAATATAGCATCCTGCATGTACATTTAGGACTGATGTGGCTCTGGGATCAGGTTGGCAGGAAGAATACAAGGTACAATATGGGGATGGAGAGATGGTTCATTAGTTAAGAACACCTGCTATTCTTCCAGGCCTTGTGCTTGATTTCCAGCATCTACAAGGCAGCTCACAATGATCGGAAACACCACTATAAGAGGATTTGACATCCTCTTTTAGACTCCCAGGGAACCAGGAACATAGGTGGTGTACAAACAAACAGGTAGGCATATAGATAAATTAAAATTTAAGAAGAGTTAGGACTAAATTTACAAAGGAGAGCATTTATATATGCTTTATATACTAGAAGCAGATTTCTGGTTCCTCTACTCTTAAGGCTCAGTGATTACTTAAGCAGACATTGCTTTTTACCATTATCTCCTTACCTTGACCTATTTAAAGTTATTGCACATGATACTGAGGGAATATGTGTGGGAGGAGAAGATATTCTTAAATATGAGGTCAGATTTTCATTGAGGCTGTTGACTAGTGTCAATGATGCATTAATGATGTATAAAAATAATCCACATTGCATGACTCTAATCACTGGGGGAAGACATTCGTATATTCTTTGTCTTGCTACTGACTCTAGCCAATCTCAATTCTTGACACAAGCTATTAGCAAATGTAAAGCATGTGTAGGTTTGAGAACACATGGGATTTGTTTTTATCCTTGTCCTCTGACACAATAATGGCTCTAAGACTGAATTAGCATGAGATCCAAGATGCCCGAGAATACCTACAATTTCATGCAACTGCAATATAGAAATATAAGAAATTCAAAGAAAAGCCATATGACTATTCTAGCTACACAATGACTTACAGTTCTATGTTACAAATTGTAGTAATACATTATTTATGATTTATTAAAGCTTGACTGAGCATTCAGAAAAGCAAAGTCAGCCTCAATGTATAGCGATCAGGCAGTGATGATGCAACCTTTCATTGCAGCAACCAGAAGCTAGAAGGTGGTGGTACACATTTTTATTCTTAAGGCTCATGATTAAGAGATAGACAGATCCTCGGTGAGTCCAAGATCACTACACAAGAGTGAATCAATCTAAAAGAGAATTATAACTCACACCTGTAATTCCGACATTAGAAGGATATAAAAAACAGGAGCAAGCATTCAGTAGGCGTCATTAATTTTCCAGTCATGCTGAGGAGAGGTTACAGTCTGAGGACAAATCCATTCAGCCTGAGGTAGAGGTAAGAAGCTAGTGGTCAGTTGCTTTGCTTTTTTGATATTCAGCTTGAAGTTTGAACCCCAATATCAGTAACTGGGGCCATTTATATATTTGTGTTATGATAAATAATTCATTATTGATTGGTGCCATTAATTTTATTTTATTTGTCGTGTATCAGAATTTTTTTCAGTATAAATTTTATGAAACTCAGGTCTAAAAGCTGAGTGCTAACACAAAACTAATATTAGAAGTGTGACCATATTTTTAGCGAGGATAATAATAGAAGAAAATATTAGTCAAAAACAGAAAATGTGAATTAATTACATGAATAATAAAAATGATAAAGAATTAATAAAAGAAACTTCTAAACAACCTGGAATATCCCAGCTTATATGTGTGAATTTACTTGATGAAGTTGCTACTTACCTACCCTCACAGTTATTTATGAATACATTGAAGTTGGGAGGTACTCTCTAAGCAAAATATTATAAGTTGATATGAACATATTTAAAATGTTTCTGAAGAGATGCATGGGATACAAACTACAGAGATACACTAAGTGGGTGAACAAAGTTGCTTTTCATAGGTACTGAACCTGAGATGTCGTAGGTGAAGCTACTTTATGAAGATAAGGATCAATTAGGCAGACACTCTGTATTTATACCTATGAGACATTGTAAGTTTGGAAAAGTGTTTCTGTTACATTGAGTATATAAGCCTTATGAAGTCCCAACTAGCTATAGACATTATACATACTGCAACACTCACAATTTGTATGATTTGTGTAACACAGGATAAACTACCATCAGGTACATGTAAAACCTCTGAAGTTATAAAGAAGATAGTACTTACATACAGCTGTCACTCTAGGACTTATTATTATTAATTTACAAATTATAGTTCATTCAATCAATTAAGGAGAAATTAGAATTAGAAAGTAAGTATTGCACAGCTCTTGTGTTTCTTACTATAATTTTATGTTGCAGACAGCAATATCGATCAAATTTTATTTATTGAAGATAAAGATATGTAATGTTTTCTTGGACTCAGTGATTAGCTTAATATTATTTGGTGATTTCAACAAATGCTGAGTAAGTTAAAGCCACCATCCTCTTATTTAGGGATAAAATATAATAAATGATATTTTTGCCAGTATTTTTTGTGAAGAGTTAAATATTAAGTATTTTAGTCTTTAACATAAACAAGTTGTGTGCCACCTTTTCTCAACTCTTCTTTGTGCCAGTGAGTCACTAACAGAGCATGGATGGACTAACAGGTCTCTGTTTCAATAAATAGCTATTTAATGTCCCAAAAATTCTCTAAATTAATCCCATCACTAGAGTGATACAAAAGGCAGGAACAAATAGTCAGTAGGAGGCATTCATTCTCCAGCCACGCTGAGAAGAGGTTATAGTCTGAGGCTGTCATTAACTTAAAATTTGAGAATAAGAGCATTTTGTTTTACTTTTGAGATAAAGTGCTTTATAAGCCAAATCAAGTTAAATATGGAACACCTAGAAACTGGCAATTACAGTGTTTGCAGAATATTTGCAAGTTTCTCAAGTAAGGATATTTACAATAAAAGAATAATTGTATAAGATTGGAGAGAATTCAATTAATTAGCTAAGACTTTGTAAGGAATAAGTTTTTGAATTTCCCTGGAGTTCTTTTAGGATTTCAGAGTATGTCCTATATAGTTGTTTCATTCTTTGGGAGGTCTGAACATTAAATTTCTGGCCACATTATTTATCTTTATCCTTTTTTAACATTGAATGTAGAGAAAATTAGTTTATTTAGAAGTGCTTTGATTCATATTTGTTCTCCAATATCACTTTATAGATGTTAATATCCACAGATACAATAAATCCCAAATTATATAGCTAAATAATACAAAAATACATTATTGGAAACAAAATATTAAAATGTACATGCTTAGAGAAATTGAGGTAGAAAAACTGTCTCTTCTCTTTAAGACTTAAATTCATATTAGACAAAATTATCCAGTTTCTGGAGCTCTTGGCCTCCAGACTGACAGCTGGGGAACCTACATGACACCAAACCAGGCCCCCTGATTGTGGGTGTCAGTTGGGAGCTTGGGCAGTCTATGTGGCAGCTGGCAGTGGAACCAGTATCCCTAGTATATGAACTGGAGTTTTGGAGCCCATTCTGTATTAAGGGATACTCTCTCAAGTTAGATATAGGTGTGTGTGGGGCTTGGTCTTGCCCCAAATGATTGCAGACTTTGATGATCCCCCATGGGAAGCCTCACCCTCTCTGAGGAGTGAATGGGGGATGAGATGGTGAGATGGTAGGGAGAGTGGGAGAACAATGGGAGCCAGAGGGGACTGGGATTGGTATGTAAAATAAGATAAAATGAAATAATGAAAATACCTTCATGCAAACAGGAAAAATAAACAAATATACAATAGTAGGTAAGCCTCTAAACATTTAAGGAAAAATCATTGGCACTAAAACTAAAGATAATAATACAGTTTTTAAAAAGACAGGCTCTCATATATGCTTGTCTAGCTTCCCCCTCTGTATGAAAAGTGATTCTCCTGTTTCTACCTCTGCACTGCTAGATGATTTGTCAGAATTCAAGGTGAGTAGTTTATGACAAATGACACTCAAGACTGACTTGTGGCATCCACATGCACGTAAAAAAATTCTACTCTAATATTGGATAATTTTAAAGACTGTGAAAATCTGACTGCAAATACGTCCTAGCAATTGGGAGAACTCATGTTATACCTGGAAACAATTGCTACATGAAGGGCAACAAGAATTGTATGAGAGAAATGCTACTGTAAATACTGTATGCCAAAGGTCCCATGCACGGCAGGATCTTCTACTTTGTGTATGCAAGAGCATGACAATGGGATAAAGTGACAGGCTAGGGACTCAAGCCTATGGAATGGTGAAGTGGCATATAGGAATATGCTTTGGTATGTGACGCTTTTGCTATGGAATTTAAACCCAAAGGAGGACAAGAGTTACAATTAATATTTAGACTAAGGAGTTAAATACTGGTTAACAAATAAAATAAGCTAATTTTCCAAAGTTTTTGGAGAACATGAAGTTCTAATGAGTAGAGTAAAAGAGGCTTATTTTAGCCTTAAAGCACTATTTGACATTTTAAAATATGTGCATGCTTTGTTTTGATACAAGTAACAATTTTTTTTGTATCCATGTGCTGTGAATTTTTTCCCACTTGTGAAATCTGGAAAGATTTTTCTTTGTTACAATAAATCTGCACAGAAAAAAGTAATCCTGGCATTTCTGCTTACTATCTCAAAGTATTTTAACACTAAATTGCAGTCAGTGATGTTAGTTGGTGTGAGTTCCACCCAAAGTAAATTGTATAATATTATTTCAACAATTATACCTATATGAATTTGTCATTCATATCTTCCAGTGTACTTTAGGAGATTTTAAAGATATCTTTGTTGAACTTAGTTTTAAAAATAAAAACATTCAGTGGCTGATGGAAACAAAGGCAGACTCCCACGGCTAAGCACTGAGCTGAACTCAAGAAACCCAGTGACAGAGAGGGAGGACTGATGACCAAAGGGATTAAGACTGGGCTGGTTTAACCCCCAGAAACAGCTGACCTGACAAGGGTTAGCTCTTGAATCCCAGACTGATGCCTGGCAATCCAGCATGGGACTGATCAAGACCCCCTGAATGTGTGTGTCAGTGAGAAGGCCTAGGTAACCTATTGAACCTTGGGTAGTAGATCAGTATTTATCCCAGGTATACAAATGGACTTTGGACTCCCATCCAACAGTGAGAGATGCACTATCATCCTGAACTCTTGGGGGAGGGTCAAAGCCCTGCCCTGGATGAAATGACAGATTATGGACACCCTCATGGAGGGCCTCATCCTCCCTGGGGAAATGAGGGGATATTGGGGGGGTTGGTGGGAGGGCATGGGAGAAGGAGAGGGAAACGGAGAGGGACCTGGAATTGACATTTGAAGCAACCTTGTTTCTAATTTAAATTTAAATATAAAAATAAAAAATAAATAAATAAAAACATATGTGACAATATGATCATTGAACCTCATGAAATAGATTGTTAATACCTAATAAAATGGTCTAATATTAATACCATTTATTTATTTTTAATATTTTAGAAAATAAAAGTCTAAAGGAGCAGAAAAAATGATGAATACCCCAGAAGACTTGCTTAATACATTCACCTACTCTGTAATAAACACCGTATTTAATTTCATGGAGTCCCCTGCTATTGTATGAAGATATTATCCTCCTGAAGAGATGTTAACAAGTTTATAATAATCAATATGTTTACATGATTGTCACAAGAAGTCATTAAATTATTCATGACTTCTTGTGGCAAAATGAACATGTATAGTTGAAGACAAACATTGCTAATATTTACATTTTACAAAACCAAGGACGTGTCGTAAAAATGTTGCTGAATACTGTGGTCAGTCTTTGTTGACAACTTCTCAGTATTGGGAATCAACTAAGAACGCTCCTTGCTTGGGTTTGTCCTTGAAGGCATTTACAGCAGATTAACTGAGGTGAGGTCCTACCCCAGAGTTGGACTTCTTTCCTACAAGTGATACAGATATAAAGTTTAGGGAACTCTCAGTACTGATTGCTGAATTTAGATTGAAAGTGATGTTTGTGCCTAGTCTGTTACTAATGCTACTGAACGGATGCATGCTTGGCAGACATCATTCTAACCTGTAGATTGAAAGCCAATGAAACTCTCAAAGTATTTCCAGCTAAAGTGGACCTGCTGAGGGATCCAGATTTGTGGAAAGAGAATTAAACCAGCTTTTAGCCTCTGCAACATGCACACAGCCAATTTTGGACTACCAGACTTAATGGGTGGTAAGCTATTCTAGTAAACACCCATTCACAATATTTATTCTTTGACTCAAGAGAAAAGAATAATTGATAAGTTTGTTCTCAATTGGGAATTCTTTGAAATAGCCACAGTTTCCATGTTCTTCCAGAGTATACCACTGGAAAAATTATTTATTTTTAATAAATGCTTTCTTTAAGCAAGGTAAGTTATTTGACATAGTAAAAACTCAGATATAAAGTAAAACCCATAGGAAAATTATACCTTCATTTCTAATAATAAATGTAACAGTGAACATAAAGACACACAAATATTTCCACATAGGAATCTTTAAGAGTATGAATCTTAAGTTTTCTCTAATACTGGTTGAAGTTATTTTAAAAATAACTGAGTTACTGAATATTGGTCATCTGTCTATTGTAGCTATAATATATAATCTTTGAGAAAGGAGATCATTCTCAGGCTTGGTTGAATACTGTGAATTTTTCCTCTGGAAAAACCTTTATGATCATGAACATAGCCGAACTGTGGTTTTGGAAACTGCCGTACGGCATGCAGAAATAGTAACTTGTCCTCAGGGAAAAGACATGGAAAGAGAGCTACTGCCTTTAAGTGACTTGGAAGGGATGGTTGGTCTTACTGCTCTTCCTATTCTCTTAAGTTACTGACTGAGCAACCAAAGCATTTATGGGTAGTGTGAGAACTTGAGTACATTTGGGTCTTTTCTTTAATTTTTCTAGTTAGCTCAGGGCCCTCAGAATTTCTTCATATCCTGTTATCTGAGTAGCTCAGTCTTTGAAAAAATTTGGTCATTTATTGCATATTCTAATCTTCATATGAATATGTGGAATTGGAGCAGGAATGAATTTTAATTTTAATTGGCTCATCTCTTTGCATCTATGGTGTAAAAATTCTGGAACTCAGAATAATTCAGTGTGAGAACATTTGGATCACATATTGGCAAACAGTTGCTTAGTGTAGTTTTACTAAAGATCATTAATATTGTAAGAATCTCAAACAGTAAGGGTGAATCAAGGACAGGATGTAAGATGTGTGGCCTGACTGTGATCAAGTTAAGATGCTACACTTGCCAAATTAAAGTGTAGTCCTTGTGTTTATCAATGACTGGGAAATCAATACTTGTTAACATTCTCACTGGAAAACAAGGCTCAGCTGCTGTCATCTGTAAACATGTATTGTACAATCATCAGTCATGGGACACCTTCCTAATGTATGCATACTAGAGGTTTAGCTCCACATTTGCATTTTTGAATTACTCCCTGAGTGACAAAGAGCAGTCCTACAATTCAGATGTATGTGGCAATTAACTGTATGTAGATATACATTATTAGAATAAAAAACAACAACAAAATATACCTCTTCTCTTTAACAATAAGAAAATCTACATTCCACGTTTTTAAACCATAGTACTTGCTTATTACAGTGTATTTCCATTTAAGATCTATTGGGTGCTCTTAATGAGCAATAGTACCTGTAGCTGCTGAGATGATCTAATCCTCACAGCTGTCAGTAAAGCCCACACTAATGTGTCTTGAAAGAGTGATTAATAGGTTTTGACAATATCATTGCATTGCATATTTAATCAGATTATGCATCTGTTAGAAATGGTTTGCTTCTAACATCTGCAGTCAAAAATCCACCATCGGTATTCAGATCAATGTCTTAGCAGAAACAAGTAACTAATATGCATGCCAGTCTTACTGTTGACAAGTTAAAACTGCATGCCAGAGACAGATGAGTCGTGACATTTTCTTCATTCACTTAATGATTTTTTTTCAAAATTTCTAAAGTTTATCTGTGCCTAAATTAATGCTCATTAAAGAGAAGGAGACAAATACACACTACTATATGCAGTAATCTCAAGGAAGAGATATGCACTGACTAAATGCTTTCCCTAAAAGTGAATACTGTTTGTTGTTATTTAAAATGCACATGCATGTATTGTTACAATTTCATGTGTACACAGATTTCAATGATAATACCACTCATAAAAGATACATATTATGAGGCACATTTTTGGAATAAAAGAATTGACATGACAATTTTTATTTTGTGTGATTAACTATTAAAATATTAAAGAAAGAAGTTTATTCAATTCAATGATGAGAATCATAATTACATCTTGTTTTCTTGATATTTATTCACTTCCAATATGTATTTAGGAATTACCTTTTACAGGAGTGCTATATTTCATCAGAATCTCTGAAAACTTGCTGTAAACAAACATCTCCCTCCATTTTTATAACTTTTCTCCAGAGGCAGGGCATTTAACCTCTCCATTAGGCATTATTAACTGTCACTCTTCAAAAACTGTGGTCTGATTTGAGCTAGTTCTTTTAATAAAGCTTCCCTAGCCAAGGTTAGAAATGGTGTATCCGCCTCTTACTTTCTGGCTATCTGGATACCAGTGAAAGAACCTTGAAAACAAATAGAAGCAGAGAAAATTGCAGACATACTAGGTGAAATGAATGGTTGTCAAACAGTCTTAGAGAAAGACAGGAAGCTCACTGACAGCAAGGCACACAGAGAATGAACTCTACAAATGACAGGGATCTCTGGCAACAGGAGTCTCTACTCAAGGCCTGGAGTTCTCAAGGTGTTTGGTGGGATAGAATAGGGCTTTTGTGCCCTAACTTAGGCTTAGTCGCTTTGAACAAATAAGAATACCTCCAAAGTCCTCAACTTTGGGTACCCAATTCCTGATCTTGTCTTGAGTTTGTACTTAACCCACATCACTGGTGGAAGTAAATATTTATCAGACATTAGTCCGGAACTGCAAGACCTTTGTCTTGGTCTCTGGACAGGTGTGTGAGGAAAAAGAAGGACTTTGGCATGGGCATGCCTTGTCATGTTTGTTCCTTCCTTCCTTCCTTCCTTCCTTCCTTCCTTCCTTCCTTCCTTCCTTCCCTCCTTCCTTCCTTTCTTCCTCCCATCCATCCCGCTACATTCTCGGATGCAGGCTGCTCAGCAGGTGAGACACCTCCTTCCCTCCCTTTCTTCCTTTCTTTCATTTTTGTTGACTATAGCAAAAAATAACATAATGAAATGAAACAGTAACCATCACACTGAAGTTGGACAGATCAAAACAACATGAGGAAAAGGGCCCAAGAGAAGGTACAAGAATCTGAGAACCACTGGTTCACACACTCAGGAGTCCCACAAAAAAAGACTAAACTGGAACTAATAATACATATGCAAAGGACCTGGAGCAGAATTTTCAGGTCCTGCACATGCTGTTGCAGTTTCTGTGAGCTCATGTAAATGTGTTTAGTTAATGCAGAAGGCATTAATTTCTTAGTGTCATCCATCCATGCTGGCTCTTACACTTTTTCTGCCTTCTTATCAGCGGGATTCCCTGAATTCTGAAGGGACAGATTTCATGGGGGTAACCCATGTAAGGATGAATGTAACAAAGGATCTCTCCTTCGGATTTGGGAATGTTGCTAACTCTATTCTTAAAATGCAGTTCAAGTTTTGTTCCTGTTATCTAAATCATTTTAATTCACATTTCTGCATATTTCTATTTAGGTTTTAGTCATACCCTCTCTGACTTATCTTTAATTATGGCAGTTGAATTACTTCCATTGATAATCTTTTCTGCTATAGGTATAACTGAAATTTAAAAAATCCTGTCCAGCTTTATCTTCATTTTTAATACACAACTATACTAGCTTAAACATATTTGTTCAAAAGAACTGTATCTTTCAAAGTTAAGAAACTATTGATTTATTTTTCAATCTTTGTTTTCTAATTTACATTGGACATTCTAATTGACATTAGGAAAGCATGGGATGTCTAATAACACCACAACCTAACCAAATTTGGTATTTACCATTTACTTGATCTATATTGGTAGCCAATACATACCCCCTGCAAAGGCAAGTATTTCAGCTATAGTTTTCACTCCAATCTCTGTTTAATTTGTATATATTATGTTTTGTTTGCACTCAGTAGAAAATAACTTTTATAATTTTTCTTCTAAACTTTTAACCAATGAGTCAATTAAATTCATTTAATTTTTAATGAATTTGTCCTTTATAAATTCCATAGTGTCCAAAGAATATATCTGAAATTACTTAAGACATTTAAAATATGCCAAGATGTTTGCTGAAGTTAATAAATAAACTATGTTGTGAATTGGCTAAATTGTTCTTGAACAGAGTACATTGACTGGGCTAGCAAGTGGTGAAGGCATCATGTTGAACCATAATAGAGCTTTTATATCTCCCAATTTCTCTACATTTTTCCAAGATTAATATACAGGCTATTAAAATAGCAACATAACCTTCATCCAGCGATTGATGAAAGAAGAAGCAGATACTCACCGATAAACACTGAACTCCTGGAATCCAGTGTCAAAAAGGGAGAACTGATGGGCAAAGGAGTTAAGACTTGGCTGGTTTAACCCACAGAAACAGTTGACCTTAACAAGGAGGAGCTCTTGGACCCCAGATTGATGGCTGTGTGGAAAGCATGGGACTGACCCAGACCCCCTGAATGTGGGTTTCAGTGAGGAGGCCTATCTATGTGGCCTTGGGTAGTATTTATGCCTGGTGTGTCCATGCCACAATGTGAGATGCTTCTCAGCCTGGACTCTTGAAGGGGGTCCTAGACCCAACGCTAGATGACATGACAGACTCTGGAAATCCACCATGGAGGGCCTCACCCTCCCTGTGGATCAGAGTGGAGATTGGATAGGGGACTGGGGGGGGGTTCTGGTAGGGTCTGGTGGGGAGGGATGTGGAGGAGGGGAGGGAGAGAGAGCTGTGATTGACATGTGAAACAAGTGTGTTTCTAACTTAAATTAAAATAGAAAAAATAGCAACATAAATTAACTTAATTTGTACTTAGTTATTTTAATTTGTGTTTGTATTTCTAGATGTGTATATTTCTGAGTGTTAACTCTTTTTTTTCTAGGCAAAGCTTCTCTGTGTAGCTTTGGAGCCTGTCCTGGAACTAGTTCTCATAGATCAAGTTGGTTTCAAAGACACGAAACCCACCTGCCTTTGCTTCCCAAGTCCTGGGACTACAGGTGTGCACCAACATCACCCAGTCTTGAGTATGAATTCTTAAGGTGAAGAATCTGATAATACTTCATATAAAATAGCATGCCTTATAGGTGACACATTATTTATTTTCAATTAGAAACTCTTTTGTTGTATGGATCATTTAACACATTTTCTAGTGAGCATTTTCACAATACTTCTGTATTATTTTACATAGTTTTAGATTTTAGAAAACTTTAATGCTGAACAATAACAATGCATTTTAAACATATAGCTTCTGTCAAGTTATCTTATCTCCACATAAAAATTAATAATCTTACCAAATTATACAGAGTGGAGAAGATGATTTCCTTCCCCTCCTGTTTTTCCATCTTTTACTAGCATGAATAATCAATGCAGTATATTTTGACACTAAGTTTGTCCTGAAAAAGAAAAGCATCATTTGAAAGAATTTAATAATTGCAGTATATTTCTACACTAACTTTGTCCTGAGAAAGAAAAGCATCCTTCGAAGGAACTTTTAAAGGTTGTTTTGTTCTCTCACATTTTCTATTTTACTCCAGCTTTCTTTTAATCTCAAGTTTCCACCCAATTTTTTTCTCCCTGATTAAATACCTTGCTTCTGTGTGTTTGCAGTGGTTGTTTTCTTTTCCATTGCCACTTAGATATTACATGAATCAACATTAAAAGAAACCTGTATTTTTCTCTGCATGTTGAATTGAACTGGGAGCTAAATTGGGGTCCAATTGCACATAAAGAAAAACTAATTTCATTTATGAGGCATATAGGGCTTAGTGATGTTGCTTCTTTCCTACCCCTGGTTATGTTAGCAATGATCTCAATGTGATTGGTTTTCAGTGTTATTTTTTGCATTGGTTTGGTTCTGGTTTTGGATCAATGAATTCATACTTTTCATAAATTAAAAAAATTATGTACTTTGTGTAAATTATACATTACTTGTTTTTCTTTTATTTTTCATCTTGAGTCATATTAAGTATACATCACAACTGGTATCTCAAAACCATTATAGTTTTTCATTGATTATTTTTTCTCTTTCATTTTTATTGCTTATTTGAAAATTTAATGATAACTTGTCTACCAATATTTGATTAACTGTAAAGTCCATTAAAGGAAGTTTTCAAATATTTACTGTAAGATTTTATTTATAGAAGTCCTATTCCTACTTTTAACTGTTTTCCCACTTTTATCATATTACATTTGTGAATTTTTTAAAAAATGTAATTGATTTGATAATTTCACATATGGCTAAAATGTTTCTAGGTAATATATTCTCACCATTGTTCTCCTAGTTCTCCTTCATCCTTCAGCCTCCCTTCCAAATTTCATGTTTTATTAATTTTTCCATTTATAACCCATTTATTCTAATTTGTGCTTCCTATGTGGTATAAAGTAGTATGCACTAGAGATAGACAGCCTATCATGGATCACAGCTGAAGAAAACAGACTGTCCATCTGACACAGACCATCAACTCCCAGAAATTTTTCAGCCAGATGGAGAAGATTGTTAGACCTTCTGCTGTCCATCTTGGAAGATTGTCTGGATCAGTGTTGTGCTGATTTTGTGTTTGCTACAACAACTTCTGTAAGTGCATAAGAACAACAACCCTATCGTATCCAGGCAACATCATTTCACAGCAGTCATTCCTGATCAGTGGATGTTATAAAATATTTTGCTATCTTCTGTATGTTCCCAGTCACTTAATCTCTGCTCCTTGACCAGTTAGTTGTCTCTATGTTAACTCCTATTTGTTACATGAAGAAGCTCCTCTGATGAATGCTGCTTAAGAAAAGCAGCACACAGGGGAAAGAGCCAAGCAACAGGGTTCAAGCGGAGGATCTTTTACTAGAGAAAAAGGATTATAAAAGGGGAAAGGGGAGGTGTGAGACAAGCCTCCAAGAACAGTAGGAGAGAGGAAAGAGGCAGAGAAACACACACACACACACACACACACACAGAGACAGAGAGAGAGACAGAGACAGAGAGAGAGATAGAGAGAGAGAGAAGGGATCAGATAGACATGGAGAGGGAGAGAAAGAGAGAGGGAGGCTAGAAGTTAAGCAGGGCCCTTTTAACAGGGAACACACTGAAAATGCACAGGCGGTGCTCTTAGTGTCTGCATCTAACAGCATATCCAGTCAGAACCCCAAGGACAGGCCAGTACAGATGCCTGAATACTAACAATGAGGAGTGAAAGTTGCACTAAAATACAGGTATATGGATTAGTGTCTAAAATATTGATTCTATGACAGCTTAGCAAAGTAATATTAGTAAGGTCCATGACCTACCCAGCTAAGTTGTTTGTTTGTTTTCCTTTTGGCCTTGTTTACCATACCAAGTAGGATTTCTCTCTTGCAGAATAAGTCTTATGTCCAATTAGAAAACTGCTGGTTATCTGCATGATATTCATGCCTTGTACCAGTCATCACTGCAGTTTGCAGTACATGCATCTGTGTAAGACTATTAATGGCTACCTGCTCTAGGTTTCTGAATAGCCAACTTCCAGCACTATGTAAGTTACTTATCACATAGGAAACTTCCTAACTGATACTAAGTTGATTTCTCCTTGTTCTATAATAATAGTGTTTGTTGTCTTCATCAGTCTAGTCTTGTCATCTAGTTCCAGGGGGTAATCAAAAGCAAAACAAAGGCCTGTTTTGGTTTGGAAGTCTATGAGATCCCTTTGGCCAATAACTCAGCAAGGGTATCTTATAGCTGGCATTAGGCCTGTTTCCATCAGCTCATCTATAGTATCTAGGGAGGGATCGTATTCACATATGTTTTTAAAATGCACAGATTCGTCATACTATTTATCATTTCCTTTTTAAATATCTTACTGACATTTAAGCTTATGTATGGTCCAGATCTATTATTCTGGTCACTAATTTGCCTTTGTGAAAGAAAATAATTTTGTCGTGAACTTTGGTACTTAATCTATGCTTAAGTACCAAATTTACACAGGGTGTTAGACATTGTTAATTACACTTTTAACAGTTGGGTATAAGGTTTGTAGAGTGTTAGATTTGATTTGGCCCCAGTTACTTTATTTGTTTTTTTGTTGTTGCTGTTGTTTTTCTTTTTAAATTTAAATTTAAGTTAAAAACAAGGTTGCTTCACATGTCAATCCCAGGTCCCTCTCCTTTTCCCTCCCCTCCTCCAACACCCTCTCACCAATCCTCCCCCCAATACCCTCTTCTTTCCCCAGGGAGTGTGAGGCCCTCCATGGGGGTGTCCATAGTCTGTCATTATATCCAGAGCAGGGCCTAGGCCCTCCCCCAGGAGTCCAGAGTGAGAGAGCATCTCTCATTGTGGGATTGGCACCCAAAGTTCATTTCTATGCCAGGGATAAAAAATGATCTACTACCCAAGGCCCTAGAGATTGCCTAGGCCTCCTCACTGACACTTACATTCAGAGTGTCTTGATCATTTCCATGCTGGATTCCAAGCCATCAGTCTAGGGTCCAAGAGTTCCCCTTGTTCATTCTTGTCAGCTGTTTCTGTGGGTTAAACCAGCCCAATCTTAACCTCTTTGCTCATCAGTCCTCCTCTCTGTCATTGGGTTCCTTTGAGTTCAGCCCAGTGTTTACATGTGGGTATCTACCTCATTGGATGAAGGTTTTGTTTCTAGACTCTCTGGCTGTGGGATTGTAGGCTGGCACTCCGCAGATCTATGTCTAAAATCCACATATGAGAGAGTACATGCCATGTTTCTCTTTTTGTGACTGGGTTACCTCACTCAGGATGGTTTCTTCTAGTGCCATCAATTTACCTGCAAATTTCAGGATTCCATTATTTTTTTCTGCTGAATAGTACTCCATTGTATTAATGTACCACATTTTCTCTATTCACTCTTCAGTTGAGGGGCATCTAGGTTGCTTACAAATTCTGGCTTTTAAAAATAATGCTGCTATGAACATAGTGGAACAGATGTCCTTGTTGTAGGAATGTCCATCATTTGGATATATGCCTAAGAGTGGAATTGCTGGGTCTTGTGGTAGGCTGATTCCCATTTTTCTGAGGAATCTCTGTAATGATTTTCAAAATGGCTGTACAAGTTGGTACTCCCACCAGCAGTGGAGGAGTGATCCTTTTTCTCCACATCCCCTCCAGCACAAACTGTCCTTTGTGTTTTTGATTTTAGCCATTCTGACAGGAGTGAGATGGTATCTCAGAGTTGTTTTGATTTGAATTTCCCTGATGGCTAGGGATGTTGAACACTTTCTCAGGTGCCTCTCAGCCATTTTAGACTCCTCTATTGAGAATTCTCTATTTAGTTCTGTAGCCCATTTTTTAACTGAATCTTTTGGTGCTTTGGAGACTAGCTTTTTGAGGTCTTTGTAAATTTTGGAGATCAGCCCTCTGTCAGATGCGGGGTTAGTGAACATCTTTTCCCATTCTGTGAGCTGCCTATTTGTCTTGCTGAATGTGTCCTTTGCCTTGCAGAAGCTTCTCAGTTTCAGGAGGTCCCATTTAGTAATTGTTGGTCTCACTGTCTGTGCTACTGGTGTTATGTTCAGGGAGCTATCTCCTGTACCAATTCGTTCAAGGTACCACCCACTTTCTCTTCTAAAATGTTAAGTGTGGCTGGATTTATGTTGAGATCTTTGATCCATTTGTACTTAAGATTTGTGCATAGCGATAGACATGGATCTATCCACATTCTTCTTCATGCCAATATCCAGTTATGCCAGCACTATTTGTTGAAGATGCCTTCCTTTTTCCATTGTATGTTTTTAGCTTTTTGTCAAAAATCAGATATTCATACATGTATGGGTTATGTTTTAATTTAGATGTATTTGGATAGTTTTAAGAAACATTTTTCAGCCACTCTTACTCTACAATTTGTTCAATTCTCCTTTTTATTGAATGTTCCATGAGTTCTTCAGTGAACATCTGAAATATTCTGGGAAATTTTCTATTCTAATTTATTAGTCTCATTAATCATAAAGAATTTCCTACTCTTTAGTGAGATTGGAATTTTCCCGTTTATGATTTCCTTTTTCCTAAGTACACAGTTTCACCACACAAATGAACAAATGAACAATTATGCATATTTTCTTCATACATATCCAATATTCTTCTTCACAAATTAAACTTACCACCTATTTTTTAAGCAAATACTTATTTGTATCCCCTTAACTATAAAAGACCAACCTGCCCAGTTCAACATGTCATAATATCATGAAGATGAGGCACATAAAAAAGAACTGGGATATAGGTCACAAAACTACAAAATTACAAAGTTCATAACATTTGTTTCTGCTTTCTTGGTTTTATAAGATTAGAAAATTAATTTGAATAACTTTCTCTTTTTTCCAATTACTGATATAAACAAATATCATTTAAATGTTTAAACACTGTTGGCCATAGGCAAAGTGTTTTCATTAATGTTTTTCTGAAGTAATTTCCTATTTGTTAATTTAAAGACAATTGGACACTTGGGTAATCTTTACTTGTGACTGCTTAAATAAATTCTTGAAGGTGTTGGAGCTGTCTATTGATGTGAACACTCCCATTTATTTGCCATTTCCATATTAATGCCTTTATTTTAAATGTGAAAGCATTTGGTGGAAGATTCCCCTTTTAATAAACATACCTTATTAATGTGCTATTTGTTATATTTGTTTCTGTTTTAAGAAATTATTTCTACAGCAGGATCACCAAGAAATTATCCTATTTATTCTCAAAAATACTGTTTAATTATTTAAATTTGGAGTTTTAAATATATATAAATACTATTTAAGTGAATTATGTGATCAAATAAGATTACAAATATCTTATAATCTATCACCTGGTCTCATCTACTAAGTTAATCACTGCTTTGCTACAGATAGTGCT
Organism: Mesocricetus auratus; assembly: GCF_017639785.1. Lineage (NCBI taxonomy): Eukaryota > Metazoa > Chordata > Mammalia > Rodentia > Cricetidae > Mesocricetus > Mesocricetus auratus. Next base: position 62,014,967 of record NW_024429190.1, read on the forward strand.
ATCATATATCAATTCTTTAAGTGCATTCAGACCTGCTTCTAATTTTGTTTTCTATCCCCCTGATTCATTATCTATTTGGATTCCAATTGTTGTAGTAAAGTCAATGCTACCATTTAATAATTGGTGACATAACAATATAATCCTATATTTTTTATTTTTAATAATTATACCTTTAATAATTGATGTTAGAATTTTACAATTTCCCCCATTTCCTTTCCTCCCTTCAAAATCATCCACATAATCCTATTTGTGCTTTTTCAAAACTTTAGACTCTTTTTCCTCTAATATGTATATTCCTAAATATATAAAATAAAACTGCTCATTCTGTATAATTTTAACTGTATTCATGTTTACAGGGATACTCTAAGGAAGATTTAGTCTTCGATACTCAGCAATCCTCAGTTTCCTGTAGTTCTTTTGCACAAGATTGAAGCCTTCTTGGCTTTCTTCATCCATGTTAGTGTGTTTATTGATTTATTTTTCAATTGATATATGAAGTAACAAACTACCTTAAGTTATTTCTAGGCCCTCATCCATGTCACTTTTACCCTTACCTCACTTGTTCCATTCCAGTCACAGTCCTCCCGCTTTGCAACTGGGTTCCAGGATTTAAATTCAATGTTTAACTGTGGGTGTCTGCCTCTGCTTCTATCATCCAATGGATAATGGCTCTAGGTTGGCATATGAGGTAGTCAGCAATCTCATTAAAGGGGGAGGGCATTTAAGGCAGCATCAGTGCCAGTTGGTGTCATCTTTGTAGATCTCTGAAAATCTCACTAGTGCCAGATCTCTCCGCAAATCTATAATGGTTCCCTCTATTATAGTAACTCTCACCCTGCTGTCCTCTATTCTTCCCCTGACTCAACCTTCCTGCTCCTCCATGTCCTCCTCTCACCTTCTCTTCTCCTCATCTCTCCCAGCTCTCTCTCCCCTCCCCTACCCCCAGGCTCTCAATCTGCTAAGGAGATCTTCTCCCATTCCCCTTCTCCAGGATACCATGCATATCTCTCTTAGAGTATTCCCTGGTTCCCAGACTCTCTGGTGGTAGGATTATAGCTTGGTAATCCACTGTTCTATGTCTAAAATCCATACATGAGTAAGTACATAAAACTTTTTGTCTTTTTGTGACTGGGTTACATCACTCAGGATGGTTTCTTCTAGTATCATCCCTTTGCCTGCAAATTTCAAGATTCCATTTTTTTTTTCTGCTGAGTACTACTCCATTGTGTAGATGTATCACATTTTCTCTATCCACTCTTCAGTTGAGAGGCATCTAGGTTGCTTACATCTGGCTATTATAAATAATTCTTCTATGAAAATAGTGGAATATATGTCCTTGTATGAATGTGCATCCTTTGTGTATATGCCTAAGAGTGGAATTGCTGGATCTTGTGGTAGACTGATTTCCAATTTCCTGAGGAATCTCCATACCGATCTCCAAAGTAGCTGTACAAGTTGGCTCTCCCACCAGCAGTGGAAGAGTGTTCCCCTTTCTTCACATCCTCTTCAGTATAAATTGTAGTTGCTGTTTTTGATTTTAGCCATTCTGAAAGAAGTGAAATGGTATCTCAGAGTTGTTTTGATTTTCATTTCCCTGATGGCTAAGGTTTTTGAACACTTTCTCAAGTATCTATCAGCCATTTTGACTCCTCTATTGAAAATTCTCTATTTAGTTCTTTATCCTACTGTTTAATTGGATCCTTTGGTGTTTTGGAGACAAGTTTATTGACTTCTTTGTAAATTTTGGAGATCAGCTCTCTGTCAGATGTGGGTTGGTGAATGTCTTTTCCCATTCTCTGGGCTGCAATTTGCCTTGTTGACTGTGTCATTTGCCTTACAGAAGCTTCTCAGTTTCAGAAGGTCCTAGTTCTTCTTTGTTAATCTCAGTGTCTGTGCTACGTGTGTTATGTTCAGGAAGCAGTCTCCTGTACCAATTCATTCAAGGATATTTCTCACTTTCTCTTCGAAGAGATTCACTGTGGCTAAATTTATGTTGTGGTCTTTGATCCATTTGGATGATACATATGGATCTATCTGCAGTCCTATACATGCCAGCATCCAGTTATCCCAACACCATTAGTTGAAGATGCTTTCTTTTTAGATTCTTTGTCAAAGATGATGTGTTCATAGGTGTGAGGATTAACATCAGGGTCTTCAATTCGATTCCATTGGTCTACCTGTCTATTCTTGTACCAATACCATGCTGTTTTCAGGACTACAAGTCTATTATAGAGCTTAAAGTCTGAGATGGTGATGACTCCTGAAGTTCCTTTATTGCACAGGGTTGTTTTGGCTTTCTTGGGTCTTTTTACATATGAAGTTGAGAATTGTCCTTTCAAGGTCTGTGAAGAATTGTGCTGGGATTTTGATAGGGATTGCATTGAATCTATAGAATGCTTTTGGTAAAACTGTCATTTTTACTATGTTGATCCTACTTATCCAAGAGCTTGGGAGTTCTTTCCATTTTCTGCTATCAAATTTCTTTCTTTAAAGATTCAAAGTTCTTCTCATACGGGTCTTTCACCTGTTTGATTAGAGTTATGCCAAGATATTTTATGTTGTTTGTGGCTATTGGAAAGGATGACATTTCTCAGATTTCTTTCTCAGCTCCTTTGTTGTCTATATATAGTAGGGCTACAGATTATTTGAGTTAATTTTGTATTCTGACACTTTGCTGAATGAGTTTATCAACTGTAGGATTTCCCTGGTAGACTTCTTTGGGCCACTTATGTAGACTATTATTTTATCTGCAAATACTGAAAGATTTACTTCTTCCTTTACAATTTGTGTCCTGTTGATATCCTTTTGCTATCTTATTGCTCTAGCTAGAAGATCAAGTACAATATTGAACAGACATGGAGAGAGTGGACAAAGTTGTCTTGTTCCTGATTTTAGAGGAATCACCTTGAGTTTCTATTTCCTTTAGTTTGATGTTGGCTGTCAATTTGCTGTATATAGCCTTTATTATGTTTAGGTATGTTCCTGTTATCCATGATCTCTCCAAGACCTTTATCATGAAGGTGTGCTGGATTTTGTCCAGGGTTTTTCTACATCTAGTTAGATTATTATGTTTTTTTTCTTCTTTGGATTGTTTATATGGAAGATTACATTGATGGATTTTTGTAAGTTGAACCATCCTTGCATCCCTGGGATGAAGCCAGCTTGATCATGGTGTATGTTTTTTTCTGGTATGTTCTTGGGTCTAATTTGCCAGTGTATTACTGAGTATTTTTGCATCAAAGTTCATGAGGGAGATTGGTCTTAATTCCCTATCTTAGTTGTGTCTTTGTGTGGTTTGGGTACTAAAGTAATTATAGTATTTTAAAAAGACTTTGGCAGTGTTCCTTCTGCTTCTATTATATGGAAATTTTGAATTAGCTCTTCTTTGAATTTCTGGTAGAATTTTGCATGGAAACCATCTGGCCCTGAACTTTTTTTTTGATTGGAAGAATTTTGATGGCTGATTCTATTTCTTTAGGGGTTATAGGTCTCTTTAAATTGTTTATCTGTTCTTAATTTAATTTTATAAGTGATATTTATACAGAAAACTATCCATTTCCTTTAAATTTTACAATTTAGTGGAGTACAGGTTTTTAAATATAACCTACCAGGGAACTCCTACAGCTGATAAACACCTGCAGTAAAGTGGCAGAATACAAAATTAACTCAAAAAATCTGTAGCCCTACTATATATAGACAAAACAAGAGGTGAGAAAGAAATCAGAGAAGCATCACCCTTTATAATAGCTACAAAAAACATAATATATCTTGGCATAACTCTAATAAAACAGGTGAAAGATATGTGTGACAAGAACTTTGAGCCTTTAAGGAAAGAAATTTGTTACCAGAAAATGGAAAGAACTCCCATGCTCTTGGATAGGTAGATTTTTGAATTTTGTGGAACACAGGTTTTCAAAGTATGGCCTGATGATTCTCTGGATTTCCCCAGTGTCTGCTGTTATGTCTGCCTTTCATTTCTGATTTTGTTAATTAGCATGTTCTCCCCCTGCCTTTTGGTTAGGTTGGATAAATCTTTATCTTGTTGATTTTCTCAAAGAACCAACTCATTGTTTTATTGATTCTGTGTATTGTTTTCTTTGTTTCTACTTTATTGATTTCAACTCTCAATTTGATTATCTCCTGGCATCTACTCCTCTGGGGTAATTTTTCTTCTCTTTTCTCTAGAGCTTTAAGATGTTCTGTTAATTCTCTAGTGTGGCTACTCTCCAGTTTCTTCATGTGACTACTTAGTGCTATGAACTTTCCTCTTACCACTGCTTTCAGAGTGTCCCATAAGTTTGGGTATGTTGTGCCTTCATTTTCATTGAATTCTAGCAAGACTTTATTTCTTCCCTTATTCAGAAGTGATGCAATTGAGCATTGTTCAATTTCCGTGAGTTTGTGGACGTTCTGCAATTTGTGTTGCTATTGAATTCTAATTTCAAACCATGGGAGTCTGATAAGATTCAGAGGGTTATTTCAATTTTTTTATCTGTTGAGGTTTGCTTTATTGCCAAGTATGTGGTAGATTTTAGAGAAGGTTCCTTGTGGCACTCAGAAGAATTTATATTCTTTTGTGTTTGGATGAAATGTTCTATAGATGTCTTTTAAGACAAATTGGGCTATAACTTCTGTTAGTTCCTTTTTTTGTTGTTGTTAAGTTCTGTCTGGTGGTCCTGTTTAGTGGTGAGAGTGGGGTGTTCAAGTGTCCCACTATAAGTGGGTGGGGTTATTATGTGATTTGAGTTTTAGTAATGTTTCTTTAACCAATGTGAGTCCCTTTGTATTTAGGTAATAGATGGTCAGAATTGAGACTTCATCCTGATGGATTTTTCCTGTGATGAATATGAAAAGTCCTTCTTAATCGCTTTTGATTAATTTTAGTTTCAAGTCTAATTTGTTAGATAATAAGATAGCTACACACCTGCTTGCTTCTTAGGTCCATTTGATTGAAAAATCTTTTCCCAACCCTTAACGTTAAGGTAATATCTGTCTTTGAAGTTGAGGTGTATTTCTTTTATGCAACAGAAGAAGAAATTCTGTCTTTGTATCCATTCTGTTAGCATCTGTCTTTTTATAGTTGAGTTAAGACCTTTGATATTGAGGGATATTAATGACCATTGATTGCTGATTCTTGTTTCTTTTGGATTCTTTTTTGGTGAAGGTATTGTATGTGAGTTTTTCCCCTATGTCTGGCTTTTGATAAGCAAGATTATCTATTGCCTGGGTTATTGTGAGTTTAGGTAACTTCCTTGGGTTGGAGTGTTTTTCCAGTATGTAAGGCTGGATTTGTGGATATGTATTTTGTAAATCTCGTTTTGTCATGGAATATCTTGTTTTCTCCATCTGTAGTGATTGAGAGTTTTGCTTTTTATAGTAGTCTGAGCTGGAATCAGTGATCTCTTAGTGTTTGTAGAACATCTCTCCAGGACCTTCTGGTTTTCAAAATTTCCATGGAGAAGTCAGGTGTAATTCTTATAGGTCTGCCTTTACAGGCTACTTGGTATTTTTCGTTTGCTGCTCTTAATATTCTTTCTTTATTTTGTATGTTTGGGTTTTGATTGTTATGTGGCCTTTGTGTAGTTCACTCTATTTGGTATTCTGTAGTCATCTTGTACTTTCATTGGCATGTACTTCTTGAGGTTAGGAAATTTTTCTTCTATGGTTTTGTTGGGTATGTTTTCTGCACCTTTGAACGGGGCTTCTTAGCCTTCTTCTGTATCTATTATTCTTAGGTTTGGTCTTTTCAAGATGTCCCATATTTCCTGGATATTTTGTGTTAAGGATTTGTTTGATTTAAGATTTTCTTTAGTGGATGAATCTATTTCCTCTACTTTCCTTAGGTGCTGGCTTGAGATTCTGTGTCTTCCATCTCTTGTATTCTGTTTGTTATGCTTGCTTCTGTAGTTTCTGATTGCTTATTCAGCTTTTCTATTTCCAAATTTCCTCAGTTTGTGTTTTGTTTATTAACTCTATTTTAGTTTTCAGGTCTTGAACTGTTTGAATTGTTTCCTTCATGAGCTTGATTGTTTTTTCTTGGCTTTTCTTACTTTCTTTAAGAGTTTTATTGATTTTTTGCATTATTGGTTTGTTTTTTTCCTTCCATTTCTTTAAGGAATTTTCTCATATCCTCTTTGAGGGCCTCTATCATTCTCATGAGTTTGTTTTTAAGGTCATTCTCTTTTGTTTCATTTGCATTGGCATGTTCAGGTCTTGCTGGTGTAGAGTCCCTAGATTCTGGTATTGTCATATAAGTATTTCTGTTGTTAAATATGTTGTTATACTGTTGTCTTCCCATGTCTTCTTCCAGTGTCTATGGCGGGAGGTCTTTGCCTCTCCTGGTGGGTATGTGTCCAAGGTTCTATCCCCCTCTCTCCACTCCTCCAGTTGTGGAGGGGCAAGCCCAGAATGGAGCAGATGATGCTGGCTGCTTTATTATGCCTCCAGGTCCTTCTGCAGGGTTCCATGCCTAGAAGGGGCTAGGGGCTGAGGGTCAGAGGATTCAAAGAGTCTTTACCTCCTTACTGAGTATTCCAACCCACTCAAATAATTTAGTACACTGATTAATAAAGTCACAAAGATGCTCCCCTGGCTAGCTTTCTAAATAATATATATATATATATATATATATATATATATATATACGTGTGTGTGTGTGTGTGTGTGTGTGTGTGTGTTATAGACATACACTATACCAATAATGAAGCTGGTAAGAGTAAGAGGAAACCTCCTTGGAATTCAAACTAAGATGCTAATTTTATTAAGGTTTTTTGTTTGTTTGTTTGTTTATTTGTTTTGTTTTTTGAGACAAAGTTTCTCTGTGGCTTTGGAGGCTGTGATGGAACTAGCACTTGTAGACCAGACTGGTCTCATACTCACAGAGATCTGCCTGTCTCTGCCTCCTGAGTGTTGGGATTAAAGGCGTGTGCCACCAATACCTGGCTAATTTTATTAAGTTCATAATTTAATTTTTGTTTAATCAAGAAGTGCTGTATTGGTCCATGTCACATTTTAAATATATTTTAAATACTGTTCAAATTTTTATTATACTGATAAAATGGTATTGCTTCAGAAGCTATCTGTGTTATATAGTAAATTACAATTACATTAAGGAGAGAGAAAGCATCTCTTTACCAGGTCCAAAATGTATGTAAATGAGAAAAATAACTAGTTTTTCAACTGTTCTAAGACTGGTAAAGCATACCAAAAGTACACTTTTACATTTTCTATTTAATGCTCTACCCCAACATGCTTCTTCTGGAGATAGGAAATAACTTACTGCAATATCACTCCATATCTCACCTCCTGCAGGTCTAGCTTCTCTATCTCACTAGAGCACCTTTCACGCCTCAATTTTCTAATAAGTGTTTTCTGAAACAAACCATTGGTCAAACCCTTAGAATCCTAATGATTTTTAGCGTGGCAGGTAGACAGGTGAATTTGAAATTCATTTTTACTATTAGTATCATTTAGAACCGTGTTGTTTCATCATTAATCTTTAGCTTACTTACATAAAATAAAACAATTGTTCATGAATTTCTTGAATTCAGTGTGAAAAAGTATGCAAAGGATAGAGGATAACTTCTTTTTTATGATAAAATGAAAATAACAGGAATGATAGGACTCACTTCTTTGCACATTCATTCTATGACCAAATAACTGATGCTCATACATGTGATGAAACAAACATTCACATGCTACTTCTACTTCTGCAAAAACAAATAATGAAGCTGGTAAGAGTAAACCTTTGGTGGATTCAAGATAAGATTTATTTTATTGAGATGCATCATTTAATTGTTACCTAATCAGAATTTGTAATATTCCATGTCATATTTTGAATACATTTTAAATAAGTTTTCAAAATTTTATTATACTGAGAAAAATGTTATTGCTTCAGAACAAGTTTTATTATTTACTACCTCACAATGGTAAGAACACAACACAACAACACTGCACTTCCAAGGAATCTACATTCCTTGTGTAATCACTATATCCTTAGCTTAATTTACACTTAAGTTTTTTCCAGTTTAATAATTTATTTCTAAAACAGATATTAATGTCTTATTATCACATCTTGATTCTCATTTAACTCATTACTTTCTATTAGATAAGCAAACACACAGTAAAAATGCTGTGTATAGGTGCATATATATGTACATGTGCTCAGAAATCAGCATTTTTGTTTAGTTTTACTATTCTCTCCTTAAATTTCAAATATATTATTGTAATTTAAAGAAACTTTTGTTAATCAATAGAATAGATATGCAGTAATCTAACTGGTAAGGTTCCACAAATGGACTTTAGGAATTATTACTACTGTCCTATCTACATTGTTCCTTCATCTTGATCCTTATTCAATATAGTAAGTTAATTACAATATTACCATATCAAGCCTAAACCATATCAACACTAATAATGTACTAAAATTTACAATATAAACTGTGCTTTAAAACAGTTATCCAAGATCTTAGAAGAGTCCAAATATTGCAAATAGCCCTATTCACAGCATGCTCTAATTTTGTAATTAACAATGAGTCAAAAGAAGCTATTAGCTTCTGTGGCATGTCTGTTCTTAATAAACCTCATGCTGCTTAATGCTTAAAATTCTATTGTCCTCTTAATATGTTTATAGATTTTTATAGGAGCAAATATAATAGCATATTTGAGATATAATTATTTGAATAATTTTATAAAGAATTATTTCACCATTATAACCTTTTTGTCCAATGATTTTTGTTTAAGTTACTGAGCTCTCCCATGCCTTCAGAGAAGAAAAACTCTGTCCAGAAATCCTGGAATAACTTCAACATGTTTTTCCCCTCACAATGTGCTGATGGATTTAGAATATGTTCTTGTTTTCCAGACTTTTGTTCATAGACTTACTGTCCGCAGATGAATTTTTATTTTGTTTGTTTGTTGTTGTATTGACTCACTCCTCTACTTTTATACACACCATTTCCCAGGGTAAGCATTTTTAGAGATACAATGGTGACACTGTGTTATTAAATTCCAGCTAATTCTACCACACTTTTAAAATGCATATGATGACACTCTCATAATGTAGTCAAGTTTTCTTGGTAAGAAAATGAGAGATACTATCATGGAATATTTAGACAAAATAAAATTACTTAAGAAAATGCTAAAAATGTATATTTTACAGATATATTTGTGATTATTTTTTGCTTGTCTCTTTGTTTGCACATGTGACTGTTTTGTCTTCATGAATGTATGTGTATGCACATATGTTTAGTATGTGTGTCTTCTGAGGATATCCCAAGAGGATATTGGATTTCCTGGAACTGATTGACAAGTGGCTGTGTGTAGCCATGTGGATGCTGGGAACTGAACCCAGGTCCTCTGTAAGAGCCATGTGCTCCTAGCTGCCACTCTGTAGCTTCTTCTATACCCTCTCCACTTCTTTATCTACAGTTTCAATTATTCAAGTTGTAGCTGATTCTTGCTATAAAACAGAAATTTACTGTCCCAGGCATGTTCTTCCAGCCCCTTCTGAACGGGGGAGCTTGAGGTGGTAAAATGAAAAATTTCAGGATGAGTTTTCCTGATCAGAGCTATAGCACGTAATCCAACAGGCAGGAATAAAATTATCCCTGCTAGCATTTGCATTGTGCCCTGCAAGACAAGGAGTGGCTGAGCAAGAACAACTAAAGACAAGCCAAAATAGATGCTGGAAATCCACAGGGCCTCCACCCTTCACAAAGAACTGCAAGCAACAAAGGAATGATGAGAGCCGCTGAAATAGCCTTCCCTAAAGAAGAGTTCATCAGGTGGCTATCCAATACTGAATGGTTAGCCCTGAAAGCATACATGCAATTAACACTATGTAGACTCTTATAACCTGTCATATTTAGAAACATGTATGTATGTGTACATGCACACACACACAGGCATGAAACAACAATTAATGAGACATGAGGCCACTGATTTGAAAGAAAGCGAAGAAATATATATGGGAGAATTTGGCGAGCAGACAGGGAAGGCAGAAAAAATGTTATGATCAAAAAATAAAGGAAATATTTGAAAACTACCATTTAAATGTTATAACGGTTTGCATTGTTTTTATGGACTTGTTAATGAGAAAAAAGGAAAAACTAAAATGTATATGAAGTATGATGTAAACAGGATGCTACCTCAACATTCAATTATAACCACTTTGTCTGGAAAGATAACACAAAAGAGATTCATGTACAAAATTTATTGTACCTGGGTGTTGGTGGTGCACGCCTTTAGGCCCAGCACTCAGGAAGTAGAGGCAGGCAGATATCTGTGAGTTTGAGGCCAGCCTGGTCTACAGAGTGAGTTCTAGGACAGCCTCCAAAACAATATAGAGAAACCCTGTCTCAAAAAAACCAAAAGAAAAATTTATTGTAGAATTTTCTCAGAACTTATTTACTTGAAGTATAATAAAATTTAGAAGGGAAAGGACATGTTCTATAGTGTATATAGTGTAGCCTTAATTCAGCTTCAGTCAGTCCTGGTTTTGTTTTGTTGTAGTTTTAATTTTAAGAAACAAGTAATTATCAGCAATGCAAGAAGACTAGATGCATTTTAGTGGAACCTCAGACATGAAACATAATGCCTTCCACATGACAGAGCCTCCTGGGAACTTTGTCCTTCAGCACCACATCTGCAACATGGAGCCTCTGACTCACCAGAGTTTAATGCTACATCAAGAATTTCCTAAGAGTCTATTGAAAAAGAATCTGACATCTTATTATCACTTAATCTGAACAGAAATTTCTCGTTCTTCATCATATAAATAGCAAATTTATTTTAAATGACATAAGAGGTTGAGATAGTAGAACTTTCCTTTCATAGGTGATAAAAATTACAAGTTGTCACACACACTTCTCAAGAAGACAGATAATGTCAAATAGAAAACTGCTTCCTTTGTTTCATAGGGATGTGTAGGAAGTATCAGATTATTCTAAAACTCTGACTTTCATTCTTTCACATTCCATGAATAGATCTAGGCTTTCATTGATAACTTGTTATGTGGTGGTTTCAACTCTATCATTTTAAGGATGCTATATTGAAATCACATCATGATTCAATGAACTAATATGAAGCTCAGTTCTTTCCAAATTTCTGCATGGACAGGAAATGTGAAAATCACACAAATAATGTCTATATCAGTAGCCTTTGTACCAGCCTTTGTCATTCACCCCAGTGCTTCATGGTGTCATTGTTTATTCCTTTTTTCCCTTTTTATTAATTGAAAATAGATTCTTCTTTCATGCAATACATCTTGACCACAGTTTTCCCCACTCCACTCCTCCTAGACCCCCTACATCCTCTTCCCTCAGATCTACTCCCCCTCTGTTTCCTCTTCAGAAAAGAGCAGGTCTCCACGGAGATAGCCAGACAGGGCAAAATAAGAAACAGTAAGACTAGGGAAAACACCTATGTCTATGCTAGACAAGGATAAATGTGGCCTCATAAAATGAATTTGGCAATGTTCCTCCTCGTTCTATTTTCTGGGATAATTTGAGGAGTGTTGGTATTAACTCTTATTTGAAAACGTAGTATGCTTCTGTGCTAAAATGATCTGTATCTCATCTTTTTTTCTTTTCTTTGGTGGGAAGAATTTTAATGACAGTCTCTATTTTACTGGATATTTTAGGTGTAATTAAATTGCTTATCCCATGTTGGTTTAACTTTGGTAAGTGGTACCTATCTAGAAAATCATTCTTTTATATTTTTTTTTATTTTTTGATTTCTAATTTGGTGGAGTGCATGTTTTTAAAGTATATCCATATGATTCTCTGCATTCCCTCAGTGTGTGTTGTTTTGTCCTCCATTTATTTTTGATGTCATTAATTTGGATATTCTCTCTGTGTCTTTTAATTAGTTTGAATAAAAGTTTGTCTATCTTGTTGACTTCCTCAAAGAACCAACTCTTTTGTGTCATTCATTCTTTGTATTGTTCTCTTTGTTTCTGTTTTATTTATTTTAGTTCTCAGTTTGATTAACCCTTGGTATCAACTCCTCTTTGTTGTGCTTACTGATTTTTGTTTGAGGTTTACTTTTAAGGTGCTTGGATGAGATCTGACCAAGTATCTTATGTAGGTACTTAGTATCCATGAACTTTCCTCTTATCACTGCTTTCGTTGTGCCTCGTAAGTTTAGGCATGGTATATATTTATTGTGTTGAATTCTAGAGACCCTTTCAATTCTTTCTGCTTACTCATTTTTATATTGAAAGGTTTAGTATGGCAAGGGACCACTATTAGCATTTTGTTTAATTGGGAACTAAAAATGAATGCTCTCAATTAGGACAAAACAATTCAAGTATAAAAGAAGAGCCACATGAAACACTTTAGACTGAAAAATAAAGTGAAGTGCTAGGAGAAATTGTGTGCCAGATTTCTCTGCCATTTTCCTTGGGGTGAGGGAGCAACATCAATCTAAGTGACAAGGACATATTTTATAATAATTTTAGTACTTAAGAAGAATTCATGTTCTGTGATTAATATATTATTCTCTCCCTGAAGTATTCCTAAAAAGGAGACTTTTGGGAAACACTAGTAGCTATTGTAGCAGCATTTTAAAAGAAAAGAAAAATTAATTAATTTCAAATTCTACATACTACATCTTCAAAGGGCATAATTTTGCTTCTTTTATTATTTCTTCATCTGTTGATTTATCATAGTAGCTGCCATATTTCATAGTATGACTAACTGTAGAACTATGGACATACTACATTTGACTGTCTTTATGAAATGTATTTTTATTACAAAAAACAAATCATTGTCTTCATGCTTATAATGATATCATAGGCATGTTCTTCTAAGTTGTGAATAGTTTCCAATTGCCACATTCATTATCAACAGAAGCTTGTACAGCAACAATGTTTCATTATATAGGCCAATCTATTTTCTGATGTCCAATGTTTATCCAGTCACAGGTTGACTTTTACATCATTCTAGTGCTTTGCTACCATTTCTAAATTTTAAAACAGAGAGCTGTTAATTTGTCAAATTGCAAATCAATAAATCAATACCAAATTTAAATTTCAAAACAACAACAGATTTTGATTTTATTTTCTGTTAGAAAAGTGTTCACTCGGACTGGAGAGAAGATTCAGCATTTAGTAGTTTGAAGTACAACATTGAGCCCCGGAGGAATCCAAATGTGAGCATCTATACAAGATGCCCAGTGTTCTGCGATTGACTGTTCCTCCAGTTCTGAATCAGTGATGTTAGGAGGATAGCTATAGCTTGCTGTGCTAAAACTTAGCCATCATAACAGAGATTTGTATTAAAGGAAATGCCCTGCCTTAAAGAAATAGGGAGAATGTGACAGAAAACACGTGGGATCCGCCCTCTTTTGTCCCACATATGTTCTCACAGGCGTATACATGCATACATACATACATACATACATACATACATACATGCATACATACATATTTATATGGGCATATATATACACTCTAACAATGAACACACAAATAATTTTAAAAATTGAAAAACTGGTAACTAGTTGATTTCTTGTTGAGCTACCTATTAAAACCCATAGTAATCCTACTGTCCAAAAAGGTGCATTTTATTCAGGATTCCAGAATTCTTAACACTTAGTGTTGTAGTTTTTACTGTTGCTGGAGGGAACAAATAGGTATGGAAAGACATTTAGTGTTACTTTATCATCTAGCAAGCATGTCATTGTATGCCAGACATAAGAGCTAGATAGATGATTGATAGATATATAGATGAGACAGAAAGACAGAGACACAGAGACAGAGACAGAGAGAGAGAGAGAGAGAGAGAGAGAGAGAGAGAGAGAGAGAGAGACTGCTCTCTTTATGCCTTCATAGAAAGCATATATTTTTTCTCTTGAGGTTTCTCAAATGAGAATTTTCTCTTTGCCAGCAGAGTAACACCTTCAATCAATTTCTATTTTAGCATATGTAAGAGATCCTGATTAAAATAAGGATGATTCACAGATGCAACATGAAGCGTGCTGTTCCCCCTGGATATTAAAGGACAAACAAACAAGGTCTCTTCAGACATCAATTTTCTGTCAGAATGATCAGAGAATAGTAACTGAATGGCATCCATTAGGGAGAATTCAAGGGCAACAACAGCGGTGGGTTTTGGTAACTGCCTGGGAGTTCTCCTGGGAGCCATAAGGGGCTGAAAAACAAGGTTCCCTCCATGTCATGTCAAGCATCTGAATAATGGCCTTATTCAGGACTGACGTTTTGGTGATTAACTACATTTTGCAGTTCAGAATTTGTTCTTTCTTGTCATGTTCTCAACTTAGTCAAAAAGAAGTTAACACCTTGACACTGACGCACAATATTCCAGTTTTAACACCTCTTTAAGATTTTATTCTTGACTGCACTTTCCTCTGCCTGACACACAAAGCAAAATTATGTCCCAACACTAATGTTTAGTGTTGATCAATTGAGTTTATTACCAAAATCTTTTAAGGCAACTTCTCTAGTCTCTCTCACTCTCCCTTCCTCTTTTCCCAAACTATTTCTCTGATATTTTAAGAGATAAAAAAGATTGTCATTCTAACTAACTTTAATATACTAAACTCTAAATCTATTGATTCAACTATTTCATATATATGCATATCCACGCACACACACACACACTTATATATCTTTAGTAATGAGTTGTCATTAAATGTGAATTTAGAATGTAATATGTTAATATGTGAAAAATCTCAATGACCTGGATTAATTTTAAACTAGATATTTGAAGAATCTATATGATCCTCCAAAACTGTAATCCAAGACAAAGAGTTTTCTAACAATGTGTTAACACCTAAGGTGTAATAGTAACTTACTCCACTAGAAATTCTAGGAGAGAACAGGAATCAGGTGCAGAGGGAAGTAGTGCTCAAGTAGAGATTGTTCCTAAAAGTAATTCTCAAAGTCATATACTAGACATTAAATATCTATCACTTACCTATGAACAGTCATGGGTAAAGTCATGGGTTTCAGAAAAAAAGAGACAAAAACTAAACATTAAAACCATTCAAAAATGATCTGACATTATGGATATTATAAATGGATATAATTAAAATTACAATCACTAAGCATGCAATGCATGAAAATAAGTCACATGATTGATAGTTCTTTGTTAATTTTTACCAGCTTATTTCATAGAAGCATAGTTTAGTTAGTAGACAGCCCTAGGCTAGATGTTAGCTTTTTTTTAAGCACATTGGATCTCTTGCTGTGTTTGTACATATCTTCCAACAACAATGTGACAAAATCAGCTGTCCCTGTATCACTGTATCACTGTCCCTTAAGTCCTGTAATTTTAAGAATTTTTCTTTTGATGTATATATACATTTATGAAGTTTCAGCACAACATGGTAACTGCTGATCTATAATTTTAAATTCCTATCTTATGACCTTATGACCTGTTCCAAGTAATGAATCTTCCTTGTTCTTGTTTCAGAACACTTGGACAATTTTCAGTCATTATGCTCTGTGCTTGAACCCATCCTACTCTCTCTGCTCCTCTTCTGGGATTTTAGTCACTTGTTCAATAAGCTTTCTTGTACTCTTCTGTCACTTTGCAGAAATTTGTACTCTGTTTCATTCTGGGCAATGGCTTCTGGCACCTCTTCTAGCTCACTAATCCTCTCTTCAGTTTCTCATAAAACCATACACTGAGAAAACAAACAGTTTTGAGATAAACAGTGTAATTTTCTCAGAGTAGGTACAGAATACATTTTTCAGATTCTCACCCAAATACAAAATACAAAAGTTATTTTATTATCTTGAACATAAGTGTTTATGTTGACTTAAGATCTTTGATTAAGTTGATTTAGAATTGTTGAGATTTAAATATTTGTTAGTTTAAATTTTCTTATGTGTTTGTTATTTGTGTTTTGCTTATAGCTACTCTCTCTCTCTCCCTTTCTCTCTCTCTCTCGATTTCTCTTTTCTTAATTATGGTACTTAAAGACCCAAGATCCTGCTAACTTCCTTTGATTTTGTTTTTAAGATTTCTTGAATCTATTAGTGACATTACACTAACCTAGTTTAAGCTATAGAGACAGTCAAAATTTTTTGGACCATTCAAACTTTCTTAATAAAATAAAAAAGGCTACTTACATAGATGTATGATTTGACCATTTGTCATGTTTGCCAATGAATTTCACATTTCACTAAAGAAAAGGGAAATGAATAAATGCTCCATTTGATTAAGGTACAAATATTTGACATCAATATTTTAACTCTTTTATGAAGAGTTCTTTGTGTTTGGATATTCCGTTACTGTCAGCAAAACACTGCATATTAACATGTGTTTAATTAAAATTTAAAATTCATTTTGCTAGGATCTTGTTAGACACATTAAACATATTATTATAACTATTTCAAAGCAAAGGAAGTTTTTAATTAGATAATTAAAGGACCTGCTCATAGCTTTCAAAAAAGATATCATATACGTTGTTTGGTTGTACCTGTCAGAAGTAACGTAGTTTATTTTAAAATGTATGTATGTATGCATCTATATATCTATCTTTCTATCATATATTATCACCAAAATATTTATAGATAATAGATATCATATGACAACTAACAATGTACTTACATTTTCAAAATTTCTATTTTGTTATAAAATTTGACATACATCTTTATTTCAAAATAACTTCCTGTCACTCAAATTTGTAATTGTCAAGAAAAAAATTGATACTCATAAAGTTATGCCAGACTGTATCCCTGACTGGGTTATAGTAAAATGCCCCCAAAACTCTGTAGACCACAGTTCACAGGGTTTTATGGAAGTCTTTGAAGTGCAATTTAATAGCCATTCCTGGCAAGGATAAAGAATCTAAAGTATCCCTGAGATTAAATTTCCTTTATAATAGTTAATACATGTAACCACCTAATACATGTACAGGATCCTTACACTGATGATATTACTTTCAAAAGTCACTGCCCTTAAGAAACCGAAAGTTCAGATCCCCAGTCAAAACTCAGAAGCAAATCATGACTCTGAGAACATGGTTTAAAAAGGATTTTCAAGGAAACTTTATATTTACTGTTCATGATAACTGTCAGCTTGACAGAATACAGAATCAGTTCAGAGATGGGCCTCTGGATATGCTTGTAGGGGATAACCTTCATTTCACTAATTGTAGCTGGAAGACATGCCTACTAAGGGAGGCACCATTTCCTGAGAAGGGAATTTTAGGCTTTAGAAGATGAAGAGTACTGAACAGAAAGCAATGTATTCAAGACCTTTTTGTGTTGACTGGAGATATAATGTGAACAGCTGATTGAAGATTCTGCTGCTTTTAGCACTCTAAAATGAAGGACTAGTTCTTGAACTAAGAGATAAATTAAACCATTTCTACCTTAAATTGCTTTGGTCAGAGTAGTTATTACAATAGTAGGAAAGGAAACAAATGCACCTAACAAGGTAATTATGTTGTTACATTTTTTTCAGGAGTCTCTGTGAGTGTCATAAATGATATTTAAACAGATGTTGAATGGTTGTTTCTCAGAAGCATGAGTATTAACACATCTTTTCATGGAATGGTGAAGGTGGCTTTACTCATATTTTGTTTGTTTTTATTTATATTTCTCGAAGGTCAATAAACAGTGGAGGAACTGTCCTCTATCCAGCGCATTATGAGCACATCTATTAATTCAAGCACACATAGTGCACTTGTTATCTACCAGGACTTCTGACAGACTAGGGAAATAGCCAAAAGCACACATATCACAGTCTTTTATGCACAGTGATGAGTTTAGTGTTAAAAACAAGTTGGGCTGTTTGCAATTATTTACCTATACCAGATGACACAATTGCAAATAGGTTTTATGTAGATATTTAGAGGAAGCAGCTAATGGAACCTGAATGATAAAAGAAACAATAAAATAGAAGGGGCTTTTCTTTTCTTTTTTTTGTACCTATTCTTAAAATTATACTAGTACAATTCTGAAAATATAAACACATGTAGGATAACTTACATGCAATTATATTCATGGAAAGTCATGATATAAACATCCTTTCTTAACCTCCAAAATACAGTTATGAAGATTTGAATGTCATCATAACTGAGATTTAAAGAAATCTTCAACAAGAAAATAACTCTTAATCTTTTCTTGAAAGCATAATTTAATTAAGGAATATAAGAAAAAAGAATATTTGAGGTTTATCTTGCAAGCAATAGCCAGTCTTTCATAAAAAAAAGTTAGGCATTGCATTTTTGTAAATGACTTTTGATCAAATATGTAAACTCTTTATTTTTCAGTCTCTCATGAGAAATATTTAAAAATAATTAAGGTTAAAGACATGGTTAAGAGAGAGAGAGAGAGAGAGCAGGAGAAAGAGACAGAGAGAGAGCTCAAGGTTTCTATAAAATTGAGACAGAAAGTCTCTATTCAATTCTCTGTTAATGAACAAACACTGAGCCACAGCTCTGTTTAAATTACAACTTGAATAACAGTTAAGAACTTGAAGAGTGCTAAAAAATTAGACATTCCACATACAAGTCATGGACAGCCATAGAACAGGCAAGCCAGTGAGTGATGTGATCAGATTTGCATTTTTGACAGATGAGTCAGTAAGTCTTTTGAAAGCAGAAGAGAATTCGGGAAAAGCAATCATAGGACTGTGATTCCATCTATGGAACAGCTTGCAGAATAGACAACAGAGTTTTGAACTAAGATGTAAAATTCAAATACAAAACAGGTTAAGAAATATAAAGATTTTTCTTAGATAAAAATGAATGACTATTTCAAATATGAGTCTGAGTTATGAATTAGTTTTTACAGAGAATATATGTGGTATTCAATATATATATATTTAATGTTTATGTTTGGCAATGTGGGTGAAGAGTAAGTACCAGGATGCTTCAATGGAGGAGAAACTAATGGGAAATAAAATAAATGTGAGCCATTAGGCCTGGAAAATATTCAAGAAGAAAAGAAACCACAAACATGGAAAAAAGCTTGAGCTAAGAAAAATGACCTACAACTAGAATCTCGAACAGATGTAGAAAATATGGGACATCACAAAAATCAAGTAATGGGAAATTTAGAAAGGTGAAAGAATCACAAATGTAGTTGGCATTTTCTTTGGGCTGACAACCAGCTCCCAAATAAAGACACAGAGGCTATTATTAATTATGAATGCTTGGCCTTAGCCTATGCTTGTCCTAATAGCTCTCTTAACTTGATTTAACCTGTTCTATTCATCTACATTTTACCTCAGGGCTTTTTACCTTTCTTTAATTTTGTATGTCCTACTTTCCTGCTTCCTCGGTGTCTGGATGGCTGACCCCTGGAATCTTGCTGGCTCCTTTTCTTTCTTTTCCTCAACCTAAATTGTTCTTCCTACTTATTCTTCTTGCCGGTAGTCCCACCTATAACTTCTCCCTCACTATTGACCATCCAGCTTTTTATTAGACCAAACGTATGTCTTAGGCAAGCAAAGTGAAAGGAATACACATCTTTACATAGTTAAGCAAATGCAACACACTGTTACACAGTTAAACAAATATGCTGATATATAAACAAATGTAACAAACTTTATGTAGTTAAATACAACAGATCTTTGCATAATTACAAAACTATTCCACAACATACAAATACATATCTGTCAGCATGTAATACTGCAAATCAAGCCTTTATCCCTGTACTTATTTTAATAATCATGCTCTATATAGACAAAGAACAATTATTAAATGCACACGTATTCCTTTTCCATATTACAGTCTCATACTTAGAACAGTTCTATGTTTGCTTACCTATCAATCATCTACCTATGTGTGCATATTGCAGTAGCATATATGTGTATAGTCTATATACTTCACTGTTAAATTTGGTGTGTAAGCATGTTATATTAAAGTATATTTTCCATATTACATGTGGGTATACAATTACATATGTGTAGTATAGCATACACACCCAATACATGGGACAGAAAGTGGATATACACACTGAGCTGCCAAAGATAGGAAACAAGATGCTATATTGAACACATCATTTTTATTATATGTCAGGAAGATCAAATACATATAAAATGAAGATATGCAAGCCTGTTGTTGATTGTCACTCCTTTTGACTCCACTGAGATGAAATGAGTTGTGGTAGACACTGCCTAGCTACAAACAATAGGGATGGATAAAAGAAGTTTTGAAGATGTAGCTTTAGTTTAGTCTCATTATGGCAAAGTAATCCAGTATGAGGATAAAGGTATGAACTCTGCCTTTTGATGATGAGCCTCCATTCATCAGGACCATAGCCTCTGAGAAGTCACTAAATACCTCTGTCACAGTAATATATGTAGTAATCCTTCTTATTTATAGGACTTTCATGATTACTTGTTGTTTGATTTCATTTCAAGACCTTATAAACTAACATACAGGACAATGATTAATATTTAGTCATTATTGTTAACAAGGTAGAAACAGTATGTCTGTTTTGAGGTATTTAACTTTTAAGAAAAATCTTAAAATTTGAACTGCTACATAAACTCTCTATGCTTTGGTCAAGTCACTGATTGACTTTCTAGGTTGGAATAGCATCTTCTGACCATTGTTGCTGATATTCTAAGTCGTCCCGTGTTGTTATAAGATTCTATGTACGGGTGTGTGGGAAACAGATCTTTTTCATGTTCTAACACTCAAGCACCTCAGTGGATTTTGGATCATTATTGTTTTGAAGAATTCTGTGTTAACTCAGAAAATTCAAATAGTATTTTTT
Organism: Mesocricetus auratus; assembly: GCF_017639785.1. Taxonomy (NCBI): domain Eukaryota; kingdom Metazoa; phylum Chordata; class Mammalia; order Rodentia; family Cricetidae; genus Mesocricetus; species Mesocricetus auratus. The sequence goes on from NW_024429190.1 coordinate 62,035,671, forward strand.
AGCTATGATGTTCCTGACAAAAACATAACTTTAATTTGAAAAATATAACTTTAATATTATTTTCCTATAATGTAACATTTATAATGTTGAAATATTCAACTCAGTCTAAATAAAGGTACAAATAAGCCAGTAAAAAAAGCAAACACACAGAAACAGATTTCATTCCTTAACTTTTTATTGAACAGTAAAATATGTTAACCCTGCATTTATTAAAAATGGATTAACATTCTTTGTTTCTGTTACTGGGTAAATTCATATTCATTATTTGTGTACATTGAAATCTTTTTTGTAGTTTAGACAAAAAATATCAGGTTGATTGACCATAGACCACCTACTTTCCTGATTCTAAGATGAGTTTTTTTTTCCTTTTTTTAATTTAAATTAGAAAAAGCTCGTTTTACATGTCAATCCTTATTCCTTCTCCCTTTCCCTCCTTCCCTGGTCCTAATAGACTCCCTATCCAGTCCCCTTTCAGCTTCCCAGGGAGTGAGACCTTCCATGGGGGATCTTCAAAGTCTATCATATCATTTCGAGCCGGGCATAGACCCTCCCCTGTGTGTCTAGACTGAGAGAGTATCCCTGTATATAGAGTGGGCTCCCAAAGTCCATTCATGTACTAGGGATAAATACTGATCCACTACCAGAGGCCCCATAGATTAACCAGACCTCCAAGCTGACATCCACATTCAGGGGTTCTGGAACAGTCCTATGCTGGTTTCTCAGCTATCAGTCTGGGGTCCATGAGCTCCCCCTTGTTTAGGTCAGCTGTTTCAGTGGGTTTCTCCAGCCTGGTCTTGACCCGTTTGCTCATTACTCCTCTCTCTCTGCAACTGAATTCCAGAATTCAGCTCAGTGTTTAGCTGTGTATGTCTGCTTCTGATGGCATATAAGGTAGTTATCAATCTCATTCACAGAGAAGGGCATTTAGGATAGATAGCCTCTGGACTATTGCTTAGATTGTTAGTTGGGGTCAAACTTATAGATCTCTGGACATTTCTCTATTGCCAGATTTCTGTTTAAACCTATAATGGCTCCCTCTATTATGGTATCTCTTTTCTTGCTCTCCTCTATTCTTCCCCTGACTTGATCTTCTTGCTCTCCCATGTTTTCCTCTCCCCTCCCCTTCACCCTTTCTCTTTCTCTTAACTTCCTTTCTCCTCCCCACATGCTCCCAATTATCTCAGGAGATCTTGTCCCTTTCCTCTTCTCTGGGGTACCATGTATGTCTCTCTTAGTGTCCTCCTTGTTTCTTAACTTCTCTGGTGGTGTGGATTGTAGGCTGATAATCCTTTGCTTTATGTCTAAAATCCATGTATGAGTGAGTATATACCAAGTTTATCTTTTTTTGTGACTGGCTTACGTCACTCAGAATGGTTCTTCTAGTTCCATCCATTTGCCTTGGAATTTCAAGATTCCATTGCTAAGATGAGATTTTTTACAAACTTTGTTACTCTGTGCATTTCTCAATATGCCAAAGTATAAATTAATTCTGATGCACTAGTTACTACTCATTATAGATCACATATCACAATATTAAATACTGTCATTATGTATTCAAGATATCAAGAATAAAGAAAGGAGCTATTAAAATAGTAGAGTTAAATGACAGTCTTCTTGACCCACATAAGCCAATAAATGTAAAATAAGTCTATCAAAGTATATTCTGGATGTAAATTTCAGAAAGCAAAAAAATAATACAAATAAATGGTTATTTTTCACATTTTTGGTGCTTCAGTTACAGTTGTTTACAGAAAAATCAAAACAAAGTTATGAATGCATCTTAACATGGAACCTACCAAAAAGTATTTTGAAACCCAGTACCTCCTGTATAGCTCACAAAGTTGCTATTAAACTATTTAACACTTTCTATACATTTGTCCATTGCTACATCATACTGTGATATTTTACTTAAATCTCTTTAATAAAGCATGTTCATGATGTAATACATGATGAAATAAGCTGCATGAGTTAGTACTACTGTGTACTGTTTCTATTCATCACCAATTTAGCTCTTTATAAAGTGAAAAGAAGTAGTGAGGGGGAGAAAGCTCTTAGGCCTGTCAAGATAAATGTGCTGCCAGGATTGTTAATCTCTCTGTGTTCAAAAGAGCATAAAGAGAGAGCTCCTAAAACAAAATTCAGATGAGAATGTCATCGGGAATCCTCAAAGTACTCATGGAGCTATTAATAAAAATCCTAATACTCACTCTCAAGTGGCAATTTCTTAACATTTAAACTTCAAATACCCTGAGAGGAGGTTGTTTTGGAAGCAAACTGTGGACATCTGGAGCCGCTGTTTTCTATTTGCAGTGTTAGGGGAAACGGGGGTGGATGTCAGCATCTCTGTTCTTTAAAAGTGCTTTGGAATAGTACTGTACAATACCAGCAGAAGAGGCAGATTCCTGTAATTAAGCTGCACAAACCCTCCTATTGCAGGCAATGGAGACTTTACACACAGAGCAAGTGAAAGGCTGTATTTTCAGGCACCAATTCTTTGGTGAGTAACAGGAGGTTTAAATAATAGGGCCTTTTATTTATAGAGTCCTTCAGTTCAAAGGATTCAAAGGAAGCAGTAGTCATGATCTCATTAACACGCATAGCGGCTCTGAGAGAAAACATAGGACCAATAACTATATTCTGCATATAGAGTAATTTGGGCTTCTGTAGCTATGTGCAAGACTCAATTGTCTTTCTGTCCTTGTGTAATGGGAATAATGCAAAGAAACAGCCTGTGAGATCACCAGAACTGAAAACACTTTGCTCAGGTGCCCCAAGCAGTGTACTGAACACTGTGATATATGGGTGATGATGAAACACAGACTTTGCTTCACTTTAATTGAGTCCAATAACCACAAGCCCAGAGGTATCACTTTTTATTAACAAAAGTCACAGGAATTAAATTCTAAACAGAGATATTTTATCAGTCTTAAATATCATCTTTAATTCATAGTGGTATTTAATTTAATTATATAAAACTTTATTAGTGTTTATATTCCCAAAGATATACTTCTGTCACAATGCCACACCAAAATTATGGTATTATTACTTGGGGTTGATTATGATATGTTTCAAGTTAGAATAAAATCAGGTAGAGAGACATTTGGGAAGGGTTAAAGCCTGCAATTTATAGAGAAATCCAGCTATATTTATTTTCTGCATATTTGAGAAAATATTTATGAATTGCAAATTAGTGCTGTTAATCAATTACAAACTACAAAATAATTACAGATTACCAATAAGCACTTAATTTTCATGAGCTCTTTTATTTATATTTTGAGTCTTAGAAGAATTAAATGATTTATTTAGAAAATGTTGTCCCTGCCATTCATACATTCTCCTGAAATTATTTACATAAGGTCAGAGTGATTACCAGCCTATAAATGCTTTCTTTCTTTTATAAATTTTTATATAATTTAGAAACAATCTTATTTTACATATCAATCCCAGTTCCCTCTCCCTCCCATCTTCCCATATCCCCCACTGGCCCCCCATCTCACTTCCCTATCCACTCCCTAGGGAGGGTAAGGCCTCCCATGAGGGATCATCAAAGTCTGTCACATCACTTGCAGCAGGGCCTAGGCCCTTCTCTGTATATCTAGGCTGAGAGAATATCCCTACAGGGGGAATGGGTTCCCTAAGTCCACAGCCAGAGACCACAAAGACTTAGGAAGCAAGCAGAACAAGAAAAAGAGTTACCTTAATAGAGAGAGACATTATAGGTTTAAAGAGAAATCTGGAACTAGGGAAATGTCCAGATATTCACAAGGATGAACCCAACTGTCTAAGCAATAGTGGAGAGGCTACCTTAAATGTCGTTCCCCTATAATGAGATTGATAACTGCCTTCCTAGAGCCATACTAGAGCCTTCATGGAATCCGGCCTCATGAATATAGGTGTCAGTTAGGAGGCCTGGGCAGTCTGTAGATGCTTTCTGTATTTAATATTTTTTACTATTTCCATAACTGATAGTTAAATAATCATGTTGCTTCTATAGTTACATATGATCTATATTTACCTGATGATACTCCTTATGTTTTGAATGACCCTTCCGGAATACAGAAAATTATGCAGAGAAGAAATATCCTGTGATTCAGAGAACTATGTTTCCCCTTATTCAACATTCTTTTTAGATAAATATAGGCCATAGTATATATGACATGTAAGTATACATACTTACCATGTATCTTAAGATATAGTCTAAAATATTGCTTCTACTTTTCTATTAAACTAAATCTGTCTTTTAGTTTTAGTCACATTCCATTATCCCACACTACAAAATAACATGAGGATATAGAATCATAAGTAGCTTATTTTAATACTTTCTAATGTGTCTAAGATTATTTTTGGCAGCTAACACAGCAAGACTGTAGAAAACAGGCTTTCTGATGCGGGATGTTCTTCTGTAGGTTGCCAGTAGGTGTTGCTTTTATTGGTTGATGAGTAAAGTTGCTTTGGTCAATGGACCTGCAAATTTAAGCTAGGCAGGCAAGCCAATCAAAGACAAAGAGAGAGGAAGGAAGGGTCAGAAGAAATGCCATGTAGATTCCAGGGAAGCAAGATATGAGATAATAAGTTGGGGGCCTCATGGTAAAATATAGAATATTAAAAATGGGTTAATTCGTAGGTAGAGCTAGCTAGCAATAAGCATAAGCCATTGGTTAAACCATTATAAATATACATTAAGTCTCTGAGAATTTATCTTATAAGCATCTTCAGGGTCCCAGTGGATAGAGAGAAACCAAGACAAGTGGGACACTACTACATGGAGCAAAGCCTCCTTTTCCTCTTTCAGATCAAGTCATCCAAGTCCTCAGTCCTAAGTGTGCTATGTCTTTGGTAATATTTCCTTCAACTTCTTAGAAGCAACCACAAACTTAGGCTACTAGTCTATATTGTTGTTTTGTGAGTCACTTCGACTACCAGACTAACCTTATTCCTTGTTACAGCTTTTTAATTGGACTTAAGCCACACTCAACAGAAGGTAAATCATGTCTGCTAATAGAAACCTAGCCAACTGTGCAGGTCTGAAGTGGTCATGGACCTTAGAAAAGAATCTACTGCTTATCATTTTGCTGGACAAGCATAATTTCCAGACTAAATTCTAAATCTTACCTTGTACCCAAGGATAAGTATAGCAAAAGACAGTAATGAAAGCTACTGTATTTATAGCAAATGGAGATCTTCAATTAAAACCACAACTAGATACAATGCAGAGATCAACAGATTATGAGGAGTCCAGATACAAAGGTAATAACTGCATTATAGTTTATGCATCTATTATAGGTCATTGACCATTGCAGAAGAGATGGAGGAAAGACTGTAGAAGCCAGAATATCAGAAGTTTGTGAAACAATCTGTTGTAGAAATGACTGGATAAACAAGACCAGAGTAACACAATATCAGTAAACAGGTTAATGCAGTCAAAGACAATTGCATAGGGTCCCACCCCTAGACAAGGAATTAAAAGCATCTAATAAATACTTGGTAGGGAGACTTAGCCTCTCTCAGAGGTCTGGTCCCTAATTGATTATCTAATACAAAGTGGAAAATCATGAAACCATGTGGACACAAGCAGGAAAAAATTTGTTCAGCTGGCTGCATTTATTTATTTGTATATATGTATATACCTGCATGTGTATGTTTATACAACAGTAATAATCAAAATAAAAGAAATTATAGATGGGAAATAAATGTGCATGGGAGGATTTGAGGAAAGTGTATTGGTAAAAACTAGAAGTATTAAGGGAAGGGAGAAAAGATGGTTCTTTTTTAATTTTAAATGTATACATATTTTAAAAAGAAAATATCTTGTATAACTTGTGACTTTTACATGAAAACTGTATATTTTTGCTTTAATTAATATTTAAAATCATGGAATCTATGTGATCTAAGGAAAAGCATGTCTTATTAGTATATCATACTATTACTACTGCAGATATATTCTATCGATTCATCTCATTTTTTCAAAAGTTATTGGATTTATCATTTTCACGTCATATATCTAAAGAAGCGTTTTGCCTTTGTAAAGGCATTTTGTTCGGGAAGTCAGTTTGCAACAAAAAATACCATTATTTTATTTTTGGTGATGTAATCTGAAAGATATTTTTTGTTATGGGACCCCCTTGAATATGTGAACAAGTGGTTCTCTGATCCTTGTGCCTGCCCTTGGGAATCTTTTCCTGCTATTGCATTGCCTTGTGATAGTCTTTGTTTGATCTTATTGTGTTTTATTTTGTCATGCTTGGTTGTTATTTCTTAGAAGACTTCTCTTTTCTATTGAGAGTAAAAAAATGATATAGAGGGGAAGGCAGGAAGGAGAATACTGGGAGGAAGAGAGGGAGGAAAAACTGTAATCAGGACATATTGCATAAGTAAATAATCTAATTTCAACAAAAAAGGGGGAAAAAGAAAGTGAAAAAAAGAATATGCAAGAAAGTAAAAATCTGAAGACCAGAGACATGAATGGCAGTTCAAAGAACTTATATGTAACTAAGTTTAGTAGTACTATAAGGAAAGTTAAGTATGGCAGTCCTTCATAAATGTAATCACCTTTAACATTTTCATAGTTCATATTTTATTATTTACTGTTGTTAGGAAGTAGGTCTGTACTTTCAGCCACTCAATTTCATCAGCCATGACATCATCAGCCACCAAATGCAACATGCTTACCCTTTAAAATGTCCAGGCCATTAGGGACTGCTCTATGTCTTTCTGACTGTCTCTCTGTCACTCTCTGTCAGGTGATATTTTGTATGTGCTCTAACAAATAAAGCTTGCCTCGAGATCAGAGTATGGAGCTAGCCACTAGTTAACCATAGAGGGCAGGCAATGGTGACACAGACCTTTTATCCCAGAATTTGGGATCTCATGTCTTTAATCCCAGTACTTGGGAGGCACAAGCCTTGAATTACAGTCCTATGGAGGAAGAAACAGGAAGTGATGTCGCTGGGTAAAGAGAGGAATATATAAGACCTGCTGAGACAGGAGCTTAGCTTGCCCTGTTTTCAGGCAGGGGATTTTGCTAGGTAAAATGTTGCTGTGACTTGTTCCTTTGTCTCCCTGATCTTTTAGCATTTAGCCCTATGTTTGACTCCAGGTTTTTATTATTAAGACCAATTAGAATTTGCTCTACATTCTGTCTCTGTCACTGTCTCTCCCTCTCTCTCCTCCCCCTAAATTAATCTGTAGTGTGAGATCTGTTCATGGTGATATCTGTGGCAATCCTGGACCCCAATTCACCAAGTTACTCCTTCATTGTAAAACCAAAAAAACTGTGATTAAAGTTTTGAAAATATTTTGGTAGAAAGTGCAATATAGGGCTGGGAGAATCTTCTGAAAGTATTCCTAGGCTCCACAATGCCTTTCTGCCCCTTCACACTCGCCAGGCTGGACATTAGCTACCCCTCTCTGAACTGGTCCTTACCAGAACTTCTTTCACAATGAAATTGTCTGACACATAGTACACAGATACAGATATTTCTTTTTCCATTCTGTTTAGATTTTTTAATTTAAATTAGAAACAAGGTTGCTTCACATGTCAATTCCAGCTCCCTCTGCCTCCCCTCCTCCCACGCCTCCCCACCAAACCCTGAGTCTGTCACCCAATCCCCACTTCGTTCCCCAGGGAGAGTGAAGCCCTCCAAGGGGGATATCCAGAGTTTGTCATTTCATTCAGGGTAAGGCCTAGCCCACCACCCAGACTCCAGACTGAGAGAGCATCCCTCATTGTGGAATGGGCACCCAAATTCCATTTATATGACAAGGACAAAAACTGATCTACTACACAAGGCCCCACAGATTGCCTAGGCCCCTTCACTGACATCCACATTCGGGGAGTCTGGATCAGTCCCATGCTGGCCTCCCAGCCATCAATCTGGGGTTCAAGAGCACCCCCTTATTCAGGTCAGCTGTTTCTGTGGGTTAAACAAGTCCAGTCTTGAGCACTTTGCTCATCACTCCTCCCTCTCTTTCACCGGGTTCCAGGAGTTCAGTTCAGTATTTAGTTGTGGGTGTCTGCCTCTGCTTCCATCAGTCATTGGTTGAAGGTTCTAGGATGTCATATAAGGAAGTAGTCGAACTCATTATCAGAGAGGAGCATTTAAGGTAGTCTCTCCACTATTGCTTAGTTTGCAAGTTGGTGTTATCCTTGTAGATCTCTGGAAATCTCACTAGTGCCAGATCTCTCCTGAAACCTATAATGACTCCCTCTATTCTGGTATCTTTGGCCCGACAGATATGGATCTCATGAAAAAAATATTTTTGTTTGTTTGCTTGATAGAGAGTCACATTTTGTAGACCAAGTTTATCTGGAATTCTTGATACATCTGATCTGTCTTGCTTCTCTGCTACTGCATGACATGTATTTGCCATTATGTTTGGTCTTTGTGATCAAAATTTATTTCAATGAATCCTTTATGTTTGCTAGTGAAACTGAATAGCTGCAAAATTTTTCAGAAATTTATTATGGTAGAGAGTAAGTTGGCTAGAAATCTTAGGATCATGTCTATATTAAGTTATCTTCTGACCTACAGTTTTTACAAGTTGAAAAAAGTGGATTTTTTTTCTTTTCAACTTTATTCATTAGCTTCGGGTAATACCTGATTTCCCTCCTTGAGAAGTGATCAAAGTAAATCACTTTAGACAAGGCTAATTATAAAAGAGATTGTAGTTTTAATGGCCAAATACATTTGTATTCTTTTTATATGGGATATAAAGAAGTTTTAGTCATTAAGTGCTGAAATATGTAACAAATAAATAGACATTTTGTTCATGCATTTTTCTCCTAGGCTTTCTTCTAAATGCCCTTAAAGTTGATTCAAGGGAGACTGATGAATTTCCTGCAGGATGCTATTCCAAAATTTAGGACTAATCTTATTATTAATAATATGATCATTGCATTTCAAATTAAGATAGGCTTAAGTCATTTTGCTTTAATGTCAGCCTATCAATTACTTTTGCACCATATGAGCATTATGTAATTACAGTGAATTATACAATTACAAGATGGCTTAGTGAGCTTCACATCTAAAAATGGAATGACTTAATTTGAATTGATTGTTGTTTATATACCATTTAACTACATGCATGAGCTGATCACATCATAAAAAATAAAAAAGCACTAGCTTTAGAGGAAATAAAGAACATGTACTTTAAAGAAAAGAACAGTGTGCCAAACCTAAAATCCTCCCCTTTACTGGCGTGTGGATTAACTTTTCCTCTGAGTTACTGGCTTCTTTTGCTCAAAAGAGTCCCAACAACCAGTGACACTTTGCATTCCATGCAACACCTAAAGATTGACTATAGTGAGAGATCTAACCAGCCTCACTTCTAGCACTCACCATGCCCTTTGGGCGTGGTCACAGGTACATACCTGGGATTTGTTCTGGGGTCAGAACAGACTTACTTACTCTTGGTTCTGGTCAGGTCACAGAGAGTAGCTGGGTGTGGATCCTTGGAGTTGGAACTTGTGGGTCATCAATTTCTTATGTAAGTGACTTCTCCCTGAATAAAACTAAACTATATTTATCCAAGTCCCATGTATCTTAATCTGTACATCTACATCTGGTGTCAGAAGTGCAGATACAACATCTACAAGTGATCCAGGAAGGAAAATAAAATTTTAGAACAAAAGCATAAACTCTACAAGCTTTACTTGCTATTTTATGGCTTTATGAAGACATTCATGCTGTGCTCTTGAGTTTTAGTGATGACAACCTTATCACCAAATTGAATATTCTCTCCTGAGTAAATTCTTTGTATAGCTTAGCCAAAAGTTTACAATGTAAACTTCCACTCAGGTAAAATTTCTTCTGACTGATAAACATTATCTTTTTCTAGTTCTACTTCTTCTGGCATTTTCTCTTTAACTAAAGGTCTTAAGTACTAAAATAACTATATAAAATATATTTTAAAGCGGGGCGTTGGTGGCGCACGCCTTTAATCCCAGCACTCGGGAGGCAGAGGCAGGCGGATCTCTGTGAGTTCAAGACCAGCCTGGACTACCAAGTGAGTTCCAGGACAGCCTCCAAAGCCACAGAGAAACCCTGTCTCGAAAAACCAAAAAAAAAAATATATATATATTTTTTTTTAAATTATATATTAGTTTCATATTCATGTACATTTAAATCTAAAAATAATATATTTTCTTATGTAAACATACTATTAAAACCATATCATATTCTTAAATATAAATTTTGTTATTAAATGTATCATATATATTCTTCAAGCTACATTTATGTACACACACACACTCACATATATATATATATATATATATATATATATAAATCTGCAATGTTGATTTAACCCTGATATTTCTAATCAATTTAAATTTCTTAAATGACTTTTCCACATGCATGGTAACTTCCAAAATGACAATCCGATATGAAAATCATTTTCTACTCTTCAAATCATTCCTTTCCACATAGTAGGTAGGCCAAATATAAGCAAAATTAGTTGGTTATGAAAGGAAATTTTTATTGTACTTACGCATTAACATTTCTGTGTCTCTTAAGTAAATAAACAACCATAGATCAGAATATCCTCATTTTAAAACACATTTATTGTTTTCCTTCCTTTAATTTCTGTTGCAACAAAATTAGCACAAGTCTCTAAATACTCCAATATTCCAATGTATTTATCTTCATATGCTAGTTTTCAGAATCTGTTCATGATGATTACTATTTGTGACATTAATTTTTACAAAGTGACATCATACTTTCAATTTGAAAATCCTGACAAACAATATCATTGCCTTAGACATGACTTTGTCTCCTCTACACATAAAATTCTAGCCTGGATTATTTGAGTATTACAGCTCTTGTCCAAATATCATAGTCGGTGATAATATATAATTTTGCTCAAATTAGGGAAGACAAATATTTATGGAACAATAGCAAATATTTCAATATCCTGCTGTCCATAAATAAAAGTTGCCATTTGAAGTCCTGGTGTCATATAACAAATAAATTGAGAATAAAGTATACAATTTGTTGGATTCAAGAACAAGATTTTGAATACTATGAAACAAACCAAGAATATGGATTTGGCAAAAGAATCAGAGCCAGAGAAATCCAGCTTCCAATGAGTTATGTTGTAATAATAGATACAAACTATAAATTTTGTAGATTAAGACTGAGCAAACTAACATCAAACTGTGTAAGCCACAGGTTCTAATTAAAGTGCTATGGAAAAATGTATTACCAATGAACACTAGAATAAAAGATGTCGAGTGAACAAAGTCAATGCAGATGAATGGATTCATGCAGTTCTATCTTAGAAACAGGATAAGGTATCCACTGAGTGACAAAAATAAACAGAAAAGCCAATGTCCTATATTCCAAATATAACAGAAAAACAAATTACAGTTATACAAGAAGTCAAAGTGCCTATATTAAATTACTTAAAAAATAGTTTATTTCCTTAACTTTGAAACTGAACCAGAAGTTACATTTATATTATACCCACTTCCTTCCTTTTACATGGCCAACCCAGTGAATATCACATTAAGCAGAGAACACTCAAGTATTTCTACTAAAAATAAGATGAAGACAAAAATGTGTGAATTCTCATTCTTATCCAATATAATTTTTTGTCTTAGAGTGATAAAACAATGTAAGGGGATATAGGTGAATTAGTGATGATAGGAATGTTCATTATATTGTATCATCAATAAAATATGTTTTTCAATGATGTTAACTAAGAAAGGTTAACTAGCATAATAAAAACTTGATTAATAAAGAAATCAAATGAGACACTAATAGACAATGAAATGCTTGCTTGTAGATCAGCATGATTAATTTGGTGAAGAGGATAATACCAAAATCAATCTACCAATTAAATACAACTGCTATCAAAATTTGCACACAATTCTTCAGAGAAATTGAATAATCAATCTTCAACTGCTTATGTAGAAATAAGTCAGGACAGGTAAACTATTCTTGAATATTAAAATAAATGCTGTAGGAATCACCATCTCTTATTTCAAGCTATACAATAATTACAGTAACAAGAACTGCATTGTACTGGCACAAAACAGACTCATTGATAAAGACCCAGATAAAAATCTGCATGCCTGCATACACCTAGTATTTGAAAAAGAAACAGAAAATGTACACTGGATAAAATATATCATCTTCAACAAATGGTGCTGGTCAAATGTATGGCTATATGAAAATAGATCCATATCTATCGCTCTAAAGAAAATCAACTCCAAGTAAATTAAGGATCGCAACATAAGACCAGATACCATGAATCAACCAGAAAAGAAAATAGGCAACATCTTTGATCTCATTGACTCTACAAAGGCCTTTCCAAACAGTACATTGATAGCTCAGGCCCTAAGAACAACCAATAATAAATTGAACCTCATGAAAATTGAAAGGATTCTGCATAGCATATGATGCTATTATTTGAACACAGTAGCAAGCTAGAGAAGAGGAAATGATCTTTGCCAATCATACATCTGATATAAAATAATTATTCCCTAAAATATATGAAGTACGGAAAGAAATGAACATCTGGAAAACATAACACAAATAAAAAAATTGGCTACAGAACAATGTAGAACATTCTCAAAAAAAAGTGAAATACAAGTGGCTAAGAAACACATAAAAGGTTCAATATTCTTTGCAATCACAAAATGCATACTTAAACTGCTTTGAGATTTCATTTACTCCAGTCAGACTAGCCAAGTTCTATAAAACAAATGTTGGCTCATGCAGAAGGAATACAGAAGGGGAACACTTATTCTTTGCTGGTGAGAGTACAACCTGGTTTACATCTATAGAAAACAATGTGTAAATTTCTCAGAAAGACAGAAATCAAACTACCTGAAACTTGGGAATCTATGCAAAGGACTCTACATATTCCTATAGAGAAACTTGCTTGTCCATGTTCATTGTCACTCAGTTCATAATATCCAGACATTGGAAACACTCACATGTCTGTCAAATGCTGAACAGATAATGAAAATGTACATTTATAAAATGAAATATTGCCTATCTGCTAAGAAAAATGAAACTAGCTGGGGGGGTGGTACACACCTTTAATCTCAGTACTTGAGAGGTAGATACAGGTGGATCTCTGTGAGTTCTAGGCCAGCCTGATCTACTGAGTGAGTTCCAAGACTGCCTTTATAGCTACTGAAATACCCTATTTCAAAAACATAATAATAATAATAATAAAGAAAAATGAAAACTGAAATGTATTGTACCTGAAAAACATCATCCTAAGTGAGGTAACATAGAACGAAAAAGATAAATCTTCCATTCCCCACTGCGACCCCCCGGGAAGGGACCCCCGACCCGCGGGGATGAGGTAATGAGGGTCGCTACTAATTTAGTGGGCCTTCACGAGCAGATCTGATCTGGAAAGTGAACTTCAAGAGGTTAATGGAATCAGGCTCAAGACAACGTTCGCTGATCAAGAGCCTTTATTTTTTGGGGCGCGCTGGAACTTATAGAGGAAGGACCTCAGGGGGTGGTACAAGCATGTCAATCAAGTCTCAATTCAAATAGACACCAAATACGGTAAAGACAAAGCTGTAATTTTCCATCAGTCATTAGTTGCATTCCACAAATGCTTGTCGGCGTAAGTCAGGTGCAGGAATTAGGGAGGGGTAGGGAGTGTACAGCAGAACGCTATAATCTTGTTAACAAAGACAATTACTCTGTAAGGGTACTTCCCCCTGGCTAGGCGGGTGGACTGCCCTGTGTAAATTTAACTTTTATGGTTAGCCTTTTCCTTTGTCTCAAGGGCATGTGTGCTCGCAGTCACGTAGTCAGAAGGCCAAGAAACGGTTGACAGACTCCATTTTGTTCAAGGTTCTAGCAGTCCCCAACATCTCCCCCTTTTCTATATAGTAAAAGAAGAGAGCAGTTGGGTGAAGTGCCTGGCTTAGCTTACCTGGTGGGCTTCCAGTTCTGGACATGGCGAGAGAGGATACGAATTAAGTTTTTGCCAGCAATGTTTAGAGAGCCATGTTTGCTCCCAGATTCTGGCACCAAGCTATCCCCGTCTTAAGCATCTCCACAGCCTGGAGCAGAGTGAACGCGGGTGGTTGGCCAGGTACTCAAACTCCTGAAAGCTCAAAGGCTGGAATGTAGGTTTGCCTACAGCCTCAGGTTCTTCGGGGTCTTGTTGAGAGAGCTGCTGATAGTGAACCTGAACTGAATTTTTGGTAGCCTCATCAACCTGATTTTTAACAAAACCAGTAAGGCGACGAAATGCCCAAGGACCAAAGGAAATAAGTAACATGAAGCCAATAAAGGGTTCTAACAAACTAGGCAGCAAAGTCGATAGCCAGGGGGAGGTAGAGAACCAATTTTTGTACCAAGATTCACTTTGATCCAAATTTTTTTGTTTCTTCCAGACTCTGTTCAACTCTTCTGATACTATCTCTAACTAATCCTGATTTGTCTTTGAAAAAGCAACATTCCTCTTTAAGGACGGCACAAACTCCCCCCTCCCGCAAAAAGGTGAGGTGGAGACCGCGACAGTTTTGTTGTATCACTTCAGCTAAGGAACCAACAGTTTGTTCTAAGTAATCTAAACCTCTTTTTAGCTCATCTACGTCTCTAATAACAGTGTGGGTTAGAGCATTAACAGAGTCCTTTGTGTGGATTAGGGAGTAAATTCCTGTGCCAGCTCCTGCTGCACCCAGACCAACCAATATGGCTAATGTGAGGGTGGTGACCAGCTCTCTTTTTTGGCGAGAGAGAGTTACAGTTGAATCACTTTGGGGCAATAAATCAGATTCAGGGCGAACAGTCAATTTGGGCACGAGTACAACAAGGACGCAGTAGTCCTTGTGCGCAAGAAAAACATCTACAATAATATGCGGGGATAACCCTGTGGAGCAATCAAAAAAGGTGAGGTTGGGGGCAATAAGGAAGGAAGCATGAGCAGCAACTTGCATGGTTTGAGTACATGCTTCTAACAGCGGGGTGGGGGGAAGCATACGTGGTCCCAAAAGGCAGAGTCCAGATCCCACGACCTATCCTAAGGTCATGCCGCGTGGTTGTGGCTGCGTGCCCCAGCGAAGCAGATTGGTGTCGTTGGTGTAGATGGGTGAGCCGAAGGCTGCAATTCCTTCGTAGAATGGAGGGATGGGCGAATAGCAAATCCAGCAGCGCTCATAGGTGGTGTTGGAGAGTGCCTGGGCTGAGGCGTTGACCATCTGAAGGATGAGGTCCGCGGTGGAGACTGGACTGGTGGGCATGGTGGGTTGATAAACAGTGGTGGCAGCAGCGGGAGCTGGAGAATGGAGATTAGGAAGAGGACAAGGAGCGGCAGCCTTGGGTAGGAATGAGCCACCACCAGAGGGGTATAAAAAAGGATTGGGGCCAACAGCAATAGGGCGAAAGGAAGGGATTTCTTTCAAAAGTCTAATGGAAAAGGTGAGGCCTGGGTCCGTGCCAGAAACATATAGGCGTAGACCCCAGTAAGCGCCTCGGGAACCTTCCCAGAGGAACCTTTTTCCTGCAGCTGTAAACTGGATATGGAAGAGGTTGTACCAACTGCGTGAACAAAGGGGATTAAGTGGTGGTGGGCCAGAATTAAGCTGTCTGGCCGGGGGATGTAAGGAGGGAAACTAAAATTCAAAAGGAGAAATGGAAGAAGTAGCAGGCGATGCGGCGTCATCTTCACTGGGAGTTTTGTTATCAACAGCATCTGAAAGAGAAAACAGGAGATTCCTCAGGGGCTCTTTCCCTGGGAGGGTTATAAAGTTTGACCAGTTTGTCTGGAAGCCAGCACGTTTCTCCATTGCTGGTGTTATGAACGCAAGCATGTCCTTTTCCCCAGATAAGGACTGGGTGAGGACCGAGCCATTGGCCCGTGTGCACATCCTTCCAAAGTACCTGTCGAAAGTTTTCACAGGTGGAAGGGTGCCAGAGCCGATCAGCTGCTGATCCAGAGAGAGAAAGTTGAGCACAAAAAGTGCATGATTTAAAAGTAGGCGATGTTGCCTTTGCGAGCGTACAGGGTTTCGCTTTCGGAAGAAAGCTTAAAGAGCATATTTTTTAAGGTCTGATTAGCTCGCTCTACAACTCCCTGTCCTTGGGGGTTAAGGGGAATTCCTGTTTTGTGGGTAATGCCAAATTTTTTACAAAAATCCTTAAATTTAGAACTAATGTACCCTGGGCCATTGTCAGTTTTAATGGCGATAGGGACAGGAATAATAGTAAAACAATGTAAAATATGGGCAATAACATCTTTGGTGGCCTCTCCTGTTTGGAGAGAGGCACAAACAAAGCCACTAAAGGTATCCACCGTAACATGAATATATTTAAGATTACCAAAGGCAGAATAATGAGTAACATCCATTTGCCAAAGCTCACCAGGCACAAGACCACGGGGGCTGACTCCTGTATGAGGCTCAGGCAAAAGGGAAAGGCAAGCTTTGCATGATTTAACTATCTCTCGAGCCTGTTCTCGAGTGATGGAATATTGTAGCCTAAGCGTTTGTGCATTAAGGTGATGTAATCTATGAGCTTGTTGTGCTAACTGTAAAGAGTTAGACTGATCAAACACAAACCAAAGAGAAGTCAGAGGTAGCTTTTATGCATCTGTCTGAAAGGTTTTTAGAAACCACCTTCTGTAGTGATTTGGATAAGCCGATACATTCAACTTGAGAGACAATAAAATGGCAGAACAAATAAAATAGCACTGACTACACACACATACACACATACATACTCACACATACAGCGGTTTGAGTGTAAAAGCTCCTTTAGTTTCGGACACTGGGTACCCTGACCACAGACAGTTTGTGTGGGGCTGAATAGAGCATGGACTTAGAACCCAGCAGGGTCACAAGGCTTCAGGTGCCCCTGCCACCCATGGATGTATCATAAACGACAGTGTGACACAGCAGTGACCTCACAGCTTTAAGTTTAGGACTGGCTAAAGAAATGTAGCAATGGCCTGGTAACACTAGCTGGGCCATTTAGATGCTGTCCAAGCTGACAAAGGCCACATGGAACTAGAATGGCATACTTTTGGGGGTCTGGCCGATCACAAGAAAACTAAACAGACCAAAAGTGCCACAAAGACTCCTAACTAATACGTTTACATTCAAGCCTTCTCTTTAGGTCTGTTCAGAGGTGGAAAACTTTTTGTTGGAAAGTCAGACAAGGCCAGTCCACAGAGCTCGAGAGAGCAGAGTCTGGTCCGCACACTGTAACATATAATACTGAAATGTGTTGGGATCGTAGAAGCAAGGCAATGTCCCAGATCCACATCACTCCTGCCACTGCGAGTCTGTTTACAATCACTTTAAATGAGTACAGCAGATTCATTGCTGGATGTGATAAGGAAAACTGTCACAAGATCAGTGCAATTTACAGGATCAGCATGCCTGCCACAGGATGCCCATGACAGAGCTACACGTGTACTGTCTATGGTGAGCCAGCCAGCACAGTTACTTTGGGGAAGGGTTTAAAACATAAACAAAATGTTTGCATTTGCAAATGAGGCATATGAACACCAAGGGAGTGTAACATCTACTCAGGGCACATTTCTTTTTTTATAGGTGTGAAAAATGAGTTAGGGAGAGATCACAGAAAGGTTGCTTATGGCATGCCTGGGACTACTGGGATTGTCCACTGCCTGTGTAGCAAAATGCCCATGAAAAATCCTTGTAACAATCCAAGAGGTTAGGGCCATGCTGAGGGCCCTGAAGGTTCGTTCCTGTGACCAGCCAGCGCTACCACCACAGGGACTACCAAGAGAGGCCACCTAGCCTCTAAGGACTCCTAGACACTCAGGGGTCCCAGCTGTTAGCTGCATGACTCTAGGCTGATCTACCTTTAACACATTGTATCAAATATAGAATTTGATTGAAAAACTGCTTGTAAAAATAAAATTTAAATCACCCTGTAGATCAATGCAAAAGCATACCACACCGATACATCTATAAGAAAAACAATTCATCCAGAAAAACTACATCTGTGGCTTCCAAAAATAAAGCATCCACAAACCTGATTTCTTTTTGATATCGAAAATAGGGGTATTCCAAGGAGATGTGGAGAGTTCTATATGGCCAGCATTGAATTGCTCCTGCACAAGCTGCTGGGCTGCTTCTAATTTTTCTTTGACTAGAGGCTATTGCCCTACCCAGACAGGATCATCATTTGTCCAGGTGATTTTATCTGCCGGGGCGGGGGTGGGGTGGGGTGGGGTACAGGGGAGGTAGTAACCACTACTGAAAATTTTGAGCAGGTGGGCTATAGCCAAGGCACGCTCTATCATCGGTATTTTGGCGAGTCGCTTCTTCGGCTCAAGCCGCCTGTCTAGTGCGTGGTTGCTCCTGTGCCGCAGGAAGAGGTCTAGCAGGGAGAGGCGGTTCAGCTCCCTACCCTTCAGGGTCAAAAAAGAGGGAACTGGAGTTTTACGTGATAGCAAGGAGAGGAGCTGTGAAAACTTGTCGCTGAGAGCTTGAACGAGAGAGGAAGCAAGAGAATCGACAGTGGAGGAGTATTTGGGAGCAAAAGGTTGAAGAAGATCAGGGAGCTAGGAAAGATCGTAGGCAGGAGGTCTCGTGGCCAGAGAGACCTTGCGCCCGAAGGTAGGCGGCAGCCTCTTCCTCTAGCTCCTGGGCGTCCCCAGGATCGAGAGGTTCCTCAGGAGGAGCAGAGGTGACAGCCCGTAGGGAGGGGTAGATACAGGTGGCTAGAGATCGAACTTTAGGGGCAAATGAAGTAGGTTGATCAGAAGGAGAAGGAGGAAGCTTATCAAAGTCAGAGTTAGCAGAGGAAGAGGAACAATCTTTAGAAAGATCAGCGACAGAACTTGCCCTGGAGCTGCACTAGAACACCCTCGGGAAGCGGCCTCTAGATGTTGTTGGGCATCTTTAAGAATTTGTTCATCTCGGGGGCTTTCCTCCGCGTTAACAATGATACTTTTTAAGAGATCCCAATACTGCTGCATAATCTTTTTATTGCTTTCAGAGCCTTTGGTTTCGAAATAATTAGGTAATTCGGCCCCGACTTGTTCCCAAGTACTGCAAACTATTTTTGGACAGGTAATGACAAATCAGGGACAAACTTCATGTACAAAAAGCAAAAACTTAAGTAAATCTTTTTTCTTAACCTCAATGTTTCTATCTCTTAATTCTTCTTGAATTCCTTTAATAAATCTAGCTTCTGTGCTGATACTAGTCCCCATTTTCGTGGGACGGATGGGACGGCGGTGTTAACCTAGGTTATTAGACTAACCCTACTCTGCGCCACCCGGATGGGGCTTACCTGACGCCTTATGAGTGGGCTCCGGACTCGTCGCGCCTCTGCCGTCCGATCGGTGGTCTGTAACTCGTGTCCCACGTTGGGCGCCAGTTGCGACCCCCTGGGAAGGGACCCCCGACCCGCGGGGATGAGGTGATGAGGGTCGCTACTAATTTAGTGGGCCTTCACGAGCAGATCCGATCTGGAAAGTGAACTTCAAGAGGTTAATGGAATCAGGCTCAAGACAACGTTCGCTGATCAAGAGCCTTTATTTTTTGGGGCGTGCTGGAACTTATAGAGGAAGGACCTCAGGGGGTGGTACAAGCATGTCAATCAAGTCTCAATTCAAATAGACACCAAATACGGTAAAGACAAAGCTGTAATTTTCCATCAGTCATTAGTTGCATTCCACAAATGCTTGTCGGCGTAAGTCAGGTGCAGGAATTAGGGAGGGGTAGGGAGTGTACAGCAGAACGCTATAATCTTGTTAACAAAGACAATTACTCTGTAAGGGTACTTCCCCCTGGCTAGGCGGGTGGGCTGCCCTGTGTAAATTTAACTTTTATGGTTAGCCTTTTCCTTTGTCTCAAGGGCATGTGTGCTCGCAGTCACGTAGTCAGAAGGCCAAGAAACGGTTGACAGACTCCATTTTGTTCAAGGTTCTAGCAGTCCCCAACACCCCACCTTATATATGAATATGTGATTTTAAGTTTTTATATGCATATTATAATCTGAATAAACCCAGAAGTTATCTACCTACTAACTGAAAGGATAGTAGGTCTCTTAAGGAAGGGAAAATATAGTGACATATAGATATAATGGGGAAATTGAGTAAGAAAATACAATAAAGGGTAGATAAGGGCATATGGGGAAGGACAACTAACTTTAAAGGACATTTGAAAAACGATGTGGAAACACAGTATGGTAAAACTCCCTGAAATTTATACATGCATGAGATAATTCTAAATTGAGTCACCGTCACCAAAGAGTAAGAGAGACAATGCTCCAACTAGACATCTTGTGCCACAAAGAAAAAGGTCCCTTTCCAGGAATAGATTAAAATCTCATTGAATCATTGGCAAAAAGTGCTCCATGGAACCATCAAACATTGAAATGGCTATTGCCAAGGCTGTTGGTTGTTCTCTACAAACTTATGGTAAGGGCCTATATGTGAATATTCCACTCACCTTATGTCATTTCACCTTTATTGACTACCTACAAGTACCTTGTATGATACTGAAGGAGGAAGGTAGTGATAAAAACAAAAACAAATACAAAAAGAGAAAATGCAGCTATAAATCCTGAAACCTTCAACCGTAGGTTACTTTCCTGTAGTATATACTCTTGCAATAGTGGCAAAAATATTATAAGCACTTTTTGTTAGATTTAAAGCTCTATTAAATGGAACCAACATTATTCTATTAAAAGAAAACGCTGACAAAGGCACTCCTAATGGCAGGTTATTATACCCATAGATTAGTGCATTGCTCAACTCAAATCAGAGAAAAATCTTGTAATGGATCAGAACTAACATAGAGACCCATAACTACACAATGTACAGAAAATAAGAGACTTAGTAACACTAAGTTCTAAGTGAGATGTCTTCATCAAACTCCTTCCTAAAGGATCAGGTATTTAAAGGTATGTAATGCTAATAATTTGATTAATAAATATATGTCAAAATATTGAAACGTGAAAAAAAGGATCAGGCATTTCTGCAAGAAGATGTGGAAAGACTGTAATAGTCAAAGAAGGTGGATAATACTAAGATTACAGTGTCTTCTACAGCATGATTTATACACACATGAACTCACAGAGATTGTGGCAATATGCGTAAGCCCTTCATAGATTTAAGTCAATTGGTGTCTCAACACTGAAATGGGGAGTGGATACAGGGCCCTATTCTTAGCAAAGAAGCTATTTTCAATTCATGTGCACTGGCAAATGGAAACATCAGTTTACTCTAATGGAGTGTCATTTGTTATAGTAATCATATTGCAGGGCAGAACCCAAGCCTGAGAGTAGTTAGATAACACAAAATTAACTCAGTGATATTTTTGTGGACCTTTCCATTCATTTTTTTCCTGTTCTGGTATCTTTTGTCTTAGTCTTCTGTTTATTTGTTTAGATTATCATTCCTATGGGATTTTCGGTTGATTTTCTTTGTTTCTTTTTGTTGTTTTATAAGAGAGTGAGGGAGACAAGAGAGCATAAGGAGACAGGACTCAATATTGTATGGGTATGGAGGTATGGAGGATCAGAGAGGAGTTAGACAAGGGAAAAACATCATCAAAATATAACATGAAAAAATTATTTAAATATACTGAAGAAAACACATATCTATAAGTAATACTATTAAAATCTCATTTAATACTTAATATTGTTCAATAGTTAAATAATTAAATTCCTTACAAGAGGCTCAACATTTTTAAAGCTGGCTTAAAGCAGTCTAGCAGAAATAGAGTACAAATAACTTAGGAAATACAAATAGCAGTGAACTTGAGTGCAGAGTTTTCAAATTGTACTCATGTATTATACAATGAGTTGCCAATAGAAGATGTATTTGACATTTTAAATCATCTAGAAAAATAGTGTAAAAACAAAATTGAAAGAGAAATTGTTATACATTTAAAGATTATTACCTAACTCTTTTATTATATAAACCCTAACCCTATATTTTAAAATATTAATTAAATATAAAAAAATGAGTCCACAGTCTCAAAAAGGAAAACATATTGTCACAATCAGATTAATTGCTGATTCAATATTAAAAATGACATTCATTTCACTATTTTTCAATTTCTTGATTTTTGACAGATGATCTCGTTTTTCACTGACATGAGTAGTTTTTCAGAATATATTAAAATTCATTTTATAGATTCTAATAGTGACAAAACTAGAAATATTTTAACATTAAATTAACACTCAAATATTTCAGCAAGATAAAAACGTGTCACCAGGGCATGTAATACATCATGATATCCTAGTGATGAAGCTTCTGTTATGTTGTTATTGAAAACTGTGTATATGAAAGCAAGGAATTACCTTCAAAGAATTGGACAGAAATGCAGATGGCTTCTCACCAGGCCATTTTGTATTCCTCACTACTCTATCTAGTCAATCTGAGTTTCATGTAGAGCTTGCATAGGTAATTAATCATTTTACTTGCATTTGGACTTACTGAACTACTTGGAGATGGAGGAGTTAATGATGTAACATCAACAAAAGGAGAATAAAATTATTTATTTGTGTAACACTTGAAAAATGAATTTAAAGTAATTAATGATCATTTTTGCCTTAGAAATTGCCAACTTAAGCTATATAACTTGGACAACAATGGAAAATGTCTTAGTTACCTTTATTTGATGCATATCTATCTGTATATGAACTGAATAAAATCAAGTAATTATGAATATTATGTATAAAATTAAAAGATAATATTAAAATTCTACATAGAGAGCAAGGCAAATATTTTAAAAGAGAATACCCAAGATAAATGATGGTGCTATGCTATATTCCATTCTAAAGTTATATCTCTGTATTTACACTGATGCACATTTCAATTCCTTGAAATATTTTCATTGATTACATTTTAAATGTTTTGCTATAATAGTGTCATATCAATTGTTAGATTTCGCATAGCAGTTTCTCCTCAGTGTCATACTATACCTACGATCTTCATTCTTCTCTTTCCTATTTCACATGATTTTGACATAGAATGTTTTTCTATGTTTCTATTGAAAGATTGGGTCTACAATTTTGAATTCATATTTTAACTCCTCAGGGACCACTGTTATATCTTTCTTCTATGTATAATCTTTTGTTTGTAGTGGTCACTAGAACCCACTGATCCCAATATAATCTTTCAGCATATTGTGCCTTATCTTTAGATGATTTTATTTCCAAGTAAACAAAAAACACATATAGTAACTCATCTGTTATAGTAAGTATTCATATGCCAAGAACACAGAGATTTTTTTATTGTTTGACAGTTTCATACATTTATATTTATCTTCATAAATGGATTTTTGGTCATTTTTATTCTTCTACACCTGTTTTTCATCACCCTTCCTTACCCCCTAGAACCTGTCTTCTCAAAGTTTCTCCATACTTTCTTCATATCTTCTTTGTATGCCGCCTACTTTGTTTAATTGGAACCTCTGGCTTGTTCATATGTACCAGGTAATTCACTGTAGCAAGAGCAGCTTATAGGTGCTACACCACTGAAGAAAATGGTACACTTTCACCCCAACAACTATTATTTGAAGAAGACTACCATCATCTACTGTGTTGTGGACCATGACCTGTAAGGCAGC
The DNA here is from genome assembly GCF_017639785.1 of Mesocricetus auratus. Taxonomy (NCBI): domain Eukaryota; kingdom Metazoa; phylum Chordata; class Mammalia; order Rodentia; family Cricetidae; genus Mesocricetus; species Mesocricetus auratus. The sequence goes on from NW_024429190.1 coordinate 62,059,210, forward strand.
TCTGACTTCCAGGCTGCTTACAGAAACGTGATAAGTGTGGTAGCTGCTGATATGCATATCTAGCCCATTCTTGACCAGATTCACACCTTTTTAAAAAAATTTTTGTAATTTTGTTAGCACAAAAAGTGAAATGGAAGTGGTGACTAGTTGAATATTTGTCTTCTGCCAATTCCATTACCTTAAGAAACACAGGAGGACTATGTACATGGCCTTTGATTTACTGAGACCTGAACTCAGATGTGCTTCCCTTCAACATGTACCTACCCCCTTTCCCAAAGTAAAATAATTAGTCTCACTTTGTCTATATCCTAGTCTGGTCTAAAACTCAATGTGCAGGCTGTCACTGAGCTTACAACAATTCTCCCTCATCAGCCTCCCAAGTGTAAATCTAACAGCCACCAAGTCTGTCTGTCTTCCTGTTTATTCTTTCCTTTTAAATATGGAACACTTTGTCTAGTGATGGGTAGTATTTCAGATACTTTAGGTATCATATGCAGTTAGGATACAAAGAAAGGTTAATGCTGATTCTGGTGTTCACCTTGATTTCCTTCTTTTCTTTTCTTTTTTTAAAATTCAATCTGGAACTCCAACCCATGGGATTGTCACTCAAACATCAAGGGGCATCTACCCACCTCAAATAATTCAATTCAGAAACCTCCTCACAGACATGCTCAGAGGATAGTGGTGTTTATTGTCATTCCAAACCCTAACGTGAAAATCCAGAGGAACTTACACAACACTTTAAGTTAGCTTTAAGGTGTTGTATAAAATTCCTAATTTTCACCAGGACAGATTTCCTTCAACCTCAAGTTCTATTCCCATTAGTTTTCCTAGTGTTGTGAAACAGACCTTCATTCATGAGAGATTTGAAGTCCTGACACTGTTGAAGTTGCATATAAAATTGCCGCTTTGTATTTAGTTTGGACAGACAGAACCAACAGTAGCTCAGGTCTGCAGTACCAATTCTAATTAGTCTTAACAATAAAAACCCAGAGTCAGATATTGAGGCAAATGCTGAAAGATCAGAGAAATAAAGGAGCAGGCATTAGAGAGACTTCTTAACTCTACTGAATCTTCAGACTTAAAAAGGCCTGAGATCCTGTCTCTGCCCCACCTTATCTCTTTCTGTTTCCTATCAGCACAGGGTTTTTATTGGTAAAACCAATTAGGATCAAGCGTCACAGATCATCAAATGAAATCTGTATACATGCCCTCCATTGTGAAAAAGCCTTTCTATATCTTATTCATTTATGATAACCATGTCCCATTTCTATGATAATAACTCTTTTCTTGTCACTTACTAAATAACATAGGAAGCTCAGATGGAAAATACACTGGCTGATTTACTTTTTATTCCTTGGTTTTTTACCTTCTCTGTAGCATAGAACCACATACATCTTATGATTCAATATCATTATAAGCAGAAATTGCTCAACACTTGTCCTTACCCATCACTGATAAGTGACATGATCCTCTCAGGGTGAAAGCATCATACAAGACCCCAGGAATATGGAAAATACAGACTCTTAAAATATTTTAGCCATGTACACTCCTGAAGCAACACTGAGTCCAAGTCAGCATCTGCTTATGATTATTTATATTCTCTAAGACTGTTTTTCTATAAAACATAATTTTAATTAAAACAAACACACATTATTGAAAAAGTCAACATTGAGTGTAAGCTTTAGAAAAACATAAAGATCATTCAAGAAAAAAGAATGTTTTCAATTTTTTAAAAGTGTCATATGTATCCTTCTACCAAAAATAGATGAAAAATGTTGTACTTGTCCAATATGTATTTCCTTCACAGAGATCCCTTACTGAGCAGATAATATCAGGTATTAACTCATGGTTGTTAAATGGCAGTGAATATAAGCAATACAAGAGGCTCTTTCTAAGTATGTCAATTGAAAGATTTAAGACAGAGAGAAAATACTCTCTGAGAAACATTAAGTCCCTTTTCTCCAAAGCATTAGTCCAAATTAAGAAAATGTCTGAGCATTTCTTGTCTATGCTCAGGAAGTTTTTCTACTCATCATCAGGCTTATTTAGAGAGGAGTTGTATCAGAGAACACCTGATTTCTTTGATGAATACAATTGAAGTAGAATTATTAATCACATGATGAGCAATTATTATTCATGCATCCATTGAATAAATGTACTAGGGACACTCCCCTTCTGCCAGTTGAGTTCTGATGATATAATAAATGCATTATAATTACAATTTGTGTGCACATTATCCTAAAATGTATTTTTTATTTAATGCAGTTATAAATGCATTTGATGCAAAATTTATGATAGGTTAAAATTTCCTGTTGATATTGGCTTTCATGAGAACAAAAAAAATAGGGGTTAATATTTCACATAAATATTTGCATAGTTGCCTGACCTTCTATTTTCTGCTACTTTCCTGCAGACATTATAGGGGGAACACAATGCATAGTGTTTTAGCTCAAACATTAAAAAATGGAAAAGCTTATGATTTAAAACCACCACACAGCATATTAGCATTACATATGAAAACAAATTGTAGGTAACAGAACAATAATCATCTTTAAATGTATTCTCGTAATTTAAGGAATTATTGAATTTCTTAATAAAATACATGGAATACAATTAAAATCTACAAGATGCAGCAATTTAAGTTCTCAGGATTATAAAAAGGTAATAAAATAGTACCTTACATAACACCTGCAGGCCCATGTTCATTTTACATTGATTACAATATTCACTTTATGTGTATAATTCAAATGTTCACTAACATGAGGATGAGTGAAGAAAATATGGTATATATATATACCCAATAGAGTGAAATTCAGCCTCCAAATGAAGAAAATCTTTTGTTTTGAATAACACTTCATCAAAATAAATCTAATGCTACCAGATACATGCCAAAATATTCAACTTGCATGAGTTATCTAAAGAAGAAATTATTATCATAATCACTTGTATGTTTATTTGATTGATTATTTTAGATAGAATTTCTCTGTTTAGTCCTAGCTGTCTTGGGACTCAATCTGTAGACCAGGCTGTACTTGAACTCAGAGATCTGCCTGCCTTTACTTCCCAAGGGCTCAATTAAAAGTGTGCATAATTATTTGAAGAGAAACAGAATGTTAGGTGAAAACTGGACAAGGTACACACTGTCAATTATAGCAGAATAGCTTTAGGAGTTCTTTCATGATTTTTTGTTTGCTTGTTTGTTTGCCAGTCATGTTTGGTTCTGTACTAGGTCTCAGGGCTTTCCAGTCTTGGGTTTCTGGTCATGTAGGCAGTGTAGGGAATGGCCTACCTATCATATCATGGGCCTCAAGTTAACAATCATTGGTTGGCCACTCCTACAAGTTCTGTGCCACCATTGACCCAGTACATATTGTGCCAAGAAAGATTGTTAGTTGAGGATTTTGTGGTTTGGGTAGTATCCAGGTTTCTCTTTTTGTATCTTGCAGAATTCCTTTTTGAGGCAAAGAGACTAGAGCATAGGGGTGAAGGCTCCAAGCAGGCACCAACTCAACCACTCTGTTCAATGAGTTGTATGGCTGTTGTTCTCAATTAGGGCTCCAATGTCAGTTTTTGGAGACCGACCTTCTTTCCAGCACCAATCTGTTTAGGAATCTCCAGTGGAGTCCCTTTGCCAACATTTCAACCAAATACTACTTAGTCAGACCGCTAGAAGCCTTCCCTGGATACCACAGATGGCCTCTTCTGATTCTTTATACCCCATCATTAGCAGTCCTCACTCAGTTCAACCTCAGATTCCAGGAATTTTCCACTGAACTAGGTTTCCATACCACCCTCTCAATGCTCTCCAATTCCAGTTCTGTCTCCCCTGCACACTCTCCTTTCATTCCTTTCCTTCCCTGACCTGATTCTTCATATTTTAAACCTAATCAGTTCAATTAATGCTACTCATGTCCTCTTGGGCATGGGTGCATACACCGGCACATGTATCCATGAACTTATTTTAGAGTTCATATCTTTAAAAAGGATAAATTCACTATCCTGGTGCCTGTAAGTTTCCAGTAGCTCTTCAGGTAGAAGTGGGATTTCATTTGTTTTTGTCCCTCTCCATGCTGGCTTAAACTCGAGAAGATTTTGTGCTGTTATAGCCACTGTGAGTTCAGATGTGCAGTCACCATTTTGTGTCTGTAAAAGGATGTTTCTTTGTAGTCATTTGCCATGTCCACTGTGCAGCCTGTATCCAAGAATGTGCCGAGGGTGTCGGGATTGATGACACAGAGACCAGTCGGTGGTGCAAAGAAAGTTTTAAACTGGCCCCAAGAAGGTGCAAGAAAACTTCCCAAGAAAGGCTTCCCTCAAGAAAAGCTTCTGCTCCCTTCCTTACCCCTGGCTGGTTCTGTTCTGACACCAGAGGCAGTGGTGGGTGGGTCAGGAAGAAACAGTCTTTGGAAAATGTTTAGATCAGCGCATTCCCATGGGTGAGCACTTTTCAGGAATTTATTGCTCCAGTAAACATTTCTTATGGACACAGGATTGTTTTCAGTAAACATGTTTTTAGTAAACATGTTTTTAGTAAACATTGTCTTACAGCTGCCTGCTCCCAGGCTGATGGGGATGTGGGCCTCCAGCCAAAGTCTGCTGTTCCCAAAATTCCCCCTTTTTTATTTTCTAATGAGGCACTCCTCTCTTAGGTCAAGTAGGGTCACCCTCCCTTGTCCGTCCTTGGGGGACCTGGTGACCCCTGACTTAAATGGGAGGTTTTTTTCCCCACAGGTTATCCGTCATCAGAGAACCTCATCCTTGAATCATCCATAACCAGTTTTATGGCTACCGGGATTGCCATGGGCTAAGCTGAGAAATACTTGGTAATGGATCTGTTGCCTATGGAACAAGGCACATTTGAACACAGCATAAAGCCAGAATGCCTACCGCCACTGCCACCATTCCCAGGACCCCCATTGATGTAGCACCTCTCCATAGACATACCCATCCCCCAATCTGGGCCATAACATTCTACCAGCCTTCCTCTGTTTCAAGGGTAAACCACATGTGATTTACAGTAACAATTTGATGGTAAAAACAGTGATAAAGTTTACAATCATTCGAAGATCTACTCAAGAAAGCATTTAGGAAGTGCACTTGCACAGATATATTAGGTACACTCATTGAGGTTACACATATAGCATGATAAAAAATATGAACAAGAGGCTTATTGCACTATTCACAGAGCACCAATTTGTTCCTGTGGTGATGCAGTATGTTGATTTAATGTCAGCAGCCTCAGCAGAATATGCGAATTGAGCCAAAGTCTCCTTTTTGTCACATTAGGACAAGTTGCATTTCTCCAGAAAAATACACTGGCATAGGCATGATTCCAAAAACAGGATACCCCAAGGCTGATATTTTAAGTGGCCCAGTCCTGTTCAAATACTGAAAAGGGGCTTTTCCCACTCATCACAGTCCATACCAGTGCCCAGTTGTTTTAAATGGGTCCTTTTTTCCCCAAAGGGAAAAACTGGCAAAATGCATTCTGTTGTTTCAAGTTGTGTCAAGGGCAGACTGTTATTATTCCAGTTCTCTGTTGGCTTCGGGATGAAAATTCACGGGTGTAAAGAGAAGCCTTCCCGCCAGCCTGATTCCAGAGCATCATCAGTCCCAAATAAACACACAGGAGGCTATATTAACTATGAAGCTGTTGGCCTTGCTTGTTTCTTACTGGCTATCTCTGACTTAAGTATTTACCCCATAATTATTAATCTAAGTATTTCTCTTACCGGAGAAATTTCCGGGCTTCCTACCCCATGGCGGTTACATCTTGACTCTCCTGTGTTTCTCCTACCCAGAGTCCTCCTTAACTCCTAGTCCTACCTATCTTGCTTCCCTATTGGCCAACAGTGCTTTATTGACATATACACTGGACTTCCCCCATCATCTCCTCTTTTCTGTCTAAACAAAAGAAAGGTCTTAACTTTAACATAGTCAAATTATATACAACAGAACAGTTATCAAGTAAGAACACAGTTACAATATTTTAGCAAGGTTTAAAGAAAATATCCAACCCATCCTTGTGAGTCCAAAGTTCTATATGTAGCTTATCTTTTATCATAACTAAGGAAAACTATAACTATAACTATCTGCCTTCAACTCTATCAAAGACCACAGAAGGATAATATATAAACACTACTAGAATTAACAGAGACATCTCACTACCTGGACAGTCATCCGATGTTCCTCTGTAATGTTGGGACATCCATCTTCAGCCCATAGGCCACAGTGTGTCTGGGAGACTTCTCAGCAAAGTAGGAAATTTCAAACTGTCCATCTGCATCAGCAGTCTGTCAGTCATTATTTTGTGTCCTGCAGAAAGTCTCATAGACTCCTCCATGAAGCAGGAACCCTGAAGGATTTTATTACCTCATCTGTATGTACCTCTCATAAGTCACATGGCTAATGGCGACACACGGCTTCCTCCTACAATTCCCCTTTTAGTCTAAAAAGGATATTTAAACTTAAAACAACTAACTTGTGTCAATGATCAAAATGTATCAAACATCTATCCCATCTAAATTAAACTTATCTGAAAGAAACACTCAAGTCTGAACACCTCTTTCCAATCCCAACTCTAAAATAATTGAAAACTAACACTAACAGTTGTAAACTATCCTATAATATCCAATAGTATGGAGAGAGGGCATGGAATTCTCAAAACTACTTCCTGCTGAGATGCTTGATCTCCTGCCATACAGAGACTGTCTGATCTACTGAGATTTTGTTACACTAACATTTTTCTTCTCACAGGTCCCCATGAGATTATCATCATCCCATCCACAGATAACAGTCCCTAATTTTATTTTCTTCTGTCTTATATCAATGGCTCTTTGATATAACACAGAAATTCTGAATTTTATTTAAATAATATACTTGAATTTAGAGTAGGAGAGCCATTCCAACTCCAAAGCCAGCTTCAGTTAAATGAATGGGGACTGAAGTATATGAAGAAACAAAGATAAAAGGGTACTATGAAAAACAATATAGAGAGATTTAGACTTTGATACCACACAGTGAGTTATTGTTTGTTTGATGGTCCTCAGGGTAGCTATTCATTCTTCTTCAGGAATCCCTATGTCCAGTATTCTTTGCTGAGTTTACCTGTGAAGACAAAAAAACAAAACACTTCTCTTTCCTTTAAGGAGGTCACTTTACCCATTGTAGAATATGAATTTGTAGATGAGTTGTTATCTTCCTCCTCCTGAGATGTCTGCTGTTCTGATCGAATCTTAATTAATTTTGATGGAACCCAAAGCTTTTCTTCTCCTGTGGAAACAACCAGGCTTCCCTTTACACATGGGTCCGGGAGGTTGATGCACCAGGCCTGTTGAGAAACTGGAAATCTCAAACCAACTGTTTTCTTTATTTCTCGGGATATAGATTCAGGGTCAGGAACACTGATTTAGGAGATCTCACTCAAACTGGCTTAGGTAGGCTCCCACAGTCTCAGGTCCAGTTTTTCTCTGCTCCATGCATCTTCCCAAATGTTCTGACAGCTGCCGGAGCTTTATTCTTTTCCTGCAAGAAAACACAAACATGCCCTTGACCCCAAATTAGGACAAAATCAGGTCTTCTCCACTGTCTAGTGCATGGCATGGATATCTCCATTTAGCCGGAGCAAAAGTTGCTCAAGTTCCAACATGTGAGAATCTGTCTGTAGCAGATTGCTCATTGGCATTCACATATCAAAACATTTTAAATGAGGAAAGTCTTATTTAATAAGTCATGTAGGGACTGGGGACATTACTCCCCCTTTTTTATTTTCTAAAGTTTGTTTGAACTGTTTGTTAACATCTGTTGATGCTGGATCATAACAGTAGAAGGATTTGTCTACCCTCCTTAGTTAACTGTCTAGGTGAATTGGGATCACTATCTAAATTACTAGTAAATGCCCTTTAAAAAGGACATAACCATTAAGTATTTCCCCAAAACTTTTGAGAATCATTTAAGGATTATAAACTATACTATGTCCCAAATAACTTTTGAAAATTATTTAAAGTCTGTGAGCAGTCTTTTCCAATCTAACCAGTAGCTCTCACTAGCTGACAGAGCCTCATTAGCATCTGAGCTGACAAGGCCTAATTTGCATCTATACAGACAGCTTTGCAAGTGGGGCCTGATCAAGTGGTAGTTCCCTGAGTAAGCCCCCCCTTTTTTTTTAAATCGGCTGGCTCTGAAGACTTAAATCTTTTAACTTTTTTGTTAAGATATTAACCGACTGGCTTGGTGCTCCTTTTGGCTATATCTAAAGCAATTTACGTAGCTTTTTTTTTTTTTACTATTTTTGAAGGGATTTAAGTATCCTTTTAATCATATAAGCAGTTCACACTTATGCCTTCACAATCACATTTCATATATACCAGTGTGGCCACACCATGCATTCAGAACATATATACATCTTTCTGTCATCCTTTTTCCCTAGGTCATGATTAGTCTGTTGAAATGAAACTTCGTTAATTGAAATCTCTGTAACAGAACAACTCCAGCCAATACTTGAACTAAAAAGGTTAAAAAGTCCTGTATGCCCCTCATCATTCCTCCATTTGAGCTACAGTCAGGGGCTACAGCTGTACCTACTCCTTGTAACTCTGTAGATGCAAGGTGGAGAGGCCAGGCTTTTGGCCAAAAGTTTTTAGAGATGACTCACAAAATTGACCTTAAATGTAAACAAACTTTTTCCATTCCATATACCTTTGTCTTTTCCTTTTTCTTTATTTAATACCAGTACCTCATTTACTGTTACCAATTTTTTTAAGTTCACCCATTTTCAATCCATCCTCCAAATGAGGATGTTCCCTCAGGCAAAAGCCTTAAGATTTACTCAATCCACCCTCCAACTGAGGGCAATCTCTCAGGTTCCCCTTTCTTTCCCAACCTTGGTGTCATGCGGAGGGCTGGGATTTAATTCAGGAGATATTAAATATTTTTAATAAAACAGGGATTCCCCTTTAGGAGGAGGAAACTCAGAATGTTTAGTTTCTGACTTTTTAATCTCTCATTGGCAGCAGCCACTCTCAATGCATTGTTGGTGCTATAAAAAACAATGAACAGGGAGCTGGAATGACTAACTGGCATCAAAATGGGGGGCATCCTCACCAGTGCCCATACTTCCTTTATCTGAGTGTTTGGTGATGGTTGGACCATCTTTATCATGGCAAGCATTCCTAGTATCCGGAGTAATATCGGGGTCAACATGCCTGATGCACCATTTGGGGACCCAAATGGGCTTCTCACTTCCTGGAAGGAAAACTCAAACAGCTTCTTGGACCCTAGCTAGTAGGGGAGTGGGTGGCTGCCATTTTCCTGCAATTAAGTCCTTCCATCTGACCCATCCCCAAGAATGGGAGGGTTTGTTCCAATGTCTCTCCATAGCAGACAAATTATTCCTGTCTATGGTCAAAATTTTTAAATGTAAAGTATGGTAAATAACTGAATATGGGGGAGGTAACATACTCCCCCATTTTTATTTTCTTAAAATATTGTTTGAGAGTGGTATGGGTGCGCTTCACAATGGCCTGTCCCGTGGGGTTGTGAGGAATACCAAAAGAATGGACAATGTGATGTTCCCTGAAAAAGGCAGCAGAGTTATTGCTGGCATAGGCAGGGCCATTGTCCGCTTATAGGGCATTGGGAACACCCATGTAGGCAAAAGCCTGCAGGCAATGAGAAATCACATCTTTAATCCTCTCTCCGATCTTTCTAACTCCACTATGGATTGTGAGCTTTGGTAGGGAGGATATGATATAGATGACCTATTTAGGAATAAGCACTCTTCAGTATCAGTGTCTTATTTTCTATTTTGACTAGTTGTGGCACTCTGTGTTAATTGGCATATTCTATAGAGATGACTTGAGATGTACTGTCTCTGGATAAAATATTAAGTCATTAGGAGTGACTTAGTACTATGTCTATTTAGCAGAATAACAGTAGGAGATTCTCCCTCAGGGACTATGACCTATCTAGCCACAGGATATTGATCGTGATAATGGTGTCAGGTAGAGGTTTCATTTTGTGGACCAGGCCTTAAATTCAATAAGTGATTGATTATTTGCATGACATTCTTGCCAATCCTGAACAGGTGGTAAATTGCTCTTCTTACATATATTTTCTTGTCAATTGTTTATTGAGAAAAATGAATTCTATGTCAATAAAACTTGAAAAAAAATCAAAATGATCATTTGAAAACTGGTCCATGTTGTTTATGGTTTTTTTTCTTAGTTGATGGTATATTGAGTCAAATATTTTTAGTTTTTAAAACTTGTGGGTTTCATGTTAGGTTAGTCTTTGTGACTTGTTACTAGTCTAAAGAGAACTTCAGAGCTTATTCCGTCTGTAAACACAACCAAAGTGATCCCTATGAGATTCTTTGGGTCACTGACCTTTCATACTTGAGGTTTTAAAGGCATTTTGTGGCACTTGAAAAAATAACATTAACCCAGGCCAGACAAGAGTGTGCTCTTAACTGTTATTTTCAGATGGCTTGCTTTGTATAGCATATTTTGTCTGAAAGAGACATTTTCCTTTATTAGGTTAACTCCTTTTAAACTACTTTTACCTATGTTTATGCTTTCCTTAACCATTGCTGTTCTGTCATATCACCACCAGCCTGATCTATACACTACCTGCATTCTGTCTCTCCTCCCTTGAAATCCACACCTATGGCAACTCACTGGTTTCCTGAACTCTGTGGATACTCCATTATAAACACACATATATGAAGAATCAAAGTTAATATTCACCTAAGAGCAAGAATTTAGGTATGGGTGGAGTGATTTCACAGGACCCAAAATAAATGATAAAGGGTGTTTATTGGGGAAAACTTACACAGAAAAAATATAAAGAACCATGGGAGTGCTTCTCTGCCCTTATTAACAGAGGATCTGCTGACCCACAACCCCCAAAAAAGTCACAAAAAGAAGCTACACCTCAAGCTTCCCTATTTCTGCTTCAATCTCCCTGAGGCCACACCCAATGGGTGCGGCCACCATTTCAGGATCACCAGCAAGACCACTACACTAGAATATGTTGTATTTGTTCTGGGTCTAAATTACCTCACACAGATGATTATGTCTAAATACATCTATTTACTGGAAAGTTTCATAACTTCATTTTTTCAAACTGAATAATATCCTATTGTATAAATGACCCACATTTACTTTCTTCATTTATCAGATGATATGTATCAAGACTATTTCTTTTTTGGCTACAGTAAATGAAAGAGCAATGAATATAGAAATGCAGTATTTCTGTTTTAGGATATACAGTCCTGCTATATGTCTAGAAATGTTGTATATGGATTACAGAATCCTCCCCACTGGGTTGTATAATGACCACCCCAGATTGCATGCACAACTATAGTTGAGTAAGTGTTCTCTTTCCCCCAAATCTATGCCACTGTTTTATTTCTTACTCATTTTAGATCTTCTGGTTTGGGCAAGTTGAGATCTAAAAGGAGTCACAATTTGTAAACATTTTCAAATTAATTATTTTTATGACAGCAATTTTTACTTCTTCTTTTGAGAACTCTTTATATTTTCCTATTATGCAACCATTTGGTATTTTATTCTTTTTTAATATAAAAATTTTCATTTATTTTACAACACATCACAGTTTGCCCTCCCTACTCTCCTCCTACTTCCTCTAGTCTCCCTTCTACCCACTCCACATCCACTCCTCATCAGAGAACCTGAATGTAGTAACTGATGAGAGTAGAGGCAGGGATCCACAGTCAAGTTCTTGAAGGGAGAGCCCAAATAGCTCAACTGAGCTCCTGGGAGCTCACAGACTCTGGACCAACAGCCAAGGAGCCTGCATGGGACCGACTTAGTCCTTCTGCAGGTATGTGACACTTGATATGTTTGTGGTGCTACCAGAAGTGGAATCTGGACTTCTCCCTGATGTTTAAACTGGTTCTTGGGTACCCATTTCCCATGCTGAGAACTCAATTTTATTCAATTAACCTGTTAGGGACTTCTACCAAAATCTAGCCATAACATTATCACATCTTCCTCATAAAGAGGATGTGACTCCAGGCTACCCTGTAGAAATATCACCTCTTAAGATAGGAAGCAAGTTTCGAGAAACAGGCTTGCTGCTTATCTGTCAGTTAAAGATTAAGCCTAGTGAAAATGACCAAGTCACTCAGGTATAGCCTTCAGCAATAGAGGGTAGATTGTGAAAGATAAGATTAGGACCTATAGTTAGGTTATCAGGCAACACAGGATGACCTACTCCTCTCACTGACCTTTGCTCTGCCAAACTCCTCACAGCTGCAGTCAACACCCCATTCCCTCCCCTCCTCACTTCCCACCTATGGCCCCTATATAAACCCCTTTGGGATGAATAAAGGTTGTCAGCTTGATCAGAATATTGTTTTGTCATCCTTTCCTTGTCCCCTCACTTTCTCCTAGACATTCCCAGTCTTACGTTGACTGTTCCTCACCAGACAGGTCATTAACCTACTGGGTTTTTTATTTATTGGTGTTTAGCTCTTTTATTTTTGTCTCATTGGTAAAGATATTTTCACATTCTTTAAGCTTTTTCTTCAATTGAATGATGGTGCCCTTTAATAAAGAGAAGATTTCAGTATCATTTGTCAATTGTTGGTCTTGAGAAGCCTATGCTGCATACAGGTGATGTTCAGAAAGTACTTTCCTATTCTTGTAAGTTTAAGTGCACTCCCTACTTCTTCCTCTCTGCATGCAGTATTATCAGAGCTTATGTTTAATTCGCTGATCCATTTGTATTCCGTGTGTGTGTGTGTGTGTGTGTGTGTGTGTGTATGTTTCAACAGTGCAATAAACAGAAATTTAGTTTCATTTTTCTTGTGTGAAGATCTCTACCTACAACAGTACCATTTGTTGAAGATGTTGCTTTTTCTCTAGAGTGTATAATCAATTTCTTTGTCAGAAAACAGGCCACTGTTATCTGGACTCTCAATTTGCTTCTACTGCTCAGTATAACTATTTATGGTCAATACCAGACTGACTTTATTGCTATAGCATTACAGTATAACCTAAAATAAGGCTGGTGATACTTCTAGCAGCAGTCTTATTGTTCAGTTTTTTTTTTTTTTTTTGGTATACCACAGATCTCTTGTGTTTCTACATGCTTTTACAGATTGACTTTTTAAAACATACCTAGGAATTACTTAAGGATTTTTGATGGGGCTTATGTTGAACCTGTAAATTGCTTTTGGAAGGATGACCATTTTCACATTCTTTAATATAACAAATTATGAAGATGAGAGGGCTGTCCATCTTCTGATATCTTCTGGTTGGGGCCCATAAAGATGGCTCTGCTTCATCTTTCCTCAAGGTCAGAGAGTTCAAAACTGTCCTTAGTAAGTCAAAAGACCTAAAGGTTTAAGGTTTGGCTACTGCAGGATGTCTTATCTAAATAACAATTGACTTGGGCTCAGGTTTCTTTACTCTTGAAGCCCAAGGCCTGATAATAGGTGTGGTTACCAAAATGCTTGGGGGATTAAGGGAAGAAAATCTGTTTGCTTCTTATACATGATAATAGAATTCTTCTGCCATGTCCCACATTTGTTTGGGGTCCTTAATGTTGAAGAATAAAGTTGGGGCATTCAGTATTCACTGGATTGTCCTTCTGACTCTATCATGTATCTCTGTTTCTTAGTGTCTTTACCTTTTTGTCAATCCATACTCCCACTATCAGGCAATTTTGCTGGATCCACCTGAAGTCCTGTAAAACTGGTTCTCACATTTTCAACTTCTTTCTTCACCATCTTAAAAGTTTTCCTTAAACAAGTCCTTCACTTCCTTGTTCAGATGTATTCCATAATATCCTTTTGAGACTATTATAAATTGATTATTCCCCTTGGTTTCGTCATTTCTAGGTTTTTCTTCGGCAAGTAGAAAGGGTACTGACTTTTTGGTGTTTTGCTAATGATTTGATGAATGTGTTCCTAAACTGCAAGATTTTTCTCTTACAGTCTTTATGGTCTTTTATATAAAAATGAAATAATCTGCAAATAAGAGCATTTTGATTCATTTCTTTCTTGTTAGCATGCCATTTTCTCTTATTTCTTTTCTCTACCCAAGGCTTCAGTACAATATTGAATAAAGAATGTACACCCTTCCCTTATTCCTGAATTTAGCACAGATGCCTTTAGTTTTTACATTGTAGATTATCTTGACTGTGAGCTTGTTTTGTTGCCTTTATTGTTTTGTTTTGTGTCTCTATATTTTCTAGGACCTTTATAATGAAAGGATACTTACACACACATACATTTTATGCATTTAAAGAGAAGACCACCTAGTTACTACTTTGTTTCTATTTATTTGGTGGACTGAATGTATTGTCTTAGGTATGATTAACAATTCATCTCTATATCAATAGATTGAATCCTGTTTCATCATGGTGGATGATTTTTATGCTATTACTAAATATTTAATAATTTTCCTCTGTTACTAGGATCTTATAGAAATGACCTATAATTGACATTTTTGTTATTGGAGCTTCATCTGTTTTGGACATTAAGTTATAAGAGATCCATTGAAAGATCTATAAATAGTTTGAGGAGTAATGGTGGTAGTTCCTTGAAAGTCTGGTAGAATTCTCCACAGAATCCATCTGACCTTGTTATTTTTTTTTAAGTCAGGAGAATTGTAATTACTTCTAATGTCTTGTTAATGTTTAGTGGATCTGTTTCAATTATTTATTTCATTTTTATCAAACTTCAGCAAATAATGTGCAACTAGTAATCCATCCATTTTTTTCCAGTTTAGTAGAAAAGTAAATTTGTAACTATGTTCTTATGTTTCTCTAAATTTCTTCAGTATCTGTTACAATGCACTCTTTTTCATATTTAGTTTTATTAAATTAGGTCTTTTCTCTCTTGGTTAATTTGGCTATAGGTTAGTCAAACTTGTTAATCTTTTCAAAGATCCAACTACATGTTTAATTGATTCATTATTTTTTCTTATTTCCCTTTCATCAATTTTACTCATAATTTTGGTACATCTTAAAGTTTGTGGATTTTTTGTGTTGTTCTCATTTATTTTATGTTTTCATCTGTAACATTAACATATTCAACTGAAATCTCTCAAAGGTTTGATGTAGAGACTTGGTTCCAACAACTTTCTCCCTAGGAATACCATAATGTAGTCTCCTTGATTTTGATACAGTGCTTTTATTTTTCTGCAATCCTAGGATTTTTTAAATTTCTTTTTTAAAATTATATTGCTACTGTTTTCATTTAGCATTGTGTTTATTTGTGTCTATGAATTTTTAGCACACAAAAATGAACCAAGGTGACCAGGACATATATATATTGATACTAAAGTAAGGAAGAAATCACAAAGAAGGCATTCAAAAGAAATTGTGTAATTTGAGATGGCTGTAGGTCATTTAGACAAGGATTTATAAAATCAGGATTTGGCATATGCTAGTAGCTCCAAGAAACTGGCAATTTTTTTTGTACATAGTATTTAATACACATGAAGAGAGATAACTAATATTGACTAAACTATCTGATGATTGAAATTGAATATAATAATGTATCACAGTGATTATTTTGTGTAAATCTAGCATGAGATGCCTTGCTTATAATTATAATCATTGTGGAATGTTAGAAATACTTTTTTCATAGTTGAGGGCTATTGTAGGTTGAAGTCTTCTCATAGGTGAATACCAATTTATCTGTGTGCTTATAGGAAGCTCAACTTGGACTCAAAATGTTATAAAGGGAAACAATCATATATGAAATTTGGAGGGAGATGTAGAGGATTTCATTTGAAGTTTGAGGGGGATTGGTATTATCAATATGCTAAAAATATATCATGTTCATGAATTATGTAATATGCATGAAATACATAATACAGATAAATATAAGTAAAATTTTCTAAGTACATCCTTCTTAGTAACTGAGTTTTCTCATGTTCTTACACATTGTCAGCAAATGAAAAAGAATCATTTTCTTTTATGTTGTAGTTTAAAGTTGGTGATTCTTTTCATACAATGCATTTCAAGCAATAATAATAATTAGACCATGTGAACTGACAACATGTTTTGGATTTGTCACTATATTGTTTCAGTTAGATATTTTATATAATATGTAATGTGTCAAAACATTTAACTATACACAAAAAGATTTTTTTTACACTCTAACATATTTCTCAGTAGTAAAATAATGACTTTCTTGAAATCATTCTTGAAATTCCGGCTCTTTTACCCCAGTAGATATTTAAAATAGATTATCTCTAGGTTTTATTAGTACTTTTTAATTTTTCTGATATTGTAAAATAAATACACCATTCTGCTCTTCCCCTTTCTCCTTCAAAACTCTTCCAATGAACCTTCCTTGCTCTCTTTTTATTCCTGGTCTCTTTTTTTTTCCTTTTTTCTTTATTGTATATTTCTAAATACAAACTACTCAGTCTGTATAATGCTACTTTTATGTGTATTTTTAAGGGCTCAGTCACTAAACTTCACATCCTGTCTCATAAAAACACCATTAAAAGTGTCTGATAGCCAGTTTAAGGTTTGTCTTACTTAGGGTTTCTGTTCCTACGATAAAACACTTCTGCTAACGCATTTTGGGAAAGGAAGAGTTTATTTTTTCTTACACTTCTAAGTAACCATGCAACATTACGGAAGTCAGGGCAGGAATTCAAGTAGGGCAGGAACCTAGAGACAGCAGCTAAAGCAGAAACCATAGAACATAGTTGCTACTGGCTTGCTTTTCAGTGTTTCCTCAGCCTGTACTTATATAGCTTACATTATCCAGGACCACCTACCTGTGGCTGAATCTTCCCTTGTGGGATGGGTCCACCCATGTCAGTCATTAATCAAGATAATACACAGGTTTGTCTACAGACAATCAGATGAAGATATCTTCTCAATTGAGACTTGCTTTTCCAAATGACTCTAGTCTATGTCAGATTAACCTAAAAAGTAGCCAGTACAAGAACATATGATACAGTTCATTTATTATCTCTGTCACATGTCATTTATTTTATTGAGGATATTATTTTATTAGTACTTTAAAATTGGCATTTTCAGAAAGTTAAAAAACTATAGGAAATAAAGAGTAAATTAATGATTTCTTTTCTTGTCTATTTTCCTTTGAACTATGAGCTATTTAAGAGCTACATATTTGTATAGTATCTAAACTCATTCTTAGAACATAGTGTACAATATTTATTTGGTGAATGAATATGTGAATGAGTGAAAAAGATCTACAAGTGTCTATGAATAATTCCACAGGTATTACTGAACAAATACATACTTATTTCTTCATGTAAACCATTAATATAATAGATCCACAACATAGCACTGTTTATTGTTTAGGAAGGCAATATGCTCAGAAACATACTATTATGTTAACAGCTTAGATTTTATTGTTATCCTGCAATGTCTTTTACAATAATGACATGTAATTATCAGTTTTTGTTGTATAACTTAAATATTTTTGCTAACTTAAACAAGCCAAATGGATAAATGAGTGTCTATAAACCACCATATTTAATTAAAGTCCTATTTGGTGTCAAGCTATTATGACTTATTTATCCACATAGATGCAACTGTTTTCCTTGTTATCCAACACTGAATTCATGTTTTTCCTCAAGAGCATTCTGCATAAAGTGTGGGGTATTAATCATTCTTTACATAAAATTAAAATATTTCATAATATTTATTCTTTAACTTCATTGCCATTTATTTTAACTTTCAAAATTTCATCTTTAAGTTTATCATTTTAATGAAATAGTACATATCAATTTTGCCTAAGATATGTGAATTATTTAACTTCTTCATTTTATCCTCTTATTTAGGTATGTTAAATAAAGTTTAGGACACCCCAGGGCTCCTGAAACATTCTGCTACTTTGGAGCAGTTCATCTTATGAGATACTCACTATGCAACCTTGAATCATTTTATATATCTATAGCAGCTACATATTGGTTATAGATAAACTCAATCTCTAGAACCAAGCTAACTCATAAAATGACACCTTTTCCTCCCCTTCCTCTCTGTAGTTTGGGGGTATGGGTGAAAATGATATTTTTTTAAAGAATACTTCAGAACTATTTTTGACACAGTTTTTAAAATGCTTTTCTGTAACATTATTTTCCATAACTTTTCTTCAAGGGAAAGAGGCTGTGGGGAAAAAAAAGTCATGGGCCCTAATAAACTCCTTCTGTAACACTGCATAAAAGAATTTAAGGTGGTTTTCTTTCCCCAGTGTGTGGTTGCAGACCACCAGCCTTGCCTGTTAGCTGGTACATATTACAATTTGATGTAGCAACTGAAAAGCAGTCCGCTAACAGGAAACTGAAGTAATCAAATTGTTCAGAAAAAAAATCAATGCACTGAAGAGGTTTCAATCTCATTATAAGACTGATTGATACAAGCAATGGTTCTCTGCTACATCTGTGTGAAAGAAGGAGGGACATAAAGAAAAGAAGTCTGCAGCCTGCTAAAGAAGAAGCTGTCCCTTGTCAGCCAATGTCTAAATAAATCCTTGAACTATCCAAAATTCAAATAGATGAAAATCCATTTCTGTCATATGTAAATTAAGTAAAAATAAAGTCTCATGCCCTGCCATAAAGTCACATAGGTAATAGTATAGCGTTGTCATTTCTGTGCTAAATTACAACAAATTTGATTATCAACAGTGTTACAAAGTTATAAATAACCCAGAAAAAGTAGCTTGGTGTACTAATATTTTTATATATGAAACACTGCTGATTTGATAGATATTGCTTAATTTCAGCAACTTTGCATATGAATTTTCAAAACACTGTTTGCCTAGATGGAGTGAGTCTTTCTCTTATTCACTGGCATTCTGTACCACACCACCCCTTAACCTTAGGAGGAATAAGGAAAAAAATGGGTAAGAAAAATAAGAGGAGAGACACAAATGAAGGGAAGAATTGAAGGAAAAAATATGCACAAAATTACAGACTGCGCTCTTTGGGGCAGCTGAGTCCTCAATCAATCCAAGGTGCTTTTGAAATGCAGGCGTATGTTCCAAGTATTATATTAAAATTTCATGATCAATAACGCTGAAAGCTGCAGAACATACAAGCAAAATAAGTGCTGACAATTCAACAGCATACCGATTTAATGAAATGTCATCCTCCAGCCTCAGCAGCAGTGCCAGGAGGAGATGACCACCCTGATTACTATCTGTGTAATAAATCTCCATTTGTCATGCAATAATAAAGCAGGAGTCTACCTTTGTTCCAGGTTGTGTTTGTTCTCCAAAACGCAACACACCACTCGTATGCTAACACAAATCCACAGAATCAGCAAATCAGACTGCTTCCTTTTTTCCTTGTTTGTTTTGTTTTTAAATAGGGAACAAATGTTATAAGGGTTTTTGGTTTTTTTTTTGCTACTTTGCTTCTACCTACAGAGTACATCAAAATGTGAGGACCAGCTCTCTCTGAGTTATGCAGGCTTTGATTCCAAAGGCAATTCACATGTTACATTATTTAAAGCAGCACATTTTAATTTTTTATTAATTACTGTTTGTTAAGGACAGTCAGTACTTTATATACTCAATGAAATATTCTAGTCAATGGATATGAAATAGTAGATACAGAGGATCAACAAATTTAGCTATCTATGCAAAAGATAAAGAATGCAGCCAATAAAATAAAAAAGACTTGTTGGAGCCCAATTACCTATGGTGCGATGCCATGCTCAGTGTTAATGTATAGGAGAGGGGCCTGGCCCTACCCTGACCTATTGTGCCTGAGTATGTTGAGTCCTCATGGGAGCCCTTACCAGTGAGTAGGAGTGGACTAGAGCTGGGCTGAGGGAGGTGAGGGGGGTGGGAGGAGTGGGGAGGGAGAACTGTAGTTTTTATGTAAAATGAAATAAAAAATAGGTAAAATGGAAATAAAAAATAAGGTTGCTCTAAAGACTTGCCCTGTGTCCAACTGGTAATAATTTCTTCACCAAAGCAGCAACAGTTATCTATAGTTGCTTTTTGTTTTTGTTTTTATTTGGTTTGTTTGGTTTTTCCACAAGCAGTCATTGATCTCTTAATTGGTTTCTCTGATAGTCAAGTGGTTCAGGATACAAATTCCTTGTGTGAGAATGGGGCTGCAACATCAACTATTGCTTCTAGCAAAACTAACAAGACACTGGATATAACAATCTCAATTTGATAGTGAACCTAAGGATTTAACAAAGTGACTGTACCTTGAAGAGTTTAACCTACACCCCATGAAGCATTAAATCCCTAGTGAAACATTTGTTGAGAGACAGTGTAGGTGGGATTTTCTTTGGGCCACCAACCAGCTCCCCAATTAAATACACATAGACTTACTATTAATTATGAATGATTGGCCTCAGCTTAGGCTTCTCTTAATTTAACCTCTTTCAACTCATCTACTGCAGAACAAATTCTAAATGTCTTAATAATAAAAACTCAGAGAATCAGAACAACCAGCCATTAGAGTTCTTACCTCTACCAATACTCAAACAAAAGGGGCCATCCTGTCTTCAGACTGGATCCTGAGATTGCATCTTCAGACTGACTGCTTCCTAAGACTGCTTTAGACTGATTACCTCAGACTGCAGTGCTCCTCAGACCAGAATGAGCTACTGTCTCCTGTTGACTTACATTCCTTTCTCCCCACAGCCATATCCCTTCCTGTCTCTACCTCCTTAGTGCTGGGATCACCTTTGTGTGAGCTCTTTTTTTTTCTGTTTTAGACTGGATCAATTTCTTTCACTCTGTAGGTCCTCCTTTCCTCAGTGTCTGGCTGGGTGACCCTGTTTTCTCTGGCATCTCTGTCTCCTTTTTTTTTTCTTCCTTAAACCTAAATTCCTTCTCCTACTTTCTCTCTCTGCCTAGAAGTTCCACCTATACTTCTTTCCTCACTGTTGAAAGTTCAGCTTTTTATTACACCAATCAAAAACAGAACCCACCTTTACATAGTTAAACAAAAGCAACACATCTTTACATAGTTAAGTAAGTAGTATACAAGAGAGTATGGTTTGGGCTCTGTAAAAAGATGCCCATTTGGTTTACGATATGTCTGCTTATTGATTTATGGGCATATTTCATAGGTCATATGACCCAAATAAAACTTTCATGACCTTCATACTTCCAGCATTTTGACAAATAACATGAGAAAACTTGTGGTTATGCCTCTGCCTCACCAGCTCCCTCTAGGACTGTAACTGGTAGCTCAAATAGGCATGCTGGAAGCCAATGTGATTCCACAATTAAAGACAAATTGTGCACAGTGTCATGAATACTCCCATAGATTTACCAGTTGAGTATAGCAGCATCAATTCTGGTAGATTATCCATTAATCATTCTATCCAATAAGCATATTGCACTTAACAAACACACATTCTTCTGTCTGATAGGAGTTACCTATGATCAGAGTCCCTATTTGGTTGCCAATTGCTGGAAATGCACAGTTGAATCCTGTAACCCTGACTGGTGTAATAAGGGAATGAAGAAATAAGGGAAAGAAAAGCTGGAGTGAAGTTAGTTGCACACTCTAATGGAGCAGAACCTGGCAATTAGGTATAGCTTATACATCTGAATCAGGAAACTCAGCTTATTGTATGTACTTGAACAAGGAGGCAGGGCTATCACATTCAGCTGAACAATGAACAGGGTACCTGGATAGAGAGTCTCTGCAGTGCAGCAGTTTCAGGTTAAATACACACTGGAGGAGGAAGCTTCAGTCAACATTTTCTGCACACTGTCAACATCTGCAACATCTGCACATGACACATGTGCAGACGACTTTGACATTTCTCTGAGCCTGGTAAGAGAAGCATTTGCCGTCCCCATGGGTCTGAGTTCATAGGATCCTTGTTATGGCTGCAGTCATGTCAACAACACAATTGGCTTAACACTTCATATGCTCTTTACACATTAACTCCAATATTTCTCTACTCCCACAAATAACCCTTTAACAGTGTATGAATTCATCTATGAAACAAAATGTTATCTAAGATCCAGAGAACTAAAATTCAAAGAAAGACCACAAAAATTATTTGTTTTAAAGTTCTGATTTTGTCATAGATTTTATTGTTGTTATGGCTGTTGTTGATGGTGGATAAACTCAATAAATTTGATATACAATCTACAATACTTATTGTGAAGTTTTACAGCTTCTTGTTTTAAATGCAGATTTTAGCTGTACATTCACTAAGTTATATGGATTTAGTGTCTTGTTATTTTGGTATATGTTGTTATTAATTATTTGCAAACTTTCTTAAAGCAAAATTTATAAAATTATTTAAAAAGCTGCTGTAACATGCTATACACCAATAAATAGAAATTTGTTTATGTATAAATAATCAACAAATTTTGTAATATATGAATATATACTTCCATGTTGCCAGATCAAATTAGCAGACTTCACAGAAAACATGGGTTAATCATCCAGAGACAATTTTTTTCTAGGAAATCAGTGTGTATGTGTGCATGTGTGCCATCTTCTAAAAGTATGTAAAAGATAATTGTATTTATTTTGAGAAATACCAGAGAAAATAACAAAAATGGATGGCAAATGGTCTGTTTTCAGAATGTACATATTTTGCAAATGGGAATTTTCTATGATTTATCCAATTATTGTTTGAAAAACAAGAAATAAAAAATGTACAAATGTTTTCTTAATATTCATATTAATAGATAAAATTGTAATAAGGGCATAAACATTATAGTGAATTTTATGATTACATTTATATATTTGATTCATAGGAGTCCAAATTCATTTGTAATTGCACAATAATTATTTTTCAAATGTCTTCCTTTCACTATCCATTTAGTCATAAATCCTTCTAGTTTCATGTAAAGTTTTCAGCTCAAAACATAATTTTATTTATCGCATTTTTGAGGATTCATTAAGACAAATTCATTTTGTTTTCAAGTATTTGATTTTTTTTCTTCACAAAGGTTGTTTCATTGGCTTTTGGAGTCAGTTCTGCCTTGGGCTTCCAAATCTAGCCTTTAGTCACAGAAGCGTGTTTAAACAGTTTCTACGTCACTGCGATAGAACTATGACTAATGTGCTACTTTACTGGGTTATCATCGCTGCCTAAATATTGCATTTGTCTTTTCTTTCACTTTGCATTCTTTACATTAGCCTTGTCTACTCCAGAACTTTACAACATGTGGAAAACTTGGTTATGCATTCTTTATATTAGCCTTGTCTACTCCAGAACTTTACAACATGTGGAAAACTTGGTTATTGATACCTTGTTCTCTACCTACATTTCTGGTGACTATGACCTAGTGGAATATGGAATATCTGGCCTGCTAGTGTTCATGACTCTTCTTCAGTAATTTTGAGGGATAAGCCTAGATTTAATCATTAATAGGTAGTAAGGTATATTAATTTATAGGAATTAGAGTGTAAGAGCCACAGGTGGTAGATGAAACCGCAGCTGCACCTATGAACTTATAGCAATTGTGAAATCACGTAAAAGACCTATAAATCCCAAGCCAGAGCAAAGTCCAGCATGCAAATGGGTGTTAGACACAAAGTTCTGCTCTTAGGCAAAAAGCTATTAGAAAATGTCAGCTGCTGGAATAAGACTATTTCTTTTTTTTTTTTGCCCTATATTTATTTTTAAATTTAAATTAGAAACAAGGTTGTTTCACATGTCAATCCCAGGTCCCTCTCCCTTTCCCTCCCCTACACCCACACGCTCCCACCAATCCCCACCCAATAACACCACATTTCCCCAAGAAGGGTGAGCAGCTCCATGGGGTGTCCATAGTCTGTAATTTCATCCAGGGCAGGGCCAAGACCCTCTCCCAAGAGTCAAAGGTGAGAGTGCATCTCTCATTGTGGAATGGGCACTCAAAGTCCATTTGTATGCCAGGGATAAATAATGATCTACTACCCAAAGCCCCATACATTTCCTAGGTATGCTCACTGACACCCACATTCAGGGGGTCATGATCAGTCCCATGCTGGATTCCCAGCCATCAGTCTGGGATTCAAGAGCTACCCCTTGTCAGGTAAGCTATTTCTGGGGGTTAAAACCAGCCCAGTCTTAACCCCTTTGCTAATCAGTCCTCCCTCTCTGTCACTGGATTTCTTGAGTTCAGCAGAGTGTATAGCTGTGGGAGTCTGCCTCTGCTTCCGTCAGCCATTGAATGAAGGTTCTGTTTCCCAGACTCTCTGGCCATGGGATTGTAGGCTGGCACTCCCAGGTCTATGTCTAAAATCCATATATGAGAGAGTAGATGCCATGTTTCTCTTTTTGTGACTGGGTTACCTCACTCAGGATGGTTTCTTCTAGTGCCATCCATTTGCCTGCAAATTTCAGGATTCCATTATTTTTTTCTGCTGAATAGTATTCCATCGTGTAAATGTACCACATTTTCTCTATTTACTCTTCAGTTGAGGGGCATCTAGGTTGCTTGCAAGTTCTGGCTATTACAAATAATGCTTCTATGAACATAGTGGAACAGATATCTTTGTTGTATGAATGTGCATATTTTGCATATATGCCTAAGAATGGAATTTCTGGGTCTGGTGGTAGGCTGATTCCCATTTTTCTGAGGAATCTCCATATTGAATTCCAAAGTAACGATATGAGTTGACATTCCCACCAGCCGTAGAGGACTGTTCCCCTTTCTTCACGAACTCTCCAGCATAAACTGCCCTTGGTGTTTTTTATTTTATCCATTCTGGCAGTAGTAAGATGGTATCTCAGAGTTGTTTTGATTTGCATTTCCCTGATGGCTACAGATGTTGAGCACTTTCTTAAGTGCCTCTCAGGCATTTTAGACTCCTCTATGTAGTTCTGTGCCCCACTTTAAATTGGATCCTTTGGTGTTTTGGAGACTTGCTTATTGAGTTCTTTGTAAATTTTGGAAATCAGCACTCTGTCAGATGTAGGGTTAGTGAACATCTTTTCCCATTCTGTGGGCTGCCTTTTTGACTTGTTGACTGTGGCCTTTGCCTTACAGAAGCTTCTCAGTTTCAGGATGTCCTATGTATTAATTGTTGACCTTTTTGTCTGTGCTACTGGTATTATGTTCAGGAAGCAGTCTCCTGTACAAATTCATTCAAAATACCACCCACTTTCCCTTCTAAGAGGCTCAGTGTGTTCAGTGTGGCTGGATTTATGTTGAGGTCTTTGATCCATTTGGACTTAAGTTTTGTGTATGGTGATAGACATGGATCTATCCGGATTCTTCTACATGCCAGAAGCCAGTTATGCCAGCACCATTTGTTGAAGATGCATTGTTTTTTCCACTGTATATTTTTAGCTTCTTTGTCAAAGATCAGATGTTCATACATGTATGGGTTAATATCAGGTTTTCGATTCAATTCCATTGGTCTACCTGTCTATTTTGGTGCCAGTACCAAGCTGTTTACAGGACTACAGCTGTATAATAGAGTTTGAAGTCTGGGATGGTGATACCTCCAGATGTTGCTTTGTTGAATAAAGTTATTTTGGCTATCCTGGGTCTTTTATTTTTCCATGCAAAGTTGATTATTGTTCTTTCTAGGTCTGTGAAGAATTGTGCTGGTATTTTAATGAGGATTGCATTAAATCTGTAGATTGCTTTTGGCAGGATTGCCATTTTTACTACATTGATCCTACATATCCAAGAGCATGGGAGATCTTTCCATTTTATGAGGGGTTCTTTAATTTTTTTCTTTAAAGACTCAAAGTTCTTGCGATACAGGTCTTTCACTTGTTTGATTAGCACTAGCCCAAGGTATTTTATGTTGTTTTTGGCAATTGTAAATGGTGATGTTTCTCTGATTTCTTTCTCAGCCCTTTTATCATCTATATATAGTAGGGCTACTTATCTTCTTGAGTTGATCTTGTATCTTGCAACTTTGCTGAAAGTATTTATCAGTCGTAGGCATTCCCTGGTAGAAATTTTTGGGTCACTTATGTAAACTATCATATCATCTGCTAATAGTGAAAGTTTGACCCCTTCCTTTCCAATTTGTATCCCCTTGATCTCCTTTCGTTGTCATATTGCTAGAACTTCAAGTACAATATTGAAAAGGTATGGAGAGAGTGGACAGCCTTGTCTTGTTCCTGATTTTAGCAGAATCGCCTTGAGTTTCTGTCCCTTTAGTTTGATGTTGGCTGTTGGTTTGCAGTATATAGCTTTCATTGTGTTTAGGTATGTTCCTATTATCCCGTATCTCTCCAAGACCTTTATCATGAAGGGGTGTTGGATTTTGTCAAAGGCTTTTTCAGCATCTAGTGAGATGATCATGTGATTTTTGTTTCTCAGCTTGTTTATATGGTGGATTATATTTATGGATTTTTGTATGTTGAACCATGCCTGCAACCCTGGGATGAAAACTACTTGATTGTGGTGAATGATTGTTTTGATGTTTTCTTGGATCTGATTTGCCAGTATTTATTGAGTATTTTTGCATCAACGTTCATGGGCATATGGTCTGAATTTCTCTTTCTTAACTGTGTCTTTGTGTGTCTTGGGTATCAAGGTTATTGAAGCCTCATAGAAAGAGTTTGGCAAAGACCCTTCTGCTTCTATTGTGTGGAATTCTTTAGAGAAGAATTGGTGTAAGCTGTTCTTTGAATTTCTGGTAGAATTCTGCACTAAGTCCATCTGTACCTTTGCCTTTTTTGGTTGAGAGACTTTTGATGACTGTTTCTAGTTCCATAGGGGTTATAGGACTATTTAAATTGTTTATCTGTTCTTGATTTAATTTTGGCAAGTGATAGCTATCCTGGAAGTTGTCCATTTCCTTTAAGTTTTCAAATTTTGTGGAGTACAGTTTTTCAAATGTTGATTCTCTTAATTTCCTCAGTGTCTGTTGTTATGTTCCCCTTTTTCATTTCTGATTTTATTAATTTGCATGCTTACCCTCTTCCATTTGGTAAGTTTGGACAAAGGTTTGTCTATCTTGTTGATTTTCCCTAGAACCAACTCTTCTTCGCATTAATTCTTTGTATTGTTTTCCTAGTTTCTACTTTATTGATTTCAGCCCTCAGTTTGATTATTTCCTGATGTTTACTCCTCCTGGGTGAGTTTGTGTCTTTGTGTTCTAGAGCTTTCAGTTGTGATGTTAATTCTTTAGTGTAACTATTCGCCAGTTTCTTCATGTGGGCACTTAGTGCTATGAACTTCCCTCATACCACTGCTTTCAAAGTGTCCCATAGGTTTAGGTATGTTGTGTCTTCATTCTCACTGAATTCTAGGGTGTCTTTAATTTCTTTTTCAACCCAGGAATGGTGCAATTGTGCATTATTCAATTTACATGAGTTTGTAGGATTTCTGCAATTTGTGATTTTTTTAAATTTTATTTTCCAGTTTAAATTTAGATAAGAATCAAGGTTGCTTCACAAGTCAGTTCCAGGTCCCTCTCCCATTCCCTCCCTTCCTCCCGTGTCCTCCCCCCCCCCCCCCCCGGTTATCCCCTCATTTCTCCAGGGAGGGTGAGGCCCTCCATGGGGGTGTCCATAGTGTGTCATTAAATATAGGGCAGGGCCTAGACCCTTTCCCAAGAGTTCAGGGTGAGAGTGCACCTCACATTGTTCTATTGGAGTCCAAAGTCCGTGTGTATACTTGGGATGGGTACTGATCTGCTGCCCAAGGCTCAATAGATTCCCTAGGCCTCTTCACTGACACCCAGATTCAGGGGGGTCTTGATCAGTCTCATGCTGGCTTCCCGGGCTAATGCCTGGGATTCAAGAGTTAACCTTTGTCTGGTCAGCTGTTGAATTCTAATTTTAATGCATGGTGGTCTGATAAAATGCATAGAGTTAGTCCATTTTTTTGTACCTGTTGAGGTTTGATATATTGTATGTGGTCAATTTTTGAGAAGGTTCCATGTGGTGGTGAGAAGAAGGTATATTCTTTTTTATTTGGATTGAATGTTCTATAGATGTCTGTTAATCCCAATTGGGTCATAATTTCTATTAGCCCTTTTGCTTTATTTATTTATTTATTTATTTATTCATTATATTTTATTTTCCAGTTTAAATTTAGACAAGAAACGAGGTTGCTTCACAAGTCAGTTCCAGGTCCCTCTCATTTTGCTTTATTGTTAAGTTTATTTCTGGTATTCCTGTCTAGTTGTGAGAGTGAGGTGTTGATGTCTCCTACTATAAGTGTGTGGTATTTTATATGTTATTTGTGTTTTAGTAATGCTTTTTTACAAATGTGGATGCCTTTGTATTTGGGGCATAGATGTTCAGAATTGAAACTTCATTTGGTGGATTTCTCCTGTGATGAGTATGTAATGACCTCCTTCATCTCTTTTGATTGATTTTATTTTAAATTCTAATTTGTTAGATATTAGGATTGCAACCCCACTTACATCTTGGGTCCATTTGATTGGAAAATCTTTTCCCAACCTTTAACTCTGAGGTAATGTCTTTCTTTGAGGCTGAGGTGTGTTTCTTGTATGCAGCAGAAGGATGGGTTCTGTCTTTGTATCCATTCTATTAGCCTGTGTCTTGCTATGGGCAAGTTAATTTCATTAATATTGAGGGATATTAATGACCATTGATTACTCATTGTTCTTTGATTTGGAATGGTTGTTGTTGTTGGAATTACGTGTGGAATTCTGCCCTTTTTTCTTTTGGCTATTGGTGAGGTGGGATTATCTAATGTCTATGTATTTCTGGTTATAGTAAACTTCCTTGGGTTGCAATTTTCCTTCCAGAACTTTCTGTAAGGCTGGGTTAGTGGATATATATTGCTTGTATCTAGCTTTGTCATGGAATATCTTGTTTTCTCCATCTATAGTGATTGAAAGCTTTGCTGGGTATAGTAGTCTGGGTTGGCATCCATGGTTTCTTAGTTTTGGTAGGATATCTATCCAGGACCTTCTGGCTTTCAGAGTTGCCATGGAGAAGTCAGCTGTAATTCTGATAGGTTTGCCTTTACATGTTACATGGCCTTTTTGTTTAGCTGCTCTTAATATTCTTTCTTCATTCTGTATATTTGGGGTCTTGATTATTATGTGGCAAGGGGACTTTTTTGTTGTCCACTCTGTTTGGTGTTCTGTAAGCTTCTTGTACTTCATTGGCATATCTTCCTTTATGTTGGGAGAGTCTTCACATATGATTTTTTGAATATATTTTCTGCCCCTTTTAGATGGTTTTCTTTACCTTCCTCTATACCTATTATTCTTAGGCTTGTTTTTTCATGGTGTCCCATATTTCCTGGATGTTTTGTGTTAGGGATTTGTGGGACTTAAGATATTCTTTGGTCGATGAATCAATTTCTCCTAGTGTATCTTCAACACCTGAGGTTCTCTCTGCCATCTCTTGTACTCTGTTGGTTATGCTTGTATCTGTAGTATCTGATGGTTTGCCCAGTTTTTCTATTTCCAGCCTTCCTTCAGATTGTGTTTTTTTTTTATTTTCTCTTTTTCAGTCTTCAACCCTTGCAGTGTTAGAATTTTTTCTTTCAATTTTTGCTTTGCCTTTTCATCCATTTGTTACATTTCTTGAATTTTTGGTTTGTTTTTTCTTCAATTTTTGTATGCTTTTTCTTCCATTCCTTGCCTTTTTTTGGTTTGTTTTTTTTCTTCCATTTCTTGCATTTTTTGATATCTTTTTTCTTCCATTTCTTTAAGAGATTTTCCTATAGTCTCTTTGAGGGCCTCTATCATTTTCATGAAGTTGTTTTTAAGGTCATTCTCTTCTGCTTCATTTGCATTGGAATGTTGGAGTCTTGCTGGTGTGGAGTCTCTAGAATCTGGCAGTGTCATATTTGTTTTTCTGTGTTTCATTGTATTGTCTCTTTTCCATCCCTACTAGTGGGTGCAGAAAGAGCCTTTTACTGGCCTGGTGGTTATGGGACCAGTGTTCCATTTCGGTTGGTGCAAGCAAGTTCAATACTCTGGTAGTTCTCCTCTTCCTGGTCCTAGTCCTGGTCCCCTGAGTGGAGAAGAACACCTGGAATCTGGGGTGCATAGGCTCCCACCAGAATGGGAGTCTCTGTGGCAGTCCCCAGGCACTGGAAGGCAGGCCCGGATCCCAGGGCCCAGTTTATCTGGTCCTGTTGGTAGAAAAGAAAATCAGGAATCCTGGGTGCCTAGGTTCTCACCAGGAGGGATGCTCTGTAGCAGTTCCCAGGTAGTGCCCAGGTGCTGGAAGGCAGAAAAGATTTTTTAAGAGAAAAACCTACTCTTAGCTCTTTATAAGTCAGCTAAATCTCACTCCATTGGAAGGTAATGCATCCAAGAATATTTAGTCAGTCAAAATTGTCCTTCATGGGGAACCGTACAATAAACTGAATGGGAAAGGAAGTAGGTTAAGGAGGAGCTGGGAGAGGATAAATATGATCAAAACTCATGAAGTTTTAAAAAGAGCTAATTGAAAAGTAGATTAATAATGATGTGGCTCTCAATATTGTGCTGCATTTTCCAAGCACATGCTAAATCATTAGCCTATGATTTTAGACAAAATTTGGCGCAAAGTGATTTAATAACAAGATACCAATATTTTACTATATGTGATAAGAATTAACATGGACATTGGTATTCCTCAGGACGTCCCTTCATCATATGACATTCAGTATATTCATCTTACTAGCTTTTGGTACTCCTTTTCTTTATCTCCATTCATATGTATTTACAAAAATTTTAATGAATTTATTTTATGGAAAGGTGTTGTTCTTGCCTTTTGCTCTAATTGCTTCACTAGCAATATGTCTTACGTGTGCTTCTTCTTCCTTTTCCTTCTCTTAGAGCATACTTGATATTTGCTGTCTTTGTATGTATCAAGTCTAAATCTTTTTCTTTAGACTAAAAGGGCAATCGTAGTGAGATATCCAACCCGCCCTTGCCAGTATTGTGGCCATTTGCTACAGGTGCAGATGTGACATACAGTGAGCTTTAGGTCTGGCAGGTAGCCCTCTGTTGTGGCCAGTTGTGTCACAGGGAGTAGCCTGTGAGGATCCTGAGAGCAGTAATCTGCAGTGGCCATCTGCTTCTTGTGTAAATGCCTTCTCCCCCAAATAAATTATATTTACCCTATATTTGAGTCAAGTTCCATGAATCATTATCAGTGCCTCTGCAGACAGGCTACTTAGGAAATGAAGAGCCATCTAATTTAGACATTGATAGTTTATTTGATATATAGCTTATTTACTTTGGATTGAATACTACATTATTGCCCTCATGTATACAACATCTACCCTCAAAGTAAGAAATTGTCTTACCATTAAACCTAAACTTAATGGTAACTATGTCAGACAAGGGCCAATGATAATGTCTGAAAGTCAGCAATTTATGTCTTGCTGTAACATGTGGTTGCCAGAGTAAAAGTGGCTATTGGAAACTTTGTATGTTCAGGCACCACTTTATGTAACTAAATTCCCATAATCATATCAAAGAAAGTTACAGACACATCTTTCTGTCTCTAACTGGATGTGATGGACTCCTTAATACATAAAGAATGTAGAAGCCATCTCTCCATCTCAATGACATTTATTAACATGTTTGTAAAAATTAAAATAATTATTACTAGATATGTTAGAGAGAAGAAGTCCCATAGAACAAACATTTGCTGCCAAATGAAAGGACAGATAATCAAACAAACTGAAGCTGATTGCACAAATTTCTTGATAGAAAAATCTCAACTGCAAATGACAAATTGAAAGCTTGTGATGGAGTCTGGGATTTACCAGCTCTACTGAGGTCTGGTTTGGTGGCTCTTACTGTAACCACAATACTTGGGAACATGAGGCAAGTGCAGCATTCAGTTTAAATGGTTCTAAAATAGCCTAAGCTACAGTGCAATCCACAACTAACAGACAGATAAATGATAGAAAAATGAGAGAAGGATAGAAGATAGATGATGAATAGATGAATACACACACACACATATGAGATGGATGGATTGATAATGAAGGGGTGAATAGATAGATGACAGATGGATAGATGATAAATGATACACACACACACACAGAGAGAGAGAGAGAGAGAGAGAGAGAGAGAGAGAGAAATTCAGAGGGTGATTTCAATAGGTTTCATGGTTTCACAAAGTTAATTTAGGGCAAGTTATATTGGACTTTTCATATTGAGAAAGTAGCCTTTTGGAATGGTGTCCAGAGAGCTTTTTTTTCTAACAAGTTTCTAGACCAGATATTTGGCAAAGACCCTGCTAAGTGAAATACCCAACACCAGGCCTGACTGCAATGGGCAGAATGAAAGGAGATTATACAATGTAAGGGAAAAATAGAAAACAATAGTAAAAAAGAATAGAGAGCATCATGAAAGAGCTCATTATGTTGGCTATATATGAGGTAGTCTGAATTTGGGAGACAGCTGTGTATCTTGGTCTATCTGGGGGGCCCCTGGGAGTAAGACAAGGATCTATTCCTGCTGCATGAGCTAGCTGTTTAAGCTAGCTGAGATGCCTTGGTCAGCCTTAATGCTTTGTCCTGCCTCAACTTAATGTGCCAGGCTTTGTTGACTCCCCATGGGAGGCCTTACTTTAGGGGAAGAGTAGATGGGGGTGGTGCTAGAGGGAGGCAAGGGGGCCTGGAGGGGAAGATGGGTGGGAGAACTGTGGTTGAAATATAAAATGAAACTAAAAAAAAATTTATTGTATGATGCTGCCAGTTTGTATTATGCATGATTCAGTTACTGGCGTTGTGCATAATTCTAAGGAAAAGTGTACCACAGAAAAATGTTAAGAAAATGTTTCACATTATGAACCTGTTTTAAAGGTTGCTAATGTATGAAGTTAAATCTTAAAATTATTTCTCATCATATTGATGCATGCACCAGTTTATTTTCTGTGAACAATACTATTATCATATAATATCATTTCATAAATGATATGAAATAACTCTTAATATGCCTTAGGCAGTTTGGAAGACAGACTGAAGAAATCACTGGAAAGATCAAGACTAATGCTTTAAGCAAAATGGGGACAAATGTAATCATCAGTTAGGAATGTAAATGATAAGACTATTTATTTAGGGCATATTTTATAATGTATAGCAGTAAGCATGAATCTTCTTGTATTAAATTCTTGTTGCATTGAAACTAAGAATTTCAAGGTTAATGAGAATTGCATTAAGATGCTTGTTTTCCATTATATTCTCTGTAACAAAAATGAAATCAAGTTAAAACTAATCAGAGATAGTGGGACTTTATATTAACATTGAAAAAGTACTAGGTTAATTTTTCTGCATGCTTTACTTTATACAATTTAGTATTCATAAAAGGAATTATATAAACATTGTGAAATTGCTCCTGTTTTATAGAGTCATATATACAAACATGAAATACCAGGCAACAACTTTTTTATCTTATTACATTCTCTCATGGAAAACTAGTGATAAAATGAATGTACACTAAAGCAGAGTTAATTGATCAGCTGGTATGACATGGTCTGAATTGTCCAGCTGTGGTTGGCTCATATGGGAAAGGCTGAGAACACAGTACCTGTTCAATTCACAATGCAAATTGTTTTAGTAGCCCTTATCTGATGTTGAAACTGGAGAAAATATGAAGGGCTAAAGGCATCCAATTCACATAGGAAGGCCAGAAAAGCAGGAACCTGGCATCATCACAAAAATGAAGCAAAGGTTGCATTTGCAGCAATAAGATAGGTGAATTTGCCAGCAAGCAGAGAAAAGCAAAGTTTCAATCTTAGACCTACTTTTTCTCGGCTTACACTAGCTGTGATTGTAGCTCAGTAGCAGAATATTTGCCTGGCATATGAGAGACACTGGGTACATTTAATAACATTGCCAAGAGGGAGAGAGAGAGGAAAAGAGAGGTAAATTAGATAATAATGATGAAGATAGATAGATGATAGAAATGTTGGAAAGAAAAGAGGGAGGGAGAAAAACAGAAAAAAAGAAAGAAACCATATCAATGCAGAAATATATTTATTTATCCAGGTTTAGTGGCACAATCCTACAAATTCAGTGCATGGGAGGTATAGTCTAGTAGATCAGAATTTCAAGGTTTCTTCAGTTATGTTGCAGATTCAAATACAGTTTAGGTTGATGGATAATATGACTTAATACTTTTCTATTTACGGTATTTTCTTCACTAATACTGTAGTAGATGATTTAATACAAAAATGAAAAAATTTAAAAATGAACTTTTCCTTATTTTTTGAGGAAAATAACATCAGTAATAAAAAGGTTTGAAATAATTTTGTATGAATTAAAAGATCAATAGTTTTTGATGATAAGAATAGTTTTAACTTCATTTATTGTATTTAATTTCACTTATTGTATTTACTTATTTACTCTCTCTCTCTCGTGTGTGTGTGTGTGTGTGTGTGTGTGTGTGTGTGTGTGTGTGTGTATGAGAATGTGCCTGTGGAATAGACAGTTAACTTGTTGAAGTATATTTTCTGCTTTCCAATATGTGGATCACAAGGTTGAAACTCAGGACATAGCACTTGGCAGAAAGCATGCTTACCAGCTGAACAATCTTATCAGTACAAGTTGAAACACATATGAACAAGGATTATATGTTTTATGTAACAATGGGTGGTTATTGAACACTGAAAACTACTTTTTAATACATATGATGATATTACACTTTGATTAGTGGGTGACATTGCATTCCTGAATGAATGAAAGTTTTCTGTCAAGATCTTTCAAACTATGAAATAAAAAGTGAGATGATGAAGTCTTATATGGTATATCTAATGAATAACTCATCTAGTCTCTGCTATGCTTATTCAAACCTGACATCATTTACTCTCTAGTAAACTAGACATACACTATTGCAATGCTTGAACTTTTGTTGTTTCCTCTTAATTTGTGGCTCACAAGCAGTTCAAGGAAATTGATTGTCTAGAAGGCATTAGCAATTGTATTTACTACTATGACTTTACTAGCTTAAACGAATAATAGTAATTAAGATCAAAGATCGATGATTCTCTTTTACAGCTGTAACATACAAGATTCATGTTGTTAGTATGCTTGTTATTTTAGGTTAATTTTACTGGCTAATTTTACAAGTTGAATCATAAAGATGCACACACATTATCCTTTACATCACATTATTACTACAACTAAACAGTATTGATGGTGATCCTTTTTGCTCCTGGTTTATACAATGTGACTTACTTGAAAAGCTCTTCATTTATTCTGTTAAAACTCTAAGATTAAAATATTACAATTAGCCTTTGTAATTACCAATTAGTTGTACCAATGGAGGTGAATGGGAATGGATATTTTTGAGATGTGTTTGAAGGTGTAGTGTAGACCTCTGTTATTCAGAACTCACCAACCATGCATAAGGCTCTGAGTTCTATTTGCAGTACTGTAAACATAAAAAGTAAAATTAAAACAATGACAATAATTAAGAAAAGCAACAAGTGATACAATGAATGTCTTATATAAGTTAAATTAAAAATAACAGGTGTAGCAAGAAAATAAGAAAAGACATACAGACTAAAGTTTGTTTTACATTAATATATGATTTTTGCTAGCTATTTATAAAACACAAATATCCTAAGGTACTCGAGGCTTTGCTTCTGTGTATTCTATGTTATGTAGAAGCTTTAGAAAAAAATCATTTTTTTAAGTTCGTTCAGCCAAAATGTATCAATTCCGATATCTTTGACATGTTTTACTTGAAAGTTTGAATAAAGAAATACAGCACATATAATACATTTACTTATATTATTTTGTATTTAAAAATACTCTCATACTCTTCTTGAAATTTTCATACACAGAATTTGAACCAAATGAACCCACACTTTCCTACCTTTTCCTAGTTTCATTTCAATTTCTAGGTCTTTCTATTTCTCATTCTTTACATCCATAGAGTATGGTTTGTATTGAGCTACTCTTAGGTTTGGTGTCAACCATGCACCATAGTTTATTCCAGAATGTAAGACTATGTCTAAAATCTTATTTAGGTGTTAACAAACAGAAATACAGTAAATATCCACACTGTTGTTATTTTGATTAAGATTAGAAATTAGAAAAAAGGCAAAAGAAAGTGTCGCAGGAAACAGGAACCTGGGACAGGAACCAGCATGATACAGCATGAGCCATAGAGAGTGTATTAATTATAGTTTATTATATTGAGACTGAAAGGGGGAGACAGACATGAGGGAGAGAGTAAGGTAAGGGAAGAGAAGATGAGAGAGCTTAAGTGGGCAGGGATCTGTCCTTTAAAGGGGTCCTTTGCACCTGCCTGTAGACTGATTCTCACGGAACTCTGGGCTGGCCAGAGTAATGCCTGGACCTTAACTTGACACCTGTGCTTACTATTCAAAAGAGGTGGGAGGTGTTAGGCATGACAGGTTCCTGATGACCCGGAGGTGTTGACCATCTCTGGGGGACCTGAGAAAGCTGGGGAGTTGCCATGTCCTGGGGTAGCTGGTTGCTGCATTACAGTCTAGGTTGTATGGAACTCTCTGGCACTTCTTTAGACCTGGCAAGTTGTTAGCAGAGTGGAGGACAAGGTTAAGTTTAGAAAATTTTTTTCTTCAGTTCTGGTATTTGAGAGGAAGATTATAAGATGAGGGAGGGATTCCTAAGGGGTCCCAAGATGAGAAAAGGCAATCCTGGGACCGGGAAAGAGCCTGAATAATATCTAGAGTGAATCTGACCTGTTTAGATGGGCCCAATTTGACTTCCTGGAACTTACAAGAATCCTTTGAGTTTGTGAAAACACATTAGTAGCATATTTATGTTAGAAGCAACTTGACTGAAAACATTAACATTTAAA
The DNA here is from genome assembly GCF_017639785.1 of Mesocricetus auratus. Classification (NCBI taxonomy): domain Eukaryota; kingdom Metazoa; phylum Chordata; class Mammalia; order Rodentia; family Cricetidae; genus Mesocricetus; species Mesocricetus auratus. The sequence continues at coordinate 62,095,854 of NW_024429190.1, forward strand.
CTGACATTTTTTTAGTATAATGAAAAGTACCTTAATTTTGACTTTGGAATTATGATCTTATAGTGGTATAGATGTTTTTTAGCACAATGAAAAGTACCTTAATCTTGACCTTGCAGTTATGATCATATAATGGTATAATTCTTTAGTACTCTGTTGGAGTTAGATTAGTAGCTTATTAGAACTTTATTGATAGTAAGACTATGAACAGTAACATAATGAATGAAAGAAATCTGGAACATATTTTATTCTTTTTAATGTATATATAGATAAATCTTAGAATACCTGTTCCAGAAATCTGTTTTGTGACAGTTAGAGCTTTGCCTTATATGTTTCTTTAAGCTGGCAAAGCTACCAGTCATCAAAAGCATCAGAGTTCTTGAGAAGGATAAAACTTTTACCTGAGCTAATGATCAAAGAAAAGTAACAGAGACTCACCAGCTGGCTGCACACACAGCCACCCCCAAGGTCCTCCATAGTTGTTGAGGGCAATGACTTCCTCCTTCTGCTGATAGTGAGACCTGTAGATTGGGGACTTTTTAGGAAGACTTCCTTACCATTGACCCAAGCAACATGGAGAAAGTCCATTCCATTGTCCTCTTGTCCACAGTCTGGAAAGACCTTTGTAGCAGTTGAGGTGAAGGGCAGGGTTGCACAGGGACCAGTGTTGCTACTTTGTTTCTTCAGTGCGCATCAATCTTCTTGGAGGGAACAGGGTAGTGTCAGCAGCAGGCCTGTCTCTCTGTTATAAAAAGCTTTTTAATAAAACATTTTAATGCCATGTTCCCTAGATCTGTGGGCATTACAGGACTGTCTGTCTGTCTAGTATATCTTATTAGACAAAATTTATCTTTAGTGACTTGTCTTTAAGCACATAGGTGACTAGAGAAAAATCTCCTTTTGTAATAGCCTTACCTATGTGAACAGCTTACAGAAGGACTGGGTCCTATAAATATCCTGTTAGTTTGAAATAGACCTTTATAACTTTAAACATTTACCATCACTTAAAGATATAACTATTTAGCCAGGCAGTGGTGGCGCACGCCTTTAGTCCCAGCACTCGGGAGGTAGAGGCAGGCAGATCTCTGTGAGTTCGAGGCCGGGCTGGACCGACAGCCTCCAAAACAATACAGAGAAACCCTGTCTCGTAAAACCAAAAAAAAAAAGATATAACAATTTAGAAATATTTCAAATTTAGTATAGTTGGATTTAAATTGTATATAAAGTTACCTTACATTCCTTAAACAGTGGCTACATGTACATTTGCATTTAGATACATTAAACATTAAACGGGAGTGGGTAAAAGTAAGAGGGAAGAACCAGAGTGTAATTTCTGATCAGCATGTTTTAGCAGACATACAGACTTAAAGAGACAGAATAGACTTAAACTGCCAGTGATACAAAAGCAGCTCCATCGCAGGTAGAACAGGGCGCCTTGGAAAGGTACACTATTCTATAAACAAGCCATGTGCAACAGGGCCAGGGAAAGACGAAATTACAGTCAAAAATAAAAGCACAAATGAATTTTATCTGTTAGTAGGGTTTGTGGAAGAAGTTGGCTAGACTGAGTGGGCATGCCTACAACTAGGTCACACAGTAAATATGGTCACATGAGCAAGATGGCAGTCTCCATAAGCACTTTTCGTTATTCTAGCAGAAGTGGCCTTTTTTTCTTCATGAGTGAGGCAGAAAGATGTGTGACCACCTTAGGTCTGAAAAACAAAAACCTGAGAGACCCCATGTGGGTCTGAAAATCAAATGTACCAGTCAGTACAAAACCCAAAAACTTAAAACCACATTCATGGGGAAAGAGTGAAAAACTCTGAGAGAGTCCCAAGCAAATACTAACCCAGGCCAGGCCATTGGAAGCAGCTGGCATCTGTATGGAGAAAATTATGGTAGAAGGGCAGCTGGATGAAAAAGAGGAATTTGACATTCCAAGCTGAATGAACAGGAGAGAGACAAAATCCAGGTGAAAGGCAGTTCCTGCTCCGAGATAGGTTTAACCACTGTAGGAAGTGGCAGGAAGCCTCTGTGATTGGCGGGAGTTTTAGCAAGTAGGGAAGGGAAAATTAAGACAAGTGAGAAAGAGTAGAGGCTGCATTTCCAACCATGGATCACTGGTAGAATGTAGCATGCCAAAAAGCGGGCACATTGTTTGATATGGGGGTACGAGGCAGCTTCTATGAGAGAGGCAGAGGATAAGACACAGAAGTCCAAAAGGGCCAAACTGTCAAAGGCTTATAGCCGAAACACACTGCTCAGCAAATGCGGTGATGGACCTCATCTATGGGAAGTTATTTCACCCGTGACTGAGGCTGAAGATGACTCAATGCGATCTCAGACCTCATCAGCCTGAGATTGCAACCAAGGGCAGAAAAGGCCCGAAAAACTATAGGACACAGATGTTTGAAAAGGCAGTGAAACCACGGAGGCTTGAAGCCAAAACACACCGCTAATTGAATGCGGTTATGGACCTCATCCGTGGGAAGTTATTTCCCATGGGTGGTGCCGAAGATGGCTCAGTACGATCTCAGGACGGCATCAAAAATGTTGCTATTTTGGTTAAGATTAGAAATTAGAAAAAAGGAAAAAGAAAGTGTCGCAGGAGACGGGAACTGGGGACAGGAACTGTCATGATACAGCATGAGCCATGGAGAGTGCATTAATTGTAGTTCATTATAGTGAGACTGAAAGGGGGAGGCAGACATGAAGGAGAGAGTAAGGGAAGATGACAGAGCTTAAATGGGCAGAGGTCTGTCCTTTAAAGGGGTCCTGTGCATCTGAGTGTAGACTGGAACTCTGGGCTGGCCAGAGAACTGCCTGAGTGAATCCTGCCAGGTAGCAGGGCAGGCTAGAGTAATGCCTGAAACTTTCACACACTGGATTTTGGAATCAACTAAATGAGTACAAATCACATCTTTATCATTTCTTTGGCCAGATATTGCTGAAAGCTGTTTCCTCATTTGTAAATGAGTAGATTCTAGTAAGATGTCATAATCAATTTCTGTTGTTATAACAGAAAGCATGAGATTAATTTATAAAAAAATAAGTTTATTAAGCTCACAATGTCTAAGACCATAAGTTGAAGACCAGATGGCTTTCCCGTGACAAAAAATGCAGAGGGATGAACAGGCCTGAGAAGAAGAGGCAACTGAAATAGCCTCACTTTGCAATAATCGGTGCTCTGAAAAACTACATTTATTTTTGACATGAGCTAGATACCATAGGTATTGAACAGCCCTTTACATTTTGTGAAGTCCCATAATTTCTCAAACCTGTCACACCAAGCATGAAATTTTGACATGAATTTTTGAAAGGAATAAACCAAAGCAAAACTTTAGCATAGATTTATGGTACTAGTTGAGTTAATTTGCAGTGTATTTAAACTGTCACCTCAAGAAATCACTCAAATAAATAGTAACTTTGTTTTTATTTTCTATGTATATATATATAAAATGATACAAGCTGAGGATTCTAAAATATAAAGGTATTCATCAAATGCATCCAAGACAAAAACTGATATTCAATATTGATAGAAACATGTTTTATAGTTTGATAACAAGTCAATTAAGTACATAGAAACCCATGACCCATGTTTATCAAAGTTATGTGTAAGCACAAAGGCATTTATTTAATACAAAGCTTCTTCATTTGATACAGTCCTACAAATCTGTATGATGCACAGAAATAATAGTTTTTTTTTTAATGAATAAAGCAATCAATTAACCCAGCATCCTTTGTTTCTTGTTGGCAGCTGCCACCTGTTTGGCAATCCTGTCCAGATCTCTCTGTCTCTGAAGTGTTAGCTTGTGGCCCCCATTTTGGTCCTTTTCCACCATTTTCAGCCACTCCAGGGCTTGGAGGACAGGGCAGGCCACACTCTTGGAGCCTCTGCTGAAATGGCTGGGCCTGACACGGTTTCTCTGCCATCCTCCATAGATCTTGGTCACGGAGCCAACCCAGGCACCACTGCGACTTACAGGTGCCCTGCTGTGAAAGCAGCTCGTGTGTAGAACCAGTTCTCATCATAGTGGGCAAGTTCTTTATGTTTGGCGGGCTTGACTGTGTCCACCCATTCAGGGACTTTCAGCTTCCCAGACTTTTTGAGGAACTCTGACGAACTCCTGCTGGTTAACATTTTTTACAATAACTCCAGGCATCCCTCTGCTGCACCTAACCCTTTGGGCTCCTGGAGGATCAGGCATGCCCAGGCCTGCAGCTCAAACATGGCCATGGCTTGATTCTAGGTGAACCACACCGCGCTGGGCTTCCTGCAGTCCCAGCATGAGCTGTTGGGGTCAGCCCAGCGCACAGCCAGACCCAGAGCCCTGGCTTCCAGAAGCAAAAATTTTATAATCAGATATTCTTAATATCTGAGCTCAATTATCTGATATAATCTTTTAGCTCTTTAAGAAATTTATATCTTTCCACGATCTCTCAAGAGCTACTTCAGTTCAATTTTATTTATTTTCTGTGAATGCTTTATGAAAGTAACCTTTCAAAACCCCAGGATATTATGGATACTAATAAATGAAGATGAAATACTGATAATGGATTTTTACCATGTAGTGAGTAACATTCCCAAACACCCTGGACTAGTTACAAGCACTGGTAAGGGCCGTATGATTGCTTGCTCAGATCTCAGACAAATCATTGAGGACTCCAATGACATGGAAATTAACTATGTTCTTATCTTTATACAAAGTGATTTCTCCTTGTATTTGTGACCATTAATTAGATAACTGAATACAAATTAGGCCATTTTCCCCAAAGAGGAAAGCTTACTTTCCCAATATTCAATAGCTGTTGACCACTGTGGTATTCAGGAATTGAACTGGACTTCCTACCAATTAGCAGTGTTTCTCTGTGGTAAAATATTCATTCACTCAATTAAACCAAAGTCAACGAGACACGGTCCATCTTGAAATCACAAAATCTAGGAGTCTTAAGGTATAAAAAAAATCTTAAAATATTCAAGGTTTATAAGTGACCAATTTTCAGAAAAGTTCATAGATATTGAATTATAATCTGCAGTCTCAGACATGTAAGTGGTATAGAGAAAATTTCTCTGCTGGAAAATAAAAATATAAATGTGTGAGTGTAGAGATGATAATAGATACTCTACTTGTGGTTTGTCAATCAGCCTGTTTGCTAGACTATTTATTTTTTTCATTTTCGGCATTAATTCCAACCTTCACCCTGATTTAAGCTCAAAAGACAAGTTTAATGTTATCTGTGGAGGAAAACAGAAGACCAAGGGTGAGAGGGCATGGCAGAATTCACTGTCCTAGCCTAGCAATAATATGCATCTGTTCTAGCATTCAAACACAAGGTCACTTGTGAAATGTGGGATGGGTAATTGCTACTAGGCTGCCAGGAGAAAAACACATCCACAGTGAAACTATGGAAATTGCAACTAATAGATAAATTCATGCAAATAGACCCATTACAGTAACAAATATAGTAAAATGGTTATAAGATTGAATACAGCCGGGCGTTGGTGGCGCAAGGAGGAAGGATTCACTCTTAACCACCTGAATATACTGTAGCCTGGAATGGTCTTTGTGTATAACCAAACTCATCTGTCTTCACAGCTTTATTTCTATCTTCCATCATTTTTTAAGTGTGTAAGAGAATAGGTATTGCTGGAACTTGTAACATTGTTTTGTTGATATTTGCAGCTACTTAAGGATCTGTTACCAGAATCCAGTTCTTAAACATCTCACAACAGATCATGCCTTCACCCTGAGGCCATGTCTCCAACACATGAACCCTTGGGAAAGATAACTTATATGCAGACAAAAAGTTCCTAAAAATTTAGGTAAACTAACCTTGATTTTGAAAATACACAGCTGTTGAGTGCGAATTCAAATTAGATCACCCTACTTCTAATCTTCACTGAGTATTCCCTAGTTAGGAAAAAATATGTTACTTATCAAGAATACTAGTTATTTGAATAACAGTTTTGACCCTTCAGTAAATGTACTACAAATAAAATACCATTTAATGATAGAACCAGATCATATATCTGGTCCCTCAGGGGATTTTTTTTCTTTCACAGTTATCTTAGGAGTACCCCTATATAGGATTTGTATGTATAATTTAGATATTTTCTTAGACAAATATGAAATTAATAATTCATGCTTGACATCAGAAGTAACTCTATTCTTTCAGGATATAGCATCAGAATTGCTGTGAAACATAACACCCACTGGCAAGTGGCACTGTCAGTGGAGGGGGACATGAGTACAGAAGTAAGTAAAAGAACACAGATAAGTGAGAAATTTCCAGAAATGTAATTAATTAAGTTAAAAAAAGGCAAAGGACCAACTGTACTGTAGATGATTTCTGTTATGAAAAGTTATGCAAAATTTTAAAAAATGGATTCTGCCAGAAACCATGAATAAATTTAATCAATAATCAGTAGGTTATTTCCAAAAACATTCTAAGAAATATAGTATGGGGTTAATTTTAAAGACCTAAGATTATCGATTAAATATGACATGACCATAGGCTCATGTGCGTGAACTCTTACTACAAATGTGATGGTGATATTTAAAGTCCTTTGGGGATGGAGCCTCATGGGAAAACTGGGCTATGTACAGAACTTGTGACTTTATACTTCTGATTCTCCCTCTGCTTTGTGTTTGCAATAGCATGCTTTGCTCAAGTGTTTCTTGGGAAATAGAAATATGAATGATTTAACTGAATACTTAATGGAAAATTTTATGAGTGTCTTAGTTTTCTTGATTCATTGCAGTAAATTTCAAGGAAAGCTAAATGAACTGAAAACAGAAATTCTCAATCGAAATGAAAATAAACTTAACGGTTTTGAATATTAACATCACAAATAGTACATCAAGTAAACCTTGATATTTCTTCTCTAACAGAGAATGCAAAATGTGTTTCAATTTAATACAGTTTGGATTGATTTTGATATACATTCTTGTAATCATATATATAGAAAATAAGTAGAGAAACAACCAGAACAAACAAAACTATCACATGAGATTAGGAGTTTGTACTTCTGTGTTCTCCTAAAGTTCCTTTTGATAGGACAAAATAGGATTCCCATTCCAAGGGTTTCAGACCTAAATTTGTTGCTTGAAATTACATATATTATATGCACACAAATATATTAATAATTATCATTTGAAATAGGCTATCAATATTTCATTTTTTGTATAGAACTTTTGAAAAGTTTTAGCTTAAAATGTGCCTCTAAATGCAATGTGTCTACATTTGTTTTAAACTAGTTTCAACTTTTTAATATATGCTTATTCAAAAATTACCAACAGAAACAACACAAGTGAAAGTATTTCATTTCTAGCTACAGTTTCCCCAAATATAGTTTTTTAGAAAGTAATACAACACTGCTCATTATCATAGCCAATTAATGTTTTTCTATTTCCTACCTTCACATATTTGTGTATACCTTAAAATTTTGTACAATTAATACTCAAGATTTATGATATTTTATTGTTTATAAATTAAGGAATATTTATAGAATGTAGTTTATAAGGATCAAAAAGGAAGTATAATTTTCCTTCACTTGTTTCAGATGAGAAGACTCAAATGTTGATCCACCAACCATTGAAATTTTATTGCTGTTCTTGTCAAACCCATTCCCATCACAACGAATCCATTCTTGGTTGATTTCTCATTCTTTGAGCAATTAACACAATTTATCAGATCATGAATATGCAACAAAAATAACCCTTGACAGATTTTCCTCCATCCTGGTTATGGAAGCAGGCTTCATTTTTCCATATGGCATTCCAACTGTTGGCACTATTGTCTTATTTCACTTGGCACTTGAGGCCCTATTACTGTACTCTGTTGCCTTTTCTTATCGTTGTGAATCAAATTAAGCATTTTTGCCATTATAAGCTGAAGCATTCAATAATTTAATTTTAAAAGTGACAAGAACTTTTTGGTTGTTTGATGTATTTTAAGCAGAGTGCTGAAATTAGATTTATAAGTAAACACAGTATAGAAGAATCATTTTGTGCTGTAAGGCATCAATTATGTGAATTTTTCCTATATATCCTCCTTCCTACAGGAAATTAGTAAAGGAAGATTTCAGGTCTGTGAATTCATTCTTGCCATTGTAGATATTTTGTTTTCTAACCACTAACCAGCCACAGAGACAGCATTTGTGTGTATCAGTATTGAAACAAAAATGATACTTGCTATGTGTACATTACCACTAAAGTAGAAGAAAAGATACAGAATAAAAAACTGAAACACTCCAAACTCCCTGTGTATTTGGAGTAGCAAATGTGAAGAATGTTTTACCTCTTTTATTATTATTAACTATTATTATCATTATAAATATGATTACTAAATTAGATAAATTATATTTATTTTCATCAGAGTTTGATCAAAAAGTGTTATAGCTTCATATAAATGTGTGAAAATTTTTAATATCAGTTGGAATAATGACTTTTTAGGTTTTTAAGGCTTTTCAAACAAATTAATTTGTAGAGATTATGTGTTATGTTGAGGTTTATAGATATTTTACAATTCTGTATTGTACTTTTTTGCTAAAATTTGAAAGTATGATAAAGAGAGCAACATGATAACATTGTAACATTCAGCAGTGAATGCTTCATCTTTGCTACTCCCTTCATCTGTGTTTTTAAATTAAGAATGAAAGAGATAGACAGTGTGCATTTACTACCTAGTATCCTAAGTCCATTTCTGCTTTTGTTTTAAGAATCTGAACTTAAACTTTTTATAATTTAAGTATTTTCTCCTGCATTTTAAACCTAAATGCTCACTGAGTATTTCATAAACATCTCATTCTTACAAGTTTAAACTTCCAATATAAATATAAAATAGAAGATAAGTAGTAGATAAAGAAAATTAACACATAATTTAAGATTCAAGATAGATTATTTGAGCAAATACAGAGTTTTGCTCTCTTATCTAAAAATATAGAACATATATTCATTTTACAAGTCTCCTAGTTATTTCATATATGATTGTTATGTTTGAATTTTAAGTATGAATTATTTAAAGTGAATTCCAAGAAATGAAGGAAAGATCAAAGGAAGAAATTCAGGGAACAATGGGGGAGAATTAAGAAAGGGATAGAGAGGATGTCTGAACTGACCTTCCCCTATAATAAGATTGATGAATACTCCAACTATCATCATAGAGTCCTAATCCAGTAATTGATGGAACAGACACAGAGATCCACAACCAAGAACCAGGCTGAGTTCCAGGAACTCAGGCGAAGAAAGGGAGGATGGAACACATAAGCAAGGAAGGTCAAGATCATGATGGAGAAACCTACAGACACAGATGAACCAAGCTTGTGGAAACTCAAGAACTCTAGACTTACAACATTGGAGACTCCAGGGGACCAAACTAGGCCCTCCATATGTGGGATCCAGTTGTGAAGCTTGGACTTTCAGAGGAGGCCCTGGCAATAGGACCACAATTCAAACCTGGTACATGAGGTAGCTTATGGAGGTCATTCCTTAGTGTGAAATGCCATGCTCAGTGACAGTAGGAGCATGATATAAGCCCCATACATGAGCTAGCTTGTCAGAGCCCATACTCTATGGTGGGATGCCATGATTAGCCTTAATGCATGGGAGAGGGCCGAGATCTGACCCAACCAATTGTGCCAAGCTCTGTTGACTCCTCATGGGAGGCCTTACCCATGAGAAGGAGTGTACTGGGAGTGGGCTAAAGAGGAATTGAAGGGGGATGGGAGGAGACAAGGGGGTATTGGAGGGAGAACTGTGGTTGTCATGTAAAATAAAAGAAAAAAGAAAAAAGAAAGGGTGTAAAAACAATGATGCAGCAAACCATTGACGTGAAGGCTCAGTGTTGTTAAAGTCTCACAGAAATTCCTTGGGCATTGATCCATGTGTCTACTTCCTTATTGTGAGAATAGGGCACCTGAATATTTCTGACAGAATCTGGCTGTGGTTCACTAAAGTAAAATTACAAGCATTGCTCTCTTCCTCTTAATTCCCAGTCTCATTTGAAACTTAAGTACACTTGCAATAAAGTGAGACAAATCCCTATTATCCCATGAAAACATGGATAATGTTACAACACATTTCCTACCAATGGAGAAAAAATTTTATTACTTAACACTGAAGTGCTGAAACCATTAGTATACCCTTTTAGACTTAAAATAAAATGTGTGTGTTATGTGCCTGCAATTCCCAGGGGGGATTACAAATGGTGTCATAATGCACTGTAGACCCATTAGTAGCAGCATGCTATTCAACCACAGGTTTTGCTAATAGTTAAAGTGAAATAACATTGTATATGTATACGTTTTTACTTAAAAGAAAGAGACAGATAATGAAAGAGAAAAGGTGAAAAAAGAAAGGAAAAAGTTTAAAACAAAATAAAAGAGAAGGGAAAGGAAAGAAAAAATTCTCTCTCCATATTCAAATGCATATTCAACTTAAAATTTTGTTTCTGGCAATTCAAGTATGATACATAAAGAGGAAAATGAACAAATACAACATAGTCCAGTATTTTAAAAGTCTTTTATAATGCAAGAATTAATAAAAAATCAAAGTCCATGTGAGCTTATTCAACATATCACTCTCTGAAATAACAAATGAGAGTTGAAATATTTTAAAATTGGGGCATATAACCCAATTTGGGATAAATATATCAAGACATGCTTAACCCTGCTTATATAAATCCAGTACAGAAAATGCTAATTGGCTTTTCAGAGTGACTTACAACATCACCTTCAACAAAATTCTTGTAATTACTGTAACAATAGGTGAGTGGCATCTTGATAGTTATGAAAGACAAACCTGCCCATCTGGAAAAAGAGAAAACAAAATATGGCATATCTTTTCAGTGAAGTAACTTATAGCAAGTGTTTTCCATTTTTTAAAATTCTGCTTTCAAAGGTTAGATGGTGAATAAGTAATGGCCTACATACTTAAAATGTATCACATGAAGCCCAAACATGCCTCCCTTTGATGACTAATATGACAGACAGGATAGAGAGGACAGTTGTTGGAGAAAACTGTGCCTCACTAACCTTATTTTATTCATTTATAATAATAATAATAATAATAAGCACTATTATTATTATTATTATTATTATTATTATTGTGTGTGTGTGTGTGTAGAACCCAGAATTTTCCAAGAAATATAGTACCATTCTCAGCTACTGATTAGTGTCCTAAGGCCACTGCTCTCCATTAGCAGTGTGGGTTTTTTTTCTTGTAGAGCCATGCTGGGAGTGGTAATTCTGATCATTATTTTCCCAAGAAAATATAGGCATATGTTCACTCATTCTGCCATGTTGCACTTAAGTGATTAAAAATTCATGTTCCAAGTAAGAAGCTGTTAAGTAGCTAATTATTTATTCTGTTTACAAGATATGCCCCAACTGAATAGGAAAATGATGCTGGGAAAGAAGAAAGCACTAACTATATTTAGGGTTGGAGGGCAACCTATGTCCTTATGAATATACTGTCCTGCAACTCAAATTGATGGGCTGGCATAAACACACAAACCACCCATTAAATAAATGGAGTGTTCATTTTTGAGAAATATGGAAGGTCTTTTATCTCTTGACAATACTACAAGAAAAAATATATTTGAAATTCATTGTCAGAGAAACTCGATTCATTATGTATTCCAAACTAGCTTGTTGAATGGAAGGACATTTAAATAAAATTGAATGCATATCATAGTAATGAGTTTTCAAAAGAATAATTTGGGGAATCCAATAAAAATAACAGGATAGAGACTAATAAACATATTTTAAATATAATGTGCATACTGAACTGCTAAAAATAAATCTAAAAGGGTATTAAACATTCTGCCTAAAAACTGCTAATGAAAGGCATTTTATAAAGGCCTCAAATTAGTAAGATGGATATGTATTTATGTTCTCCAAAGAAAATCAGTAACACTTTCAATTGTCTTATTATTCTTATGATTTGCATGAAGATCACATAAACTATAGAGATGATGGTGACAGAGAATGCTGAGGAGTATGCATGCATATATTGTGAGAAAGCTGTCAGTAGGTTTTCATAAATCTGTTCTACAGGACAAATGGTTTCAGTACCAACAGAAGCAGGAAGGGGGTCTGGGACTGTGACGACTCTCAGTAGTAGTGTGTTAAGGCTTCAGTTACAAACTTCTGTTAGTAACTGAAGGTCACTCAAGATTTTGGCAACTAGAAAGTAGATATGTGTTTAAGATAGTCACCAATGTCTGGTAAATAGTTCCCTATCAATTAAATAAGTATATGTTATTAACATGATATAATTAAAGATCACATAACATTTACATAGAAAATATAACTATATTCTAGTATGATCATCTGCTGTATTTTGGTAATTTAAGATAAAGCATGCTGTATTTTTTGGATCAAGAGAATGAAACAGAATAAACTTAATCACAAATAATTTTCCTTTATAGATTATAAGATTGTTAATATTTTAATTCGAATAAAGCAAGAAATGAGAAAGGAGCTACTGATCATAGATGCAGAAGAAAAGTGCTGATTTAGGCCCCTGTGACAATGGAGTTAATATATGCCAATTCTGTTGAGTATTTCATGTTTTAACCAGTATTTATTAAAACCACTAGGCTATTTCAAAGTAAAATGTAATGGACTTTTAAAAATCATAACTGCAAATGTTTTGTGCATTTATTTTAATTATTGATAACTTCTGCTCCATTCTTTTTATATTTGCACAATTCTGAGAATACATTTTAACTTTTTCTCTTGACAGGCTTGAATTCATGAAACATCTATTGGAACAGTGGTGGGATATTTATCTTGCATTAATGTGTATTTTATCTTGTCATTTGTTCATTTATCCAACCTGTAAAATTGTTAATCAGGATTATGTTTAGATAAATGTATAGCCAATGAATTATCAAAATAATTATCTCAATGTTATGGAGCACAATACTATTAAGATTCTTCATTAACTACTTAGAGCAGCAGCTGAAACAACAAGTCATCTAGAATAATTCATAATGTAGTACACAGTTTTCTGTAATTGGAACAAATACCTGAACTAGGTCAATCCATGAGCAGAAAAGTTTTGTTTCTGTTAATAGTTTCAGAAGTTTCAGGTCTATTCACTTGGTCATTTTGCTTTGCTCTTGTACTAGTACTGAGTAGGAGAACACAGCAATAGTGTGGCATGCTTGTTGACTCATGATACCTAGGAAACAAAGAGGGAAAGGGGTAGTAAGTATTTCTCTTACATGCAATGACCAACTTCCTAACTGTTCTGATCTACTAAAAACTCCTGACTTTATACTTGGTAGTATATGCTATGGTCTTAGAAACATGGAAACTATAACCTCTTTACACAATTTGTAACTACAGTTGTAAAGTTTTATTGGATTATAAGCCTAGGGACTCAACTAGTGTTAGTGAAAAATAACTTATAGGCACACCACTCGGGTCTGGTCCAATCTGCTTTGAAGGGTTGTTGGTGATTTAGTATAGCCAAGAAGAGGCCACTTTGTTATTTTAAAGAATGATTTGAGTTACTTTGATGTTGATTACTATATGAATCAAAGCACACATTTTAACATATAAGAAACAAATTATTTATGTTCATTTAATTTTAACACAAGAAAGCTTATAAATATGGTTATTACTCATATATGTATAACTTTAGATATATCTACAATTTCTATATGAAAATTGCATAAAGCAGCTTACAGTAGAGACGAAATGTAATTGGAAATGTATAGATCCTGAAAATAATCTCTGGGAAATTTCCCAATATTCAAATATTCAGAATTATATTAGGTTTGCTACTCAAACTGGAAGACCTTTATGTTACAAATGTGCTTAGACATGCATCATATATAATTATAGCTACCCGGAACACCATTCTGTAATAATCGAATACCATGCTAGGGAAGAGACAGAATTATTTTTACTTCTGCACTTTTAAAAATGTGCAACTTACAATTTAAAACTACACATTATGTAGTAAAAAACATTAAATCTTACAATTTGAAAGTTATTATTGCTGAAATAATCAAAAGATAATGTGACAATATAGGAAGAAAGTGTTACACAATTGTGCCATCAGACTAACTAAAAGAGAATTTTTCTAGACTTTAAGTGTATTTTCAGAGTTTATGAGGAAAGAGAAGTAGCCACTTCTATGAGACTGACAGCAAAGGGAACACAGCTTGATGACAAGAGCTCTTCGAAAACGAGAAGTGTAATGCTCTAATTTGACCATTCCTTCCTGAAATTGAGTAATTGTCATTTTAACCACTGACTTCAAATATTTTCCTATAATTTTAAAACATACTTTTCTTGAAATAAATGAACCATTATCAATAATTTGTGAGGCATTGTTTTATCTTGTAGTTAGTTTTTATTTAATGTGTCCTTTATGGTAGGAAACAAGGAGATAACATGAGTTCAGTGAGGAAGGAATGATGCTTAAGAAATTCCAGAGAAGGAACTGATGAGTAGCCTTCAGGGGTTAACAATGAATTATTTTTATGCAGCAATGGTTTATGTCTTCTATAGCAGAACTTGTATGGCCACATCTGGGTATGGAAAGGGTCCTGATCCAAGTCGTTTCCCTCAGTATGATAATTACTGTCATTCTCTTCCTGTTACCAAATTCCATAATTCCTCTAAACATCCTAGAAGCAACTATTCCTTGTGGAATAGCACTACAAAATGTTTTAGGATATTTGCTCATGCTTATTTTTAACTTACAAATGTAAGAAGAGTCATAGAGATTTGTTGTTAAAATGGTGAGGGTTATTGTTTTCAAGGTAGACTTTTTTTTAGGGAGAAAACTGCTGTGTCTACATAATCTACAGATAGAAAACTCTACTCAGCCACACCCTACTGTTTTCCAGACTTCCCAAGTCTTCTCAGAACACTTCTACCTTTTAAAATATTTTAATTTTAATTCACAGTTTCCAAATTGTCATAAAGAAAGTTTACTTATTGAATTGAATGAAAGCATGGAAAATCAAAGCAAAAACTACAAATCAAGTTGACAAGTGATTGAAAGGCATAGTCATATTTATTCATGCTTCTTTATTATCATATAAAATACATCAATGTAGTAGGAAAATAAAATACCAATCGTTTTTTATATCACTCAACTTGGAAAAAAGACAGATTAAAAGTAACTAATTATTAAAATCATACTCAGAAGTAAAGATATGTAAAACATGCTCATTTTACAATTATTCTGTGAGGGAGACTATGTAATCACTCAACAAAAAAAAACCTTGTGGAACTCAGAAACTGTTTCAGACTTTGCTGACTCCCCATGGGAGGCCTTACCATTACTGACAAGCAGATGGGGGTTGGTTGGGGGGAAGGTGGTGGGGTAGCAGAAGGAGGAGAGGTAGGGGGAACTGTGGTTGTTATGTAAAGTGAAAAATTTTTAAATAAATACAAAAATAAAAAAGCTATTTTAACTTCTTACAATGCATTGTTTGTTCCTTCGCTCTCAGAATTTGTGTCATATGCTTTTGAACATTCTCAATGGTAAATCCATATTCACTGAAAATGAGTTAGTTGTTATAAATACCAAATGATTGAAAATTAGATTCAATGAATATATTTAAATATAACACCACAGGATCATATGATCACTGAAAAATATTTTAATCAGATTTTTAAAGGCACCTGAAAGTAATTTATTAAGAACTTTCTCTCACCATCAAAAGAGAATATATTAAAGAAGAGCATTAAACAATCAAGTATGTGGCTTTTAGATGTGCTTGCTTTGAAATAGCATTCTAGTATCAAGTTTTGCCTATCCTGTGTCTTTTATTTTTCCATACAAAATTGAATATTATTCTCTCAAGATCTGTAAAGAATTGTGCTGGTATTTTAATGGTGATTGCATTGAATCTGTAGATTGCTTTTGGCAGGATTGCCATTTTTACTACATTGATCCTACATATCCAAGGGCGTGGGAGATCTTTCCATGAGGGGTTCTTTAATTTTTTTCTTTAAAGACTCAAAGTTCTTGCGATACAGGTCTTTCACTTGTTTGATTAGCACTAGCCCAAGGTATTTTATGTTGTTTTTGGCAATTGTAAATGGTGATGTTTCTCTGATTTCTTCCTCAGCCCTTTTATCATCTATATATAGTAGGGCTACTGATTTTCTTGAGTTGATCTTGTAGCCTGCCACTCTGCTGAAGGTGTTAATCAGCTGTAAGAGTTCCCTGGTAGAGTTCTTTAGGTCATTTATGTAAACTATCATATCATCTGAAAATAGTGAAAGTTTGACCTCTTCCTTTCCAATTTGTATCTACTTGATCTCATTTTGTTTTAATATGGCTCTGGCTAGAACTTCAAGTACGATATTGAAAAGGTGTGGAGAGAGTGGACAGCCTTGTCTTGTACCTGATTTTAGAGGAATTGCGTTATGTTTCTGTTCATTTAGTTTGATGTTGGCTGTTGGTTTGCTGTATATAGCTTTTATTATGTTTAGGTATGTTCCTGTTATCCCAGATCTCTCAAAGACCTTTATCATGAAGGGGTGTTGGATTTTGTCAAAGGCTTTTTCAGCATCTAGTGAGATAATCATGTGATTTTTTTTCAGCTTGTTTATATGGTGGATTAC
Source organism: Mesocricetus auratus (assembly GCF_017639785.1). NCBI lineage: Eukaryota > Metazoa > Chordata > Mammalia > Rodentia > Cricetidae > Mesocricetus > Mesocricetus auratus. The sequence continues at coordinate 62,112,454 of NW_024429190.1, forward strand.
ATTGATGGATTTTCATATGATGAACCATCCCTGTATCCCTGGGATGAAACCTACCTGATCGTGGTGAATGATTGTTTTGATGTATTCTTGGATCTGATTGGCCAGTATTTTATTGGGTGTTTTTGCATCAATGTTCATGAGGGATATTGGTCTGATGTTCCCTTTCTTAGTTGTGTCTTTGTGTGTCTTGGGGATCAAGGTTATTGAAGCCTCATAGAAAGAGTTTGGCAAAGACCCTTCTGCTTCTATTGCGGGAATACTTTGTGAAGTATTGGTAATAAGCTGTTCTTTGAATTTCTGGTAGAATTCTGCACTGAGGCCATCTAGACCTGGGCTTTATTTGGTTGGGAGACTTTTGATGACTGCTTCTATTTCCATAGGAGTTGTAGGTCTATTTAAATTGCTTACTATTCTTGATTTAATTTTGGCAAGTGATAGCTGTCCAGGAAGTCATCCATTCCCTTTAAAGTTTTGAATTTTGTAGAGTACAGGTTTTCAAAATATGACATGATGATCTTCTGAATTTCCTGAGAGTCCGTTGTTATGTCGCCCTTTTCATTTCTGATTTTGTTAATTTGTATGTTCACACTCTGCTGTTTGGTAAGTCTGGACAAAAGTTTGTCTATTTTGTTGATTTTCTCAAAGAACCAACTCTTCATTGCATTGATTCTTTTATTATTTTTCTAGTTTCTACTTTACAGATTTCAGCCCTCAGTTTGATTATTTCCTGGCATCTATTCCTGCTGGGGGATTTTGCTTTTTTGTGTTCTAAAGCCATCAGCAGTGCTGTTAATTCTCTAGTATAACTGTTCTCCAGTTTCTTCATTTGGTCACTTAGTACTATGAACTTCCCCTATAGCACTGCTTTCAAAGTATCTCATGGGTTTGGGTAGGTTGTGTCTTCATTATCATTGAATTCTAGGAAGTCTTTAATTTCTTTTTTTTTATTATTTCTTCTTTGACCCAGGAATGGTGTAGTTGTACATTTTTCAGTTTCCGTGAGTTTGTAAGGTTTCTGAAATTTGTGTTGTTGTTGAATTCTAATTTTAATGCATAGTGGTCTGATAAGATGCTTGGAGTTTTTCCAATTTTTTTGTAGCTGCTGAGATTTGATATGTTGCCAAGTATGTGGTCGATTTTTGAGAAGGTTCCATGTGGTGGTGAGAAGAAGGTATATTCTTTTTTATGCTGATGGATTGTTCTATAGATATCTGTTAATCCCAATTGGGTCATTACTTCTATTGACCCTTTGCTTCTTTGTTGAGTTTCTGTGTGGTATTCTTGTCTAGTGGTGAGAGTGGGGTGTTCAAATCTCCCACTATAAGTGTGTGGGGCGTCATATGTGATTTGAGTTTTAGTAATGTTTCTTTTACGAACATGGATGCCTTTGTATTTGGGCATTGATGTTCTGAATTGAAACTTCATCTTGGTGGATTTCACCTGTAATGACCTCCTTCATCTCTTTTGATTGATTTTATTTTAAAATCTCACTTGTTAGAAATTAGGATTGCTACCCCTGCTTGTTTCTTGGGTCCTTTTGATTGGAAAATATTTTCCCAATCTTTAACTCTCAGGTAATCTCTGTCTTTGAGGGTGAGGTATGTTTCTTGTATGCAGCAGGAGGGCGGTGTCACATTTGTTTTTCTGTTGCTGAGTTTGTTTTTTTATTGTCTCTTTCCCATCTCTTCTTCTAGTGGGTACAGAAAGATCCCCTTAGTGGTCTGGTGGTTAGGGGACCAGAGTTCCCTTTCGGTGGGTGGATTCAAGTCCAATAATGTGGTAGTTTTTCTCTTTCTCATCCTAGTTCTGGTCCCATGGGTGGAGAAGCATCCCAGGAATCTGGGGTGAGTCATCTCCCACCTGTTCCCCTGGTCCCGTAGGTGTAAGAGAAGACCTGAAATCTGGGGTGCTTTGCTCCAGCAGGGATGGGAAGCTCTGTGGCAGTCCCCAGGCAATCCTCAGGCACTGGAGTCAAGAGGACAGTTTTATATAACAATGTATTTTCATTTAATATGTATCTCCAAACGTCCCTATCTTTCCTGTTCCAACATTTCCCACTCATTAGTCATTTATTTTCTTCTAGTTTCAAATCCACTTAAATATTACATATACATGTACATATATATATATATATATATGTACAATATCAGTGATGGTAAATGAGAGAAAACACATTTGCCTTAAACTGGTTTACTGCACATCATATGATTACCACAAGATACATCCATCTGCAAATGACATACATCTAATCTTCTTAATGTTTAAAAAATTTAGCCTCTCTCTATATATACACACATATGTCTTTACATGTGTGTATATTTCTATCACATGTCTCATCCATATCTCTGTTCTTAGCACAGAACGTGTTTCTGTAATTTAATTACTGATCACAATGTCATCATAATCATTGATATGCCAGTATCTGTGAGAAAATTTTGATCCATACTTCTTTTGGTAGATACCTAGGAGCTACTTTTAGTAGTTTGAGAAACTTCTATAATGATTACCTTAGTGTAGTCATTATTGGGTTCTGAAAAAAGAAGTAAGAAATCAAAATTTCTTCCTGCAAACAGCTTTTAATTATGCTAGCAGCTTGGCCAAACATCTGTTAGAATAAAAAATGCTTTATTATGTGATTTTTGCTTTCTTGTCTCCCATACATGGGAAAATATAATTTTATTTGCTACTTTTAATAAAAAGCATAGTCTGGGATTTTAATATGAGGGGAAATGAGGGAAAAGTTGCAAGAGAGCTGTCTTGTACACTCAAGAACACAAATCTGCCCAATAAGTTGGTTTTCTTAGGAGTACCCATCATGTTCCCCTGTTTAATGTTCTGATAAATGTTTTTGTTATTGTTTTTGGTTTATATTTCCTTTACCAAGTCCTTAATTAAGTTGCCAATTGAATGTGTAGACTATGAAGAACAGGATACATCAGTCTCATAATATAAATATCATGACAACACGTTCTTGATTACATATTTTCTTTTGTAACTGACTTAATATAGTTTTGTTTGGTTTATTAGAATATCCACATGCACAAAATTTCATTAGAAGTTTTGCCAGTAAAAGGCTATATTATTTGATAGAATTTTAAATAAGGGAATCAAAATTAGGAAAGTGTGAAATATATGATAATCACAACACTTTTGCCCATTATATATTAGCTTTATTTTATCGTACTTTGATTATAAGTAGAGATGTTCTTAAGGAACAAACTATAGTGAATATCTTTTCTAGGATAGTCTCAGTTGTACAATAGAGGCAATAGTATCATTGGATTAACTACAACTTGTCTAATTTACTTAGACTCTATAATTAGGAGGGCATTCCTGGTGTAACTAAGTCTAGCCAATAACCCATAGCTAGAGAGGTCAAAGACCCTAGAAAAGTACATTGTATGCTTATTTCCCTAACCTAACATAATTTATAGCTTATTATAAGTGTAATCCTCATGAATTGTCAAAGAAGCCTTTTTTCACAAAGGCTGAGACAATCACAAAATTACATCACTGGTCAAGTGAAAAGAGTGGGTAAAAAGTGGTGGTAGGGCTCCTAGTGTTGACTGCTGTATTTGACAGGCAAAATATACTCTTGAGGCTCAGTGAACATCATGCAAGAGGAGTTGCACAAACTAAAATAGACAAAGGACTCTTGCTTGGAATTACTGACTTCCAGACATAACAGGGATACGTATCTGTGAAATCCTATCATAGTTGCACAAATAGACTTGCATAATGACAACCTCAGTAGGCTCACCAACTTGGGTAGGAGAAGTTTCATAAGGCCCCATGCCTAGATGAAGAACTACAGGAAATCAATGGCTGTTGAAAGAGAAAGAATTGGTATTCTCCAGAAAAGAATTCCGATAAAAAAAAGTGTGCTCTGGTAGAGTAAAGCATAGAAATACAGTAAATACATTACTCACTTATGAGGTTCTCTATAAATAAAAATCTAAACTAACATAAAAGTAGAAAGGTAAAATGTCCCTGCTGGTTGTTATTCAAAAGCATGCTGACTTACAAAATCACTATGAATTTAAGAAAAAGTAATAGGTACCATTCTAAGACTGCTCCTCTGAAGGCAAAGAAACAAAAATTGAAAAAAAGGCTTATTTCAGATAGCAAGAAATTTGGAAAGATTAAATTGAATTCCAAATACAGAACTATATCTCTCTTAGGACGATGATGACCGTGATCAAGGCCTACTGTTTCTCTCTAATGCTAAAATGAATTGCTCAAACTGTTCACGATGTTGCACTTAGTTCCAGGTAATGGTGATTTAAATGATTCCAAACTACTATTCATTATGCAGTGCTAAAATGGTGAGTGCTGAATCTGTGAGGGTGGATGTGATGATGGTTGAAGAATTTTCCTCAAGTGTACATAACTTGATCACTGATGAAACCTGCTTACCAGAGAAAAGCTTGAATGTGGATGAATCATCTTTGTTCTAATAAAAAGTTGCATGAATGAACTTTTTCTTACAGGTAGGTTGAGTCACTACATGTCTTACTTATTTTAAATAATAATAATTTGAATTGAGCACTATTTTTGCCATGACACATAGAAACAGAGTATTGCATGATCTAGTGAGAACTTTGGTTTCTTCAAGTTTACTCATAATTATATGCCTCTAGTATATCACAGTGACAATGCAGACTTCTAGACTAATTCCATTTTTCCTGAGATGCTTTCATGAATTATAATGTCAGTAATATAAGAAGAACTGTTAGCAGGCCCCAATCTTCGGTGAGCCCAGCTTCAGGTGAGATTGGGTCTCCGGCAAGGATAACCCCCATCCCCTGCACAACACCCATCCCCTCAATCTTACTGGGCTGCTCCTGGCATCAAGAAGACCTGCCCACCCAGGAAAGACATCAGCCCTTCCAGGCCCCAAACTCTGGCGAGCCCAGCTTCAGCTTAAGCTTCAGTGTCAGCATCCCCAGCTTCAGCGTAAGGAAGAAAGGAGACCAGTGGAGACAGAAAGACCCCACCAGCACCCACTGGAAGAAGAGATGGGAAGAAGACAGAATAAGAGCTCACTCAGCAATAGAAAGACCAACATGATTCCACCAGAATCTAGGGAACCAATACCAGCAAGACCTGAAAAGCACTACATAGACGAAGCAGAGGAGACAGACCTTAAAAATTATTTTATGAAGATGATAGAAACCCTCAAAGAAGAAACAAGGAAATCCCTTAAAGAAATAGAAGAAAAAACAAACAAAAATCCATGAAATGGGGGAAAATTCAAGAAATAAACAAATATCTCAAAGAATCTAAAGAGCATCAAGAAAAAACAACCAAACAAATGAAGGAAACAACTCAAACAGTTGAAGGATTGAAAGCTGAAATGGAAACGACAAAGAAAACACAGAATGAGGGATGCTGTAAATAGAAAAGCTGGGTAAAAGTTCAGGAACTACAGATGCAAGTATCACCAATAGAATACAAAAGATAGAAGAGAGAATCTAAGGTGCTGAAGACTCATTACAGGATATAGAGTCGTCAAGCAAAGAAAATCTCAAAACCAGCAAATCCTTAACAGAAAATATCCAGGAAATATGGGACACCGTGAAGAAGCCAAACCTGAGAATAATACGTGTTGGGGGAAGTCCTGTGCATTTGTCAATAAAGTACTGTTGAGCCTATAGGAGGGACTAGGACTCCAGGAGGATTCTGGGAAGGAGAAACACAAGAGAGTCGAGATGTAATGCCATTGGGATAGGAAGCCCGGAAACCTCTCCGGTAAGCGACATACTTAGATTAACAATTATGGGGTAATTACTTAAGTCAGAGCTAGCCAGTAAGAAACAAGCAAGGCCAACAGCTTCATAATTAATATAGCCTCCTGTGTGTTTATTTGGGACTGATGCGGATCTGGAACCAGGCGGGCAGGAAGGCTCCTCTCAAGGAAAGCTTCTCTTAACAAATACGTATAGAAGAAGGTGAAGACATACAACTCAAAGGTACAGAAAACATATTCAACAAAATCATAGAAGAAAACTTCCCTAACCTAAAGAAAGATATGCCGATGAAAATACAAGAATCTTACAGAACACCAAATAGGCTGGACCAGAAAAAGAAGTCACCTCACCACATAATAATCAAAACATCAAACCTACAGAATAAAGAGAAAATATTAAGAGCAGCTAAAGAAAAAGGCCAAGTAACATACAAAGGCAGACCTATCTGAATTACACATGACTTCTCAATGGAAACGATGAAAGCCAGAAGATCCTGTATAGATGTTCTACAAACGCTAAGGGAACAAGGATGCCAGTCCAGACTACTTTATCCAGCAAAGCTTTAATTTACCATAGATGGAGAAAAAAAATATTCCATGACAAAGCCAGATTTAAACAATACATATCCATGAATCCAGCTCTACAGAAAGTGCTAGAAAGAAAACCTAGATCCAAGGAAGAAAACTACACTCACAAAGACACAGGCAATATATAATCCCACTTTAAAAAACACCAAAAATAAAGTTGGAGGAGAAACTACACAAAATTACTTCACGAACAATAAATCAAGCACAAACAGGAATCATCAATCAATGGTCATTAATATCCCCCAATGTTAATGGCATCAACTTGCCTATAAAAAGACACAGACTAGCAGAATGGATACGAAGACAGAACCCTTCCTTCTGCTGCATATAAGAAACACATCTCAACATCAAAGACAGACATTATCTCAGAGTAAAGGGTTGGGAAAAGATATTCCAATCAAACGGTCCCAAGAAACAAGCGGGTGTAGCAATCCTAATATCTAACAAAATAGACTTCAAATTAAAATCAATCAAAAGAGATGAAGAAGGCCGGGCGGTGGTGGCACACGCCTTTAATCCCAGCACTCGGGAGGCAGAGGCAGGCGGATCTCTGTGAGTTCGAGGCCGGGCTGGACCGATAGCCTTCGAAACAATACAGAGAAACCCTGTCACGTAAAAACCAAAAAAAAAAAAAAAAAAAAAAAAAAGAGATGAAGAAGGACACTTCATATTCATCAAAGGATAGGTCCATCAAGACAAGATGAAGTCTCAATTTTAAACATCTGTGCCCCAAATATAAAGGCAACTACATTCGTGAAAGAAACATTACTAAAGCTCAAAATGCCCATACAATCTCACATACTAATAGTAGGAGATTTCAACACTCCGTTCTCACCTCTAGACAGGACCTCCAGACAGAAACTTAACAAAGAAACAAAAGAAATAATAAATGTTATGATCCAACTGGGTTTAGCAGACATCTATAGAACATTCCACCCAAACATAAAGGGATATACCTTCTTCTTGGCGCCATATGGAACCTTGTCTAAAATAGACCACATAATAGGAAACATAGCAAATCTCCACAGATACAAAAATATTGAAATAACCCCCTGTATCTTATCAGACCACCATGCATTAAAATTAGAATTCAACAATAATATAAATCGCAGAAACCCTACAAACTCATGGAAATTGAACAATGCACAATTGCAGTATCCCTGGGTAAAGGAAGAAATAAAGAAATTAAAGACTTCCTGGAATACAGTGTGAAAGAAGATACAACATACACAAACTTATGGGACACTTTGAAAGCAGTGCTGAGAGGAAAGTTTATAGAACTTAGTGCCCACATGAAGAAACTGGAGACCAGTCATACTAGAGAATTAATAGCACAGCTGAATGTTCTAGAACAAAAAGAAGCAAACTCACCCAGGAGGAGCAGACACCAGGAAATAATCAAATTGAGGTCTGAAATCAATCAAGTAGAAACCAGGAAATCACTGAGAAGAATCAATGAAACAAAGAGTTGGTTCTTTGAGAAAATCAACAAAATAGACAAACCTCTGTCCAAACTAACCAAAAGACAGAGAGAGAGCATGCTAATTAACAAAATCAGAAATGAAAAAGTGGACATAACAACAGACTCTGAGGAAAACCAGAGAATCATCAGGGCATACTTTGAAAATCTGTACTCCACAAAATTTGAAAATTGAAAGGAAATGGACAATTTCCTGGATAGATATCACTTGCCAAAATTAAATCAAGAGCAGATAAACAATCTAAACAGACCTATAACCTCTAATGAAATAGAAGCACTCATCAAAAGTCTCCCAAACAAAAAAATCCCAGGCCCAGATGGCTTCAGTGCAGAATTCTACCAGAAACTCAAAAAAGAGCTAATTCCAATATTCCTCAAAGTATTCCATACAATAGAAGCAAGAGGCACACTGCCAAACTCTTTTTACGAGGCTACAATTACTTTGATACCCAAGCCACACAAAGACACAACTAAGAAAACAAACTATAGACCAATTTCCCTCATGAACATTGATGCAAAAATACTCAATAAAATACTCGCAAACAGGGTTCAAGAATACATTAGAAAAATCATCCATCATGATCAAGTAGGCTTCATCCCAGGAATGCAGGGATGGTTCAGCATTAGAAAATCTATCAATGTAATCCACCATATAAACAAACTGCGAAAGAAAAACCACATGATCATCTCACTAGATGCTGAAAAATCCTTTGACAAAATCCAGCACCCCTTCATGATAAAGGTCCTAGAGAGATCAGAGATAACAGGAACACACCTGAATATAATAAAAGTAATATACAGTGAACCAACAGCTAACATCAAACTAAATGGAGAGAAACTCAAAGTAATTCCTCTAAAATCAGGAACAAGACAAGGCTGTCCACTCTCTCCATATCTCTTCAATATTGTACTTGAAGTTCTAGCTTCAGCAATAAGACAACAAAAGCCATCAGGGAAATGCAAATCAAAATAACTTTGAGATACCATCTTATTCCTGTCAGAATGGCTAAAATAAAAATCACCGAAGACAATTTATGCTGGAGAGGATGTGGAGAGAGGGGAACACTCCTCCACTGCTGGTGGGAGTGCCAACTTGTACAGCCACTTTGGAAAGAAGTATGGAGATTCCTCAGGAAAATGGGAATCAATCTACTACAAGACCCAGCAATTCCACTCTTAGGCATATATCCAAATGAGGCAAATTCATACAACAAGGGCATCTTCTCCTCTATGTTCATAGCAGCATTATTTGTAATAGCCAGAACCTGGAAGTGATGTGGGAAGTCCTGTGATTATGTCAATAAAGCATTGTTGGACTAATAGGGAACCAAGATAGGTGGAACTAGGCGTCCAGGAGGACCATGGGAAGGAGAAACACAGAGAGTCAAGATGTAACGCAATGGGGTAGGAAGCCCAGAAACCTCTCCGGTAAGAGACATACTTAGATTAACAATTATGTGGTAGTTGCTTAAGTCAGAGCTAGCCAGTAAGAAGCAAGCAAAGCCAACAGCTTCATAATAGTAATATAGCCTCCTGTCTGTTTATTTGGGACTGATGCGGGAAGGCTTCTCTCAAGAAAAAGGCTTCCCTTTACATGGAAGCAACCTCAACTGAAGAGTGGATAGAGATAATGTGGTACATTTACACAATGGAGTATTACTCAGCAGAAAAAAAAAACAATGGAATCTTGAAATTCGCAGGTAAATAGATAGCACTGGAAGAAACCATCCTGAGTGAGGTAACCCAGTCGCAAAAAAACAAACATGGCATGTATTCACTCATGTATGTATTTTAGACATGGATCAGGATAGTGCCAGTCTGCACTTCCACTGATAGAGAGTCTGGGAAACAGGAAAGAACCTAAAATATATGCATAGTACCCAAGAGAAGAGGAATGAGGCAAGATCCTCTGAACAGATGGGGAACACGGCAAGGGGTGGGGGGGAATGGGAGCTGGGAAGAAGAGAGGGGGAGAAGAGGAAGAGAGAGTAGGTCATGGGGTAACAGGAATGTTGATTGGGGGGGGCTAGAATAGGGAGAAGAGGGAATCGTAGGTTAGAAGACAGATCAGGCACCAGTGTGACCTATAGTGATCTAAAGGGATGACACCAATTGGCAAGCTAAGCAATAGTGGAGAGACCACCTGGAATGCCTATTCCTGATAATGAACCTGATGTCTGTAACCATCCGGGAGCCTTCATCCAGTGACTGTTGGAAGCAGAGGCAAACACCCACAGTTAAGCACTGAACTGAACCCATGGAACCCAGTGACAGAGAGAGAGGAGCGATAAGCAAATTGGCAAAGAATGGGCTGGCAAAACCAGGAGAGACAGCTGATCTGAACAGGGGAGAGTTCTTGGACCCCAGACCGACAGCGGGTTGGCCAGCATGGGACTGATCCGGATCCCCTGAATGAGTGTCATTGAGGAGGCCTGGGCAACCTATGGGGCCCTGAGCAGTGGATCAGTGTTTATCCCTGGAATACAAACAGATATTGTGTGCCCATAGTACAAAGAGGGATGCTCTCTCAGCCAGGACTCTTAGTGGAGTGCCTGGACCTTACCCTGAGTGAAATGAGAGACTCTAGATATCCCTTATGTTGAAGGAATTGGCAATAGGATGGAAGGCTGAGGGGGGAATGGGGCGAGCAGGAGGAGGGTAGGGAGAGGGAACTGGGATTGACATGTAAAACAAGCTATTTAAAATTTAAAAAAAATTAAAGAAAAGAAGAACTGTTAGAAAAATAATATATCATTCAAAGTTTTGACCATTTTTAATAATGCTCTCACATGGTCTCTTTTATTTGGATTCAATTCAGTAACAGGATTTTTTTCTTCTGAAAAGCATATGTTTGACTTAAGTATAATGAATCAATAAGCAATTGCTATTTTTACATCTTACTACCCGACAAAGATCTTTCTTCATAGTACTGCAACAACTAAGGAAAATAGAAAGAAAGCAGTGATGCAAATATGGAAGGCTGCATTATCTATGTTAGTACCAAGCTAGAGAGGTGATATTCCTCCTGTAATGAAAGAACTACAATAGATTATTAGAAATAACTAGGAACAACCTCTGTGTTAAAGATTGAATAACCTGGAAAACAGAACAAGTCCTTTAGACAAATACAAGCAATTAACACCAAACAATGAGGAAGAAGAAAAAAATCATACATGATAATGAGGAAGTGAATTGAATCAAATCAGAAACCTCTCAGGATGAGAATCCAAGGGTCTAATATATTCATCCACAAATTCACAATACAGAAAATGTTAAAGAGGATTATTGCCCATGTTCTAACATATTGAAAGAAAAAGGTATAAGCCAATATTAAAAGTGAGTATAGCCGGGTGGTTGTGGCGCATGCCTTTAAATCCCAGCACTTGGGAGTCAGAGGCAGGCGTTGCTCTGTGAGTTTGAGGACAGTGTGGCCTATAGAGCGAGTTCCAGTACAGCCTCTAAAACAATACAGAGAAACTCTGTATCGAAAAACCAAAAAAAAATATGTGAATAAAACTCAAATGGGCATTAAAGAACTAGAAAATTCAATTATGCACTATATTTAAAAATCATACTTTTAGATCAGGTAAGATTTATATAGTATAGGAAGAGAAGCATTTATCAACATAATAAATAAGCACAAAAGAGGGGGATAGAGAATATAAGAGTCAGAAGAAGTGAATGTGTGTAGGAAAATAATACTTGGACAGGCATGCCATGTTCATTACAGACATAAACTCACAACAGCTGCAATTGCATGCATAGGATTTTGATAAGATCAAGCATCTAAATTCTTACTATCGGGACAGGAGATAATCATGAAGTAACATCACACACTACAAGCTACTGAATATTGATTGACAGTAAGGGTTAAGTTTTCTTTATGAATATGACCCCTGAGAGGCCACTCATATATGCTCCAGTATAGGTCCTACACTCATGAATTTAGAGGTAGCAGTAAAAGAGCTCAATAGATGTAAAAAAGAATAAGAAACAAAAGAAGTTGGGAGGAAAAGTGTTATATGAGAGAGTAAATAGGGGAGAAATTGTTAAGGAGGATATGGAGAGGAAATAGATGAGATTGGATAAATCTTATAGCATGTATAAAATTGTCAATAAAATTCATTAAAACAAATGTGATATAATTCATTAGAATAATCAAGCACAAAATCTTGACAGTCAATAGATTCAAAAGCATGTTTTGATATTATTCAAATCTTTTGCTGATAAATACTTTTGACAAGATAAATGTAGAAAAAACATACTGTCAGCAACAAGAAGGCCATATATCAGAAAACTATCACTAACATCACACTCAACACTGAAGAAATGTAAGCATACAAAATTCACAAATTTTTCATAAGATTCAAAATACATTTCCTCAGGTTATGCAAGCAGAAAGAATTACTGGAAGAGGGGACTCTCTGGACAAGCATAGTGAGCAAGCAACATAGGAGATTTGGCTAGCATGGTATACTGGGTATTTTTCATGACATATTTGCCTTGGGAAAAATACTATGCCTATGTAAACAAGCCCTCATTTACATTCCTGCATGGTGCTCCAAAAGTCACTAATATAAATTTGGGTGGAATCATATCAAGGTCATGACATAAAAACATTACTATAAATCAATGGGCAATAATAGGGAGCTAAGGCATAAACATAAGCTAGGACAGTCAACTAATTGTCAGCTAAGTTGTCAAGAATAGGTTATACAGATGTGATAAATATTCAATAAATTAAGGTGTGACACTCAATATTCCTATATAGTAAATTAGATCAACCATGTTCCAAACTGTGCCTAAAATATCTCCAAATGAGTTAAAAGACTTAAAAATAAATCCCCAAATGATAAATCTCTGAGAACAAAAGCATTAAATAAGTACCATGATTTGATCCTGGAAATTATTTTACTTTTTAATGTAGCAAGTAAAGCTTAGCAGTGAAAGTAAAAGTAAGCAAGTTTTGCCACAATTTGAGCATTTCCTGAATATCAATGGGAATGATCAATGCGGCAACCCATGAAAAAGAGAAAATATTTGCAAACTGTGTGTTAAAAGCCATTAAGCAAAATACCAAAGTAACTCAAGCAACTCAATCCTAAAATAGCCAACTAACAACAGGATAAATGATGGACCATTTCTGGACAAGGACCTAGTTTTTTTATCTCTTACCTGACCAGTTATGTGGCTTTGTTTGGCAACTACCCACTGCAAAGTCACTTATAGAATGAAAGGTGAACTCCTTTCAGGCCTAAGGGTGCAACAATAACTATGTAGAAGAGAATTTGACAACATGACCATTTAGCACAATGCAAAGTTTTCTCACATTCACCCTTCCCCCCCACATGACCAGGGCTTAGAGAACCTCATTGAAGAGGAGGTATCAAGAATGCGAAAGCCAGAGGAGGGCAAATGGTGATGTAAATATTGACTGGTCTCCTGGACATGAAAGGCCACTGGCTCATGAACTCATGGCAGCTATAGTGACCTGCCCAAGGTTAAACAATTGAATCCTACCATTGTCAAAGGAGAATGTGTGAGACCCTACTTCTTATTTTAGAACTATTACATTTGAAAGGTGTAGGGGAAGGGAAAATAATTCTTTTTAAAAAAATTTAAAAATAATAACATCATTTTCCTACACCTCTCTTCCCTGAAAGCTCTCCCATCTATCATCCTTGCTTTTTTTCCAAATTCATGACCTCTTGCTTTGAGGGTTTAGTTAATCAGCAGTAGGTTTCGTATGTATGTGGATGGACCCACATACATGCATGCATGAGAAGCCCCAATTGGAATAATAGTTTGTCAAATTTATAACAGTAAATATAGGCTAGAAAGATAGATACCCTGTTAAAACAACTTATTAGTCTTTCAAAAGATCCAAGCTCTATTTCTAGCTCCTATATACTATGTCTTAAAGTCTGTATAACCAGTTTCAGAGGACAGATAAAATCTTATGGCTTCAAAGAACACCAAATATACACACAGTATACATACACATGTGCAATAAAAATTCACACAAATAAAGTAAAATGTGTTTTAAAAATTAAAACAACATGAAGTGAGGAAGGAGGGGTATTGCAAGGGATAACATTGTAATTAGAAGGAATAAAGAGGGATGATATAATCATATATCATTATATACATGTATAGTCTATGAAAGTCCTGTCTAACTCACACACACACACACAATTCAGTTCCATATAATCCAGCAATCACACCTTTTCTCTGTTTCTCTAATGAATGCAGTTACTATCTTGAAGGAATATCTATTTTACCTGTTTATGGCTGGATTATTCTTAATATTTAAGATACAAGAACCTAGATACCAAACTGCCATTGGGGTCACACGTTTAATCCCAGCACACAAGAGACAGAGGCAGGTGGATCTCTGTGAGTTCAAGACCAGCCTGATCTACAGAGTGAGTGCCAGGAGAGGTTCAGCTTAGTGACCCCCCAAACCACCCCCAACCATTTCCCAAAGATAATGAGGCCCTCCACAGGAGATCATCAAAGTTCTTCACATCATTTGGGGTAGTGCCTAGGTCCTCTTTCTTGTATCTGGTCTGCAATGGTATCCCTCCATAGGGAATAGGCTCTTAAAGTCCATTTGTGCACTAGAGATAAATACTGGCTCCACTGTTAGAGGTCCCATAGACTACCCAGGCCTCCTAGCTAGCACCCACATTCATAGAGCTTGGTTAGGTTCAATGCTGGTTCCCCAGCTTTATGACTAGGGTCTCCATGCCCTCACTAGGTCAGGACAACTGTTTCTGCTGGTTTCTCCAGCACAGTCTTGGCTCGTTTGCTCATCCCTCCTCCCTCTCCACAACCGGATTCCAGTAGTATGGCTCAGTGTTTAGCTGTGGGTGCCTGCTTCTTCTTCGATCAGCTACTGAATGAAGACTCTAGGAATGGCAACTAAGGTAGCCATCAATCTCATTATAGGGGAAGAGCATCAAAGGCTACTAGATCTTAGTTGGGGTCATCCCTGTGAATCCCCTAACTTTTCCCCTGTGCCAGACCTCTCGCCAAACCTATACTGGGTGCCTCTATCAAGTCATCTCCTTTCTTGCTCTCCTCTATTTCTCCCATCTCAATCCTCCTGCTCCCTCCTGTTCTCCTTCTCTCTCTCCTTCCTGTTTCCCTTTTCCACATCTCTCCTCTCTTCCCTTGTGCTCCCAATTTCTCAGGCATTCTTGTCCCCCTTCCCTTCTTTGAGGGACCATGTATTCTTCTCTAGGGGTCCTCCTTGTATTCTAGCTTCTCTGGTAGTGTGAATTGTAAGCTGATCATCCTTTTCTCTATATCTAATATTCATATGTGTGAGTAATACCCTGCTTGTCTTTCTGTGATTGGGTTACCTCACTCAGGATGTTTTCTTCCAGTTCCGTCCATTTGCCTGTGAATTTCAAGACTTCATTGACAAACTTATATTTGTAATAAAGTAGTTCTGGAGACCTAAAGTATAGTATAATCATTACAATAAATACTGGGCATTCACTGAAATATTAGATCTTAAGAATTTAATACCCCCTTTCACATAGTAATACATAGTGTTAGGTATATTAATTAGCTTGACATTTGTAGTCTTTTGCACTTTACATATTCATATATATGTATGTGTGCCTCATATTGCATGCCTTGAACTTACGTAATTTTGTCAATAAAGCTGACTACAAATGTGGACATTCTCCTGTCTTCAACACTGAAATATATTGTTATTGTAAATGAAGAATTGAGTCAGAGAATAACGACTCATATTAGAAATAGGTGTTACATTAGTATTTTTTCCAGTGAAAATACTATAACTTTTAAGATGAATATAGTAATTGTTATTCCAGGTGAATAGGTTTGAACAGACAAAACATCTGCCCAGATCCCATAATACAAGTGAGGAAACCATGTTGAAATAAAAGTGAGAGACATTCCATTTTGTCTTTGGAGCCTAGGCAATGAAATGAAGGTTTACAGAAAATAGTTCACGCTGCAGCAAGTGCTCAGCTGGCCTGAAGTCTGAGTCTTACAGAAGGGTTGTAATACTCTGCCATGAACAAAGCAGGAAACGGAAGTGCAAAGCAAATGTATCTTTAGGTTTAGTTTGTTTATTATTATTATTAT
This sequence comes from Mesocricetus auratus, assembly GCF_017639785.1. NCBI lineage: Eukaryota > Metazoa > Chordata > Mammalia > Rodentia > Cricetidae > Mesocricetus > Mesocricetus auratus. The sequence continues at coordinate 62,128,395 of NW_024429190.1, forward strand.
TATTATTATTATTATTATTATTTTACTTTAGAAACAATCTTATTTCATATATCAATCCCCCCATTCCCTCATCTTCCCATTTTCCCATTCCCCCTCCCCCGACTCTCCCAACCCATCCCCACATGCTTCCCAAGGATAGTGAGGCCTTCCACGTAGGATCATAAAATCTGTCACATCATTTGGGGGAGGGCCTAGGCCCTCTTTCGAATATCTCGGCTGCAATGTTATCCCTCCATAGGGAATGGGCTCCCACAGTCCATTTTTGTACTAGGGATAAACACTGGCTATACTGTTAGTGGTCCCATAGATGGCCTAGTCCTCCTACATGTCACTCGATTCAGAGGGCTTAGTTCAGTTCAATGCTGGTTCACCGGCTTTACGATTAGGGTTTCTGTGCTCTCACTAGGTCAGGTAAATTGTTTCTAGGGTCTTGGCTCTGTTTTTAACCGAGCAATGATTCTAGTATGCTGAGGACAAGTTGTGACATATTAATGCTTTGTTCCTAAGAAATCTCACTTTAGTCAGTGACATAAATACACTTCCTTAGCAATTCCTCTTGTTTTATATTCTTTCTTTGTTTTAAAACTGTTAATTTAAATATCTCTCCGTGTTTGCCTGTATGTTTCTCTGTCTCGCTCTTCTTTATATCTGTCTGTCTCATATGTACTTGTGTATGTGTGTTTATGTCAGAAGAGAGAGAAGGAAAAAGAGAGAGAGGGAGAGGGAGAAAGAGAGAATAAGAGAGAGAACAAGAGAGAGAATGAAAGAAAGAGAGATAGAGAGATAAGAAGTGTGGGAAGGGGACATGAAGAGAATCTAAATTGCTCTTTACTTTATTCCCCCTTAATTAGGCATTCTTCCTAATGATAGGACTTCAGGATGATGTATGGTGCTTCTCGGCAGCAATCCACTTACCTTCTTGAGTCTTCCATCATTTTCCTGAGGAGCTCTAACACCCTCACAGGTACTCTTGTATGGAAGAGGCCACCTCCAGATGAATCCTTCTCTGTTAAAATTAAATGATAAATTAAACTCTTTAGCTCAGCTTGATTGCCAGCAGGGGTTAACCAAATTTCGGTTGAATTAATTGCCTAATGCATTTTAAAGTAGGGAGACTTCTAATCAATGTGCTTCCCTTTAATTCTTCATTTTTAGCTATCTACTACTGACAAAATTAGAAGGAAGGGTAAAACAACAAAAAATAATTTTCACTCAGAATTGAGATAAAACTTAAATAAATTAAATTTCATGTATTTTGTGTTATGTGAGGAGGGAAAGCTTATATTAATATATTAATTATATAATATTTGTGAAGAATATAAATTCATACCATGGGCATTTCTGAGTAATATGATGTGGTTGTGATCAGTAAATTTGATGAATTAATCATTAAATGCATAATTTCTTCTATTAGGAGTTTTACAACTGAAGAAACACATTTATATAGAAATAGTACACAAAAACATTCATAAGCACCTCATAATAAATGACAAACGGGATTATCTTGAATGAGGAACAGCACATATGAACAACAGCAGCATGACCATGAAGGACATATGGCTCATTGGACTGTGAATAAGATCTTGAAGGCTACCTACTATGGCAGTTTCATTCTGGATGGCATTTTATTTTTGTTTTCTTTTTTTGCTAATGAAATGAAAATTAAATATTCAATATCAAAGACTTTTTTTAAACAAGGATTCACATAATTCAAGACTACAGGATGCTTGAACTAATTATATCCTAGAGAACATATTTTTGAGATTCACCTACATTTTGATGCAAGCATAACAAAAAACATTTGAAGAATAATGCTCAGAGAATATTTATGATCTATTACCCTATTTCGTCATGTGTTTGTTTTTTGATCATGCTTATATTATTGGCATCCTCTGGTTATTGTTTGTTTTCAATTTGTTTAGGTAAGTATGAAGTTTCTAACAACTATGATAACTCTATGTTCAGTATTTGGTGTTAAAAACCTTTTCTATGGTGGATACCATTTCACATTGCTATCAGCAATGCATGAGTATTCCACTGTCTGCAAATTCTCCTTAAGTCTGAAATTTTCCCTTTCAAATTCATTTTGATTTTGTTGCTATTCTAAGGATCTTGGTTTCTGTCAAACACTTTGATATTTTATTTTATACCTTACTAATTACTAACAGTTTTCAATTTTATGTGCTCAGTGATCATTTACATATACATATCTAATATATATCTTGTATTTATAATATGTATATGTAAATATGTACATATATATTTGAAAACTATTTAAAAATTTTGTCTACTTTGTGAGAAATGGGCTCTTTATTTATATATTTATTTTTATTTTATGAGCATTGGTGTTTTGCCTGCATGTATGTCTGTGTGAAGGTGTTAGATCCACTGAAACTGGAGTTACAGGCAGTTGTGAGCTGCGATGTGGGAGCTGGGAATTGAACCCGGGTCCTCTGGAAGAGCAGTCAGTGCTCTTAACTGGCTGAGCCATTTCTCCACCCGAGAAATGGGCTCTTATATTTGTGAGAAATGAACTGTAGGAGTTTTTTTATAATATTCTAGTCAATAAACTATTTTAGGTGCTTTCTTGTTGTTTGTTTACTTTTGAGGCTGTAATTTAATTAAAACTTGTCTCCCTTAAATTTCCTTCCTTTCTTCCAAATGCTCCCTTATGCCATTCTCTTCTCTACTTCAAATCCATGGCATCCTTTTCATTAATTGTTATTGCTTGTATATATATGTATACATATATATATATATATTCCTAAATATAACCTATTAATCCATACAATATCACTTCTATGTTTGTTTTCAGGGCTGTCCTTTAGGCACTGAACAACTGACTGATATGCTCTTCCCAGGCAAGGACCACCTCTCTTTTTCCCAGCTTGACTCAGTTGCCTGTAGTTGATTTTATGAGGCTGAAGCTTCCTGGTGCTCAGTTTTGACTAATTATGCTTTCTCTGATAAATGATGCCTTGGCCATAGTGTCACTTCACAGCCAAAGAACAGTTACAAAGATACATCAGATTTAGATTAAGTGCTCCAAATTATCTCACTCTCTGTGCATTTCCGAGTTGTGAGTTGCTATATAAATCTATCTCTTATGAAAGGAGCTTTTCTGATGAGTATTGAACAATACGTTGATATATATGTATATCATTACAAGGAATTTTATTGCTATGTTATTTTAGCAAAATAATAATAGTAGGCTTCCCCAGGCCCTTAGCCAATCTAGTTTAAGATTATTGGTCACCATAGCTGCATCATTTATGAGTTCCACCTCATGGAGTGGGCCTTAAATCCAACAAAAAGTGGTTAATCACTCCTGTTACTCTTTCACCAATGTATCTTTCAGGTAGTTTGCTGGTGTAGGTGGCAAGGTGTTTAACTAGGTGATGTTGATGATTTCTTTATCCTCTGGTAGCATATAAAGTCCCTTGATCCCTACTCAGTACAGGTGAATTTTCTATTTGGGCACCAACTCAACATCAACATATTTGGTGACATTATTAAATGGTGTTTTCTTCAATGGCACTGTACCATAGGGTTGGAGAGTATTCAATAGCATTGGCAATGACCTGCAATGTTCTGGAAGTCATTATGCGACCTCTTTGGACAGTGACTCTAGAAGATGTAGTCCATTTCTGGCACTTACTTAGAGGTAGAAATTTCTAGTTGTGACATTCTTTCCACCATTATATGATAATTAGTCACTTTGTAGATAATACTACTCTTCATTTCTAATTGACTCTAACTTTTATATTGGTCATCGTGACTTTGTTTGTTTGTTTTTTTCTGAGATAGGGTGACTTTGGGAGACCTGGGGCTCACTGAAAAGGATTAGACAATTGACTAGTGAGCCATATAAATCTTGTCAACCTCCCAAATCCATGATCACAAGCATGTCTGTGTCCAGTTTTTTATATAATTTCTGGAACTTAAAATCTATTCCTTTTACTTGCGTGCATACACTTTACTGGTTAGTCATCTCTGACCCTAATTGGTATACTTTGTCTTATTTGAAAAATATTCGTGTTTTTATACTATATGTGGAGCGTGTTCATAATTATTATATTGAAATCATCATCCATCAGTCTTAGCTTTTACTTTAATTGCCAATGCATTACCAATGAAGGTGTTTGGTGAATGCCCAATGTTGGCTTTGAATCAGTTTCACTGTAGAGCATGCCTTGGCTCCAGATGTCAAAAGTCTAGGTTCCTGATGTACAGAAGTTTGATTCCGTGTTTCACTATTTTATTGACTTCTTTGTATATAGAAAGTAGCACAGACTCACTAATACACACAAACACAGGGTATTACCCGCCCCCCCCCCCATTTCTTCATGCTTTGGGAGAAGGGAGGAATTAGCTTTGGTACTGATTACCATTTCAATGAGACTTGTAAAGGGAAGGCTTGGAACAGTGAGAAAATATTTCTTTTCATTTCACAGGACAGATTCCCTTCCTATTCAGTATTATAAGGGCAAGGTCTCTAGGGGGCAAGACTTTATGAACACTATAAAGGCTGCAGAATTCTTAAACTAAAGATCCTTTCTTTATGCTCTAACCCAAACTGCCTGTAGATTTTTCTTTAATAAAAAAAAGATGACATCTCTTGTGTGAAGTCAAACATAATTAAATAAAACATTGACTTAGCTTCAGAAGAGATATACATTATCAGGAAAGCTTTTACTGATAAGGGAAAGTTTCTAAAGGAACAACATTTAGTCTCAACATTGTTATTATATAAAATAAATTATCAACATTTTAAATCCCCCTCAATTACCTTAAAAGAACCTAAAAGAAAGGTATTTAATTTTATCATGGTAGTAACACATACATGAAATAAGAGGTCAAGATTAGCTTCTTCATTCCTGTAATATAGACAATTGCTTTCCCATTTCAAAATCAACATTTTGAAAACTCTTTTTGTATATGTTAAGAGGTAATTTAGACTCATACAAGATATAAAACCTTAAATGTATTTGGAATAATGTCAGTATTGAGTCAATTCAAGGTTCTCTTTACTGTCTTTCTGTGTACATATGGACAGGTATTATACATTTGGGCAAATATTAATAATACTAAGATAGTCTGAACAATACATATATAGCAGACAGAAATCATAGAGATGACATAAAGGTAATGTTTAATCCACCATCCCAATACGTGATCTTAATATTTGTGTGTTACTGATTTCTGCCAATTACTGTGGTGAAATGAATATAGATTTTGGAAATTCCTGGATTCCAAGTGTGCTCCCAATATATCATTATGGGATTCTGTTAGAAAATAGAAAGAGATAAGTCAAAATGTAAGTATGATTATAAAACAAAAATTATCATCTCCTAACTGATTGTTGCTATAGTCAGTCACATTTTTATTACACACATGAGTATTAGCTTATTCTGAAACTTTCTAACTATTAAAAAGTAATGAGCCCAATAAACTGTCCATTCACAACAAAATGCACAATAAAAAATTATTAAAACCAAACCGTAGAGGCACAAGCCTTTAATCCCAGTACTTGGGAGGTAGAAGCAGGCAGATCTCTGTGAGTTTGAGGCCAGTCTGGTATACAGAGGGAGTGCCAGAAGATGCTCCAAAGCTACATGGAGAAACCCTGTCTTGAAAAACCAAAAAAAAAATAAGATAAAAATAATAATTACTCAAATAATCCTAGGAAAATTGTAAAAAAAAGTGGAAAATAATGACAATGGATATCTCAAAAATTAACTAAGTTATTATATTTGTGGTGAATTGTTCATCAATAGAAACACGAACTTTGAAATGTGAAATGTTTGCAAAAGTGTTAAATGTGTTTGCAATCTTGCAAAATCAAACTACATAAACTTAGTACATTCGCCCATGTAAAACTGTGTGTAGTAGAAATTTATCTTTACCAAGGTTGGCTAACTTGAATTACTGATTTTTGCTTACTGGATACAAAGTGTGTGTGTGTGTATTACTTTGAAATATTTTGATAATTTTTTAAAAAATGAACTCCCTTTTAATTAAAAAGAATGACAATGAAAAATTTTAATACATATAATTTAAATGTGTACAGCAGTTTGTGTTATATGAAAATCTTTCATTTGGATAAAGCTCATTTGGAAAAATCTTTGTTTTTTTTTCAGCTGACCTATGTAGAATAAATGTAAAGCTATATAGCTAGTGAGACTTCCCTATTTGCACATAAACTGCACATTTATCCTTTGCACTTCAACATTATTTCTAATTTGCTTTCCATATCAAGTTGACAAAATTTGTATAAAATAACAGTTATGTTAGTTATAAAAAAGACTAAGTAATACAATGGCAAAATACCCATTAAGTAATTTCAATCATTGACTGTTTGATGCAGCACATGTCAACATTAATAACTTACTAAAATTTCAACAATGAACTAAATGTTGGCCAATTATAGACTTACTTCAGTGTCAACATATATAATTATAATTTATTTAAGACTTAGTAAACATGGAAAGATAGATTTTAGGATGCAAAGTCTGTTTTAAATTAAGAGGAATTATGCAACACTAAACAATAGTCAAGAATAGGAACAATTCAACAATTATTAAAATGTTCCTGCCTGAGGAAAATGTATGTCAGTACACAGAGAAGCATTTCATGGAATTAAAAACAAATAGAAAAGGGTAACTGTAACATGAATAATAAAAACCCAGAGAATCAAGTTTAGAAACCTTTGTGTAAAAGCCCACCTTTATCATGAACAAGTGAAGTTTATGATCTTACAAATATTTAAATTCTGAAAAATCATGGCTAGAAGTTCAGTTACAAGGCCTGGGTACTCATAAACAATAAGAGAATCATTATGATGGAGTACAATAAGGGTTGTTATTGAGGCCATTCCCTGATTCAAGTAGACATGGTTTACCATCTGGAGACAGGGAATCATAGCAAAACGTAATCGTAAGAGCATGGGCAAACTTTATGTCTTTATACTAAACGTGGGCTTTTACACAAAGGTTTCTAAAATTGATTGAAAAATGAAATGCTGGCAAGGATAATACATTCTAGTGATTTGGAATTGATATGGTGCATCTTATAGAGTAAGGATAGATAAGTCAGAGTATCACATCACATAGGACCCTAGTGCAGATATTTGAACTCCTTCCTATCTAGTCACAATTCATGATCAAGTGGGACATCAGTGAGCTTGGAGAGTCATAAGGAGTCAAAACACTGAAAGAGTGCAGGTCATTTAGCCTGTATATCTCAGTAGTTAAATAATTCTAAATCATCAGAAATTCTAACCATTGGTGAAAGACATGCAATCCTTTTACTTACAAGCAAAGCATAAAGTCACCTTGAGATTAAAAATTGGTCCTGCAGGATTTTAGTCCTGTTATACTTTATTGTCTGATTTGCCCATTAACAATGCCAATCAGTATCTTTGAGACTGTGATACCAAGTTCAGAGGACATAACATATAAAACATACAGTCCAATTAATCAAAAGTGAACAGGAGAAAATTATGTAGATATACCCCAGGCCCTCCCCACCCCACGCCCTGCCAGGACCAAAGTGTTGATGTGGGAAGACAACTCAGGAGAGAATCTGAAGAAACTTTTCCTCCTCAAACATCGGCTTTTGCTACAACACCATACCTTCTCAATTGCATACTATTGTTTTATTACACAAAGTAACCCATGTCCTTTCATGCTTCAACTTGGGATGGCTCTTAGGGCAATTCTTGTGTTGCAGACATATTGCAGTTTTCCACCTGTCTGTGCTCCCTTTATAAATGAAATAGATACATTTCAGAATGAAGACTTTGCTAATTTAACTTTGGATTACTGAATCTTTTGGCATGCAGTTTACATTATCCTGAGTATGTCACACGTTTCTTATGATATGTAATCTACTGAGATGCATACCTGTCTAATTTGGAGAGTTCCCTCACCAGTAATATCTCTTGATTTTGTAATTCTTATTGAATTCATTTAAACAACAGACGCACAATTAGTTCTGGATTTTGTTTATGCTTTTAAATATTTATTTTATATAAGAATTTATGTGTTCTCTTACATCTTTTATTAAATGTTATATATTTGAATTTTATTAATTTATATCAACCTGAGATAAAAAATCATTCTTTAACTATTAGTATGTGTGTTTTTTTAAACTACTATGTGCAAAATTGGAAAATTACAAAGAAAAATTAACCATCCTGGCTCCACTCATATGTGAAATAAAATTAAAAAAATAGAGGATATTGTGATTCAGAGAACCTACTTTAGAGGTATATTAGTAACGTATTAAACTCATTCTGTAAAAATTCATGTATTCATATAATACTTTCTGATTATTTTCATCTTTTTATCTCTATCTTTTCCATTCCAGTTATACTGTCCCATCATTTCTTCAAGTCCCTTTACTATATTGATGTCTAATGTAACTATGGCTGGTTTTTGTGACCATGAGTTTGGAAGAATTCATTGGAGCCTGCTGGCATCGTTAGTGTGTATACAGTTGAAGGGGGTTGCCCTTAACCCAGAAGCCATTAGTAGCCAATAGTTCATTGGAGAAGGTACCCTTTCTCAAGCCATAATTGATTGCTGACAAGCCTAGTCTTTTGCATGCCATTGAGATTACCCACAGGTTGTGATTACAATGGCTGTATCATGCTTAGGAAGCAAGATTTCTCACACCTCCCACTATCTTCAGGCTGTTACATTCTTTCTGCCTCCTCCTCCCTGTTATTCATTAAGCCTTAGAAACAGTGATTAAAATGTCCTGTTTATGGCTCAACAACTAAATTTCACTTAATTTCAGAATGTTGAGTCTGTGAGTCTCTACACTCAGTTTTTTGATCAAAGTTGTGGTTCACATTTGTTTGTGAATATAAATAAATATTAGAAGGTACTTTGTTGCCATATTAGTATAGCTAAAGATGAATAATAAGTTCCTAACTAGTAACTTCTTTGCTGTGACTATTATTTTTGCTTCATAAGTAGGAGAGTGAGTATAATTTCAGTCCAAGCATCATTTTGTGATTAGATATGGCTGGAATCTTGGTAGACAGATGTGCAGTCAGTGTAAATGTTTCTCTTAGTAAAGAATGTGTTTAATTTATCATGTAATCAATGACAGTGTGTGACAGAATTTCTCCAAATAAAGGCCAAATTTTCATTAGCCTGTCATAATTGATCTATAAAAATATAAAATATACATAGATTTCCTTCAAAATTATATTTGAATTTCCCACTTCTTTTATTTGGATTTCTTGTATGTATTGGTTAAGCATTTTGTATCCTAGCTTTTGTCTTATAAACCAAAAACCCTTATTAAGTAGCCAAGTAAAATCTGTAAAAGTATGTATTATCATGGATCATTTATAAATATATATTATCATGTAATGTTTCTGGAAAACTTAGATATATTAATCAGTGCCTTTGATCCTAAATTTAAAACTCATGATCCCCCTTAGAATTCTAGTGATGTAATACTATAGATGATTTGATACAATTCTTCCTAATTGGAGAGCGAAGGAGACAGTTAGCAATCTCTGGGGTCATATGTTGCTTTTAAAATATTTCCTCACTTTTGAGATTATAATTATATCATTTCCCCTTCCTTTCCCTTCCTCAATACCCCCATAAATCCCTTCTTGTATCTTTTAAAATTTATGGCCTTTTATAAAATATTAATGTTCTTATGTACACCACCATGCCTGCCTAAACAAAAACTTAACAAACAGAAAAATTGAGTTGCTAATGAGTTGAGAAAGACTATAGGGCCTCTATCATGTTTGCTTTTTGGTAACTTGGAGATCAAACTGAAATGCTAACATAGCAGTCCTAATTGAGAAATCTTTTTCTACCATGCACTTGGTATTTCAAATGATATTCAGTTACATCTTATGTGTTTTTTATTTTGTTGTTGTTGTTTTTTGTTTGTTCTTTGAGACAGTTGTATAGCCATGATTGACTTTGAACTCAGAAATCCACCTGGTTCTACCTCAAGAATGCTGAGATTAAAGACATGAGCCACCACAGCCAGGCATAAAGAAATATTTTAAACTTAAAATTCTTCAAACCCTGGAATTGCATTACCTTACCTCTGTAGGGACATAGAATTTAAGTGCTAACATATTAACTATGTGTTATTGTTTTAGAGGTGCATTTAAATTGAAATTATGTTGGTTATTTCCCTTTATACATGCATAGTTTGATACAATGTAATTGACAATTTAGGGTAGCTATTTTTCTTGGGCAATCTTATATAAATGTTGTGAATATATTTAATATGTTGCATGTATTTAGGGTGTACTTCAGGGCTGTATTATTTTATTACAATATGAGAAAAATTATGATTGTGTTGACAAGATTAACATTTTTTCTCTTCCAAAAATATTGTAATTACACTTTTCTATCTTTTCTTGAATATGTAATGCTAATTTTTATGGTTTATTGTTGTGCATGTGCTCGTATGTAGTTATTTGCATGTGTGGTTGCAGAGGAGACTCACATGTGGGTATATACATGCGGAGTTCAGAAATCAGTGTTGGCTATTTTCCTTAAGCACTGTCCACCTTAACTATGAAAAAAAGTCATTGAACCGAGAATTTAATGATTCGGCCAGTTTGTGTGACTAATAAGATTTAGGAGAATCCATCTTTCTCTAACTCTGTGTACATTTTTTTGCACATGCTAAGAGTCTGAACATTGATCCTCATGATTGGACCACAAACACTATCAACTAGGCCATCTCCTCAATCCCCATTTCTACTTATTTTTATGAAAGACACACCCACATATGAATTATTCTCTACTGCTGTACTTGTTATATTTGTTTTGTTAGATCAACTTATTTTACATTCATATCCACTTTTTTCTTTTTCCTTCACTCAAACAATCATTCATTTTCAAGCCCCTACATGAGAAGTGGTAGGTGAACATCAGTTAGAACACAATTTGCTATCTGCTCTTCCACTCAGAAGAACTGTTGTCTCTCCAGTCCACGCATAGGACTTCATCTTCATGAGCAAACAAATCAAAGAGAGGAAACAGAAATTCCCCAATGTAACTATGTGGTCTAGAGAGCTTAAAATCAGCTGATGCTCATGGAAAGGGATATCACCTCACTAATGTTACTTAGCCTGTATGTGAGGGGAGGGACAGGAACACCAAATGGCCATCTTTGTTTCCAGATCCCAGTTTACTATATTATCTATGTCTTTGGATATCAAATGTTCATGAAGGGTCAAATAGGAAATGCAGTTAAATGCTTTATTTCCTGCCAGATTTGACAGAAGCTTGGCAGACTCAACATATCACACTCTATTTGTGTGATTCAAAGTTACACTGTAGATTTCTTCAATGTCTCACTGGAGTGCTGAACAGGGCCAACAAGGGAGATTTTCTTAGTCCCAACTGCTCTGCTTTATGCTTCCTTTTGGCTAGTTTGTGGATTTCATATTCATCCTCTTTGTCTGTCAGGATCAGAGACTATACCTGTAGGATCTTACACTAGGAGGCAAGGTAACATTTTTTTTCTTGAGCTATAGACAGTTAATATTCAGACAGTTCCAGCATAACCCCTGAAAAAGAGTAGGACTTTTACTTTGCCCCTCTCTGCCCTCTAATTCCATCATAGAATTGTCTGACCCATGAACACCGTCTGTAGTAAACAACAAAAATTGCCTTTATGCCACCCAAGGCAGATCTTTCACTCCTGAAAATCCTACAGTGGAATGTGGTGATCTGCAAGAAAATGGCCACCAAAGGGAGTGGCATATTTGACAGGTGTGGTCTTCTTGGAGTAGGTGTGACCTCTGTGGTGGAAGCATGTCACTGTAGAGGTGGCTTTGTGGTCTCATATATGCCCCAGCCATGCCCAGGGAAGCAGTTCACTTCCTGTTGCCTTTGGATGAAGACGTAGAATTCTCATGTACCATATCTGCCTGCATGCCATTATATGCCCAGAAGTCATGCTTTCTACCAAGATGATAATGAACTAAGCCTCTGAAACTATATGTAGCCATATCAATTTAAATATTTTCCTTTAGAGAGGAGTTGCTGTGGTTGTGGTAACTCTCCTCAGCACATAAATTCCTAAGACACAATATAAACATTTCATGTGTTTGTGATAGTGGAACTCATTTTTAGTATCTAACAACTTATTGATGATGCTATAAGGTTAGCAATTTCAGAGATGGTGGGAATTGAGAGGGACCGTTTTCTACATCTCATTTATTGTTTTTAGTGTAGAAGCATGCCTAGAGTTGAGCCATGTGGAGTGTACACAGGGACATCTGCACAAAAATGTCTGTGTTTATGCTTGTAGATCTCTGGAAATTTCTCTAGTATACAAATGGACTTTGGGAGGCCACTCAACATAGAGGGAGACTCTCTCAGCCTAGACACATGGAGCAGGAACTAGGCACTTCTCCAAATGATATGACAGAATTTGAAGATCCTCCATGGAAGCCCTCAACCTCCCGGGGGAGCAGAAAGGGATGGGATAGGGGGTTGGTGGAGCCAGGGGAAGAGGGGAGGGAGAGGGAACTGGGACATGTAAAAGAAGCTTGTTTCTGATTTAAATTAAAAACAAATATCTGTGTTGGTGGTATGTTAGGTGCAAGGAAGACAAGGCTTCTGTAAGGGCATTGGAAGCTGGCTTCTCTCTCTTGTGTTCCACATTAACTTTCTTATGTTCATTATTTTAAGTTTACCCTTTACTATCTTCATGGATACATATTAGTTTATTATTACTTCACTAGTTATCTTAAGTACTAAGTATGTGAACAGTTATACTCTAATATAACCCACCAGTTTAAAGAATTATGCTAGGATATTTGAATAGTTAGCTTTAATGATACTGTGAGTTATTTTCCTAATAAGTTTGAGGGTAAGTAAAGATTGAAAGAGGCATAGGGCATAGAGGACACAAGGAGAACAGGGTTCACCAAATCCAGTAAGCAGGGTTCACAGGAGCTCACTGAGACAGAAGCAACAAGCAAGTAGCCTGAATGGGTCTACACCAGATCCTATGGCTGTCAGTTTTGTGTTTTTTGTTGGACTTCTAACAGTGGGAGCCAGTGTGTTTCAAACTCTTTTGCCTAGTCTTCGGACTCTTTTCCTTCTTCCTGTTAGGTTGTCTTGTCCAGCCTAAACAGGAGAAGTTTTACCTTGTCTTATTGAATCTTGTTTTGCCCAGCTAAGTTGTTGTCCCATGGAAGTCTGCTCTTTTATGGAGGGAAACAAAGGAGGAGTGGATCCGGGAAGTGTGGAAGGGGGAAGCTTAGGAGACTGGTGGAGGGGTGAAAACGTGATCAGCATATTATTGTGTGAGAGAAGAATCTACTTCCATCAAAGAAGAAAAGCAGAAGCAGAAGATGCAGAAGTGGAAGAGGAAGAAGAAAAGAAGAAAAAGAACAAGGAGAAAAGATGTCTGGAACTACAGAATTACTTCCACCATACTCCTTGATGCTGATCCTATTCACTAGTATTTATTCGGCTCTTTTTCTTTACTCTGCATCTTTAGGCTTCCAACCCAAATGGGGTTATTTCCCTCAGCATTGCAATCAATATAATTAGTTTCAGATTATTTTATGGAAATTGGTGTGATACATTTGTGTGAAGTGTAGAATTTCAAACTGGTTTGAAGGATATTTCTTTGATCCTGAATTCAAAACAAATATATATTCCCTTTTATCTCACGGAATGATATCTCATTATTTTTAGATTTCCCTATGTTTTTACTAAGAAACTTTTGATGAGTCAATAATGCTCTTTGAACATGATATGAATTTTCCACTGACTGCTTCAAAATTTTCCAATTATAATTAACTTTAAGGAACTGTATTATATGGGTTTAGTTGTGAGTGTTTTAATTTTTAACTTGCACTGGGCTTATAGAAGTTATATTCAGGAACTTCTAAAAGTCCAGTACAATGTGCATATGTGTTTATGTGTGTATGTGTTTTCACATGGGTATATGTGTGATATGTAATCAGATTTTGGAAATATCATTCTCCCCTTTATTCTACATATTTTATAAACACATTCATTTTTCTTCCTATCACCTCATATAAGTTTATCTTGAGTTATCTCATTGTATTGGCTGTGTGATATTGTTTTTACCTCTGCCTCTGAGATTCAGTAAAGTAGTACTATTTGTAGAAATTGATAGTACTTCGTTCTTCTATAAGTAATAAGTTACATACACTTAGTGTTTTTAATATTGCATACGTTAATTTTACCTTTTAACATTTCACATTTTATAAAGCTAAACATTCTGATAAAATATGCCAATCTTTAAAAATATTTTCATTGAAATGGAATTAAATCATTCTTCCTTCCCTTTCCTCAATAAAGTCACTGAAATGTCCCTCTTTCAATGCTTAAGTGTATAGCCCATTTCATTGATTATTTTTGCTACATGTGTGTGTGTGTGTGTTATACACCCAAACATAGAAATATAACCTGCTGAGTCTATTCTTTGCTGTTAGCGTATACATGATTTTAGTGAGGGTGGGCCTATATTACTCAAGCTGAACTCTCAGGATAATGAGTGAGATGATTATAGCTGAATCTCACCTGAAATGATCTTCCTGTGGTCTAGCTTCCATCAAACCAAAAAGTACTATGCTAGCCAGGAAGGAAGGCAACTAAACACTATTGCTCAGCTGCAACATTTATGAACCACAACAATGACCAGCATGATAAAATATACACATATTGGTGGTAACTATGATCTTTCTAATTGGACTTAATAATTAAACACAAGGTAATTCCTGCTTGGTAATGGAAACCTAACCAGCTTCTCTAGACAAGTGAGGTCATGGACCTTAGAGTTTTTTATCACCACATTACTAGACCAATATAATTCTTACTACATTCTGCCTCTTATCCTTATACCCACAAATACATGTAGTTACCTGACCTTGTCAAATTAGCTTCTCTTTACAGCAAAAAGTGACCATCACAGAAATCCTCAACTGGACACAATGATCATCAGATCATGGGAGTATATCTCCAACAGAGACAGCTTCCTCACAAACCCTTCATTTGTGGCTCACGGAATATCACAGAAGTGAGGGACAAAAAACATTATAAAATTCAGAATTCCAGGAAATCTGTGGAGGCACAGTGCCTCCACGAAAAGACCGCATGAACAGAACTAGGAAAACAGCAATATTAGTGGACACATTAATGAAGAAGGGGTAAGTGCTCCATCTTTTAAATGGTTATTTTATCTTGTTCTCCATCTTGTCATAGCCAGTTCATTTCTGTTTCTATTGACCAGTTTAAAATTCTGTTTCTGCTATATAGATGTATCTTTTTACTCTTTAATAATCAGGAATTTTATTGAATTCCAAAGACAATACTCATTAAATATGTTTTTGTGTTCGGGTTAATGGCATCTTCTTTCACACAGCACAGTAATCGATGTAATGGTATCTAGTCACTTTAATAAATTGCTGTATTCTACAGATGCTGAAATGTAGCTTTATTGAGATTTAATTTGTTTTTGTTCACCTTTGCCCATCACTTTTGTTCAGTAGGAAACCTGATTATTTCTCCACTCTTTTCTGATTGTGTATACAACATGGTCCTTATTTTATATTTTATCTACAAATCTTCTGAAAAATGAGTTATTCATTTAAAAATAATTCCACTCATGTTTATATTTGTATTTATCTCAAAGTGAAAGTTGCTAGATTCAGCTTTTAAAAATATAACTTTTGTGTCTAACTGCACTTTCAACAAGAGGGGTTTGCCTTCAGTCTCTGAAAGACAACCATGTAGTCTATAATGTGCATGACTACTTGGATTACCCTGAACACCCATTCTAAAGATTTCTCATGCCTATCACTGAGGGATATGTTTGTTTGTTTGTTTGTTTCCAGCTCTAGTGACGCTGTCCAACTTCCATGGTACCAGAAAAATACTCTTCAAGCTACCAAGGGAGGAAGCAATTAATAGTCCTACTCAGCTGTGACACCTATGAAATACAACAATGGCTAGCATGCAAGATATTTATAAAATCTAAGATGTGTTACTCACATATGTTATAATGGGACTTAAGGCCCACTCAACAAGAACAAAACAATCCTTGATCCAAAAATGAGAGATGTACTCTCACCCTGAACTCTTGGGGGAGGGTCTAGGCCCTGCCCTGGATGAAATGACAGACTATGGACACCCCCATGGAGGGCCTCACCCTCCCTGAGGAAATGAGGGGATATTGGGGGGTCGGTGGGAGGGCACAGGAGGAGGGGACAGAAATGGAGAGGGACCTGGAATTGACATGTGAAGCAACCTTGTTTCTAATTTAAATTGAAATTTAAAAATAAAAAATATATAAAAAAATCTTTGGCACTAGGAACTCACAAGACTTGTATACAGTGTGGTCATGGTTCTCAGAAGAGAATCTGCTATCAATACTTTAATAAACCTGAATAATTTCTTACTACATTCTAGTTTTTTCTTCATATCTACAGATAAATATAGCTATTGCCTTTGTCAGCAAAGCATATCTTTACAGTAAATGAAGACCACCAAAGACTACAACTGAGTAAAATGTAGAGATAAATTATTTTTGTGAGCCCAGATTTATTAGGTAGATACATCTACATCACAGCCCCTACATCTCTGGATAAGGGAACATTGTGGAAGAGGGGATTGAAAGATTGTAAGAGACAGAATAACAGAAAAATCTGTTGTGACACAGTTTTTCTTAGAAATGGCTGAATGAGCAAGTTCAGAACAATAACAATAGTGATATACAGGTTTATGGGAATGGGGGAAACAATCTCACAGTATCACATGACATTTACCAGGAAATATAAGCAATTGATGACAACAAAGAAAGCATTTCCTAGACATGAGCCCCCAAGCTTCTTGTCCAATACAAATTGGTCAGCCCTGAAGTCATATACATAAAAACAAGAAAAATAGACTCATAAGATTCCTTTTACATGTTTGCACAGAAATACACATATATGTTACTATAAAAAATGTGTATGTTTCTCACCTACGAACACTTGATTTTTGACAAAGAAGCTAAAACTGTACAATGGAAAAAAGAAAGCATCTTCAACAAATGGTTCTGGCATAACTGGGTACTGGTATGCAGAAGACTGCAGATAGATCTATGTTTATCGCCTTGTACAAAACTTAAGTCCAAATGGATCAAAGATCTCAACATAAATCCAGCCACACTGAAACTTTTAGAAGAGAAAGTGGGAGATACCCTTCAACGAGTTGGTACAGGAAACCACTTCCTAAACATAACACCAGTGGCACAGGCACTGAGATCGACAATTAACAAATGGGACCTTCTGAAACTAAAAAGCTTCTGTAAGGCAAAGGACACAGTCAAAAAGACAAAAAGGCAGGCCACAGAATGGGAAAAGATATTCACTAACCCCACATCTGACAGAGGGCTAATCTCCAAAATTTACAAAGAACTCAAGAAACAAGTCTCCAAAACACCAAAGGATCCAATTAAAAGGTGGGGTACAGAGCTAAATAGAGAATTCTCAGTAGAGGAGGCTAAAATGGCCAAGAGACACTTAAGAAAGTGCTCAACATCCTTAGCCATCAGGGAAATGCAAATCAAAACAACTCTGAGATACCATCTTACTCCTGTCAGAATGGCTAAAATCAAAAACACTGAAGACAATTTATGCTGGAGAGGATGTGGAGAGAGAGGAACACTCTTCCTCTGCTGGTGGGAGTGCCGACTCATACAGCCTCTTTGGAAATCAGTATGGAGATTCCTCAGGAAAATGGGAATTAATCTACCACTAGACCCAGCAATTCCACTCTTAGGCATATATCCAAATGAAGCAAGTTCACACAACAAGGGCATCTGCTCCACTATGTTCATAGCAGCATTAATTGTAATAGCCAGAACCTGGAAGCAATCTAGATGCCCCTCAACTGAAGAGTGGATAGAGAAAATGTGGCACATTTACACAATGGAGTATTACTCAGCAGAAAAAAAACAATGGAATCTTGAAATTTGCAGGGAACTGGATAGCACTGGAAGAAACCATCCTGAGTGAGGCAACCCAGTCGCAAAAAGACAAAAATGGTATGTACTCACTCATATATGGATTTTAGACATGGATCAGGATAGTGCCAGTCTGCACTTCCACTGATAGAGAGTCTGGGAAACAGGAAAGAACCTAAAAGATATGCATATATGCATAGTACCCAAGAGAAGAGGATTGAGACAAGATCCCCTGAATGGATGGGGAACACGGCGAGGGGTGGGGAGGAGTGGGACCTGGGAAGAAGAGAGGGGGTGAAGAGGAAGAGAGTTGGTCATGGGGGAACAGGAAGTTGAGGGGGTGGGGGTAGAATAGGGGGAAGAGGGAATCATAGGATCGAATACAGATCAGGCACCAGAGTGACCTCGAGTGATCTAAAGGGATAACATCAATTGGCAAGCTAAGCAATAGTGGAGAGACCACCTCGAATGCCCATTCCTGATAATGAACTTGATGTCTATAACCATCCTGTGACAGAGGCAAACACACAATTAATCACTGAACTGAACCCAAGGAACCCAGTGACAGAGAGAGAGGAGTGATGAGCAAATTGGCAAAGAATGGGCTGGCAAAACCTGCAGAGACAGCTTATCTGAACAGGGGAGAGCTCTTGGACCCCAGACCGACAGTGGGGAGGCCAGCATGGGACTGATCTGGACCCCCAAAATGTGAGTGTCAGCGAGAAGGCCTGGGCAACCTATGGGGCCCTGAGCTGTGGATCAGTTTCTATCCCTGGTATACAAACAGTCTTCGTGTGCCTATAGCACAAAGAGGGATGCTCTCTCAGCCTGGACTCTTAGGGGAGTGCCTGGACCCTACCCAGAGTAAAATGACAGATTGTAGATATCCCCTAAGTGGAAGGATTTGGCAATAGGGTGGGAGGGTGGGGGGGGGAGGGGAGTGCGGGAGGAGGGGAGGGAGAGGGAACTGGGATTGACATGTAAAACAAGCTATTTAAATTTAAAATAAAAAATGATGAAAAAAATGTGTATGTTTCTGCACTCTAAACATGAATTAATCAGCAATTATTACCTTCAAAGAAAGAATCAGTTTTCTGTGAGAGAGTAGCCCCTGATACCCTCCAAGAGTATTTGGGAAATACAAATAGTCTATTTTTTTGTTTAGTTTAGTTTTGTCTTGCTTGCTTATGTGTTTGATCTTTAAAAATGACACAAACTTGGGTAGTTAGGTGAGGAGAAAGAAGTAGTAGATGAGAGAAGAGTTTGGGATATTTGAATATGAACAGAATGAGATATAGGATGCTCTTAAAAAGCTAATAAAGCTAATTTTTTTCTGGAAGCAACCTAGATACCCCTCAACTGAAGAGTGGATAGAGAAAATGTGGTACATTTATACAATGGAGTACTGTTCAGCAGAAAAAAATGAAATCTTGAAATCTGCAGGCAAATGGATGTCACTAGAAGAAACCTTCCTGAGTGAGATAACCCAGTCACAAAATCCAAACATGAACCTTCATCCAGTGGCTGACGGAAGCAGAGGCAGACACCCATAGTTAAACACTGAACTAAAGTCCTGGAACAAAGTGACAGAGAGAGAGGTGTCATGAGCAAAGGAGTCAAGACTGGATTTTGAAACCCACAGAAACAGCTGACCTAAACAAGTCGGAGCTCTTGGCCCAGACTGTTGGCAGGAAAGCTAGCAGTGGACTGATCCAGACCCCCTGAATGCGGGTGTCAATGAGGAGGCCTAAGTAATTTATGGGTCTTTGGTAGTAGATCAGTATTTATCCCTGGCATACAAATGGACTTTGGGTGCCCATCCCATGAGGGATGCTCTCTTAGCCTGTACTCTTGGGGGAGGGCCTAGGCCCTGCCCTGAAGAAAATGACACTCTCTAGAGATCCCATATGGAAGGCCTCACTCTGCCTGGGGAATGTATTGGGTGATTGAGTTGGGGGCTGTGGGGCCTGGTGTGGAGGCAGGGGAGGAGGGGAGGGAGAGGGAACTGGGATTGACATGTGAAACTAGCTTGTTTCTAATTTAAGTTAAAAAAAAAGAAAAAAAGCTAAAAAGTCAAAGTGAAAATGAAGTACTTTTGTTTTTCAAATTTTGTTCTATGTCTACTTGTATTTATCTAAATTTTCCTCCTTTATTATTTATTAACAATATTAGTCAATAACTATCAATTCCTCCATTATAAGCCCCAAATTAATGATTTCTTCATATAGTTATATATCATTGTTCAACTTTAGTTAAAAGTAAAGAGATAAAATGCCAACCTCAGACTTATTATGAATTATAATAACCATCATACTACTTTTGACATGATGAAAAGTTGCAGTATGAGTTAATGTATGATAAAATTACAGCTAACAAGAACAACAGATATTAAAGCAAATGGCATAACTGGTATCTAAACAAAGTAAACCAAAAAATAAAAATAGTTAAACATATGGTATTCAGGGTTGATGAATGGATAAGTTACTGTCAGTGAAGCTTATGAAACTAAAAGACATAAGTAGGTGTCAAGGCAAATTTCATAGCTTATGCTTTATCTCTTTGGGTTTCTTTGTTTCTTTAGCTCCTAATTAACTTCCAATGGTAACTGGCTTTTGTTGAACACCAGTACCATCTCAAAACTGTTTTATGACTTAATTGTTTCTGTATTTTTAATTATACATAGATAGCTGAATACATATAACTATATACTTTAATTTTATACTATAAATATAATTTTAAAATGTGTATATACATAATGTAATAACTAAAATTAACATAATTTAAATATATAATCCAGTCTAAGTCCTTAAAATTCAAATACATATAATATAAATGCATATAAAATAATATACAAGTATATGATTTTGAAACAGAAATTATGAAAATGCATATGTATATATATTAAAAACCTTATATTTAATAACATTCCTTTGCTTGTGAACACTACATTTGCTTTCATGCAAAGAGTATGTTCAGCCAGTGATATAACTATTATGAAACAAGAATGTCAAATATTCAATTCATAATGATGGATAATTAGTAAGTAATATCTTCTTCCAAAAAATTTCTGTGAAACTTTAGATAAGAATACTCAAATTCCCCAAGTGGAGACAAATGCATGCGGTATAAAGAAAGGAGAGAATAACTATATATTCTTTGGCCAGGGTTGACATTTGATTTAGTTAAGTATTTCCCATGTGACATTTCACTGTTTCCAAGAGCAAGAAACCCATTTATCTCTAGTTTCTTTGTGCTTTGCACACTAGTTTATTAAATTAAGGAAACAGTATTCTATATTTTGATTTACTTTAGGTAATTTTATTCTGAGGATTTTTATTTATGGGTGAACAAAGCCAAAGTTAGAAAAATAAGACATGTAACTAAGCACATAAAAATGGTAGAGAAATTCAAATGCCCTGAATTTTGTTTACAGTGATTATCCCACCCCGATGCATTGTTTTCCCAGAAATGCCCCCCATACAAGAGCAAATTAAAAGTAAGAAGTTTCTTCCATATTGATAGCAACACAGAAGCTTTCTGGAGTAGACCCTTCTGTGGTATTTTCATTTGTGCTTCGGGACACAGCTTGTTTTTTATTGCTCCCAGGATCCCATGCCTTGTCATTCCTAGGGACAAGTCAAAGAAGAAAAACAGAAGGTCACCTTTGGGTCACTGCTATTCAGTTTGCTGTGCCAAGCTGAAAACCAAGGCCATTAAATATGAAAATCCACTCATTGTCCCCAGCCTGATTGTATCCTGTCTTTGAGATCAGACTCACCATAGTCATAGCAACCCTAATAGGCGGATGTGCATTGGACCACATCATTTGCAGGGTGTCTTTAACTGAGAAAAGTTTTGTTGAAAATATGTGTGATTAATGCCTTCAACTATTATCTCTAATTGAACAGACATGAAAGTGGGCCACTTTGTCGGCACAGATAAGCCTATTGCATGGCTATTAATGGCATATTCAGCCTTTGCTGAATTAATCTATTATTGCCTCTTGTCTTCAGTAACCATAACATGTTGTTGGAAGGCTGTGCAAAATTTGAGTAACTGTTTGAAACACAGCTCCAGTAATCCCCTAGATATGAGTGTACAAGAAGAGAGAAAAGCTATTTAGACTCTAATTGAATGTGCTGTGCTGCTTTCATTATTATAAAGCATTGGGGTTTTTAAAAATTCTGTTGCATTAGAGAGATGCATCACCTTAAGATCATTAGTTATTTAGACAGATTCACAAAATTCTGCTATCCATAATGTAGGTAAATCAGAGGTCAATGGGGAGAATAAAACTTTACATTGTGTGTGTGTGTGTGTGTGTGTGTGTGTGTGTGTGTGTGTGTGTGTTGGGGAGAGAGAGACAGAGACAGAGCATTCAAATTTAAAATAACTGAAAATAGTTTAGTTTCTTAGGGATACACTGCTATAAAATTATGTAAACCATGTAGAATTTACACAGTAAACAACACAGATACTGTGGAACTATTCCCTACCAATTGGCCTGTATACTTTCTGGAGATAATCGTATTTCAGTAATAAAGAAATAGAAAGAACTTAGATTATAATAAAATAGGTAAAAAGACATCTTTGTGGACACTGGAAATATAACTATGTTTAAGGTAGATATAAATAAGAATAGCATTTATATGCTACATAATATAAGTGAGAACAAGGAATGTGTTGTTTGGAAATTTTTATACTTATTAGATGACATTCATGATTACTGTCTTGAACAATAGAAATTGGCAGAAGTTATGGATAATTTTACAAGAGAAATAAAATAATTTCCTAATAAATTATTTTAAAAAAATTTTTAAGTCATAGTGTCAAAGCAAACTCTGATCATCTTTGTCTCTTAGTAATGTCAGAAGCTATGCCCACCCATGAAGCCTCACCAATAGGACTTGGGAGGTATGTACTTAACAAAGATGACACCATTGGACACAGGGAAAAGTCCACTATTTCTCAACTCTACACAAAGAAATATAGGCAACAGAGGAAACGTGGAAACCGCAGAGGTGGTCTTCCCTAGGGAAGAATATACCAGTTGGTTGTTGATGCCAAAAGGTTAGCCTTGAAAATGTGTATACATGGAAAATTATACAATCTGAACAGATTACATTTGGAATATATGCTTATAAAATATACTTATATGTATATATTCACAATTAGTGAAAAAAGGAGGGTGGGAAAGTATATATTAGAGAGTGGCCGGAGAAACAAAAGTGAAAAACTATTGTATCTATATCATAATCTTAAGATATAATGAAAGAAAAGAAATTATACTTTGGTGTCCCTGCCATCTTTTCTTATATATTGGAAGCCTCTTGTGTATTCATTTGAAACACAGTTGCATTAATCCGGCTGTGTTCCTGAGTGAACACAGACTCATATCTATAATCTCAAAATATAAAATATAATTATAAGAAAGATAGTTAGAAAATAATGTTTAAGTGCAATTTTTTCAAAACTAGTTCCAGATTTCTAAAACAATATGCTTCTAAAAATCGTTTGTACATACTTTATATAAAATGATATATAAATGTAATAATAAATACTTATTGGGTTAAATAATTACACCTATTTATAACATTAAAACTTGTAATATTTAATAAAAAGTAACTTGTGAATATATTTTTAAGCAACCCAAATGTCTTATGAAAAAAATTGCCATAAGGCACAAATATATTTTATGAATGGGAAAAAGATAAATGAAATAATAGCTCTATTTTCCCCCCAAAAGAGTGTTAAAATTTAATTCATTACATCAATATCTAAAAAGGCTATAAGGATAAGATTTTTTCATTCTCTAAGTATGAAAACTTGACACGAACATTGGATGGGGTTATTTGAATACCAACAGTATAACCTAAAATAGATATTTTCACTGGCATATATGTTCAAAGTCATGAAGTTATCTCATAGAACTGGAAACCCAAAAAATCATAAGCTAATTTAGTTAAGACTAATATAAACTATATATGTATATGTTCAAAGTAATGTTCTTCATAATTATGAACTAACCTGGTGTTAAACTCCATCAAAAAAAATCTATTACATTTTAGGTCACATTGTTATTTAAATTTTCAAATAATTTTAATAAACATTATAATTAACATAATTCACTTCAAATTCAATACTAACTTAATCTGTTTTAAGTTTTCTCTTACATAGTTCAATCTACTTTTCCATTTGAAATATTACTATCATATATATTATACATATTCACATGCAGTAAATTCAGCAATGATGTTATTCTTCGATTAAGCAATTATAAGCTCATTACCGGTATTAACATAAAATATAAAATGTGCCTCTATAATATACTTGCATATAAATGTATAATCTAACATGCAAATACTTATGTTTTATGTTTGGACATGTTTACCATTTTCTTTTGAGTTACTATTTAATTCATTTTCTAAGTTTAACTAAGTGTAGATTTCCTTTTCTTTTTCTTTTTCCTATCTTTCTTTTTTTTTTTTTTTTTGGTTTTACGAGACAGGGTTTCTCTGTATTGTTTCCTTTTTTATTCTTTAAACTTTCATACGTGTACACAGTTGACCTGGGTACCGCGCGCACTTGTATCCGCCCCAGCATGCCAAGCCATCTAATCTGCTGCATCACAGTGCTAGTTCTGCCTGCACCCAGGGGAAGAGGTGAGCTTGGACCTGTCTCTGACCACCTTCTGCTTGCCCTCCTTGGGGTTTCCTTGTCTGGGCACTGTGCGCATATGGACCCACCCCAGCAGGCCAAGCCATCCAGAGTCTCTCAGTTTATCTTGATCATATCTATTTCCACCTATTTCTCTCTGCTCCCCATAGTGTTTCTTCCAGAGAACCAAATCTTTCAACTCCATTTCCTCTTCTTCCTTCCTCCTACAAAACCATGGAATCTATTGGAGTTGTTCATGTGTCCATGAGTATGTTATAACGCACTGGGGCATACATACCATACCTTTAGTCACACTTCAAGGGAAAATTACTCTTTTTTTGCCCAGCAGCCATTAAACGCAAATAACTCTTCAGACAGTGGTGAGGGATTCAAAAGCTTCTCCTCACGATATCCTAGAATTTTGAACTGGCTTGGTCTTGTTTAGGTTTTACATGGCTAATCACAGCTGCTTTTAGTGCATAGTTAGATTAGCCCTGTCATTTCCAGAGGATACCCTTTCATATTATTTTTGCTTATCCATTCTCTCCACCTCCTTGTCCTTGATACTCTCTGAGTTTGTGCAGGGCTTATACAGATGGTCCCTTTACAGCTGAGCATGAATAGTCATCACTTATTCTGGACATACTGAACAGTAACCAGTCTGTATTAACTCCATCCACTGCAATAAGAAGGCTTTTTGGCCAAGACTGATGTCAGAACAAATCCATGAATACAAACATAAATATTTAAAAGGTAATTTGATATCATTAACATTTAACCATACAACATGAATTTATTTTCCCCTAGGGCCTATGACATATCCAGTCTTCATAACTTGGTTCTGTGAAATAGGCCTCATAGCCAACCAAGGGAATGATTAGTTACCTCCATAAACAGCCTTGCCACTATTACACAAGTAAGGATATATTGCACGGAAATTTGCTATTATAGTATTATAGTATATAGTATTGTAGTATCAGTTTTCTCTCCCAGAAGTCTATCTAATATCACTCGAAAAAGATAATCAACAGGAAAGTATTTTTCTATGTTAATGATCGATATTTCTATGTCCTATAGAACTATACACTATGTCCAAAGTGTATAGTTTCTCACCATATAGTTATGGTGGGCAACCAAGAAAAATGATAATGGTGTCTCTATTTTTGCTATCTCTGGGCCTGCCCTGATCATTAGAGGTTATAGGGTACCTGTGCCTAGAAATGAGGTTTTGATTTGAGTACAAGCATTGTTCACCTATGGTAGTTCTTCTCAAAGTACTATTTCCTTTGCTGTATTTTTAATTACCATATAAACTAGTGGGAGGGTCCGTAAGGCATCATACACACTTACTGTTGGAGACCCTGGCCATATCTGTCATTTCCCCCAACTCCTATTCCTATCCCACCTTAAACATGTAGCTCCCTATTCTGTCATGTCACACATGTTCTACTATCTTCGTATTTATATTTCTTTCTTAAATTATAAAATTATACATTTCAATATAGCTGTTTCATGAACATTTCATTTTGGTTAACCATTCCCTAAGCCATCACTTCCCAATTCTATCACTATACTATTTTTAAGCCATGTTGTCCACAGCATTGCCTTCTCTATTTTCAGTATGCCTATATTCTACAGTTTTCATATATGGAACTCATTGGCTTTGCCAAGATGCAGTTTCTAGATTGCTGACTTCAAAATATATTCTGGATTAAACACGTAAAACAACAGATATGAATCTAATGAGAGAACATGCTCTGTTTATATTTGTGGGAGGGATAGTTGACAAACCTAATCAGTATGTTTTCTAGATCAATCTACCTGCAAAGAGTAAGATTTAATTTTTACCTGTAGATTACTAACATTCTATTGTATGTAAGCATAGGAATTTTATTACCCATTTGTCAGTTGATAGGTAAAATACATGTTAATTCTGTTTGTTTTATATCATGAATAGAGCAGCAATGTACATGAATGTGTAAGTATTTATATAATAAGATAAAATGCCTTAGTGAATATGGATAGGAATAGTAAACTTGGGTAATACAATTTCTAAGATTTTAGAAATATTCAGTCTAGTGGCTAAATTGCTAAACTACTGGCTGCACTAGTTTATAATCCCAACAAGAGTGTGTGAGAGTTCCCATTCCCCACATCCATACATGGTTTGTTTTCATTTCTAGTCTTGATGATGAGCATTTTGACTGAGAAGAATTGAAATTATAAGGTCCTCTCAATCAGCATATCCATGACAGTCAAGAATGTGACTATTTTGTAAATTCTTGACTATCATGGAAATGCTGATTGAGAGTACCTTATGATTTCAATAAGACTTTAAAAAGTTTTCCTTAGTCATTTTTATTTCTTTTAAAGAGCTTTCAGTTCATTTATAAAGATGTTTTCTGAATATCTCACTTGTGTATAATTTGCTTTTATTCAGGCCACCTCCATGTCTCCCCTCCAGCTACTCACCTATTGCTCAACCAATTTTCCTTCTAAACTTCCTGTGTGGGCTCTTGTAGTTTTTTTTTTTGACTCTTTGAGGGACTTGCCCCCTGCCCCCTCTGCAAAACTCACAAATAATAAATGAAGACTTACTCTTTCTTATACTCTTTCTTATGAATGCCTTACCTTAGCTTGGCTTATTTCTATCCAGGTTTTCTTAAATTATCTCAATTACCTTTTGCCTCTGGGCTTTTATCTTTCTCTTTTCTATATAGATTTCTTTACTTCTTACTCCATGGCTTGCTGTGTAGCTGGGTGGGCAGGCTCCTGGTACTCTCTCTCCTCCTTTTTTCATGACTCCGTCTTCCTTTTCCAGATTTCTCCTCCTATTTATTCTTTTTACCTGCCTGCCCTGACTATCCTTTCTTTTGTCTAGCTATTGGTCATTTAATTCTTTATTAGATCATTCAGTTCTTTTAGATAAACAAAGTAATACAGCTTCAGAGACTTAACCAAATGCAACAAAAAGCATGAAACACATCTTTGCACCACCAAAAATATGCAAGAACAAAAGTAAACATAACACATCCTAAAATAATATTCTACAACATGCTTTTTTATAAAACCTGCTGAATCCACTTAGTACTACCTGTTTATGCATGCATGTAGGACAATCTAATGAAGCATGGGTATCCTTTCAAGTGCTACATTCCTGATGAAAACTTTTTTCCTTCCCTTGTACCCACTAATTTCCATTATTTCCTCAGAGAGAGATAGAAACTTATGTTGAACTGGAAACAATCATTCAGAGTGAAAAGAACCAGACTGAGAAAGAAAAACACAGCATGCAGTTTCCTGCAGGGATGCTAGCTTCAAATCTTTGGGTCAATATTCATTATGTTCGAGGACCTACAAAATTCAGAATGCTAGTAATGGAAGAAGGTAGAATTTCAAGAGATGTAGGGTAGAAAGCAAGTAGAATGAAATTGGGAAGAGGAACAATGAAACATTAAGGGTTAAACATCATGTGGAATAGAAGGGCAAGGTATGGATTTATGAGGATGAACAACTAAGACTAATATTATTTGAAGAAGCCCTATGAATACTGTCACTGTAGAATCTTCCAAAATATATAAAAGGGGTGTAGATGGAGTTAGACAATGCCCACTGACATCTTCATTTATCAAATAAAAAGACCACTATCAGATAAGGGTTCTCTCATTTTGAATATATGTGTTAGGAGGTTCCATAGATTTCATCCAATGATCTGAACAATATACAGTATTTCTACTGCTCTTGGCTACCTTTCTTACCTGTGAGAACTTGAAAGGAAGAATCTATTGTTGAAGATACAATGATTGAATCATATAATGTTGAGAAACCAAACTGGGATTCAACTGGAAACTTCATCTCTACCATTTAGTTTCTTAAGTTTTGAACATTATGGACAACAATCATTTGTCAATATGTGATTTTTACACAGAGGTCCTTCATCTGTTGTTTCCTTTTGGTTTCATGTTAATTTAATATGTCTTAATCTTAATATGTCTTATATTAGGGTGCGATTTACCTAGTATAGGATTGAAATCTGACTTTTATTTTCAGAGTTTGAAAAAATTACTCCATGTATTTCTCCATCAATAGTTTTTGATGAGAAGACAGATGTTACTTGACTTATTATATCCCTGTGACCTATAATTATTTCTTGCTGTTTTCAATATTATTCCTTTATTTGATTTTCGTAAGTTTTTGTGTAATGAAGTTATATGTGAATTTCTTTGTACTAATGCTACATATACACTTGGCTCTCTTCTGTTTGACATCCTTTTTTCTGCCCCATTAAACAATATCAAAAGTATTGACTATTGGTCAAACACCTAAAAACATTAATATGTTTATCCTCTTTAGCCTATGCTCTGTGTGGGTATAAAAACAAATTCAGTCACAGGGCGCTTTTGCTACTTTTCTGTAGCTTTCACATACTAGGCACATTCTAGAACTTTAAGTCAGATGCTCTTGTATAATTAGGATAATAACTTTCTCTGAGCCTGTTGCTTCATGAAATGATGAAATTATTCGTGGTTCTCTAATACTGCTCTAAATTCGTAACTTACAACAAATAAAGATGGGAGGGATGAAAATCCTACCTGGTAAGGTTACAACTCACTTTCCACACAGTTGTAGACTTTGATAAATTCACATACTGATGTTTACCTTGTGGAGATTCTATACATACTAATTTACCCGCCAGTTAAAATGTATTTGTCAACCCCCATTATCTCTGAATCAAGTCTCAGCAGCTTCCTTACTTATTTGCAGATATATACCAAAAAATTTGTCATTTTTTAAACTGAAGTTCAAAATAGAAAACCTTTATCTTTTGTTCTGTTTTCATGTAAAAAGCAAATGTTCCCTTTCCAGTGCATTTAGTGTTATAGTCTTCCTGTTTGTAATACTTATGAGGATTTTTATATTTAAATTACCCCCAAACATACTGTTAAAGCGTTGTTCAATTTTTAAAAATGTAAGAAGAGTGTGATGTACCTTACAGAGAAAATTCCTGCTATAGGCACAGATTACAGCAATATTTAATGTTACCAAACCAATGCCTCCTGTTAAAAGAAATGTCTTTAAAGAGAATCATACATAAAAGAGGTTTATTTATTGATCAATTCATGAAAATGCTATAGCTAGAGGCAAGGAGAACCTGAATCTTCTCTAGGGGTAATGGGACAGTATTCACCAGGTCAGTCTTCTCATCGACTGTGTAGAAGATAACTCTCTCAAATAATAGGAAAAAGTGCAAATCTCCAGCTATTCCTTACATTTATGATTTTCCAGTTTTCAAAAAAATGCTCACATTTCAGTTAAATACAATCTTAATCTAAATAAGATCTTTACAATGACCTCACATTTTTGTTTCTGTAAGTAGTCTGTCACTACCTTTCTTCAGTATTGACAAGATCTATTTTTAATTCATAATTTACATATTAAAAACCTATATTTGTAGTATTAACTATAAAATATATATTAAAACAAATGATTTGGGAGGGACTTTATGCTCTCAATCACCCTGCGTTATTCATCTCTTTCCCTTCCCCTCTATATCCCTATAAATTCTCCCATTTTTACCTCATGCCTCCTGTATGCTAATATTACCCATTCTTTAATGCCTTCTTTCCTCCTTACATGGCCCTCTTCTTCATGGATTCTGAGTTACTTCTAAATATTGGAGGCTAAGATCCAAAATAAGAAAGAACAAGGAATTTTCCTTTGGTTTTGGTTCCCTCATTTGGTACAATATTTTTCAGTCCCATATATTTACCTAAAAATTTTATGAATTCATTTTTCTTTTCATTTAAATCAGTTGATTTTGGGGTGTTATTGTTATTGTTCATAAAATGCATCTTGATCTTATTCTTTCCCAATTCCCAACTCCTCCCAGCTCCTCCCCAACATCTTACCTATTCAACTTCATGTTCTTTCTCTGATCAGAATAAATGAGGGAACATAAATCCAGAAAAACAAACTAACAGCAGTATCAACAACAAAAAATTAAGATAAAACAAAAAGTAGACAAAAATATGTGGAGTCCATTTTGTGTTGGCCCTATGCTCTGCCATTTTGTCTGACCATGAAGATTGACTGTTACAGTCAATGATGCTCAACTGGAGAAAAAGATTTTTCCTTTTCCCAGAAAGTATCAGTTGCAAATAGTTTCTTGGTTAGCAGTTATATCTCTGTGCCTTGATGGGTGAATGCTATTTAGCTTTATCTTTTACATCCTTGTTACCCATTCTTTAGTTGAAGGAGTGTCTCAATTGTTTCAATGTATTAGCTGTTGTGAATAAACAGCAGGGAATATAGATGAGCAAGTATCTCTTTTGTAAGATACAAAGTCCTTGCATCCACAGAAAGATCTAGGTCCAAGCACTCATCAAAGATGTTTCATTTTACAGCATATGGAGGCTACTATCAAGATCCACAACTGGTCAAAGTAAAGAGAATATGTGATTATGAGTTCTCACTCCTAGTGGACCCATCTACATGCCACACTCTACACGTAAAGCTCAGGAAACACCACAGAGGTGGTTGTAAAATTACTGGAAGAGTCAGAGGATTAGGATGCCTTCTTTAAATAGCATATTTACACAACCCCTTCTAAACCTCAGGGAATGCATCAGAAAAAGGATTGTAAAGAATGACAGAGGTAAACAATATGGAGAAGGCAATGAGTTGATGTTATTTTAGACATACATAATAATTGCAGTCTTAGTATCATATTGCAATTCCCCTCACTAAGATTACAAAAGATTGAGTCTGCCAATGTGCAACCATGGATTGAGGAGGGACTGAATTAATGGCTCTTGAAAAATGCTTAGGTACAGGCAGTCATTGTTTTCAATTATATACCCATGGGGAACCAGCCTGGTTCCAATGGATAGTTCTGAATCCACTTATGCACAAGCAACTCTAATATAAGTCAGTGTTTCATGAAACAAGACAAAAGTAAACATAAGGTACAGGGATATATAGGAAAGAGGAGCAGATAACAAGGGTGAGAATGTAGTAGGAGAATTTGGGATAGGTAAAAATAATAATAATATACACATGTTCAAAATTGCTAAATAGTGCAATAGATTACATTTTAAATGTTATATAACTTTATCATTTACTTAAATACAGTTAATGCTTATATTATTTATTCACTGACTGTCTCTGTGAGGATATATGTGGATATCACTGTGGGAGTTGGATATCTCCTTCCACTATGTGGACTCCATTGATGGAACTCAGGTTGTCAATTTAGCAATAAGTCATTATTCACTAAGCCGTCTTACAGCCTGGGATTTATATTTTATCAATGCAGGATAAGCTGTGCTTTCATGGTATTTTTATATAATTGTTCAATTGTCCTATTTCACATTTAATTTTCACTTGATTATTGTTAAAACCATGTCTTCACATATTGTAACTATAATGTCTCTGCTTTATTTTTATTTCTAATTATTTTTACAGTTGTTCTTTTTTTCACTTGAACAGTGTATTATGTGAGTTATTATTTCTATTTATAGAATAAGTATTCTCATGTCATTTTGCTAACGACTGTGATTTGCACAATTTTATCATAAAATATGCTTTTTAAATTTATTTAAATTAAAAACAGTCTCATTTTACAAATCAAGCCAAGTCTGGGATCCATGAGCTCCCTCTTGTTCAGCTCAGCTGTTTCTGTGGGTTTCCCCAGCTTGGTCTTCACCCCTTTGCTCATCACTCCTCAGAGCTTAGCTAAAATATGCTCTTAATAATATGAAATCTTGTAAATATTCCAAGTAGAATTGAATCTTTTTAAATGAATATTGTGAAATTTTTCATTTTAGTTTTGAGTTTTCTACTATATCAAGATGGCATATCTTCCTATTTACTCAGGTCTTTCCTTTTGCCTCTAAGGTTATCTAACCCTTTCTAGAAATTGACTTCTATGTAGACTTTTAGCCTTGTTCTCTCCTTCTACTCAAAACAGCATATTATTCTCACATCCACACATTTATCTTCATATTCTAATAACTAATTCATTACCTCCTTACCAAAACATTCAAAGTATAATTTACTTATTCATTTTTCACATTAGTTTTGAAACACATAAAAGGATATGGATTTCTCACATTAGGTTTTCAGTAAATATATTTATTAAGGAGTAAGAAATAGCAATATGGAAATGGATATGATAATTATGGTGAACAATTCATATGGATGATACATAACGGATTGCTACACAATGGTCAAACATTGAGTAATATTCCTGACATTTTAGGTCAAAGGTCATCTTCATTTTACCTATTTTTTACACACTTTGTCCATTCCTTACTCAAGTGTGTTGACTCGGTTCTTAAACTACCAATATATAATCATATATTATACATACTCATTATTATGTTTCTGATCCATTTGCATATCCAGACAATTATAACAATCTTTTTAGGCAGTTAATTTATGAATATGTCTGTATAACTATAATTAGTCAAGCTATAATATTAAATATAGTGAGTTATTTATAATCAACCTAATTTATTGCTCACAGTTCTCGAGGTTGTGCACTTCAAGATCACGTTATCTGCAAATATTTTATTCTCATATAGTATTTTTCCACATTCCCTCACATGATGAAAAATGTCAGTATCTTGTTCAATCATCTAATTCCTAAAGATGTAACTCTTCTGACTTAATCAAGCAACAAAGTCCTTGCTTATTATTTTACAACAGTAGTTTCCAACATAAATTTTGGAAATATATAAACATTCAGAGCAACAGAGATTCCTGGATTAAAAGTTTTCCCAGGCACTTGTCATCTAACCACAGGCAAATGCCAATGTCTTTATTGTGGTTTATAGGACAATAGTCGATCATTTCTATATTTATTTTTACAAATGCCTTTAAACATGGGCACCACTTTCCAGGGTTTTCTGTACTCATCTTCCAGATTGCCCAAAAGTCTATCAGACATGCTCTTAATACAAGTGTCTTAGTTAGGCTTTTATTGCTGTGATGACAAATGATGACCACAGAAACTCTAACAAAGGAAAACATTTAATTGTGGTCGACTTACAGACCATAATTGTCTTGGCAGAGAACATGGCAGCTCACAGGCAGACATGGCTTTAGAAAGCAACTGAGAGTTCTATAGCCCAATCTTCAGGAAATAGAAAACTGTCTGGCTTTAGCATTTAAAACTTCAAAGCCTACTGCCAGTGACACACTTCCTCCAAAAAGGCCATACAGTATAATAGAGACACTCATATGACAGTATGGGAGCCATTTTCATTCAAATCACCACAAAAATATTTGTATTTGTTCTTCCTGTTAAGTTGACTTCTTCCTAGCAGTTCAAATGAATATATATTGTTTCTAAAAATCTTTGCTTAAAAGTAATATTTTAAGTAATATTTCTATGAAAAATCTATGTAAGATATTACCACATATATCTACATTAATTTTAATGTTTATACAGATTTCCAACTATCATCCAACATCAGGCTTTGTAATACTTAGCACTGACAATGCCAGTTTGGGTGTGGTCACAGGTACTTGGGGGGAGGCAGAGATAAAGGTCAAGGAAGGAGGAGTCATGCTCTCTCTTGGGGTTGCATTCAAGGTCAGAGACCAGCAGAGCACTGACCTCAGTTCTTGACTTCTCATGTAAGTGACTTCTCTCTACCAAATAATGTATCATATGACTTCCCTTCCCAGTATATTTGGTGTGTCTCGATACCCTCGTCAAGACTTGCATTCCATTCTATATGTATATGACTATATAACTATACAACTATATATATATTTATATTTATCATGTTTTTCTGTATATTCATTGTGTGTGTGTGTGTGTGTGTGCGTGTGTGCGTGTGTGTGTGTGTTGGTGGTCCTACATGCCATGGCATGCATGTATTAGCATGTAGAAAATTTTACAACATCAGTCACTTCCTCAATTTTTATACAATTTCCAGGGCTCAAACTCATGTTGCCAGACTTACACATCAACCTTTAATTGATGAGCCAGTTTTATACATGGCAGTTTTATTTTAGTCTTCTCTACTTATTTATATTATTTAGAGTCTTCTGTGTACCAGTCTAGAATGTAAGGTATCAGAGTGAAGAGGGGTTTTCTTCTTTGTCTATATTTTTTTGCCTCTTGAGCTTGAAGAATTATGGAATCCACAAACAATCTTTAATAATTTTATCATCATCATTATACGAATTTTAAATATTGAAAATGTTTTGAAGGTTAAATATAAAGTTGTAGGGAAGAATGGTTCTGTGTGTTATGAAACAATAATTTGGATAATTTTGAGTTTTATGACTAACCTCAAACACAGATAATTCATAAGATACATAAATTTTATTTTTACTATAACAATTGAATATATTGATTCATCAAATTTCCAATTTAATTGATAATAAAAATTGACTTGATTTTTAAGATCCACCAATCTTTGGTATTATAGACAGCAACAAATAATCAGAGTACTAGATAGACATGGCAGCTACGCTTATATTATCAGTTTTTTGTTTGGAAGTGATTTTTATAAAACTATGTTTCTCTTTAATTGTCATCATGTTTCAGAGTCACAGTAAGAAACGCATTAATGATGATGTTGTCAGAGATGAGGAAAGTAGAAATAGTACTTAGAATCACAGAACACTTTCTTGAAAGTAGAATGACTAATTTGAGACTAGATTTTCTTTGCTTATTAATAAGTTTCCTAATATTCACTTCTTTCTCATAGAAAAAGACTAAATTGTGTAATAAATCAAGAGTAGAGGAAAAGAAATGAAGATACATAAAACTATAACAAAAAGGCTCAGAATATTAACCAGTATGTTAATATTTATTTTGTTAATGTTTGTTGTGATTCTAAAAGTGAAAACCACAATAATTTAGACGTGTGATTTATTGTTTATTTAATTTTTGTTTAGTTGAGTGTTCTGTTGTTTGTACCTGGACTGTTGACTATCTTCTAACAAACAAGTCAGCTATTCAGAAGAGCACCAATGATATCCTGTATGTATTAGGTGCTGATTGGGTGACAACTGAAGCATCTTGACTTTGCCTCAAAGCCTCTCATTTTCCATAAGTTTGGATACAACTTCTTTTTAAGTTGGTATATATGATTCAACAGTGTGATGAAGATGTTGAAGATGTTGTGGCTTGGAATCAGAAAGCACAGGCTCACTTCACCCAACATTTGTTGGCTAAAGTGTTGTAATAATGAGAATTTCCTTTCCTAATAATCCTTGTTAAAGCTTTACTACTAATGCAGTAACATATTTTAAGAAATATCCTCACAAATAAAACCAGATACTGTAAAGATCTTCAAACACTAAGTTTATATTTTACTACAACTTTGCTCAATGAGAGCCAGATCAGACTCTGTTTTTCTAGAAGGCTTATTTTTAAACCATCATGAAATAAAACTCCAATTCACATCTCCATCTTGTACTTCATATGTAAGTATCTATATATTCTTTACAAGATCTTCTTCACATATAATACCTTCCTGCAAGTCAATATCAGAGAAGATTTAATTAGTTAAGTTTAGGTATTTCTCAGGCAAAGAAGTAGTTCATATTCTGAGCAGCCATTAAAAATTAAATTTTCAGTCATTTAATATGAGGCCTAAACTGCCAAAATGGAATTCTAGTGCCTTTTGTTTCATAATATTAATCCTCAGCTCTAAGGATTGGAGTTGCACTCAAACTAAATTCATGTCTTACAGAGAAAGGGGCTCTAAAAAGGAGTAAAAAAACCTAAGCCATAGCAGAGAATCATTACTTAAGTATATTCTATTTCAAACTAATATTATAAGTATTTAATGATCAAAACATTGAATCTTATTCTCTTCTTGATATCTTTCTTTTTCTGTATTACTACCACCAAATAATTTTATTCTGTGGTTTTAGTATTCCAATATGCCCTCACTTATAAAGCTTTAGGAGCTCATTTGAAAGAAGGGGTTATCTCTTGGACACTGAATTTGTAGTAAAGATTGGTACTGATACTCATAAGAGAAAATTATCTGATGGAAGTGGCTTCATGATCCAAGTGTCATTTTCAAGTCAATAATTCATGAATTTATGATAAGTGTGAAAAGAAAGCTTAGTTCAGTGTTTTTTTTTTCAGAACATTTTTTTTGTTTGTTTGTTTTCTCAAGACAGGATTTCTATGTATTGTTTTGGAGGCTGTCCTGGAACTAGCTCTTGTAGACAAGTCTGGTCTCTAACTCAGAGACCCACCTGGTTCTGCCTCCTGAGTCCTGGGATTAAAGTTCTGTGCCACCACTGCCAGGCCTCAGAACATTGTTTAAGCACTGCTGTGTGAAGGTTTTCAATATTACTCAGAATGATAACCTTAGGAACAACAAAAGCCTTGCAAAGAAATTGTGTAACATTTGAACAAAACTGGTAGTTTGTGTGATTGAGCAATTTAACAGGTACAAAGAAATCTTTCCTTCACCAATAATATAATGCATAGGAGTCATGAAAAAGGTATATTAATGGGGATGTTATGTTTAGAAAATGAAAAAAGTCTGCTTGGAACATCATACATATTTTTAAGGTTTTATTCAGTGTTCATAAGATTTACTCTCAGGCACATGAAGTTTAGACATTAAGTTACAGTGTCATTTTGCCAAGTCTAGAGACTTTAAAGACCTGGCAGAAAATGTGGTGAATGGTAAAATAGTTATTGTTTAAATTACATAGTAACTAACTAAATTTAGCATCTTTCTTAAAGAAAATATTTCTCTAAATCTCTAAATTCTGTTTACAATAGGTTAGGTAATAGTAAATAGCTAGCCTTTTTGAAACCCTAATGCCTCAAGGTTTATAAGACATGAAACTATTATTAAGTATCAAAGCAATTGCTACATAGTATGTTCTATATAACTCACATATAAATATATCTTAATAAAAATATTAATGCTTGTATTTTGAATATTTACCATATTGGATGTTGCTTCACAAATAGCCCTAGTATTTTACTCAGTATGTAGTTAACTGCTAATGCATCTTTGACATTGTTTTCTTCCCTCCTGTGATAAATACACTGACAAAAGAAACTTTGAAGGAGAAAGATTTTATTTAAACTAAAATTCCAGGTTACAAACAATCATTGTAAGAATATCATGGTAGGAACGAATTGGTGGCATCCAAACTAGAGCAGAAAATGAGTGCACAATGTTCACTTTTGCTATACCTTTCTCTACTTTTATGCAGTTAAGGATCCAAATAATGAGAATGAAGTCTCACATAGTGGACTGACTTTCCACAAAAAGTAATGTAAGCAAAGCAATTCCCGTTGGGCCAATCTGACATGGATAAACCTTTATTCAGACTTTCTTCCCAGGTGACTCAGGGTTGCATCAAAATAAGAATTCAAGCTAGCATTCACAATATTTAGTACATGAGTTTACCTTGATCAACAAAATATTTCTGATATTGAAAATAAGATAGGTGTCAAAGTAAACCCAACTTAAATGTGTAAAACAAAGAATATCCTTATAAATCTTTGAATGACTTTTCCTTAGCATAGATAATAGAGTATCCAATTAAAATATCAGATCAGAATTGATAGAGATCTTGCTTTTACATATTAGGAAGGCATATACTTCCAGTTTTAAAAATAAATGTGTGTAGTTTATTTTCATTACATGACCAAAGTTTTACATTCCCACCCTTAGATCAATGTGTGAACTTTAAAGTCCCTATAAGTTATTCCGCTTCTGTATTTCTAAAAGTAATTATGTGTGTGTAGATTCAAGTACATATTATCCTAGAATTCTAATTTGTAAATCTTAGACTCCTTGTTTTGCCTTGTATAGATTGATGTCTTTAATACTAAATATTTATTAATTTGTTTCAATATTTAAATTACCCAACTTATGTTTTAAGAAATTATATTGCTCATCCATTAACATCCAATTCTCACTCTAAATATTCTTTAAAATGTTTATTAATAATCATGTCACAGTTTTCTTAAAGTCACCTCTATCAGTCACTTCCAAAGTCTCCCACAATCTTCTACAATGTGTCAGTGATCTTTCCGATAGAGTCTTGATTCCAGATACAAAACTTGTGAGTTTACTCTATACATATCTATGCGAACTCTGGTCTTCTGAGCTCTCACCTGAATACCTGTCATATTTTGTTCATAGTTTTCTACAATGTTCCTTGCTCAAATTATCCACCTTTTGAAATTCTTCCTCAAATCGATTCCTTTTGTTTCTGATCTATAGTTTCATGTAGTCACAAAAACGACCATATTTCTTTAGTATAGATTTTATGTGTTAGATATTTTTAAATTGCAGGGATTTAAGTAGCATTTATTTTAGGTCACAGATTCAGAGTTTTCAGTTAATTATGGTACCAAAGGCATGGTATATAAGACCAGTTATGAGTTAAAGACTAATATCTACATTTGTAGAGCTTTTTCTTTTTCTTTATTTTAGTATATTCATGCCATCTGTCTATGAAATAGTGATGTCTCAATTCAAAGTTAATCATTCTACTTCAGTTCACATTATAGAATGATCATTATATACAATAAGAGTTGTATTATTTTTAGAAGCAATTTTCAATTCAAATTAACTTACTTCAAAGATTCTATGTCACCATATCCTCATATAATTGATACAAATAATTGAAAGAATGTGTAAAGAGGTGAATAATGAAGAATTGATAGTGATGTGGAAATAAAAAGAAAAAACACATAAGTAACCATATGTTTTAATGTAAAGCATGTTAGATGGATACAGCATAGATATGACATCAATGATATTAATGATTTCAAATAGACAACTTTGTAACAAGTGAAATTTTCAGTTTTAGCTATTTATAAAAGTATATTGAGGGGTTGTCCTTATGTGTATATGTTTCTCTTATTGGTTGATGAATAAAACACTGTTTACCAATGAAACAGGAAGATAGTTGAGACTAGGAGATGAGGAGAATTCTGGGAAAAGTAGCCAGGAGCCTGTCAGAGTTGTGATGCTGCTGAAGGAGTAATAACATGCTGGAACATTACAAGGTAAGCCGCAGCCTCATGTGGCAATACATAGATTGTTAGAATTGGGTTAATAATTAAGACAGAGCTAGCCAATATGAAACACTAGTCATTGGCCGACAGATTTATAACTAATATAGCGTCAGTGTGCTTAAGTGGGGCTCAAGCATTGTGGGACCACGAGAGACAAAGAATCTCACATTACAGTATATTTATAGTCCCTTATTAAAATATGTTTTAACACAGACTCCAAATCTGGAATTTTTTGAAGTTATGAAGTCAAGCACATGTGTGAACAGAGAGATTTGATCTTAGACAGTTGCATTTTTATTTCTTTTGTAGAAACTTAAAGCTACTTTTCTTTGATTCTCAGTGGAATATTGAAATTGAACTTTGGAACAATGCTGGAGATAATATGACGGAACAATATTAGAAGAAACTGGATGGCTTTAAGTTGTGAGATGCTTATGAGGACTTTGGGATGTTCAAATGGGTGGAATGTGTATTTTAAGTAGATGAGTTTATGTGTCAAAATGATGAAATGTGGACTTGCCATGGCTAATTCTGAATATGAATTTTATTAGACTAGAAAGAATAAAAAAGGGACAATAGATAAGGCATTTCAAATACATGAATGTTCTCTTATTTTTTCTCCCTGGCTTTCATTAGGTAAGCTGATTTTCTCCTCTGTGTCATCTGTGATAAGGTTGATGGAAATATTCAACACCATTATCACAAATAAACCATTCTTCCCTTAAGTGGTGTTCTCAGGTATTTTATTTAAATGATAACAAATCAAATACACATACTTATAGAAAAAGCTTTAAACACACGTAAATAAAACATTTTAATATTACAATACTGCAAAAGTATATATAAGATCATAAATGAACTGTCAAGTACAATTAATATATTGACTCAACTTAGATTAGCACATCTTGGCTTTTTATTCAAGAATTGAAGGATATATCTATAAAAAAGAAGATAAGTCACACTCAAAGAATCTTATCAGCTCTAATATAATCACAAATAGGGCTATAGGAGTAGTAGAGTATGTAATCCTAAGCATAAATAATTTTAAAAGCCAATATAATCTTCTACTTTTATTTTAGTTCTCCAATCACAGATAGGTTATATTTTATTCTTTAGTAATTATTTTATTTCTTGTTCTGAATTTGCAATCATAACTCCTACAATGAACAGCAATTCAAATGTTTTATCAACCTCTGTCCTTCGCTAACAATTATAAAACATAAATTTTCTAGAAAATAATTCTATGTTTGACCCTAATTATAAAAAAAATAAATATATGAAAATGTAACAATGAAAAGTCAAAAGTCTGAATGGAGTACTGATCTGCTTTCTTAAAGAATAGCCACTGAATAAAAGTCTTGCACATATACTGAGTTTACTCATTTAAAACCCTTTGGCTGATGAAAAGATTATATAGCAATATCTAGCTAGAGAAATGTTCTACATGACAAAGTAGGAAAGAGTCTATGTTGCAAATGAACTAGAAGAGTAATCTTGACAATCTATCAGCTATAAACCAATTCTAATTTGACTGAATTATGAAAATAGATACTAAGAATAATGAACATTAAGACTAGAAATGTTGAAAACATAAAGTAAATGTTGAAAAATGTCAAAACATTACATTGGATTGGAAGTTGCCAATGAGTGGAGTTTACAAACAGAGATGTAAGTATGAAGAATTTTCACAATCTTGACTAGGGTCATCAGCATTGAGTTGAAAAGAGCAGCAGTTCGTTGAAACTTTTCTGGGTGGGTGAGGCTTTTTCAGAGTCAGAGCTCAAGATAGAAGGTGACTTCCTACACTGCTTGGTATGAAAGGCTGGGGTCTGGCGGGAGAGGGGAAGAGAAGAAGAGCAAATCATGCTAGAGCAAGATTTTGGGCAATTAGGATTTTTATAAGACTAATGTACTTTCCACTGCTTCAATTGCTTTTCAAAATATGACCAAGCTTGATCTTCATGCTGTTCCCATTCAAAAAATGGATAAAAGGTGGCAGGTGTTGGAGAAAAATAACAGTGTCTTCAAAGTCAAAGTACATTCTGGACCAGACAAAGGAGGAGAGGAAAAAACTATTATGCAGCAAAAATATGTGCTAAGTTCTGAGAAAGGTGTATTCAGTCAGATGAAGAGAGTGAATTGAGCCAAGATTGACTGTTATATTAATCATGAACCAAAAGAAATAACATCCACCCCACTTTGCCCAATCCCAGGTTCACAGTAGCCTATAGAGGAAGCTTGCTGTTATCAGTGCTGCACTAGTGTGTCAAATTTGAGTGGTACGACTGAGATCTCTTTGTCTTTCTTAATTCTTGTCAGCTTTCAAGAAAAGGGGGGAACCATGAGCTTTGGAAGTCTTTCCTTCTTTCTTTCTTATAAATTATTGGTTTTTAATTTTTATTTTTAATTTTTTAAATAAAAAATAAAGTAATATAAATAAATGATAAACAAATAGAAATAAAAATAAATTATTATTCTTTCTGCAGCAGGTTTCTTTGGAAGAGACTTATGCAGATCTCATCTACCACCACTTCTATGACTGATCTGTAAGAATATATGTCTGTAGAATTCTTAGGCAAGGGGTCCTCAGGCAGCATCAGGTAAACAGGCCGGCTTCCCGGCCTGTGTTCCAGCGCCTGCAGATCGCCTGGGAACTGCACAGAACTCCCAATCCTGGTGGGAGCCAAACACCCCATACTCCAGATCTTCTCTCCCACCAACGAGACCAGGAAATCAAAGGAGCCAGGGAGACCAGGGGAGTAGCTGTTCCGGATCAGGTACAACAGGACCCAGCATAGGGTCCAGGGGACCAGGTAGGAGGCTAAGTGCCCCAGATTCCTGTTCTTCTTCTCCACCCATGGGACCAGCATTTGGACAAGGAATAGAAGAACCACCAGATTATTGGACTTGCTAGCACCCACCAAAAGGGAACTCTGGTCCCCAGACCAATAAGGGGCTCTTTCTGCACCCACTAGAAGAAGAGATGGGAAAGAGACAATACAAAAACACAGTCAGCAACAGAAAAACAAATATGACACCGCCAGATTCTGGAGACTCCACACCAGCCCTACAGAAAATTTTGGAAGGAAAACTACAACCCAAGGAAGCTAACTACGACCAGAAAAACAAAAGCATTAGAGAATCCCTCTCTACCAACAGCCAAAAGAACAAAGGGGTGAAATTCCACACATAATTCCACCAACAACAACCATTGCATATCGAAGAAGGATGAGCAATCAATGGTCATTAATATCCCTCAATATTAACGGCCTTAACTCACCCATAAAACGACACAGAGTAGCAGAATGGATTCAAAGACAGAACCCTTCCTTCTGCTGCATACAAGAAACACACCTCACCCTCAAAGACAGACATTACCTGAGAGTTAAAGATTGGGAAAAAATTTTTCAATCAAATGGACCCAAGAAACAAGCAGGGGTAGCAATCCTAATATCTAACAAACTAGACTTTAAAATAAAATCAATCAAAAGAGATGAAGGAGGTCATTACATACTCATCACAGGTGAAACCCACCAAGATGAAGAGTCAATCCTGAACATCTATGCCCCCAATACAAAGGCATCCACATTCATTAAAGAAACATTATTAGAACTTAAATCTCATCTAAAGCCCCACACAGTTATAGTGGGAGATTTCAACACACCACTCTCACCACTAGACAGGCATACCAGACAGAAACTCAACAAAGAAGCAAAGGGTCTAATAGAAGTAAGGACCCAACTGGGATTAACAGATATCTATAGAACATTTCATCCACATAAAAAAGAATATACCTTCTTCTCACCACCACATGGAACCTTCTCAAAAATCGACCACATACTTGGCAACATATCAAACCTCAGCAGCTACAA
This sequence comes from Mesocricetus auratus, assembly GCF_017639785.1. Taxonomy (NCBI): domain Eukaryota; kingdom Metazoa; phylum Chordata; class Mammalia; order Rodentia; family Cricetidae; genus Mesocricetus; species Mesocricetus auratus. The sequence continues at coordinate 62,171,952 of NW_024429190.1, forward strand.
AATAATTGGAATAACTCCATGCATCTTATCAGACCACCATGCCTTAAAATTAGAATTCAACAACAACACAAATTGCAGAAACCCTACAAACTCATGGAAATTGAATAATGCTCAACTGCACCATCCCTGGGTCAAAGAGGAAATAAAAAAAGAAATTAAAGACTTCCTCGAATTCAATGAGAAAGAAGACACAACATACCCAAACCTATGGGACACTTTGAAAGCAGTGCTACAGGGGAAGTTCATAGCACTAAGTGCTCAAATGAAGAAACAGGAGAACAGTTATACCAGAGAATTAACATCACAGCTAAAAGCTCTAGAACACAAAGAAGCAAACTCCCCCAGGAGGAGTAGACACCAGGAAATAATAAATTGAGGGCTGATATCAATAAAGTAGAAACCAGGAAAACAATACAAAGAATCAATGCAACGAAGAGTTGGTTCTTTGAGAAAATCAACAAGATAGACAAAACTTTGTCCAAACTTACCAAACAGCGGAGAGTGAACACGCAAATTAACAAAATCAGAAATGAAAAGGGGGACATAACAACAGACTCTGAGGAAATCCAGAGAATCATTAGGTCATACTTTGAAAACCAGTACTCCACAAAATTCAAAAATTTAAAGGAAATGGATGACTTCCTCGACAGCTATCATTTGCCATAACTAAACCAAGAACAGATAAGCAATTTAAATAGACCTATAACCCCTATGGAAATAGAAGCTGTCATCAAAAGTCTCCCAACCAAAAAAACTCCAGGTCCAGATGGCCTCAGTGCAGAATTCTACCAGAAATTCAAAGAACAGCTTATACCAATTCTTCTCAAAGTGTTCCACACAATAGAAGCAGAAGGGTCTTTGCCAAACTCTTTCTATGAGGCTTCAATAACCTTGATCCCCAAGCCACACAAAAATACAACTAAGAAAAAGAACTTCAGACCAATCTCCCTCATGAACATTGATGCAAAAATACTCAATAAAGTACTGGCAAATCGGATCCAAAAACACATCAAAACAATCATTCACCACGATCAAGTAGGTTTCATCCCAGGGATGCAGGGATGGTTCAACATTAGAAAATCCATCAACGTAATCCACCATATAAACAAGCTGAAAAACAAAAATCACATGATCATCTCACTAGATGCTGAAAAAGCCTTTGACAAAATCCAACACCCCTTCATGATAAAGGTCTTGGAGAGATCTGGGATAACAGGGACATACTTAAACATAATAAAAGCTATATACAGTAAACCAACAGCCAACATCAAACTAAATGGACAGAAACTCAATGCAATTCCTCTAAAATCAGGAATAAAACAAGGCTGTCCACTCTCTCCATACCTTTTCAACATGGTACTTGAAGTTCTAGCTATTGCCATACGACAACAAAGGGGGATCAAGGGGATACAAATTGGGAAGGAAGAGGTCAAAATTTCACTGTTTGCAGACGATATGATAGTTTACATCAATGACCCAAAGAACTTTACCAGGGAACTCTTACAGCTGATTAACACCTTCAGCAAAGTGGCAGGCTACAAGATCAACTCAAGAAAATCAGTAGCCCTACTATATACAGATGATAAAAGGGCTGAAAGAGAAATCAGAGAAACATCACCCTTTACAATTGCCACAAACAACATAAAATACCTTGGGGTAACGCTAACCAAACAAGTGAAAGACCTGTATCGTAAGAACTTTGAATCTTTAAAGAAAGAAATTCAAGAAGCCCTCAGAAAATGGAAAGATCTCCCATGCTCTTGGATAGGTAGGATCAATGTAGTAAAAATGGCAATCCTGCCAAAAGCAATCTACAGATTCAATGCAATCCCCATTAAAATCCCAGCACAATTCTTCACAGACCTTGAAAGAATAATAATCAATTTTGTATGGAAAAACAAAAGACCCAGGATAGCCAAAACAACCCTGTTCAACAAGGCAACGTCCGGAGGCATCACCATCCCTGACCTCAAGCTCTATTATAGAGCTATAGTCCTGAAAACAGCTTGGTATTGGCACAAAAATAGACAGGTAGACCAATGGAGTCGAATTGAAAATCCGGGTATTAATCCACACATGTATGAACATCTGATCTTTGACAAAGAAGCTAAAAATATACAATGGAATAAAGAAAGCATCTTCAACAAATGGTGCTGGCATAATTGGAGACTGGCATGTAGAAGAATGTGGATCGATCCATGTTTATCGCCATGCACAAAACTTAAGTCCAAATGAATCAAAGACCTCAACATAAATCCAGCCACACTGAACCTCTTAGAAGAGAAAGTGGGTGGTACCCTTGAACGAATTGGTACAGGAGACAGCTTCCTGAACATAACACCAGTAGCACAGACAGTGAGATCAACAATTAATAAATGGGACCTCCTGAAACTGAGAAGCTTCTGTAAGGCAAAGGACACAGTCAGCAAGACAAAAAGGCAGCCCACAGAATGGGAAAAAATATTCACTAATCCCACATCTGACAGAGGGTTGATCTCCAAAATTTACAAAGAACTCAAGAAGCAAGTCTCTAAAAAGCAGAGGACCCAATTAAAAAGTGGGCTGTAGAAATAAATAGAGAGTTTTCAATAGAGGAGTCTAAAATGGCTGAGAGGCACTTGAGAAAGTGCTCAACATCCTTAGCCATCAGGGAAATGCAAATCAAAACAACTCTGAGATACCATCTCACTCCTGTCAGAATGGCTAAAATCAAAAACACCAATGACAATTTATGCTGGAGAGGATGTGGTGAAAGGGGAACACTCCTCCATTGCTGGTGGGAGTGCCAACTGGTTCAGCCACTTTGGAAATCAGTATGGAGATTCCTCAGAAAAATGGGAATAAACCTACCATAAGACCCAGCAACTCCACTCTTAGGCATATATCCAAAAGATGCCCATTCATACAACAAAGATGTCTGTTCCACTATGTTCATAGCAGCTTTATTTGTAATAGCCAGAACTTGGAAGCAACCTAGATGTCCCTCACCCGAAGAGTGGATAGAGAAAATGTGGTACATTAATACAATGGAGTACTATTCAGCAGAAAAAAATAATGGAATCCTGAAATTTGCAGGTAAATTGATGGCACTAGAAGAAACCATCCTGAGTGAGGTAACCCAGTCACCAAAAGAGAAACATGGCATGTACTCTCTCATATATGGATTTTAGACATAGATCTGGGGAGTGCCAGCCTACAATCCTATGGCCAGAGAGTCTGGGAAACAGAAACTTCATTTAGTGGCTGATCGAAGAAGAGGCAGACTCCCTTGGTTAAGTACTGAGCTGAACTCAAGAAAGCCAGTAACAGAGAGGGAGGACTGATGATCAAAGGGATTAAGACTGGGCTGGTTTAACCCCCAGAAATAGCTGACTAGACAAAGGTTAACTCTTGAATCCCAGGCATCAGCCTGGGAATCCAGCATGGGACTGATCAAGACCCCCTGAATTTGGGTGTCAGTGAGGAGGCCTAGGGAATCTATTGAGCCTTGGGCAGCAGATCAGTACTCATCCCAAGTATACACACGGACTTTGGACTCCCATAGAACAATGTGAGGTGCACTCTCACCCTGAACTCTTGGGGAAGGGTCTAGGCCCTGCCCTATATGAAATGACAGACTATGGAACCCCCATGGAGGGCCTCACCCTCCCTGGGGGAATGAGGGGATAATGGGGGGGGTTGGGGGGAGGGCACGGGAGGAGGGGAGGGAATGGGAGAGGGACCTGGAACTGACTTGTGAAGCAACCTCGTTTCTTATCTAAATTTAAACTGGAAAAAAAAAAAGAACTCTTAGGCAAAGTAAGGATAAATAGATGTTTGATGGATAGATAGTTAGGTACATAGTTGATAGAAAGATACAGACTAATAAATGATAGAATAATAGACGATAGAAAAGTAGATATAGACTGGTAAATGATAAATAGATAGATAGACAGATAGCAATGAATTGATTACTTTCCTTACAAGCTCACAATGAAATGCTAAAGAAATCAAAATTAAATTTTTCTTTTTTTACAATTGTCATCTTTATTCTGTAGGGCAAAAGACGATTAAAATTTTATAGAACTATAAACTGAACCTAAACTTAATCTCAAATAATATGTTATTGTGTAGTAGTTCCATACAAATTCAAAAAATTCTATCTTGAAGGGAAAGTCCTTGAGAAAGTAAACAACTCAAAATAGCTTCAGGAAGTCCCTGAAACTGATAAGACTTTCTAAGTCCTTCATTCCCAAGACTGAGCAGTAAAGGCTGTTAAGTATCAGTCTCAGACAAGTCAAGCAGGAAAGAATAGTGTTAGAATAGACCAGCAGTCTGGGAAAAGCAGAAAACAGCTGAACATTTGGAAGAGATTTAACCTATATGAGTCATCAGTAATGGAAATTCTCCAATCTATTGAGCCTCCTTCATCTGTACAGTGTGATTGAAGTTCCCAGTTTTTGTGAGTTATTGTTCTTTTTAGGGTACAATTTTGTGATGCAGTCCTCATTGGGTCAGTTCTCTTCCTGTAAGAAAGCCCTCATCCAAATCCCTCTAAGTAATCCCAATAAACTCATTGATTCACCAATCTGTATTTAGTGGAATAAGTATTTGTTTTGTTGTGGGATTCTCTCTGGGATGAATACATAAGTGTTTCTGCATATGTGTATGTTGCATCTCCCTAGAAGTGTTTTGCTATACAATACATAGGATGCAATCAAATCTTCTCCTAGTAGCTGAGTCTCTTCATTTTATTGAAGAATAATACAATTCTCAGCTACCTTTAAGAACCACAAGGAAGTCAACCGAAGGTAATTTGTCATTGCTATTAACTATTAAGATCATGATTGATTCAATAGTAGAAATAACTATGAGGTAAAGTGAGGTCCTTTACTGCAGTAATGAAACATTGTGGCATAGAATTCAAACTAAACAGTTTTTAGTGGGCATTTAAGGCAATGTGCTTCTTGTAAATAAATTGTTAGGTATGTTTTGTCAAATGGAATTTGAAAAACTGCCTAGTTGGTTATGGATTAAACGCTTCTTATGGTTGTTATACTGGATTGATTTATTGTTTCACCTATATTTTCTACAACAATTCTGTAGTGTTGTTTGATAAATGCTGTCTTTGTCTATATGGCTCGCTTTTTCTAAGTCCATGTGTATCAAAGTGCTACAACATCAATCCCGAAGAATGGTATGTATCAATCCTTTTGAAGAACTTTAACCTTATTCTTTGTAGGAGATTGATATCTCTGCCCACTAATCTCATTTTTTTCTTTCTACCCTTTAGTTTTTTTTTCCAAACTTTCCCCAGATCCCATTTTCTTACTGTTACAGTCCTTTTCATGTGTGGTTAATGAAGGTGTTAAGTTCAGCAAATCAGCAAAAGCTTTGGAGACTAGAGAGATGACTTGGTGGTTAAAGACACTGGCTAGTCTACAGGTGCTGAGTAAAATTCCCAGCAACTACATGGTAGCTCACAACCATTTGTAATTATATTTGGTGCCCTCTTCTGGCCTGAAGGCCTACATGCAGACCGAACACTGTGTACATAATAAATAAATAAATCTTTAAGAAAAACTTTGGCTGTCTCTTCAATTTGAATTCATATATATAAAGAAAATATACATGAAGAATTTCTATGGTAAAACCAACATTAAGCAAGGCTCTTCAATGTGTTAAATAGTGTAATTTTCAGGAAGGAACAAAAGTACATTACCAAAGGAAAATATTTATTTCTCAGTATATATTCTGTTTTTCTTTATGAAAATACAAACCATGTTATTTTGAAGTTTATAGATACTCATGGTGTTCTGTTGAAGTACTTTTGCTTTGGATACTAGATTTTTAAAGAACCATATTGATAGGGAAGAAAAGAGAGGTGAGTATTATAATTGTAGTTTAATAAAGATGTTTGCTTGTACTTCATATGAAACAGAAACTTAGGCTTGTGATTTCAGTTCAGTCAGTAGCAACAGAAGGAGTACAATACAACAGATCATTTGTCTCTGTAAAAATATCCACATTACAAATAAAACAAATTGTGAGCAATGATCACTTCAATTTTTGGATATATCATGACTGATATATTGAAATTCAATTATCATTACTGGAGATAATATTAGGCTTAAGGACAATAAGCATCTACCACGCATTTCAAGCTAAGAATTCCACTAGGTTTTTTCAATATTTTTTATATAAAAGTGGCGTTACTTTTAAGACAATCTCTTTCAGCTTAATCAAAAATGACAGTTTTTAGTGTAAAGGTATATTATATATACATTTTGTACTATTATATGGGACTATATCCTCTTTCTGGATATCTTTCATAGTTCCAGAAGATGTTATGTCAGATGTTGGGGAATAAAAGTCATTATCATTCTTGACCAATAATAAATTCAACAAATTACAAGACCAACGAGCTAAATTTTCATTGCATGGGACTTGAGGCCTGTTTCACAACAATAAATCCATTTCCAGAATTGTAAATCCTGATAAAAAACCTATATATGTCAAAATAGGCTATAGGGAAGAATCTATCAATAGTATTTAGTTAAATTGAAATATTGTCTAGCTACCTACTAATTTTGTATGACAATGTAAATGTACAGTCTTAATCATAGATGTGCCTCTATAAAGTGAGTGATGGCAAATATGAGTGCATGTAGTTGCTCAAGGTCCTGAGAATAGTGAGATTACAGTGAAGATTGAACATATAGCCATTCAAAAGTATATATATATATACGTCTCAAGAGCCATTACCTCCTTCCTACTTGTGGTGGTCTGAAAGAAATTAAGCCACAAAGGGAGAGTCACTATTAGGAGGTGTGGCTTTGTTGGAGGAAGTGTGTCACTGTGTGTTGGGCTCTGAGCTCTCCTTTGCTCAAGCTACTCCCAAAGAGAGACAGTTCACTTCCTGTTGCCTATTGATCAAGATGTAGAAATTTCAGCTCCTTCTCTACCACCATGTCTGCTTTTTTTCCTTTATGAGAGTCTTCATGGCCATGGTATCTCTTTATAGCAACAGAAACACTAACTAACAAAATACTGAACTTACCACTGAGTGTAGAAAAGGAGGAATCACTGTCTTGTATAAACCACTTTTGAGGACACTTGGCTAAAATGGAGCATTAAATACTTCTAGCCACAGTAATCATTCTAGTTAAATACATTATGTCTAAAAAAACATATTTATATGAAAAATGGAATGGTAGGAGGAAATAGATTGCAAAGGGAGCCTGGGGTTGAGAGTAATGAGAATGCTTATATACATGCATGGAAAAAAATCTGAAAAAGAAATCTAAGAAAACAGACCTACATGAAAAATGCATTTGGAAACATAAAAATGCATTATGAGTCATATTTTATATAACTACTTCCTTCATTTTTCTACACAAATGAGTAGTGCATCATTTGACTAGTAATTATGATATTGAGATTACTTTGTTCTCCTCTATTTTTGTATGTGGGTCTTATTTGTACTGTAAAGAAAAGAAACTGCAAAATAATCAGTGGATTAATCAGTTGGATAATAACAATTATTTTAATATTATATATACATCATATGCACCAAAAGTGAATAAAAATAAGTAATAAATGTTACTTAGGAAAAAACAAAATGATAAAGAAAAGTTCTTAGAATGTCTTTCACATATATTTATATGTACATAAATGTGGAAACCTAGGAAAGGAGATTGAGTTCCTTAAAACGGGAATCATTAAATATTTAATATAAATACTAAGTTTTAAAATTTCAGTTTCTTTTATAATGAATGGAAGCACTTTACAAGTAATTGCCTCCCAATCCATCCATCCCTATTAGTTTCACAAGAGAATTGAATGATACTTCTGAAAACAAATAATCTCAATAATATGCCTGTCATACCATACAGATACTCTGCTATTTTCCTCTCAAATTACTGTTCAATTGCTGTAGGGATATTTGTTGCATATTGTTCCTGCAGTGGTGTTTATGCCTACCTGCAATTTTAGTATCCATTTAATATGTGCCTTAATGGTTTTATGAAGCATATTTTCACTTTACAAATTAGAAATACCAGTTACATAAAGAAATATAAATTCAAGTTTCGTCATTTCATTTTAAATTTTAATTGTTATTTTATTTTGTATGTATGTTGTTTTGCTCTCATGTAGTTTGGTAAAACACATGCCTGAAGTGAGCAGAAAAAGGGTATTGGTTTCTCTAGTCTGGAGTTATAGACAGTTATGAATCTCTTTATGGATAGTGAGAATCAAATCCTGATCTTCTGGGAGAACATCCATTAAGGTATCTTTAACTATTGTGCAATTTCTTCAGCCACCATTACTATATTTATTATTTTGTAATATTCATAGCATCTTTTAAAGAGATAGGGAAACAGTGACTAGGATTGTGCTGCTGTTGTTTCCTTGGTGAAATAAATTCTTAGTTATAGTCAGGGAAGCATCATAGGGCTCATTGAAATTTAATCCCTGTGTCAATACTGATTATATAAAGTGGAAAACATCTTATAAATCATAATGTAATCATAACTAAAATAAACTTTTAATTTAAACTTATTTATATTTTGGTCATATTTTGCTATTAGAATTCACAATGAACATAAAATGCATTTAAGGAAATATGGGTGATTTCAAAATGTTTCTCTTTACAGAAATTTGTTTTCATATTACAATTTATTATTCATACCTGTATGGAAAATTAAACTGTTGTTTCAGTATTTCAATAATGTTCTTTCACAGAAGATTTTTTGCGAAATCTATGTATTTCACCTTATTAAATTCTGCCATTTTAAAGTGATGCCAAAATGGGAGAACAAAGCAAGTCTGTAGAACACAGCAGGGTTTGCTTAAAGGTCTGATTTGTATCTGTATGGTATTGTTCTGCTTAGAGAAGTTTCTCAGAAGGAAAATAAATGAATGCATATATATATGGCTGAAGAGTAATCCCATGATCAATCCACACGTATCTTTACATGCTATGTACAAATAGGTTCATTGTTAATCATTGTGAAAGTGAACACAAATGAAGTGAAATTAATTAAAAGAAAATAGCATACAAGTTTATTGAGAAAGAGAGATAAACCTGTCATTAATTTTCTCTTGCTGGTTTTTACAAATTTATATGAATAGAGAAGAAAGTCATTTTAGAAATAAAGCATTTTGGGGGAATTCTAGCTACCTTTTGCAACACTTAAATTTTACCTATTTTATTTTACTATTTAAATTAGAAACAAGTTTGTTTCACATATCAATCCCAGCTTCCTCTCTCTCCTCTCCTCCTCCCCACACCAACCCCAATGAAATCTAATTGATTAACCCACACACATATGGACACCTGATTTTTGACAAAGAAACTAAAATTTGACTTATTTTAATCACCTGTTTATGAAAGGTGAGGGTCATAATTTTCTTAAACAAAACAAAATAATGTAACTTCTGGTAAGTCACAAAATATTTTTCTGAGATGAAATCTTGGTCTTTTTTTCCTGAATACCTAGGAAATTACCAATTACTTGTCAGAAACAAAGTTCATCAAACAGAGGAAATAAGGACCATGAAAAAAATAAAAAAATGAAAGATAATCAGAATAAACTCAATATCTAAAACTGATGAGTAGAATTTCAATGTATATCCAAGTAACATTATGGTAAATAGACAAAACATTGGGATGCTTCCTGTTTCTTCCTGCTTACATAATGTTTCTGCCTAGCTTCCTCTCTTTCTGTCTGTAGACCTGTAGACATCTATGATTACCTAGTGGCAAGATCCATTCTCTGACCCCCAGACAGTCTCTGTTTGTACAATTGAGATATCACCACAGACGCCTTTATAACTAAAGATAATTTGAGGACAAGTTCTAATTTTTCAAACCTTAAGAAAATATTTTGGCTATAGAGTTTAATAGCACAAAATTGATCCTTATGGTGTTAGAAGATGAGTACTTTACCAATTTTCCAGAAGAAGAAAAAAAAATAAACTAGTGTTGGGAACACTACTAGAAGTTATTTGTTACAAACTGAGGTGGCCTTAGTGGATATTTACCTGAGACTTTGACAACAGAAGTAGGAAAGAGAGGCACTGCTACAAGTAAGACAAATACACATGGTTGATTTAATAAAAGTAGAAGTCAGGAAGCAAATCTTAAAGTTCACATGAAGATTCTTTACTCTTCAAAATCTGTGTATGATGAACACAATGCAAAGATTAAAGAACGATAGCATAGAATAGGATGAAAAAGTCAAAATTCCAGTGATGATAGTGATGCTCAGTAGGTAAGAGCACTAGGTACTTTTCCCTCACAGAAGGCATTGTTTCTATATCCAACATGTCCATGGCTACTCACCACTATCACTAAAGTCACTTTAAGAAGATACATGGACAAGGTAAAACAGGCCCTGCATCCGGGCCTGTGTTCCAGCACCTGGGGATTGCCTGGGAACTGCAAGGAGCTTCCAATCCCTGCGGGAGCCAGATGCCCCAGATTCCATGTCTTCTCTCCCACCAGCAAAACCTGGAAACCAGCAAATCCAGCAAAGGGACCAGGGGACCAGGTAAGAGGCTAAGCACCCCAGATTCCTGGTCTTCTTCTCCACCCACAGGACCAGAACAAGAACAAGGAATAAAAGAACTACCAGATTATTGGACATGCTAGCACCCACCAAAAGGGAACTCTGGTGCCCTAACCACCAGACCACTAAGGGGCTCTTTCTGCACCCACCAGAAGAAGATATGGGAATGAGACAATACAAAAATACACTCAGCAACAAAAAAACAAATACGATACCACCATATTCTAGAGACTCCACACAAGCAAGACTCCAACATTCCAATGCAAACGAAGCAGAAGAGAATGACCTTAAAACCACAAGGGTTAACTCTTGAATCCCAGGCTGATGCCTGGGAATCCTGCGTGGGACTGATCAAGACCCCCTGAATGGGGGTGTTAGTGAGGAGGCCTAGGTAGTCTATTGAGCCTTGGATAGTAGATCACTATTTATCCCGAGTATACAAATGGACTTTGTACTCCCATCTAACAATGATAGATGCACTCTCACCCTGAACTCTTGGGGGAGGGTCTAGGCCCTGCCCTGTATGAAATGACAGACTATGGACACCCCTAAGGAGGGCCTCACCCTCCCTGGGGAAATGAGGGGATATTGGGGGGGTTGGGGAGAGGGCACAGGAGGAGGGAGGGAAAAGGAGAGGGACCTGGAAGTGACTTGTGAAGCAACCTTATTTCTAATTTAAATTTAAAAATAAATAATAAAAAAGAAAAAAATATTAAAAAAGGAAAAAAAAGAAGATACATGGGCCTGTTGGGCCTCTACAAAAATGAGGAATTTACACAGACTCACATGCAGTTAAAACACCCAAACACATAAATATAAACAAATAAATAAATAAATAACTTATAAGATTTTCCTTTTGTGTATGTTAAATACAACCTTAAAATATCTACGGAAAACCTGATACTCCACAGAAATAAATATATAGTTTAGGTCTTGGGAAGACAGACAGAATTAGAGATGAATGATAGACAGCACTGATTAGCTGTTTAACTTGAAAGACAAAATAAAAAGAGAAGAGTGAATCTTGTTGCATCCAAGATTTAAAAGACATTTCTAAAAGGAGACATTATTCCTAAATATAAGAAAATATGTATACTTTTGGGTGAAAGACATATAAGTATCTGGAATATTCATATCTGTTCTAAAATATTTTGTGGGATATTGTTAAATGTGTATACAGAATACAAAATAGCATTTACTAAAAGAGTAATACCTATTAAGCATATTTAAATGAGGTTTTAAATTATTAATATATACCCAGTCAAGTGAAACTGACAGTATCAAAGCAATTCTGCCTTAGAAAAAACAGAATTTTTCTACAGTGAACAGAAAATCTTTAAAGTATAAAACCCTGATTTTTTTTATCTTACTTCATTTTATTACTTTTTGTTTTTATATGGATGTATGATGGGATCTGATTAATTGGGGAACATAGTTTAATGCTTAAAATTTAATGTTCAAAGGAAAACTAACAAACATCTATGAAAGTCCTATGTATGACAAAGGAGATTATTTTAATTTTGTGGTTATTTTCAGTTTTGTAGATGCTAAATATATCTGTTGCATAGTTAAATAGTTAATATGATTCTATATTAACGTGTGCTTGGGATGATGTTTCTAGAATTATTAAAAATAACATGCTAGAGAACAGTTATTATTATGCCTTCGCAGATACTCTTTTCCCAGCTTGGGGGAGGGAAAAGTAAATAGGATCTATTGAATGAGCCTTCTGGGCACAGCACTATCAATAAATCCCTGCAGGTCTTGTACTCTACAGGCTGCTGCTGTCAGGGGATTTAGAGTGGTTAAATGTAAAGTACAGCAAGGATTAAAAATAAATTCAGAATGAGTAGTGTAAATCCATGTCTAACTTTTCTTTGGGGGATTCTTGAGGTGCTCCATTAAACTGATGTAATTCTTATCTTGAAAGGAAGATATAGTCTGTAAAAATCTGATCTCAATTAGATGATAGAGTGGTAAAGTAACAGTTGCTAATATAACCACTTAAGGTACATTTACTTTTTTTCTCAAATATAATGGAAAGTGGTAAAGATGAGGGGAGACAGAAGACAAGAGAAGAGGTGAGGAAAGGAGAGGAGAGGACAAGCAGGAGAGAGAGAGAGAGAGAGAGAGAGAGAGAGAGAGAGAGAGAGAGAGAGAGAGAGAGAGAGAGAGAGGGAGGGAGGGAGGGAGAAGCCAGTTGGTGGGAGAGGAACCTTTCTCCCAGCACTCAAAAGGATATGCCTGCCAGAATCATTTAGTGGAGCTGCTAAACAGCTTTGTTAAGGTGTTTATTCCCTAGACACAGTTCTGAGCTGTGGGCATTCAGTAGTATAGAAAAGAATTCAATGTATGCCAAGCACACAAGACAAGGTTTCCTAGGCAGATAGAGTGCTGTGACTCATCTACATAATCCCCTCACCCTGCTCAAGTGGGAGGAAGGAGGAGACCATGAATCCCGGGAATGTCAGTTCTGACAGCTTTATGACAAAGAAGGAGCCACTCAGCTACTATGCATTCTGGCATCACTCCTGCCAGACTTGTTAGGTTTCCCCAATTAAGAGAGTCCTCAGGTTGGTAGCTCATTTATTTCTCTCTAAAGTACTCAGAAGAAAAAAGGCTGAAATGATGAAACAGATTTGATTGTACTAAATCTCAGGCTCAGTTTTGTCACTTTTCTTTGGCTGCTTGAGATTGTAGGAGATAAAGGGCTTTTACAGAGAAAAATAGATTTCCCTCAGTTTTCTCTCTGTACACCCCCTTCCTCTAGATTTCCTCTCCATTCTCTAACTTGTTCATTCCCCATTAAAGATTATGGTCAAAAATTTAGATCCCTCATCTCTCTCTCTCTCTCTCTCTCTCTCTCTCTCTCTCTCTCTCTCTCTCTCTCTCTCTCTCTCTCTCTCTCTCCCTCACAAACACACACACTATATACTATATTCCCCTATTGAGGAATAGATATAATATGTCTTGATGTGGCTGTGGCTTTTGCTACATCTGTGACTGTCTCTCTGTACTTTCACAGTGATTGTGTGTGTGTGTTCATTTGGATGGGAAACAAGGGCACATGTGTAGACTTATATTTCTTCTTATGACATTAATCACACATTTATTTATGAAGATAGTTATTTATTTAAATGTTGTAGCTAGTAATTTAATTTTTGTGTCACTAGAATGGCTGGGAAAAGGTAATGAAGTAAGGAGATAAAGAGAAATGGAAATTAAGTATTATGGATGAATATGTACACCTAATACCTAGAGGATAATTACATATTTTCAGATATGTTCTACAAATTGTGTCTTGGAATCGCTCTCAGTGTTAGATGCCTTAAATTTATGAACAGGTACTTGTAAAGGTGAATGAGATGGGAGTGCAGGTCAAATATTATTTAGTATTATACACCCATATAAAACTGTGAAAATTTAAAAATATTAAAAAAGCAAAAAAGTTCATGTATAAGACTTAGAATGTTGCATTTATATATGGTTTTAGGAGGAGATAGACTTCTATATCTCAACAGAAGTGGACTAATACATGTTGATTTATTTATATGCCAATGATGAAGTTTAGGATTTTCTTCCTTGCTAACTCTAAGTTCTTTCCTGCATGAATTTACATAAAAGCATGAATTTCTTCTTTAGTCTATAAATATGTATATAAAGTTTGAATATTTAATATTTAAATAATGTTACTTTCCTACAATATGTGTCAATTCATCTTCACATACACATGCACGCACACACACACACACACAAACACACGCACACACACACACACACACTTGCAGACACCTCACAATATAACCCTGTTTGTCCCGAGGTAGGTTAGAGCAAGGCAGTCTCAAATTTGCAATGATCCTCCTGCTTTGGCATTCTGGTTCTGGGATCTCCAAGTATGTGCCATGACACTGACTTTGTATATGTAGTGTTAAAACATATTTTAATATTTCTGAGAATTATTGTTGCTTAATCATAGTTGATATTAATGTGCCATTTCATCTGTCTCAATTTCATGTTACTATATGATTGGCTTCATAATTTGTGAAATTATTTTCATTTCTATATTCTGAAAGCAAAGCATATTGGTCTTTTTCCTACCTGTGGATAAGACTAGTTGATTATTAATTTTGAGTCATGGTATTTTCTGTGTAAATGTTACTAATTCTTACCTAAGAATAGGCAAAAATTTTCATTAAACCACATGATGCTACAGTTTTTTTCTTTCCTTCCTTTTCTTGATCCTTTTTCTTTTATTCCTCTCTCAATCTCATGTGTTCACTCACTTATTCTCTTATTTATTATTCATTTCCTTGATGTCTTCCTTATATGTATGTGTTCTTTTAGGATTTGAGACAAATTTCAATATCCTTATAGTTATATGACTATTAAAATGAGGTATTTTATATTAAAGAGTTGCAACACTTTATACCAGTCAAGAAACTCCTGTATTTCACTTCTGCTTTCTACAGAGATTTCTTAATATGCCTCCACTATGTTAATAATATATGAACAATCAGTGGACATTTCTGGTCACATTAATTTTTGTCTTCACTCATTCATTACGTGTATTCTAAGTTATCTCTCTCTTTTATCAGAAACAGGGATTGTTTCTTCAATGTAATATTTTAAATTTAATCTACTGAATCGAATTTGGTGATTGTTTGACTACTGATGATTTTACTTCCTCTTCATAAATACTTTCACCAACTTTGTTCTTTTTATGGGTTCTCATGAGGAACTGGGACTTATGTAAAGTCTTCATTCAAACGATTTTCTTCTTTGTACTGAAAATGATATGGATTGTATTGATGGGTTTCACATACACAACTTATCTTGCCTTTCTGGAGAAATATCTAACCTGTTTTCATTTACCATTCCAGAACAACCTTTACTATCTCACATATGTCTTCATGTGTGGTGTTTTCATTATCATTTTCTTCCACGAATTTCTCTTGAAATGTCCTACTTGACTTAAAGATTATTTAGAAATCAGGTATTACTTTCTCTATTGTTGGGGAAGTCCTGTTATTTGTCAATAAAGCACTGTTGGGCCAATAGGAATCTAGATAGGTGGGACTAGGAGTCCAGGAGGATTCTGGGAAGGAGAAACACAGGGGAGTCAAGATGTAACGCCATGGGGTAGGAAGCCTGGAAGCTTCTCCGGTAAAAGACATACTTAGATTAGCAATTATGGTGTAATTACTTAAGTCAGAGCTAGCCGGTAAGAAACAAGCAAGGCCAACAGCTTCATAATTAATATAGCCTCCTGTGTGTTTATTTGGGACTGATGCGGCACTAGAACCAGGCTGGCGGGATGGCCTCTCAAAGAAAAAGGCTTTTCATTACACTGTATGTTTGGATTTTTATCTTTGTTACCAACGCCTTCTTTTCTGTCACTCTTATTTAGAAACACATTATTGAATTATATTATTTTAAATATATTAATACATTCCTCCATGAGCCAGGTTTGTTTTACTTTAGTATATACACAATGAGTCATTAAAGAAAATGAGAATTCCAGGGTTGTCAAGTGGAATGTTCTTCAAATATTAGTTACATAAAAATGGTTGTTAGAACTTGTGGATAATCTATAGCATTATTACTCTTCACTCTAGTGTTTTCATCAGTTCCTAAGATTTTAATTCTTTAAGTACTTGAGTCACTTTTTCAACTATGTTTTTGTCTGAGTATTTGTCATTGTATTAAGAATGAAATTTCCCAGATAAACAAGTCATCTGTTGCCATTTAGTTTTCTTTTCAGTCTCTGGCATTTTTCCTTTAAAATTTTCAAGATATTTTTTCATTCTTTCAATTACTCAACTCATGTATCCTTCAAAAAAGTAGTTTCTAGTGCACAGCATACATTTTATGTGTGGTTTTGACTTTCATGAAATACCATAATACCTGTCAGATACTTACTTATATCATGGGAGAATTATTTTATCTTCAGTGTTCCTCGTGGTTATGTTATACCAAACAATAAACAAAAATCTCAGACGGAGGAATAACTTTGGCTTCTCCTACAGATGGCTTTAGGCTTAGTTTTGGACAATGCTCTATGGCACTGAAGTGACACATGGTATTTCCCTGATCCACTTCTAAGCTTAATGTATGAGCTTGAACATTTGTATAGCAATAAAATTGACTAGAAACTTCCAAATTATATTTTATAATGGTTTCACTGTCAGAAAATATTCCCCTGAGCTTTTCTTTACATCTTTTAGACACAAATTAACCTGAATTATTTTCAAACGCTAATCTGTAATCAGACAGTTATTAAAATACTGCTGAATTTCTTCCTGTCAGCTTTGTTTTCTTGACATAATCTATCTCTAATCTATTGTGGTGTTGATTGCGAACAATCTCTTGACTATCCTTGTGGTCCTCAGTAATTAACTTTTGTTTTCTCCATAGTCCATCATTTTAATCTTCCTAAATGCCATTTGGTGGGTGCCAGATACAGCTGCTGTCCCTGAGTGAATCCCAGTCTCAGTGTGGCCAAGAATGTCTTATCTCCCCCATGTGCCTAAGCAGATTGCAGCTTCCATGGTTATTATCTCTGCCCACCCTGAACGACAGAGTAGAGTTGGGCTCTCTGGAGGAAAACCCTCTGTTGGGCCATCTGTTCATATAGGACAGTTTAAAATATTATTTGCATTTACTATATCCCACAAGAAATTCAATAAAATTCCCTCTTGGGCAAATCTGTAACATGGATATTTGCACTGAATTTTTAAAGCTAACTTTTGTTTTCATAGGAGATAATGTAACCCCTATTAACTCAATGGTGAGTGTATATCAGGACACTATTTCCATCCCAACTTGTCATCTCCATAAGCAAATGCTAATGAAAAATAAAACCAAACTATGAAATTCAAACATCAACACAGATCTGTGGGTATTTCTACAACACAACGTATCACTACAGTTTTTGATTTTTTTGTTTTAATTTATAGAGATATTGTTGGCTAATCCCAAAAAAAGGATGTGCACTTATCTCCAGATTATAATTGCTTCTTCATCTTCAATTCTAGAATGTATCCCAGGTTTGAAAGTTGAAAAAAAAGTGTTAGTAAAATAATTAGCCAATGGTCAGAGCTTATTAAAGTTTCAGTGCAGGACCAACTCAGCAAATGATTCAAAACTTATTCTTCAAAACTCAAATTTTATACTATTCATTTGTTCACATTTTGTCCACTATGCTTAAAGAGTTCTGTAATATTGGCCCATGCCCATGAACAAATGATGAAATTGTTTAATTATGCTTCTCTTCATAATGCACCCCAATTCCTTAAAAATAAGTTGTGGCTGTACCATATGAAGATAATTTAGTCACAGACAACTGCATTAAAGAGGAAAGAACAAGTGATATCTGGTAAGCATTTAAAATGTATGCATAAGAAACAATGTATTTAAGTCACTGAACTTGTGTTGATTATAACAATTGCTCTAAAAGCTTACTATAGATGCCTTTTATAGGGGGAAACATACTTAAATTCCCAATCTTACTTAATTTTTTCAAGACCTTAAAGTTCCTAAAATTAAATCCCATGCCTGTGACTATGAATTGTACCATTCAAAATCACTATCAATTTACTCTCATAATTTATGTTTTTTTTTTTAGGAAAATGGTCATAAAAAGAAAGAAATGGCTAAATGCTTGCTTTTGCAGTAAGGTCAGACGTTACTATTTGACTTAGGTAAGTTTATTTTTTTCTTACCTGTATTTGCTTACAGAACATTCATCATTCAAGTGAAACAAAATGGTTTTCTAAATATTGGATTATATTTCATATGAGGTAATTTGACTGTACATAATTAAATTTTACTTGAGTCAGAACAAGAGAAATATGCCTAAAGTAAAGAGAGGAGAAGGATAAAAATCAAATCTTCAAGGCAAGAAATTTCATTTCTGAGAAGAGTGCTTTAAAATTCATTTAAATTTTTGATAACATTTTTGAAGATAGAATCGTTGCATTTTTCACAAGTACATCTCTGACTGTCAACAATTCCACGTGCCTATGTGCTCTGAAGAGGTCACATTCTTCGCATCTCATTTTTTCATAATTTTAATATCATTTGTAGGCCCCTATATTTGGAATACTGCGAGATTTATTAATAATTATATGTATTACTATAATTGACTTATAAATATAAGTAATTTACATATGAATGGCATAGCTGAGCATACCATTTTTTCAATAGCTACTTTAAAAAAATATGTGTATGTATACATGAATATGTGTATATAAGCATGTGTATATGTATGTATGGTGTATGAATGTATGTGTGTATGTATGCACTATGTATGCATTTTTAGGTATTTTCTATTATTTGTTGTTACCTTGATACATATATAAGATTATCAGAGGAATCATGGAGGAAGGACTAGCTCAATATGTGTGATTCTACAAATGGGAAGATGGTTTTAGCAAGGTAGCTCATCAAAAGCAGAAAGAACTTCTAATCCTAGCATTTGGAAGGCACAGGCAGGTGGATCTCTGTGAGTTTGAGGCCAGTCTAGTCTACAGAATGAGTTCCAGGACATCCAGTACTGTTACACAGAGAAACCTGTTCAAAAAAAAAAAAAAGCAGGAAGGAAAGGAGCAGGAAAGAAAGGAAAGCAGTGAACAGTAGTCTTTTTTTTTCTAATTTCCTTTAGTCTTTGCCTGAATTTCTTTTTGTTTTCTTTAAAATTAGATGCAATATGCTAGAAAACTTCTAATGTGTTTCTTTGTTTAAATTGCCTGTGCACCTCTTTGTGCATTAATGCCAAGTGATGATTCAGAGATTAAGAACAGTCCTCCATATGGCTGTGCAAACAAGAATATAAGTACCCACATTTTACTCATTGGAACCAGGGCTTCTTATGCAGTTCAACAAATTCCCTCATAATATTTATTCTACTTCTGAATTTGTCTCTGACTCTCCCTCATCCCATCCATCTCCTTCCTTTCAACATTCCTTTCTTCCTTCTTCCCTTTAATTACTTTTTTTATAAAACATTAACTGAAACCACTTGATCATTTTCCTTAACTTAATTTTTAATATTTTCACATTTGTATTTACTAAAGTGGTTTGCTTTTAAATGTACAATAGCACACTAAAAAAGTTACCTTTGAAAATTTTTTTTGGAATTGTAAGAGGCATCAATTTTTGAAATCAATATTTTGTGGTATTATGGTTCATAAGGAATTTAGATAATTTTAATTTTAGTTTTTAAAAGATTAAATAAAAACAAAACAACACAAGTTTACTAATATATTTCTTCCTCACATTTGTTTAACAAGTAAAATAATGACTTCAATATGATCAAAATATATTATGGGAAAAATAGCAAAATATAAATAAATAAAATTTCAGTGTCAGAAACTAATTCAAACTATGCACTGTAGAATAGACTTAATGCAAAACTAAGGAATTCATGTTTCTATTTAATATTCAGCTGTTACCAGGCACATGTATTTTTCTTCTCTACTTTTACTACCTTACTCTGTTCGTATTTGGCTACCTTACTCAATCTGTATGAACACAAAAATATGAAATAAACTAAGGCAAGAAAAACTAATTGGATTCAAAGTCATTCTGATAAATACATTTGTCAAAAAGGAAGGCATCAAACATTGTTCTTCCTATTTATCTTGTTAGTTCTCACTTGCCTTCTGTACAGTGAAATAAGAGTACATGTCCCAATGCTGTATTCATTTTAATGTGAACCAAGGAGTAGAATGAAGTGGTTAAGGATGTCTGTAACACAGAATACTATCGAGAGATAGCATCATACTACAGCTATCAAGGGATGTAAACAAATGTCTAAGAATATGATGGGGGAATACAAGGAATCATAAACAAAAGACTATGTACGGTCTGGTGAAACCCACAGAGACAGCTGATCTGAACAAGGGGGAACTCTTGGAACCTAGACTGATGGCTGAAAGGCCAGCATGGGACTGATCCAGACTTCGTAAATTTGGGTGTCAGCCAGGACGCCTAGGCAACTATGGGGCCTTGGGCTGTGGATCAGTATTTAACCCTTGCAAATGGATTTAGGAGCCTATCCCACATGGAGGGATGCTCTCTCAGGCTAGACACATGAAATGACAGACTCTGGAGATCCTCACCCTCCCTGGGGAGCAAAGTGGGGATTGGGTGGGGGACTGGAGGGGATGGGGGGGGGGAAGAGGGGTGGGAGAGGAAGCTGGAATTGACATGTGAAGCAAGCTTGTTTCTAATTTAAATTTAAAAAGTAAAAAAAATGAGAAGTTTTTAAAAACAGGGCAATATTGGGAGAGCTTAGTGATTATGATTTCTTTCTGTTCTTGAAGGGAACTAGAGTTCAAGTCCCAGAACATTTTTGTGTCTCACAACTTTATGTAAATCCATTTCCAGAGGATCTGATGCCCTTTTCTGGTCTCTACGGGCACTTAAACCTATGTGCCACACACCACACCCTCTACCCAATTTCTAAACAAAATAAATCTGTTTACCTGCAAAAATTGTTTGGTGTGTCAACATAATTAGTACTTTGGAAAGGAGTAAAAGGTGGTACTTGACAAATGAATGGAGATAATATACAAAAGATTTATCCTGGGTGGTTGTAGTATACCTATTCAGATATGACAACTAGCTACAGTGTTACTAATACTGTTCTCAATAACTAATAACTTTCAGCTTTTAGAGAAGGAAAAGAACAAGAAATTATGGGTTCTTTTTTCTGTCTTTGATTTGTTTAAACAACTGCTAATTTGAGAATGAGAAACACCTTAAATAGTCCATTCTAGAAAATGTTTATTTCTAAATTTGTAAGAAAATGAGAGTAAAATAAAGCATTTTCTAATATGAAATAAAAACTATTGTTGTTTGTATTATAATTTAAAGAAACTTAAAAGATTTTAAAATACAGTTTTAATTTTTGTGTTGTTTAGGAGGGTCTATAATATAATTACATAATTTCTTCCTTCCCTTTATTCCCTATTGAGTATCCATGCACCCTCCCTGTAATACTTCCTCTGTACCTACCCTCAGTTTCAAATTGAAAGCCATTTTTCCTTGATTTTACATAAATATATAAAATCAATATATAGGTATAACATACAGACATTTTTGTAGATAGATATAAATATTTATAGAATATATCACATATATCATCTTGTATATCACATATATTATACAATATATCATAAATAAATATATGTATATGTATAATAGATATGTGTATTTGTGTGTGAATATGCACACAAGTGTATAAATATCCAACTTGATGAATTCATTTTACTTGTTTGCATAAGATTTCAGAGTTAACCACTTAGTAATGAATAACCAATCAAGGGACTGATCCTAATCCCTGGAAAGGCTAAATCTCTACATCCCAGTTGCAATTAGTTGATTGTAGTTCTGTCTATGGCTAGGATCCTGTGTAATTTCTCATCATTGTCATTAGTATGTTTATTGATATTGTCATTTTCAGGTCTTGTTTATGTAGCTATTTCTAAGATAATCTTATGGCAGAGGTCATGGCACTTTTGTTCATACAGTCATTCTGTCCCCTCATTCTCTGTCCCCTGAGCCACAGATGCTACTGTTGCTTTGTGTGTATAATAAGCTTATCATTGCTCTGATTCATAGGCTTCAATATTGGATAGAACTATGTATTGATTGTTTTCCTCCTTCGGAACCTTGCACAATACTTTCTGTTAATGTGGAAACATTTCTATAGATGTAAGCTTTCAATTTAGATTAATCTCGAATAATTCAAATCCTTTGACCACAGGGGTCAGTGTCTTCCACAGTAAGGATTTACCTTCAAAGTCTGAGAGATGTCTAAGTGCTACAGCAACAGCTTAGATTGTTTTGAGATTCATTTGGCCTATCCCGAGCAACTGCTTGAAAGGAGATTTCTCATAACTGTGTTGGGGTTTTCATTAAGCTATATTTCCCATTTAGAGTGTTGGGTAAGCCTAAATGGAATAACTTTCTTCAAGATGGGTGTGTTGTGCGTGATGTATATGTGTATGTGTGTGTGGTGTGACTGTGTTTGTGGGTTTGTAGTGTGTGTATATATGCACATATAGTTTTAGGTACATATAAAAAGATTTTTTTGAGTGTTTAGCTGACATCTTTGATTCCCTTCTCTCCTCTATTTCTAATGAGGTCTTTCCTCCCTTCCCAATCGGAGCCTCTGTCCTGTTTTTCTGGAACTTTTCTATACAACATTTTCTGTCATAAAATTAAATCTACCTCTATAGAACCATTATGTTAAAATTGCATCTGATAATCAAATATTGATTTCTTGAGCCTAAGTCAAGGGAGAAAAACAAGTCGTGAATGCAATTACATATATGCCATATCATCTCAAAATCCTTAACATGTTGATATATATATATTTATTCATCCTGATAATTTGTTTCAAAATTACACATATCATACATAAACTATAAGTTTATTTTGCAGTGATTATGCATATTTGTTATTTTAGAGAAAATAGCTAAACTCACATTTCCTTGATTCTGTAGTAGATGTAACCTTGATAATTCCTTTAGACTACACACACAAAGGGCAATATTCCACATTTTTTCTGCATTCCAATCACCTAAATAATACTCATTTCAGGCAAATATTAGCAATGTGATATATACATTGACCTTTCAATCGATCTATCAAATAATTTTTATTTACCTACCAATACCAAAATCCTCAAAATCAAAAAATGCTGATAGTGAGCAAAGATTCATATACATTACCATTATTTTATATGGCTTCTGGGAATACATACTACCCCTATTTTTCAGAAATAAATCACATACACACACAATTAATAATTCATGGTCTCTTGTTTAATTACTGTTATCTAATAAACATATTATAAATGTATTGTAGATTTTATATGTTGGTGAGTTCAAAGGGAAATTTTCCTGTCCATCTTGGCATGTCAGCTGTCATTGTTATTAGGCTTCTTTTTTCAGGCAACTGTATTATTTGATAATAGATGCAGGTTTCCTATCATATGTTGCACAGCAAACATTGTAGTCTTCTGGCTTTTACAATCTTTATACTCCACTCTTCCATGGTTTTTCCTGATCTTAAGCATAGGCGTTGCAAAGCAGATGGATTACCTAGGGATGGGCACACTATTTCCACTTAGTCCCTGCATTTGGAATCAGTTGTTAATCACTGTAATAGTATGCAGATTTATTGAAAGAATGCATCCTTGATGATGAATGAATGATATACTTATCTGTGAAAAAATGTTACGGGATTTCCTGCCCGGCTCCGCAGCCGCCTTACCCAAATGAACATACGAATGCTATATTAATTATCAAGCTGTTGGGTGGTAGCTTGGACTTCACGTTGGCTAGCTCTATCTTAATTATTAACCCATAACTACTAATCTATGTATTTCTACATGGTCTTATCTTACTGGAGAACACCTGACTCATGTCCTCTCTTTCCGGGCTCATATGTTGACACCTTTCTGCCTACACTTCCCAGAATTCTCCTCTGATAGCCCTTCCTGCCTGCCCACTAGTCACGCAGTGCTTCATTCATTAACCAATATGAGAAACATGTGTACATAAAGGAAACCCCCATCAAAATAAGTATTTAGAAATGGTTGAAGATTATATTTGTTTACCAAAAATGAAACTAGCAAGTTCTCCTCTGGTGTCAGTCCTTTCCAGCTCAGGTTTTGTTTTGTTTTTGTTGTTGTTTTTGTACCAGGTATTTATTCTTTCCTATTGAAGGCACATTAAGCACAGTTACACAGCTGTTGTTTACCCTGAATTTCATAGTGCCCCCATTCTATCACAGAGACTATTTTGCTGGTTTAGCCATTGTTGTGGATAGGCTTTCCAGCTGGGTACAACTATTCATTGCTTCTCTCCCTTGGCACCTTGCATAGCACGTTAAGGAGAATGCTTACAGGGAGGTTCCACCTTGCTTTTTTGAATTCTGTCTGAATATGGGTTACTTGCTTCAATTAAATCTTACCCCCAAGTTCGGGAGTTAAACAAGGTCAATGCTAATAGCCTATATTGTATTGGGAGTTTCTTATACATCCTTGACAAGCAGCTTAAAGGGAGGTTTCCCATACCCAGAACCTGGATTTTTGCTGGATTATTTATGGCTCTTGTGTAGTCATTATAATCCTAAATTATTTAAATTAATCTGATACATATATATGTCTGTATATACCATAAACTAATGTTTCCTTGATGCAATTTAAATCAGCACTATTTAACATTATCCCTCTCTCTTTCACCTGCCCTAACACTTATAGACTTTCTGAATATCACTATATTTGAGAAATGAATGAAAATCTCAAAATGAAAAATACAGGTCAATGATATAGTAAATATCACTAATGCACAAGCAAGAGGTTAGCCACACACTATTGGGTAACACTACTCTATCAGGTTTATGCTGGACATGTAAAACCTTGGATTTTTCATCTTGCTCTCTTGGTTCACCTACTGAAGCACAATAATTTTGAAATATACAGTAAAATTTAAGGGAAAGACAGTTTTCACTATACTAGGTTATGCTATATAAATTATGTATTGATTAAAATTCTACAGATCATACAGTCCAACAAGACAAATACTGGAAAATCATTTTAAAGGAGAATAATACAAGAATTGTGTTATGTGTGATGACAGAAAAAAAGCAATGAAGTGAAATTTTATAGTTGCAGTGGGGAAGAAAAACAATAGACAGATTTGAAAGCAGATGTGGATATGTACAACTATAGAATTTTACATCATATGTCTTAGAAGAAAGGTGCAAGGTTTGGATATTAAATGACTTTTGTGGATATGAATTACTCTTCTAAATTGCCTCTGTAATCTTTCTAAAGTTCAATGCATATGTCAGTCATCTTACTCCTATTGAAATAATTTTTAAAATTTTGTAAGGACATGGAATTAATGACTTGCACCTGTGTTTTTTGTTTTCTATGTTTCTTTTTATAATATTTAGTTTGAAACACTTAAGCAGTAAAAAAATATAAAAACATGTATCCTTATGTCTATACATCTATAAAGACTACTAATACAAATAGTTTTTATAAAGATAAATATTTTCTTTAAATATTCATTTTATTTTTAATTGTGTATCTATCCTTGTCTGTGAATGTGCATATGCACCTGAGTTCAGGTCTCTGTGGAAGTCAGAGGCTTCAGATGTCCCCTAGAGCTACAGTTACAAGTAGTTATGCATTGACCGATTTGGAGCACTTTGAATAAACTGCTATATTTCTTGAAACCCAACTCTGGTTCCTGGAAGAGTAGTCTATGCTCTGAACAACTAGGCTACTTCTCCATCCAAACATACATAAGTATTTGTGTAAAAGCCATTGTTTTATTCTATTATCATGCAATTTGAGATGCTGTGCTAGATCTTAAGTTACAGAAATAAACCTCATTTAGTTCCCTCAAAACTTTCAACTTGAGGGAAGACAGGTAAAATATTCTATTGAGTGGGTTTACAATAGAGGATAGTCTTCACAAAAGGATGTGGTTATATATTGCTTATGATCTAATAAAACCACTGAAGATTAGAATGCAATGCTAGCCAAGCTGGTCGGGTGTTGGGATATATGGTCATATGGATCTCAGTGAGTTCAAGGCCATGCAGGGCTCAATGACAGTTAATTAGTCTAAAAGAGTAAGAGAGATCACGTCCTAAATCCAAACACTATAGAGCTATACAAGGAAGAAGCAAAAGGTATTATGTGAGATTCAGTTTCCAGTCACAGGGAAGAAACAGTCTCCAATTCACCCTTGGTAGAAGTAAGAGTTTCTCACTGGTTGCTTTGCTTTTCTGATCTCAGTTTGAACCCCACTATCTCTCTCTGGGTTTCTATAATTTGTGCTACAAAATGGTCACTATTATAACTAATCTGATCATTTGGAGAGGGAAGAATTTTTTGGGAAATTTTACTTTTAATATAAAATAAATGTAACTAAGAAATGTGGGAAGACTTTCTTTCAGCACAATGGCAAGCATATGATACGGTTAAATATAGGACTGCTAAATTCAAGGATAATGTAATTCATAAGGAAAATGACTTTGTTTTATAAAAACATGGATCCTAAATCCAACCAGAAAGCTGTTAATTACTCTCATGATGCTTGTGTCACTATTGTATCAGTGGGCATGTCTTCACAGGCCATTCTTATGGTTGTTCTCATATCTCACCATGTGGTGAGATTGATGCTTCCATTTCTCCTTGTTCTATGCTAAGTGGGCATCGTATTAAATTGGCTCTTAATGACTTACTGCTACTCAAACAAACTAATGCATTTCTCAGTCCTAATCAGGCTACCCTCTACTGGCAGTAGACAGAAATCAACACATTTCCCACCTTAACTATTGAAGCAGGTTTCTCATGGGCCTGGCGTTCACCAAGTGATATAGTCTAGATGGCCAGAGAAAACAAGGATCCTAATTTTTGTTGTTGCTTTGTTTCGTTTCTGGGTCCTGGGATTGTAAGTGAATGGCATCACAATTAGCTTTTCTTTTTCTTTCTTTGTTGTTTGTAATAATCATGCCACCATTTCCTCATTCTTGAACAGAAAATACATTATTGACTCAGTTGTAGCCAAGTCTCTCAGGTAAAATTTTAGTAATATATTATAAATTTATTCCCCACATAAAATATTCCAAATAAATACTTAACCGAAGTCCACATAAATCTGCCAAAGGAAACAAAAGGGAGTCATTACATAAAATATTCACAACTGATGAAAACAAGGAGAGAGATATGATTCTTATGTCACTAAGTGACTTCACTTTTAGTCCCTCTTCACTGTTGACAGGAGTCCAATATATTCAAAATGTACAGATTCATATCTTGTATGAAAAATTTGTGGTCTTACATAAAACTCTTCACTGAGGTTAAAATTGAGTGTTTTTCAGCCTATGTACAGCTAAAGAAAAAATACCACCATAAAAGGAAATAAAAACTAATCACCAGTGCCTTAGGAAATAAACATCGCTGGTTTTTAAATTCTCTTCCTTCTCGATGAAATAAATAGACATTCTCCACTAGTGACTCTGCCAAGGATTTAACATTCAACAACATCCCACTAGTGCACACTAAAGGAAATGGAAAGCAAATGCCATGCCAATATTAGACATTTGCAGTTCCGTCTACTTTTCCAGCTCTCATCACACTCAGACACCAGGGACTGAAACAACATCATTTTAAACTTAAAAGTAAATTTTGTCATGTGAAAATTGCAGATGAAATAAATCCTAGCTAACCATGCCCTTTTCTCTCAGGGAAAAAAGGTAAACTGGATTATAAGGATCAAATTGCTCCAATGTTTTGAGACGTGTTCAAATATTCAGATATGCACTGTGCATTTTCAAGTTATACATTCCTATTACTCTTCTGGTTTTGCCATGTACTAAGGCTAAATAAACAGATTCTCTGCAAAATAAACTCTACTTAAGAGATATTAAAGCCTAGACATGTGCACTTGCAAGCCAACAAATGCAAAGGAAAATCTTCCTCTTGGGGTTTAGACTATTCGGCTGGGGAAAGAACACTCATTCCCAAATGCCGGGAAAGGCACCAAAATTATTGGATAGCATGCCCAGAAAATGGTGGCTGTTCATTCATGCTTGAAAATCAAGTACCATTATTTGAATTTTAATGAAATATTGTCTGGTATGAAAAACATCGAAAAAAAGTAACAGAAAACAGATAAAAGTGAAAAGTGAACACTGTACGTATTCATTTAAAATAATATTTTTTAAATTTTGTGTGTATGTGTGCATGGATGCAGGCACACATGAATGCAAGTGTGACAGTGCTAACTACTTCATGTGGCAGTCAGAAAGCAGATTTATGTAATTGGTTCTCTTCTCCACCTTTATCTGGGTTTTAGGAATCAAACTCACATTATGAGACTTGCGTGGGCAAGGACTTTTACCAGCTAAGCCCTCTTGCTGGCCCTGTGTTTGAGCTTTTAAAACAAAGTGCATCTGTATTTTGCTGCTTTTTGAGTATTTTATGATTCAAAAGAATGATGTACTGTGGTCAGTGTTGCCTTATGTTATAATTCCCTAAGTTGCACAAACATATGCCTTTTGATACTTTTCACAGCATTTTAATGAGCCTTAATTCTGACATTATGCTATTTTCTCCTTTAAAATGAGCAATTTACTCTTTAGCATTTGTTTAGAAAGTATTTACTGTATTCAGATAGGTGCAAATCTATCAATGTAATCACTTTTAATGTATTTTTCATATCCACAAAATGAATATTGTGGCAATTACTACCTCAAATTCTGTTTTCTCAGTCCTAGACCAACAAAATTTGCCTTTCTAATGATCATTGTTGTTGATAGGTGGCACATGTGGGATTGACTATAGGCTGCATTGACTCCTTGACAGCTTGCATGGTATTTTTTGGGAACATAGAAGCTAGATTGTGCCACATTGAATACAGACTAACAAAATTCCCATAAAGATGTGAGGAAATCACTTTAGATATGATTGGTCAGGGTAGTCCAAGTTATATCCAAAGCCATCAATCATGCCTATTCTTTATGGAGGGATACTATTGCAGCCCAGATAAGGAGAGGACTGGGACTTTGATGTGATGGATTTTGATGATCCCCTTTGGAGGGCCTCACTATCCCTGGGAAATGGGTGGGGGATTGATTGGGGATATAGGTGGGAAGCATGGGAGGATGGGAGGATGAGAGAATGGGGGGTATGGATATGTAAATATCAGTGTTTGAAAAATAAAAATAAAAAACCAACATTATTTTAACTATATAAGTAATTCGTACTATGTGTAAAGTTCTTATTTATTCAGTCACTGGTATGTAAAAAACTGAAATTGGAAGAAATAGTACCCAAATATAGTCCCTAGATGATTTCTACTACTATGCCAGTGTAGCCGATTTAACCACTTAGTCCAGTTTTGGTTACTGTCAGGGAAGCAATCTCTATGATGCTATAGAGAACAGTAAAGTGGGATGGAGCTGTTTGATGGGAGCACATGTAGAATATACTGTGATATTCTTATGTCAGACATAATTAAAAAAATAATATCATGTATATTGTAAGACAAAAGATACTTGTCTAATAACAGTTTTTAGAATTCTGTATGTTGCAAATATATTGAAATCATTCACTGTCATTAAATATCATGAAGATATTTTAAATTTTAAGTTTGTTACTACCAACAGATAGGACAATAATATGTTAATTTACAGACTATTTTTATTTACAAAGACTTATTTACAAGTGTTTTGTGTTGTGTTTATATATAATCAGTCATTCACATAATAAACATAAGTGGAAACTTTAAAAAATTCAGTGTTCCATTCCAGAAATGGCAACATCAAATAACATAAGAGAAAATATAAAATCTCTAAATACCAAAACCCTTTAGTTTACATTGGGTATTTGATTCTATAATCTCAAAGGAAAACAATACTTATTTTTACTCATCATTTGTCTCTCTTTTGCTTATCCTGTATACATGGCATTTATACTACTTTTAGCTTACTCAATATTTTCTCTTTTATCACACCACCAAAAACCATACACATATACCCAAATTTATAAGAAATTTGATATGAATTTAAAGGGCAATTAACGTCCTTCCATGGAAAACAAAAATGAAAATGTACATTGACAAAATATACTAAACTTGGAAGATTGCTAATTTAAGCCAAATCTGTAATGCCCATGAATGCCTTTGCATACACACAAGGCATAAATATATGATTAGAAAGGCTTAGAAATTCCAAACAAATGTATATAGTAAGTATCACCAAAATGAGTTAACTAAATGGTGACTTGTTATTATAGATTATCTCATTTAAATAGCCACAACAAAGCCATCTAGGCATATCCACAAATGCACAGCATGGCAGCAAGCAAAGTAGTTTAATGAAGGTCATATGATAAGTTTGGACTTCTAGGCCATTCTTTGAAAATCGATTTTTCAAGACATATTATGAAGGAAAGAGTTAGTTAGTAAATTTGATGCACATGCATAGCAATGTCTTGCATTTGACATATGTGAATTTGATTGCAGTTTAAAAATGTTTCTATATCTTTTCTAACCCCACATTGAACATATCATGGAAAATAAATTTCTGAGTAATTGTTTCATAAGACTCAGTTATTGTGTTCCTTAAATATGTCGTTCAAATATGGCCCTAAACAAATTTTGTGACTCAATTTTCAATTATATTTAAATTTCTTGTTTTAAATCTATA
Organism: Mesocricetus auratus; assembly: GCF_017639785.1. NCBI lineage: Eukaryota > Metazoa > Chordata > Mammalia > Rodentia > Cricetidae > Mesocricetus > Mesocricetus auratus. Next base: position 62,202,749 of record NW_024429190.1, read on the forward strand.
TACTCAATGTGAGTGTAGCTATATCAATAAATTAATTTTAAAAATGTGTTTCTATGTCACACATCCTGACATAAGTTTATTTTTATTCAAGAGGATTTTTGGTAATGTCGAGATGTATTCAACTTTTCATTGACACAGGAGAGTTAAAGGCTATTGCTGATATTCATGCTTTTTGTAATGCACATAAGAGTGCTCTTCATTATCAATGGTTCTGAGATTATAACCCTGTTATAATGTGACATCAGGTGATGACATTGTATTTCCAAGTGATTGTATCCTAAACATACTCATGGTCAATTTAGTGTGTTATTTTTATATGAGAATTCCTGAGGAAGATCTAAAATATACTCAGGATGGCAACTAACTAACTATATATTACATATATATTTACATATTATTTATATTATATATATGTATATACATTAAGGGACTGAGAATCTGGAGACTAATTGGTACTATTTCAATTTGAGAAAATGAAGATGATTTTATTATGATAAAGAGTATGCTAGTGACATGTGAGACATTATGAGGGCATTTAAATAAGCATATATTTGAAAGCAAAAAGAAAGAAACAGAATGTGTCACAACAAAGAAAAACTGAGGAATGCCTCAGTAGGTAAAGGGACAGGGGGTTTAAGCCTACCAACTTGAGTTCCATCCCGGAACACACTCAAAGGTGACAATGGACCCTGTGAGTTTGTTCTTCAGCAGCTACATATATGTCATCACACACACACACACACACACACACACACACACACACACACCATACACACAAGCCACTCATACATACATAACTCTACTATTAATAAAGTAAAGGCATAATGTATACAATGCTTTCCAAATTGTACTTTGGTTTTAGTTCTTTGTGACAGGGTTTGTGCAATGCCTTGGTTGTCTTGGAACTTTTTGTGTAGATCAGGCTGGCCTCAAACTCATAGAGATAGATTTGTCTACCTCTGCCTCTCTGAATGCTGGGATTGAAGTTGCATGCCACCATAAGCCAGGTGTTTCCAACTTTTATTGAAACAGCCTTGTTAAATATCTAGAAATATGTGACTGGGAGGTGGGATGGGAGGGTCGGTGAGGGGTAAGAGAGAATGGGAGAGAAAGGGAACTCCAATTGATATGTAAAATATGATTGTATAATTTATACAAAATTATACCAATTATAAAAATTTATATAAATATTAATAATAAAAAGAAAAATCTAAAAGTTTGTGAATTTCAAGATGGTAAAAAGCAAAGATAATAATGTTCAGTTTGAGCACAATCAAAGCCTTGAAACTGAAAGCTTAGGAATAAATCCTTAAGATTGCCATGGGGCTAACAAGAAAGAAGACTAATAAGACATAAGGAACCTATTATGTGAATTGTGTCTTTTAAAACAGGATAGATGAAAATATGAGGAGGGAGAACAGAGTTTCAGTCATCTCAAATTTTAAAATTGACCAAGGACCCTTTACAAACCAAGTGAAATTAAGACATGTTCACATAAGGGACAGTTTCCTGTTAAACTCCATTGCAAAAGTCAGAAAAATTATGAAGTTGAAAGTAAACAAAACAATAAAAAGAAAGACTCCCAAAGGAAATTAAGACTTGCAAGGTTGCCAGGCACCTAAGTGGAATATGAGTGTTCAGAACAGAAAACTAATTTCTTCCTAGAATATTTTAAATGTGTGTATGTGATTATGCATGTGTGTGTTATTATATGTACGTGTGATCAGTGTGTTTAGGTGTGTGCCACAGCACCAGCGTTTGTCAGAGGACATCTTTGTAGAGGCATGACTCTCCTACTTTTATGTAGGTTCCAGGATTGAATTTTTGTTAGCACGGTGTTGTTGCAAATGTTTCATAATGAGCCACATCTCTTTGCCCTATGATACATTTTAAAGAAAATTCTCTTTAAAACAGAGCAAAATGGTACATTAAAACAGGATTTTTATTGTTTTTATGGATGTGGTATATAGCAATAGTAACCAATGGATAGGAGATAAGTGTGACTGTACTGCCATAGGCTTTGCATATTGTTCATTTACAAAACGTGAAGAGAGTTCAGGGACTTCACTTTCAACACATATTCTTTCTCAGCACACTGAAGCATGAAGGTTGAAAATTACACCTGTTTAGAACCACATAGTGTGATCTGTCTCAAAAATGTATAATGTACCAATGCCCATATGATTATTTGGGAGATTGTAAAAAGAAAAGAAAAGAGAAGAAGAAGAAGAAGAAGGAGAAGGAGAAGGAGAAGGAGAAGGAGAAGGAGAAGGAGAAGGAGAAGGAGAAGAAGAAGAAGAAGAAGAAGAAGAAGAAGAAGAAGAAGAAGAAGAAGAAGAAGAAGAAGAAGAAGAAGAAGAAGAAGAAGAAGAAGAAGAAAGAAAGACAGACATGTATTTGGCATAGACTTCCTGGGTTAGATACAGGGGAAGTGGGATAGAGAAAATAGAATGAAGATGTGCTCTTATGTTATGCTATACCTCTATAATTCCTATAAAATAAGAACGTTTCATGAAATAGGATATCACAATAGTTTAATATGATGTAAATCACCACAGAAATTTCATCACATCTTATTACATCATACTAATGTCACACACAGTACATTCACCCTTGTGTTTTATAGGTAGACAAAAGAAAAATGGATTACCTGCATATTTTGAGTAGTAATCTGTACCTCTGTCTTCAAAATGGTTGAATATGTCATATACACTCAGAAAGAACTGAACTTTCCTAATCTTTACTTTGAATGCTGTCCATGTATCCTTATATACTGTTACTTGTTGGCTCTCAAATTTCATATTAGTGCAAATTTGAAATTGCCAATATAATATTGATTGTTATAGTTGTGATGATTTATTTAAATTGTCAACCTGACAAGTTCTGTAATCACTAAGAAAACACAATCTGGTCTTGCCCATGAAGGCTTTGGTAGACTTAGTTAATTGAAGTGAAATGAGCCACCTGCAGTGTAAGTAACATTGTTTCATCAATAGACTTCCAGATAGCATCAAACAATAAATATTGCTGGGTGCAAGCGTTCCCTACTTTATGCTTCCTACTTCAGGATACACTGTGCCAAACACTACAGGCTCCAGCAGCCATGACTTCCCAGCACTGACTGACTTTTATCTTTGAAATAAGCCAAAATAAACTCTCCATCCTTAAAATGGATCATTTAGCAGATATAATTGCATAAGGTAAGAAGCAGTACCGCTAAATATAAGGTCACACGTGGATTAAAAGTAAAAGCAAAGAGAAGGTACCACATGGCAATAACCAAATACAAAGTAGCTTAGCTTTGTTAATATTATAATTTCAGACTCCGGTTTTTAATGACAGAATAAATTTTATATTCATAGGAATTTCAGCTAAAAACTTAAGGCATATATGTTAAATTTAAATAAAAATTTTAAATAAAAGCAATGTTAAGCCATAATAATCTTAATTTGTCTGCATTTAATAATACATTTCATCTGTATGAAGAAAATGTACAAAGAAATGAGCACAAATGATTATTAGAGCATTTAAAAACTAGTTTATCAGCCGGGTGGTGGTGGCGCACGCCTTTAATCCCAGCACTTGGGAGGCAGAGGCAGGCGGATCTCTGTGAGTTCGAGGCCAGGCTGGACCGACAGCCCCCAAAACAATACAGAGAAACCCTGTCTCGTAAAAACAAAAAAAAATCCTAGTTTATCTGTATTTAACAATGAGTACACCATACTTAAAGAACTAAGTGAGCACAGAAAATGTGCATTTATATTCTGTTAGTAAAAACAGAGATGAAGTGAACACAGAAATACACTTCACTTTTACTATCAAATTAATAGAAACTCAGGAATGAGAAATTTAAAGTCATGATAATTTCCAAATGAATACTTTTTATATTTATATATTGAAATCCTTAAATTCCACATATCCTATATTTTAAAACAAAATTAACCAAAATTATATCATGTGGATTATGTAATTATCTAAGTAATAACAAAAGATTTCTCATCTCTGAGATTGCAATGAATGAAAAGAACATATGGAAAAGATATTCTTTTGTAAGGTAACCATAAATAGGATTTGATTAATCACCTTTTTGTGTAAATAAGGAACGCTTCTCATTAACCCAAGAATTAACATGAAGACTTCAGATAAAATAGGTGAAAAGTTGAAAACAGCAGTCTAAAATGGTTCTATTCTCAATTTCTCTGTTTTCCACAGTCACAAGTTCACAAAATATAAACATTTCATTTCTAAGCCATAATCCTCACCACATAACAAAGGGCCATCAGATGATTTTAGATCATTCACCACAATAATTATCACACTGATATACAGCACACACATAAACACAACACATACTTATTCAAAATGGAATAAAGTTGTTTCATAAATAACATAAATTCTCACAATTAAGTATCAATTTGCATAATGTCACATGATTATTTTTATTCATTTTTTAATACCTCACTCAGTTTTATTGCATTCTCATATCCCCACTATAATTACCTTTTAAAATCTTATCATCACCTACAAATTAGTCATAACTCCCAATTTTCCAAAAATATATATTTAAGATCTAGTAAGTATATTCAGTTACATTAGCCATCAGAATAAAATGTGAAATGGTATCAACTACAAAATAAAAGTAAGCTACTTAAAAGCTATTATTTTATACAATGTTTGATATATTAATATTGACTGATCTAATACTTAGGCATGATTAGTAAGTACTACTAGTCTTTCCTGATCATTTAAGTGAGTTTTATATTTAGACAGGGTTTGTCCTATGAGCCTTACATAGTCAATATTTGCAGTAAGATAATGTGAAATGAACAACAATTAAAAATAATGATGAAGATAATTGAAGCAGAATAAGTACAAGAAGAGAAAAAGTCAAGAAGATTCCAGGTAGAAAATAGATAACAAAGAAACCATATACAAAGATTTCAAACATCAATAATGGTGATAAAGATGATAAGAAGCACTGTATTGCCCTATGAAATGTGACTGTCAAAATCTACTGCCTCTCAGTAGTGGAATCTACCACATAGATAGATACAACTTTGTGTAATTTTTTTCTTCATCTGGTTTTGCTTGATACATCATACCCTTATATGTAAAGTGTAGTCTTCACCACCAGCCACCTGGGCCCTGCTACATTTTCAGCCTCCAAATAACACACAAGACACTGTATTAATTATGAAGCTGTTGGCCGTTTGCTTGGTTTCTTACAGGTTATCTCTGACTTAATTATTTAACACATAATTGTTAATCTGAGAGAAAGGGTCTGGACCTCTTACTCCTTTGGCGGCCTACATTGTGTCTGTCTCTGCCTCTCTTTCCCAGAATCCACCTTGACTCCTAGTCCCACCTATCTGCCTTCCCTATTAGCCAACAGTGCTTTATTCAACAACCAATAAGAGAGACAGATTTATAGAATGACATCTCCTATCACTTATAACAACACAGAAAAGTAATGCACTTATTTTCTTTGTCTCTTCAAGGGAAAAATTAATGTATGCCATTTAAATGTTGGAGAGACCATGAGAGTAAAACCTGTCTCACTCTAGAGCACACATTCACACTCTACAATAAGCACACTGTGAACAAGTTAAGCTTGTATTCTTGTCAGTAATCAGCATTTTGGAGTTTCATAGTCAGTGAAGGACAAAGCCATGGTCCAAAACTATAATCTTTTCAGTTCAAAGTTGATTTTCTTAAGAAATATGTTATACAGAAACTAATTATAATAGTATGTTGAATTCATTGTGTGATATATAATTTAATCCTGACAATGACTTTATACAAAGTTACAAAAGATCTGAGTTAAATATGCTCAAGATGTCCAATTGAGGATGGTTTTAGTGTATAAGTCACAAATGCAGGAAATGGAAAAATACAAATTCAAACCTAGGACATCTCTAGTGAAATTTATATTAATATTATATAAATCTCAATTTAAGAAAGTTGTCCAGGATAACTTAATTTTAATATACCCCTTAAGTCCCAGGGATTATAGTTCTGTGGAATAATTTTTCAATGAGTATTGAGGATAATGATAAGAGAAAAAGTTAACATATATTAGTTTAAATGTTTTATATCTATTGGTTTTTGCGGTTAAAGAAAGGATTACATGGTATCATTTATCTCTGTTAAACTTGTATATGTGTCTCTGGTTCTGCACACTGACTACATACGTAGTGTGTATCCATGCCCAGTGAGCACAATAGATATTTACATACTCAGAGAGGGGTCATGAATAGTGATTGATGATAGTGAAAACATTCAAAATTTTCCGATTCATGTTAAATACAAAGGACCTATATAAATAGGTCCATTTCACATTGAACAAATGATCTAGATTTTGAATTTTTGTGGGGAGCACAGAAGAAAAAAATCCCAAGTAAAATATGTAAGTTAAAAAAGATTTAGCTATAGTCAAATGAAGTCAAAGAGAAAATATGGAGGAAAAACTACATATAAATACACTACCAAGACAATGTTTCTATCATGTTGTAATTCTCACAAGATCAATATGAAATACAATGACTCCTATTATACTAAAAAAAGATGTTATTCGTAAACATAAAAGATGACATTAACTCTTGCCTGAGTGATGATTAAAAAGTGGAATTCAATAATGTATATAATTGTGATTAGGAGTTTGGGCTCTGGAATCTAACATAAATTGGATTGAATGCAAGATTTCACAATTTTGTGACAATAGAATGGCTCTTATCTAGAAGGCTTGGAACAGCTCCATCAGAAGCATAGCTGCTTTCTCTGTGTGGGCAGTAACTACTGGACTGAAACAGGGTCTATCTGGAATGTTTTCTAGTAGCCTTTACCTGACCAAAGGTCTTTAAAATTGCTTTTAATTTTTACTGCTACATAAACTTCTCTTCTGTCCATATTAGGTTCTGTTTGTCTTGATCATGTGTAAGTCTTTTACATGCAGTCACAACTACTATGAGTTCAGGTGTGCAATGGCTCTGTCATGTCCCACAAATAATATTTTACTGAAGATGTCTACCATCCCTGGCTCTTAAAATTTCAATACATTCTTTCATGATGATACCTGATCCTGAGGAGGTGTTGTGACATAAACACCCCAATCAGAGCTAAAATCTCCACAGACTTTTATTATCTGATGTGGGTTTCTGTATTGTAATCTATCAAAAAGGAAACTTTTGCTGGGGTTGGAAAATGTAAGTCTATAAAGACAGTAATGCATTGGAAAGTTTGTGTTTGTTTAGCAGAATAATAGTATTAAATTCTCCCATGGGGCCTCTGATCTAATGATATACAGGATTTTTGACTCAGTTAATGGTACAAGCATAAGCTCAAACTTGTAACAGTATCTCAATTCACAGTTATACATAACTGGGATACTGCAAAGGAAATTCGCAGGTAAATCAGGTAAATGGGAGGATCTAGAAAAAAATCATCATGAATGAGATAACCATGTGGATGGTACCTGTTACATCTTTGATAAACAAAATATGATCCCCATAATCAAAGAAGCTAGGTATAGAGTAAGTAATTAGGATAATCTACCTAGGAAAGGGAAATAGAGTACATAGTTATGGATGGACAAAGTCAGGTGGTACTGAAACTATAGCCTCAAAGATGGAGGGGGATTAAAGTACAGAATATAGGGAGGGACACCTGGAATTTAGGACCACTTGAGGAGTTGTATGGGAACCTAATACTGTAGAAGCTTCTGAAAGTCTATCTATATAAGAAAGAAAGCTAAATGAAATCACCAAATAACAAAACCCCATTTCTTGCCACAAAATGAAACTTGCAGTGTTCAGAATGAATTGTATCTAATCAAGCTGATGGCCAAATGGAAACGCCCCAACACTCAGACTTTTGGCAAAACTGTTAGTTGCTCTGCAAAAACAGATGATAAGATACTATTGCTTAAGACAACAAAACAACACACCTCCCCAAATGTGGAGAAAGTGATCTGATGCCTACCTTGAGACTTTATACTTTCTGACTTGCTTTTGTGGAAGAGAAAGGTCCTCAGCATGCTACCAGAGGAGAAAAGAAAATGCCAACAATGCAGCCCTTCAACCTGAAAGATATGTTGGCGCAATTGTAGCACAAATCTTGTAAGCAACCAATATCTGATTAGATTTAAGGCCCACTTCAAGAAATGGGCACCATACCCAACACTGCTCAAGAGTGCAAGAACATGAAACTATTTAGAACATGAATCTAAGACCAAATAAAGCAATGCTTTTCTGCTAAATGAATGCTTGAATAAAATGACCCCCAACTATATTCTGCTATGCTCATAGGTCAATGTCTGGCTCAGATATTATCATCAGTGAAGCTTCTTTATTCAGTAGATGGGAACAAATAAGGATATGCAAAACTTTACAAGAATGCTAGGAGTGACCCTAAATAGGCTGTCTGTATCAAAGCACGCCCCCCACCCAGAGCTCAGGAAACTGTCGAAGAGGGTGTAGATTGTTTGAGCTAAAGTAAATGAAAACAATGAGCACACAAGACCTCCTAGGCACAACAAGAGTGATGCATATATGTAATCATGGGGACTGTGGCAGCAAGCAGAAAGTCTGTCCAACTATAAGCCATATAGGGTCCCAAAGCTGAGAGTGAAAGACCACATAAACTACCATACCTAACCCATCTTTCCCCAACCAATAACAAAGGAAAAATTAGCTTTCTCCAAGAGAGTGTAATTGAACACTCAACAGCAGACCTCATATCCATCAGTAGAACAGATATAAAATGAACTTAATGGTATTTTTTTGTGGATTTGGTCTCATAATGCTTTATCTGCAATTTTTGGTTTTTACCTTACATGTTTTTGATTATATATTATAGTGTCCAGTTTTGTGTCTTTATGGGTTTTCTGTGTGTGTTAATATGTGTGCCTCTGACTCTATTATAATTCTTGTGTCATTTAGGGAAGGAAAACTATAATCATAATATATAGTATAAAACTATTTTCAATAAAAACAAAAGATGGGTTCTTTTTTATAAATATCTGGACAGTAACTAACTCAGTTATAGGCCAATAGTAGGTAATGATTACCAGGGTCTATGTATCCAACTGAACAACAGTTCCTAAATAAGTGCATTAAATACTTACATATGCAATTCCAAAATGAGTATGAATAAATACTTGGTGACTGGTCTTGGGGTCAGACCACATTTAACTCCCTTTATATATATTCATAAATGGGGAAAGGAGAATAATGAAATAGGAAGGGTTAAAGGGTCAGGAAGTGGTGGTGCATGTCTTTAATCCCAACACTTGAGTGGTAGAGGCAGGATGGTCTCTTAGTTAAAGGACAGCTAAGGCCACAAAGTAAGTTCCAGATAAACCAGAGCTATACAGAGAAACCCTGTCTCAAAACAAACAAGCAAACAAAGTGATAAAAGAATTCTAGGATGGGAGAGCATGATAGAGTAGTATGTTTGGGGAGGAATAACTATATTTAAAGACCTTTGGAAATCACATATTATATACATAAATATATTTGAAATATATACAGATACATACATTATGGAATTACCCAACTGGTTCTGCAGCTGCCTTGCCTCAAAGAAGCCCATAGACAGATGCTATATTAATTATGAAACTGTTGCCAGTGACTTGGGCTTCTTATTGGATAGCTCTGCCTTAATCATTAACCCATTTCTATTAGTCCACATATTTCCAAATAGTCTTATCTTACTGGTGAATGCCAGACCTGCAACTCCTTTTCCTGCTACACAATGACTGCTCAGCATCTCTACAGAGAAGAGAGTTATTTCTTGTTTGTCCCTGTTGGGGAAGACCTGTGTGTATGTCAATAAAGCAGTGTTGGCCTATAGGGAAGCAAGATAGGTGGGACTAGGAGTCTAGGAGGTCTCTGGGTAGGAGAAACACAGGAAGTCATGATGTAGCCCTCCAGCAAAATAAGATGTCTGGAATTTTGCTCCAGTAAGAGAAAATACTTAGATTAACAATTATGGGATAAATACCTAAGTCAGAGCTAGCCAGTAAGAAACAAGCAAGGCCAACAGCTTCATAATTAATACAGCGTCTTGTATGTTATTTGGGGACTACAACACGGCTGAGCCCAGGTGACTGGCGGGGATAAACCAAAGCGGCTAGCAAGGAAAAGGCTTCACTTTACATGTCCCTGCTTGCCTCTTGTTACTTCCCAGCTACATCACTTCCTGCCTGTCTGTACAGACCTCCAGACCTCTATGGTTAACTAGTGACAGGCTCCATTCTCTTCCCATCAGACAGATTTTATTTGTGCAAGAAAGATATCCATATCTGAAAAATTCCAAGAAAGTTTGTATTTTAAAGTCAGGCATTGGTAGCACATACCTTTAATCCCAGCACCCAGGAGGCAGAGGCAGGCAGATCTCTGTGAGTTAGATCCCAGTCTGGTTTACAGAGCGAGTTCCAAGGCAGGCTCCAAAGCTACACAGTAAAATCCTGTCTATAAAAACCAAAAATAAAATAAAATAAAATAGCTTTCTTTATATGTGAATATCATAAAACTGAACCTTAGTTTAAACTTAGACTAAAATTGTCTTATTAAATATTTCAAAGATAAAAGAAAGGCATGTATCAAATGAAATAATCCTCATATTGCATACTCTCATTTAAAGCAAATTGATTTTTTAGAAGATTAGTGGGGAATTAGGGAGCCAATGAAAGTGAAAAAAAGTTATGCTACCATGAGGAGAATGTAATATTAAATATAGACCTGGAGTCAGCATTCTTATTAGGTCAGACCTTGAACAAATTTTCATGTAATGCTTGCCATTTGATTTAGAATGAGCAAAATGGCTGCCTTAAGGCATTGAGATATAACAAGGATTATTAATTGCAAGGATGAGCCACAAAGGGGAAAACATGTTGCATTTATGATTACGTATAATATTAAGAGACAGAAAGTCAATAATAGTACTATGAACAGAAATAGAAGGATGATGCATTGCATCTTGTCTAAAGTATGTCAGATTTATTACTTGAAATAATGTAAGTATCTTGAAATTCTATTGGATTCTTTCAGCCAAGTAGAACATGTTTTTTTCTCACTTTAAGGTAATATCTGATTGAAAGGATGCTTCCAATATGGGAATGATGTACAAGAATTTTATGCGACTGAATAAAATAGCTAACAGTTAACTACATTTGTGGAAATAGTTGAGGGCCTTAAGCCCTGAGACAAATTTTTCTGGATTGAAATGCTCAAGCATTATTTTCCTCATTATGTATAAAACAAAAGGAGAACACCAAAATTTCAAAATTAAAAACAATTGTTAAACTGAAGTATCAATTACTAATGCTATTATTTTAAAACTTAACAGTAAAACCTTGTTTGAAGGAATATTTACTTTACAGCTGTGGAAAGTTATGTATTGATAAATGTTACTATTACTTTTGTTTTGGTTTTTCAAGACAGGGTTTCTCTGTATGTTTTGGAGCCTGATAGCTCAGCCACTAAAGGCTAGGCTCACAACCAGAAATATAGGAACTCACTTGGTAGACCATGCTGGCCTTGAATTCACAGAGATCTGCCTACCTCTGCCTCCAGAGTGCTGGGATTAAAGACATGTATCACTAACACCAGACCTTACTATTACTAAAAAAGAACAGGAAGAAGTTTGATCAGAAGGTATTTGATATATTTTGGGTAAAGGCACAAAATTTAATTACAGTAACAGGAAATATTAGCAAGAAGAATAAAATTCTGAATTTGAGAGTCTAAGACACTGAGTTTCCTATTTGTTATAATGTCAGAGTTAAAAAATTATTCACTAGCATCATAATCATTTTAAATATCATGTTGAAGTTGTATGTTTCATAGACGTTACTTGTTATATAGGATGAGAAGAATAATGAAAGAAACAGAAGTCTAACTTTTAATTCAAAATGACACAGAATAGGTATAATTTGAAATGGGATATAAACAAGTGTCTCACAGAATAGCTATACAAAGCTCCAAGACTCAAGGAGCATGTGTAGGTATTTCCAGTTACTGTATCATGCAATGTAGTTCAAGAAGAGATCCTAGAAATGGCAGGTGGTAGAAACATCTTTGTCTATGTTGTGCATGTTTTCTAGATATACTGCTCAAAAATTGATTTTTAGACTTCTCATGGGGAGTAATTGGTAGTAATAGCTGTAATGAGTAGTCACACATTTCAGATCTGAGACATCCACTTTGCTCTGGACATCAGCTTATCATACTACTAACATTTAGTACTTCATTTTGAGTCAGTATGGAAAGGCATGGAAATTTTAGACAAGAGAAATTCATGACAAGAGAAAGAAGCCCTTCATTCTGCAATCCAGTTGAAGCCTTTGCAATTAAAGCAAGAATTCCAGCATAATTTCCAACTGCTTAAGGCCTCCCTGCCTTCCCACTGTAAAAGTTCACTTTAATAGAAATGTCATCAGAATTAGATCTAACACAGAAAAAAGCCATTATAAAGTTGTTGTGTAATCTTAATGACTCTTTTTTCACTTTATTAGGTTATAGTTACAATACCAATCAAGGCATCCCCAGAGCCACCTCACTTTTGCCTTTTATCAAAAGAGAAAGGAAGAAGGGGACAGGTGATTAGAAACATTTTGAAATATAACTTTAAAGTCACTATAGTGGTATATGTGACTAACTGTCCCTCTAGGAGCATATGCCCATATCTGGGTATATTTCATTTTCTGTGACTTCATATTTTAAGAGTATACATATTCTTAGGAATGTATTACTTTCTTATGAGTACCTCTGTTTCTTTCAATCCTTGTGCCTTAGCCTAAATTAAATATATATTCAATAAAAGTTTTCAATTTCACTCCATTATGTTGACAGATCCAGAATTCTTTTTTCTTGTCAAAATCATGAATCCTGGTCTGGCCTGAGTTGATATCTTTCAAACCACATGATAACTCATCAAAAATGTTGAGTGTGGGAGTATGGAACTTTGTCTACTTGATAAAGATAATGTGAGGGTAGGAGTTGTGAGAATTTGAATTGAAACAGCCCCCATAGCTTTCCAGGCCCCAACCATTGGCTACACCAGTTTCAGGAAATACATCAGCCCTTCCAGGCCCCAATGTCCAGTTGACCCCAGCTTCAGGTAAGCTAGGGTCTCCGTGGGGCCACTCCCCATCCCTGCCCAAGACCCATCCCCTCAATCTTCCAGGGGCCAGCTCCTGACATCCAGAAGACCTCCCCATACAGGAAAGGCATCAGCCCCTCCAGGCCCCAACCTCAGATGACCCCAGCTTCAGCTTCAGTGTCAGCATCCCCAGGTTCAGCTTCAGGAAGGAAGGAGATCATTGGAGACAGAAAGACCCCACCTGCACCCACTGGAAGAAGAGATGGAAAGAAGACAGAATAAGAGCTCACTCAGCAATAGAAAGATCAATATGACTCCACCAGAATCTAGAGAACCAATGCCAGAAAGACCTGAAAAGCACTAAATAGATGAAGCAGAGGAGACAGACCTTAAAAGTAATTTTATGTAGATGATAGAGACCCTCAAAGAGGAAACAAGGAAATCCATTAAAGAAATAGAAGAACAAAACAAACAAAAATCCATGAAATGAGAGAAAATTTAAAAAATTAACAAATCTCTCAAAGAATCTAAAAAGTACCAAGAAAAAAGAACCAAACAAATGAAGGAAACAACTCAAACAGTTGGAGGATTGAAAGCTGAAATATAAACAATAATGAAAACACAAAATGAGGGGAAGCTGGAAATAGAAATGCTGGGTAAACGATCAAGAACTACAGATGCAAGTATCACCAATAGAATGCAAGAGATAGGAGAGAGAGTCTCAGGTGTTGAAGACTCATTAGAGGATATACCGTCGTCAAAGAAAATCACAAAACCAACAAATTCCTAACACAAAATGTCCAGGAAATATGTGACACCATGAAGAAGCCAAACCTGAGAATAATAGGTATAGAAGAAGGTGAAGAAATACAGCTCAAAGGTACAGAAAACATTCAACAAAATCATAGAAGAAAACTTCCCTAACCTAAAGAAGGATGTGCCTATGAAAATACAAGAATCTTACAGAACACCAAATAGGCTGGGCTAGAAAAAGAAGTCACCTGGCCATATAATAATCAAAACATCAAACCTACAGAATAAAGAGAAAATATTAAGGGCAGCTAAAGAAAAAGGCCAAGTAATATATAAAGGCAGACCTATCTGAATTACACCTGACTTTCAATGGAAACTATGAAAGCCAGAAGATCCTGGACAGATGTCCTACAAATGGTAAGGGAACAAGGATGCCAGTCCAGACTACTATATTCAGCAAAGCTTTCAATTACAGTAGATGGAGAAAACAAAATATTCCATGACAAAGCCAGATTTAAACAATATGTATCCATGAATCCCGCTCTACAGAAAGTGCTGGAAGGAAAACCTAGACCCAATGAAGATAACTACACTCACAAAGACACAGGCAAACCAAACAAAAGAAAAGGGAGGAGAGCCTACACACAATAACTCTACTACCAATAAAAAAGCATAAACAAGAATCATTAATCAATGGTCATTAATATACCTCCCTGTCAACGGTCTCAATTAGCAGAATGGATACAAAGACAGAATCCATCCTTTTGTTGCATACTAGAAACACATCCCAATGTCAAAGACAGATGTTACCTCAGAGTAAAGGGTTGGGAAAAGATTTTCCAATTTAACGGACCCAATAACAAGAAGGTGTGGCAATCTTAATATTTAACAAAATAGACTTCAAATTAAAATCAATCAAAAGAGATGAGGAAGGATATTTCATATTCATCAAAGGAAAAGTCCACCAAGATGAAGTTTCAATTTTGAACATCTCTGCCCCAAATACAAAGGCACACACATTCATGAAAGAAACATTACTAAAGCTCAAATTGAACATAAAATCTCACACACTAGTAGTAGGAGACTTCAGCACTCTGCCGTCACCGCTAGACAGGACCTCCAGACAGAAACTTAATGAAAAACAACAGAACTAATAGAAGTTATGACCCAACTGGATTTAACAGACATCTATAGAACATTCCACCCAAACACAAAGGGATGCACATTCTTCTCAGCGCCACATGGAACCTTCTCTAAAATTGACCACATAATAGGAAACACAGAAAATCTCCACAGATACAAAAAAATTGGAATAACTCCCTGTATCTTATCAGACCACCATGCATTAAAATTAGAATTCAACAATAACGCAAACCACAGAAGCCCTATAAACTCATGGAAATTGAACAATGCATAATTGCACCATCCCTGGGTAAAGAAAGAAATAAAAAAGAAATTAAAGACTTCCTTGAATTCAATGAGAATGAAGACACAACATACCCAAACTTATGGGACACTCTGAAAGCAGAGCTGAGAGGAAAGTGCATAGCACTAAGTGGCCACATGAAGAAACTGGAGAACAGTCACACTAGAGGATTAATAGCACAGCTGAATGCTCTAGAACATAAAGAAACAAACTTATCCAGGAGGAGCAGATGCCAGGAAACAATCAAATTGAGGGCTGAAATCAATCAAGTAGAAACCAGGGAAACATTGAGAAGAATCAATGAAACAAAGAGTTGGTTCTTTGAGAAAAATCAACAAAATAGACAAACCTCTGTCCAAACTAACCAAAAGACAGAGAGAGAGCATGCTAATTAACAAAATCAGAAACGAAAAGGGGCACATAACAACGGCCACTGAGGAAATCCAGAGAATCATCAGGGCATATTTGAAAATCTGTACTCCACAAAATTTGAAAATTTAAAGGAAATGGACAATTTCCTGGATAGATATCACTTGCCAAATCTAAATCAAGAACACATAAACAATCTAAACAGACCTATAACCCTTAATGAAATAGAAGCAGTAATCAAAAGTCTCCCAACCAAAAAAAGGCCAGGCCCAGATGACTTCAGTGCAGAATTCTACCAGACATTCAAAGAAGAGCTAATTCAAATACTCCTCAAACTATTCCACACAATAGAAGCAGGAGGCTCACTGCCAAACTCTTTTTACGAGGCTACAGTTACCTTGATATCCAAGCCACACAAAGACACAACTAAGAAAGAGAACTAGACCAATGTCCCTCATGAATATCGACACAAAAATACTCAATAAAATACTCGCAAACCAGATTCAAGAACACATTAGAAAAATCATCCACCATGATCAAGTAGGCTTCATCCCAGGAATGCAGGAATGGTTCAACATTAGAAAATCTATCAATGTAATCCACCATATAAACAAACTGTAAAAGAAAAACCACACAGGATCATCTCACTAGATGCTGAAAAAACCTTTGACAAAATCCAGCACCCCTTTATGATAAAGATCTTAGAGAGATCAGGGATAACAGGAACATACCTGTGTAAAAAGAAGCTTTTTCCTAGAGAGAAGCCTTCCTGTCAGCCTGGTTCTAGAGCCGCATCAGTCCCAAGTAAACACACAGGAGGCTATATTAATTATGAAGCTGTTGGCCTTGCTTGTTTCTTACTGGCTAGCTCTAACTTAAGTAATTACCCCATAATTGTTAATCTAAGTATGTCTCTTACTGGAGACATTTCCAGGCTTCCTACCCCATGGCGTTACATCTCGACTCTCCTGTGTTTCTCCTTCCCAGAGTCCTCCTGGACTCCTAGTCCCACCTATCTAGATTCCTATTGGCTCAACAGTGCTTTATTGACATAATCACAGAACTTCCTCCACATACCTGAACATAATAAAAGAAATATACAGTAAACCAACAGCTAACAACAAACTAAATGGAAAGAATCTCAACGCAATTCCTCTAAAATCAAGAACAAGACAAGGCTGTCCACTCTCTCCATATCTCTTCAATATTGTACTTGAAGTTCTAGCTAGAGCAATAAGACAACAAAAGGAGATCAAGGGGATACAAATAGGAAAAGAAGAAGTTAAGCTTTCACTCTTTACAGATGATATGATAGTTTACATAAGTGACCCGAAAAGCTCTGCAAGGGAACTTCTAGAGCTGATAAACACCTTTAGCAAAGTGGCAGGATACAAGGTTAACTCATAAAAATCAGTGGCCCTATTATATACAGATGATGAAGTGGCTGAGAAAGAAATCAGAGAAACATCATCCTTTACAATAGCCATAAACAACATCAAATATCTGGGGATAATGTTATCCAAAGAAGTGAAAGACCTATATATCAAGAATTTTGAGTCTTTAAAGTAAGAAATCAAACAGGATACCAGAAAATGGAAAGATCTCCCATGTTCTTGGATTGGTAGGATCAACATAATAAAAATGGCAATCTTGCCAAAAGCAGTCTACAGATTCAATGCAATCCCTATCAAAATTCTGGCACAATTCTTCACAGACCTTGAAAGAACAATAACCAACTCTATATGGAAAAACTAAAGGCCCAGCATAGCCAAAACAATCCTTTACAGTAAAGGAATTTCAGGAGGCATCACCATACCTGACTTCAAGCTCTATTATAGAGCCTAGTCCTGAAAATAGCTTGCTATTGGCACAAAAATAGACAGGTAGACCAATGTAATCAAATTGAAAACCCTGACTTGAACCCACACACCTATGAACACTGGATATTTGACAAACAAGCTAAAACTATACAATTGGAAAATGAAAGCATCTTCAACAAATGGTGCTTGCATAACTGGATATTGGCATGCAGAAGATTGCAGACAGATCCATGTCTATCGCCTTGTACAAAACTTAAGACCAAATGGATCAAAGATTTCAACATAAATCCAACTACACTGAAACTCTTAGAAGAGAGAGCGGGAGATACACTTCAGCAAGTTGGTACAGGAGACTTCCTGAACACAACACCAGTGGTACAGACACTGAGACTGACAATTAACAAATGGGACTTCCTGAAACTAAGAAGCTTCTGTAAGGCAAAGGACACAGTCAACAAGACAAAAAGGCAGCTCACAGAATGAGAAAAAATATTCACTAACCCCACATCAGACAGAGGACTCATCTCCAATATTATAAATAACTCAAGAAGCAAGTCTCCAGAACACCAAAGATTCCAATTAAAAGGTGGGGTACAGAACTAAATAGAGAATTCTCAAATGAGGAGTATAAAATGGCCAAGAGACATTTAAGAAAATGCTCAACATCCTTAGCCATCAGGGAAATGCAAATCAAAACAACTTTGAGATACCATCTTACTCCTCTCAGAATGGCTAAAATCAAAAACATTGAAGACAATTTATGCTGGAGAGGATATGGAGCAAGGGGAACACTCCTCTACTGCTGGTGGGAGTGCCAATTCGTACAGCCACTTTAGAAATCAGTATGGAGATTCCTCAGGAAAACTGGAATAATTCTACTACAAGACTCAACAATTCCACTCTTAGGCATATATCCAAAAGATGCAAATTCATACAACAAGGGCATCTGCTCAATGGAGGATTACTCAGCAGAAAAAACAATGGAATCTTGAATTTTACAGGTAAATGAATGGATAGTGCCAGTCTGCACTTCCACTGACAGAGAGTCTTGGAAACAGGAAAGATCCTAAGAGGTATGCATGGTACCCCAGAGAAGAGTAATGAGGCAAGATCTTCTTAACAGATGGGGAACATGGTGAGGGGTGGGGGGGGAGTGGGAGCTGGGAAGAAGAGAGGGGGAGAAGAGAGTAGGTCATGGGAGAACAGGAGGGTTGAGTGGGGGGTAGAATAGGGGGAAGAGGGAATCATAGGTTAGAAGACAGATCTGGCACCAGTGTGACCTATAGTGTTCTAAAGGGATGACACCAACTGGCAAGCTAATCGATATTGGAGAGACCACCTCGAATGCCCATTCCTGATACTGAACTTGATGTCTATAACCATCCTGGAGCCTTCATCCAGTGGCTGATCTAAGTAGAGGCAAACACCCACAGTTAAACACTGAACTGAACCCCTGGAACCCAGTGACAGAGAGAGTGGAGCGATGAGCAAATTGGCAGAGAATGGGCTGGCAAAACCAGCAGGGACAGCTGATCTGAAAAGGTGGAATTCTTACACCCCAGACTGACAGCTGGGAGGCCAGCATGGGACTGATCCAGATCCCCTGAGTGTGAGAGTCAATGAGGAGGCCTGGGCAACCTATGGGGCCCTGGGTATGGATCAGTGTTTATCCCTGGCATACAAAGGGACATCGTGTGTCCATAACACAAAGAGGGATGCCTGATTGCAGTAGGTGTGTTCTTGTCAAAGGCATAGACTTTGGGGTTTCAAATGCTCAAGGTAGGCCCAGTGCCTCTCTCTGCTCTTGTTGCCAGATGGTTCATGTAGGAGGAAGTCTGATGTCACCATTAAACATGTGACTTACTAAGTCTATGCCACCATTAAACATGTGACTTACTAGAGGCGCATACAGATGAGGTAATAAAAGGGCGGTTTACCACACCGCTAACCACACCCACTTTAGGCAGGACTAAAGACGTATACGGCTGGACGTAAAGACGTATACATATGTAGGCGGAACTACGTCACTAGCCAAGCCCACTTTTGGGCATGGCTAGGGGCGTTACGGGGGAAGGCATAAAAGACAGCGCACAGGAAGTCTCGCTCTCTTTTCCTGGAGTTCGGCTTCCGGTCCAGTCGCTAGCTGAGATCTGCTGGGCTTCTCGGGGTTTGGTATCTTGTGAGTAATTTTCTACATTAAATACTTAGCTTCACTTTCCGTAATTGTGTGTCGCGTATCGTTACAGCGTCCGTAAAGCCAACAATTTGGTGTCGGAGCGGGATTGGAATCGGGACCCAGGCGCTTCTCTCGGCCTGACCAGGCACACGTGGACTCTCCTTTCGCTAAGTTCCTCACCACTTCGCTCGGCAAGGCACGATTCCTGCCGCCAGGAACCAGCACCTTCTACCTGCCGGTAAGGTTAGGCGGAATTCCAAGGTTTCTCTCGCGGCCATGTGCTGTTTTACTGGCGGCCAGCTGACTCCGGCCACGTGCTCTTTCGCTGGCAGCCTGTTGATTTCGGCCTGAATTACTCCATTGGTAACAAACGTAACTGCTTTATACAATGTCAACAGCTAACACTATGATGCAGGACGTTAAGAATTTTCTTGTTTTTTGTATGGATGGGATTTTAGAAAGGGTTGAGGACCTACCTGAAAGGTGCTTCCTACCCATGATGGTGATTATTAGCTTCATAATCAATATAATTTTGTTAATGAAATGGCTCAAAAATAGGAATAAACTTATACAGGTCATACAGTCATCGCAGGATAGTTTTGAAATCTTAATACAAAGGATTCAGGAAATGCAAAATTCATTGCAGGAGAGTAAGAAAGGGTTGGTAGAAAATATTCAGGATATTAAAAATGATAATGTAGGTCTGACGAACAGGTTTAAAGAGACGGAACACAAAATTGAATTATTTTCAGGAAAAATGTGTTTCATAGATAGAATTGAAAAATTGGAACATAATGTGGAAACATTTAACGACAAACACGGTTCCATGTTTGATGATTTCACTAGCAAATTACAAAGACTGGAACATAAAATTGAAATGCTAGCAGAAAAGAATTGTTCCATGTCTGAGAGCAATGGTAAACTAACTGATAGAATATCATTTGTAGAAGGCAGTTTGCATGCTATTGAGGTACTTGCTAAGGATGAGGATATTAGAAATTTGGAATCACATGTAAATGATGAATGTAAAAAAATGAAAGATTCCATGACATCCTTAGAAAATCATTTGTCCCAAGAACTTCAAGAGCTCAGAGAAACAATGATGAATAGACTGCAGGATTTAGAAGACGCTCAATCTGATACTTCAGAATCAGAAATACAGGCAACAGGTCAGGACAGGAGTTTCCCAAAGCTTCTCAAATGCCGGAATGATTTCCCTAAGGTTGCTATGCGTTCCCCTATGGTTTTTCCAGTATCTGTATCAGAAAAACCAGCAACGAAAAAACAATCAAATGGTCCCATTGCTTATCACTGGGAGCCTATACAGATGAAGGATCTAAAAAATATTAAGGAGGCCATTGTCATGTATGGTCTTCATTCTCCCTTTGTCAGAGAGCTCCTAACCTCATGGGCTACTGTAAATAAAGTAACCCCAAAAGACTGGGCCCAATTAGCCTCTGCAGTACTCGAAAATTCTTGCCAAATTCAATGGAGAGCTTTATGGAGGCAAGAAGCAAAAGCATTAGAAATTCAGGAATTACAGAACGGTCAGGAAGTACCCCAAGACAAGATTCTTGGGGAGGGTCCTTACGCTGACACGCAGGTTCAATCTGCATATGACGAGCACATGCTGTCTTTGTGCCGTACAGCTGCGTTAAATGCCTTGGATAAGGTTTGTGAAACAGGAGAGATAATGCAACCCTACACCAAGGTATTACAGGGCCCAAGGGAAAGGTTCACTGAATTTTTAGAGAGATTATCCAGAGCAGTAGAGGTACAGGTAGCGAACCCAGAATCCAGGCGTCTTCTTATAGAATCTTTGGCGTATGAGAACGCGAATCCTCAATGCAGGCAGGTAATTTGGCCATTAAAAATAAGATCGGCGCCATTGGAGGAATGGGTCCTGCATACAGCGAACCTGGAATGTAAAAGTCAGGATACAGGAGCTTGGGTAGGTGAAGCTATTTCTACAGGCTTGAGGAGGCACCAGGATGCCAAATACCCTACCTGTGATGACATAGAGGCATGGGTAGGGAAGGCAATCTCAAAGAATCTAAATAGGCGGAAAGATCCAACATGCTTTAACTGTGGTAGAATAGGACATCTTAGTAGGAACTGTAGACAACGCATTCCTAGAAATAATGCTTTTACCAGGAATGCATCAAACAGAAGGCCTAAGCCTCCTGGTCTATGCAGGAGGTGTGGGAAGGGGCGCCATTGGACTGATGAATGCTATTCCACAATAGACAGACAAGGTAGATCTTTACAGCAGGGAAACGGGCTTCCGGGGCTCAATGGAGCCCCGAAAAGGAAGATTATCCGGTCATTCCCAGTGACAATGGAGGACAGCCTCTCCCAGGACAATTAGAAAAGGAAGATTATCCAGTCATTCCCAGTGACAGTGGAGGACAGCCTCTCCCAGGACAATTAGAAGATCCACTGCCCATTGTAAATAATACGGCACTGGATAATACATTAGCTCCAGAGGATGAATCAATTACATCAGGAGGAGATACAAAACATATATTTTGGCAAACTTCTATACAATATCATAGACCCAAACTTCCGGTTAAGGTAAATAATAGGGTGATTAATGGATTACTGGACACCGGAAGTGACGTCACTATCCTTAATCAGCAGTCCTGGCCACAAAACTGGGCTTTAAAAGAGGTTAATGTTCAATTCTTAGGGATTGGAACCCTATCTGAAGTTAAACAGAGCGTTAGATGGATTGACTTTATTGGGCCAGAAGGACAGAGAGGAAGGTTAAAGCCATACGTTGCAGATATTGCTATAAACCTCTGGGGTCGTGATCTACTCCAGCAATGGAATACGCAGATTAAAATTCCTCCTGTATCAGCTAGGAATTATAGACAAGCTCTTAGTGGTAGTAAGAATATAGTAAGACAGTACAGAAAACAGATGCCAAATGTACAGGCTGTACAGAAGCAAGATGCTAGTGCCAAACCTACAGAGCAACCAAAAGCTCTACCATTAAAATGGCTGACAGATGAACCCGTCTGGGTGGGTCAATGGCCTATGACATCTGAGAAGTTAGAGGCTTTGGAGAAGTTAGTTCAGGAACAGCTAGATGCTGGGCATATTGAGGAATCAACTAGTGCGTGGAATTCGCCTGTTTTTGTTGTCAAGAAGAAGTCTGGTAAGTGGAGAATGGTTACTGATCTTAGAGCCATCAACAAGGTAATTCAGCCTATGGGGTCTCTACAACCTGGGATGCCGTTACCTTCTCTAATTCCTAAGGATTGGCCAATTATAGTTATAGACTTAAAAGATTGTTTCTTCACCATACCGTTACAAGAAAACGACAGAGAAAAGTTTGCCTTCACAGTACCTACCTATAATAATTCCCGTCCGGTACAGAGATTCCAGTGGAAGGTACTACCTCAAGGTATGTTAAACAGTCCAACTTTGTGTCAATATTTTGTGAATAAACCTCTAGAAATAATTCGTAAACAATTTCCACATTCGTTAATATATCATTATATGGATGACATATTATTGTCTGATTCAAATAAGGATACTTTGGAAAAGATGTTTGAGGCAGTAAAGGAAATTTTGCCTCGCTGGGGATTACAAATTGCCCCAGAAAAAATACAAAGAGGAGATTCTATTAACTATTTAGGTTATAAAATAGATGCTCAGAAAATTAGACCACAGAAAGTACAGATCAGAAGAGATCGTTACCGGACTCTTAATGATCTTCAAAAACTATTAGGAGAAATCTCTCAATTACAGACGATTATTGGTGTAGAAGGGCATGATTTAAAACACCTGAAAATGGCTTTAAAAGGAGATAAAGACCTAAACAGCCCACGAGTGCTATCAGCTGAGGCTGAAAAAGAATTAGAATGGGTAGAAAAGAGAATATTAGAAGCACATGTGGACCGTGTGGATCCAAATCTGGACTGTATTCTGGTTATTTTACCATCTAGAGAATACCCCTCAGGAATATTAATGCAGAGGGACGACATCATTCTAGAATGGGTATTTCTGCCACATAAACAAAATAAAAAATTGAAAACCTATATAGAAAAGGTCTCAGATTTGATATTAAAAGGTAAATTAAGGCTTCGTCAACTGACTGGGAAAGACCCAGCTGAAATTATTGTACCTTTAACGAATGAGGAAATTTCCTCCTTATGGAAGGATAATGAGTATTGGCAAATAGCTTGCAGTGACTTTTTGGGAAGTATTAGTAATAACTATCCCAAAACAGAGAGAATCAAATTCATAAAGAAAACAATTTGGATTCTTCCACGTATCGTGAGGCAAACACCTATTTCTGGAGTTCTTACCTTCTACACGGATGCAAACAAATCAGGTAAAGCAGGGTATAAATCAGGAAAAATAAGTAAAGTAGTTCAAAGCCCTTACAACTCCGTACAAAAGGCAGAGTTATATGCCATTCTGATGGTACTTAAAGACTTTACAGAGCCTCTCAATATAGTCACGGATTCTCAGTATGCAGAAAGAGTTGTCCTGCACATTGAGACTGCAGAATTTGTTCCTGATAATACAGAATTAACCTCATTGTTTTTACAATTGCAGGAAATCATCAGAAACAGGACTCATCCTATATATATAACACACATCAGATCCCATACAGGTCTGCCAGGTCCTCTGGCACAAGGCAATGATGAAATTGATCGTTTATTAGTAGGTAATGTGTTGGAAGCTTCAGAATTTCATAAGAAACACCATGTTAACAGCAAAGGTTTAAAGAAGGATTTTTCTATCACCTGGCAACAAGCCAAAGAAATAGTAAGAAATTGTCCCAGTTGCTCATTGTACACTCAAACTCCATTACCAGCAGGTTGTAATCCTAAAGGTGTTCACAGAAATGAACTTTTGCAAATGGATGTATTTCACTTCCCAGAATTTGGCAGTTTGAAATATGTACACCATACTATAGACACGTTCTCAGGCTTCCAATGGGCTACTGCCCTCAGCTCTGAAAAAGCTGATTCTGTTATTACACACCTCTTAGAGGTGATGGCTGTTATGGGTATACCTAAAACAATAAAAACTGACAATGGTCCAGCATATGTCTCCAGTAAATTGGAACAATTCTTCAAATATTATAATATAAAACATGTAACTGGTATACCTTACAATCCCACAGGACAAGCAATAATTGAAAGGTCTAACCGAACCTTAAAAGAGATGCTTCATAAACAGCCAGGGAAAACAAAGACACCTAGACACAGGTTACACAATGCTTTACTAACGTTGAATTTTCTTAATGCTGATGAAAAAGGACAAACTGCAGCAGAAAGACACTGGACTACAGAGAAGACTTCTGAACTGAACCAACCGGTGTATTTTAAGGATGTTATGACCTCAGTCTGGAAACCAGGATATGTGTTACGTTGGGGAAGGGGTTATGCTTTTGTTTCCACAGGAGAAGAAAAGATTTGGGTTCCATCAAAATTAATTAAAATTCAATCAGAACAGAAAACATCTCAGGAGGAGGAAGATAACAGCCCATCTACAAATTCATAGTCCACCATGGGTAAAGTGACCTCATAAAAGGAAAGAGAAGTGTTTTGTTTTTTGTATTCACAGGTAAACTCAGCAAAGAATACTGGACATATGGATTCCTGTAGAAGAATGAATAGCTACCCTGAGGACCATCAAACACACACTGTGTGGTATCAAAGTCTAAATCTCTCTATATTGCTTTTTCATAGTACACCTTTATCTTTATTTCTTCACATATCTCAGTTCCCATTCATTTAACTGAAGCTGGCTTTGGAGTTGGATTGGCTCTCCTACTCTAAACCCAAGCATGTTATTTAAATACAATTCAGAATTTCTGTATTATATCAAAGAGCCATTGATATAAGACAGAAGAAATAAAATGAGGGACTGTTATCTGTGGATTTCTTTTTCTGAACAGTCTAATTTCCTCCAGGTTTTCCATCTTCCCTATTGTCACCTCTTCTGTATGCATACATATGAAAGTTAAAATATTTCTTTGTTAACATTAATGTTTGAGTTTTCCAGAGAACAAGGGATTTCCTGACAGCAATCTTGAACTGCTTCCAAAAGAGAATGAGGATCCACTTCCTTGACTTCACCTGATTCGACTGGAGGCATCTGAACTGCCCCACATCATTGACTCCACCTGACAAGCACTATCCTGAAACTGGCTTGAAACTACATCACTCGACACAACTCCAGACCAAGGAACGGAAATAGCACATCTTCTACAATCTGACCAGAGCTTCAAGATAAGAGCTTCAATCAACACTAGAACCCCAGTCAGGAACTTCAATCAAGCATCTCCTGCCATACTGAGACTGTCTGATCTACTCAGATTTTGTTATACTAACATTTTCTTTTCACAGGTCCCCATGAGATTATCATTGTCCCATCTCAGCAGGAAGTAGTTTTGAGAATTCCACGCCCCCTCTCCCTACTATTGATATTATAAGTTTATACCCCGTTAGTGTTAGTTTTCAATTATTTTAGAGTTGGGATTGGAAGGAGGTGTTCATATTTGGGTGTTTCTTTAAGATAAGTTTAGGTTTAGATAGAATAGATGTTTGATACATTTTGTTCATGGACACAAGTTAGTTGTCCTTTTTTAGACTAAAAGGGGAATTGTAGGAGGAAGTCTGATGCCGCCATTAAACATGTGACTTACTAAGTCTATGCCGCCATTAAACATGTGACTTACTAGAGGCGCATACAGATGAGGTAATAAAAGGGCGGTTTACCACACCGCTAACCACACCCACTTTAGGCAGGACTAAAGACGTATACGGCTGGACGTAAAGATGTATACATACGTAGGTGGAACTACGTCACTAGCCAAGCCCACTTTTGGGCATGGCTAGGGGCGTTACGGGGGAAGGCATAAAAGACAGCGCACAGGAAGTCTCGCTCTCTTTTCCTGGAGTTCGGCTTCCGGTCCAGTCGCTAGCTGAGATCTGCTGGGCTTCTCGGGGTTTGGTATCTTGTGAGTAATTTTCTACATTAAATACTTAGCTTCACTTTCCGTAATTGTGTGTTGCGTATCGTTACAGCGTCCGTAAAGGTTCACATGTGGAACTCTCAGCTACTTCTCTAGCACCATTCTGCCTCTATCTGCCATGCTTCCTGCCATGATGATAATGGACTAAACCTCTGAAATGTAAGCCAGGCCCATTGAATAGTTTCCATTGTAAGTGTTGCCATGGCCACAGTGTCTCTTCACATCAATAAAACTCTAAGACACGAGTTCTATATACCAGAAATATTTCAATTTGGCAGGTCTTACAAGCCTAATTTTATTCTTTTGAATTCCTTATTTATTATTTATGTTTGCATTCCATTGGGCACATGTGGAAATCACAGGACAATTTACAGAAAGAATTTTTTTCCCTTCACCATGTGGTTTCTGAGGATGGAACTCAGGTCATCATACTTGGCAGCAAGTATCCTTTCCTAATGATGATGAGTCATCTTGCTGTTTTGTCCCTGATTAATCTTAGGTTTAATTTAGTTGGTATGGCTACTGATATGGGTCTTAATGAGTTTTCTATGGAAACTTCAGTCTCATACACACACACACACACACACACAGAGAGAGAGAGAGAGAGAGAGACAGAGAGAGAGAGAGAGAGAGAGAGAGAGAGAGAGAGAGAGAGAGAGAGAGGAGATAGGGGGAGAGAAGACAGACTTCCAGTTTCTTCACCATCCAGTAGGAACCTGAGAAGACAAGTTTCTTACTTGCTTGCTTGCTTAATTCACTTAAAAAAGAATATGACAGAAACCTAGGCATTTTAACTATATATAATGAGAAGGCATTTGAGTAGTAAAGACTGCCAGTGAGATCTTTCCCTTTGAGAAACAGATGAATTCACTGGCTTGCCCTACAGCACTAATGATAAGTAAAATCCTAGTGAGGCAGGACACTAAGGACATTGCCTGAGCACAAGGATGCCCATATCTCGTGGTTATTACCTCCACCTTGACACTCTCTGTCTGTCAATCTACACATGGCACAGGGTTGACAAGCAGCCCTCTAAATTGTATAAGCACATTCTGATTTTTTCATTACAGTGAGATTAAACATTACTTGTTTAGATTACTTACATTATCACACAGAGCCAAATTGACTGATTTACTCTCAATAAAATTCTTGTTTCTCAGTAATCTGTGAGTTATTGCTTCACAGGAAAATTAAAATAAAATAATTCATGTTAAATGAAATGAGCAATATTAAAAGAAAATGCAATTATTTCACTTTGGTAAATTTTTTCACTAACAACTTAGAAGTGAGGTCATTTTGTTTCTCCTTTTTTCATTTCCTAACATCTAGTGATGACTCTACCATCTGGTACATACTTCTAGGCAAATATGTGTCCACATTTTGGTAATGGAGGCAATTGTAAGGTGTAATTTTCAAAGAGCTGAAGTCCTGTTTTCCTGTTTTGAAAATCCTTGTGTTCTGAAAATGCTCTTTTCACTCAGAGTGAATGATTGCTTAGAGTATATTCGGTGGAGTTGAACACACCAGATTCAGCACTCTTCCCCTGTCCTCTGGAATGTCTGTTTCAAGCAGCATATTACACTCTTAGAGCAGATAAATGCAGAAGTTATGACTGGCAGTTATATGGGAAATTTTGTGTATCTAGGCACTATGAGAGTTGAATCTTCTTAAGTGAAATTTTCTTTGCAACTCTTTAGATTCAGATTAGAATAAAACTTACTGATTTGCCATTTTCATTTACAGAACAATTTTATTGCTAAAACTCTCATATTATTCAAATATCTTTAAAAAATCTCTGAGGTTCATGTTATTGTATCCAGGCTGTAGATAAGAAAGTTGATGTTGAATGCACTTAGCTTTAGGCATGAAAAGGAGTCACTGAGATGGCAGACTTTTTTTTTATCATTTTTTATTTTAATTTTAAATAGCTTGTTTTACATGTCAATCCCAGTTCCCTCTCCCTCCCCTCTTCCCGCACTCCCCTCCCCCCCTCCCTCCCACCCTATTGCCAAATCCTTCCACATAGGGGATATCTAGAGTCTATCATTTTACTCTTGGTAGGGTCAAGGCACTCCCCTATGAGTCCAGGCTGAGAGAGCATCCCTCTTTGTGCTATAGGCACATGAAGACAGTTTGTATACCAGGGATAGACACTGATCCACAGCTCAAGGCCCCATAGGTTGCCCAGGCCTTCTCACTGACACTCACATTTGGGGGGTCCAGATCAGTCCCATGCTGGCCTCCCCACTGTCGGTCTGGGGTCCAAGAGCACTCCCCTGTTCAGATCAGCTGTCTCTGCTGGTTTTGCCAGCCCATTCTTTGCCAATTTGGTCATCACTCCTCTCTCTCTGTCACTGGGTTCCTTGGGTTCAGTTCAGTGATTAGTTGTGTGTTTGCCTCTGCTTCCATCAGTCCCAGGATGAAGGCTCCTGGATGGTTATAGACATCAAGTTCATTATCAGGAATGGGCATTCGAGGTGGTCCCTCCACTATTGCTTAGCTTGCCAATTGATGTTATACCTTTAGATCACTCGAGGTCACTCTGGTGCCTGATCTGTCTTCAATCCTATGATTCCCTCTTCCCCCTATTCTACCCCCACCCCCTCAACTTCCTGTTCCCCCATGACCAACTCCCTTCCTCTTTACCCCCTCTATTCTTCCCAGGTCCCACTCCCCCCCAACCCTCGCCATGTTCCCCATCCATTCAGAGGATCTTGTCTCCATCCTCTTCTCTTGGGTACTATGCATATATGCATATCTTTTAGGTTCTTTCCTGTTTCCCAGACTCTCTAAGAGATGGCAGATTTTGAGTTTGGATTTTCTTGGCCTTTTTTCCTTAAATTATAATACATTAGTTAAATTTGACGCATTTGGTCTTGCTTATTTTTAACCTCTCTTTTTTGCGGTCCTAGTTTTTAATCAACCATCATTCCCTGGACTCTTAACATTCAACCCTCTTTTCCTGATCCCATGCTCCCTTCAAGTTGGACATATTGGAGCTTTTAAAATAAAGGTAAAGCCAAAACAAACCTGCTAAAGCTTCATGGCAGATGTTCTCATTCGAGGCTGAATTAGTTATCCAATCTGCCTCTGTTTTGTATGCTTTTATTGTTGTTGATTTTGGAGTATGACAGTAAATTAATGAATTGGCTCTCAAATCTCCTCTTGAAAACCTGCTTATAGCTGTGGACAGTCAGCCCAGGTGTGAAGGCAGAGTTAATTAGCACCACAGAAGAGAGATACCTCAAAAGAGCCTATATCGAATGCAAATTTTCAAGTGCTTAATGTTACTCACATTCATGTGGTTGTTGCTGAATTACATGGGACAAAGCCAGAGCGCTGCCAGGTTCTGAGCCTGGCCAGATTTCTTGGGAACTCGGGAGAAAATTGAAAGACACGTGCCAGCGAAATCTACTCTAGCTCAAAGATTTCACCTCATCACCATCTTGTGCTGTTGTTTAGCACTGACTCTTGATAAAATCCAAGACAGACACCAGCATGCCTTTCGGACAGATGGAAATCAAAATGACATCATTCGTATTTATGAGCCTGTTGGAAAATGATTCTCAGATTTGTGACAAAATGGATTACTGATTGGGAACTAGATGGGAATCATATCATTATCAGCAGCCCTGGGCAGCCCCATTCACCTTAGTCAGTAAGAATAGGAGATGTGAAAAAAAGAATCCCTTTATTAAATTGAAGTCTCCACAAACAGAATAAAAGTAGGCCCTGACCATGTATATTTAGTTCGCCCGTGTAACAAATCTGTTATTTTGTATACCAATGAAAATGTCAAATTATGTATTCCATAGTAAATGAGCATTTAGTTTTGTTGGGGTTGGACCTTATCCATGCCCCTGAAGGCTGTATGATAAAGTTTTGTGCTGCTGGGATGAGATGGACAATTTACAAATACTCAGGTCAACAGAGGGTGGATGCATGTTATGCTGGGCCCCTGTCACTTCGTTTTCTTGTTTTACCTCCAGGCCTCTAAGAAGTGAGTGGACAGAACTCCCTGAACACAGGCTGAGACCTGCCACTTGCCACTGCCACAAGTGCCCCAAGCAGTGAGGACAAGGAGGAGCACCTGAACTCTCAAAAATCTATGATGTCAAATAAATCACTGCTCCTCTCATTTTGATTTTTTTGGGGGGGGAATTCATTCATGCTGACAAAAATCTGTCATACTTTATGAAAATAAAACCAACATTTTAGTTTCTATTGCAGAATTTTCAAAATTGGACACATAAAAAAACGGAATCTTTCTGTGCTCAGGCTATTAGTGAAAGACACTTTTGTTTTTGCATGAATTCAGCACAATTAAATATTATAAATATTTAATAGTAGAAGAAATTGACACTGGGTGGTGGTGCAGCACTCTGGAGGAGATCCCTATGAGTTCCAGGCCATTCTATTCTACAGAAGATATCCAGGACAAGTTCCAAAGCTACAGGGAAACCCTATCTAGGAACCTAACCCTCAAAAAAATAGCAAAATACTCACTGTAAAAATTCAAAAGACTTAAAATTGGTGACAAATAAAGAATCTTCTTAAGGATCTGTACATTTAATTAGGGTACTGAATAGGTACTTTAAACATATCATGTCAGTATTGCAACATGTCATTATCCTGTTACTGTTGTAACAGCTCAACACACGTGCTGGGGCTCACAGTAACTCATATTTGTTCTCCTATAGTTCTCAAAGAAAGATGTACAAAATAGATTTCACTAGTCTAAAATCAGAGTGGCAGAGCTCCATTATGCAATGGACAAACTGCAATGGACAGTAACTTTTAGGATCTTTTCCCGATCCTAGATGATGCCTGAACTCATCGGCTCATTCTCTTTTCTTGCAGGGCCTCCCATTCTCTTCTGTTTTGGAGGATAACTTCATCAAGATTAAAACCTTGAATAAGTTTATTTCACAAGGAAATTCCCCTAAAAATATGACAATCCTGGGCCCATGTTAATTGATCAATATAATCTCCCATTCTCCCTTAATGAAATCCCAGTCATTGCCATGCTTTCCATGAGTAAGGTTTCCATTTGCTAGGTTCCAGTGATTCAGGCTCCATAATCCTAGACATGAAGATAGAAAAGGGAAGAACTGGTTTTCTGTCTTCTCAAAATGACCACCCCATCTATCTAATGGCATGTTTTTGCTTATGGGAGTACCTAGATGTTAGATATGGAATAGGGAAAAGAGTGAATATGATCAAAATTCATGTATTATGTTCTCATTCAATAAGTAAATAAAATTTATTTTTAAAATGTTCAAGCATGAAGATTCTTTTTCTTTATGTTTATTATTATTACATTTTTAAAATTGGAAACAAGCTTGCTTTACATGTCAATCCCAGCTCCCTCTCCCTCCCTTCCTCCCGCACGCCCCCAACATGCCCAGGCTCCCATCCTATCCCCACTCCCTTCACAAAAGGGAATATCCAGAGTCTGCCATTTCATTCAGGTCAGGGCCTAGGCCCTCCCCCAAGAGTCCAGTCTGAGAGAGTATCCTTCTTTGTGCTATGGACACACAAGTCCATTTATATGCCAGGGATAAATACTGATCAACTGCCCAGGGTCACATAAATTGTTCAGGTGACATCACTGACACCCACATTCAGGGAGTCTGGATCAGTCCCATGCTGGCCTCCAGTTGTCGGCCTGGGGTCCTAGAGCTCCCCCTTGTTCAGGTCATCTGTTTTTGTTAGTTTCAGTAGCCCATTCTTTACCCCTTTGCTCATCACTCCTCCAACTCTGTCAATGGGTTCCAGGTGTTCAGTTCAGTGTTTAGCTGTGGATTTCTTCCTCTGGTTCCATCAGTCACTGGATGAAGTTTCTAGGATGGCATATAAGGTAGTCGTCAAACTCATAATCAGGGATGGTCATTTAAGGAAGTCTCTCCACTATTGCTTAGTTTGCCAGTTGGTGTATTCCTTGTAGATCACTAGAGATCTCATTGGTACCAGATCTCTTCTCAAACCTATAATGACTCCCTCTATTATGGTATTTCTCATCCTGTTCTCCCCTATTTTTCCCCCAACTTAATCTTCTTGCTCCCCCCCCACCTTCTCTTTCCTCCTCCCCTTCTCTTTCTCCCAGCTCCCACTCCACCCCTCACCTTTGCTCCCAATCTGCTCTGGAGATCTTGCCTCATTCCCCTTATCTGGGGTACCATGCATATCTCCTTTATGTTCTTTCCTGTTTCCTGGACTCTCTGGCAATGGGATTATGGGCTAGCACTGCCTGGATCCATGTTTAAGATCCATATATGAGTGAGTACATTCCATGTTTGCCTTTTTGTGACTGGGTTACCTCACTCTAGTGCCCTTCATTTGCCTGCAAATTTCAAGATTCCATTGTATTTTTGCCCCCCTCCCCGGTTGAATAGTACTCCATTGTGTAAATGTACCACATTTTCTCCAGCCACTCTTCAGTTGAGGGCATCTAGGTTGCTTCCAAGTTCTGGCTATTACAAATAATGTTGCTATTAACATAGTGAAACAGATGTCCTTGTAGGAAAGTGCATCTTTTGGATATATGCCTAACAGTGGATATATGCCTAAGAGTAGAGTGATTCCCATTTTCCTGAGGAATCTCCACACTGATTTCCAAAGTGGCTGTACAAGTAGGTACTCCCACCAGCAGTGTAGGAGTGGTCCCCCTCTCTCCACATCCTCTCTAGCATAAATTGTCTTCAGTGTTTTGGATATTAGTCATTCTGACAGGAGTAAGATAGTATCTCAGAGTTGTTTTGTTTTGCATTTCCCTAATGGATGAGGATGTTGAGCACTTTCTCAAGTGTCTCTCAGCCATTTTAGACTCCTCTATTGAGAATTCTCTCTTCAGTTCTATACCCCATATTTTAATTAGATCCTTTGGTGTTTTGGAGACTTGCTTCTTAAGTTCTTTGTAAATTTTGGAGATCAGCCCTCTGTCAGATGTGGGGTTAGTGAATATCTTTAACAATTCTGTGGATTGCCTTTTTGTCTTGTTGACTATGTACTTTGCCTTACAGAAGCTTCTCAGTTTCAGGAGGTCACATTTATTACTTGTTGATCTCAGTGTCTGTGCTACTGGTGTTATGTTCAGGAAGTGGTCTCCTATACTGATTTGTTCAAGAGTACCTCCCACTTTTTCTTCTAAGATGTTCAGTGTGGCTGGATTCATGCTGAGTACTTTGATTCATTTGGGCTTCAGTTTTGTACATGGTCATAGACATGGATCTATCTGCAGTCTTCTACATGCCAATATCTAATTATTCCAGCACCATTTGTTTAAGATGCTTTCATTTTTTCCATTGTATAATTTTAGCTTCTTTGTCAAAAATCCAGTGTTCATAGGTGTGTGGGTTAAAATCAGAATTTTCAATTAGATTCCATTGGCCTGTCTGTCTTTTTTTGTGCCAATACCAAGCTGTTTTCAGGATTATAGCTCTTTAATAGAGTTTGAAGTCAGGGATAGTAATGCCTCCGAAAGTTTCCCTATTGTACAGGGTTTTTTGGCTATCCTTGGTCTTTTGTTTTTCCATATAAAGTTGAGATTTGTCCTTTCAAGTTCTGTGAAGAATTGTGCCCGTATTTTTTTTTATCATTTTTTATTTTAATTTTAAATAGCTTGTTTTACATGTCAATCCCAGTTCCCTCTCCCTCCCCTCCTCCCGCACTCCACTTCCCCCCCCACTCTCCCACCCTATTGCCAAATCCTTCCACATAGGGGATATCTAGAGTCTGTCATTTTACTCTGGGTAGGGTCCAGGCACTCCCCTAAGAGTCCAGGCTGAGAGAGCATCCCTCTTTGTGCTATAGGCACACGAAGACTGTTTGTATACCAGGGATAGACACTGATCCACAGCTCAGGGCCCCATAGGTTGCCCAGGCCTTCTCGCTGACACTCACATTTGGGGGGGTCCAGATCAGTCCCATGCTGGCCTCCCCACTGTCGGTCTGGGGTCCAAGAGCTCTCCCCTGTTCAGATCAGCTCTCTCTGCTGGTTTTGCCAGCCCATTCTTTGCCAATTTGGTCATCACTCCTCTCTCTCTGTCATTGGCTTCCTTGGGTTCAGTTCAGTGATTAATTGTGTGTTTGCCTCTGCTTCTATCAGTCACAGGATGAAGGCTCCCGGATGGTTATAGACATCAAGTTCATTATCAGGAATGGGCATTCGAGGTGGTCCCTCCACTATTGCTTAGCTTGCCAATTGGTGTTATCCCTTTAGATCACTCGAGGTTGCTCTGGTGCCTGATCTGTATTCGATCCTATGATTCCCTCTTCCCCCTATTCTACCCCCACCCCCTCAACTTCCTGTTCCCCCATGACCAACTCTCTTCCTCTTCACCCCCTCTCTTCTTCCCAGGTCCCACTCCCCCCCACCCCTCGCCATGTTCCCCATCCGTGCTTGTATTTTAATGGGAATTGCATTTACTCTGTAGATTGCTTTTGGCAAGATTACCATTTTTTACTATGTTTATCCTACCTATCCAAGAGCATGGAAGACCTTTCCATTTTCTGGTGTCTTCTTTAATTTCTTTCTTTAAAGACTCAAAGTTCTTGCTATACAGGTCTTTCACTTGTTTGGTTAGTGTTTTCCCCAGATATTTAATGTGGATTGTAAAGGGGTGATGTTTCTCTGAATTCTTTCTCAGCCCTTTAATGTAAGATTCTTTAAAGACAAATAAAAGTAAAATCTAAACGAATCCAATATATTCCTTTCTTCCTTGCTTTTTTTAGTTCTTCAAGAATTTCATACAATGTCTTTTGATCACAATCCTTCCTCCTCCTGTTCCTCCCACATGCACCAACCATTCAAAATACATTTCTTAAGATAGGGGCTGCAGACATCACTGTTTTGAGCATTCTTTTTGTAAGCATAAGGTTCTCAGTCTGATCCCTAAACTCAACTAGGTGTGGTAGTGTACAACATAGTGCCAGCACCGAAAACTTCAACACAAGCAGATCACTGCCTCTCATGTTTCAGCCAGATTAGCCTACATGTTAAATTCAAGTCCAGTGATAGACATTGTAAGCAAAACAACAGCCACAAATAGTGGTAGACACAACATGGAAAAAACATCCAAAATTGTCTTTTCTCTCTGAATGCATGAAGTCTCATCATATATGAACCGGAACACACAGGTATCACAGAGATACAAATATACATGTAAAATTTAAGAGAGGAGCAAGAAGATGACACATGCTGTATATGTTTTCAGAAAAACTGACATAAAGCAGCCAGTTCTAGAGAATTCAATGAAGCAGAACTTTTAGACAAGAGAAATATAATGGAAGGAATGAAGGAAGGAGAGAAGGAAGGATGAAAATATAGGGGTGGCTCATCAACTAAAAACACTAGCTTCTGTTCTAGATCACCAGATCACAAAGCTTTGGTTCCCAGAGCCCATCTGCCACTCACATCCTTCTGTAGCTCCAGTTGCACGGGATTCAGTGGCCTTTCTGGTATCTGCAGGTACAAGGTACAAGGTCCATTGTAACACATGTGGTGCCGCAAATGTACATGCATTTAAGATATGCATATATGTGAAATAAAATATTTAAGAAAATCAATTAAAATCATTCAATTTATATTCATTAGATTATTTTCATTCAAAATTATTACAACTAAGTTTTTATGATATATACATGCATGTATGTATTTAATAAAATATTAAGAATTTCTCGCTGGCCACCTTTGCTGTCTGTTGTTGTGATTAACACCATTAACAAAAGCAACATGGGGCACTTCCAGGCTGCCTGCCAGTACTTGGGGGCTGCCATGGTGGCTTCAATCCCAGAGGCAGGAGGCAAGGCACCCCAGCAGCCTAATCTCTGGCTCTTCCCATGGGATGAGGCCGGGTGCCTGTGCTTTGAGTTTACCACTGTGGCTTCCATCCCAGGGTTGGGAACCAAGGCACACTAGTCTCCTGCTCCACCCATGAGACCAAGTAAACCAAATTCCATTTCTGGACCACCTGCCTGGACCTGGGCTCTGTCACTGAGCATTTGAGCATTTGAGTATTTGGCCTTCAAAAACAGACTTTATTTCAGAGTTAAGGTTTGGGAAAAGATTTTCCAATCAAATGTATCCAAGAAACAAGTGGGGGTAGCAATCCTAATATCTAACAAATTAGACTTTAAACTAAAATCAATCAAAAGAGATGAAGGAGGCCACTTCATACTCATTACAGGAGAAACCAACCAAGGTGGAATTTCAATTCTGAACAAGTATGCCCCAAATACTAGTCCATCCACATTTGTAAGAGAAACATTACTAAAACTCAAAGCACATATAAATCCTCACACACTTGTAGTGGGAGACTTCAACACCTCACTCTCATGACTAGACAAGACCACAAGGCAGAAACCTAACAAGGATATACAGGGTATTATAGATGTTATGACCCAATTGGGTTTAACAGACATCTATAGAACACTCCATCCAAACACAAAAGAATATACCTTCTTCTCAGTTCCACATGGAACCTTCTCAAAAACCAACAATATACTAGGCAACATAGCAAACCTCAACAGGTACAAAAAAATTGGAATAACTCCATGTATCTTATCAGATCATCATGCCTTAAAGTTGGAACTCAACAATAACACAAATCACAGAAACCCTGCAAACTCATGGAAGTTGAATAATAAACAATTACACCACTCCTGGGTCAAAGAAGAAATAAAAAAAGAAATTAAAGACTTCCTAGAATTCAATGAGAATGAAGCACAACATACCCAAATTTATGGGACACTTTGAAAGCAGTGCTAGGAGGAAAGTTCAGAGCACTAAGTGCCCACATGAAGAAACTGGAGAATAGTGACACTAGAGAATTAACTGCACAACTGAAAGGTCTAGAACAAAAGGAAGCAAGCTCACCCCAGAGGAGCAGATGCCAAGAAATAATTAAATTGAGGGCTGAAATCAATAAGGAACTAGGAAAACCATACAAAGAATCAATGTAACAAACAATTGGTTCTTTGAGAAAATCAACAAGATAGACAAACATTTATCCAAACTTACCAAATGGCAGAGTATGAACATTCAAATTAACAAAATCAGAAATGAAAAGGGACACACAACAACAGACAGTGAGGAAATCCAGAGAATCATCAGGTCATATTTTGAAAAGCTCTGCTCCAAAAATCTGAAAATTAAAGGAAATAGACAATTTTTAAATGATTTTTTCATTCTTTTTTTTTTAAATTTAGATAAGAAACAAGGTTGCTTCACAAGTCAGTTCCAGGTCCCTCTCCTTTTCCCTCCCCTCCTCCCGTGCCCTCCCCCCCATGCCCCCCGTTATCCCCTCATTCCCCCAGGGAGGGTGAGGCCCTCCATGGGGGTGTCCATAGTCTGTCATTTCATATAGGGCAGGGCCTAGACCCTTCCCCAAGAGTTCAGGGTGAGAGTGCACCTCACATTGTTCTATGGGAGTCCAAAGTCCGTGTGTATACTTGGTATGGGTACTGATCTGCTGCCCAAGGCTCAATAGATTACCTAGGCCTCCTCACTGACACCCAGATTCAGGGGGTCTTGATCAGTCCCATGCTGGATTCCCAGGCTGATGCCTGGGTTTCAAGAGTTAACCTTTGTCTGGTCAGCTGTTTCTGGGGGTTAAACCAGCCCAGTCTTAATCCCTTTGATCATCAGTCCTCCCTCTCTGATACTGGCTTTCTTGAGTTCAGCTCAGTACATAACCAGCCACTAAATGTAGTTTCTGTTTCCCAGACTCTCTGGCCATAGGATTGTAGGCTGGCACTCCCCAGATCTATGTCTAAAATCCATATATGAGAGAGTACATGCCATGTTTCTCTTTTTGTGACTGGGTTACCTCACTCAGGATGGTTTCTTCTAGTGTCATCCATTTGCCTGCGAATCTCATGATTCCATTATTTTTTTCTGCTGAATAGTACTCAATTGTGTAGATGTACCACATTTTCTCTATCCACTCTTTGGGTGAGGGACATCTAGGTTGCTTCCAAGTTCTGGCTATTACAAATAATGCTGCTATGAACATAGTGGAACACACATCTTTGTTGTATGAATGGGCATCTTTTGTATATATGCCTAAGAGTGGAGTTGCTGGGTCTTGTGGTAGGTTTATTCCCATTTTTCTGAGGAATCTCCATACCGATTTCCAAAGTGACTGAACGAGTTGGCACTCCCACCAGCAATGGAGGAGTGTCCCCCTTTCACCACATCCTCTCCAGCATAAATTGTCATTGGTGTTTTTGATTTTAGCCATTCTGACAGGAGTGAGATGGTATCTCAGAGTTGTTTTGATTTGCATTTCCCGGATGGCTAAGGATGTTGAGCACTTTCTCAAGTGCCTCTCAGCCATTTTAGACTCCTCTATTGAAAACTCTCTATTTAGTTCTGCAGCCCACTTTTTAATCGGGTCCTTTGCTGTTTTGGAGACTTGCTTCTTGAGTTCTTTGTAAATTTTGGAGATCAACCCTCTGTCAGATGTGGGATTAGTAAATATTTTTTTCCCATTCTGTGGGCTGCCTTTTTGTCTTGCTGACTGTGTCCTTTGCCTTTCAGAAGCTTCTCAGTTTCAGTAGGTCCCATTTATTAATTGTTGATCTCACTGTCTGTGCTACTGGTGTTATGTTCAGGAAGCTGTCTCCTGTACCAATTCGTTCAAGGGTACCACCCACTTTCTCTTCTATGAGGTTCACTGTGGCTGGATTTATGTTGAGGTCTTTGATCCATTTGGACTTAAGTTTTGTGCATGGCGATAAACATGGATCGATCCGCATTCTTCTACATGCCAGTCTCCAGTTATGCCAGCAACATTTGTTGAAGATTCTTTCTTTATTCCATTGTATATTTTTAGCTTCTTTGTCAAAGATCAGATGTTCGTACGTGTGTGGGTTAATACCCGGATTTTCAATTCGATTCCATTGGTCTACCTGTCTATTTTTGTGCCAATACCAAGCTGTTTTCAGGACTATAGCTCTATAATAGAGCTTGAGGTCAGGGATGTTGATGCCTCCGGACATTGCCTTGTTGAACAGGGTTGTTTTGGCTATCCTGGGTCTTTTGTTTTTCCATACAAAATTGATTATTGTTCTTTCAAGGTCTGTGAAGAATTGTTCTGGGATTTTAATGGGGATAGCGTTGAACCTGTAGATTGCTTTTGGCAGGATTGCCATTTTTACTACATTGATCCTACCTATCCAAGAGCATGGGAGATCTTTCCATTTTCTGAGGGCTTCTTTAATTTCTTTCTTTAAAGATTCAAAGTTCTTACGATACAGGTCTTTCACTTGTTTGGTTAGCGTTACCCCAAGGTATTTTATGTTGTTTGTGGCAATTGTAAAGGGTGATTTTTCTCTGATTTCTCTTTTAGCCCTTTTATCATCTGTATATAATAGGGCTACTGACTTTCTTGAGTTGATCTTGTAGCCTGCTACTTTGCTGAAGGTGTTAATCAGCTCTAAGAGTTCCCTGGTAGAGTTCTTTGGGTCATTGATGTAAACTATCATATCGTCTGCAAACAGTGAAAGTTTGACCTCTTCCTTCCCAATTTGTATCCCCTTGATCCCCCTTTGTTGTCGTATGGCAATAGCTAGAACTTCAAGTACCATGTTGAAAAGGTATGGAGAGAGTGGACAGCCTTGTTTTGTTCCTGATTTTAGAGGAATTGTGTTGAATTTCTGTCCATTTAGTTTGATGTTGGCTGTTGGTTTACTGTATATGGCTTTTATTATGTTTAAGTATGTCCCTGTTATCCCAGATCTCTCCAAGACCTTTATCATGAAGGGGTGTTGGATTTTGTCAAAGGCTTTTTCAGCATCTAGTGAGATGATCATGTGATTTTTGTTTTTCAGCTTGTTTATATGGTGGATTACGTTGATGGATTTTCGTATGTTGAACCATCCCTGCATCCCTGGGATGAAACCTACTTGATCGTGGTGAATGATTGTTTTGATGTGTTCTTGGATCCGATTTGCCAGTATTTTATTGAGTATTTTTGCATCAATGTTCATGAGGGATATTGGTCTGAAGTTCTCTTTCTTGGTTGTATCTTTGTGTGGCTTGGGGATCAAGGTTATTGAAGCCTCATAGAAAGAGTTTGGCAAAGACACTTTTGCTTCTATTGTGTGGAACACTTTGAGAAGAATTGGTATAAGCTGTTCTTTGAATTTGTGGTAGAATTCTGCACTGAGGCCATCTGGACCTGGGCTTTTTTTGGTTGTGAGACTTTTGATGACAGCTTCTATTTCCATAGGGGTTATAGGTCTATTTAAATTGCTTATCTGTTCTTGATTTAGTTTTGGCAAATGATAGCTGTCCAGGAAGTCATCCATTTCCTTTAAATTTTCGAATTTTGTGGAGTACAGGTTTTCAAAGTATGACCTAATGATTCTCTGGATTTCCTCAGAGTCTGTTGTTATGTCCCCCTTTTCATTTCTGATTTTGTTAATTTGCGTGTTCACTCTCTGCTGTTTGGTAAGTTTGGACAAAGGTTTGTCTATCTTGTTGATTTTCTCAAAGAACCAACTCTTCGTTGCATTGATTCTTTGTATTGTTTTCCTGGTTTCTACTTTGTTGATTTCAGCCCTCAATTTGATTATTTCCTGGCGTCTACTCCTCCTGGGGGAGTTTGCTTCTTTGTGTTCTAGAGCTTTTAGCTGTGATGTTAGTTCTCTGGTATAACTGTTTTCCTGTTTCTTCATGTGAGCACTTAGTGCTATGAACTTCCCCCGTAGCACTGCTTTCAAGGTGTCCCATAGGTTTGGGTATGTTGTGTCTTCATTTTCATTGAATTCAAGGAAGTCTTTAATTTCTTTTTTTATTTCCTCTTTGACCCAGGGATGGTGCAGTTGACCATTATTCAATTTCCATGAGTTTGTAGGTTTTCTGCAATTTGTGTTGTTGTTTAATTCTAATTTTAAGGCATGGTGGTCTGATAAGATGCATGGAGTTATTCCAATTTTTTTGTAGCTGCTGAGGTTTGATATGTTGCCAAGTATGTGGTCGATTTTTGAGAAGGTTCCATGTGGTGGTGAGAAGAAGGTATATTCTTTTTTATGTGGATGAAATGTTCTATAGATATCTGTTAATCCCAGTTGGGTCATTACTTCTATTAGACCCTTTGCTTCTTTGTTGAGTTTCTGTCTGGTATTCTTGTCTAGTGGTGAGAGTGGTGTGTTGAAATCTCCCACTATAACTGTGTGGGGCTTTAGATGAGATTTAAGTTCTAATAATGCTTCTTTAACGAATGTGGATGCCTTTGTATTGGGGGCATAAATGTTCAGGATAGACACTTCATCTTGGTGGGTTTCACCTGTGATGAGTATGTAATGACCTCCTTTATCTCTTTTGATTGATTTTATTTTAATGTCTAGTTTGTTAGATATTAGGATTGCTACCCCAGCTTGTTTCTTGGGTCCATTTGATTGAAAAAAATTTTCCCAACCTTTAACTCTCAGGTAATGTCTGTCTTTGAGGGTGAGGTGTGTTTCTTGTATGCAGCAGAAGGAAGGGTTCTGTCTTCGAATCCATTCTGCTAGTCTGTGTCTTTTTATGGGTGAGTTAAGGCCGTTAATATTGAGGGATATTAATGACCATTGATTGCTCATCCTTCTTCGATTTGCGATGGTTGTTGTTCGTGGAATTATGGGTGGAATTCCACCCCTTTGTTCTTTTGGCTGTTGGTAGAGAGGGATTCTCTAATGCTTATGTTTTTCTGGTTGTAGTTAGCTTCCTTGGGTTGGAGTTTTCCTTCCAAAATTTTCTGTAGGGCTGGGTTAGTGGACACATATTGCTTGAATCTAGTTTTGTCATGGAATATCTTGTTTTCTCCGTCTATAGTGATTGAGAGCTTTGCCGGGTATAGTAGTCTGGGCTGGCACCCATGGTCTCTTAGTGTAGGTAGAATATCTATCCAGGACCTTCTGGCTTTCAGAGTTTCCATGGAGAAATTAGGTGTAATTCTGATAGGTCTTCCTTTATATGTTACTTGACCTTTTTCCTTAGCTGCTCTTAATATTCTTTCTTTATTCTGTATGTTTGGGGTCTTGATTATTATGTGGCAAGGGGACTTTTTTTGTGGTCCACTCTATTTGGTGTTCTGTAGGCTTCTTGTACCTTCATTGGCATGTCTTTCTTAAGGTTGGGAAAGTTTTCTTCTATGATTTTGTTGAATATGCCTTCTGCCCCTTTGAGTTGGATTTCTTCTCCTTCTTCTATACCTATTATTCTTAGGTTTGGTCTTTTCATGGTGTCCCATAATTCCTGGATGTTTTGTGTTAAGGATTTGTTGGATTTAAGGTTTTCTTTGGTTGATAAATCCATTTCTCCTAGTGTATCTTCAACACTTGAGATTCTCTCTTCCATTTCTTCTATTCTGTTGGTAATGCTTGTATTGGTAGTGCCTGACTGTTTGTCCAGCTTTTCTATTTTCTGCCTTTCTTCAGATTGTGTTTTTTTTAATGTCTCTATTTCAGTTTTCAACCCTTGCAGCGTTTGCATTGCTTCTTGCAATTTTCTGTTTATCTGTTCGTCCGTTTGTTGCCTTTTATGAACTTTTTGGTTTGTTGGAAATAGACAATTTGGTGGATAAATAACACTTACCAAAATTAAATCAAGAACAGATAAGCAAACTAAATAGTTCTATAACACCTAAGGAAATAGGAGTAGTCATCAAAAGTCTCCCAACCAAAAAAGGCCCAGCGCCAGATGGCTTCAGTGCAGAATTTTACCAGAAATTTAAAGAACAGGTTATGCCAATTATCTTCAAAGAAGCAGAAGGGTCTTTGCCAAACACTTTTTATGAGGTTTCAATAACATTGATACAAGCCACATTAAGACACAACTAAGAAAGTCAACTTCAGACCAATATCCTTCATGAACATTGATGCGAAAATACTCAATAAAATACTGGCAAATCAGATCCAAGAACACATCAGAAAACTCATCCACCACGATTAAGTATAGAGGAGTATAAAATGGCAGAGAGACACTTGAGAAAGTGTTCAACATCATTAGCCATCAAAGCAACTGTGAGATACTATCTTACTCCTGTCAAAATGGCTAAAATCAAAAACACAAATGACAGCTTATTCTGGAAAGGATGTGGAGAAAGGGGAACACTCCTCCACTGCTGGTGGGAGTGTCAATTCATACAGCCATTATGGAAACAACATGGAGAATTCTCAGGTCAATGGGACTCAGTCTACCACAAGACCCAGCAATTCTGCTTTTAGGCATATACCCAAAAGACACCTTTTCACACAACAAGGATTTCTGTTCCACTATGTTCATGGCAGCATTGTTTGTAATAGCTAGATCTTGGAAGCAACCTAAATTTTTCTCAACTGAAGAGTGGATAGAGAAAATGTGGTCCATATTCACAGTGGAGTACTACTCAGCGGAAAAAACAATGGAATCTTGAAATTTGCAGGCAAATGGATGGCACTATAGGAAACCATCCTGAGTGAAGTAACCCAGACACAAAAAGACAAACATGGTATGTACTTACTCATATGGATTTTAAATATGGATCAGGGGAGTCTCAGCCTATAATCCCAGTGCCAGTGAGTCTGGGAAGCAGGGAGTTTCCCAAGAGAGATGCATGATTCCCCAGAGAAGTAGAATGAGGCAAGATATCCTGAGCAGATTGGGAACATCAGGGGAGGGGAGAGGAAGCCAGTAAAAAGATAGGGAGATAAGAGGAGGGGAGAAGAAGGTATGGGGGAGCAGGAAGGTTGAGTCAAGGTAAGAATAGAGGAGAGCAGGATGAGAGATACCACAATAGATTGAGTCATTATAGGCTTGAGGAGAGAGCTGACCCTAGTGAGATCTCCAGAGATCTACAAGGATAATACCAACTGGCAAACTAATCAATAGTGGCAAGATTACATTAAGTCCCCCTCCTTGATGGTAAGGTTGATGACTACTGTAGATGCTATGCTAGAGCCTTCATTCAGTGACTGATAGAAGCAGAGACAGATACCCACAGAGAAACACTGAATTGAGCTCCTGGAACCTAGTGACAGAGATGGAGGATTGATGAGCGAAGTAGTGAAGACCATGATGGTGAAACCCACAAAAACAGCTGACCAGATAAGGGGGAGCTCTTGAATCCTAGACTGATGCCTGAAAGGCCAACATGGATACAGACTCCATGAATGTAGTCTCAGTAAGGAGGCCACAGATATCAGCAGGGTCTTGGGTAGTAGATCAGTGTTTACTATGGTTTATGAATGATTTTTGGC
Organism: Mesocricetus auratus; assembly: GCF_017639785.1. Classification (NCBI taxonomy): domain Eukaryota; kingdom Metazoa; phylum Chordata; class Mammalia; order Rodentia; family Cricetidae; genus Mesocricetus; species Mesocricetus auratus. The sequence continues at coordinate 62,247,619 of NW_024429190.1, forward strand.
AGCCCATTCCAAATAGAGAGATGCTTTCTCAGCCTGGACACATGGGGAAGGGCCTAGGTCCTGCCCTGGGTGAAATGACAGACTTTAGAGATCCCCCAAGGAGGGCCTTACCCTCCCTGAGGAATGTTGTGGGGATTGGGTGGGGTACTGGGGGACTGATGGAGGGAAAAGGGAGGAGGGGTGGAAAAGGGAGATGGGATTGACATATGAAGCTTTCATGTTTCTAATGTAAATAAAAGTATTACCAAAAAAAAAAAACAACAAAAAAAGCATGGGGAGAGACAGGACTATTTGAGTTTCCAGTTTCCAGTACATCATGAAGGCAATTAAGGTCAGGAACTCAAGGTAGGAATCTGGAGACAGAGATTAAATCAAGACTTCTGAGGAAAACTACCTACTATCGTGGTTACCATGACCTATTGACTTTCATTTCTTTTTTCTCTGTATTGTTTTAGAGCCTGCCATGGAACTCGCTCAGTAGACAAGGCCACTCTCAAACTCATGTGTCTGCCCCCCAAGTTCTGGAATTAAAGGTGTGGGCCACCAACACCCTATGACTGCCATTTCTTATACAACCCTATGTTAAGAGAAGCTTTTTCCTTGAGAAGGAGCCATTTTGCCAGCCTGGTTCCAGAGCCACTTTCCCGCCAGCCTGGTTCTAGATCTGCATCAGTCCCAAATAAACACACAGGAGGCTATATTAATTATGAAGCTGTTGGCCTTGCTTGTTTCTAACTGGCTAGCTCTGACTTAAGTAATTACCCCATAATTGTTAATCTAAGTATGTTTCTTACCGGAGAATAGTTCCGGACTTCCTACCCCATGCGGTTACATCTCGAACTCTCCTGTGTTTCTCCTTCCCAGAATCCTCCTGGACTCCTAGTCCCACCTATCTAGATTCCTATTGGCCAGACAGTCTTCATTGACAAATAACAGACAAATAACAGGACTTCCCCAACAACCCTAGACTACTTTCTGAGTGGGGGAACTGCTAATGTGGCTGAACCCTTCTGCAAAAGTCATCAACACATGAGAAGTACCTTAAGATTTGCCTGCAGGCCTGTCTAATGAATTCACCTTCTCAGCTGAATTTATTTCCCCCAAATGATTGGGTCATATTAGCACAAGATCTCATATTTACAGAACAAAATTAAATAGCAACTCAGTAATCATGAAAGACACATTTTTATAGTAGATGACTAGATAATATTGAAATGAACAAAAAGTTGAGAAACACCGGAGACCTGAGGACTTTGCACAGCAGATCCAGATCCGAGCCTGATGGGATTCAGCCTACCCAGAGACTGCCAGCTTCCAAGTCCCAGTCTCCACCCACGGGACAGGTGAGGCTAGGGTCCAGCCTACCCAGAATTTGCTAAGGTGCCCATACTAGGACGGCCTCCATTCATGCAAGAGGAAAACCACCAGGGCATTGGACTTGCTCCCACACACTGGAAAGGACTGTGGCCACATACCTACCAAGAGAGGAAGAGACTCCTTCTGTACTCACAGCAAGAAATGATGGGAAGGGAACAATACAAAAACACACCCACCAACAGAGAAACCAAGAGACACTGCCAGAAACTAGAGAATCTACACCCGCAAGACCTGAACAGTCCATTGTAGAAGAAGCAGATGAGAAGGACCTTAAAAACAATTTCATGAAAATGATAGGGGCCCTCAAAGAAGATGTGAGAAAATCCCTTAAAGACGTGGAAGAAAAAACAAACCAAAAAATACAAGAAATGGAGGAAAAAATCCCAAAATTATAAAAAATGCAAGAAATGGAAGAAAAGACAAATCAAAAACTTCAACAAATGCAAGAAAAAGAGGAAAAGACAAAACAAAAATTACAAGAAACAATTAAAAAAGTACAAGGGTTAAAAGATGAAACAGAGACAATAAAAAAACAGTCTGAAGGAACGCTGGAAATAGAAAAAGTGGGCAAACAGTCAGGTACTACAGATACAAGCATAACCAACAGAATACCAGAGATGGAAGACAGAATGTCAGATGTTGAAGATACACTAGGGGAAGTAGATACATCGACCAAAGAAAAACTTAAGTCCAACAAATCCCTAATACAAAATATCCAGGAAATATGAGATACCATGAAAAGACCAAACCTAAGAATAATAGGAATAGATGAAGGTAAAGAAACCCATGCCAAAGGGGCAGAAAACATATTCAACAAATCATAGAAGAAAATTTCCCAACTTAAAGAAAGACATGCCAATGAAAGTACAAGAAGCCTGCAGAAAACCAAATAGAGTGGACCACAAAAGGAAATCCCCTTGACACATAATATTAAAAACCCCAAACATACAGAATGATCAAATAATATTAAGAGCAGCAAAGGAAAAAGGCCAAGTAACATACAAAGGCAAACCTATCAGAATCACACCTGACTTCTCCATGGAAACTCTGAAATCCAGAAGGGTCCTGGATAGATATTCTACCAACACTAAGAGACTATGGATGCCATCCCAGACTGCTATACCCAGCAAAGCTTTCAATCACTATAGATGGAGAAAACAAGATATTCCAGGAGAAAATCAAATTTAAACAATATGTATCCACCAACCGAGCCCTACAGAATGTTCTGGAAGGAAAACTCCAACTCAAGGGATTTAATTACAACCAGAAAAACATGGGCAATAGATAATCCCACCTTACCAGCAGGCAAAAGAAAAGAGGTGGAAATCCACATATAATTCCACCACCATCAACTATTCCAAAACAAACAAGAATGAGCAATCAATATTAATGGTTTTAACTTGCCCATAAAGAGACACAGGCTAACACAATGGATTAAAAGACAGAACCCATCCTTCTGCTGCAAACAAGAAACAAACCTCAGCCTCAAAGAAAGACATTACCTCAGAGTTAAAGTTTGAGAAAAGATTGTCCAATTAAATGGACCCAGGAAAAAAGCAGGGGGAGCAATCCTAATATCTAACAAATTAGATTTTAAAATTAAATCAATCAAAAGAGATGAAGGAGGGCACTTCATACTTCTCACAGGAGAAATGCACCAACATGAAGACTCAATTTTGAACATCTTTGCCCCTAATATGAAGGCACCCATGCTCATAAAAGAAATATTACTAAAACTCAAACCTCAGATAAAGCCCCACACACTTATAGTGGGAGAATTCAACACCCCAATCTCACCTCTAGACAGGACTACAAGACAGAAACTTAACAAAGAAGCAAAGGAACTAATAGAAGTATAAACCAATTGGGATTAACAGACATCTATAGAACATTCCACCCAAATACAAAAGAATACACCTCCTTCTCAGTGCTACATGGAACCTTCTCAAAATTCAACCACATATTGGCAACATATCAAATCTCAACAGGTATAAAAAAGTTGAAATAACTCCATGCACCTTATCAGACCACCATGAATTAAAATTAGATTTCAACAACACAAATTGCAGAAACCCTATAAACTCATGAAAGTTGAATAATGCACAATTGCACCATACCTGGGTCACTGAAGCAATGAAAGAAGTTAAAGACTTACTAGAATTCAATGAGAATGAGGACACAACATATCCAAATTTATGGGACACTTTAAAAGCAGTGCTATGAGGGAAGTTCATAGCAATTAAGTGCCAACATGAAGAAACTGGAAAATAGTTACACCAGAGAATTAACAGCACAACTGAAAGTTCTAGAGCACAAAGAAGTAAATTCGCCCAGGATGAGTCGTCGCCAGGAAATAATCAATTTGAGGACTGAAATCAATAAAGCAGAGACAAGTAAAACAATACAAAAATAATGTAATGAAAGTTTGTTCTTTGAGAACATCAACAAGATAGACAAACCTTTATCCAAACTTACCAAACAACATAGGGTGAACATACAAATTAACAAAATCATAAATGAAAAGTGGGACATTACAACAGACAATGAGGAAATCCAAAGAACCATCAAGTCAAACTTAGAAAACCTGTACTCAGTGACAGTGGGGAGGCCAGCATGGGACTGATCTGGACCCCCCAAATGTGAGTGTCAGCGAGAAGGCCTGGGTAACCTATGGGGCCCTGAGCTGTGGATCAGTGTCTATCCCTGGAATAGGAACAGTCATCATGTGCCTATAGCACAAAGAGGGATGCTCTATCAGCCTGGACTCTTAGGGGAGTGCCTGGACCCTACCCAGAGTGAAATGACAGACTCTAGATATCCCTATGTGGAAGGATTTGGCAATAGGGTGGGAGGGTGGGGGGGAAGGGGAGTGCGGGAGGAGGGGAGGGAGAGGGAACTGGGATTGACATGTAAAACAAGCTATTTAAAATTAAAATAAAAATGTTAAAAAAAGAAAACCTGTACTCCACAAAATTTGAAAATCTAAAGGAAATGGACAATTTTCTGGATACACAAAGACACAACTAAGAAAGACAACTTCGGGCCAATATCCGTCATGAACATTGATACAAAAACACTCAATAAAATACTGGCAAATTGGATCCAAGAACAAATCAGAAAACTCATCCACCATGATCAAGTTGGCTTTATCCCAGGCATACAAATTTGGTTCAACATACAAAAATTCATCAATGTAATCCACCATATAAACAAGCTGAGAATCACATGATCATCTCACTGGATGCTGAAAAAGTCTTTGACAAAATCCAACACCCCTTTATGATAAAAGTGTTGGAGAGATCTTGGATAACAGGAACTTACCTCAACATTATAAAAGCTATATACAGCAAACCAACAGCCAACCTCAAACTAAATTAACAGAAACTCAATGCAATTCTTCTAAGATCAGGAAAAAGACAAGGCTATCTACTCTCTCCATATGTCTTCAATATTGTATTTGAAGTTCTAGCTAAAGCAATAAGACAACAAAAGGAGATCAAAGGGATACAAATTGGAAAGAAAGAGGTCAAACTTTCACTATTTGCAGATGATATGATAGTTTACATAAGTGACCCACAAAACTCTACCAGGGAACCTCCTGAAACTGAGAAGCTTCTGTAAGGCAAAGGACACAGTCAGCAAGACACAAAGGCAACCCACACATTGGGAGAAGTTATTCACTAACCGCACATCTGACAGATGGCTGATCTCCAAAATTTACAACGAACTCAAGAAGCAAGTCTCCAAAATACCAAAGGATCCAATAAAAAATGGGGTACAGAACTCAATAGAGAATTCTCAGTAGAGGCGACTAAGATGACTGACAGATACTTGAGAAAGTGCTCAACATTCCTAGCCATCAGGGAAATGCAAATCAAAACAACTCTGAGATACCTTCTCTCTCCTGTCAGACTGGCTAATATCAAAAACTTCAATGACAATTTATGCTGGAGAGGATGTGGAGAAAGGGGAACACTACTTCACTGCTGGTGGTAGTGCTGACTTGTAAAGCCACTTTGGAAATCAATATGGAGTTTCCTCACGTAAATGGGAATCATTCTACCACAAGACCCAGCCATTCCTCTCTTAGGCATATACCCAAAAAATGTACATTCATACAACAAAGATATGTGTTTCACTACGTTCATAGCAGCATTATTTGTAATAGCCAGAACCTGGAAGCAACCTAGATTTCCCTCAACTGAAAAGTGGATAGAGAAAATGTGGTATATTTACTCAATGGAGTACTATTCAGCAGAAAATAACAAATGGCAAATTGATGGCACTAGAATAAACCATGCTGAGGTAACCCCATCACAAAAGAGAAACATGGTATGTACTCACTCATATAGGGATTTTAGACATGAATCAAGGGAGTGCCAGAATACAATCCCACTGCCAGAGAGTTTAGGAAACAGAACCTTAATCCAGTGACTGATGAAAGCAGAGGCAGATACCCACAGACAAACACTGAACTTAACTCCTGGAATCCAGTGTCAGAAAGAGAGAAATGATGGGCAAAGCTGTTAAGAGTGGGCTGGTGTAACCCACAGAAACAGTTGACCTGAACAAGGGGAAGATCTTGGACTCCAGATTGATGGCTGTGTGGAAATCATGGGACTGACCCAGACCCCCTGAATGTTGATGTCAGTGAGGAGACCTAAGTAATCTATGGGGCCTTGGGTAGTAGTTATCCCTGGTGTACAAATAGACTTTGAGTGCCCATGCCACAATATGGAGGCTATCTCAGCTGGGACTCTTGGGGGAGGGCCTAGGTCCTGCCCTGGATGAAATGACAGTTACTGGAGATTCACCATGAAGGGCATTCACCCTCCCTGTGTATTGGAGTGGAAATTGGGTGGGGAACTGGGGTACCTGGTGAAGAGTATTCTAGATTATGTAAAAGAGCAAAAGTATTCTTTTATACAGTTATTTGATCATTTATTGAACACATTGGGGAGGACATAGGCCCTTCCTGGGATTATATGACAGACTCTGAAAATCCCTAATGGAAGCCCTTATCCTCCCTGGGGAGAGGAGTGAGGATGGAGTGGGATAGAGGCTTGGGAGGAATGGAATGGGGGGCTGAAGGAACAGCGGTGGGAAAGAGAACTGAGAGTTATATGTGCAAAAGTTAAATTATATATGTAAAATATATATAAAGGATGTGAGCATTTTATTTTGAAACAATTCTTTCATAATGACAATAGTAATTCTTAATTTCTAAAACTATAGTATAGTGTAGGTAGCTTCTTACTGCATCTGCTGTCTTCTGTTGTTAATATGTTGGATAACTATGGCATACTAATCAAAGATAAAAATATAATTTTACTACAAAATTTGAAAAAAGTTGGTGCACTGCAGCAGGTTTCTCATTGTGTAGCTTTTATGATGTCACTGAGTCCAAAGCAGATTGTATATCAAATATTTTGTACTCTGTACTTTCTTAAAGTTGGACTGATTGTGCCAACTGTGTACTTAGTAACAGCAATGCATACAGATTTTAGAGAAAAAGCTCTTCATAGATTTTTCTGATGAGTTGCCATAACCTGATTAGAGTGGTAGGTGTATGGATAAGTCCTCATTGTCAAGTCACATGTTTTCCACATTATTGTAGTACACACTTGAAATCAACAGTACTTATTAACCTGTGTGTTTAGCTTGACCATTTAAATAAGGTACTATTTATGAGCATTCTCCACAACAAAGATGTTATTATCCTCTCAGTTCTATAGCTAATCTTTCTTTTATTTAAATTAGAACCAAGCTTGCTTCACATGTCAATCCAAGATTCTCTCCCTCCCCTCCTCCCCCGCTCCCACCAGCCCCCCAAATCCCCATCCAATCCCCACTTGGTTCTCTAGGGAGGGTGAGACCCCATGGGGGATCTCCAAAGTCTTTCATGTCATGTGTCCAGGCTGAGAAAGCATCCCTCCATGTGAAATGGGCTTCCAAATTCTATTCAGATGCAAGGGATAAATACTGATCTAGTACCACAGGCCTCATAGATTGCCGAGGCCTCCTCATTGACATTCACATTCAAGGGATCTGGGTCAGTTCCATGTTGGCCTCTCAGCCATCAGTATGGGGTCCATGAGCTCCACCTTGATCATATCTATAGCTAATCTTTCATGCTTGTTATTGTGTCCATTTAATACTTGGAATTGAAGATGGAATTGTGGAAATTCTCACAGGCAACCTTCGATATGAGGAAGGATACAAGGAGATAATGTTCCAATTCTTCTGATAGGGTTGGATGAACATTCCCTGTGCTGCTCAGTCCTTATATAATTATCAGTTGACAAATACATATAATACTTTATGAATTACTATACCATACTATTTTTTATTTTGTTAATCATTTTTCTTTCAGGTTTTACCAATAGGAGGTCTGAAAGATGGGTCTTTTATTTTTATCTACTTTCCATAACCTACATCATCTCGTGATTAAGAGTGGTTACGTTTGATAATTTGTTGACTTCCTGGTGTCACAATATATTTTAGGTTCATCTTTTACTTCCCTATCCAAAACCACATTTAATTTTAATGGAGAATAATATTTGAAAATCCAAATTAGGCTGCTAGATTAAATTCACTGTTACTGGGTGTCAGTATATCTAGGTCTTCACATGAGAAAAAGCAGATAAGTGAGTAAAAAGTCAGATTAACATGTACTTATATATTAAATGGTCAACCTTATCTAGTATGACAGGATTCATGTTACCTTCCTATTATTTGGCTAGTGTGTGTGTGTGTGTGTGTGTGTAATTTAGATGTGTGTATAAGTATGTGTAAATGGGTGTATATATGTGTGTGTATGTACTTGTGTAATGTATATGTGCATATATATGTATATGTATGATGAACTAGAGTGGCAGCTAGACAAATATTACATTAAAATAGGAAATATAAATTTTTAGAAGTGTTGGTTGCAACCAATATTCTACAACAAAAGGCAATTTTAAAAATATTTTAATTACATATCCCTTAAAGATTTATTTACTTTGACTTATGTTCAAGATTATTTTGCTTACATTAATGTAGGGGCATCATATGCCCGTCTAGTGTTTGTAGTGGTTTGACGAGGGCATTGCATCCTGCTCTTAGAACTGGAATTACAATAAAAAATGAGCTGCTTCATGGATGCTAGTAAAACATAGGTCTTCTGTAATGGCAGTAACTGCCAGGGTATACAGGTGGAGGTCAGAGAACATTGTGCATGTGTAGGCTTTGTCTTCCCACCACATTGATCCAGTGGGTCAAACTCAAGTTATCAGGTTTGGGGATACAAACATGTATTATCTGAGCTGTCTTTCTATCAGTATATAGGACATTTAAAAGTATATTTTAATAGAACCAATTGGAATGTCTACTTTAACTTCATACTTCAAGTATCATCAATATGATGAAATGGATCTATATCAGATTGTGTTACTTTATAATTGCTTTGATGATGTGACATGTATAATTTACTAAGTATTAGAAGAAATAGAAAAATTACATTCAAAGCTGGAAGATCTGACTTTTCCACAAATGAAAATATTTATCTCAGGCCGTAGCTTGATAAACACACTGAGAAACAGTATAGTCGTTACTTAGTTTTAATAACCCATGTTTCCTTTCACTTCAGACACAAATGAAAACTAAATTGGAACTTACCAAAATCCTCCTACATTTTTTCTTTCTTTCAGAAATAAATTGATTTCATGATCCCTTCAGAGTCTGTTCCTGCAGCTGCCAACTTAAACAAGCCTGGCTCCCTATTGATCCATGGGGAGTAAATCTGTCTCATTCTGAGACCTTAAAATTGTCATTTCCATAGCATAGATTGTTTTCTTTATATTTTAGTTGTCAAAAAGTCTTTCTACATTTTTCAGATTTTGACCAAATGTCATCTCTGGGAATTTTTTGAGGTCTCGCCTTTTTAAAATTGGTTTTCCTTATGCTAGAACTAATTTTCCCAGTTTTTTATCAGTCACCACATTTTTTTCTTTTTTCACTCCCTCTCTGTATCTGCCTACCTAATCTGTCTCTAATATATTTTAATAGCTTCACATCTTAAAATGTAGAATACTATCTCTGTTAAAGTACAAATTCTGCTTTATATTTTTAATGACTAAATCAATGCCTGACAAAATGAGGTGTTCAATTAAATCATGATGAATTACTGATGAGTAAAACTATCAAAAGATATGGAACATTCAATTAATTTAACAGAAAACAATCTATGAAATTATAGAGGAAGCTATCTGGAATTACAAAAATGTAAATCTCACAATGAGTCTAAATTTTCTTTCAGTTAAACCCAAAGGTAACCTCAGTCTGGTTTTGATGATTTTCTTATTGTAAATATATATATAAATATAACAGAAATTAAAATAACAACCATAATGATTATAAGGTGGGCTGGTTTAACCCCAGAAACAGCTGACCTGACAAGGGTTAACTCCTGAATACCAGGCTGATGCCTGGGAATCCAACATGGGACTGATCAAGACCCCCTGAATGGGGGTGTCAATAAGGAGGCCTAGGTAATCTATTGAGCCTTGGGCAGTATAGACCAGTATTCATCCTGAGTATACACATGGACTTTGGACTCCCATCCAAAAATATGAGATGAACTCTCACCCTGAACTCTTGGGGGAGGGTCTAGGCCCTGTCCTGGCTGAAATGACAGTCTATGGACACCACCATGGAGGGCCTCACCCTCCCTGGGGAAATGAGAGGATAATGGGGGAGTTGGGGAGAGGGCAAGAGAGGAGGGGAGGGAAAGGGAGAGGGACCTGGAACTGACTTGTGAACCAACCATGTTTCTAATTTAAATTCAAACTTAAAAATAAAAAAATTTATTAATAAAAAACAAAAACAAAAAAAAACATAATTTAAAATTGAATGGAATTACCAATACAGTTCATAATCAGTTAAAAATTCTATACATTAGAAACAATGATTCATAGACTCTCTGGAGTCTATGAAAACAGTAGATACCATATATATATATACACACACATATATATATGTGTATGTGTGTGTGTATCTTAATATAATGCAATAAACTTATACAATTAAATATAAACTTAATCAAATTTCATGAATAAATTACCTATATATTCATGGTAAAACATAAAAAAGCAAAGGAGTTTATGTTTATTTTTGGTTAACGTCTGACAGGTGTTTTTTTTTATCTGCTTCTATGATTCATTCAAACTGGTCTGTATTTCTCTGTACTTTCACAATAAATTGGCAATTGCTAATGTTACACAGAATTCTCAACCTATACCAAGTTTTAACTACTTTAATTTCTGGTCTTCTTGGATATTTTTATAATCATGGTCTTTAGAGTGGCATTTAAAGCCATATGCAAACCTGTTATTTGGTAAGCCAATTAAAACTATTTTTTGAAAAATTAGTTAGAAGGGAGATAGCATTAATGAATAGATAATACTACAATTAGAAACCATTCCTATGCTTAACATGTAGTACCACACAAAACATGTAGATTATCAGAGAGGTTCCAGAAGCTCTCATATCACATAGCCTATTGCTATTCCTCTTTTTTTTTACCGATCAGAAGTGAATGATAAAGCATACTGATTAAGACTACATATAACTTGATTGCCCCATAGACAGTCAATATTCAGAAGCTGCTGCAAACTACCTATCTGCCAGATAAGCTTCATAGAACTTGCCAGAAGTTAATATTCTGACTGTTGATGGATAAAATGATTTAATGGTCTCACCAAGCAACTCACACTATGAACCTTAATAGCAACTTGCTAGGGAAGATGTGCCATTTGTGTGACAGTGGCATGATTGTTATAGGGATACCTAACTACTCTATAATTTTGTTTCAGACTCCATAGGAGTGAACCTGAACAGAGTACTGTAAGCTTGTTAAAAGCCCATACCTTGAGGAACTATAGCATGAGCAGATATTTCATGCTTAGCTAAATTGACATATCATGACCCTACCTTGTTAATATTTATGTTTGTACCTATAGAAAAGTACTATTTTAATTCTTAATGAGAAGTCTCTTTGCAGTGATTGACAGCAAACACAAACAAAAATATTGCCCAAATTGCTAAAATAAAGTGACAGTTGATTGTTCATTTCTAAACAAGGTATTTGTACCATTTCTCCATTGCTCAGGGAATATCCAAGAAGAAGGTTGGGAGTAATACAGAGCTGGGAGAAACAAAGAAATTCTCTGAAATTTGGTCTTGTAGAAATGAAACATCATGTTTATCTTGATCTCACAAAATTTGAGGTTATCTTCACTGAATATGCACAAGACTGCTCCTGACAACAGTTCTGGAGGGTGGAGGGACTCTTTGCCTTATCATTTGATGCTGAACTTTTTGCCTATTAAAAGAATTGTAGGAGAGGCAGAAACATTGTCATCAACTGGATAGCAAATGGTGATTCAACTAAATCACAATGGATATTTCCAAGTCTATTGAACTATTGACAACTAAAATTTTCTGGAAAAGGGGAGTCATTGTCTTACATTACCATGTTCCAGTTGATAAACTTCTTCCTGCTCTGCTTTGGTAAAAAATAAAAAGTCACCAAACATAAAGAAATAAAAATAAGAAAGAAATTTTCAGGAAAGAGGGAGAACTGCCAAGGTTATAAAATAGCATAATTAAATACATTATAAAAATTCATGAAAACATCACAGAATGTATGGTTAAATAAGAACATTGATATCAGTCTTCTAATTGGAATCCTACAGTATTTCCCAATTCAACAAGAACAAAAGCCAAAGTTTTATAAAAATCGATAATATTCTAAAGTGTTTCTTAAAAATTTTATGACTCTATGAGTTTTTACTTTTGTTACTATCCTCTTTTTACCAAACACACTGCTACTTTCTTGCTTCAGTGTGCAACAGGCATGGCTATTGCTTGTACTTGTTCATGGTGCTTTGTTTCAGATATAGCCCCAGAAACACAGTCAAATGAAAGTGTGTGCCAGGCATGGTTCTTACTTGTGCTTGCCCATGATGCTTTTGTTTCAGATATACACCCTGAACTGAACCATAATCAGATGATAGATTTTCTTCCTAACTGACACTTAATTTAATAAAATCCACTATGAGAGTTTTGTATTTTGAAGTTCTTGTCTGTTTCTCCTTCTCAGGGGGACCATGGATATCTGTCTTAGGGTCTTCCTTGTTTCCTAGCTTCTCTAAGGTTGTGGATGGTAGGCTGGTATTCCTTTGTTCTATGTCTAATATCCACTTATGAATGAGTACATACCATGTTTTTCTTTATGTGTCTGGGGTACCTGACTCAGGATGATTTCTTCTAGTGCCATTGATTTGCCTGAGAATTTCAAATGTCATTGGTTTTTACCAATGAGTATTACTCCATTGTGTAAATGTACCACATTTTCTTTATCCATACTTCCTTTGAGAAGCATCTAGGTTGCGTCCAGGTTCTGGCTTTCACAAATAATGCTGCTATGAACACAGTTGAACCGATGGCCTTGTGGTATAAATGTGCCTACTTTGGGTAGATGCCCAAGAGGGGAATTGCTGGGTCTTGAGGTAGATCAATTCCCATTTTCCTGAGAGACCACCATACTGATTTCCAAAGTTGCTGTACAATTTTGCATTCCCACCAGCAGTGCAAGATTGTTCTGCTCACTCCATATCCTCTCCAGCAAACACTTGTTAGACATGGGAGAGGTAGGAGAAAGAGGAGCAGAGAAGGGGAGGAAGGCAAACATGAGGATCAAGAAAGTTGAATTGGGGGAGGGATAGAGAAGAAAAGCAAGGAAAGGGATACCTTGATAGAGCCATTATGGTGTTAACCAGAAACATGGATCTAGGGAAATTTCCAGGAATCTACAAGGTTGACCCCAACAAAGAATCTAAGCAATAGTAGAGAGAGTACCTTAAGTGCCCTTCCCCTATAATGAGATTGATTACTATATTAAATGTCATCCTGGAACCCTCATCCAATAGCTGATGGGAACAGTAGCACAGATGCATAGCTAAGCATTCAGCTAAACTCCTGGAATCCAGTTGCAGAGAGGAAGGAGTGATGAGCAAAGGGGTCAAGACCATGTTGGGGAAACCCACAGAAACTGCTGACCTGAGCAAGTAGGAGCTCACAGATTCTAGTCTGACAGCTAAGGAACCTTCATAATACCATACTAGGCTGCCTGAACATGGGTGTCAGTTGGGGGACTTCTGGAGTCTATGGGGCCACTGGCAGTGGGATTAATATTCATCCAAAGTGCATTACCTGGCATTTTGGAGGCCATTTCCAATGAAGGGATACCTTGTTCAGCCTAGACACTTGGTGGAGGGCTCAGTCCTGCTCCAAAGGAATTGACAGGCTTTGATGATGTCTCATGGGAGTCCTTACCATCTCTGAGGAGTGGGTGGAGTGTGGGATGGGGATAATGGTGAGGAAGTGGAAGGAAAGGAGGGAGGGAGAGGGAACTGTGACTGATATGTAAAAAAGATTGATTTGAATTTAAAATTTAAAAAGAATCTTGTTTGTGCTACTGGTGTTATGTTCAGGAAGCAGTCTCCTATACCAATTTGTTCAAGGGTGCCTCCAAATTTCTCTTCTAACAGGTTCAGTGTGGATGGATTTATGTTGAGGTCTTTGATCCATGTGGACTTAAGTTTTATGCATTGTGATAGACATGGATCTATCTGCAGTCTTCTACATGCCAATATCCAGTTATGCCAGCATCATTTGTTGAATATGCTATCTTTTTTCCATTGTATAATTTTAGCTTCTTTGTCAAAAATCAGCTGTTCAGAGGTTTGTGGATTAATCTCAGAGTGTTCAGTTCAATTCCATTGGTCTACGTGTCTATTTTTGTGTGAATACCAAGCTGTTTTCAGGAGATCCCCCCAAGAAAGGCCTTACATTCCCTGGGGAATGATGTGGTGATTGGGCTGTGGGTGAGGGGCGGGAGTGGGGCTGGTGATAGGACATGTGGGGTGCTGGGATTGATATTTGAAACATACATGTCTCTAATTTAAATAAAAATGTAAAAAATAAAAAATATTTTTTATTTTTAAATAAGGTATCTCTAGAAGTCCAAGTCAGTTTTCAGATTGGAATTCCCCAGTCTCTGCTCCTGCTTCTGAGTACTGGAATTGCAGGCACATGCAATAAAGCCTTTCTCTGGAGGTCTTACTGGATTACTTTTTACTCTTACTGTTTTCATTACTCAAAATTTTATTCTTTCTTTAATATTTATTCTAATTAATATGAGTTTCCACTATGTGCTTGTTTGTATTTTTACTCATGTGTATAGTCTTTCAGTTTACTTTTTCTGAAAGGTAATCGCTGAAAGTTGAACAAACAACAGTACCCAAATAGAATATAGAGTGCTTGAAATGCTACATATGTGGTATACATAATACCTGCATACATACATATGAATTTGTATGACAAACACATATAAACATTTGTAACTATAGCACTCGTATATCAGAAATAATAAATTAAGAACAGTGGATAAGCAATCCAAAGAACACTTTTCCTATTTACGTGCTTTTGTATTTCCAAAATTATACTTTAATTAATGTACTGAAAATAAGTTTTAAGATAGTCTACTAATTCTGATCTAAACTGAGAAGATTATTCACAGGAGAGGAGGTCTGGTTTACATAGTGCTAATTTAGAGATACAAAAGTTAGTTAACATGGTATGTATGAGCTGAGAACTTGCAATCTCAATGAAAAACAGATGTTTAATTCAGCTGGTTGAGCAAGACAGAACTGGTATCCCGTGTTTATCCCTCAGATGCACACATTCATTTTCTCTTCTGGACACTAGGCACTGGGATATTGCCATGGCACCTGAACTGATGTTTTCATTAATGAACATAAATGGAGGCATTAACACGAAGGCCATGTTAACATAATTTTGATGTTAAATTACATAATAGCGTTGCTGCTCACATTAACCACAAAACTCTAACCAGGTAGCATGATAATGAGGAATAAAAACTAATTCAGGGCACACAGCAATTAAGCTGGGTGGAAGATCAGAGAGTGACAAAATATTAGAAATTTCCAAAGAAATTGAGTTTTTTTTAAAGAAAAGAGCTGGTTTCGATTAATTTGAAGTGAAGAGACAGACAGCCATTCCATAGCAATGGAATAGATGTTGCCTGGTAAAATTAGAAATGGCTGTAAATCAACATATTTATTTGCTTTCCTAAGTTTATGAAGTGGGAAATGAAGACAGCTTGGGAGAATATTTTCAAATGGTAGATCATATCTCCGTTAAGTGTAAAAGTTATAGTATCACATCACATGGAGTAGAGATAGGAGCAGAGTAGGCAAGAATTATCCGTTTTGCCAGTAGGGGAGAGAAAGGGCCAGCCACATGTATTAGGGTACATAGCCTTTTATATATTATATATATACTTAGCCTTTTATATATTATTTACTTTTGATCATTGGTATTTGCCTCCTCCATCAAACAGGTGGATTCCTGCAAAGAGTGTGAACACTGCTTTTCTTTCCAAATTATATTCGAGACTTCTTATTCTTATGCCATTGGCACTCACCCTCCAGCAACTTACCATTAATATTTAAACATTGCTTCCAGTGTCATCTGTTGCTCACAAGAAATTGTTGGGATTTCTGGATCTCTAGATTCCTGCTTATCTAAATTGTATAGGCATTTTAGCCTGCAGCCTCACTTCTCTGACACGTCCAAGAAACAATATTGATTTTCAGCTTGTACAGCATTTTCT
This sequence comes from Mesocricetus auratus, assembly GCF_017639785.1. Lineage (NCBI taxonomy): Eukaryota > Metazoa > Chordata > Mammalia > Rodentia > Cricetidae > Mesocricetus > Mesocricetus auratus. The sequence goes on from NW_024429190.1 coordinate 62,263,736, forward strand.
TTATACAGTAGAGAAGTTGAGTGGTTCTGAACCCAAAAGTACTCCTGAACTCATTTTCAGGAAAATGTGTGTAGATTTGAGTTGATAAGCCCAGTGTCATATAAGTCACTGACTACTCAAGGGTTTAGCTTTCATTACTCACAGCTGCCACCTACCATATTGACGATATCAATGACAGCCTCGGTGACAGCTGTAGTTCTCATACTGAGCCTAGTCAGCCAAACACGGCAATGCCATAATGAATGAAGAAATCAGAAGGAAAGGATACCTCAGATCAAGACCTTAGAGAGTAGTGTAAGAAACTGAATGATGGTCAATACAGTTCAGATAATAAAAAGCTAATATGAAATAATACCACTTCAACTTGTGTGTTTACATGTGTTACATGCCTGTAAATGTGTGTGTATGTGTGTGTACAGACACCAGAACAGGACCTAGGGTGTCTTCCTATATTTCGCCCTTCTTTATTTCTTTTGGGATCTCTCAGGGAAGTAGAGGGTTACTATTGTATCTAGCTGAGAAGATGGGTAGTGAGTTTTCATCATAACTTGTTTCTGCTCTCACTGTTGAGATTACAGGCATGAACACGTTTGCTGAACTCTTTTAAGTGCATGGTAGTGATCCACTTCCAAGCACATGCGCATCCTCTATGATATCCCTAGCACCATACAAAATTGAATTTTGAAGAGTTAAACAAGTTCAATTTTGGTATCTCTTCTTAAAGTTTTTACTTTAAGTTTATATGTACATATAGCTAGATGATATATAGTCTCTGGTAGTATCAACATCATGGCCTGTGTTTGAATGGAAACCACTGAAAGTTTCTGTTTTTTTATAATTACAGGTTTCCTAGTAGAGTGTGAAAAGTGTCAAGTCAAAATTATAGATGCCTCCATACTTCAAACCTCACGTATTAACTGCAGTCAATATTTAAACCTCTCTTTCTGGGAGACTCACTCTTATTTCTGTTGATTTCATGGTCACCCTTTTCAAAGTTAGAGAGTACCTCCAAATGTAATCCACTATACTCCATTTAGCTAACACTTTCACCAGGTTCGCTTAATACCGAGCTAAAGGAAGCATTGCTATAGCAAACTACATTTAAATGAATCTTTGGGAAGTACATATTTCACCAAACTTTTGATAATTAATTCAAATACAAGAAATAATATTAATAAGTAGGAAATAAAATATGGTCATATTAAGAAAGAATGAAATATGAATGGAAGGTATGAATTATGATCTCTTGCACTGTGACAGAAGGTAAGGAAACAACATTTAAGATTAACTGGATATGATAATAACTAAAGCTTGTGGAACACTTTTGTTACTTTCTTCCATTGTGGATATAGCTTGTCCCTGTTAAAGTAATTTCACAGATAAAGCATAATTAAATGGTGACCATGTCATTGTTTAGCCCTTCATCAATCTTTTGTAAGAATTATATTACTATTGCATTGTTTCCTAATCATTATCAGTTTTCCCATAAGCAATTTTATAACAGTCTTCAGGTAAAAACATTACTCTTTATCAGAGACCGTTCAAACTGTTTCTTTTCCATAAAGATTCCTCAATGCTCTCATATAATGCTTGTATGATTTCTACTTTTCTTCTTACCTCTCTGATGTGTAGAATATGCTATTTTGCAACAACATCATCCAATCCAGCAGTTCTCAACCTGCTGGTTGCAACCCCTTTGGGTGTTGAATGACCCTTTCACAGGGGTCTCCTAAGACTATCAGAAAATGTAGATATTTATGGTATGCTTCATAACAATAGAAAAATTACAAATATGAAGTAGCAATGAAAATATGTTTATGTTGGGGATCACCACAGCATGAGGAACTGTATTAAAGGGCCACAACATTAGAAATGCTGAGAACAACTGAATTCTATGCTAAATGTTCTTGCTCCTCAGATAGGAACCCTTCAATGAGAACAAGATTTTACATGAGAGAAAGACAATGAGAGAAAGAATGTGAGGAAGACTATAATTGCCCTAAAAGAATAAGAGGATTCCTTCCATCTTGCACTTCTAATATGGAACCCATGGGAACATCTAGGAAGAGACAAGGGACCCCATGAGCAACTTGCTAAAGTGTATGTATATTGAGATTATAGTGATATAATAATTCAGATATATTTCCTAAGAAAAATAAAGTTAAGTAACAATGAAGATCTCAGTCATCCTTCCTTGGCCTTTTACATACACACACACACACACACACACACACACACACACACACACACACACATGCACTCATGCACGCATGCATGCACACACACAAATATGTTCATGCATGTAAACACACAGAAAACTGAATTCATTCCATTGTTACACAAAATTAAATAGTAACATAGCTTTGAATTCATTGGATTATTCTATTCATATAGTCAGTAGCCATAATTATCCTATGTAACATTGGCTTTAAGTTGAACAGACAGTGAAAGATGGATTTTGAGCCCACTCCTTTCAGTCCTTATTTTAAGTACAGAATTGGCTATGATCCTTAATACATAAAGACATCTTCAATGGACATTGTTGCAATTACAAAGCAAGTTACCTAAAACCATTCTAACTAGAACCAATGGACTTAGAACTCATTTGTAATGGTTCTATTGGCGTGAATATCTGATGTTTTCAAATACTCAGTAATGTAGGTTTTTAACACTCTTGAGTGTCTCACAGCTGCAGGTAAAGAACTTTACAGCAGGATGAGAGAGCTAATTAGAACCAATTATGGTCTGAATGACCAGAATTGGCATTAAATGTCTGGCAGAATCTACCTTGACATTTCACACATGCATACACACACACACACACACACACACACACACACACACACACAGAGAGAGAGAGAGAGAGAGAGAGAGAGAGAGAGAGAATATAAGCCTTACAAATATCTGTGTTGGAACACTAAATATTTTTATAGAATTGCCAATAATAAACTTCTAAATTTAAAAATTGAAAAGGCATTGCCACGTAAAATGAAAATAGAACTTCACTAGGTGTAATTTGACACAGGTGAACAAAGCCCTGTCACAATTGACAGTCAACTGCTGATACTTAAAGAAGACCAAGATATTTAGACTTGAGATATCCAGTGACCTGATTCTAATCCAACATTTGCCTTCATGAATTCTAACCTGGAGTATGCTGTATCAGTGTATTGGTGAAAGTCATTGGCAGACTATTTCACATGATTTTGTCCAATCAAGAAAAAAAAACCCACAAAAATGGATTTTGGCCCAATGCCTTTGTTCCTATCCACTTTCTTTATCATGATATCATAGAGAAATGGGGGATGATTTACATATACAGAATATGAATATAATTTCTTTATCTTTACTGTTATTTAACAGTTTTCTAATGATAAACAAAAAGATATAATTTTGAAGCTTGATACCTTTCACCAGACATTTGGAAAAGATACAAAAATATAATTTTATAGAATTATATATTTTAAAATTTTGTCTTGTCTATTTGTTTCTACTGACTAGTTATATTTATCTAGAACTATGGTATTGAATACTACATATTCTAATATTCTAAGGATTAGTTAGAAATATTTGAGTGTGTGTGTGTGTGTGTGTGTGTGTGTGTGTGTGTGTGTGTGTATTAGCCAGCACATCATGTTTCCTGGCTGTCCTGTGGAATACTGGGAGTTGAATCCAGTACATTCCTGACTAAGCAATGGTAACTTTTTGAAGTATTTATGAAAGTGAAGATACTCTGCATGCAAAAAGTGAAAATCCTTATATAACCATATAGAAAACAATATGAGAAACAGAACGAGGTATCTCACTAATGGAATGTCAGGTACTTTTGAGGGTTAGGTAGGGCAATCACAAATTGCAGATTGGATGCTGTAATTTACCAACACCTACTCAATAAAATATTTTTGAAGGAGTCAATGATGTAATTCAGTGGTTGAGTGCTCCTCAGGTATGGGTGAGGCCCCCTGTTCAAATTCTAGTACAAGTTCACCATTCCCTAAAAAGTAAGGAAACAGTATGAAAAATTTCCACTGCTTAACCAGCTTTTAATTTAACAAAGTAAAAATTCACTATAATTTTCTACATTTATAACATGTCATTAATCTGAATCAATAATTTTCATAGGTTGAACACAGTGAAATCAATTAGCCTCTAAATGAAATCAAAACTTAGTTTTTCTGGTATGCATTTCTAAACAATTTGAAAATCAACATGATGAAATCTCACTTCAAAAAATTGTTTGTCCTTACTCAAATTCAATTTCAGTGTGACCCTGAGAGATGATTAGCAAATTTGACTTTTAATTAGCATTTTGCATAATTCATTGGAATTATAATGTGATCATACATTTGATTGTCAAGGTGCAGATGTGCTAATATGAAGCTGCAATTTTCTCATCTAAATAACTCTTTTAGTAAAACCCTAATTTCTTAAAATTCTGTTGTTTATGACCCACTATTGCTCATTTTTAAAAAGGAATCTAAAGGTGGATTTCTGAAGCCAGCATATACTATTAGAGTAGATTGTTTAAAATAGTGGGTATCAAAGAAAACTACCAATTTTAAAGGTTATGTATTGTGTTTTACTTAACGCTACTTGACTATAATTGAAATAACTTTTAAGTGCAAAATACGGGGTCCTGTCTAAATCACCACTAACATACCATCAAACACGGAAATAAAATACAAACTAAAAAGTTAAAGACAATTTGCTTGTGCTTTGGTTTTGGCACAAAGTTACTTTGAGCAGAGTCATCATAGGGTGATAATCACTAGAGATTTTCAGGTAAAATTAATACTAAACCAAGTCATCTGATATTAGGATTCATGATTTGCTCTCTGAATGTATAAAAATAATAAGAAATACTGAATTTACATTTCGGTTAGATAACCTGTTTTCTTGAGGACTCTAGCTTCCAATAAAGAAGCCAAATTTTCTAAAGCTCTGTAGAAAATGGAGGAAAAAGGAATAAAATATGGAGAAAGATACCCATAAAGTTTTAGCAGTGCATAAAGAAGCAAGAAAACAATAAGAACCAAGGTTGCATTGCACAATAGGACATCTGTCAACAATAATGATGGATGTACTATACATTTCCAAAACCTAGAAAGAAGGATTCTGAATACCTTCACTGGAAAGAAATGATTGATAGAGCTATATAGTCTGATATAAATGTTATAGTATAAACTGTAAGTAAACATCACCTGACATCCAATAACACATGCAATTTTTGGTTTTACACATTAGCTACAAAAGTGGTAGAGAATACAGAATATAGCTTCTGAAAACAAATGGCAGGATTAATGCTACCTTGATTTTAAAAGCCCTTATGACTTACTCTCGTAGGCAAATTAACTGTTAGAATGAATTAAATATTTCCAAATGAGGTGAGAGTACTTGCAAACTAGGATTCTTGGTCACTGCTATTTACAAATGAGGTGAACTGCCAGGAATCATGTACACACCCACACGGATCACTACTACTTACTGTGCCAGCAAAGATTGCTGTGCATTTGAAAGGTAGAACACTGGCCATCCAGATTGCCATTATTACAAACATGTGTGTCAAACCTAAATGAGATTTCTATGGAATGCTCTGGTGGAATGATTATTGCCATTGGGAACAAATGTTTCCTTAGGATATTTTTAAACACACACACACACACACACACACACACACACACACACACAGAGCAAATTTCCAAACTACAGAATTCTTACTAATTAACATAGGGTTATATAAAAAGTTCTATGTGTTGCTCCTGGCATGGTCTCCTTGTGTCCCCAGTACATAATCTCTCATATCAATTTTATAGCATCTGGCAGTGGGTAACTCATGAAGCTAAGTGAAGTATTCTCATCATGGAGATGCTGATGAGCTGAGGCTGGCATGCACTGAGTTCTACCCTGCACTTCCAGGAACTGCTAAACCAGTTTTCATGATTCTTTCATGCTAGCATGTGATTTTATAACCTTTACATTACTTAAAAATGGTTGATGAAAATACTGGGCTGCATTTCAACTTTCAACTGTATTTGTAAACAACCAAATAGCAAAGTGTGTGTGTGTGTGTGTGTAAAATTATGAAGCTAAAGGCTCTAAATTTCTCAGAAATTGTCAAACATTTGTTAACCATTAGGTTAGCAATGTTAGTGTAAAAGTTTATGTACAGAAGCAAGAATAGTTTCTTCCAAGTAAAGTGAAAACTGATACCCTAACTTCATGGTAGGTGAAAATTCAACTTCACTATCTGCAGCATGTCCCCAGATGCTGGTCCCCCCTCCACTTTCCCCTCTTTTATGATCCTTTGATCCTAATAAAAACTTCTCTGTTTGAACTCTGTCACATGGCATCTCTCTCTCTCTCTCTCTCTCTCTCTCTCTCTCTCTCTCTCTCTCTCTCTCTGTCTTCCTGCTCTCCACTTTTTAAAAATTATAACACCAGTGTTAACATCTTCAGTTAGTAAGGCCATCAACGTCCACTGGAGTTCTCCACATGTATGATCACACAGATGGACGGTTTCAATTTGAACAACCAATGATTCAAAAGTAAAGTAAATATCCCAACAGCCGAGGTATTGCCATGTTATTTTCCAAGATCCCATTTTCTTCCATTCTTAGCCTTGATCTTGCTTGTCATATTCGCCATGGTTTAGAATTCAACCCACACCAAAGTCAAAGGAACACTAGGACATGAACTGTGAAATGAAGTAGTACTTCTAAGAAATTTACCTATGTATATTTTGTTCTTAAATCATCTTACTTCCTATAGCAAACTTTAAACAGTTGAGAGGTTAAAAGAATATCTGGACTTGTCTCACAGCATTGATTAAATTAAAAAAGGAAGGCTACCTGTTAATGTCTTATTGAATAATTACTCTCTGTGAACTGTCCCTGGAAAGGGATACCTGGGGAATATGCTATCTTCCATTTAAAGGCAGTTGCCCACTAGGGACTCAACTAAGATTATCCATCTGTCGCCTCTAACTGCAAGGAAGAGAATGAGTGCTCCATCCTGAGGGAGATAGGGGCAAAATCTTGAAATCTTGAGAATGTACTAGACTGTAGTTTTTGAATATGCATACATGTGCATGCTCTTCTGTGGGTAAGTGTGTGTGTGTGTGTGTGTGTGTGTGTGTGTGTGTGTGTGTGGTGTTTGTATATGCCTGTTGGGAACTAGCTCTTGTAGGCCAGAGGTCAGTCTGTCTCTGCCTCCCAAGTGCTGGGACTAAAGGCACATGCCACTGTTGCCCATATTTTTTTATTTTTGTTTACATTAGTATATTTGATATGCACATATATGTATGAAATTGTGTAAAGTCATAAAGCTAACTTTACTTATGTCTTGTTTTTCAGTCATCACCCACCTTTTTGTGAGAGTTTTTATATTTGACTTGCTGGTGGCTATAAAGTTACTGTCTTCTCTCTCATCCAGCATGCAACAGTAATTTGTCTCAACTAACATCAGTGTGCAACAGTTTGAAAGTGACTACCTGATCAGTTGGTTTTATTGTGTGTCATTTCATCAAGGAAACTATTAGTAAGAGACTAACAGGGAAGTACTGCTAAGGCCACCTATTCTTCTAGGGGACATTCACCTTCCTGAGTGGAATTCTGTCCCTGGTAATGTATGACTTACCCTCAGATAAATTTTATCTAAGGTCTACAAACAAATATAGAGCAACAGGGATGGCCTAATTTATTACTACTCATAATAGCTTGGGGATTCTGAAAGGAATAAAAATGAATTCAAGTAATAATAAGAATGTGAAAGTTGACTTTTAAGTCCTGTGTGTTTCTATATTGAGGAGATCTTCTAGTAAGCAGTTTTAATGGAAATTGGGAAAATACAGCTGAAATAATCTAAAGACTTTCTAAAGTCTCACCATCAGAAACTGAGACACATAGGTCCTGTGAGTTGTTCCAACTGTTAATTATTACCTAATTTGTGATGGATGAAATGCTGCTTGAAATTTAATTGGAGAAAACATATTTTTCATTTGCTAGTGGTTACCACCTGGAGATATCTTCTGAGTTAGGGATGGGGGCTTGTGTCTGTTTCATACTCAGTATTGGAAGCCTATCAGGCCCAGACCTGTTCAGGCACTGAGCATACTGTCACATTCTCTGTGAGTTCATACATACATCAGTCTCTCTGTGTTCATGTGGTGTGTTTTCCATCCATTTGGTTGTGACACTCTTTCTTCCTATTTTTTTTTCAGGATCCCTGAGCTCTGAGGGAAAATATTTGATCCAGGCATCCCTTTTAGAAATGAGTGTTTCAAGGTCTCTGTGCACTTCTGGGTCTCTGCATATTTCCATCACCTACATAGCAAAACTTCTCTGATGATGGTTGATCAAGCACTGATCTATTAGTATCACAGAAGGTCACTGGGAGTCATTTAATTACTATAATCATTAGCACAACTGTAGTATTTGGTTTCTGCCTATGCTTCTAGCCAATCTAGCCTCAGGATCTTGGACATCCAAGCAGTGTCAGACATGGGCTCCATGTCATGGAATGACCTGAAATTCAATCATATATTGGTTGGATACTACCACAGCATTTGTACCACTATTGTACTAGCATATCTTGAAGACAGATCACCATTGTAGATCAAGGTGGCTGTAGCTGGGTTTGGGTTTGCCTTTCTCCTTTGGTAGGGTGCAGAGAACATTCAAGTACTAAACAACAGTCAGTAGAGGTCAAGGCTCTAGGTAGGTGACAGATAAAGTTTTACATATTTAATAAGTTCAGGAAGTGTAATTTTCAGGAACGGACCTTACTGTCAGTTTGTGGAGAGAAACTGGTAGCCTTGGAAACAGCATGATTTATTTGTGGGTTCCCTTTGGGACACTTTGGCCAACAACTCATTAGAAGCAACCCAGTTCTAGACGTAAGGTTCTCAATTGGTGAGATATTCAGTTTGGGTTGCATATTTTCTGTTACTTGGCAATTCCATTTAGAGTACTGTCATATATGTATGTATTTTAGAAACTCTTACTGTATTGGTTTTCTTTATAACCCGACCTTCAATGTCCCTAACTTTTAGTTATCCCTTTTTCATTCAGTCTTGTTACCCATGCCCATTTAATTCTTTTGTTCCAGACCACCCCCTCATCCATCAATAAAGATCTATTCTATTTCCCCTTTTTAGGGTAATCCTATTTCCCAAAATCTATCACTTTATACCTAATCTCTGTAGATAAGATTATTATTTCAAATGATAGCTATCTGTGTAATGAATCTTAACACTTACTACATTGCTAATGTAGAAATGGTGAAAAATCATCAATCCCTCAGGTAAAATGTTTTTACATTTTTTTCTATGGCTGTGTGCTAGTTATCCATGTTATTTGCATGTTGGAATAAATACAATTATAGATTTGTGACAAGAGGACAAGCGTTAAAATGGCAGGCATTTATAAGTTATTTTCCTTTCATACTTGCCTGAAGGTATCTGGAGACTGTCTACAATAATCTCACTGTCAGTCTCTTCATTTTGAACAAAAATGAATTTTTCTCAACTTGTGATCTTCAGAGAAGTAAGGAATCTTTGAAAATGATAAATTATGTGCTATTTCTATACCAGGCATTCAGAAAGAAATGGGCATGATATATGTTGAATGTCTCTTTAAAAGATGAGCTAATAAACAGACAGAATAGAAACAATGCATGCAAAGAGTGCTTTAGAACAGAATCAAGAGAAGGGGAGAAAAGGAGGAGAGAGCAGGACATGAGGGAGCAGGAAGATTGAGTCAGGGGAAGAATAGAGGAGAACAAGAAAAGAGATACTCTAATAGAGGGAGCCATTATAGGTTTAAAGAGAAATCTGGCATTAGGGAATTGTCCAGAGTTCTACAAGAATGAGAACAACTAACAATCTAAGCAATTATGGAGAGATTAGCTTAAATTCCTTCCCTAATAATGAGATTGATTACTACCTTATATGATATCCTCTAGCTTTCAATCAGTAGCTGATGGAAGCAGAAGCAGACACCCACAGCTAAACACTGAACTGAACTCCTGGAACCCCGTTGCAGAGTGGGAGGAGTGATGAGCAAAGGGGTCAAGACCAGGCTGGAAAACCCCACAGAAACATGTGACCTGAACAAGGGGAAGCTCATGAACCCCAGACTAATGGCTGGAAAAATAAGCATAGGACTCATCTGGACCCCCTGAATGTGGGTGTCAGTGAAGAGGCCTGAGCAATATATGGGGACTGTGATAGTGGATCAGTATTTATCCCTAGCATATGAATAGACTTGGGGAGACCATTTCACATAGAGGGATACTCTTTCAGCTATATACATGGGGGAAGGCATAGGCTTTGATCCAAATGATATAATAGAATTTGAAGATTCTCATGGAAGAACTCATCCTCCCTGGAGAGCAGAAAGGGGATGGTATAGGATGTAGGTGAGGAGCATGGGAGGAGGGGAGGGAGAGGAAACTCGGATTGACATGTAACACATGCATATTTCTAATTTAAATGAAAAAGAGAAAAAAAGAACAATAAGTCAGAGGATTAATGGGAATGCACTGCATTGCTATGTCCATTAAAGAAGGGCAAACCAGATCAATTGCAAAGCTTACACATGAGTGTGCATATTTTCAATCATGAATTTCGCATACAGAATATGAAAAAATTTGAAAGATATTTAGAAATAATTTTCTTTCATTTCATGTGTTGAATGAATAATTAACTAAAAATGAAGACTTATCTTCATTCATCTCATAAACAATTTGAAACTAAAAAGCACATGAAAGAGACAACATGTTTGAGTGTGTATAAGCAATCACTATGGGCATAGATCAGTGCATAATAATACAGTATGTATAATGTCCATTCAATTTATATTTTCATTAATTTATTCATTGATTTGGTCTTGGCTTATGATTATAAATATTGCTAAGCTAAAATACTTAAGGAAAATTTTTTCAAAATTATTTTAATGTGGAAAATCATTTTTACCTCTGCATTTAATTTTATTGTATATAAAATAAAAGGCTGATGCATGAAGAGCAATTTATGTCTTCCAAAAAGAATATGAAAAAAACAAATAAAACTTTGAAAGTAATTTGCATAGTATTAATTTGGAAATTCTGAATTATAGTCAGGCAAGAAAATATGGTAATGTAATAGCTGTTTCAAGAACCCATTGTTACTTTCTTACTTTTGTTGTTGTTTGTTTTCTTTCCTTCTTTTCCTAGATATTGGAAACATTGTAAGAACCACAAATTTATGTTGTCTTTCAAGGTAAAGAAAGAATAAGCCAGAATACAAGTTGAGTAGCATCTTTGAAAAGAAGGCATCCAGTTTCTTATATAATCAGATAGGTTCAAGAATGGCAAGACATTGCATATAATATTTGTTAAGGTCTTATTTCTGGGTGTTCCTAGAAGAAGCTACTATATATTTCTTTTAAATTCAAATATATTCTAGAAAACTATAAGTTTCTTCATTAGTTTTTTTTATTGAAGATCTAACTAAAGATTTATAGTTGCTGACCATTTTCTTGTGACTCACATGATTTGTGAGAAGCCAAGTAAAATTAAAAGGATACACAGTGATTATTTTCTTGGATCTAGCATATTCTGTAAAGCCCTCATAAAGAAGGATGATATTAATCTTTCATTCATTCATATGAAAAAGTAGCATTTGTTTTAATTTGATATCTGAAACAGATGACTTTCTTACTTTGTCAAGTGTCCCAGTGGGTAACAAGTTTTCGAACTAGCCCAAGACTTGTTCCTATGGTATAAATAAGCAACATAGATTCTATTTCCTTGCATTAGAGTAGGATTCATGGTTTTGCTGTAAATAAATTTGAATAGACATAACCTGTTGAAAAATATTGCTAATTAAAATATGTCTATATAGAAAAATGATCTAGTTATAAAACTGTTTATAAATTCAGTTTATTGCTTGTCAGTAATAGGTAATAGTACTATAGAGCATGGAAAGGATAGAAAGGTATTTGGAATGTATTAGTTGGTTAGATTATTTGAGGAGATTGCAACCTCAAATTTTCAATGAATGTAAATGGTGTGTTCATTATGCAAGACACCATCATTTGAACAATATTAGAAGTGATTTTTTTAGAGAATAAGTCTCTCTTTTTAGGAAGTAGCACATTAAAAGCTGTGTCTAGCCTAGTTCTGTCAGCATCCGTGTGTTAGTAGGGCAACAGAGTAGATGAGACTTATTATAATCAGGATGTTTATCATGCATAATTACCATACAGGAGTTCTTGTATATGCCACTGTCAAGCATGGATCTGTACTTCCAGATTTATGTTGTTTTAGGCTCCTAAGCAGAACTCATTACCTAGTAATCCAGGAGAAGCAGATGGACTATCCTCTAGAGTAAAATAGATCAATGTACAATTGTGTAGGGAAGAAAGTTTCCTTCAGCAAAGCTACTGAAATTCAGGCAGCTAAAGAAACAGTCTACATCTGACTCCAAAAGAGCAACTGGACAACTTTAACATGTCTAAGTATTTATCATTCCATAAAATATGGTGTGAGTGTGTGTGTGTGTGTGTGTGTGTGTGTGTGTGTAACGGGATTAGAAGACTTTGAAAAGGGAGAGACACAGAGACAGAGATGACAAAGAAACAGAGAGAGAATATAAGTTTTTTTCTTGTCTACAGATTAATACAAAGTGTGCCTTATTGGATAATCATTAAAAACATAGACCATAAAGCCTCATCTCAGTATACACATTATTTGAATTCATTCATTTTAATCTCTTCCTTTCCTTTTCCTAATGACAATGACAAAATTATGAAGTCATATGAGCTAAATGAGGTGAGAATTAAATACAAGAGTGACAACAGTTGTTAAATGCAACAGCGTTCCAGCATAAAGTGTCATTAGTGTTTTTGATTTTAGCCATTCTGATGGGAGTGAAATGGTATTTAGAGTTGTTTTGATTTGCATTTTCCTGATGGCTAAAGATGTTGAGAACTTTCTCCAGTGTCTCTCGACCATTTTAGATGCTTCTATTGAGAATATTCTATTTAGTTCTGTACCCCACTCTTTAATTGGATCTTTTGGTGTTTTGGAGACTTGCTTCTTGAGTTCTACATGGAGGGATGCTCTCGTAGCCTGGGATGATATGACAGACTCTGAAAATCCCTCTTGGAAGCCCTTGCCCTCTCTGGGGAGAAGAGGTGGGATGGAGTGAGGTGGTATGTAGGGATAATTGGGGGCTCAAGGGAGGAGAGGAAGGAGAGGGAACTGAAAGTGACATCTGCAAAAAGTTAAATAAAAAAGTGGGGTACAGAAAAAATACCACAGCTTTATACAACAGTGGCATCTGATTCTATTAATGAAATAATACCTTAGAGTTGAGTGAAACTCAAAAGAACTACAGTGTTTTCAAAGAAAAACACACAAGACAATTGCCCTCAGCACCTGATGCTATGATGTGCCACAAGAAATCACATAACATGAATAATTTGTTCTTTTTCCTTATGTACTTGGTTGACAAGGTGTATATTTAAGACTTGAAGTCATTCTCACACTGCAACAAAATCTCCTTGTTTAATCTGGGTGTGACTCAGTTATAACCACTTAGGAGGAAAGACCTCTTTTCTCAGGGAGGAAAGACCTCTTTTCTCAGGGTTTCTGTCCTTGACTGGCTCCAAAAATATTTTACTGACATAAACCAGCCATGTGCAAAGCTCTTAGTATGTTTACACATGTCTCATATTTACAGGTAACATATTGAATAAATCAAGTCATATAGTTTGTCCTAGTCAAAAAGAGATCACTATTCAAATCTTTAGATACCAGCAGAGAGAGAAAGAGAGATTATTATCTGTATCTATGTAACTGAAAATCCTTAGATGTTAAATATGCTAATTTATCCAGTTTGACCTAAAACAATTGCAAACTATAGAATGACCACGTGTATTTGTTCATGAACAAATGTTTGTTTATCCTGATTCTTTCACTTTCTCTTTTTTCTCTCTCTCATATTTTTATCTTTTGCATTTTGTTTTGTACCTTTTGTCTTCCTATGCAATGCTTTTAATGGAATAACAAAATAAAACAGTACTTTTCTTCATGACATTTTTATTAACTTAAACTTAGAAAATGTAATTAAAAATTTTTCCAGTTTCTGACACTCATGCACAGTTTCTTTTAAAGTGTGTCCTTTTTAAACCTGATAGGTAGTTGCTTTTTTTTTTGGATTCCCTTTTTTTATTTTATTTTTCAGTTTAAATTTAGATAAGAAACAAGGTTGCTTCAAAGTCAGTTCCAGGTCCCTCTCCCTTTACCTCCCCTCCTCCCGTGCCCTCCCCCAACCCCCCCCATTATCCCCTCATTCCCCCAGGGAGGGTGAGACCCTCCATGGGGGTGTCCATAGTCTGTCATTTCATATAGGGCAGGGCCTAGACCCTTCCCCAAGAGTTCAGGGTGAGAGTGCACCTCACATTGTTCGATGGGAGTCCAAAGTCCGTGTGTATACTCGGGATGGGTACTGATCTGCTGCCCAAGGCTAGCATGTGATTGATTTGCTTATTCTAGAGTCCAGTTGGACCATATTAATGAGCCATATATATATAATGAACCATATATTGCGATATATATATATATATTCTTGTCAATATCCCTCAGTTATTATTTTAATATTATCTTCTTCACCAATTCATGAAAACATATTTCTGTGTAAGAAAATTAACATTCTTAACTATTCACGGCATTTTTCCACCATTGTACTAAGTACATACATTTTCATTATAGTACATAGGTTATGACAAAGAATAGGGTGTTTTTATCTAAGTCACATAATACCATTTTCAAAATGTTTAAATAGATTTTATCAGCCAATTAGACATAGTTTAAGGAAAGGAGCACCTCATAAAGAGCACAAAATGGTGCGGTTTTGTTTATGATTCATGAATCACTTGTTAGAGTATGGAATGTACTCATATGCTGAAAAAATAGTTTTTATTCTTAAAAAGATGAAAATTACAAGAGTGCCTAACTACAAAAATACTTGTTTTATGTTAACTTTATAGAGTTTTCCACTTCATATTTTCAACAAAGTTAAGTTTGTTTGAATTTTAAACCCAATGAAGATAATACCACAGGTGAACATCTCACTTGCTCTATTCCAGTGAAAAAATCTCCTATATCCTTTGGAAATATTATGAAGTGACCTCAGTAGTTATAAAAGAAAAGATCAATTCAAATTTACAACAGATTATAATCACTAGTTATTTAGTAATATACATGTGTACCATAATAACCTTCAAATACCCAGTCCCCTTAAGAAAATTGAATTGTCGGCAAATAACCTTCTACTGAAAACAATAGCTACTTCTTAATCTAGGAGAACAGTTGATTAAAAGAAAATTCCCATATTCAAAATAAGTAAGCAAACAAACAAAAGTACTTGGGCAAATTTAATTTAAGCCTAAACAAATGACAGAGTATCACAAAAATTTTTGTGGTTGTTTTAGTATGGAACAAATAACATGCTATAAAACAATTTTACTAAACACATCCATTAAGAAATTTGGAAATCAGTATGGAGATTACTCAGAAAAATGGGAATAAACCTACCAAAAGACCCAGCAACTCCACTCTTAGACATATATCCAAATGATGCCAATTCATACAACAAGGATGTCTGTTTCACTATGTTCATAGCAGCATTATTTGTAATAGTCAGAACTTGGAAGCAACCTAGATGTCCCTGAACCGAGGAGTGGATAGAGAAAATGTAGTACATTTACACAGTGGAGTACAATTCAGCAGAAAAAACAACGGAATCCTGAAATTTGCAGGCAAATGTATGGCACTAGAAGAAACCATCCTGAATGAGGTAACCCAGTCACAAAAAGAGAAACATGGCATGTACTCTCTCATATATGGATTTTAGACATAGATCTGTGGAGTGTCAGCCTACAATTCCATGGCCAGAGAGTCTGGGAAACAGAACCTTCATTCAATGGCTGTTGGAAGCAGAGGCAGACTCCCAGAGCTAAACATTGAGCTGAACTCAAGAAATCCAGTGGCAGAGAGGGATGACTAATGACCAAAAGGTTAAGACTGGGCTGGTTTAACTCCCAGAAACAGCTGACATGACAAGGGTTAGCTCTTGAAACTCAGACTGATGCCTGGGTATCCAGCATGGGACTGATCAAGACCCCCTGAATGTGGGTGTCTGTGAGGAGGCCTAGGTAATCTATTGAGCCTTGGGCAGTAGATCAGTATTTATCCCAAGGATACACATGGACTTTGGACTCCCAACCAACAATGTAAGATGCACTCTCACCCTGAACTCTTGGGGGTGGGTCTAGGCCCTGCCCTGGATGAAATGACAGACTATGGACACCCCCATGGAGGGCCTCACCCTCCCTGGGGAAATGAGGGGATATTGGAGGAGTTGGTGGTTGGGTGCAGGAGGAGGGGAGGGAAAGGGAGAGGGACCTGGAATTGACATGTGAAGCAACCTTGTTTCTAATTAAAATTAAAATTTAAAAATAAAATATATATAAAACCCTGTTTGCCAGAACAAGTGCTTTTAACATCTGAGCCAAATTTTTCAGAGCACCTATTCAATCAGTTGATTCTTTATTCTTAAAGCTTTGTATTTTCTATTCATATAAAACCCTATCATAAACAGGTTATCTGCCTTTGATAGTTATATCTCGATAAATGGCATGAATTATATTGTTTAGGTCAAACTGGATTTTATTTTTTAATTCTTACATAAATGTGTTGCATTAGAAGAGTCACCATCAGCTACTAGACACAGCTCTGAAAATATCCTATAAAGGAAGCCTGAAGATTTTCCACGAATGCATTTACAGGATGCTTTAAAAGCTGGGTCTCTCTCTCTCTCTCTCTCTCTCTCTCTCTCTCTCTCTCTCTCTCTCTCTGTATATATATATATATATATATATATATATATATATGTGTGTGTGTGTGTGTGTGTGTGTGTGTGTGTGTGTGTAGTCAGCTTCTACAAGAGTTCTTCAGTGACAAATTTAATTCAAAGGCATTGTAAACTAATGAAATATGAGAATAATCAATACGCATTGCAGTCCACCCCAGACTTAACAACTGTAAATGATAATCTTAATGCCTTGTATACGTGTAACCACAAAGGGACTTTCTTAATGTTTGGTTTCTGTGTCTGGATTTTCTCTCCTGTTCTCAAACGAGGAGTTGGCTTGAATTATGCTTGAGAGAGTAGCTCTGCTTTGTTTGTGGTTTGCTTCTGCCTGTTATTTGTACGTTATGTATTTATTGTATTGTTCCTAAATCTAGAAATGATTTCACATGTAGACTTTCAGCAGGTTAGTTCCTACTGATACAGTTTTCCCAACCCTACGAGCTATTGGGAATTTCTGTAAATAGAAAAGAGAAATAAACTGTTTCAATTTGAGGGGTACATGTGAATAAATTCCAGACTAGAATATGGGAGGTGTATTCCTGACAATTGAAATGTGGACTATATATCAGAGTACTTGCTGAAAAATGTTATGTGACCACTAATATGGATTAAGCGGTGATGAAGAGACTGATCCTAATAGCATGATCTTGTCGGGTCTACTGTGGATTCAAGGAGTGAGACTTCAGGGGAAAGATGGTTGCTTATGATTATGTTTGCAGGCAAGTGTCCTTAAGTGTATAAACTTAAGTGTATTAATGCTTAGGGACTTTTTTTTAAAACATAAGGGGGATTTATTTTAGTGTCTTCTGATACAATCTGATACAAATGTGATTTTAGGCTCTAACTACAAAGAACAGTCAGAAAGACTAAACAAACAATAGGCTACTTGGCACTACTTAGTGTTTTACTCTTATTTTCACATGAGCTTTGGTTCCTGTTTATAGGGCTCGATATTATTAGATTCACTTGAGTCTTTAAAAAAAACAAATCTTGACATGCAAAGTAATGGTTTTCCTTCTGGCATTTTCACACATATAGTTTGCTCTCATTTGCTTTCTTGACACACTCTCCCCACTCTGGGACCCATTTCTTCCTCCAGGTGGTTATCTTCCTTGCTTAGAGACATTTTTATGGAAGCATTCTACCACTTTTTATATTAGTTCTGAATCATACTTAATGTGGGTTTAAGTTATGACATTCAATATTTTTTTTTGGTTTTTCGAGGCAGGGTTTCTCTGTATTGTTTTGGAGGCTGTCCTGGAACTCGCTCCGTAGACCAGGCTGGCTTTGAACTCACAGAGATCCGCCTGCCTCTGCCTCCCGAGTGCTGGGATTAAACTGACATTCAATATTTAAGGTAGTTGTTTAAAGTTTTTTGTGCAGCTCTTGATTTCTGAACCTAATATCTATACACCATTTAAAAAGATTAACCTTTGAAGAGTCATTTCATGTGAGGAGAAAAATAGTGAAAAACAATAAATCTATTGACATATATAGTCCTAATGACTTATTCATCTTAGAAAATGCCCAGAGGAGGGGTTTACTACTCTCATAGAATTATCTCGGGTCAACCAAGACAAATTGACATTTGAGATTAATAACCAGAAGTCCTTCAATGTTTTACAAACAGGATTATAATTATACAGATAGTTTTAGTTATAGAATTTTACAGGAATCTTCAAATTTAATTTACAGTCCCTGATACTTGTCATATTTAGTTAGTATACATGAGGAGTACGCACATATAGACCAATAATAAAATACTGAAATTGAAATAATATGACTGAAATAGAAAAGGTATTTCATTCAGTGTTTCATTAGTTTATCCTTGATTTTAATCATCTAGGCATTGTAAGGAATAAT
The DNA here is from genome assembly GCF_017639785.1 of Mesocricetus auratus. Taxonomy (NCBI): domain Eukaryota; kingdom Metazoa; phylum Chordata; class Mammalia; order Rodentia; family Cricetidae; genus Mesocricetus; species Mesocricetus auratus. The sequence goes on from NW_024429190.1 coordinate 62,282,517, forward strand.
GCTATATTTCCTCTGATTCCAGGGAAGATGTACATTAATAAGCAAATAAAAGTTTTCAATTTTTAATTTATAATAGAAAATATATAACATACTGCATATGCTGTGTAATGCTTTAATATATATAAACGCATAAAACTAAACACATATATTTATGTGTAAATTATATTATATTGTCTTAATTGATTTCTATTTTCATGAATTTTATAGTGACACACTATGTACTTTTACTAATATGAGTAAAATCTTTGAAAGAATGGTAGATTTCTCAAGTTCAATTTTTAATACAAATAACTGAAGTTATTAAAGTATGTCATTTTGTGACAGACTATGGACACCCCCATGGAGGGACTCACCCTCTCTGGGGAAATGAGGGGATATTGGGGGGATGGTCAGAGGGCACAGAAGGAGGGGAGGGAAACGGAGAGGGACCTAGAATTGGCATGTAAAGCAACCTTGTTTCTAATTTAAATTTAAATTTATAAATAAAATATACATAAAAAGTATGTCATTTTGCTGATGTGAATCACAGAGAAACAATTATTCCAAGCTTACATAATCAGTAGACATGAGATGGACACTTTTTGTGCCAATAGAAATATACGTCAAAAGTTAGTGATTCTACATTATTAAAAATGTCTGAGTTACAGCTTTCCAAAATTCACTGTAATCATTGGCTTTCATAAGTTTTAAGTCCATTGTTTATCCCATAAAACATACTGATATGCTTAATGAGCCATTACAATTCTGTCTTCTGTGCAAGATTACCATTCATTGGGCTGTACACAATGGCTTTGTAATAATAGAAAATCTACTTCTTGGTTATAGGTTCTCTATTTTCATATCAGTGGAAAATTAGTAATTAGCAACATGTTTCAGTTCATTTAATGTGAATGAACAGGATCTTCACCTTCCTCCTTGCCATTACAGATAATAGTTCTGTTGACCTCCAGCTAGCAAGGAGCTATTCATTCACACCATGGGAATATGCAAATAGCAATGTCATCCTTTCTCTTCATGAACATGAAAAGTATTGTTAATGGCCCTATGTATATATTAATAAGAAAAGAATATGTTATTTTTTTTACATATCAAATCCGTACTGTACTAAATCACTGCAGGAATGTGCACTGCTGTGGTTTGAGGCCCAAATTGAAGAGAACAATAATATTTCTACCTTTTCTTTTATGAATAGAAACTTGAAACACAAAATAAACATTTAAAATTGCTTTTTCTCTCAACACCCAGGAAGAGAAACAATTTTCTCAAGTTAATAACATTTTTGCTAGGGCTATGGGGAAATCATGCAAAGTTAAACTGCACAGCACAGAAGCCTGCTCAACAAAAAAACTTTCTGCAACTTCTGTTACTGTTTTTTTTCTTTGAGATTTTAAAAGTAACTGTTTTTAGAACTCGGTTGTCTTCTGTATCTTGGTGTAGCAGACTTTTAAGTTGTCATCCACTCGTACATGTGCATTAAAAGAGACTTTCAGCATGTGACCTTCGATATTTGTAGACTACGAATTTCTTGATGTTTTAATGTCTGCCTTAAAAATGAAGAAAATGTTATTGTAACAGGTTATAGATTTTAAATTACAACATTTTTCACATTTAGGATAATGTGAAAAATATGCTGTGCATACTTTTATTTGCATATTCCACTATTTAAAAGGGAAAACTCTCTTTGGACATAATTAAGGTTCAGAACTTCCACATCTTATGATAAATAGAATTCATGTTTCTGAAACTGTCTTGTTCTCTATGCCCTTAGACAGTCACCTTCCTAAACCTAGCATTTTTATTGGTAGAATTCAACATAGAGTCTTTCATTCTGGACAAAGAATTTAGACTAATGGAATTACTCATTTTTAAGATCCAAATGAGCCATGTCTATTCTAGCAGTTGTTCTATTCCTTGTTTAACTGATATGTACACCAATGAGGATCTTTTCACCCAAACAGATCAACATTTATAAAAACTGAAATTAAAATTTCACATAGGCTGCATATTATAAAAAGTTGTTACTTTATTCAAATATATGAAATACACAAACCATTCCACCTTTCATGATCTGCAAAGATAAACAGCATTCCACTTTTGACTCAGAAGTCATAGTTTGCTAATCTCAGGCTTAAAATTAAGCCTTTGATATTCCATTGGCTAAAAATCATGATTGTCTTTCTGCAATCAGGCTATTTGATAGTTTCCCCTCCCTCCAGTCCTCCTAGTCCCTACCCCTTCACCTTCCCACTCTTCAGGAGGTCATGAATTTGAAGAAGAATGGGGAGAAATTTATGGGAGGTTTTGGAAGAAGAAAAGAGAAGTAAGGAATTTTGTAATTAAATTATAATTTCAAAAAACTACATATGAGCTTTTAGTGTTGTGAATTTGAATGTTAATTTTAATAAAAAGACAGGATTGATAATAGAACTAATAGCATGTGAATAATTATATACTAGTACAACAAGGTGTTCAAAGAAAATTTATTGAATATCTATAATGTCCTTTTCGTCGTTGTAGGCAGAGAAATACAAATTTCTTATATCCTTGCTTACAAAAGTTTGCAGCTGTGAACAAAGAAAGACATTAAAATAGTCACCAGTAACCAGACATTTGTATCCTGCAGAAAGCTAAAAAATGTTTCAAGAAAACAGAGCCTGATATGATATGGGTACTGGAAATTTTTTCTGATATAGTATAATACCTATGTTAGCTATCTTGCAGAAATTGAGTATTTTCTTAGCCTAATAACACTAAAAATGACTATTTTTATTAAGTTAATTCTACAGTTAGGAGTTCTAGATTAACCAATAGCTTGGCAGTGATGATAAAAATTTACATTAACTGAACTTGGTAAAAAATACTCTTCAGACTGACACTGATCTGTAAAGCAAAATTCCCTGAGAAGAACTATTTGTATAGCTACAAATTAACTAGTTGTTCACAGACATAGCCTGTTTATGTGTTTTCCTATTTGTAAGACTGTGACAAAATGTTATAAAATGTTCATGCTGAACTCTTCCCAATAATTATATAACATTTTTATTATTTGTTTTAGAAAATGTCAACCAATAAAAAGGAAATCTTGCCTGTATATATTACTCATATTTAGCTTAAAATGTTTGCTGGATTCTAATTCTGCTTAGATTTATAAATTCTCTTTGAGGTATTCAGACCAGAAGTATACTTGACATTCATATGATGGCCATTAGAAAAAAAATAAACATCTGAAAAACCTTTTAAAAGGAAGTACTAGGTTATCATATGTTTTCTCATGCAAAGCATTTTACTTTTAAACATTCTTACAATCACTTTAACATATAAACCATATGACCACTGGGGTATTGAAGATTTTTCTTTGAATTGTAAAAAAGTTCAATTTTTTTCTTTCAGATATACTATTGAACTACTTTACTTTAAAGATAACATTTCTAGTACATACATATTTTAGGTTTTATCAACTTCCATGTCCTTATTATTGAGATATTAATGATTCACTAGCAAACTATAAAATCCGGATAAAATTAAACTACAAATAAAGCTCTGACGACACATTTTAAAACACATATTAAATTTTGCATAACTTCAGTTACAAAATCTCTTACTTTTGATATACATTGTGTACCACTTTTGTGATTCTTGCTGTAAAGGAGTTATCCAAAACCAAGTTTTACAGCGAAACTGCCAAAACAGTAAGACATGGCATCTTCTGGCCCTCAGGTCGATTGTGATGCATTTGATCTCAGTCTGTGCTTACTTTGGTTGAGGCAGTATCCTCCTTTTCTGTTGCATGAAAGAGTATGTTCTTTAGAGACAATTTTCTTTACACAAAAAAGAAATTAGTTCAAAGTAAATAATACAGAATGGTTGGAAGTGTTGGGTTGTATCAAGGACTTCCTGGCAGTACTGTGTATTTTTTTATGAAATAGAGTTCATTACCAGAAACTATGTCTGAGTTTCTGAAAAAGCTAATATATTTGAAAGAATTTCTACACTATTTCCTTTGAATCATTCATTTATTATAGAACTCTACTGATTTTCAAATGTATTTATTAGAACTACCAGTAACTTTCAGATTTTAACTTCCCAAACTGAAAGTTACAAATTATTTTTTTTGTTGTTCAATCACTCATTTCTGTGCTAACAAATGGAAGAACCGCAGTAACTGACTACTGATTATTGGCCTCAGACACGCAAATAAGTTTCCTCTCTGAATAGTTAATACTGACCATCTGTTAGAGTTTTCACTTACTGACCAGAAATCATACTCTCAAAAAGTAATTTAGTAAATTATACTTCTTGCATGCCCTCTTTGTGCCAGTTTTCCTCTACATTAGTAAAAAATTTTGATATATTAAGGAGTACTTCTTGTTTTATATAATGATTATTCATCATATTTTCATTTAAAATCTAGAAGCTAAGCAGCTGCCAATTTGTTTTTTGCTAAATAATTTCTACACCTGTATTTATCACTGAGGTTCTTTTTATTAATTAACCAGTTGTATGGATTTTATTTTCATTGAATGTGTTTGGTTATATTCTTTCCGCTCCTCCAACTCCTCCCAGATCCACACAAATTTTCTACAGACAAACCTTCATGTTTCTTCTTTCTCTTTCTCAAATAATATTTAAAAAAACAAACAGAAAATGAAGGTCAAAATAAACAAAAACCCGAATTCCACTGTTAGGTATATACCCAAAAGATGCACAATCATACAACAAGGATATCTGTCCAACTATGTTCAAAGCAGCATTATTTATAATATCCACAACTTGGAAGCAACCTAGATGCCCCTCAACTGAAGAATAGATAAAGAAAATGTGGTATATTTACACAATGGAGTACTACTCAACAGAAAAAACAAAAACAAAAACAAAAAGACAATGGAATCTTGAACTTTGCAGGCAAATAGATAGAACTAGAAGAAACCATCCTGAGTGAGGTAACCCAGTCACAAAAAGACAAACATATTATGTATATATGGATTTTATACATAGAGCAAAGGATTACCTGCCTACAATTCACACTGCCAGAGAAGCTAGGAAACATGGAGACACATACAGGTTCCCCTGGAGAAAGGGAAAGGGACAAGGTCTCCTGAGCTAATTGGAAGCATAGGGGAAAGGGAGAGGGATTAGGAAAAAGAGAAGGGGAGAAGAGGAAGGGAGAGGAGGACACAAGGGAGCAGTAAGATTGAGTCAGGGAAATAATAAAGGAGAGCGAGTAAAGAGATACCATAATACAGGAAGCCATTATAAGTTTGGGGAGAAATCTGCCACTAGTAAGATTTCCAGAGATCTACAAGGATGACCCCAACTAACAATCTAAGCAGTAGTGTAGATGCTACCTTAAATTCCCTTCCCTGACCTGATAATGAGATTGAGGACTACCTTATTTGCCATCCTAGAGCCTTCATCCAGTAGCTGATGGAAGCAGAAGCAGACACTCACAGATAAACACTGAAATGAGCTCCGGAAATCCAGTTGTAGAGAGGGAGGAGTCATGAGCAAAGGGATCAAGACCAGGCTGGAGAAACTCACAGAAACAGATGATCTGCAGAATGGGGAGCTCTGGAATTCCAGAATGATAGCTGAGAAACCAGCACAGGACTGTCCCAAATCCACTGAACATGGGTGTCACTTTGGAGGTATGGGCAATCTATGGGGCCTCTGGTAGTGGATTAGTATTCATCCCTAGTACACTAATGGACTTTGGAATCCCACACCACATAGAGGGTTACTGTCTCTACCTAGACACACAGGGGAGGGTGTAGGTCCTACTCCAAATGATATGACAGACTTTGAAGATCCCCTATGGAAGGCCTCACCCTCCCTGAGAAGCAGAATGGTGGAATGGTGGTGTGATAGGAGGTTGGTGGGGGGAAGGGAAGGAGGCTAGGGAGAGGGAACTGGGATTGACATGTAAAATAAGCTTCTTTCTAATTTAAATAAAAAACAAAACAAAGCAAAAGGAAACACACACACATACACACACACACACACACACACACACACAAAGGCTGTTTTGTGTTTGTCAACTACTCCTGTGCATTAGGCTGGTCCTGGTGTGTTGCTGATGCACCCAGTGGGATTTCACTGTAGAAAAATGCATTTCCATTTCCCAGAGATATCGATTTCAAATAGTTTCTTGGTTAAGGTTGGGCCTCTGTGCTGACTCCCCCATTTCCTTTCTGGAAATGTGTTTGCTTTGAACTTGGTTAGGCATGATGAACATGCTTTCACAGCTTCTGTGAGTCTGGATTGTGTGTATCTGTCCTGATGTGTCTGGAAGACTCTAATTTCTTGCAGTAATCAAGCGCCTCTGGTTCCTACAAACTCTCTGCATCCTCTTTTTTTCTATATACATTCCTGAGTCTTGAGGGGAGAGGATCGATAAACACATCTCACTGATAATTTCTCCTCATCACTTACTAATTACTGACAGGACCTGCCTGTTATCTATACACCCAATGCAAGGAACCACAGTCACTATGGGTACATAACTGCAATGGCTATGTTATTTCTAGAGGATGAAACTTTGCCACACTTTCAACTGTTACTCTTTCTGTAACCTGTTCTAATATTCCCTGATCCTTACAGGTGCTGGAACGAATCTGTTCACAATTAAGCCTTCAACTATCAATTAAACATGGTGGGATAATTGCTATTTGTTTTGATTTGGCTTTTGTTTTTGCAGTGGAACTTCAATATCTGAATTAAGTACTGGTTGTATCTTTTAAAACAATCTTATTTATTTATTTACTTAAGAGGGCCATGTGCATGTTATTACACAGAGTCAGAAAGAAAACTTCAGAAATCAATTCTCTCCTACTACTCTCATGTCACCAGATTTGGTAGCTAGAGCTTTTACCAGTTGAACCATCTTACCTGTCTATAGTTAAGTCTTGTGACATATAACTTTAGACCGCCACTTCCAGTTCCACTCTTGATGTAGCTATAAGAATCAAGATATCACCATGGCTTCAAACCATGCCAATGGTTCATTAGAAAGACTTTCACACTGGCTGCTGAACATGAGCTTATAACATAAAATTATTCTCTGTCCTTCAATTTTACCTGAAGGAACTGAATTTCTGTCATTTTCCTCTAACTGATCTTAGTTGGTAGCAGCTTCATTAGAATTAAGCATTTAATCTACCCTTCCAAATTGCACAGACTTTTCTGAGTCTAGAATTCTGAAAATTAAGTTTCCTGTGCACTCTGTTAGGTAGTTCAATTTACTGTCTGCCTGGAAGGAATCATGGGATATTAGAAATCGTGTATGGTAACAAAAATCAGCTTTCAACATTTGCCCATGTCTCTAGGAGATGAAAACAGTTAACTCCAGATTTCCTCTCCTGCAATTTGAGACGACTTGCCTTTGATTGTTGTCACCACTGTAGATACTTCCTTTGCATGACAAAAAAGTGAAGCCTGCAATACCCCTCCATTTATGTCAGGATTTACAAGCACTGGTCTTAGGGATAGATGTTCTAGGCTTTCCATTCTGGGCTTCACAGCCCTTACTCTGGTCTTTCCATTCTTCCTGGGAGTAACCTCTTTCTGCTACTAATGTCTAGCTAACCTCAGTATTCCCGATAGACTCTTTAAGCTTTCTACTACCTGTCACATACAAAATAATTTTGTTTACAAAAGCATATACTTAATCTGAATTTTTATTGCTGCCATTTTAGATTAAGCTTAATTCAGTTTTTAATTAAGTATGGTATGAATACTAAAAGAGGACATAGACATAGCTGAAGTGATACATTTTTAAAAAATAGCTATTTTATATGAATATTATGTTCCTGTCAGGATCAAGATAATTCTATTTTTGGGGGGGTTTGAGACAGGGTTTCTCTGTGTTGCTTTGGAGCCTGTCCTGGAACTCGCTCATTAGACCAGGCTTGGTCTCGAACTCACAGAGATCCACCTGCCTCTGCCTCCCAAGTGCTGGGATTAAAGGCGTGCACCACCACTGCCAGGCATCAGAAACAAGATAATTCTATTTTTGAATATCAACAGAATCCTAGTTCATCTACTATGATCTGATTCTTATATGAAATAAGCAGATAAGAACATGGCAAGTACAGTGAGAACCTGATTACTATCCAATTCTATTCCTTGTTTAGAGAAGCTGCTAAAATTTCTTGAGCTTTCCAGATCATCAAACCAATTATTTTGAACATAATAGAAAGGAGTCTACAAGAGTCCATTGACAGCTAAAGCGATTTACTGGGACAGCCAAGACAGACATACAAACTACAAGTATATCATTAATACAGAAAATTCTCGAATAAATAGATTTCAGCTATCACTGTTCAGTTTTCTCAATTTGTTATCATGTCTACTGGTCAAGGTAATCTATATTCCATTCATTATGGCAAAGAGATTATCATATGATGACCAGTGCTTAACACCACCATATTACAACAGCTAGGAAGCATAGAGAATAGTTGCTCAGGTTCCCATATTTCTCTTCTCTGTCTTTCTCTGTCTTTTCTTCGTTAAGCGAACCGTGTGAATCTTGGCTTGTCCCCAGAAAAACACCTGAGAAAAATGCTGCTATCAAAAATCTGTGCTTCTCTCCATTCTTCTGTTTCTAAAATTCCTTTAAAGCTTTTGTCATTCTATGTGGAAATTCAATCCCACTTCTGACACCATTTGAAAAGAGAAGCTTTTTCCTTGAGAGGAGCCTTCCCGCCAGCCTGGTTCTAGAGCTGCATCAGTCCCAAATAAACACATAGGAGGCTATATTAATTATGAAGCTGTTGGCTTTGCTTGTTTCTTACTGGCTATCTCTGACTTAAGTAATTACCCCATAATTGTTAATCTAAGTATTTCTCTTACTGGAGAATAGTTCCGGGCTTCCTACCCCATGGCATTACATCTTGACTCTCTTGTGTTTCTCCTTCCCAGAGTCCTCCTTGGCTCCTAGTCCCACCTATCTATGTTCCCTATTGGCCAGACAGTGCTTTATTGACAAATGCACAGGACTTCCCCAAAACCCAGTCACCTAATGACTTCACTCCAGACCTACCACTTAATGATGCAGATAATTTTCCAATTGCTTCAGTATAAAGTCTCCTCTGGATTTTTGGTAAATATTGTCCATACTTAATGCATAGCATGATAACAAAAGGCATGAGAATGAACAAAGTATAAAGAAGAATTATTCAACTTAGAATATTAAATATTCAAAATACAAGTTTAAATAGCCATACATGTTTGTTTGTGGTGATAAATATATAAATATAAATAATAGACAATGCAACTATGATGAGAGTGGGTGTGTAAGACATCACACAGTAAGCAAGATGCTATGGTGAGTCAAAGGCAGAACTGGTCATTTTATAACCATTTTCTGTCTTAAAAAAATCATCAAGGGTCAATCACCTCTTAAAGGTTTTGGCACCTTAATACCACCACACTTGAAGCAAAGACCTCAACTCATGAAACTTTTGGAGTCACATGCAAACCATTCAAATTTAAACAGACAAAACTGCTAAGAAAAAAAAAACATATGCCATTTACTTTCTCAAATACTAGCATTCAGAATAAAGCATCATAGTTTTGGGAAGAAGAAGACAACCTAAATGTAATAAAACCATTCAATATGTTTCACAAATGAAGATGAGAGACATTTCCAAACTTTCTGAGACTCAGAACATGTGTCACACATATATCTTTTCAAAAAAAAAGAAAAGAAGGAAAAGAATACTTGCAGAAGCATTACAGTCTAAGTGAGACACATCCTTTTCCAAAGACATATTTGTCACACATGGGAGGAAATTACCAACCAATATGCAAGGAGAAAATTAAATCTAACTTGGATGCATTTAGTAGCTCAGTTTTTATGCACAGGCAGCTTTCCTAGCACTGAGGCGATTGCTCATCCTTACACCAGGCATATCATTTAGGGGCAGCTTCCAAATTTGGGAACGTGAATTTGTCAGTATATAGGGATCATTTGCTACATCCATATTCACAATACAACATGCATCTGCGTTTCGTAGGACCCATGGACAAACTTGTGTTTCTGGACATTCAGTTCATTACACAGGAAAATTCAATGAATGATACTGTCTTCAAAGTTTGTGTTATAACACTACACTGTGGCATGTAATAAAAAGATTATTAGTGGCACAAAGCATACAGAAGTATTCCATTCATCTAAATTGAAAGTATTTCCTACATTGTCTGAAATATTGAGTCATTCTATTGTTTCTCTTTTTATGTCATTTAATCCTGACTAAAGGAAGAAGTCAATAACATGAAACAGCCTTTAGAGATATGATGAAGACTGAATGAGATTTCATATGATAAGCAGGCAATGTCCTAGGTAAAATTATAAATAACAGGGCAGTCTAAGAATGTGTGCTTTTTTCTGTTTGATATTAGTGTATATGTATATATAACTATTAAATATATTATTATAACTGTAAATTATATAGTGTATTTTAGATTGTAAACACAGTGTAACACAATAATTTTATATCTCGGTACTATAAATTGTAATATAGTATCCAACACTGGTCAAAAGAAAAAGTGTAACTGCTTCTTTAGCATTAAAACAAGTAATTCATTTCAGTAGGGTGGCAGAAAAATATGGATTTGATAAATGAGTTATAATTCTTAAGAATATATAAATATATTTAGAGTTGTATCATATTTACACTGAGATATAAATGTTACTTGTTATTATAAGCATTGGTGAGATAAATGGATAATAATGATCTCAATTCTTTTTTAAAGATTTATTTACTATATTTATAAGCATAGGTATTTTGTTTGAATGTATGCCTGTACACCACAGGAATGCATTGATTTTGGGTGGCAAAGAGGGGTTATATTCCTTAGAACTGGAGTTACTGAAAGCTGTGAGTTGCTATGTGGGCCCTATTGATGAAAACCAGTTCTTCTGGAAAAGCAGACATTGCTTTTAACCACTGAAGCATTTCTTCAACCCTTAAACTTAGTTCTTTAGGAACAAGGAAAATTAGAAATACAGGAATTTGAACCTGCATATTTATGTTATTAAGGTAAACAAATATCCCAAGCAGGCACAGAACACCATAAGAATATTATATAATACCCATATATATGAATCTCTCTCTCTTTATCTATCCATCTATCTGTAAATATATTTATATACAATTGATTAAATTCTTCTACCATGAATGTAATAAAAATACAGCTAAAGAAAAATAATATTGAAAATAAACCTCTGGAAAACAATATACACATAGAACAAGGGAGAATGAAAAATATAGAAGTAAGACATTGTGTAATACATCGATAATGTGACCCATTATTCCTCAAGTTGAATCACAAGATTGAGGTGCTAGAGGGCAGCCTGGGGTGCACAGTGAAACAATGTCCAAAAAAACAAATAATAACCACTACAAGTCAAATAAGAAAGAGAAAAATAAATGATGATTATTCATAGAATTTTCTACATGAATAACAATATTCTATGTTATGCTGGTAAAGCACTATTCTGAGAGATTTACATAGTCATTAATTACAGGGAGCACAAATAAAACACCAACTCATAAAATTAAAGAAAGATATATAGGCATATGTATAGATGCTGGAAAGCTGTGTCCACATTCAAGTTGACCTTTGCTTTAACATGGAAATTTTTAAAAATAACTCAGTAATCACTTTTACATGTTGTTAAATAAATATTAAACATTTTACATGCTTTTGAATTCCCCATTTTAGCAATATTTTTATTTACACTTTGAAATTTCCACACATATGTTGGGGAAGTCTTATGTCAATAAAGCACTGTTGAGCCAATAGGGAACCAAGATAGGAGGGACTAGGAGTCCAGGAGGACTCTGGGAAGGAGAAGCACAGGAGAGTTGAGAAGTAACGCCATGGGGTAAGAAGCCCGGAAACGTCTCCAGTAAGAGAAATACATAGATTAACAATTATGGGGTAATTACTTAAGTCAGAGCTAGCCAGGAAGAAACAAGCAAGGCCAACAGCTTCATAATTAATATAGCCTCCTGTGTGTTTATTTGGAACTGATGCGGCTCTAGAACCAGGACGGCGGGAAGGCTTCTCACAAGGAAAATAGCTTCTCTTTACACACATATATACAATGTATTTTGATCATGCCCAACATTCACCACCCCTTTCAAACGTCACCTCAATCATTCATATAATTTCCATTCTGACTCATCTCCTTCTATTATTATTTTCCCCTGTGTTCAGTTATCACCCATATGTACATGCGTCTCGGGCAGGGAGAATCTATCAGCATCTTCACATAAAGAAAAAGAACACTCTTTCCTTAGCAGTCATAAGTTGCCAATAGCTACTCTACTAGGCTACTGTGCAGCCTCTACCTCACTCCTACTGGAAGTTTGACTGACATATTCATATACAGGCTTTGTGTAGGCAAGCACAGCTACTATGAATTGATGAATCAAGCATGTTATACATAGTAGACAGAATTTTCAACTCTTTTCCCCATATTCTGTCCTTAGACAGAAGTTTGATGTAGATGACCTGTCTAAAAGTGAACAGTCATAGTCATTTGTCCTCAGAACATTTATATAAGTATCTGTATTTACTGCTACCCAGTACAAAAATAAACTTCTCTGAACAAAATTAAGAACTGTAAGAATATATGAACTTAACAGAAATATTTTTGTTTGTTTGTTTTTTCAAGATAGGGTTTCTCTGTGGCTTTGGCGAGTGTCCTGGAACTAGCTCTTGTAGAACAGGCTGGTTTCGAACTCACAGAGCTCCTGCTACCACTGCCTCCCATGTGCTGGGATTAAAGCCTTGCACTACAACCACTTGGAATTTAACATAAATATTAACAACCAAAGTTAGTTTTATCTTCAGCAATAAAGTCTTACAATTTAATAAATTTGGGCAATGAAGAGCAATAGTAATAGTTTATTTTGAATTTCATTCCTCTTGGACTGCTTGATCAATAACAGGAAACACCTAATACTGAGATTTTTCTTTAATAATTGTATCTTCTGGAACTTCCATGCTGTTCAAAATCTTTGTTTTATATTGTATTATTTTAATTAGCTTAAAAGTTAATATTCATGATTAATCACCCCTTACCTGTCCCTGTTTTCACCTTCCAGATTAACTTCACTATGTTATTTCCAAGAAGATAATACAAAGGAATAGGAATTACCTCCTACCATTTCCTTTCCAAACAATTTACTTTTATACAAGATCAGTGTTTTAACCTTGTTTTTACAGTGTGGAAGTTTATAGAATGAAACTTGAGATAGCTGCTTTAACAAACAAAAAAACAGGTGAATACATTTATTCATTAAACATGGAATGGATTCAAGAGACAACTCTCAAGTAGCCTCAGTGGTCAATGCTTATAAGTCAGCACTCTCAGTTGAGAACCACCTATGACCATGAGTTTGAATCCCGCACAGGCTACACATTTTGATACAAATGGGTGGGGTAGGGGTGTGGTGGAAGGTGCATGACAATGAATCTTGTAATTAGAACATCCTGGCATCCTCCAAAGGGGAGTAAAAGTGTGCCGTTTCTTCTATACCACCATATGATAATTTTTATCATCGATTTATTGATATTGTAATAGTGTTTTGTGTTTATCTTTCCCCATGTTTCACCTTCTCTAATAAGTTCATCTTTGGCTTGAAGGAGTAATTTATCATGTTTCAAAGATAAACCTATATATTTACTGAATCCATACCAGGTATCAAATATACTCCTAAAATGTGGAGACTTGATGGTTACAAAGAGAAGAAATAACCTTGTTTCAATAAGAGAGAATTGGAGAAAGTTGATCATGAAATTATTTTATATTTCCAAAGTATTGACATGTAATTGTAAAAACAGAGGTATATAGCTAAATTGCCTAGCTCAATAGTCCTTACAGAGTCTTCATCCTGTAACTAATGAAAACAGATGCAGAGACACCCTGTCAAACATTAGGCTCAGGCTGAGCTTGATAATCCTGCTGAAGAGAGGGAAGCAGGATTACAGGAGCCAGAGAGGTCAAGGACATCATAAGGAAGCCACAAAATCAACCTACATGAGCTCATAGAAACTCACTGAGCCTGAAGCAACAACCAGGGAGACTGCATGAAACTGCAAATATACGGCACTTGTGTATCCTGGTCTCCTTGTGAGACTCCTAGCATTGGGAGCAGGAGTCATTTCTGACACTCTTGATGGCTTTTGAGAAGTGCTTAGTCTTAAGTCAACTTGATATGCCATGTTTGGTTGACATCATGGGAGGTCTGAACTTTTCTGAATGGAAAAGGAGGAGTAGATGGGACCCCCATAGAGGGGACTGGGTGAAAGGAGTGAGGGGAAACTGTGGTCAGTATGTCAAATAAATACATAAATAACCTAATGGAATAAAAATAAAATAAAAGAACAGAGGACACTAATTGAAAAAAGATTCATTCCTAAAGATTGGGAAATACTGACATTTTAAGAATGTATAGTACTGATTTGCACACACATAATAAGTACAAAAATGTAGGACTACTTTATTATTTGTTAAATTTTCCACTACAAAGAGAAAAGTCAAAGAAAAGTGTGTACATTTGTTCTCAGTTGTAAAACGGAAAACATGAAGTAAATAAGTATTATTAAAGGACTATTAAGCACTTGAATTTCAATAGGTGCTCTAAGCAAATTAAACACTCCTACCTTTTCCATCATTCATTATGATAATCTTGTTCAAATAATTATTAAAGAATCACAATATTGACAACACACCAATTTATGAGTTAGGAAAAACATATAGTGCTAAAGCAAAGAAATGAAACTGCCTTAGGCAAAATAAAATACTCTAAATAAAACTGATGCCCTGAAGATTCTTGTAGCTCTGTTGAATCCTGAGTTATTGATTCTTTCATCTTCAGGCTACAGGCAGGCACAGAGGCGTCATCTTTCATGTTCATAAGCAAGCCCATTTCTCCTTTTTTACTTATCTTCTTAACTCACACATCCCTTACAGTAGGAATATCAAGGTATCTTTGAACAAAATTTGACATAGTAAATAAGTAACTAAAGCAAGAATAATATTAAAACTCAACAGTAGTAATAGCAAAGAAGATTACTAATCAGATACATAAACATACACACACACACACACACATACCTTCTCAGCAAAATATTAAAAACTTGTCATCTGCCATATGCCAATCACAAACAAGAATTTGCTGGTAAAAATAAAACTGCATCTATTTTAGACTTAACTTAGTGTAAACTGTGGGGATGTGATTAGTAGAGCATCATATTAGAAGTGATGTAGACAAAACAGAACTCTGAATGAGCCAGTCACAATGTAAGTCTGTCCTGTTTTCCCAGCAATCATCCAGCTCTTCAGCATTGAAGCAATTTCTGACACTTTAGATACCAAAAATGGAAGACACCATCCTCACTATACCATTGCAGAAGCTTTCAAAGCCAATCGATATGGTATTAACTGATTTGTACTTATGGTGGCAGATGGAAGTAGGAGCTGCCTGTCTAATATTGGTGTACTTGTACATTCAAATATATTCACTGAAAAAGTGCCATGTTAACTCCAAACTCATATTTTGTCAGTCAAAATTCATATATATATGTATATCAACATGAGTAAAACAGAAATAAAAACTCATTTCAAGGATTCTAATCGCCTTTCATTTGTCCTCTGATATTTCATTTTCTTGTTTTTTAATTACATAATATTTAACAGTTTTTTCTCTTTTACATCATAGCCACTTTAATAAAAGCATTAATTCATCATAAGACTTCAAACAATTACTTAGTTTTAAAAATAATTTTAAATAATACCTATTGCAGTTTACTAATATCAAAAATTTAATTGAATAAACTCCATATCAAACAATTACAAATGATTTTTATTAAAGTTTAAACAAATTTTCTGAGTATCATTTTATTTGGTTGGCTTTGTGTATGTAGTCAAAGGATAAATGGAAATATCTTAGTGTGGGTCTCAAAGAAAAATCTCCTAAAAAAAAAAAGAAAAATCTCCTAAGAATGTGACTTAATGGAAAAAAAACCTATTACATCTACATCCGTTTGCTCACTATGAAAAATTTTCATATAACCCAGGCACTTTTTGTCATGTTTTTCTGATCAAATTTATTTATTTCAAGTACTTACTCAGTTACACAAACTAAACAGGCTATATTTATGTATTTAAAATATATGTATATAATGACAACTAACAAATAAAAGACCATGAATGTTGAAGATAACAAGGAAGATATATAGGAGAGTTGTGAGGGTTGAAATTATAAACTCAAAAAGAAATCAAATTAAAAATAATAAACAATATAATAATCACTTAAATGTATTATTATCAATGGTGATAAACTAAAACAAATAATCAAGAACACAGAAACTCAAACCCACTATATTAAGCAAAATCACATACAAAATAAACTTAATTCATGGATTATCAATAAAATATACGGAAGTATGAATTTTATTTTTACCTGTTATTGAAAAAGATTCTCTTCTCATACAATATATCCTGATTATAGGTTGTCCTCCATCTCCATCTACTCCTCTCAGTTTCTCCTTATCTCTCTTCTACCTGCATCTACTCCCTTTCTCTCTTTCCTTAGAAAAGAACAGACTTATAAGAGATAACAATTAAACAAAATATAATATAATAAGATATCATGTAACATTGGACAAGGTGAACCAACCAAATGAAAAGAACTCAAGGTCAGCAACATGTTCACACATGCAAGAATTGCCCCAAATGTTCTAAACAAAAAGCCATAGTGTGTATGCAGAGAACCTAATACAGACCTGTGCAAGCCCTGTACTTGCTTCTTCACTCTTGTGAGTTCATAAGGACTTTGCTCAATTGATTTGGAGGGCCTTTATCTCCTGGTGCCCTTCATCCCCTCTGGCTCTTAAACTCTTCTGCATCCTTTTCCCTGGAGTTCCTGAGCTCTGAAGGGAGGAGTTTGATTAGATATCCCATTTAGAGCTGTGTATTCTCAGGTCTCTCTGTGTAATTTTTCTGACTGTAGATCTCTGTATTTGTTACCCTTTGCTGGAGAAGGAAGCTCCTCTGATGATGGCTGGATAAGGTGATTATTTACAAGTATAGTAGAACACCGTGTGGAATCCTTTGATCACTTATTTTATTTCTTTTAGATACCAGTAGATGTGGAGTCCTTTTATCAATATATTTTTAGATACCAGTAGTATTTGATGTGACAGGTCTCTCAACTCTTGTGCCTTTGGTTCTTGGTCACCTAAGCATTGTCAGGTATAAAATAAATCCAGACACAGAACATCCAGAAAATCTGGGACACTTGGAAAGACCAAATCTAAGAGTAAGAGGAATAGCTCAAAGACCACAAAAACTTTTTCAAGGAAATTATTGAAGAAAATTTTCTTACCCTAAAGAAAGTCATGTATATAAAGGTTCAAAAAGCACATAGAACACTAAATAGATCAGAAAAGAAAAGAAAATCCCTGCATTGCATAATAATCAAAACCCTAAAAGTACAGAATGATGAAACAATATTGAAAGCTGTAAGGGGTAGAGACCAAGTAACATATAAAGACACACCTATTAGAATTAAACATGACTTCTCAAGTGGGACTCAGAAATATGAATATTAAACTTCATTCTATGCCTGAATAAAAATAGAGTATTCAAATTTTCTACTTTTACTTATTTCTGCTTTATATCCCAAAGTCACACCAATTTTACAAGGAGAACAAAAAATGAAAAAATTTTCCAGACTTATAGACTCTGATAGTCCTTACCCCAAAATAAAGGTAGACAATACTACCTACTCAGCTATCATTCCCTATGAATTCTGCTCCTCCTTGTGTTGAGAGAATGTTGAGACGATTCAGAATGGACTTGATGGGGAAAAGTTGTCAATGCCATATGTTCTAACACATTTACAAGGGTTTTCTGTGTGGGGGATTGTACTTAGCTGCTTTTGGACACAGCCTGCTAAGTATATAATTCTGTAAATTGTTCATGCTATGGAGCATGATCAAAATGTGTTTGTGGCTACTGGGCATGCACCATAAAAGACTGTTTCTCATGCCATAAATTATTTTGTACTTTCTCAAGCTGACTAATAAAATTCTTAAAGAGCTGTCCATTTTAACTCAAGTGTGGAGAGAGTCTGGTATTGTATATTTACACCTAGCTTACCATCAATATGTCTTGAGAGGCCTTCCTGGCCTAGTAAGTCTCCTAGATAAAGTGAAGGTTCCAAATATTTTGTTGCTACACAGACAAGTTGCTTTCATGACATTTTTAAAATATAATTTACTTTTTTAATATATTTAAATTAGAGACAAGCTTGTATCACATGTCAATCCCAGCTCACTGTCCCTCCCCTCCTCCCCTGTATCCCTCCAACTCCTCCCCCAACCCTCCACCCAATCCCCTGCTAGACTCTCCAGGAAGGGTAAGGCCCTTCAGGGGGCATCTCCAAAGTCTGTCATATAGTCCAGGGCAGGGCCTAGGCCCTCCCCAATGTGTCCAGGTTGAGAGAACATTTCTACATGTGGGATAGGTTCCCAAAGTCCGTTTGGATACCAGGAATAAACACTGGTTTAGTACTCGAGGTCCCAAAGCTTGCCAAGGTCTCCTCACTCTCAGCCATCAGTCTGGGGTCAATGAACTCCTACTTGTTCAGGTCAGCTGTTTCTGTGGGTTTCACCAACCTGGTCAAGACCCTTTTCTCATCACTCCTTCCTTTCTTCAACTGGTTTCCAGTTCAGTTCAGTGTTTAACTGTGGGTATCTGCCTCTGCTTCCATCAGCCACTTGATGAAGACTCTAGGATGGCACCCAAGGTAGTCATCAATCTCATTGGGGATGGGCATTTAAGGTAGCCTCTCCACTACTGGTTAGATTGCCTGTTGGTGTCATCCTTATAGATTTCTAGAAATCTCACTAGAGCCAGATCTCTCCTCAAAACTATAGTGAATCTCTCTTTTTTGGTATCTGTCATCCTGGTCTCCTCTGTCCATCCCCTGATCAACTTCCCTGCACCTTTTTTTCCATATTTTTTATTTAACTTTTTAGTGCATGTCACTTTCAGTTCCCTCTCCCTCCTCTCCTTCCCCAGCCCCCAATCCTCCCAACCCCTCACGCCCACTCCATCCCCCCTCCACTCCCCAGGGAGGGCAAGGGCCTCCATGAGGGATTTTCAGGGTCTGTCACATCATCACGTGAATGTCCCAGGTTCTTCCTCATGTGTCCAGGCTGAGAGAGCATCCCTTCACGTGGTATGGGTTCCCAGAGTCCTTCTGTATGCCAGGAATAAATACTGCTCCACTCTCCCAGGTTCCACAGATTACCAAGGCCTCCTCTCTGTCACCCAGGTTCGGTGGGAGGGTATCTGGATCAGTCCCTTGCTGGCCCCTCAGTCATCAGTCTGGGGTCCATGTGTTCTCCCTTGTTTAGGTCAGCTGCCTCTGTGGGTTTGCCAGCCCGGTCTTGATTCCTTTGGTCATCACTCTTCTTTGCAACTGGGTTCCAGGATTTCAATTTGGTTCATAGCTCTGGGTGTCTGCCTCTGCCTCCATCAGCCACTGCATGAGAGTTCTAGGATGGCATATAAGGCAGTTATCATTCTCACCATCATGGGAGGGCATTTAAGGTAGCCTTAATGCCAGTTGGTGTCATTCTTGTAGATCTGTGAAGATCTCACTAGTGCCAGATCTCTCCTCCAACTTATAATGGCTCCCTCTTTTATGGTATCTCCCATCCTTTTCTCCTCTATTCTTACCCTGGCTCAACCTTCATGCTCTCCCATGTCATCGTCTCCTCCTCTTCTCTCCCTCTCTTTCTCTCACCTCCTTCTGCCCTCCCCTTCTCCCCTTCCCCAGTCTAATTGGGAGATCACATCCCATAACCCTTCTCAGGGTTATCATAAATAACTTTCTTAGAGTCCTCCCTGCACTCCAGACTCTCTGGCGGTGGGATTGTGGGCTGGCTATGCCCTGCTCCATGTCTAAAATCCATATATGAGTGAGTACTCACCATGTTTGTCTTTTTGTGACTGGCTTACCTCACTCAGGATGGTTTGTTCTAGTGCCATCCATTTGCCTTCAAATTTCAAGATTCCATTTTTCTACTGATTAATACACCATTGTGTAAATGCACCACGTTTTCTCAAGCCAATCTTTAGTTGAGCAGCATCTAGGTTCTTTCCAGGTTCTGGCTATTACAAGTAATGCAGCTATGAACATAATTGAGCAGATGTCCTTATTGTATGAGGGTTCATTTTTGGGTATATGACTAAGAGTGGAATTTCTGGATATTCAGGTAGACTGGTATCCATTTTTCTAAGGAATCTCCATAATGATCCCTAAAGTGGCTGCACAAGTTGGCATTTCCACCAGCAATGGAGGAGTGTACCCCTTTCTCCACATCCTCTCTAGCATAAACTTTCATTAGTGTTTTTGATTTTAGCCGTTGTGACAGGAGTGATATGGTATCTCAGAGTTGGTTTGATTTGCATTTCCCTAATGGCTAAAGATGTTGAGCACTTTCTGAAGTGTCTCCTTGCCATTTTGGACTCCTTTATTAAGAATTCTCTATTTAGTTCTGTACCCCATTTTTTAATTAGATCCTTTGGTGTTCTGGAGACCTGCTTCTTGTGTTCCTTGGAAATTGGGAGATCAGCCCTCTATCAGATATGGGGTTTGTGAATATCATTTCCCATTCTGTGGGCTATCATTTTGTCTTGTTTACTCTGTCCTTTGCCCTGCAGAAGCTCCTCAGTTTCAGGGGGTCCCACTTATTGTTTATTTCCGTGTCTGTGTTACTTGTGTTATGTTCAGGAAGTGGTCTCCTTAACCAATTTGTTCAAGGGTACTTCCCACTTTCTTCTCTAAGAGATTCAGTGTATCTGGATTGATGTTGAGGTCTTTGATCCATTTAGACTTAAGTTTTGTGCATGGTGATAGATATGGATCTATCTGTTGTTTTTTAAATTCCAGCATACAGTTACTCCAGCACCATTTGTTGAAGATGCTTTCTTTTTTCCATTGTATAGTTTTAGCTTCTTTGTCAAAGATCAGTTGTTCAAAGGTGTGTGGGTTGATATCAGGGTCTTCGATTCAATTCCATTGGTCTACTTGTCTGCTTTTGTGCCAATACCAATATGTTTTCAGGATTATAGGTCTATAATAGAGCTTGAAGTCGGATGGTGATGCCTCCAGATGTTCCTTTATTATACAGGGTTGGCTTGGGTATCCTGGGTCTTTTGTTTTTCCATATAAAGGTAAGGATAGTCCTTTCGAGTTTGGTGAAAAATTGTGCTAGTATTTTGATAGAGATTGCATTGAATCTGTAGATTGCTTTTGGAAAAATTGCCATTTTTACTACATTGATCCTACCTATCTAGGAGCATGGGAGATCTTTCAATTGCTGGTATCTTCTTTAGTTTCTTTCTTTAAAGACTCAAAGTTCTTGTTATACTGGTCTTTCACCTGTTTGGTTAGAGTTACCCCAAGATATTTTATGGTGTTTGTGGCTATTGTAAAGGGTAATGTTTCCCTGATTTCTTTCTCATCCCCTTTATTGTCTATATATAGTAGGGCTACTGATTTTTTTGAGTGAATTTTGTATCCTCCCACTTTGATGAAGGTGTTTATCAGCTGTAGGAGTTTCCTGGCAGAATTCTTTTGTTCACTTACATAGACTATCATATCATTTGCAAATAGAGAAAGTTTGACATTTTCCTTTCCAATTCGTATTCCCTTGATCTCCTTTTGTTGTCTTATTGCTCTAGCTAGAACTTCAAGTACAATATTGAAGAGACATGGAAAGAGTGGATATCTTTGTATTGTTCCTGATTTTAGGGGAATCACCTTTGGTTTCTCTCCCTTTAGTTTGATGCTGGATGTTGGTTTGCTGTATATTGCTTTTATTATGTTTAGGTATGTTCCTATTATTCCTGGTCTCTCCAAGACCTTTATCATGAAGGGGTGTTGGATTTTGTCAAGGACTTTTTCAGTATCTAGTGAGATGATCATGTGGTTTTTCTTTTTCAGATTGTTTATATGGTGGATCACATTGATGGATTTTCTTATGTTGAACCACCCCTGCATCCCTGGAATGAAGTGTACTTGATCATCGTGTATGATTTTTCTTATGTGTTTGCTCGATTCAATTTGCCAGTATTTTTTTGAGTGATTTGCATCAATGTTCATGAGGAAGATTGGTTTGTATTTCCCTATCTTTGTTGTGTTTTTGCCTGGTTTGGCTCCTAATGTAATTGTAGCCTCATAAAAAGAATTTGGCAGTGATCCCTCTGCTTCCATTGTGTGGAACAATTGGAAGAGTATTGGTATTAGCTCTTCTTTGATTTTTTGTTATAATTCCACACTGAAACCATCTGTCCCTGGAATGTTTTGGTTGGCAGACTTTTTATGGATGCTTTTATTTCTTTAGGGGATAGATATCTTTTTAAATTGTTCATCTCTTCTTGATTTAATTTTGGTAAGAGATATCTATCCAGAAAATAATCCATCTCCTTCAGATTTTCCAATTTAGTGGAATACAGATTTTCAAAATATGACCTGATGACTTTTTGGATTTCCACAGTGTCTTTTGTTATGTCCCCTTTTTCATTTCTGATTTTGTTAATTAGCATGTTGTCTCTCTGTCTTTTGGTTAAGTTTGATAGAGGTTTGTCTATCTTGTTGATTTTCTCAAAGAACCAACTCTTTGTTTCATTGATTCTTTGTATCATTTTCTTTGTTTCTACTTTATTGATTTCAGCTCTCAATTTGATTATTTCCTGGTGTCTACTCCTCCTGGGTGAGTTTGCTTCTTTTTGTTCTAGAGCTTTCAGGTGTTCTGTTAATTCTCTACTATGGCAATTCTCCACTTTCTTCATGTGGGTACTTATTGCTATGAAGTTTCCTCTTAGAACTGCTTTCAAAGTATCCCAAAGTTTTGGGTATGTCATGCCTTCATTTTCATTGAATTCTAGGAAGTCTTTTATTTCTTTCTTTATTTCTTCCTTTACCCAGGGGTGATGCAATTGAGGATTGTTCAGTTTCCATGAGTGTGTGAGGTTTCTGCAGTCTGTATTGGCATTGAATTCTAATTTTAAGCCGTGGTGGTATGAAAGGGTACAGGGGTTTATTCCATTTTTTTGTATCTGTTGAGGCTTGCTTTACTGCCAAGAATGTGGTTGATTTTAGATAAGGTTCCATGTGGTGCTGAGAAGAAGGTATAGTCTTTTATGTTTGGGTGGAATGTTCTATAGATGTCTGTTAAACCCAATTGGGTGATAACTTCTGTTAATTCCTTTGTTTCTTTGTTAAGTTTCTGTCTGGTGGACCTATCCAGTGGTGAGAGTGGGTTGTTGAAGTCTCCCACTATAAGTGTGTGGGGTTTAATGTGTGATTTGAGTTGTAGTAATGTTTCTTTTAGGAATGTGCGTGCCTTTATATTTGGGGCATATATGTTCAGAATTGAGACTTCTTCCTGATGGATTTTTCTTATAATGAATATGAAATGTCCCTCTTCATGTCTTTTAATTAATTTTAGTTTGAAGTCTATATTGCTAAATATTAGGATAGCTACACCTGCTTGCTTCTTATGTCCAATTTACTGGAAAGTCTTTTCCCAACCCTTAATCTTGAGATAGCTGCTGTCTTTGAAATTAAGGTGTGTCTTGTATGCAGTAGAAGGATGGATTCTGTCTTCATATCCATCCTGCTAGTCTGTGTCTTTTCATAGTTAAGACCATTGATATTCAGGGATATTAATGACCATTGATTGTTGATTCTTGTTTCCTTTGGATTCATGTTTGGTGGTGGTTTTATGTGTGAGTTTTTCTCCTATTTCTGATTACTGGTTAAGTTAGATTATCTATTGTCCATGTTATTTTGAGTGTTGTTAACTTCCTTGAGTCAGAGTTTTCCTTCTAGAACTTTCTGTAGGGCTGGATTTATGGTCATGTATTGCATAAATATGGTTTTGTCATGGAATATCTTGTTTTCTCCTTCTATAGTGATTGAGAGTTTTGCTGAGAATAGTAGTCTGGGCTGGAATCTGTGGTCTCTTAATGTTTGTAGAACATCTATCCAGGACCTTCTGGCTGTCATAGTTTCTGTGGAGAAGTCGGGTGTAATTCTGATAGGTTTGCCTTTATATTTTACTTGGCCTTTTTCCTTTGCTGCTTTTAATATCCTTTCTTTACTCTGTATGTTTGGTGTTTTGATTATTATGTGGTGAGGGGACTTCGGTTTTTTTGGTCCAGTCTATTTGGTGTTCGGTAAGCTTCTTATAGTTTCATAGGCATCTCCTTCTTCAGGTTGGGAAATTTTTCTTCAATGATTTTGTCGAATATGTTTTCTGTACCATTGAGCTCGGCTTCTTTGCCTTCTTCTATACCTATTATTCTTAGATTTGGTCTTTTCACAGTGCCCCATATTTCCTGGATATTTGTATTAAGGATTTGTTGGATTTGAGACTTTCTTTTGTCTCTGAGTCTATTTCCTCTAGTTTATCTTCAGTGCACAAGATTCTGTTTTCCATATCTTGTATTCTGTTAGTTATGCTTGCATCTGTAGATCCTGATTGTTTTTTCAGCCTTTGGATTTCCAGCATTACCTCAGTTTGCGTTTTTCTTATTGTCTCCATTTCGGTTTTCAGGTCTTGAACTGTTTCCTTCATCTGTTTGATTGTTTTTTTTTCTTTGCTTTCCTTAAGAGATTTGTTGATTTCTTGCATTTTTTTTCTTTTGTGTTTTCTTCCATTACTTTAAGGGATTTTCTCATATCCTCTTTGGGGGCCTCTATCACTCTCAGGAGGTTGTTTTGAAGGTCATTCATTTCTGTTTTGTCTGTGTTGGTATGTTCAGGTCTTGCTGGTGTAGAGTTTCTAGACTCTGGTGGTGTCATACTGGTCCCTCTGTTGTTAGCTGTGTTTTTATATTGCCTTCTTCCCATCGTTTCTTTCAGTGTGAGCTCGTGAGGTATCTTCCTCTCCTGGTGGGTTTGGGTCCAAGGATCCTTTCCAGTGTGTTCAAGCAGGTCCAATACTTCAATGCATTCAGGTGGGTCTGGGAAACTCTCGAGCACAGGGCGGAGACCAGAGGATACTTAAGTACCAGGAAGAAACTTAAGCACTAGGCAATTAAGCACCAGGAAAGGACCAGAAGACACTGAAGACTGAGGTGTGGGCAGATTCAGGGCAATCCTGCTGGGTGGCTAGGTCCTCTCTAGGTGCAAAAAATGCCCAGGGAGACAGAGCCTGGGGATGTAGGCAGTTGGGTCTCAGGTCAGAGCCCCCACTCACCTTAAGCACCTTAAGAGCCTGGAAAGGACCCATAGACACTGAAGACTGAGGTGTGGGCTGATTCAAGGTTATCCTTCTGGGGGGGTACAGGTCCTCTCTAAGTGCAGAAATGCCCAGGGAAATGGAGCCAGGAGATGTAGGGAGTTGGGGCTCAGAGCAGGGACCCTACTCACCGTAAGGATGGGGAAAGGACCAGAAGACACTGAAGACAGAGGTGTGGACAGATTCAAGGTGATCCTTGGGGGGGCAGGTCCTCTCTAGGCACAGAAAATGACCAGGGAGACAGAGCGGGGGATGTAGGGAGTTGGGGCTCAGAGCAGGAAACCTACTCACCTTAAGCACTTAAGGATGAGGAAAGGACGAGAAGACACTGAAGACTGAGGTATGGGCAGATTCAGGGCAATGCTTCCAGTATGGGGGGGCAGGTTCTCTCTATGTGCAGAAAATGTCCAGGGAGATGGAGCCGAGGGATATAGGGAGTTGGGGCTCAGTGCAGGGCCCCTACTTACCTTAAGCACTGGGAGATGAATGTTCATCTTTTGTGTATATGCCTAAGAGTGGAATTGCTAGATCTTGTGGTAGACTGATTAGCATACTGATTTTACTGAGGAATCTTTATACTGATTTTTGAGGTGGCTGTGCAGGTTGACACTCCCTCCAGCAGTGGAGGAGTGTTCCCCTTTCTCCACATTCTCTCCAGCATAAATTGTCATTGGTTTATTTGATTTTAGCCATTATGACAGGAGTGAGATGGTATCTCAGAGTTGTTTTGATTTGCATTTCCCAAATGCCTAAGGATGTTGAGTACTTTCTTAGTTGTCTCTCAGCAATTTTAGACTCCTCTATTGAGAATTCTCTACTTAATTCTGTACCCCACTTTTTAATTGGATCCTTTGGTGCTTTGGAGACTTGCTTCTTAAGTTCTTTGTACATTTTAGATATTAATCCACTGTCAGATGTGGGATTAGTGAATATCTTTTCCAATTCTGTGGGCTGCCTTTTTGTCTTGTCGACTATATCCTTTGCCTTACAGAAGCTTCTCAGTTTCAGGAGGTTCCATTTATTAATTTTTGATCTCAGTGTCTGTGCTACTGGTATTATGTTCAGGAAGCAATCCCCTGGACCAATTCTTTCAAGGGTTCCTCCCACTTTCTCATCTAAGAGGTTAAGTATGGCTGGATTTATGTTGAGGTCTTTGATCCATTTGGACTTGTGTTTTGTGCATAGCAGAAGCCATGGATCTATCTGTAGTCTTCTACATGCCAGAACCATTTATGAAGATGCTTTCCTTTTTCTATTGTATATTTTTAGCTTCTTTGTCAAAAATCAAGTGTTCGTAGGTATGTGGATTAATATCAGGGTTTTCAATTCAATTCCATTCGTCTACCTATTTATTTTTTTCAATATCAAGCTGTTTTTAGGACTATAGCTCTATAGTAGAGCTTCATGTCAGGGATGTTGAAGGCTTCCGAAGTTGCTTTATGGTACAGGGTTGTGTTGACTATCATGGGTCTTTTGTTTTTCTATATAAAGTTGATTATTCTTTCAAGTTCTGTCAAGAATTGTGCTGGTATTATGATGGGGGTTGCATTGAATCTGCAGATTGCTTTTGGCAAGATTGCCATACTTATTATGTTGATCTTACCTATCCAAGAACATGGGAGATCTGTCCATTTTCTGATATCTTTTTTTGATTTCTTTCACTAAAGACTCAAAGTTATTGTCATAGAGGTCTTTTCCTTTTTTGGTTAGAGTTACCCAAAGATATTTTATGTTGTTTTGTGGCTACAGTAAAGGATGATGTCTTTATGATTTCTTTCTCGGCACATTTATCATGTATATATAATAGGGTTACTGATTCTTTTGAGTTAATCTTGTATCCTGCCACTTTGCTGAAGGTATTTTTCAGCTGCAGGAGTTCCCTTGTAGAGTTCTTTGGGTCACTTATGCAAACTACCATATTATCTGGAAATAGTGAAAGTTTGACTTCTTCATTTCCATCACTTCCATTTTGTATCCTCTTGAACACCTTTTGTTGTCTAGATGCTCTATCTAGGACTTCCAGTACAATATTGAAGAGATGGGACAGTGGACAGCCTTGATGTTGGCTATTGGTTTACTGTATATTGCTTGTATATTGTACAACTTGTGTGTTCTCATTATCCTGGATCTCTCCAGGGCCTTTGTCATGAAGGGGTGTTGGATTTTGTCAAAGTTTTTTTTTACAGCATCAAGTGAAATGATCATGTGGTTTTTCTTTTGCAGTCTGTTTAAATGGTAGATTACATTGACAGATTTTCATATGTTGAAATATCCCTGCATCCCTGGTATGAAGCCTACTTGATTGTGGCTGATGAGTATTCTGATGTGTTTTTGGATTCAATTTGGTGTGATTTTGATAGTTTTTTGTTTATATGTTACTTGGCCTTTTTCCTTTGCTGCTCTTAATATTCTTTTTTATTCTGTATGTTTGTGGTTTTTATTACTATATGGCAAGAGAACTTTTTGTAGTAGTCTGCTCTTTTTTGGTGGTCTATAGGCTTCTTGTACTATCATTGGCATGTCTTTCTTTAGGTTGGGAAAGTTTTCTTCTATGATTTCTTCTATGATACCTTTGAGCTGGGTTTCTTCACTTTCTTCTATCCCTTTTATTCTTTTTGTTTGTTTGTTTGGTTTTTCAAGACAGGGTTTCTCTGTATTGTTTTGGAAGCTGTCCTGGAACTAGCTCTGTATACCAGATGGGCCTGGAACTCACAGAGATCTGCCTACCTCTGCCTCCCTAGTGCTGGGATTAAAGGCATGCACCACCAACGCCTGGCTTATCCCTATTATTCTTCGGTTTGGCCTTTCCACAGTGTCACATATTTCCTGGAT
Source organism: Mesocricetus auratus (assembly GCF_017639785.1). Lineage (NCBI taxonomy): Eukaryota > Metazoa > Chordata > Mammalia > Rodentia > Cricetidae > Mesocricetus > Mesocricetus auratus. The sequence goes on from NW_024429190.1 coordinate 62,310,690, forward strand.
ATTTTGTGGTAGGGATTTATTGGATTTAAGGTTTTCTTTGGTAGATGAATATATTTCTCCTATTGAATCTTCAATGGCTGATATTCTCTCTTCTAATGCCTGTATTCTGTTGGTTATACTTGTATCTGTAGTTCCTGATCACTTACAGAGGTTTTCTATTTCCAGCATTCCCTCAGACTGTGGTTTTATTTTATTGTTTCTATATTAACTTTCAAAGATTTTCTTTGGTCAATAAATCAATTTCTCCTAGTGAAACTTCAATGCCTGGGATTCTCTCTTCCAACTCTTGTATTCTGTTGGTTATGCTTATATCTGTAGTTCCTGATCATTTACTCACCTTTTCTAATTCCAGCATTCTTTCAGACTGTGGGATTTTTTTTTTGTATTTTCTCAATTTCAGCTTTAAAATCATGTACCATTTGGATTGTTTCTTGCAATTTTTGGTTTCTCTTTTCTTCCATTTCTTTAAAGGATTTTATCATTTCCTCTGTTATGATATCTATCATCTTCATGAAGTTATTTTTAAGGTCATTCTCTTCTGTTTCATTTGTGTTGGGATGTTTGGGTCTTGCTGGTATAGGCTCTCATGGTGTCATATTGGTTTTTCTGTTGTTGAATGTATTCTTATATTGTTGTCTTCCTGTCCCTTCTTCCATTGGATACAGGTAGGGTCTCTTCCTTTCTGGTGGGTACAGGTCCAAGGTTCTCTTCTGGTGGGTACTAGCAGGTCCAATACTCTAATGGGTTTCCTGGTAGGTGCAGATTCTCCTCCGCCCTGAGTGGGGGCAGTAGTATAGTGGCACTCTCAATAGGCTCCTGTTTGCTTGGTCCTCAGGGGTGAGGCAAATTTGCTTGCAGTTCCCAGGCCAAGAGATCTGAGAAAGGACAAGAGGAAGGGAATCAGCCCGAGGTGGGGACCGCATTGTGATTTTTGTATATGGAGAATTTCTAGATATTTTAAAGTTCATATCAGCTCTATTATACCTGCAAAGTGTTCCTTCCCAGAAACATCAGCTTCTGCCCATTAAGTGTGCTTCTTAGTTATGTTTCTCATTTCATAATGTCCTTCCAGTCACTTGGTGCATGCTCAGGAAATTAATCAGTCTCACAATGAGACATTCTCCTCTATATGTTGGTAACATCATGTTCTGTTTTAACTGTCCAGATGCTTAGGTATTGCAATTTATTGCATATTATTAAAGATAGTATGTTATGGTAAGAAAATAGGTGGGATGAAGAGAAAGAAAATAGTTGTTTATTTTTTAATCCATCTTGCCTGTTTTGTCTTCATGTACCTACATGAAATTCATGGAATAGAAACATAAACACTGGATTATTAAGTAAAAGTTAGCCCACACCCAAGTATCAAGGACACTAACTCTTACATTATCAATTAAATAATACACTGTATGATTATTTTCATAGGTTTTAGGAAGTTTTCACTGCACTGGGTTTCTGTACCTCCCACCAATTTCTCTTAATTCTATCTCTCCCCAAATATTTTTTTAAATGTTGTTTGCCAAGAAAACCTCTCCCTGAATAACAACTTAAATTCTCTTCTCTCTAACTCTCTCTATATTCTCTCTCTACTTATGTCTTTCTCTTTCTCATTCTCTTCTCTCTCTTTGCTCACATTTTTGAGATCTGCAAGTAATATATGGGACCACCTGAAACTGAGAAGCTTCTGTAAGGTGAAGGACACAGTCAGCAAGACAAATGGCAGCCCCCAGAATGGGAAAAGATCTTTACCAACCCACATATGACAGAGGACTCATTTCCAAAATATATAATGACCTCAAGAAGCTAGCCACTAAAACAACAAACATTCGAATTAAAGAGTGGGGTACAGTACTAAATAGACAATTCTTAATAGAGGAATCTAAAATGGCTGAAAGACACTTAAGAAAATATACAGCATCTTTAACCATTAGGGAAATGCAACTCAGAACAACTGTGAGATACAATCTTACACAGGCCAGAATGGCTAAAATCAATAACACCAATGACAGTCTATGCTGGAGAGGATGTTGAGAAAAAAGAACAATCCTCCATGGTTGGTGGGAGTACAAACTTGTACGACCACTTTTGAAATCAGTATGGCAGTTTCTCAGAAAAATGGGAATCAGTCTACCTCAAGATCCAGCAATTCCTCTCTTGGGCATATACCTAAAGAATACCCATTCATACAACAAGGACATACATTCAACTATGTTCATAGCAGTGTTGTTTGTAATAGCCAGAACGTGGAAGCACCTTGATGCATCTGCTCATATTTGTAGACTATATATTCATCTAATTCATATATATGAATGTATATATTCAATATTTTTTTACATTTTATTTTCATGGTTCATTTATTTATTGTGGTATGTGTGTGCATGTGTGTGTGTATGTATGTATGTATTTATGTATGTACAGACTTCCACTGTACACATACAGATGTCAAAAAACAACTTTTGGAAACTGTTTCACACTTTCTACCATGTGGGTTAAAAGAACTGAAATGTGGAAGTGCAGAGTAGAAGCCTTCACGATATCTCAACTCTCATTTTGTACATCATTTCAGGATATATAGAAAGCTTCAGTCAGTGGCATTTGTCCCTGGAGACTGAAGCTTTAGTGACCTTGGTTTACATAAATGGTTAATTTTTCTGACAGAATTCTTTGGAGAAAAAGATGTGTAGATGTCTGTGTATTTTAGCACAACACTCCACAGGGGTGTTTATCTCAGTTGGAAGGTCTGTCAAATGAATTTTCCTTTTCATTACTTAAGTCTTTCATAGTGGGTTAATTTCTGAGTTATAACCAACATATCTTTTCTTTTAAGCCAATAAAACTATATCATTTATTTCTATTGGTATTTTTATTATCAAGCAAAATATTATCCAAAACATGAAGTCTCCTTTGTTGCTAGCAAAATTACATTTACTGACTAGAGTTTTGTAAACTTGGCACAAGTAGAATATCAATGAAGAAAATATCCTCACTATATCAGCCTGTGGGCAACATTGTAGAACACTGTGGATGCTGTTACCCAGATGCAGGTCATCAAAAGTTGTATAAGAAAGAAGGCTGAGCAAATCAGGAGGAGTAAACAAGTAACTATCCAACCTCCATAGACTATACATCAGTTCCTGATTCCACGTTGCACTCTCAATTTCGTATCCTGTTTTTCCTGGATAATGGACTGAAAGCTGTTTGATGAAATGTTTCTCTCTGAGTTGCCTGTAGTCATTGTTTTGTATAACAGTAATAGAAACACTAAGACAAGGCATGCATGTTTTTGTAATGTTTGGCCTGAATGGGATTTATGTACACTTCTGTGTGAGGGAGCAAGGCACTTGTCTATGTGAATAGTTCAGAAGAGAATGTTCTTTTCATATGACTTGGATTGAAGACATGTCATGGAACTCATGATGTATCATATGAGTACCAATCAATATCTGAAATCTTGTTTTCATGATCTAACAGCAAGAACTCTTAACCATTAAACCATCTCTGCAGCCGCCATTTGTGTGTTTTATACATCAAAAATTAGCAACCAAACAGGGCTGGTTATGTAAAGGGGCATGGATCTGAGATGAGTATAGGAAGAAATATAATCAAAATACAGCATACATAATGTCAACAGACTAAAAAATGTTTTAATTATATATATTTTTTTGGTCTTTTACTCTTAATTCCTTTTGAAACCTGGCAGAAAACATCCATCATAAACCTACCAAACCTAGTTCTTCCATAATGCTCAGCTTTAACCATGCTCTGTCATATTAATTATATGATTCTCTTTTAAACTGTTCAGTGTTGAGTATAAAACACAGGTAAATATTTGAAATAGACCAATCTGTATCACTGAGACACATTCCAGGCAAATACTGAAAATATAGAATCAAGATTTTATTTCAAAATCCAGCCAGTTTTCCACCATATCAAGCTAGATTTTGCATCTAGAAAGGGAGGTAAGGGGAACAGAGAAACTAAGTATTAGAGCAGGAAATTAATGTAGGTGGCATGCATGATATAGCAAATTTGGCCATTGACCATAACATTATTATTTAAAATATTTGGCTTTTTGTTGTTTTTATTTTTTTTTCGAGACAGGGTTTCTCTCTGTAGCTTTGGAGTCTATCCGGAACTCGCTCTGTAGACTAGGCTCGCATCGAACTCACAGAGATCCACCTGCCTCTGCCCCCAGAGTGCTGGGATTAAAGGCATGTGCCACCAACTCCCGGCAAATATTTGGCCTTTGATAATATTGCAAGAGTTTCTCTGCTCTGCTTCCATAGCAACTTACTGTTCATGTACTTGACAATTTCAGGTATACTTTCATGTCACTACACAGTCTTCAGAGATCATTTTCATCCCCTTGCTGTGCCTTGTACCTGTCTACTTCAACATTGAATAATGAATGATGCTGCAGCTGATGCTTTGGAACCTATTCAGTATCATTCTGCGCTCATACAGTGGTTTATATGAGTGATTCTTGGAGATCGGGTGTAGATGAAGCAATTGCAATCTAATATTTTAGTTATTCTTTTTATATGAGGAAATTGTCTACAGTAGACAATTAAATTTCTGATCTTCCAGTTTGTCATTTACTGAAGATGTACCAATGCTGTTCAAGGTCATTCTATACATTTGTATATTTGACTCTTTTATCACTGATTTCCTAAGACAGGCGATAAAGTAGAAAATATTACTTTCCATTTTCCTTTTCTTGCCACAGATTGGTATATTTTTTATCCTTGTTTTTTTCACCATCTCTGAATTTTTACTGGATTTGTTTATTCACTGGGTTGTATGTGAGCATCTTAATCCTTACTATTGTATGAGGGCATTTTCACAAATTCAAAATTGGGACATTAATTTAATAAGCTAATGAAAGGCTCATTGCCCTTGAAGTTCTCTTCTTAGATACTCAATATTACAACTAACACAGAACACAAATGCTTCAATGGAATGAACATTCCAGATTTCTTCTTCTTCCTGTGGTATGCATGCATAGTTAGAGGTATTTCAGCAGCATAAGATCATACCATCAAGCAAAAAATGCTGAGTCTCTAGGATCTATCACATTCTAATAATTTGTAGCCAAGAAAGGTACCAAAAAGGCACAGAATTATATTTATTTATTGTATTTTCAAACAATTATTTTTAAATTAAAGTATAATTACTTCATTTTCCTTTTCTCTTTCCTCCCTCCAACCTTTCCAATGCATCACTCCTTGCTCTCTCTTGTGACCTTTATTCTTCATTAATAGAAGACCATGGCACACAGAAGACAGTGTATATGTGTGGTGGGATGTTTGCACATACCTTATTTTTCTATTTCAACTTATGACTCACTTTACAAACTTCAAAATATATTTTATAGTATAAATTTGAAGTGAATAACATAGCTATCCAGTAATAAATTTACTACCGAATACAGTTTTAAGTTTTTTTAACATACATATACTAAATAACTGCACTTACAATAAATATGGAAGAATAAAATGGACCTGTCTACTTTTCCATTAAATTTAACCTAAAATTTGTAATTGCATTTGTTTCTTTATTTTCTTTATATTAATGTATCCTTTTAAAATTCCAGTAGTAAACCAGGATTTTTATCTACATCAATGTGTATTTGTGGAAACTAATTCATAGTATTAAAAATTAATTTGTGATTAGAAAATCATTGTGTTTGAGACAATATGCAAAGTCCCCATTAAACCTCATCTTCTTATCCCTTAGTTAACCAAATAATGAACTTCTAAGAATTACTAAAATTTTACCTAAGAAAACAGGTACATGATTGCAACATGTGTTTGTGGAGCTTTATCGTGTCTATTTATTTGTGTGCTTAATACATACTTGTTTCATTGTTATTCAAGAAAGAAGACTTTTGTCTAGTGAGGGAAATGACCTAAATAAATGCTGGAAATATTTTTTTCCTGAAATCTTTCCTTGTTATTTGAATTATATAGTAAATCATAAAGTACTTAGCAATGGCATAGATATTCATAAATTTTCTCTTTTTTTAGTTTTATAGTAATTTTTATTTAACTTTTTACACATGTTTCTCCCAGTTCCCTCTCCCTCTCCTTTTCTCCTGGCCCCCCAGTTCCCCAACCCCCTATGCCACTCCATCCCCCCTCTGCTCCCCAGGGAGGGTAAGGCATTCCATGAGGGATTTTTAGAATCTGTTACATCATCCAGGAAGGGGCCTATCTAGGTCCTCCCCCATGTGTCCAGGGTGAGAGATCTACACTCCATGTGGAATGGGCTCACAGAGTCTATTTGTATGCCAAGTTTAAATACTGATCTACTTCCAAGGTCCCATAGATTGACAAGGCCTCCTTTCTGATTCAATTTGGGGGGTATCTGGATCAGTCCCATGTTGGCCTCTCAGTTATCAGTCTGGGGCCCATTGTGTTCCTCCTTGTTTAGGTCAGCTGCCTCTGTGGGTTTTGCCAGTCTGGTCTTGATTCCTTCTCTCATCAATCCTCTTTGCAACTGGGTTCCAGGGTTCATAAATTTTCTTTTTATAAATAATTTTCTGTCTGAAACAATAAGTAGTTAGATTTAATTAACTTTTAAGTAGTTTAACTTCAGAAAATATGGCATTTATTTGTGAAGTTCTTTCTTATCTGAGGGTAGCATTTGCTTTCTTGTGATTTTAGTCATGGGACTGTCTATATTTGGAGCCCCATAAGGAACACATAAGAGTACAATTCCAGTAAATATTAGGGAAGCTAACTATTCTGTCAATGACTTCATTTCCCAGTAGCTTTCTCTGATGATGAAATTTGAGAGCCTAATGCAGACTTCTTGGTGGCTTATCATTCTATTTCTATCATTGAACTTTTCAGGAGATTAAGTCAATTTCATCAAGCTAAAAAGGGAAATTTTACTATTAAACACACAATAAAAAAGAGAACCCTGAAGGTGCCAAATTCAAATAGCAAAATATGTTGAATTTATATAGTGTTATTCTATACTTTGCAATTATTTTGTGCAAGATAGATGTTTGAACTAATGAAAAAGTGAGGCCTTCTTGGCAATTACTTCTAGAAATGAGTTGAGTCATTCATATAGACTCTATTTGCTGAGGCTGTGTATAAAGATACAGTAAAACTGAATACACAGGTATCTCTTTAAGATGTCAATTTCATTTCTTTTGGATATTATCCTCAGCAATGGGTTGGATGTGTATTTTATATAGGGTCTAGTGTTAGTGTTTGATAATCTTCAATACTGTATTGTATAATGACTGTACAAATGTGATGCATACCAACAGTATTGAAGTAATCCCTATTTCAATACCACTTGACTACTTGTTATTATTCTAAGCATATAATCATGCATTTTTTGTAAAGAATAATTATTAACAATAGAATTTTATAATGATATTTAAAAATATTCTGGAAGAAAAAACATGGTATCTATAAAATGAAAAATGAATATCAAAGGTGATAGAAATGTAGGGTCTTTATTGTTTCTCCATTTATCAATGTATATATTTTCCTGGATAACAAGAAAAAAATAAAGCAATATCTATTTATTTTTCCTACATCAGCAAGTAGGTTCACTGGTTTTACTTAAATGAAAACCTTGCATCAGATTGTAATGACAAAATGTCAATTTCTCTGAACATAAGTCAGTTGATGGATAAAATCAGTATAAGCTACAAAAATCCATTCAAAGGCAGAACGTACTTGGAAACTGAGAATGATAGGCACATCTTAAATAGTACTTGTACAGATAACCACTTACTATGTGTTACATTAAAACTAAATTATCTATTCACAAAACCAATCAGGTTTATATTCTCAGAAATAATACCACAAATTACCTTAGTTTGCCATTGTTGACATTGTGATGAGCCCTTCCCTAGGGCAACAGAAATGACTTGAGCATGTGCAAATGTAGAGTAATCATTTAGTAAATATATTACATTGCTTTAAAATTTACCATTATAAATTTGTAATCTCAATATAGAGGTGACATCAATATTCAAAATTATACTATTTTTAATGCTATTTTTACTTGTTAAGTATTGTTTTATGTGTTGAAATTAAAATAAAATTATACAATTTCTCACTTCCCTTATTCACCACTAGCCACACCCATGTACTCCCTACCAGTTTCTGTCTCAAATATGTGACCTCTTTTACATTAATTTTTGTTACACACATACACACACACACACACACACACATATATATATATATATGAGACATCTCATGAAAATTAAATCATTTTATCTTAAGGGGAAGATAAAATCTGACCTCTTTTACATTAATTTTTTGTTACACACGTATACACACACACATATGAGACATCTCATGAAAATTAAATCATTTTATCTTAAGGGGAAGAAGATGATACTTTCACTATTTATGTTTATCAACAAAAATTCAGTTCAAAACTGTCTCACCAGTTCTTTAGTAGCAGTTTAAAAATTATTCTTCCATTTTGCTTGCCTAATCACAAAAATGACAAAAAAGCCCTATCAAACATATCCTTAGTATCTCACAGGATAACCAAAATCACATCTTGATTAATTAAACTGTTTAAAGGGAGTTTGGAAAACTTACTATGCTAATATAAAGACCTGAGTTTGATCACCTAAAACCAATATAAAAATTTTGGCACTGTGTCATTCCTGTACTCACAATCTTGGGAGGATGAGGCAGGAGGATTACTCTGGGTTGTTTTCTACTAATGCAGTCAAATGGGTTAACCTCCAGATTTATGGTTTTAAAAACTTAGGTAGAAAGCAATTGATTACAACCAACATATCTTGGCCTCAAGTGCACCCACAGGCTTGTGTCTAAACACCCAAACAATTACTTGCCCACATTCATATTAAAAGACTTAGTATACATTGAAACATATTTGTATATCCTCAGCAATTTCTGTTTTTGTATATCAGTCAAGTGCTCAAAAACTATTGCATTTTGTGTTATATTATGTCTTATAAAATTATTAAATTAAATAATTTTCTTTTTTCTCTACTTAAATCTATAAGCGTCAAATATCTATAACACATATATGAAGAAAAAATGAAAGCTTTGACTGCCTCTATCACAGTTAAGAATTGAACTCTCAGTGCAGAAATATTTGAAAAACATATTACATTTCAATTAGCTGGAAAAGTAATAACATATTCCATAATAATGAATTAGAGAAATATATTTTTTGCCTTGTGTATATGAAAATATAATTTATCAGCTAAAGATTTAACTAATCAATATACAACTACTCTTTTTCTCTATTAAATGTTTATATGGTGCTTGAAATATGACCTTTCTCACAGCAAATTACATAATGCATATATCTGTAATTACTTTCCTATAGTAACTGAGCCTCAACACAGACCACTACTGCAATATGACCATGAACGTAGACATGGCCTGGGCAGAAGTCCAGGCAGGGATGTCATCCTGGCTGAGGGTGGCAAGCAGGCTGCCAGCATCAGCCCACTCCTCACCTCCCTGTCTTCTTAATATCTGCCTCTCACCATAGCACATGAACCATTCCACCTCTCTTTCTCTCCCATTTCTTTTCCATATTGTTGCTTATCATAATGGAACCCACCCCAGGTTGCCATCTTTCACCTGCCCGAACTACATGCCATCCAGGGACTGTGCTAATTTCCATGGCTCCTGGTACTATCGAAGGCCATGCTGGTGCCAATTGTCTGGTCTACCACTTGGGGTCATAGTGGTCTTCAATGCTCACACTGAAATGGGGTCATGAAGATTTTAGTAGTCTGCATGGGACCATGGTGTGATATCTGGACACAGACTGTTGCTAAGGACAATGTCTGGGTGGACAGTCTTACCACAACCTGAGTCTGTGTTGGTGTCTCCGGCCCATGGTACCACCAAATGCCACAAGGCTGACCAGTGTCTGTTCCACAACATAAATCCTTGTTTGTAACTGAGAACTGTGCCACTAACTGGGTCATAATGACCTTACTGCTACACAGGACCATGGTATCATCTAAGCAGGCTGTGCCTAGGGTCATTTCTGGGTCTGTGCCTAGCAACAGGCAGGGTCTGAGTTGATGTCCATGGCTCCTGTTACCACTGAGGGCTGTGCAGGGGTCCAGGGTCAGATCAACCACCTGAGACGACGTTGGTGTACAAGATCCATTCTATCACTGGGGTATTCTGATCTGAATGCCCTGTGCTTCTACCAGTGCTATGGTGACATCTGGGCCCAAGCTGCTGCCAAGGGTTATATCTCTGCCCACATTCATGGGACAGCTGGGGTCTGTGTGATGTCCATGGCCTGTGTTACTACAATGGGGTCCTAGGAACCATGTCTGTTGAAACTGTCACTGGCTCTGGGATAGCTGGTTCTATACCTTGCTGGATGCTGAAGCAGGAGAACTTGTCCCTCCCTCCATGGAGAGATAGCCCCACCCCTCACCATAGGCATGGGGTAACTGGCCCAGATGGTGTAGGACTTGGAGAGGTGACTCTGCCCCTTGCCTGAGGGGGGAGGTCCAAGTATCTTAGACTGACCAGCTCAGCTATCACCTAGAACTATGTGCTGGGACTTGGGTTGGTCAATCCTAGCACCTACCCTTCTAGGACCTGCTGGAGTGTTTGAAGTGACTTGTTCTGCCAAACTGTCACTAAAGGATGTCCATGACTCAGGGCAACAGAGGGATATCATAAAGCAGTCCTGATGAGTGAACACTCCTAAAGAAAGCCTGAGGAGACTGGTTTCAAATCCCAAGTAGAATTTAGCTGTTGACAGTAGATCCTCCCTTAAGGGAAGTTCCAGGGAAAGAAGAAATAGATTGCTTGCCAACCCTTAGGGAAGGGACAAGTAACCTGAAGGCACAGAGCACAGAGAATGCAGAGATGCCACAGCAAAGGAGAATTAGGAGCAAGGAACTAATGGGTGCTTTGTTATGTGTTTGTTTCCAACAAGGGTGGGAAAATGTTATAAAATTCTACAATAATTCAAGAGCATATAGCCTTGACCTAAAGAAAACTATGTTCACAAACTATGCGAATTAGATAAATAAGAACACTTGTTAACAGAGGCAAATGGAACCCCAAATACTTTTTATTGAAAAACACTAATATATAGGAGTAGGATGTAAATTTTATATTAGTTATATTGGGGGGTGGAGAATAAGACAGTTGCAAATAGCTAATGAATTATATACAAACACAAATTTCACAATACTTTGATGTCAAATTAGAGATAAAATGTCTTATTGTTTGTGACGGAATAAAATGTTTTTTTTTACTTCCCTACTAATACAACCATGGATGTTAAAATTCATTTTATATTACAAAAATTGCAATCATTAGATTTAAGAGAAAACTTCTGAAAAAAGTAGCAAGGGTCTTTCCTTGATCACTGAGGATCAAATGCAAACACAGAAATACAAAGGTGTTTAATTGAATGGTACAGGCAATATCTATATGAATGGGATAGGCATGTTGTTTTTTATGTTGTAACTTCCTTCCCACATGGGTTGAAAGCAAAAGGACATTTATCCACAACTGGCAACCCTGTCCCAAAAACATGTTCTGTCAGATTGATTGTTGATGTTTTTGTTTGTATAATCTGTTGCCTAAGATTTAAACCAAATGGGATAAAAATAATGTAAATCACGTGTGAATAATCATAATGAACATAATTTGGTAAGTGCTGTTGTGAATATGGTGGTGTATTGACAAGTCAGTGATTAAGTACACATGGGAAAAACTACTGAGAATGGTGGTATTTTGATGCCACTTCCTCTCTTGATCCATATATAATGATTATAGAAGCCTCTGTGAAGAAGAACAGAGTGAAAAGAGGACAGGAAGTCCATCTCAGACACAGCTTCACACCCTCCTACCAACCACCAGCTCAAACAAAGCCCACAGAAGAACTTTATTTGTGGCACACACTGAGATAAATGACTTGTTTTGCATTTTTGTAGGTATTTGGTGAATAATCACAATAATAACTTCTTGAAGTTCTGTATCCTTTTATGATTTCCCAGAGGGTGGAGTTCTGTCTTCTGTTTTAGAGTATCATTATTTTGAGTCAACCTACTGCCAGTAATCTTCAAGCTTAACTCCAGGGCAATTAGTTTAAATGGACTCTAATTTCCAGATATATGTTCCCTTCTGGTGAAAAAACAGTATTATTTTTCAAAATTACCAATTTAACAAGCAGTTATTGCCTGACTGTTTTAGACTTTGTAGAAAACAAATTATTTTTATACATCTTCTGACAGATAAGATACTTCTGTGAATGCTGGTACCGTGCAACTTTTATTAACTTTTCTTTGGAAGTCATACCATTTTACAAACACAGATTTCAGAAATTGTGCAAAAAATAGTCTTCAGAATGAATTTACATATTTTTAAAAATATGAAAATATTTTAAAATGCCAGTTTGGGGAAATTACTTGATATTAGTAGAATGTGTTTTTAATTCCATTGTTACCAAAGACTTGACATCATTAGGGAATTCAGTGTAGAACCCTTATTATATCATAAACTGTATTATTCATTGCTACTATAGGGAAGACATTCACTATGCATAGACAGATATAATAAACTATTTTAGGAAATAAAAATTGTTTCTTTGAAATGTATTTCTGGTTTTCTTTCTAATTTATAAATTCTATGTCAAATTGCTCTCATTTTTAGATTTACTTTTGTTCCTCAAATCAACAAGTTTCGCAAGCAGAAGATTATTGGTAAAGAAAAGCTCTTGAATTCCTTTATAATTGAATATCATAACTCATAATAAGTAAATTTAACTTGCCAGGAGAATTCATTTCAAAGAATTATGAATGGTTCTCTACTTTCTTTTCCATTCTTATGTTTACTCTTATAAAATCAGTAGGAACTCATTAACATTTTATGGTTATTATGCCATAAAATTGTAGATTCACTATTATTTTTTAGGGAAAGCTGTTATTGATAAATGGCCAAAAGTAGAGCTTGTTTTTCATTTATTTTTTGAAAGATATTTTTCTTTATATGACAAACTAACTACTTGAAGACTAGCAGCTGAAATTTGTTTTATAATATGACTCCTATAAATGCCAAAAGCAGATGTGTAATGTATTCATGTATGTATATTTATATGATAAATATATATAACAAATTTGTGAGAATGGAATGTCATCATTTTTATATATTTTCTGTTTAATTAATGTGTATGTGTATGTGTATGTGTGTGTTATATACTACAAGAAAGTTTGTTTATGTGTTCATATATAGATCTAGTAGTATGCTAGCTTGGGTGTTTTCCCTGCTCACTTTATCATATATTGTTGATAAAGGGTTATACATTGAACTAGATCTTGTTCAGGCTGATGGCTAGGCCAGAAATCCCGTGTTGTCTGCTCTCAGAAAATATTGTAGATTTATTGCACAAATTTATTATATTTTCATTTTTTACTTAAGATTTTTGTGTTTTATTTTTCTATATGTATGTGTGTCTGTGAGTGTATGCCACATGTGTGTGGTTTCCCACAGTTTTGAAGAGGTTGTTGAATTCCCTGGAACTAGAAAGGTTGTAACCGACCAGTTGAGGATCATGGAAATAGAATTCCAGTCCCTTGGAAAAGTAGCAAATGCACTTAATCAGTGATAATTACTTCAGCACCTTGCACTTATGTTTAAGCACAAATACTTGTATCCTGAACAGAAATAAACCATCACTGAGCAGGACATTAATTAGGTTAAAGCTAGGAAGAATTTTGGAAGGCTGAGAATGCAGACGGTAAAAGTGATTTATGATCTGAAGTGCAAAAGACAGCACAAACAGGTCCAGTGGAAAATTGAATGAAACTTGAAACCCTTTACCAGATGGGACTCTCTGCAGGGATTAAAAACTCCACACTAATCTAAAAAGAAATTTGAGAATAATAGAGGCTTTAAATTCACTAATAATCAATGCCTCTCAGGTTTGTCAGTATAATTCAATATAGAATGCTTAGCAGTAGCTATTTTTACCATTATGTTTGGAAATTAGACTGCATCCACCAGCTCTAGAAATAACATATATAACCTGTTTTGGAATTACTAAAATTTGTGTGTAGTTGTTGACAAACTATATTACTGCTCTCTGTTTTCTGTCATTTATGATCAATAGCTGAGTTTGTCTGAGTTTGTCTGCCAAATTCTGACCACTATTATGAAATGAAATATGCCCATAGACTTGCAAGTATAATCATTCTCATGGTTCATTCACATATGATAGGTAAATGATAATCCACTATTTAAAGTGATGCTGGACATTTTTTAAAATATACATAGTTATATCAAACATTAGAAGACAGAATAATTTAAAAATTAAATGCAAACCATAAATAAAACTAGAAAGACCAAGACATTGTTAAAAAAGAATTAGCAATTCATGAAAATATATTTCATATTGCTATAATTAATGAAACAGCAAAATTAAGGTCATGTATCTAGCAAAATGGCTTTATAATTATTGAAGGAAATAAAGGGAAAGAACAGAAAATGGACACTAAAAGATAAATATTGAGAAAAATTATAGAATGTTGAGTATTAGGGTCAAAAATAAAGGATGAAAAATTCAAGTGATAATAGATTTCCATAAAACTTTGTCATAAATCTTTACTTTTGGTTAATCCTCTTTCTGCCTCTTCTACCAGCTTCATCTTCTATCCACATTTAAACATTTCTACTTCTAGAATTACTTCTAAACTTTCAAATTATATGTTTTATTATCCATCCAAACAGGTTGGATTGTTTTATTGTTGAAATAATATTTGTTGCTATTCTTTCTTCACTTTTCATGTTTCTTGTCCTCTCTTCTTTACAGACACTCATGGCAATTTAAACATTAGAAATAAATATTTGAATATAGAATCTGCATATTGCTTTTTGTACCTCTATTAAATATAATACCTGAATATAAGTAGATCAGTAAGACAGAGAAACAAATAGAAGAATTTCAGTAAAGAAAAAAAAAGAAAATTATTCTATATGTTAATGAAGGTTCTATGAATATTAGACCTGAAATGTCATTCTCTCTCTCTCTCTCTCTCTCTCTCTCTCTCTCTCTCTCTCTCTCTCTCTCTCTTAGAAATGATAATTTCAGCAAAATTGCAGAATAAAATTCTTCCTACCAAATAAATGAACCTTTCTATACATCAATGAAAAAAATTCTGAAAAGAAATCAGGGGAAAATACCATTAATAATAGCTTAAAAATTCACTTTAGAATAAACATTACCAATGAAATAAAACACTATTAAGGTATAATCTTTAAAACTTTAAAAATAGAAATTGTGAGATCGAAGAAGATGGAAAGATG
This sequence comes from Mesocricetus auratus, assembly GCF_017639785.1. NCBI lineage: Eukaryota > Metazoa > Chordata > Mammalia > Rodentia > Cricetidae > Mesocricetus > Mesocricetus auratus. The sequence goes on from NW_024429190.1 coordinate 62,326,001, forward strand.
ATATTGCACATGGGTTGGAATTATTACTATTGTGAAATTGAATGCCCTACCAAAAATAACCTACAGATTCAATGAAATTCCAATCAAAACTCTCAAGCCACCCAAGGAAGGAATAAATAAACCAAATATAAAATTTATATAAGCATAAACGACCCTACATGACCAAAGCAACATTGAGCAAAATAATAAACTTGGAGGCTTTACTATTCCTGATTACATATTATATTACAGACATAACTGCAAAAATAACTAGATATTAACAAATATATCAATTAAATAGAACTGAAGACCTAGACATATGTTCACTCAACTACAGATACATTAATACTTTGCCAAAATTGCACACTGAAGAATAATGAGCATGTGCCAAGTGTGTTGCTGGAGAAAATGGATGTGTACATGTAAAAAATGAAACTACATGGGTATTTATTACCATGTATAACAGTCAGCTCCAAAACTAAATAATCTGACTCTGTTACAATAAAATGTGTAAAGTACACCTAAAGATATAGCTAAATGTAAGGATGCTTTTAATCCCAGTAGCTCAGGAAATGGCACTAACAATTTACCAATTAGACTGTTTAAATTTAAAAAAAATATTTTTCAAAAATGGAAAGTTTGTCGTTTTGGCAGGTTATGGAATTAAACAGAGTTCTCAAGAGAAGAAATGCAAATGTCTAAGATGTATTTTATAAAGAGATCAACAATCTTAGCTTCCAGGGACATACAAATGAAATTTATTTTGAGATTCCATCTCATCCAAGAAAACAATGGGAAACAATTGCTGCTGATCATGTGGAGAAAGAGGAAAATGTATTCATTGGCATATAAACTGGGACGTCATTATGGAGATCAGCATGAAGTTTCCTCCAATTTAATAATAAAACTACAGTGTGTTCCAGCTATGTAGTTCTTGGGCATATTCCCAATAACCTCCTTATTCTATGACAGAGATTGTTGGGACAGCCAGATCATAAATGACATAAGATATTACTGTTATGAAGGTTTGCCTTTAGTTTAGGCTTATCCCCAACTCTCTCTTTTAACTGTTTCCTTTAACCTATGTTCTGCTATTTTGCTTGGTTATCTCTGCTTTGTACCATAGATCTGACTTCTTCAGAGTCTCACTGGTGCCCGATCTGACACAATTGTCATGTCTATATTCCTCTTTCTGTTTCTCTTTCTCCCCAGAAATCCCAGATATCTCTACTGCCTAGTGATTGACTATTCATCTCTTTATTAGACCAATCATAGTTACACTTCTTCACACTGTATGAAAAAATATTATGCAACATTTCCCCCTATGTCTAAATAAAAAGGAAATGGTTTATCTCTAACATAATAAAACTATATATAAGAACAATTATCAGGTAAAAATTACATTCAAAATGTCAAGTCCATTTGAACAGGCAATTTCAGGGAAACTTCCCTATTATTTATCCTATTTGATGAGTACAAAATTTTGCACTGAAACTACTTTCTATAATAACTTGTGGTAGCCATCTAAATGCATACTTGTAAACCTCAAAACATCTTAGATAATCAACTTAAGCCTTTTATGTTGCTCTCCTTTATTAACATTATATCTCTTATAAAAGCTTATTTTCTGAATTTGGTAACAATGAAAATGGTACAGATATAACTGTCGGTTCTTTACCCCCACTAGAGATCTGAGAAGGATATCATATTATCCAAGTATGCAGGCATTGCAGAACAAGAAACTTCCAAACTATAGAAATGAGAGAAACAGGTGGCTTCCTGGACAGTCCCCCCATTTCCTCTCTAATGTTGAAGCATCTATCTTTGTAACACAGGACTCAAATTTCTGGCAGACTTTTGTGTAGCAGGAAGTTTCAAGGTCTGTCCTGCCTTGTTTGGAAAAGTTTGGTAGTGCCTTCTTTTATGTCCTGCATGTCAAATTTGAACAACATGCCATAAGAAGTCAAGACAAGGGCACTTGATTTTCTCAGTGCTAATTTTGTCACAAAAAGCAAGCTCCTTCTGGAAATTCTTTGATGCCAATCATTCTTTTATGAAGTAAATTGTTGCTGCCAGGAGCAGACATGTTTCACTGTCATAAAAAGCCTTGGGTCATTAAAATATCTTAAATGCCTTATTCTGTAGACCTCTTAAGTGTTTGAAGACTACCTTGAAAGCATAGCTAATATGATACAAGTTTGCTTTATATAGATAACTACTAATCTGCATTCCTTAATTATCCTAAATAGTTTATAATAAGAGCTTTCAAGGACTAGAAATGTATATTACATTGTTAAATGAGATACATAGGTACAATACCTTGAACAAGAGCATAAACAAGTATACAGAATAACATAAGTAATCTTGAATTTGTATCAATATATAAAAATTCATACCAATGTAGAATGTTTAAGACTAGTAGTTGTTTTATATTAAAAGTAAATCTATGTCTAAAATCCATATATGTGTGAGTAAATACCATGCTTGTCTTTTTGTGACTGTGTTACCTCACTCAGGATGGTTTCTTCCAGTGCCATCCATTTGCCTGTAAATTTCAAGATTCCACTTTTTTCTGCTGAGTAGTACTCCATTGTTTAAATGTGCCACATTTTCTCTATCAAATCTTCAGTTGAAGGGCATCTAGGTTCTTTCCAGGTTCTGGCAATTACAAATAATGCTGTTATGAACATAGTTGAGCAAATGTCCTTATTGTATGAAGGTACATCTTTTGGGTATATGCCTGAGAGTGGAATTGCTGCGTCTTGTGGTAGACTGATTTCCATTTTTCTGAGGAATCTCCATATTTATCTCCAAAGTGTCTGCACTAGTTGGCATTCCCTCCAGCAGTGGAGGAGTGTACCCCTTTCTCCAAATCCTCTCCAGCATAAACTGTCATTAGTGTTTTTGATTTTAGCCATTCTGACAGGAGTGACATGGTATCTCAGAGTTGTTTTGATTTGCATTTCCCTAATAGCTAAAGATGTTGAGCATTTTCTCAAGTGTCTCTTAGCCATTTTGGACTCCTCTATTGAGAATTCTCTATTTAGTTCTGTACCCCATTTTGTAATTGGATCCTTTGGTGTTCTGGAGTCTTGCTTCTTGAGTTCTTTCTAAATTTTGGAGATCAGCCCTCTGTCAGATGTGGGGTTTGTGAATATCTTTTCCCATTCTGTGGACTGTCATTTTGTCTTGCTGACTATGTACTTTGCCCTGCAGAAGCTCCTTAGTCTCAAGAGGTCCCATTTATTATTGTTGAGCTCAGTGTCTATGCTACTGGTGTTATGTTCAGTAAGCAGTCTCCTGTACCAGTTTGTTCAAGGGTACTTCCCACTTTCTCCTCTAAGTGATTCAGTGTGTCTGGATTAATGTTGAGGTGTTTGATCCACATTAAATTTTGTGCATGATGACAGATATGGATCTATCTGTTGTCCTTTATATGACAGCATCCAGTTACTCCGGCACCATTTGTTGAAGATAATTTCATTTCTTCCAGCATGGTACTGATCAATACCCCCCTGAATTTGGGTGTCAGTGAGGAGGCCTAGGGAATCTATTGAGCCTTGGGCAGCAGATCAGTACCCATCCCAAGTATACACACGGACTTTGGACTCCCATAGAACAATGTGAGGTCCACTCTCACCCTGAACTCTTGGGGAAGGGTGTAGGCCCTGCCCTATATGAAATGACAGACTATGGACAACCCCATGGAGGGCCTTACCCTCCCTGGGGGAATGAGGGGATAAGGGGGGGGTTGGGGGGAGGGCATGGGAGGAGGGGAGGGAATGGGAGAGGGACCTGGAACTGACTTGTGAAGCAACCTCGTTTCTTATCTAAATTTAAACTGGAAAAAAATTTTTCTTCATTGCCAGCCCACAACCCCACCACCAGAGAGTCTGGGGTGCAGGGAGGACCCCTAATAGAGATATGAATGGGAACCCAGAAAAGGGTTAGGGGATGTGATCTCCTAATTGGATTGGGGGCACAAAGGGGAGGGAAGAAGGATATGGGAGAAAGAGAGAGAGAAAAGAGGAGGGGAGAGGAGGACGTGGGAGAACAGGAAGGTTGAGCCACGTTAAGAATAGATGAGAAAAGAATGGGAGATACCAGAAAAGAGGGAGCCAGTATAAGTTGGAGGAGAGATCTGGCACTAGTGTGATCTTCAAAAATCTACAAGAATGACACCAACTGGCATTAAGGCTACCTTAAATGCCCTCCAATTATAATGAGAATGATGACTACATTATATGCCATCCTGGAACTCTCACACAATGGCTGAGGGAGGCAGAGGCAGACACCCACAGCTGTGAATCAAATTGAAATCCTGGAACCCAGTTGCAAAGATGAGCGATGACCAAAGGAATCAAGATTGGGCTGGCAAACCCACAAAGGCAGCTGACCTAATCAAGAGAGAACACATGGACCCAAGTCTGATGACTGAGGGGCCAGCGTGGGACTGATCCAGATACCCTCCCACCAAACCTGGGGGACAGAGAGAAGGCCTTGGCAATCTGCGCGACCGGACCTGGGAGAGTGGAGCAGTATTTATTCCTGGCATACAGAAGGACTCTGGGAACCCATACCATGTGGAGGGATGCTCTCTCAGCCTGAACACATCATAAAGAACCTGGGACCTTCCCGTGATGATGGGACAGACCCTGAAAATCCCTCATGGAGGCCCTTGCCCTCCCTGGGGAGTGGAGGCAGGGTGGATTGGGGGTGATGGGTTAGGAGGATTGAGGGGGGTGGAGGGCAGGAAGAGGGAACTGAAAGTGACATGTGTAAAAAGTTAAAAAATATTTGAAAAGAAAAGGGGAAGATCTTTGACCCCAGACTGATGGCTGAGAGGGCAGCATGGGACTAATCCAGACCCCCTGAATGTGAGGAGACCCAGGCAATCTATGGGGCTTTGGGTAGTAGATCAGCATATCCCTGGCACACAAATGAACTTTGGGTACCCATCCCACAAAGTGGGTGTCTCTCTCAATCTATACACTTAGAGGAGGGCCTGGGCTCTACCAGGAATTAAATGACAGTTTCTAGAGATCCCTCATGGAGGGCTTTACCCTTCCTGGGGAATGAAGTGTGGAATGGATGAGGGGCTAAGGGGACTGGTGAGTGGGAGTGGGCATGGAGGGGAGAGAGAGTGAACTGGGACTGACATGGGAAGCATGCTTGTTTCTAATTTAAATATATAATAAAAAGTGTTAATAAAAAGTAAATCCAATATACTACCATGTTTCCTATCATTCCTATATACTTTTTTTTTCATAATGAGATCCATGAATCTAATGTTCTTTGTCAAGCTTTTTATTTTTTCTGACTGTGGCCAACAAGAACTTGCAATCAACCCCCCTAAATAATTATAAATATTCATAAAGCTACTAATGACTAAACATGACTCACCTCCCCTTTTGGGAATATGGGATGCTTGCTGTTGTCTGTGGATGACAACATCCTTATGGCACTCCGAGAAAATTAGAAATATGGTCAAGTGCTGGGAGAGCTAAGTGTATTTTTGTGTTTAGTCTATGTGTGAAGGGAAAATACAAAGCCTATCTGAAGTCCTGGCTGGAGAAGTTTCTGAGGCTGGACCATATCAAATAGCATCTTTGAATTTGTTTTGGGTGGAGATTTTTTTGAAGAAACTGCAACGGATGTATTCTAAGAGAATGGATCACCTGGGCTTTGTCTTGTCTTTATTGGTGTCTGGTACTGTTTTTTTTTTGAAAACACACAAAGTTTTAAAAATAACTTATATATCTGTATTGACACAAGTACCGAATATGTGGTAGGCAAGAGTCAGCTAAAGATGATTTTTTGTTTTATGTTTGAGAATGTTAACGGCATCTGTCAACTTTATAAGTCTGCTTGGATGGAATAAACAAATTCTTATATAAATCTTCATTGATGTTATAAGAAAGAATGCCATGTAATAATAAGTCATGAGACCTCTGTAGCCAACAAAATTTATCATGTCTCATACATTCTCAAAGATATTCCCAAGCAATGGTATCAGCATGTATGTCTCCTGTCCCACAGTCTTTTCTGGCTATTTTGGTTTTTTTATTCATATAAAGTTGAGTATTGTTCTTTTTTCATGGTCTTTGAAGATTTGTGTTGAGATTTAGATGGGGATTGCACTGAATCTCTACATTGCTTTTGGTAAGAACACTATTTTTGCCGGGCGGTGGTGGCACATGCCTTTAATCCCAGCACTCGGGAGGCAGAGGCAGGTGGATCTCTGTGAGTTCGAGGCTGGGCTGGACAGACAGCTTCCAAAACAATACAGAGAAACCCTGTCTCGTAAAAAAAAGAACACTGTTTTTGCAATGTTGATCCTTGATATCCAAGAATATGGGAAATCTTTCCATTTTAATATCTTCTTTAATTTGTTTCTTCAAAGAATTAAAGTTATTGTCATACAGGATATTCACCTGTTTGATTAGAGTTACCTGAAGATATTTTATGTTATTTGTGCCTATTGTAAAGGGTGATGTTTGTCTGATTTCTTTCTCAACCCATTTATTAATCCAGTTACACTGAACTTGATAGGAGAGAAAGTAGGAAGTAGCCTTCAACACATTGGGGCAGGAGACTGCTTCCTAAATTGATTAATAAATAGAATCTCGTGCAACTGAGAAGCTTCAATAAGGCAAACAATATGGTCAACAAAGCATATGGCAATCTACAGAATGGGAAAAGGTCTTCACAAATCCAATATCTGGCAGAGGGATGATCTCCAAAATATATAAAGAACTCAAGAAACTAGATGTCAAAATACCAAATAATCCAATTAAAAAAGTGGTACAGATCTAAACTGAGATTTCTCAACAGAAGAAACTCGAATAGCTGAAAGATATTTAAGGAATTGGTCAGTATCCTTGGCCATTGAGAAAATTAAAATTAAAAAAAACTCTGAGATACCATCTTACACCTGTCAGAATGGCTAAGATCTAAGACACTTATGCTGGAGAGGATGTGGAGTATGAGGAACACACTTCCATTGTTGGTGGGATTGCAAACTTGTTCAGCTACATTGCAAATCAGTATGGTGGCTTCTTAAATGAGAATAAGTCTACCTAAAGACTCAGCAATAACACTCTTGAGCATGCACCAAAAAGAAACACAATCATGCTAAAAGGATATTTGATCAACTATGTTTATAACAGTATTGTTCTGAATAGCCAGAACCTGGAAACATTCTGGAAGCCCATCAACTGAAGAATGGATTTTTAAAAAGTAGTATAGTGATACAATGCAGTATTACTCCTGGATAGAAGTAAGGGAATGTGGAATGGGAACATGAGGGATCAAGACGACCAACTTGGGGGAGTTACAACATGGTTGAGCAATGAAAGACATATTGACAGAGGGACATTTTATGGAGTTATGAAGAAAGAATCCTAGTGCTAGAGAAATTCCCAGGAATCCACAAGGATGACCCCAGATAATACTACTAGCAATAGTGGAATGATGGTTGAAGTCCTTTTGTGCATATTTTTGTCTTATTTGTTGATAAATAAAGCACTGTTGACCAATAAGGCAGCAAGATAGGTAGAACTAGGAGTCAAGGAAAACTCTGGGAAATGTAGTCAAGAACAGAGAATCACCATGTGATCCTGGGAAGAGAGGACACATAAGGCTGGCATCCTTGTAAGATAAGACCATATATATATATATATATATATATATATGTATATATATATATATATATATATATATATATATATATATGGTCATTGGTTAATACTAAAGACCTGGACATTGGATGACAGCATTGTAAGTAATACAGTCTATGTGTGTTATTTGAGGTTGATGCGGCTCTGGGACCAGGCTGGCAGGAAGAATGCTTGTTATAGTGGAGAGCGTGTATGAATGGGACTTCCCCTTTAACCAGATTAGTTACTACTCTAATTGTCATAATGGAACCTGCATCCAGTAACTGATGGAAGCATGTGTAGTATCCCACAGCAAAGCACTGGGTTGAGATCCTGGAGTTTATTTGAAGAGAAGGAGGATGGATTATATGAAGAAATGGGGTCAATAACATGAGGAAAACCACAGAGATAGATGACTTCAACTAGTGAGAACTCACAGACTATGAACTGACACCTAGAAAACCTGCATGAGACTGAACAAGATCCCCTGAATGAGGGTGATAGTTATGTGGCATGGTCTGTTGAGGGCCCTTGGCAGTGACACCAGAACCTATCCCATTTATCCAGCCCTGAAGTTCATTGTTTGAATACAAGTCAACCATACAAATATAACTACCTCATGTGGCAGAACTGATGGATGACTTCCTTAATAGAATCTTTAAGCTACTTTATTAAATAAGTCTGCTAATTCCCATTTTTGACTTAGCATCTGTGATTCAATAATAAAATCAGTTTATTGTGGCTACAACTGGTTGCTATCCTCATAGAAGAACCAGAGAGATGACACATATAGTGCTCAATGATTTTGTCTTGTGGACTAAAATAATTATGTGCACATGTAGAAAAAGAGGTAAGTCATAAAATGAGAGATTTCTTCAGGTGAAAATTAACAAGGTGGTTTTCAGAAAACAAAAAAAATAGTGAAGTAATAAAGGATGCTTTATATCATGAGTTGCTGATATAATTGCATTTATATTAATAAAGGGAAAGATTAACTTTTAGGGCTATCATGGATTCACTATATTTTCTGTAGCTATTCTGACCGATTGGGAAAATGTTCGCTGGCATGATCACTTGGATGACAAATACTCTTGGGTGGAGTACAGAGACCAGCTTTTATCAGTTGGTTATGTCCTTCTGCTTTCACATAGGTTCCAGTCAGGGGACTCAGGTAGTTAGGCAAGGCAGAAGCTCATTTACATACTAAGACATCTCACTGGCCCTATTTCATGACTTTATAAAATATTCTATGAAAGTTATGATATGATAAAAAACTACAGAAATCAATAGTAAACTTTATGCACGCAAAAATTCTGATTAATTTTATGAGATGAACTAGGGACTCTGACATGAGCTGACCTCAGTATAATGTTTTTAGTACATAAATAAGTAAAAAATTCTGAATAGAATCGACAGCCACATCTGCTGTGGAAGCAGTCTAGACAGCTGAATATATTTGATGAAAGTTTCTTTGAATTGTTGATTCAGAAAATGAGAATGTGAGAGGAAAAGCATCTGAATTTATGTGAGGCACCAACAACAATAGCAATAATGCAAATATAATGTAATTTAGATAAATGTTAGATTATATGGGAAAAGGAAAGTTGGTGAAACTGGTTTAATAATTTTGAGTGACTATTATAAAGTGTTTTTAAATAATTTATGTCCTAAATAGTATCAACAGTGTGAATCCCCTATTTTCTATCCATGGAGCATTTTTCTTATAGATCTTTTATGTGCTCCTGATTAGCACTGTCAGATTTTTGTTCCCTGTTGTGATGAATAATTTTGCTATTAATTTTACTTGATTAAATTATAACTAAAGGGCAGGCAATATATTATTTTAATTCCTCTTATTTTAAATCTCTCTCTCTTTCTCTCTCTCTCTCTGTGTATCTCTCTCTCACACTCTCTGTGTGTATATATGTTTGCATTTGGGTTGGTGTATACTGCTGACTTGGTTATGAATTTCTCACCATTGACTGAACCCCAGCAACCATCAACTCAATGCTCAGGCAGTGGCCTAGCAGAAGCTCTGTTGGTGGCTGAGGCTGCTACCTCAGCCACCAACACTTGTGGAGACAAATGTTTTAACTAAGTCTCTGTTTTTTTATTTCACCAATAAAATCTCAAGAGCCATAAGGAAACTGCCACCTCCGTCATCAACACATGTGGAGACAAATGTTTTAACTAAGTCTCTATTTTTTTATTTCACCAATAAAGTCTCAAGAGCCATAAGCTGGGGTGAAAATTCATTACTTTAGAGAACCACAAAGCAGTCACCTGACTTTCTTTCTTAGCCAACATCCCGGAGAGAGTTTCCCTTTTGCTGCCCCAAACCAAAAAGGACCACCAACTCAAAGTCCCTGCGTACTACTTCTTGAGTGTCTTTCTTTCTTCCTGACTCCCTCTTACTTTATATGGCTACTTCTTGTCATCTAGTTACTTCCTCTGACCCTTGACCTATAATTAATTTATTTAATCATGTTTACAATAAATAGAAAGCTCTTAGATTAAGGGTGTGTGCCAAGACTGGGACACACCACAGCAGATTTTAGATTTTTCTAATTAATGATGCAATCTCAGGGCTCACAGTATAATCAAATATTCTACATTTCCAATTTTGCATAAATAAAACAGAAAAGCTTTAACTCTAACACAGTATGACCTACATTTGGACCCAGATACAGCTGAATTTCTTTGGATGGCCAGCTCCCAAATAATGACAAGGAACTTTTTATTAAATATGAAAACTTGGCCATAGATTAACTAATTCTTAAAATTTAAATTAACACATTTATATTAATATATGTTCTTCCACATGGCTTGTTACCTCTTCTAAGGACCATATATAATACTTCCTCTGAGTGTCTGGCAAATCTAACATGCATCTGATTCTTTCTCAGCGTTTCCATCTCTCCAGAAGTAAGACCTATCCCCTCCTGCCTAGCTATTGGCCATTAATCTGTTTATTAAACTAATCAAAAGGTGCCTTAGCCAGGTAAGGAAGGACACAGACACAGCTTCACGCAATTTATCCCAGCAGTAACTTTAAAAACTAATTATTTAGGACGTTTAAAGAGAGAAGGTTGAGTTCAGGGCATGGTGGCTATCCTGCTTCTTTGCTTTTGGTATTCACCCTTCAGCTTTACCATGGACTACCAGGAAATGCCAGGACAGTGATTTTCTGCAACTTGAAGTTCTAAAGAGTTGAAGGAGGGGTTAAGAACAGAATTGGCTGTGAACAGAAAGACACAGGTTGAACAAACAATAAAGGTAATTTGAATTTTGTTTGTAGTCCTAGACAGAATTGAAGTAGCTGATTTGTCAGTTTACATTCATTGTTTAAAGTCTGGTTTGAGTGTGGTGTATCTGTCGGCATTGTTCATATATGTCAAGGTAATATCTTCTTCCTTTCTCTCCTTTTAAAGCTGCATGATAATTAAATAAAAGAATATGAATAAAGAAATATGCCCTATAACTTTTCATTATTAATTTTCTGACTGGATTAGAAATATGCTATTAAACCCCAAGGGCATGATTAATTCAGCAGACTAAGAGTTTTGATTAAAAGGGAATAAAATGATGACATGGAGTCTATTTATTAGTTATTATGTTATTAACACACTGTAATCATTGTGGTGCCTAAATTAAGACTTAACAGCTTAAATGTCACTACATTTTGCTTCTTTTGGTTTGGTGATGTTTTACGGACTTATTACCTGTGAGTGCATATGCCAGTTGCATATGCTCTTGCTGCTTTCTGAAGCAAATATTGAAAGCTTCCTATAAAAGCAATTCTCCCTGTTCTGTCATTACTCAGAAAAAATGAGAACAGAGAACCTGATCATTCATCAGTAATGTGGCCATTCTCAAAATTCTCATGCTTTGATATGTATCCTTTTCATATTTAATGCCTGAAAATAAGTAGTATTTATAATCAAATTTGGTTCACTTTATGACTTAGTGTGCTAAACCCACGTACCAGAAGCCATGCCATGTCATTAGTCCCAATTTTGCCTCTAAATTTACAAATCAGCAACATAGAAAAAGTGAAAATAAGCAATATTGGTTCAAAGATTTTCTTTTCCAATATCAATAAATCATGTGAGCATTGCAAGTCCATGTGTGTGTTAAATATATTATGTTTTATTGAATAAGAAAAATAAAAAGCATAATCAATACAATTCACTTGATATAATATTTTTTCATATTGATTGGCTATAACAAAATTCAGTACATATATAATGTGTAATGAACAATCAATGTAATTAGCAGTATTTATTATTTTATATATTAGGATTCTTTGGATTCTCCTACTATGATTATTTTGAAAAATGGAAGAAATTGCATGCACAGTTATACATCCGTAGAAACAGTTCTTTTTGTTGAATTACAGTTTAGTATCTGTTCTTTAAGCTCTTCCTGTTTCTCTCACCTCTACCCTTCTTGTCTTCAAGCAACCACTATTCTACTGGCTTTCTAGGAGTGTAACTTCCACTTTCTCTTAAATACTCAAGATACTTGATGTGTTATCCTCAAGTTATAGCCATACTTCTGAAATTATAGATTACGATTTTTATGAATAAAGCATATACCAGTGCAAACATATACATACATATATTAATGAATAGACACAAGATTATCTATTAATCACTCATGCAAAACTGCTTAATGATTATCTGGAAGTGAAGGAGAATGTTTGATTACATATTGATGTAGTTTTTTTTGTGAATATTAGCAAATAACAATACCATATGGTAATCTTCCTTCCTTCCTTCCTTCCTTCCTTCCTTTCTTTCCTTCTTTATCTCAGCACTTTTGTGCTCAAGTTCAATGCCTTGTACATAATAGATGAGTGCTATATTTCCTATTTGCCTAGCTCTTCTTGAGTCTTTTAGGAAACATTTATGCAGAACATTTGCTTATTTTATAGTCATATTATCTATTTTTCTCTTAAGTTGTTGGATTTATTTCATTATATATACGTGGAGTTATTTCCTTGTCAAATGAGCAAATTATAAAACAGATTAAAAGTATTCCCTGTTCCTATTATGAGGGACAACTTGAGGAGTATGAGATCATGAAGACTGATTCAGGGGAGGGGCAGAGGAGGGAACAATAAAAGAGGAATTTTGATAGAGGGGACCATTAGGGGTTAGGGAGAAACCTGGTGCTAGAAAAATTCTCAAGCATACATAAGGATGACCCTAGCTAAGACTCCTACCAATAGCAGAAAGATTGTCTGAGTGTGCCTTCCCCATTTAATTGGATTAGTAAGTACTATAATTGTCATCACAGACCTTAAATGAAGTAACTGATGGAAGCAGATACAGTGACCCACAGCTAAGCACAGGGTTAAGATGTTGGAGTTCAGTCGAAGAAAGGGAGGAGGGATCATATGAACAAGTAGCATTAAGAAAATGATGGGGAAAACCACAAAGACAGCCGACCTGAACTAGTGAGAACTCACAGACTTTGGACTGACACCTGGGAAATCTGCATGGAACCAAATTAGACCCTCTGAATGTGGGTGACAGTTATGTGATTTGATCTGTTGGCGGGCCCCTGGCAATGGCACCAGGACTTGTCCCAGATACATGAATTGGCTTTTTGGAACCCATTCCATATGGTGGGATACTTTGCTCAGTCTTGATATAGGGAGGATGGATTTGGTCCTGCTTCAACTTGTTATACAAGAATTTGGTGAGTGCCTAAGGAAGTCCTTACCCCCCTTTGAGGAGTGAATGAGGGTGGCAAGGGTGGGAGGTTAGAGTTGCAGAAGGGGAGGGAGGGGAACTAGTGTTGGTATGTAAAATGAAAAATATATTTTTTAGTTAAAGAAATAGTATTTCCTGACAGTTTCAATTGATCTCTTTCCATTGTTGATTAAAATATCATACATGAGTACTGTATTTCCATCATTTTAACTGCTCATTCTTCCCCCTCCAATACCTCCAATATTCCCCAAACTCATTCTCAAATTTATGACTTTTCCTAATTATTGTTTATCATATATAATATTATGAATTATATATGACATTACATAGTTACATGTGTGTCTATTGTGTATAACATATTGAGTCACTGCAGTCTTGATCATATTTAAATTGATTTATATTTGCAATTGAATGACCTACCAAGGAGCACAACCTGGAAGACAACTGATTATTTCTTTTTAAACATTTATACCCTATAGCTCTACATCCAAGTATGGAATTTTCTGAGATTTGCCCTATCCACAATGGCATGTTAACTGTGTTGTCATGCAAATCTTATTAAGCACCCGTACTTTTGAAATTTCATAGGTACAGCTTCCATATGTCTAGAACAGGCTATTTAGCAATAGAAATCCTTGTACTTTGTTTCCTATAATTTTTTCACATCTCCTTAATTTGATAAAATCACATATAACTATTTTAAATTTTGCTTTCTATGTTTGTAGGGTATCTTACCCATAAAATGTTTGCCTGTAACAATGTCTTCAAATATTTTATCTGTTTCCTTCTAGTAAATCCACAGCTTTTGTTCTGACTTTTCTATCTTTAGTCAACTTAAACTTATTTTTCTATATGGTGAGACTCAGTTTCAATCATTAAAAAGATATGCTTTTAAGACCACTTTTTTCCCCATCCATATTTTTTTCTGAAAAGCAAAAGGCATAAACAAGAGGGACTTGGGCCATGGACTTGCAAAGTCTTACTGTAGTCCCACTGAAAATTATCTATTTTAACCCTGCAATAAATATTTTCAGTGAACTTGTAAATATGCATCCTGCTATCTTCTTACCTCAAGGGTACCTTAAGTTTAATTCCATCATTAGCTGAAAACATAAAATTAAACCAATGACTCGTGTCTCTTCATGCTCTGAAGAATTAAAACAAAGGTTAGGTATCAGTCTTGTCCTTCTCTTTCACCTTTATTGAGGTCTGTAATGATTGCTAGTGGTCTAGTGGCATTTCTGTGTTTGCTAGATTAAAACCTGGAAGGTTGCCAGGACTGACAGTAACTATGTATTGAAACATAACAGAAATTTAGATTCTACAAAACTGTTGTCATTCTGTGTTTATGTAATGTGCACATAATCTGTCATTCAAAGTGCAGTATGGGAACACACTGATAAGGATCCGGTTACTAAAATACAGTTGGGAATTTTATACTGGGTCATTTTTTTCTGTGATTCTTTTCTTTATTGATATTTTCCTTTTATTTAAAGCACTCAGAATAGTTCAAGGAAAGAGAGCATGGCTAGTCTCAGAACACATTAGTGGACACTGGACTGGAGATGCATTCGGGGTAAAATCAAAGCAAAGTTACTTACTCTATGTGATTGGAAATAAATGGGTGAGTATGCGCACAAAACTGTGCATGATAACACTAAAGGAAGGAGCAAAAAGGATGGCAATGCTAGTCAGAAAAACAAAGTTGTCTCTGGTTTTAATTTAATTATTGTTATGAAATGATAGCAATGATGTTCAAATACAGCACACTGATATTATGTTTTCTGTTCTAAATCTGTGAATAGATTACACTGCCTCATAAATATCACTTTTAGGTCTCCATGGACCAGACTTTGGAAGATGATAATGCTATTGTCTCAGTTTTGTTTTTATCATCATATTGTCTTTTATGAGTCATTGTTTCTGTACTCAGAAATACTCTGGCAGGAAGTAATGAGAGATTACAAGAAATTCAATTCACAGGCAGCTAGAGACACCTGTAACTATTCATCTTTCTCATCTCTATTTAAATTTTCAGTTACTCAAGGGAAGATCTGTGGAACTACCATATACATTGCCTTCCATAAGGTTCTTATCAATATAAAGGGGTTAGGTGAATAGTGTATTCTGCCCTCTCCCTCAAGGATTATGTTATTTTTATCTTGCTTATGTACAATAAACCTAATAAATATTCTGGCAGCTTTATATGGAAGATTGATTTTTATATTGAAAATTATATCATAGCAAGCAATGATGAGCTTTGTGTCTGGCATGAGAACTAGAAACAACTTGCAAAGCCAAGGGAGATGAGCTTCTGTAGAAAGTTTTATTAGAGTTGAATGTTTCTTTTTACTTTGGTTGACAGCAATGCTACTAAGCATAAATATGCATTCACTCCCATTGCTAATACTACTATGACATGCTGTGGGATAGTGACTTCAGACAAAGATGCATTGGATATAGTAAGGTTCAAATGGACAATTGTTTCTTGAATTTGACATTCTACAACCTTCTTACATTAAACCAAAAAACCCTATAAAATCTATGGGAAATTTTGCTTCATGTTATCTAATATGTAATTCCATTTGAGACAGATTTTCAAATTTTTATTGGTTTTTTTCATAAAGTCTCATCTTTCAATTTTAATACTGTTTCATGAATACCTAGCACATAGTCAACTACCCATCATAATACCTAGAGAAGAACCTACTACTGTACTTGTATAAACCAATACAATATCAAGCATTAATCTTAATTCTTATTCCAAAAAAGCAATATATTGCTCAGCTTTCAACAAAGAAGCTTCCTTATACAGCATGGGGAGACAAATATGGGAGGCTATACCTGGTCAACTTGCAGAGAAGAACCTCTGAATATGTATTTCTCTCTAGTAGTTAATAGTAGTAGTAATGAACAATTCCTCCCCTATATTTAAGTTTTAAGAAACATTACAGGAAAGGGGAGAGAAAGATTGTAATAATTAGAGGAGCAGTGTATCTGCTGCAAGAATAGGTTATGTGAATGGGCAGATATACACATGAAATATCACCAGTATTGTTGCCTAAACAAGACCAACATGTTGACACCAATTAACCTGTCATTTTGGTGGGATAATTTCACAAGAATCTAGCTCTTGATAAAGGACTCTAGTCAATTAATGAGTGCTAAGAGAAGTAGAACACTTATCCGGGAATGAAAACTCAGTGGTCTATCCAATACCAAGTTGTCACCCCTACAAATGCATGCATATAAACAACACTAAATGGACATAGTTATATTTACATATCTATTCCCTTGAAATTAGGATACCATCAAACAAACAAAAGTGATTCTATATCAGTTAAACAATTAGAGTTACTTAAGGGAACATGATGAAGAGTTACCTACAGTATCACAGGTCGCATCATTAAAAAGTTCCATCCCAGGATAGAAGAAAACTTTTCCATGCTCCATTGGGTGATATCACAGGAATGCATATATGAGGAGCATCAGATAGCTTTAATTGGCTGCTAAATAGGAAACAAAGTCAAAGATCAAGATTATGAAAAAGATGAAAAAGAAATTATTAATAATGAAGTTACTAGTTGTTGGGTGTAAGGATTCAGGCATTATGTTGTTCTGCCAGTTACCTGGCAGAATGCACTCAGGCAGTATTCTGGTCAGCCCAGGATTCCATGAGTGCTCGTCTGCATACAGGGGCAAAGGATCCCTTTAAAAGACAAACCCCCATCCACTTACTCTATCATTGCTCCCTTCTCTTGCCCTCTCTCTTCTCTTGATCTCTCACCCTTTGTGTACCCTCCTCTCTTTCTCTTCTCCGCATCTTTCTCTCCCTCCTCTCATTTAATAATCTCTTGGTTCCTGTTCTACAGTTATCCTGCCTACAACTTAAACAAAAGAACAACATTGGTGTTGAAACCTGAGAGACTCTCTCCATAATCTCTCCCATTGCCAGAGATTTCAAACTGACAATCCACTTTTCATCTACACTTTCACTGCAACCTAGTAAGGTACCCTTCTACCGACTGGTACATTTCCCACGGATGAGGCCCAGCACCGAACTTGCTGAGCTGTATTCATTTCGACCCCATTTTTTGATTGAGCCTTTTGGTATTTTGAAGACTAGCTTCTTGAATTCTTTTGGAGATCAGCCCTCTGTCAGATGTGGAGTTGGTGAATATCTTTTCCCATTCTGTGGGCTGCCTTTTTGTCTTGCTGACTGTGTCCTTTGCCTTACAGAAGCTTCCCAGTTTCAGGAGGTCCTCTTTATTAATTCTCTTTATTAATTGTTGATCTCACTGTCTGTGATACTGGTGTTATATTCAGGAAGCTGTCTCCTGTACCAATTCATTCAAGGGTACCACCCACTTTCTCTTCTAAGAGGTTCAGTGTGGCTGGATTTATGTTGAGGTATTTGATCCATTTGGACTTAAGTTTTATGCTGGGCTATAGACATGTATCTATCTGCAGTCTTCTACATGTCAATATTCAGTTATGCCAGCACTGTTTGCTGAAGATGATTTCTTTTTTTCGTTGTATAATTTTAACTTCTTTGTCAAAGGTCAAATGTTCATATGTGTATGGATTAATATCAGGGTGTCAATTTGATTCCATTGGTCTACCTGTCTATTTTTGTGCCAATCCCAAGCTGTTTTCAGGACTATAGCTCTGTAATATAGCTTGAATTCAGAGATGTTCATGCTTCTGGATATTGCCCTGTTGAATAGGGTTGTTCAATATACATTTAACATGAAGGGGTATTGGATTTTGTCAAAGGTTTCTTCAGCATTTAGTGAGGTGATGATGTGATTTTTGTTTCTCAGCTATTTTATATGGTAGATTACATTGATAGATTTTGTATATTGAACCATGCCTGCATCCATGGAATGAAGCCTACTTGATAATGGTGGGTGATTTTTCTGATGTGTTCTTTGATTCGATTTGCCAGTATTTTTTTCAAATGACAAATAGGTATTTATTAGGGAAGCACTTACATAGACAAGAGTAAACAACTGCCCCGGTCTTCCTGATCCAGAAGATACAGTCTCTGTTCTTCTGATGCTCTTGGCAACCCAAGAGAGCTTGAGCCAGCACCTGAAACCATGCCCAAAGGGTGTGGCCACCACCACAAGTTCACTGGCAAGGCAAGATGCCACTACACAATACTGTGATATGAAACTTAGAACACTGGTCAATTTCAGCTCTTCTGGTATGTTACTATTTAAAACTTCCATAGTCACCTGAGGACAAGGAATGTTCTCATCCATACCCAATTACAAAATAGGGCAATTGCTACGATCAAACAATGCTGTCAGACAATATAAACTTGAGTCCTTACAAACAAGGTGAGATTTAAAAATTACAAGTTGACCAGGCTTAGAAGAAGGGGTGAAGACTGGCACATATGTGAACACTTTCCCTAAGGAAAGCTTTACCCTCTGATTGGACTCAGAATCTTAAATGGGGACTGTCAATTTTTGGTTTCACCATTTATCTTTTTTTGTGGTGAATTTTTCCTACATTATTTTTATATTTATTTTTAAATTTAATTTTAAATTAGAAACAAGGTAACTTCACATGTCAATTCCAGGTCCCTCTTCCTTTCCCTCCCCTCCTCCCATGCCCTCCTAACAACCCCTCCAATATCCTCTCCTTTCCCCAGGGAGAGTGAGGCCCACCATGGGGGTGTCCATAGTCTGTCATTTCATCCAGGGCAAGGCCTAGACCCTCCCCCGAGAGTCCAGGGTGAGAGTGCATCTCTGATTTTTGGATGGGAGTCCAAAGTCCATTTGTATACCCGGGATAAATACTGATCTACTACCCAAGGCTCAATAGATTGCCTAGGCCTCCTCACTGACACCCACATTCAGGGGGTCTTGATCAGTTCCATGCTGAATTCCCAACCATCAGTTTGGGATTCAAGAGCTATCCCTTGTTAGGTCAGCTGTTTCTGGGGATTAAGCCATACCAGTCTTAACCCCTGATGGGTTATGATTTGCCAGTATTTTATTGAGTAATTTTGGATCAATATTCATGTGTGATATTGGTCTGAGGTTCTCTTTCTTAGTTGTGTCTTTGTGTGGCTTGAGTATCACGGTTATTGAAGCCTTGTAAAAAACAAACTTTGGCAAAGACCCTTCTGCTTCTGTTGCTTGGAATACTTTGAGAAGAAGCAGTCTTTAGAACTTGACTTCCTTACTACCTAACCTGCCATGCCTAACTCCTCCCCTTTATAATAATAAGTAAAGGTGAGAATGTAAGGACTCAAACACTATGCTGGCCTACCCCTGACACCTGTCAGAATGCACTCAGGCAGTACTCTGGTCAGCCCAGTGTTCCATAAGTACTACTCTACAAGCAAGTACAAAGGACCCCTTTAAAAGTTACATGCCCCAGCATCTTATGCTCTCTTGCTTGTTCTCTATTCTTACACTCTTACTCTCTTGCCCTTCTCTCTCTCTCTCTCTCTCTCTCTCTCTCTCTCTCTCTCTCTCTCTCTCTCTCTCTCTCTCTCTCTCTCCTTCAATTCTCACTCTTCCCCCTCTTGATCTCCCCCTCTTTAATAAATTCCATGGTTAATGTATCTCTTGGTTCTTGTTCCATTGTGATCACATGCAAGAAATTGAAACAAAAGAATGACATTGGAGAGATGTAATATAGATATTAGTTAATGGGAGGGTACAAAATAATATTTCATTGCATACATCTCTGGCATTCCCAAAAAGTAATAAAAAGAAGCTTCCATCCCCTGTATACAACATTGATGCCCAACATCACAACAGTTGGGAGGCATTAGAGAATAGCAGAGTGTATCTCAGATAACTCTACACAGAGCTCCATATGTCCTATGAGGAAATGGTATCAGCTCCATTACAATTACCACTTATTTTTCTTTCACTATGTTGATTTGCTTTTTCCTTACAATGACGGGTTGATAAAGGAATTCTGTTGATTTTCATATGACATGTATGTTGGGCCAGGTGGGTATAGTAGTGCTCTGTCATGTAAACAATAATAATATAACCTATTTAGCCATGTTTCAAAATTGCTAAGATGCAGGCACAATAAAATATAAATGTGCTTCATTCAACTAACTTATCTAAAATACTACCACAATTTTAATATATAAACAAACTAGTAGTGATGTGTTTTATATTATTCTGATTTTACTAAGTTTTACATTTTTCAGACATATCAACTTCAGCATCTTCTTGTTTCTATTATCCTTTCATTAATAAAACAATTATTGAATGTGTATTAAATAAAAGGTATTTTTCATTATTAAAATTTAAGCAAAGGAGAAGAGGTAAAATTCATTAACACAAGAATTTTTGGCATTGTACACATTGCTATTCTATAAGAAGAGAGAGAGCAAGGAACAGAGAGAGAGAAAGATTTTTCCAAGCATGAAAATTTGGTTTACTCTATTTAAAGAAAAGTGAAACATGGATTATTCTCAGTGTGAAAATGTCATAGAGCACAAGTGAGTTGAGAGATTGAAACTAAAATGTCAGGTAGATAATAAAATGTACAGTGAAGGAAAATACAAAAGTAGTGGATCAATTGTTAGCTAATGATTTGGTACTCTATTATATTGAGACAATCCTGACCAAAGCAAAAATGTAGAGGGGGCTTTGTGTCATGTTCAAGAAAAACGACATTCTAACTCTAGGGAAAAGCAAGCATAAATCATGTGATATTGCTACCTAATTTCTGAAACATTTATTTATCTATTTTCAAGAAGTCACCAAAATTTTAGAGGAAAGATGGGGATTTGAAAGATGGGAATACTGATAAGATAGGGCTCAGATCACAAAGCTGTACCAGATCACTTCACCTCACTATTTCACTCTGGTATAACAAGTCATTAAGCTACAAAAAAATTCACTACCATCAGATCACTGAGATAAACTCAGGAATGGTTTAGTTTTAATTGTATTAGTGCTACCTTTAAGGACCTAAAAGATGTCGGGGTGGTGATTCCCACCACATCTGCCTTTAACTCTCCTATTTGTCTAGTACAGAAGATAGCTGGGTCATGGAGAATGACAGCTGACTATTGAAAATGCAATCAGGTAGTGACTCCAATTACAATTGCTGTACCAAATGTGGCATGCCAACTTGGGCAAATTAACACATCTCCTGGTACATGATATGCAGCTATTGATCTAACACAATTATTTTCCTCAGTAACTGTCCATAAGGATCACCAGAAGCAATTTGTTTACAGTTGGCATGGACAGCAGTATACCTTTACAGTTTTACCTTAGGGAATTATTACCTCTCCTGCTCTGCATCATAATTTACTTAGAAGAGAATCCTGATCGTCTCTTTCACAAAATATCATACTGTCCACTATATTGACAACATTATGCTGACTTGGACTAATTAACAGAAGGTAGCAATGCATTGAAGTCATTGGTAACACATATGATTATCAGACAGTGGGAAATATATCAAACCAAAATTCAAGGATCTTCTAACTCTGAAATTCTTAGCAGTCCAAAGATGTGGGGGGCTTGCAGAGATATTCCTTCTAAGTGAAGAATAAGTTGTTGGACCTTGCCCGCCCATCATCAAGAAAGAAGCACAACAGTTAGTGGATCTGTATGGATTCTAGAGATAGCAAATTCCTTACTTGGGTACATTGCTCCAGCCCATATACTAAGTGAATTGGAAAGCTGTTATTTTTATGTGGGGCCTGGAATAGGAGATCGTTCTTCAACAGGTTCAGGTTGCTGTTGAGGATGCTCTACCATGTGGACCATATCATCCAGAAGATCTGACTGTACTAAATGTGTCAGTGGGAGATATGGATGCTGTTTGGAGCCTTTGGCAGGCCCTAGGTGAATCACAAAAAAGACCTTTGGTATTTTGGAGGAAGCCTCTAACCTCATCTTCAGATAACTATTCTCCCTTTGGAAGACAGCTCTTTGCATGCTATTGGGCCTGAGTTGAAATTAAATGTTTGACAATGGGCCACCATGCAACCATGCAACCTGAGATGTCCATCATGAGCTGAGTTTTATTAGAACCACCAAGTCATGAAGTAAGATGTGCACATAAGCAATCTACAATCAACTGGAAGTGGCACATAAACAATCAGGCCCAAACAGTTCCTAAAGGCATATGCAATTTATATTAAAAATTTGCCCACATATATGGTTTCTACTTCTGTTACAATGCTGTTTGCTGCCAACCATGTACCTATATCCTCATAGGTTGTTCCCTATTACTGTTTGACTGAGGAAAAGGAGACTAGGGCCTGGTTTGATGACAGTTCTGTACATCATGCAAACATCATGCAGAAGTGGACAGCAACAGCAATACTAACCCTTTCTAGGACAACCTTGTTAGACACTGGTGAAGTGAAATGTTCACAGTGTGCAGAACTTCAGGCAGCGCACATGATATTACAATTTATTTGGAAGGAAACAAAAGGCCAGAAGTGTAACCTTTCATTGCTTGATAGGTTGAAGCCAATGGATTGTCTGGTAAGATCAAGGACTTGGAAAAAGAATAATTAAAAATTGGTGACAAGGGCATCTGGGGAAAAAAGCATGTGGGTGGATTTTTCTAACTGTGCAGAGGGTTTAAAGATAATTGTGTCCCATGCAAATGATCATTCAAAAGGTGACTTCAGCTGAGGAGGAGTTCAGTAGGAAAGTCAACAGGAAACTACAAGAGCCTAATCCAAGCAGAATGACAAAGGGCACAGAACCATGAGGAATGAAGGTGTGGGACATTCCTCCAGGTAAAGATCTAAGGCATGTCAAGGTCCTTACTGAAGAAAGAGTGAATATATAATGGGTAGTTGAGGAAAGTAGTTATAAATATCAGGTAAGACAATATCAGTTACAGAAATGAGGATTGACCTGAGTGCTTTTGTTGCATTTTGTCAAGAATGAATTTGCACAGATATTTGTATTTTCTTTCAATTATTTTATCATATGTTGCAACATCAACTAAGAGAATACTAAAAGGATGTCACCCAAGGGAGATTGCCTCCTCTTCTAAATTTATAATATGTTTGTGGTTGTAGAAAAGATAGATAGTTGCATCATGTTAGGCATAATTACGACCAAGTTAAATACATAATACATTGGTGATTGCCTGTAGACTCTGCTTAGGTTTTTATGACCTGCTTATTGTTTCCATTTGGAAATTAATCACAAAATAAGGAGATATGATAGTGTGTCAAGCTGATATAGAATGAAATTGTGATTGGTATTCTTGATAGTCAATTTGACTATATTTGGAAGGAATTACAATCCAGAAATGAAGGGCACACCTATGAGTTATTTTCTGCTTTTTTTGAAGCCAGCAAACCCAATTTTACTCTTGTTCTTGAGGTGACAAGGCACAGTCATCTTGAGCCAGATATTGAGGGGTGATAGCACATGCCTTTAATCTGGATGATGGGATGGGAAGACACACCTTTAATAAGGGTCACACCTTCTGCTGGCAGCTTATAGAAGGTCACGGATGAAGGAAGGTTTTGCTTTTTTGCCTGCTTACCCTTTCCTTATTAGCTCATCAATTCCTTCGCTGGCATCGGAGCCTACTTCTTTGGTATTCTAGCATGTACAGAAGATGAAATGAGACACCCATCCTTGTGACTGAGAGACTACTAGATACTTGGACTTTAAATTCACTGCTAGCTATTGCTGGATTAGCTGAATTGCAAAGTCATTCAAGTTTATTTGTATATACAACATATACACATGTGTGTAAGTATATGTATATACATGCATATGCAGAGAGAGAGAGAGATAGAGAGAGAGAGAGAGAGTAAGAGACAGAGGGAGAGGTTTATTTAATAAATTCTGTGACTCTAGAGAACCTTGATTATTACAGCTACTATCAGAGAAGCTGCTTGTGGATCTCGGAAAGTGCTATAATCTTACACATACTTGTAAAAGAAGATGAGCAGATAATAAGTTTTTATACAAGCATAGATGTTAGCCATATACTGTAGTTGAGATATTATAGTATGATAAATAGTGCACTTTGTATAGAGTCATGGAAGTAATGGCCAATTTTGGATTGGATATAAATACTTTGAATAAAATCCTCCACTTCAGAATTATCCCTACAAGCCAAATGTTCGAACGGCATCAAGATGTTGGTCTTATTAAAATATCAGAGGGATAGATATAGAATAAATTTATAGAGCCAGGTAGAAATTGGAAAAGCATTAAAGGACACTATTAAGAAGGCTGGACTGGACTTGTTAAGAGTGGAAAGAAAACAATCTAATTTATTTATTTATGACACTTTGCACTTTTGAGTTTGACTAAATAGTCAACAGGATGTAAATGGAGATTTCTGGAAGAGCTGGAATTTTATAGTACCTGGACTCTGAGCATGTCATTGAATTATAATACTCATATGATCATTTGCGTCACTTTGTTCCCAACAGAACAATGATGACAACAGCAGAATAAGAATAAGGACCTGAAATATTTATAATTGACTTCAAACTCATTAATACAAAAATATCTCAGCCACAATAGCTATACATTAGATAAGATTTAGACTCCATGGCCAGTGAGGATAAACACAATGATGGTATGATGCAATTTGTATTTATTGTGTTATGATATGTTTGTATATTTACATATGGTCATATGTATTTATTGCATGAACATATGAAAAAAATATACTATTAGAAATAATGAATACAGATTCAACACATGGCCTACCTTAAATTATATCAATGGAAAATTTCCATTTATATAACTATGCTTTAAAAACTCCAACATAGAAACAAAATCTGTTTACCATAAAAATTTCATGGCATATGTGAATTTAATGTGTAGCATATAAAATTATAGGACATAAAGAATAATACTGAATGTTTTAATAAACAAGGGTTTTAATCAAAAATTAATTTTCAAAACCTTAACTTTCCTTTCCTTGAATGTGCCACATTCAGCCATAACTGATTTTCTCAAGGAAATATATGAAAGAAACAAATGTGTACCAAGATATATATATATTATAATAAAACTTCATCAGGGTAAGATATTTTAAATTATAGCTGTTATGTAATACTCTTTTTTGCACACTGTGAAGTTGTGTTTTGCTGAGGCATCTTCTAATTGGTTTAATAAAAGAGCTGACTGGCCCATAGATAGGTAGAAGGTAGAGATAGGACAGTTAGAGAGAGAACACTGGGAGGAAAAAGGGCAGAGACTCAAGGGCTGAGACAGATGCACAAAGAAACAAGATGAATGTCCCATGTTGAAAGAAGGTACCACCACATGGCAAAGGGTAGATAGAAATTTTGGTTAATTGAAAACGTAAGAGTTTGCTAATGACAAGCCTGAGTTATTGGCTGAGAATTTATAAATAATAAGTCTCTAAATGGTTATTTGTGAGTGGCTATCAAGGCATAGAGAAACTCTTCCTACCTATGGTGCCCCAACATCTGGCATTTACATCCACACAAAACCTGAGATAGCTTTAAAAAGGTTCTAAGCACATGCGCGCGCGCACACACACACACACACACACACACACACACACACACACACACACACAGAGCCTTGCAGAGCCAAATGTCAAATGTGGCATTCTAGCCTCATGGTTCTCAATCCAGCCGTGGTACCAAAGCATGTCTGCCTTCAGGAAGATCAGGAAGAGTCATCCACCAGTCACCATGTACTACTGCCCTGTACTATGATAAGCTACACCAGTGGTAGCTACTGACCTAGTAAGTTGGGGAAATAACCAATAACAAGCTATCAAAGGAAGAACAAATTATAGCTAAAAATTAAAGTTAAAAAATATTATATGTCACATTATCAAAGAATATGAATCAATTCTGTTCATCAATGGAAAAGACTACTCTTACATACAGATTATCCCGGCAATTCATGGGCATTTCTGAGGTGCCTGCTAGTATTTCTTCACCCAGTAGCAAAAACTAATGTACAGCAACAGTAATAAAGATCTTAGAGAATAGAGGTTTGGAACAACCTTTCTCTGTCTCTGTGTCTCTACCTCTCTCTCCCTGTCCCTCCCTCCCTGATATGCTTCCTCCCTTTCTCTTCATTCTTTCTTCCATCCTTTCATTTACTACTTTATTTGTATTTGTTGCATGCTGAATTGATTTTCATGCCATAAGCTTTTGCTTCTCCTGAGATACTTTTTTTTCTTCTGTGCAAACTACTCTGTTGGTTTAAGGGTACTTTGCTTCTTTCCTATACATCCTTCAGTGTGCCTGTTCTGGGACAGGGGGTTGGGCAGCTCATATGTGGGTTAAAATGATACCTTCAGCTATGCAAGTTTGAAGATGCACCTTAGGTGTTTTATCTACATTTCTCTCCTCAATTTGAATATCTGTAGCAAAGACTGGGCAGTCTGTTTGAGCCAAGGTACCTTTGTACAGCATCAGTGCATGGTCTTGACCAGGCTCCTGATCCCACTATTGTACTGCTAGAGTCACACCATGCTTCTTTAAGTAACGTCTTTCTTTTCAGATAAATGATGACTTTTCAGATATTCATACACTTGGTGGCCTGAGCAATTTCACAGGTGTTTTGGAGTGACTATAAAGATTTGAACCTTTTGATTTGATTTGCATGAATTTGTAGAAAATCATTTTCACAGGTCATCTCAAGCCACTTACTAAAAGCTAAGATACACTTTTAAAGGAAAAGCCTTGACCATTTCTTTGGCTACTCTTGTTAATTTAAACTAGCTGTATTTTAAATTCAGCAATAATAACTTACATGAATTTAACTTTTCTGTCTCGTGTCACCCTGCTAAGTTTTTGAAAAATATTTTTTTATCATTTTTTATTTTAATTTTAAATAGCTTGTTGTACAGGGACTGAGTATGATCAGCATACATTATTTTTAAATTTAAATTAGAAACAAAGTTACTTTACATGTCAATCCCTCCTCCCAAACCCTCTCACAAAACCCCAACTTCCCCAAACACCCCTCCTTTCCCCAGGGAGGGTGAGCCCCCCATGGGTGGTATCCATAGTCCGTCATTTAATCCAGGGCAGGGTTTAGGCCCTCCCATAAGAGTCCAGGCTGAGAGAGCATCTTTCAATGTGGGATGGGCACCCAAAATCCACTGGTATGCCAGGTATAAATACTGATCTACTTCAGAAGGCCCCATAGATTGCTTAGGCCTACTCACTGACACCCACATTCACGTGGCCTGGATCATTCCCACAACGGATTCCCAGTCAAAAGTCTGGGGTTCAAGAGCTCCACCTTGTTCAGGTCAGCTGTTTCTGTGGGTTAAACAAGCACAGTCTTGACTTCTATGCTCATCAGTCCTCCCTTTCTGTCATTGGGTTCCTTGAATTCAGCTTAATGTTCAGCTGTGGATGTCTGTCTCTGCATCCATCAGTGATCGGCTGTAGCTTCTGTTTCCCAGACTCTCTGGCAATGGGATTGTAAGTTTGCACTCCCCTGATCCATGTCTAAGATCCAATAATGAGTGAGTACATACCACATGTGTCTTTCTGTAACTGGGTTGCCTCACTCAGGATGGTGTCTTCTAGTGCCATATATTTGCCAGCAAATTTTTAAAAATTCCATTTTTTTGGCTGAGTAGTACTCCATTGTGTAAATGTACCACATTTTCTCTGTCCACACTTCAGTTGAGGGGCATCTAGTTTGCTTCCATGTTCTGGCTAATACAAATAATGCTGCTATGAATACAGTAGAACAGACAACCTTGTTGTGTGAATATGCATCTTTTGGGTATATGTCTAAGAGTGGAATTGCTGGGTCTTGTGGTAGACTGATTCCCATTTTCCTTAGGAATCTTCATACTGATTTTCAAAGTGGGTATACAAGTTTGCTCTTCCACCAGTAGTGGAAGAGTGTTCCCCTCTCTCTACATCCTCTCCAGCATAAATTGTCTTTGGTGTTTTTCATTTTAGCCGTTCTCACAGGAGTAAGATGGTATCTCAGAGTTGTTTTAATTTCCTATGGAAATAAAGGCTTAACATCTCCCCAAGTGCGACACATTTTCTGACTTCCATTCTGAAGCTAAGACATTCTTAAAATATATATGCTGGCTTAATTCAGCATTATTTCCCACAATCCAATGTCCTTCAGGAGCTGCTGATTTTTGCTCATTAGAATTTTTAAATATCAGTTAATAGAATACTATAGAAGATTCACATGCCTTCTGTTATGTTATTTCCCATTCTTTTTTTTCAGAGTTAAACAAATGTAATGCAAAATAATTCAACACATCTTTGCATCATTAAGCACACACTCCACAGCACAAACAAAAGTAACACACCTTCAACTAATATTCTACAACAAAATTCAGTCAGTAAACACAAAAGCATCATTTTGGGGGCCAGAATTATAGTGCCTTTGTTTCCCCAAAGCTTCAGCTGGGCGAGTTAAAGTCTTGATGTCTCCCTAAGTCATAAGCTTACTCTTCCTCTTGGGACATCTCTTGAAGGGCTGGTTTGTCATCTGCCTTCAGATGTTTCATTGGTCAGGTGGTCTCTGGGATGTCCATCAGGAGCCATCTGGGATTTTATTTACTTTCTGAAAGACACAAACTTAACCTTTCACCATGGTTATAATGGTTCCATTGGTTAGTTTCTTAATCTTTTCATTTGCCAAATACTTTAGGCTGCATTTCTTTTATGGCAGAAATACCTTCAGGCAGATGCAGTAGTATTATCATTAGGGGGGTCCAGATCAGTCCCATGCTGACCTCCCCACTGTCAGTCTGGGGTCCAAGAGCTCTCCCCTGTTCAGATCAGCTGTCTCTGCTGGTTTTGCCAGCCCATTCTTTGCCAATTTGCTCATCACTCCTCTCTCTCTGTCACTGGGTTCCTTGCGTTCAGTTCAGTGATTAATTGTGTGTTTGCCTCTGCTTCCATCAGTCACAGGATGAAGGCTCCCTGATGGTTATAGACATCAAGTTCATTATCAGGGATGGGCATTCGAGGTGGTCCCTCCACTATTGCCTAGCTTGCCAATTGGTGTTATCCCTTTAGATCACTGGAGGTCACTCTGGTGCCTGATCTGTCTTCGAATCCTATGATTCCCTCTTCCCCCTATTCTACCCACACCCCCTCAACTTCCTGTTCCCCCATGACCAACTCCCTTCTTCTTCACCCCCTCTATTCTTCCCAGGTCCCACTCCCCCCCACCCCTCGCCGTGTTTCCCATCCATTCAGAGGATCTTGTCTCCATCCTCTTCTCTTGGGTACTATGCATATATGCATATCTTTTAGGTTCTTTCCTGTTTCCCAGACTCTCTATCTGTGGAAGTGCAGACTGGCACTATCCTGATCCATGTCTAAAATCCATATATGAGTGAGTACATACCATGTTTGTCTTTTTGCGACTGGGTTACCTCACTCAGGATGGTTTCTTCCAGTGCTATCCATTTCCCTGCGAATTTCAAGATTCCATTGTTTTTTTCTGCTGAGTAATACTCCATTGTGTAAATGTACCACATTTTCTCTATCCACTCTTCAGTTGAGGGGCATCTAGGTTGCTTCCAGGTTCTGGCTATTACAAACAATTCTGCTATGAACATAGTGGAGCAGATGCCCTTGCTGTATGAACCTGCCTCATTTGGATAAATGCCTAAGAGTGGAAATGCTGGGTCTTGTGGTAGATTAATTCCCATTTTCCTGAGGAATCTCCATACTGATTTCGAAAGAGGCTGTATGAGTCGGAACTCCCACCAGCAGTGGAGGAGTGTTCCTCTCTCTCCACATCCTCTCCAGCATAAATTGTCTTCTGTGTTTTTGATTTTAGCCATTCTGACAGGAGTAAGATGGTATCTCAGAGTTGTTTTGATTTGCATTTCCCTGATGGCTAAGGATGTTGAGCACTTTCTTAAGTGTCTCTTGGCCATTTTAGCCTCCTCTACTGAGAATTCTCTATTTAGCTCTGCACCCCACCTTTCAAGTGGATCCTTTGGTGTTTTGGAGACTTGTTTCTTTTGAGTTCTTTGTAAATTTTGGAGATTACCCTCTGTCAGATGTAGAGTTAGTGAATATCTTTTCCCATTCTGTGGCCTGCCTTTTTGTCTTTTTGACTGTGTCCTTTGCCTTACAAAAGCTTTTTAGTTTCAGAAGGTCCCATTTGTTAATTGTCGATCTCAGTGGCTGTGCCACTGGTGTTATGTTTAGGAAGTGGTCTCCTGAAGCAACTCGTTGAAGAGTATCTCCCACTTTCTCTTCTAAAAGTTTCAGTGTGGCTGGATTTATGTTGAGATCTTTGATCCATTTGGACTTAAGTTTTGTACAAGGCAATAAACCTGGATCTATCTGCAGTCTTCTGCATACCAGTACCCAGTTATGGCAGCACCATTTGTTGAAGATGCTTTCTTTTTTCCATTGTACAGTTTTAGCTTCTTTGTCAGAAATCAAGTGCTCATAGTTGTGTGGGTTAAAATTAGGGCTTTCGATTCGGTTCCATTGGTCTACCTGCCTATTTTTGTGCCAATACCAAGCTGTTTTCAGGACTATAGCTCTATAATAGAGCTTGAAGTCAGGTATGGTGATGCCTCCTGAAGTTCCTTTATTGTATAGGGATGTTTTGGCTATCCTGGGCCTTTTGTTTTTCCATATAAAGTTGATTAATGTTCTTTCCAAGTCCATGAAGAATTGTGATGGAATTTTGATAGGGATTGTATTGAATCTGTAGACTGCTTTTGGCAAGATTGCCATTTTTATTATGTTGATCCTACCAATCCAAGAGCATGGGA
The DNA here is from genome assembly GCF_017639785.1 of Mesocricetus auratus. NCBI lineage: Eukaryota > Metazoa > Chordata > Mammalia > Rodentia > Cricetidae > Mesocricetus > Mesocricetus auratus. The sequence continues at coordinate 62,357,079 of NW_024429190.1, forward strand.
GATCTTTCCATTTTCTGGTATCTTCTTTGATTTCTTTCTTTAAAGACACAAAGTTCTTGATATACAGGTCTTTTACTTCCTTGGTTAACATTATCCCCAATATTTGATGCTGTTTTTGGCTATTGTAAAAGGTGATGTTTCTCTGATTTCTTTCTCAGTCACTTCATCATCTGTATATAATAGGGCCACTGATTTTTTTGAGTTTACCTTGTATCCTGCCACATTGCTGAAGGTGTTTATCAGCTCTAGGATTAATCTTGCGGAGATTTTTGGGTCACTTATGTAAACTATCATATCATCTGCAAATAGTGAAAGTTTGACTTCTTCTTTTCCTATTTGTGTCCCCTTTATCTCCTTTTGTTGTCTTATTGCTGTAGCTAGAACTTCAAGTACAATATTGAAGAGATATGGAGAGAGTGGACAGCCTTGTCTTGTTCCTGATATTAGAGGAATTGCTTTGAGTTTCTCTCCATTTAGTTTGATGTTAGCTGTTGGTTTACTGTATATTGCTTTTATTATATTCAGGTAGGTTCTTGTTATCCCTGATCTCTCTAGGACCTTTATCATGAAGGGGTGCTGGATTTTGTCAAAGGCTTTTTCCGCATCTAGGGAGTTGATCATGTGGTTTTTCTTTCGCAGATTGTTAATATGGTGGATTACATTGATAGAGTTTCTAATGTTGAACCATTCCTGCATTCCTGGAATGAAGCCTACTTGATCATGGTGGATGATTTTTCTGATGTGTTCTTGAATCCGGTTTGCGAGTATTTTATTGAGTATTTTTGCATCAATGTTCATGAGGGAAATTGGTCTATAGTTCTCTTTCTTAGTTGTGTCTTTGTGTGGCTTGGGTATCAAGGTAATTGTAGCCTCGTAGAAAGAGTTTGGCAGTAAGCCTCCTGCTTCCATTGTGTGGAATACTTTGAGGAGTATTGGAATTAGCTCTTCTTTGAATTTCTGGTAGAATTCTGCACTGAAGCCATCTGGGCCTGGGCTTTTTTTGTTAGGGAGACTTTTGATGACTGCTTCTATTTCATTAGGGGTTATAGGTCTGTTTAGATTGTTTATCTGTTCTTGATTTAGTTTTGGCAAGTGATATCTATCCAGGAAATTGTCCATTTCCTTTAAATTTTCAAATTTTGTGGAGTACAGATTTTCAAAGTATGCCCTGATGATTCTCTTGATTTCCTCAGAGTCCGTGGTTATGTCCCCTTTTTCATCCCTGATTTTGTTAATTAGCATGTCTCTCTCTCTGTCTTTTAGTTAGTTTGGACAGAGGTTTGTCTATTTTGTTGATTTTCTCAAAGAACCAACTCTTTGTTTCATTGATTCTTCTCAGTGTTTTCCTGGTTTCTACTTGGTTGATTTCAGCCCTCAATTTGATTATTTCCTGGCGTCTGCTCCTCCTGGGGAGTTTGCTTCTTTTTGTTCTAGAACATTCAGCTGTGCTATTAATTCTCTAGTATGACTGTTCTCCAGTTTTTTCATGTGGGCACTTAGTGCTATAAACTTTCCTCTCAGCACTGCTTTCAAAGTGTCCCATAAGTTTGTGTATGTTGTGTCTTCATTCTCATTGAAATCGAGGAAGTCTTTAATTTCTTTTTTATTTGTTCCTTTACCCAGGGATGGTGCAATTGTGCATTGTTCAATCTCCATGAGTTTGTAGGGTTTCTGCGATTTGTGTTATTGTTGAATTCTAATGTTAATGCATGGTGGTCTGATAAGATGCAGGGGGTTATTCCAATTTTTTTGTATCTGTGGAGATTTGCTATGTTTCCTATTATGTGGTCAATTTTAGAGAAGGTTCCATGTGGTGCCGAGAAGAAGGTATATCCCTTTGTATTTGGGTGGAATGTTCTATAGATGTCTGTTAAACCCAGTTGGGTCATAACTTCTATTAATTCTTTTGTTTCTTTGTTAAGTTTCTGTCTGGAGGTCCTGTCTAGCGGTGAGAGCAGAGTGTTGAAGTCTCCTACTATTAGTGTGTGAGATTTTATGTGCATTTTGAGCTTTAGTAATGTTTCTTTCACGAATGTAGCTGCCTTTGTATTTGGGGCATAGATGTTTAAAATTGAGACTTCGTCTTGATGTATTTTTCCTTTGATGAATATGAAGTGCCCTTCTTCGTCTCTTTTGATTGATTTTAATTTGAAGTCTAATTTGTTAGATATCAGGATTGCTATGCCCGCTTGTTTCTTGGGGCCGTTTGATTGGAAGATCTTTTCCCAGCCCTTTACTCTGAGATAACGTCTGTCTTTGATGTTGACATGTGTTTCTTGTATGCAGCAGAAGGAAGGATTCTGTCTTCATATCCATTCTGCTAGTCTGTGTCTTTTTATAGGCAAGTTGAGGCCGTTGACATTGGGGGATATTAATGACCATTGATTGGTTATCCTTGTTTGTGCTTGATTTATTGTTAGTGACGTTATTTTGTGTAGTTTCTCCTCCCTTTTTCTTTTGGTGTTTTGTAAAGGATGATTATATATTGCCTGTGTCTTTGTGAATGTAGTTATCTTCCTTGGCTCTAGGTTTTCCTTCTAGCATTTTCTGTAGAGCTGGATTCATGGATACATATTGTTTAAATCTGGCTTTGTCATGGAATATTAAGTTTTCTCCATCTATGGTAATTGAGAGCTTTGCTGGATATAGTAGTCTGGGTTGGCATCCTTGTTCCCTTAGCGTTTATAGGACATCTGACCAGGATCTTCTGGCTTTCATCGTTTCCATTGAGAAGTCAGGTGTAATTCGGATAGGTCTGCCTTTGTATGTTACTTGGCCTTTTTCTTTAGCTGCTCTTAATGTTTTCTCTTTACTAGGTTTGATGTTTTGTTTATTATATGGTGAGGTGACTTCTTTTTCTGGTCAAGCCTATTTGGTGTTCTGTAAGATTCTTGTACTTTCATAGGCATATCTTTCTTTAGGTTAGGGAAGTTTTCTATGATTTTGTTGAATATGTTTTCTGTACCTTTAAGTTGAATTTCCTCACCTTCTTCTATACCTATTATTCTCAGATTTGGCTTCTTCACGGTGTCCCATATTTCTTGGATATTTTGTGTTAAGGATTTGTTGGTTTTGAGATTTTCTTTGGTTGACGACTCTATATCCTCTAATGAGTCTTCAACACCTGAGATTCTCTCTTCTATCTCTTGTATTCTATTGGTGATACTTGCATCTGTAGTTCCAGATCATTTACCGAGCTTTTCTATTTCCAGCATCCCTTCATTCTGTGTTTTCTTTATCATTTCTATTTCAGCTTTCAATCCTTCAACTGTTTGAGCTGTTTCCTTAATTTTTTTGGTTGTTTTTTCTTGGTGCTCTTTAGATTCTTTGAGAGATTTCTTTATTTCTTGAATTTTTCCCCCATTTCATGGATTTTTTTGTTTGTTTTTTCTTCTATTTCTTTAAGGGATTTCCTCGTTTCTTCTTTGAGGGTCTCCATCATCTTCATGAAATAAATTTTAAGGTCTGTCTCCTCTTCTTCGTCTATGTAGTGCTTTTCGGGTCTTGCTGGTGTTGGATCCCTGGATTCTGGTGGGGTCATGTTGGTGTTTCTATTGCTGAGTGATCTCTTATTCTGTCTTCTTCCCATCTCTTCTTCCAGTGGGTGCTGGTGGGGTCTTTCAGTCTCCACTGGTCTCCTTCCTTCTTGCAGCTGAAGCTGGGGATGCTGAAGCTGGACTCGCTGGGGTTGGGGTCTTGGAGGGGCTGATATCTTTCCTGAAGCTGGACTCACTGGGGTTGGGGTCTTGGAGGGGCTGATCTCTTTCCTGAAGCTGGACTCGCTGGGGTTGGGGTCTTGGAGGGGCTGATCTCTTTCCTGAAGCTGGACTAGCTGTTGTTGGGGTCTTGGAGGGGCTGATGTCTTTCCTGTGTGGGCGGGTCTTCTGGATGCCGGGAGCGGCCCCCAAAGGTCGAGGGGGATGGGTGATGGGCGGGCGGTCCCCGCCGGAGACCCAATCTCACCTGAAGCTGGACTAGCTGGGGTTGGGGTCTTGGAGGGGCTGATGTATTTCCTGTGTGGCTTATTTCCCATTCTTACATGGCATATATATATATATATATATATATATATATATATATATATCTTTACACCCCCTTAAAAATTCATTTATTTTCTATTTTTTCTATGACTCTGAATACCTATTTTTGTTTATTTTTCAGCACTTGATAATATTTTTCAAGCACTCTGTACTGTTTGGAGGTTTTCTTGCTCAGGACCTGGCTTTCTGCATGCCTGAAGCATGAGCCAGGCATTAAAGGGCAAGACCACCTGTTGTGACTGAGCAAAAGGAAGATTGAGTCACAAGCAATGAGCACTCACATGGCTCTCAGAGAAAATGTGAGAAACTTGTCAGAAAACATTAATTCCATTTTGCTATATACCTTAATTGATAGAGATCCAATATATGGAAATGAACTGTGTGATTTGTAAAACAGTCCAGAGAAAAAACCAGACATGGGAGTTTTAGGTATACATCCATGTATTCATATGTCTTTAATAATATATGATCCAAATATCAGTAGTGATCATCACTAACACAACATCTACATATGAATATAATTTTAATGTAAGCTCTATATTTTTAAAGGCCTTATATATTCTGCAATACCATAATTAACAATATATCTGTAATAGAAGTTTCAAAAAAATTTTAGCACTATTTATTCTGGTAAATGTACACTTGGCAAAATGTTATCTACAAGCGAAATAATGAACTTATACCCATTGAATGCTCTTAAAGCTTGAGAGACCTTTCCAGAACTTTATGTTTTCAGTTTTTACATACCCGTATATATGAACAATGAGTGTCACTATCCTCTAAACACAGTAATACAAAAGTCTGACTTTGGCATTTTGTACCTCTGATGCATCTTGCAAATTTTGCAAATCAAAGATAGAAAATATTTATGGCTGCTTGGAAAACATACTGCTTAATAGGAAGTGCATCTATGTAAACTAAGTATAAGTGGTGGCATGAGAATGGAGAGTCGCTGTTGAGTTTTGATGTATTTCTCTTCCTAATTCTTCAGATATGTACAGGTCAAGCTGATTTTATGTCTTAAAGCATGAATTTTGTCATATTAAAATATATTATTGTTCTCTTCAGATCATGTTGATATTTAATCTCTACTATAGAGGTCTGTTTCATCATTAACAGCCACTGCTTTGTTTCCAATCACTACCTATGAAATGCAACAAGCACACTCTATTAACAGACAAAACATTGCTGTGTTGACTTATAAATTCTGCTTTTATAGAACAACATTGGCAGATAAACACCGTGCTGCTTTGAACAACATTCATCATTATGCCAGAGGCCCATCTGGAAAGGAAAATAATCAACACAAATGATGATGACCATGAAAATAATCTGCTTTCTAGGCAATTAATTAACATGAAAGTAGCAATATGATAATAAAACTTCCTCATAAAGCTCCACTTCCTGGTCCTAAAAATGATCTGTCAAAAGCTTTCCTTCCTTCCCTCTCAGTTGTCATTTAAATACTCAGTATTATAAAACATTTACACTTAAAATATATGTACTGACTTCTAATAGTATATATTTTCCCCTTAAGATTAACCTTAGATATAGTTTGATGATGTTCTTCTTGTACTTCCTCTTTTTTTCCAACATTCTAAATGTTAAATAACAATGCTTTGACATGTATGGGATTGGAGTACCCTCCCCCAGAAAAAATGCTTTGGCATTCTGTTTATGTACAAAGAAGGCAGAAACATCATCTGGGCCATGCTAGTTAGAGGAGAGGCCTTTAATTGGGATTAGATTAGAGAAAGTTATGAGGTAAAGGCACAGAAACTGATCCACTGGAGGCTTTAAAAAAAGGAAGAAGTAAAAGACAAGTACACGCTGTTTTTGTCTTTTGCTGCATGCTACTTCAACAATAAAGCTATTGCCAGTCATATTGAACCCGTTCTTTCTGAAAGTCTGTCTCATTTTGTTACAGAGATGAAAAGCAGATTTACAGATAGCATAAAGTGTGTTTTAAAGAGAAAGATGATATGTAGGCACTCTTCCAGAAATGTGAAGTATTAAGCATAAAAGGAGATAAAAAAGTGGATGAGAAAAGATGTTGTAAAAGTTACAGGGGAAACAATATTAACATATTTAAAGATTTTCTCTGTGTGGGGAGGAGTATTGATGAACTGAATGTATATTTGCATGTGCATAAGAACATATGACTTTGATTATTTTTTTGATCATTCTACATGATATATATTCAGGCAGGTCTTTTTTCCAGAACCAATTCATTCTCTCCCCTGTCCCCATGTATGTATATGCATATATGTGCATATATATTTATATATGAATATCTCTTTGTGTGTGTATACATATGTATATATTTATATATATATACATTATATTCTTTAACAAATTATCAAATGTTACTTTTAAAACTTGCATATAAAGCCGGGCGGTGGTGGCACACGCCTTTAATCCCAGCACTCGGGAGGCAGAGGCAGGCGGATCTCTGTGAGTTCGAGGCTGGGCTGGATCGATAGCCTCCAAAACAATACAGAGAAACCCTGTCTCGTAAAAACCAAAAAAAATTAAATAAATAAATAAAATTTGCATATACACAGTCTCTTAGATTATCCCTTTACAATATTTTTTACTAGTGCTGAAGATTAAATAAGGGATATTCTAGAAACCTCATTACCATTTTTAATTGTTTCTTTTTTGAGATTAGAATGCAGTTGTATGATTTCCTCCTTCCTTTTCTTCTTTTTAAAGCCTTCCATATATCTCTCCTTGTTATGTTTCAATTTTTCTTTAATTTTTGTTACACTCACCTATGTGTATATTTATTGCTAAATACATAAACATGCCCTGCTCAGTCTGTATAATGTCACTTGAGGGTATTATTTTGGGGCTTATAATTTGGTAGTGAACAACCAATTTGTGTGCTCATCCCTGGGGAAGACTATTTCTCCTGTAATATCTTTATTTCTTTCTTGTGATGATAATATCTTTCTGGTATGACAACCTATGAATGAAACACCTTTATTTGAAAAATGTTCAGAGCATTTTCTTTCCTTCTTTTCTTCCTTTCCTTTTTGTTTTTTTTTAGATAAAGGAGAGATATTTTGTTGTCCTTAGTTAAAGTAATGGCTCTCAGACTAAATTCTTGAAAGTCAATAATGTCTTTTTGACATAGAAGACATTTGTACTTTACTCCCATATCTTGAAAAATGTTTAGTAGTATGAAGAAAATTAATTTATCTCTGATAATATGAGTTTTCTAGTGCTAAACAATTTCTTAATATATATCCATGAGAGGCTAGAAGAAACCAATTAAAGATTTTCTCTCAAAGACAGGTGTGTCACAGGTGAAGAGGTGAAGCCTACACACATAGGATTTTGGCTAAGTTATTCTGAGATAAGAATAGTAGCATCTACTGTTGTCAGAGAGTGAACCCTTACTGTTTTAATGCAAGGACGTTATTGCATTACACTAAGGTTCAAATCCAGGGCTGTGCTCCATCTTCACATCATCTTCTCTTACATATGTTTCTAATTGTTCTCTGCTTTTTATCTGTTTGGCTTTTTTGTGTGTCATGAAGATGTTTGCAATTGAATTTGAATCCCACTGAACTATAAAAAATGTTTACATCAGAATTCTAACTAAATCACATACACACACACACATACAAATACACATACATACATACATACATACATACATACATACATACATATGTAAAGTGAAATTGTCCCATCTGGACTGGGAATGATTCCACAGAAGTCATCTGCCATTTAACAAAACTTGAACATCAGACTCAAGAATCCCTCTTTTGAATTTTGCTCAGAGTTGTCTAATTGACTTTAAAATGTTAAAGGTCATGGCTGTTGATTTTGATTGTCTCTTGAGAGGTGAGTATCTATCCCTAAACTCACCATGCACTTCAGACACAGGGTCCAGCAGCCTGATTAGATGGACCTGACTTGACAGTGTTCCATCTGATGACTAGCTTTCATTGAACTAGAAGACATTATCTTCCAAATGAAGGGAGCAAGCTGGGCTGTGGTGGTACATTCTGGAGGAAGAGGACAGTGGATCTCTGTGTGTTCAAGGCCAGTGTGGTCTACAGAGTGAGTTTGAAAAAATAAGGAATACACACTGAGGGGGAAAAAAGGAAGCAAGTGAAAGCAGTACCATGCAGCAACAACTGTGAAATTTAACAATAACCAGTATGACAAAATAATTCCAAGAGCCTAATAGCAACATGTACACCTTGATGACAATCAATAGCTTTCTAATTAGTCTTAAGACTGCTCAACAAGAGAGAAAACATGTCTGGCACTGGAAATCTTGCCAATGCCTAGGGCTAGGATACCATGTAATTTGGAGAAAATACTGCTGCCTTTTAAATAAATCTACACAATTCCTACCTATAATATAAATATTTATCTTTAGACCCACAGGTAAATATCATTCTCTGACCTCATCAAGATAACTTTTCATTGTAACAAAGAGATAATATTATGGACCCCCTCCAAAAAAATCAAAATGCAATTGCAGAGCACAGACTCAAGTACCTACAACTCCTTGGCTCTTACAGGCTTTCTGTCCCTTCTTCCCCAATGATCCCTGACCTTAGGTACAAGAGTGTCAGAGTCATTCCCAGTGAAGAGCCACATATTTGTTACCCAATATTAAACGGTCATCCCTGAAAGCATACTTATGCAAGTAAGCACTATACAGACTAATCTGATTTTATTTATATGTATGTTCATATATGTGTAACAGCAATTACAGTAAAAGGTATTATGTGTCTGAAAGAGGGCAGGAATTAGATGGAAGGGTTTGGAAGGGAGAAAAATGATAGTGTAGTAATATTATAATTTTTAAAATATTAAAAATTAATTTTTACATTGGCTGTTTTTCCAATGTTTTTATTTTTATGGATTTTTATTCATTTTTAATTATTATTTTTAGATGCCTATTGGTACTCTAATGAGAGAAAGAAAGGATATGGATTCGGGTGGGAGGGGAGTGAGGATGATCTGGGAGGGGAACCATAATCAGAATACAATGTAGAAAGAATTGTTAATTTCAAATTTTAAAAAGGCAAAAAAAATAAAGAGCAAACAAGGAATTGAGTGAGAATATGCAGAAAAAGGAATTCATTCTTTGTTATGGAATTCATACATACACACACACACACACATACAGACACACACACACACACAAACACACACACACACGTACACACACACACACACACTAAGACTAGTTTGCCAGAAGGTATAAAAACAAGAAAGAAACGGGTTCAGATTGTATCTCTAAATCCAGGTTGTGTCAGCAGACAAGCATGAGGATGTAAGAAGGAAATTGCACATGCCTGAAATAGTAATAATGAAAACTTTCTCAGAAGAATTTCCAAAATTTCATCAAGATATATCCAGTTTCAACTGTCAAGGTTAGAAATTGGAAGGCCAGCTTCTGAAGCAGACATCTGAGTTTTTGCCTTCTCTTCTGAATTCCTAACCCTAGAAAAGGCAGAAATCAAAGACTCCAAATATTCCATAGAAGTCAATATAATTAGTTAATGAATTCTGATGACTTTTATGACACTAAGGAGAAATTAAAGCAAATAGATTTAATAGTTTTCAATTTTAGTGACAGAAATACATTTTTGGGTGCATTTTGGTATGCAAGATTCACAAATAATTCACAAGTTAAAGCATGAAGACAAAATGTATACTTAATAAAGTTACTTTATATTTTTGTTAAATTATCATTTTCATGCCACTTTAGCAGAGTGACTTAATTAGCATTTTCTTGACATGTATTCTGTTTTATGCTTGTTTTCCTCTCTGTCATTTTCAGTTAATAAAAATAAAAGATTGTGTTTGTGCAAGTGTTTCTAAATAGGTAAGAAAATGACAATTATGTTCCTAGAAGCTGTAGGTTTCATTTAATCACTAATGTGCTTGAAATTCTCATAAAAATAATGTCTGTGCCATTTGGGTGAGAAGTTTGCTAATTTTTAATTTAAGGAACTCTCTGCACATCCATCTTCTAATAAAGTCATTGGGGTTACTTCAGAAACAAGGTCACATAAAATTATGATCAAGCACTTTCTGTCCTTGCCCATCCCAAGAAAATGAGATACTTCCACAAATAACCAAATAGAAATAATAACCCCACAAACCACTATTTATTATCACCATCCCAGAGGCATGGAACCTTAAGAAGAGTTTCTGCCCAGCTGATTACTTGAAAATTCATAGGATGTAATATGTAAAAAAAAATAAAAAATGTAGATCTCAAAATACAGTTATCAGCAAGTGCTGTTTTTTCCCTCCCTTGTAACTCTGTGACAGGGCAGAGCTTGTGTCTAGCATTTAAGTACTTTCAGCTACATTCTATTATTAAAGACATATTTGTTAAAACACGCATAGAAAAGGGTCTGTAATTGAAGTACAGCTTTGATGTATTTAATAGGATGTAAAACTGCCATCGTATTTTAATAGAGAATGTTTTATGTGCATTAGTGGTAATATAATAATGCCTCTCGCGTGTGCTCTTGCCATTAGCACTTTTCCCTCCCTTTCTTTCAGTTAATCTTAAATCTTTAATGTAATCCAAACACATTAACATCTTTTTCTCTCTTCACTGTTCTTGCACAGAAAGAATCTTTGAAATGAACTTTCCATAATTGAAGGATAGTTCCTATATGGCTTGATCGTTGCCAGTACTTTCCCTCCAATTCTGCCTGCCTGTTGATTCAAGTATGCACACAGAAATGCTTATGGTCATTGAAACTGTTTGATGGGAGAAATGAAGGACATCAAAATGGCTAGTGATCCAGAGAGTTAGCTCAGCAGTTAAAACCACAAGCACCTACATGGCAGCTAATAATCATCTTGTTTCAGTGTATGTGACACCTCCTTCTGGACCCTGTGGGTAACACACACTTGCAGTAAATGGGAATGCTTGTAGGCAAAAAAATAATATACACATAAAAATAATAATTAAATAAAATATTTTAAAAAGCCAACAATGAGTAAAGTCAAGAAGAAGTAAATTCATGCATTTTAGAGAATCTGTGATTTATTATTAGGTCAAGCCATATGCTCTAGCATGAAGCTGTAATGGGATATACTATTGTCTGATTTAATAAAGGAAGAATGATTTTATCATTGTAAATGCTAAGTTTCATAGGAGCAATTATAAGGACTATATCTAACTTTAAACTAGTAAGCAAGCCTGTAAGATGTTCTGGTCTTGGTCTTTGAACTTAACAAACCATATCTCAAAATTAATATTTATTTCAAAAATAATTTTATTATATGTTTAATTATCCCCATAATAGACTAACTGTAAATGTTGAACCTAGAGACAGTTGGATTGATTTCATCATTCAACTCCATTAAATGTTAGATAATTTTTGATTTCTGAAACCAGGTAAGTCAGCATACAGTTGTTTTATAAATGAAACAAATCTGCACACTACAGAGGCATCACTACTGAGGTTGCTCTAAGGGTGAACTAAAAATTCCTATGGCAAGTTTTTGGATGTTTGGATATTTTATTATTCTGTAAGTTTCTAGTATAGAGAACATATAAATTATAAAGGACAAATATGACAGTCTTTTTACTCCTTGAGTTTCCAATCACACTAAGTTATAATTATTTTTTAATCCAATTTGTTAATTGCACACAGTAGAAATATTTTAATGGAAAACTTAAACGATTTTTCCTATATCTTATCATTCATGTAATTCAGGAAAAAGTTGTCAAGCCTAGTTTATCCACATATTTAAAAAGTGTGAGGGTCTGATGCACTAAATAAATCAATAATTCAGCCATTCAACAAATATAGAACTAATAAACTGAAGTTTCAATGTGGAGACTACATAGAACCTCTTTTTGTGTGATAAACTACATATCACATTCTTCACAGAGGTCAAATTGGCTGCTAATCAATACTTTCCAATGTACTAACCTTCATTTCATAGTTAAATGCTGAAAGTAACTGATTACTTAGTTCAGTATTCTGAAGACATATGAGGAATATTTTTATTCTTTGGCACCTCATTCAATTGTATACAGTGTCCTTTATCTAATGATTACAAGATTTGGAATTATATGAAAATGTATCTGTAATGAATATTTATTTCATTTTAGTTACTTTCATTTTTTTGGAGTGTAGAGTGCTGTGCCTGTTCATTTTCACACAATTATGCAATACTCTCTGGGAAAGTTCCTACATACATTCTGCAAACCTGATTCTTATCACTTCTTCCTTCCTTTAAGACCCTATGCTCCTCGAGTAATTTGATTTCTACTTTCATGCTGTCTTAACATACATGATTTTTATGTGTCTATAAACTCTGTGACTCACAAATGAGTGAAAATCATGCTATTTCCATTTTAGAATCTGCCCAAATTCATTTGATGTGATGGAAAGCAGTTTCATCAATTTTCTTCCATACGATACAACCTCATTATTTTGTGACTGAAAACACTCCCATTGTGCTTGTAAACATCCTGTTTTTATCAGTTTCTCTATTGATGAATCCTTGGGCCAGTTCAATAACTTAGATATTGTGAACAATTCTACAATAAGCAAGAATGAGCAAGAATTCTGTCATATGTTGATTTGGAGTCCAGCGAAATAATACACATCATCTAGCACTAAAGCAGGGTCTGCTAAGGGAGGATGGACTACAAAACAGTGAAAGCAATCTTAGATGATGGACAAAGCCAAGTTTTTGTTGAAGGACATAATATATCAAGTTCTGTAGAGAAATGCACTGTGGGATACTTGTACACTCTGTGAAGATATAGTGCTGTGATTTGTACAATAAACAACTGAACATCCTATAGGTAGGCAGGAGAGTACAGGTCCACCTTCCCGGCAAAGAGAGAACTCTGGGGGAAAAAGGGATTCACCAGCAAGACACAAGGGAAGCAGAATGCAAAGTATGGAGACGAGGTAACGAGCCATGAGGCAGAACATAGATTTTAAAATATTGGTTCATGTAAGTTAAAAGAGCTAGTTGAGAAAAAGCCTAAGCTAAGGTCATGCTTTCATAGTTAATAATATGTGTTCAAGTCATTATTTGCAAGCTGGCAGTCTGATGAGAAAGTACAGAAATTGATTAGTTTCACTGAACTTTCATAATACCCTAGAAGAGCAGGCAAATAGTGTCCAAAAATAACATATGAGCAATACTACCTGGTACAAGAAGAAAGTACACATCTTGAATATAGTGCTTTTCTTTCCAAAAACTTGATATCTCCTTCACTACCAGTGAAGTTATCACTAGAATATTTTTGGAGGAACTACTCTGAGATTCATTTTCCTCACACCCTTTGAGCTGTAGACTTCTTTTAGGGACCATTCCCATACTAATTCCATTGGGGCATACAGACTCATGCTTGACCACAGAGATTCTACTTGGAATGCAACCCATATGTTGTCGGCAGCAACCTGAGTCCAGAAGCAATTTCTTTCCTTACTTTCCATTAACTTCTATTTCCTCAACTCAGCTTTTTAAAATATCCCTCAATCATAAACTGTTTCTGTATTAAATAGCACTCAATAGATTATTGTCTCTTCGAATGGTATGAGTTTTCCTCAGATTTCTATCTGAAGCTAAATTTCTATGATACATTAAATTTACAAGCCATATTGTAAAGTAAATGGTAGGCACTACCATATCTCCATTTCATGAATTAAATAGCAAAGATGTATAAAGTGTTTAAACAAATGTTTGTTACAGTGATTTTGTAGTTCACTTAAAATGTTAATATTTCAGGATTGGGTCCTTGTTAAAAAGTGATGTTTAAGGGTAACACACAGTGTGACTTATTTTGGAGAAAACTTATTTTGAAGAAAAACATGTATTCTGTTCTCATACATAAGGAAGACTGAATAACATATTCATATTTACTTAACAGTTTCTATGTCAGTGATCTAAGTTACAGAGATGAAGGCAAATCTTGAAAATAATAACTTATACACAAAGTAGAGTGGTGTGTTCTTCTCAACAAAACCCAGTGACAGAGAGAGAGGACTGGTGAGCAAAAGGTTAAGACTGGGCTGCTTTAACCCCTGAAACAGTTGACCTGAACAAGGGGTAGCTCTTGAATCCCAGTCTGATGGCTGGGAATCCAGCATGGAATTGATCAAGATGCCCCAAATGTGGTTGTCAGTGAGGAGGCCTAGTCAATCTATGGGGCCTTGGGTAGTAGATGGACTTTGGGTGCCCATCCCACAATGAGAGATGCATTCTCACCCTGGACTCTTGGGGGAGGGTCTATATCCTGCCTTGGATGAAATAACAGACTATGGACCCACCCATGGAGGGCCTCACCCTCCCTAGGGAAACAAGGGGGATATGGCGTATTGCAGAAGGGAATGGGAGGAAGGGAGATAAAGGGAGAGGGACCTGGGATTGGCATGCGAAGCAACCTTGTTTCTAATTTAAATTTAAATTAAAAAAGAATGGTGTGTTCTTTTCTTATCAATCTGGGACCACCATCCTCTAAGTAGCATCATTTTGTATTTTTGTCAGAACACCTATGACTGCTGGTAGGTTAACCTCATGACTACCAGGAGACTCTGAATGTGAACTTTTGATATCGTCTCACAGAAGAAATTTGTTGGAAAAGTCCTTAGACATTCATCTTAGATTTTATCCACTCCATATTGTAGCTCCCTATAAATTCAGTGTCAATCTACAACAGCTGCATATGCTTGTCATCTCTTGGACTTGGGCATGGGAGAGTATATTTTATGTGAGAGATTGACTAAGTTGTGAGGGACTCCATATAAGTGGTTATGGGAAAGACATCATCTATGCTGGGTTGATATATTTTAGTGGCAAAGCTGTCTGTAGATGACCATCACTCTTCTAAATAACCTCTCACCTTTGCTGAATAATGAGCTCAATAAACTCATTGTGTCACTATGCTATGCTTCAGTGATATCATTACTTAGGTCTGTTATTGGTCCCCTATCTACACTTAAGTGGTACTTGACACATCTCCTCATAAGCTCTCTAAGATATCTTCAATAATTCTGAGATATCTGTATGCTTTAGCAATTTAAACATTTCTATGGTATCTTTCAAGCTATCATACTATGCTAATTTTATGGCTGTGTTAATTTCCAAAGTGACAGACATCATGAAAGTGCTTAACAGAATGGATTGTGATTAAGAAAACAATGATTTTAATGGATAAAAGGTCAGCCACCAATACAAGTGCCCAGAATGATATGAAAACCATGTGACATGAAGATGGGTTGAATAATGAGAAGGCCGACTATAAATCAAATAATCTAAAGAAGACACTCTGATGACCTTGTTTACAACTTGACTGAAGATGGAAAAATCAAACTTCATACTTCATTCAGACTCACTTGTACAAGTGGATTTATCATTTATCTGACTATGGTGTGAACTCCTGCTTAAAATACTCTATAAACCTTAGTCATCTTGTATTTTATGAACTCAGTGTCTATTTCCAGGTTAATGGTTGGTTTTTCTTCAGTTTGTATACATTGTGAAAAGAATATCTATTAATTTGCTTCTTAGTAATTTCTAGTAGATTTGATGATCTTTTGGTTCCTTGAAATAATGTAAGTTGCCAATTTCTGTTTTACAGGACTAACGTTAAAATAATCAAATAAATTTCTTTCCAGCCCTCCCACCCCCATCCTTATCAGATATTTCCAGTGATTCACTATGCTTGGCACTTACTTCCAATGACTCTGTCATTACACTCATTCTTTCTTGGTCCCCATCACTGTATTGATCGCCTTAGGCCTTGATTTGTGAAACATTGCCTTACCATTATTTTACTAATCTATCATTTTCTATTATTCCTCAAACTGCTTTGTGTCTTTCCTGGTGGTTCTTTGATCACAAGCACTCAAAACACAGGACAGTTGTGAAGGGTCTCTTGCCATTGTATTTCTCTAAATATCAAACTTCCCCAATGTCCTTCTGCTAGCATTGATTTGGCATGCCTTCCAGATGTGTCATGTCTCATGGTTTTGTGACTTTTTCTATTTCATTCCTTTACTAATACATTAATTAATCTGCAGTACTAAGGATAGAACCCTGGGTCTTATACCTCCTAGGCAAGCACTATGCCTTTGGCTTGTGTTTGTAACCATTAACTGTTAGTTTCTTTGTGTTTTCCTTGTGTTTCCTCTATACCTGCAACAATATCATTCCAAATCCTTAAATGCAATATATCAGAAATAGATTTTTAAATATTTTCTTCTCATTTAGTTTCCCAGTGATTGTGGCACATACTGTGTGTGTGTGTGTGTGTGTGTGTGTTTCACTGTTGCATCCAGTGCATTAATAATTCTTTCAGTTCATTATTTTCAGTGACTCCTGAACCACCTGTTCCATTTCTATTGCAGAAATGGGTTTTCTGTCTTATGTTATGACAAAAGACTCTTATTCAAGTTCCTAAAATGATTGTTCTTAATAATAAATCATCCCATTTTCATAGCCTTCAATTAATTATATGATTTCATTCCATAAGATTACTTATAACTAGAGATGAACTATAATATCTCCTAATTGTCTTAAATATTTTCTATTTTCAAGTTTCTCTGCAATGGGTCATACATTTTCTTCTTTTTGTTGCTGTTTTGTTTTTCTAGAATAATGCTCCAGTCCTTTATATGCCATAAATATTGTAACTTTATCCTTCACATATTTTATCTTTAGAGCAAACCCTTGTTACAATCTCTTCAATACTAATACTTTAAAATATTTTATGTGTACCTCCTTAATTTTTGTTTTTTTCTGTATATTTAAAAAATACTTTACTTAATTTAACTATGGTCCATATTGAGTGGAATTTCTTGGAAAATGCAATATACTTAAATGCACACTTTGTGCCTTTATACAAACTATATCTTAATTAACTTAATTACAATACTAAATTAATATCATTTATTTGAAGCAGTACAAAAATCCATTAAATACATACTTGATTAACATAGTCAAACTTTAGTCCTTATGGACTGATTTAGTTCAACAATAATGAGCAAGAAATTTTTTGTGGACCATCAGCATATGGAATATTTAAGAAACAAAAATTAAATGAATAAAAATTTTAAAATAATTGATTTTAAAACAAATATTATGTTATTACTTTGATTGTGTTTCCTACTAATATTTGAATGAAGGAGCAAAAGCTCTGGGGCCAATCACTTAAGCTGAAAGGAGAGTTATAAGGAAAACTAGCCTTTTCTCCTAATACCCACTGGGACATCAGGAGGATTGAGGATGACTTTAAATGTATCTCCAATTGTTTCCCTGGGTAACCTGAAAAGTAAAGGTCTATGGGGAGGGTAAAGAAAGGGAGGAAGAGAAAGAAAGGAAATTAAGAGAGTTGGCGGGGAGGAAGAGGAGAAGGAAGAGCGAGAAGAAAGATGAGGAGGAGAGAAAGACAAAGAGAGACAGACAGATAGATGTAAATGTAACTGCTGGTACATTTTTCCAAGAGGAGCTTTAGGAAGAATACTGACACAGAATTTGTAGCTGCTTGACTTACAAGCAGAAGAAGAAGAGAGTCCATTAGTAACTGAGGGATAGCTAACAACAGAACTTTATACTTATACTGCTCACAATTCACATTCCTTTCATCCCAACATGGTTACTTATACTCTTTCCTCATTTAGCCTACTTCTGATTCAGAATACATATAAATGTTCTTATAGTTAAGGGGGTGGGATAGTAGACAGTTATTCACAAGAATATAAAATTTTCTGCCTCATTGATTTTATCACAAAATTCATCTAACAACTTAGAGCAATCATTCCACATTGTATACTTTTATGAAGACAACATATTTTGTTACATAAATATATACAATGATCACTTTCACATAAATAAAAGTATGTTTAAGGTAAAGAATATAGTAAAGGTAACTTAAAACTTCATACAATTCAGAAATATGGTCAATAGATTGGCTACATTCTTACTTAATATTCAGCAACAGAAAATTAATTAGAGCATACTAAGCACATTTATTTATGTAAATTTTAAGACCGAACATATAAAAATATGGCCCATACTATGAAAGTATACAAAAATATAACATCCCTTTTAAAAGTCATTACAAATACAAAAAAATAAGTTTTAGAAATTAAAACTGAATAACTATTTCAATGTGCTGTTCTAAATGAGAGAAAAATAAAAATAAATAAATAAGCCCCCACATGCAATCTAGGCAGCACAACATTTTAATAATAGGAGTTCCTGTGAGAGTAAACAAATAAAATAGAAGAGAAATTACCAGAGAAGTACATCATTTCAAGTAACAGAAATAAACCATGTTTTCAAGATTAACAATGTCTGCTGAGTGCTCAGTTTAATGAATTCTCATGCTGAGACAAAATATAATGAAATTGAGCAACACTGGGACTGCAAAGAAAAGCTTCTTTAAACCTTCCGGAGAAGGAAAAACAGAACAGACATTATCAGAATTATTAGTCAGGTGGTGTCAGACTCATGAGCTACAGGCAATGCTTTTAGCTGTGATGGAACACAGTAATGGGATAAGAAGAAAAGTAACTTCCAAGACACAATTCTATGTGCAGACTAGAAGTGTAGAGATGGGATAATTACAACTTTGACATTAATGATCCCAACTTTTACAATTCGTATATCCATTATTGAGAAACTAAAATTGGGACTGGTAATATAGATCAGTTAGTAGAAGAAATTTTCAGCATATAGAGGAGCCATAATTTGATTCTACATATCTCAAGACAAAATAAATTTATATACACATCTTTTTTTAAAGTCTTAAAATAAAAAGATTTGGAAAGAATATTTCTTGGGTAGTTAATGATAAACATTATGAATTAGTATTTTCTGTTGCCATGTTAAAATACCATAATCAAAAGCAATTAAAGGAAAAGGGGTTTTACTGTATGATTACAGAGTGATAGAATCCACTGTTGTGGGCAAGTCATGGTAACACAGAAGACGCAAGAAGCAGAGAGACCACAAATCATGTGCACTCAGGAAGCAGAAAGAGAAAACAGGATAAGCAGTGTAGCTCTAATTCCTCAATGCTTGCCCTCAATAACATACTTCTTCCAGCACAGCTTTAGCTCCTTAGGGTTTAATAGCATCCCCCAAAACATTGTCACCACCCAGGGACCAACTGTTTCAATTATAAGCTCTTGTTCAAACCAGCACATTTGCTTATCTTTCAAAGTCACAGTATGAATCTAATACATATACACAATTTACCTGTGTGATTCCAAAACTGGCATACCCAAATCAACCATGATTATCAAACTTGGGGCTTCCCCAAAAAGTCCAGTAAAGGCAAAAGCCTTCAGTTGCATGTTCTCAGATGTTCAGGGAGGAAACCAATGCCAAGCAGTTGTTGTCTGTAGAAGGTTCACTCATATCTGATGAATAATGTTTGCCATTTACATAGCCATCAGCAAATGCTGCTATTAGGACATCTAGACAGTGCCCACAAAGTTAAGTTTTTCCAAGAGTGAATGTACCAAAATAACGAGACAGACACTGGATTGCCTTTAATGAGAGGTGTGGGGATTAACACAGGATCTGTGCTGATTGAAGAGTAACTATAAGATTCTCTTATGGGGAAGCATTAAGAAAGCTATGCCAAATATAGAAAATATATCTACTTGTATGAAGAGGTCAGAAAGAAAACCATTATTTGTACATGCAATACAGGTGACTTCACAAGAAGTAATTAGAGTGTTGATCATACAGCTTTGAATTTGAAGGATTAGAGCGGTTGATGTCAGTCATATCCCTTCATCCAGAAGCTATAACCATCACAGTTGCATACAAGACATTGGCTACATGCAGGACACCCATCTTCAGGACTCTCTCTCTCTCTCTCTCTCTCTCTCTCTCTCTCTCTGTCTCTCTCATATATATATGTATATATATATATGTTTGTGTAATATATATAGTGTGTGTTCACATGTATATATGTATATATGCATATGTATATGTACACCTACATATGTATGTTGTGTGTGCATGTGTGTATACCTGTGTGAGTGTGTGTGCATGTGCGTGTGTGTGTGTGTGTGTGTGTGTGTGTGTGTGTACTTGTAGTTCAATATTTTCCTCTGTCTCATCCGGTGCAGATGGACTGATTTCTCTTCTACCCCCCAGTTCCTGCAGCTACCTATAAAATAATTGCTCTGAGGTTTACCGTTAATTACAAACTGCTTGGTCTAATCTTACAGCTTAGGTTAACCTATTTCTATATCATTTTATATATTTCCAAGTGACTGTGACACCTAATGTCCTGGTGCTGCTGGCATATCCCAGATTCTACCCTCTTTTTTCCCTGTATCTTTTCTTGGATTTCCCATCTGGTTCTATTTTGCCTGGCAATTGACCAAATCACCTTCTTTATTAACCAGTAGCAATAAAAATATATCCACAGCATACAGAAGGACATCTTACAACATGCATGTAAATGTGTGTTGTGGGGTGATGGTGAGCATATGTAGGAACTAGAAAAGGGCACTGAAGTTTCTCATCTATCACCGTCTGTCTACTCCACTGAGGATTTCTATCCTTGAACTTGGGAATTATCTTCTCTTGGCTAGAGTGAAAGTCAATAGTCCCCAGTGTATCCTCATTTTTGTATCTCTCAGAATCCGGATTAGAAGTTTTCATGGAATGCCTGGATTGTTTATCAATGTTGCGATCTGAACTCTGGTCCTCATCATTGCATACCAAATGCTCTTAAATGTTGATCTGCCTCTCCAACTTGGAGGCTTTGCCATTAATGACCATATAGCAACCACAAAAATTGGATATGGTGCTAACCATGGAACATTGCCTGTCTATTCCCTGTGGTACGTCTTGGGTTTTTGGCCCATTCATACATGACTTCAAATGATCCTTGGATGGCTCAGGGAGTAGTCTGTAATAAGTTGGGACTATTTGTATTTTCATACATTTACTTCATAGAATGCCACAGCCATGCTAAAAAAGCAAGTCTCATGTAAATTACAAGAATCAATTAGGAGAATATGGATTCTGAGTTATCAGTAAAGAGCAAGGGCCCATTTGTAGTATATTTCTAGGAGACATTGGCAATGATATTTTATATGGAATAAGCATACGTATACATACAACTTGAGTAATAACAGCAGCTCAAAGAATCAGGCAATATGATAGTTAAAGGAAATTTAAAAGAGGGGACATAGTATACACACGGTCTTTGGACTCCAATAGAACAATGTGAGGTGCACTCTCACCCTGAACTCTTGGGAAAGGGTCTAGGCCCTGCCCTATATGAAATGACACACTATGGACACCCCCATAGAGGGCCTCACCCTCCCTGGAGAAATGAGGGGATAACGGGGTGGGGGGGAGGGCACGGGAGGAAGGGAGGGAATGGGAGAGGGACCTGGAACTGACTTGTGAAGCAACCTTGATTCTTATCTAAATTTAAACTGGAAAATAAAATTAAAAAAAAAAGAGGGGACATTTTGTTCTTTGACAACAGTAAAGGTCAAAGGTGAGAAAAGTCTATTAGTACCTTTATTCTTGAAATCTCTAAGCAAATTCACTATTATTTCTTTAGGCTTGATTTTCTTTTTTTTTATAAAGTTTCTTAGGATTAGCTATTGTTTTATGTTACAAGTTTGTATAACTGGATCTTATAAGCTACATGGTAAATCATTAGTGAATATTAAAAGTGATATAATCATGCAAGCATATATACATATACACCCTTCTGACATATAATCATTATTCAGTATCTATAATCAGTATTACCATATTTTAAAATATGTTATTTAACTTTTCACACATGTTACTCCCAGCTTCCTCTCCCTCCCCTACTCCCCTGCACTCTACCAACTCCCCCAACACCCCACCCAATCCTGCCTCTGCAACCCTGGGAGGATAAATACATCCATGGGGGATTTTCAAAGTCTGTCATATCATCCAGGACAAGGGCTACGCCCTCCCCCATGTGTCCAGGCTGATAGAGCATCCCTCCATGTGGAATGGGCTACCAAAGTCTTTTTGTATGCCAGGCATACATACTGATCAACTATCCAAGGTCCTCACTGACACCCAGGTTCAGGGTGTCTGGATCAGTCCCATGCTGGACTATCAGTCACTACTCTGGTGTCCATGAGTTCCCCCTTGTTCAGTTCAGCTGCCTCTATGGGTTTCACCAGCTGGGTCAGAGAGTCTGGGAAACAGGGAGGACACTAAGAGAGACATACATGGTAACCCAGAGAAGGGGAATGGGATGGTATCTCCTGGGGGGATTGGGAGCATGGGGGGAGGGAAGGGGAAATGGAGACTGGAGAAAGAGAGGAGGGGAGAGGAGGACATGGGGCAGCAGGTAGATTGAGTAAGGGTAAGAATACAGGAGAGCAGGATGAGAAATATCACAATAGAGAGAGTCGTTATAGATTTGAGGAGAGATCTGGCACTAGTGAGATTTTTCAGAGATCTACAAAAATGACACCAAATGGCATCAAGGCTACCTTAAATGCCCTCCCCTGATAACTACCTTGTACCCCATCCTAGAACCTTCATCCAGTGACTGATGGAAGCAGAAGCAGACACCCACAGCTAAACACTGAACTGAACTCCTGAAACTCAGGCAAAGAGGGATGATGAGCAGTATTAATATTTTATTAGTTTATTTGTTTATATGTATGAAAATGATTATTTTTCACACAAGGTAGTAATTATTTCAAACCCATTCCTTTATTTAACATCTAAGTGACATAAAGGACGTAAGTCAGTCCCATATTTATATAACTGTTTGTTATTGAACCACTCAATCTGTCTAAGTTGAAGTATTGACTTGATATCTGGAGGTGATAATTTCAAAACCATTATTTTTCAATTTATGGACTCTATACCTATGAAGGTCAGCTTGTTTTATCAAGACTATAACAAGAAATTGTAAAAAGTAGCTATTCTACTTACTTGGGAAGTCAATGGGAGGAAAATCTTCTATATAACTCTTTGTATTTTGAACAACTTTGGTTTTTCTTCTTCAACAAATTATTGTAAAATAAACAAACTATACCCAAACTATAACATATTAAAATTCTTGAACTATACATTGAGGAAAATTGAACTATTACCCAGTTAACTCAAAATGTTAATGGATGCTGGATATGATTTTAATTAAATATACCTAGTTTATTTCCAGCTATGTAAACAGGCCCTTTACATGTGGGCAACAGTTTTGTTTCCTGGTTTGTTTGTGGGATCCCTGACAGGGGGACCAGGATTTATCCCTAGAACATGAGCTGGCTTTTTGAAGTCCATTCCCTATCAGGGAAAGCCTTGCTCAGCATTGATGAGGGGAGGGAGGGCTTGGTCCTGCCTCAACTGAATGTTTCCAGCTTTGTTGACACCCAATGGGAGGTCTTACCCTTTCTGAGGGGTGCTTGAGGGTGGACTCGGTGGGAGGTGACAGGGAGGGGAGAGAGGCAGAACTGTGATTGGTTTGTAAAATGAATAAAAACATTAAAAATAAAATTGAAAATGGCACAATATTATTCTTAAACAGGAGAAACTGAAATATATGTTATAGTTGTAGAAAATTGAACCTTTAGTAATTTCCTTTTATTTTTTCATCAGCATGATGTTAATAAATCATTCAATCATAATTGAAAAGATACATTTGAGAGAAAAACACCTTTAAATAGAAATTAATTTTCACCTGTATCATAAGGAATATTATTTGAATTACTGAGAAATCAAAGCACAAAACACATATGTTGGACTAATGTTGGAACACTAATGAAAGAAACAGAAACACAGACTACACTTGCAGCATTTGTGATTAATAAAAAAATAGTTCCATTTTATAGGTTCTCAGAAGGCAAAGAAAAATAAACTTAGTCTCATTCCCTTTTTTGTCTAATAGTGCCTGAGTATAAGGAGGAAGAAAGTATATGCAGGTCCCTGACTATCTTTAGAAGTTCATTCTATATAATGTCATACAGCAAAATATATGTGAATTTATAATAACATAAGTCTTCATTTTCTGTCACTGCTGCTCCAGAGGACATCACAAAATTCCAAACTAAAGACTTTTCTATTTCTTAATTAGATAAAGGAACTGGATAGAGATCCTATGTTATAGATGCCTTAGTTTATTTCCTAATTCAGGGGCATCCTGATATGTTTTCATTGTTACACAATCACTTTACTGATTCATCTGTGATGGCATACACACATGTTTAAAATGTGTTACACTTCATACTGGGATTTTGTTTGGCTTGAGCTTGTACAGGTAATTTGTGAACTATCACAGTATGTGTGAGTTTATATGTGCATTTTCTCTGTTCTTTATAGAAAATATTGTCTACTTCAAGTCATCCACCTATCATTTCTGCTCTTAAAATGTTTCTGACCCCTGTTCAACATAGATGCCTCAGTCTTAATGATAGAGATGTGAAATAAATATCCTATTTAGGTTTGAGGAACCCAAAGTCTCTTACTTTCTACAAGTTGTCCAGTTATAGGTCCCTATGTTAATTAGTATCTACTATACAAAGTTTCTCTAACAAGGGTAAAAGATGTATGTTCATTTAAGAGAATATATATCTAGGTTTCCCCAGGGTCCATGACCTCAAGAAGTCTCAGTATGTTGGCATTAACAGTGTTAAATATAGGTTCACATTTATTCAGTCATTTAAAATCTAAATGTATACCACCCATATTCAAATAAGTGATTCCCCCAATTTTGTGCTCTGTAGATTATGTCATTTATTGTTCTGTTTCCTAGGCAGCTGTCTACACTAGAATGTTTTGTCCAAATAATGTGCATGCTTAATGAAAAGGGTAATCATTTTTATTGACTGAAACATAAATGCCCTTTATAGAAACCTAGCCAAGTGACTATCCAATGATACTAGGCATACATGTGAGATTGTTGATTTGACTTCTACAAATCCTCAAATATTCCTCATGGAAAGACCTTTGTTTTGTTAGTATTTGATCTTCTTATTTGTAGTGTAGATAAAATGCATTCATGTAATTTTGTTCCCTGTGTATATTTTATCCTATACAGACTGGTGTCAAGATGATGCTTCAACATCCTCAATGTAGATTCATTGTAAGATTTTCATTATGAACCAAGAGAAAGTAAGAGTGACCAATTAAATTATTATATCACATGTAGGCAACACCACTCAGGTTTTAAAACAAGGCTTGGAGGTTTGTTTTTCATATCCTTCTGCCATTGTTGCTTTGAAATTTCATCAAATATTCAAGTGACTTGATGACGTCTTCTGCTTTTAGCAGCATTGTTTTGTTTATGATGCAAAACCCTTTTGAACATCTTTCAATAATGAAAGTTCTACTTGGTTTCCAATCAATGAACCTCAGTTTTAAGCAAATAAATCACTTGGGGATTTTTATGAAGTAAATTTCAACTTAATGGGTCTAGAGTGCAGCCTAAAGTTCTGTACTTCTAAATAACTCCTAGCTGGATGAGACCTCACACTGGAAAAGACATAAAACACTGGGTGGAAGCTTCGAGGGAAATTGGGAATTGCATCATTTTTCAAATAGCATCTACTAGTCTCACTTAAATCTAATTGCTCCGTTCCTCAGCTTTTCGAGATATAAACTTACAAGCTATAAACTTCTGTTGCAATATTACATCAGGGCCTATTATTCATGAAGATACTTTTCATATATTTAATACAAGTACAATTCCAAATTCAACTTAAATGAGATCATTAAAAACACCCCGACCACAGTTTTATGTGAGATGACATGGTTAAGCAACACTAGAGCCTCTTGCTTCTGGGAAGGAGTGTAAGGTGAGAAAGTCTTGAAATGTTCTTTGTAGTGAGAAACAGACCAGAGGTAAAGGCCACCACTGATTGCCATGTTCTGGTAGATAGCATTTTCCAGCCTTCCTCATGACTTACCTGTTACCCTATCTCTATCTTCCCACACTGCCTTCTTTTACTTTGAGATTTCCCTTACTGTAGCAGGAACAAAAGCAGCTCTGTAATTGCCAATCTCACACTCAGTGCTTATTCACAGTGGGCTGTGTCTAATTCAGAATAGAGAATAGAAGTTGAATTAGTAGCCCAAAGCATCAAATACATTTCTTTTGAATCTGGCCTGTCTTGATTTTCATATATGTTACCTTACACATGTCCAAAAGCAAAATATACAAATTTTCATTCTGAAGTAACTCAAGGAAAAACAGTTAGATATTTCCATCCAATCATTTCATCCCCATGTTGGAATCCCAGGAATTTTATATCCTTCTTGGTTGAAAATCAACCTTGTGACCTGTTTCCTTCATCTCTCTCTCTCTCTCTCTCTCTCTCTCTCTCTCTCTCTCTCTCTCTCTCTCTCTCTCTCTCTCTCTTTCTTGCTCGCTCGCTCTCTCTCTCTCTCTCTCTTTCTGCCCCATCTATGCCTGCTATAATGGTTTTCTTCATTTTTGCAATATGTGAGATATTCTCCTTTATATGTACACATTTTAAATGCTACCATCTCATGCCTACCTATACCTAGGTGTTGTGGCTAGCTTCTCCCTATCCTTTAATCATCATTTGGGTTTCTTTCCATATTAGTTCTTTGTGAATTTTGTACAATATATTCATATCCACCTTTTTCCACAAACATTACTGAGATTCCCTACCTGCTATACACAGCCAACATTCCATCCTTTTTAAATAACCCACTGAGTCCAAATTGCTCTGCCCATATCCTGTTGGATGTGTTACTTTCCAGTGGAGGGCAACTTCTATGCCAATGGTCAAAATGACTCTTCCTCTCCTAGCAGTCATCAACGGTCAGTAACTTGTAAAATTGGGGTGGAAATTTATATACACACCCTATCTACATGCTTGGTCATTCTTTCTCTTACTTGAGAACTGAAGCAGCCCCAGAATAGAATGACTGAAAGAAAAAATAGAACCTGAACACTGGAACTGGTATTCCATCTGAGAAGGCAGTCTTTCTTGTTCTGACTGTTTACAGCGCCAGATTTTGTAAATTTTCGAAACATTATTTAATTGCATCTATTTTTGATGATCACTATTATATGTAAATTATAATCAGCCACTTAGTTATGCACAGTTTTCTTCACTTCATGCCTCCATGAAGAGATGAGGGTTTGCAATGTTAAGTAGTAGAAAAGACAAAAGTGCTTATTTCTTCCAAATTTTTCCTTGTGGGCAATGTAATGAAATATTGTGACCATTAGTTAAACCCACACAATTTGCATAGTGCTAACTGATATTTTTGACACACCATCAACTTATTTTGAATTGGGTTTAAAACATCAGCTATGAGTTACAAGTATATAATATATAAATTAATTTGCAGACACAAATATATGTTGGATAGCTTGTAAAACTTAGAAATTTCTGTCTGCAAATTAAAAATGAAATGCAATTTATTTCACAGATTTATTCTGAAAACGAAACAAAATAAACTTGTTAAAAGTTTCCAATGTGGTTTTTATTAAGAAGATAATAAATGATCATGGCAGTTAGTGGAAAAGGAAAAAAACAGAGCATAAACTACTGTGATTTTACATCAGGCATGAAAAACTCCACATTCTCAAGAATATGAGAGAATGGGGAACAGACAAGAAATTATATTGCAAAGGTTTCCAATTATCCTGGGGAATATTAATGCTTATTTTCTACTGACACAGCTTTAATGGCAGTTAAGTATCCAGAATCTTTTTGCACGTGATGAAATTTGTACCTTACAATTGCCAAAATAATTACTTAAAATCTAAGCTTCACCAATTTTTAACTCCTCATATTTTGGCTCAATGTGTAATCTGAAATTTATTCCCCAAAATTTCTCCAAAACTAACTTTGGTATATAAATAAAATGTATATAAAACATTACTAAAAATTCTCTTGAACAAAAGTATATGCCACAAATAAGAAATTTTGAAAATGAAATATTTTCAATAGTACGATTTAATAAAAAAAACAATGTAATTTGCCTAAGGTTCGTATTATTTGGTCTCATTATTCACGTACAACAAACTTGCAATAAAGTGTAACAAAATAAGAAATCCATTACTTATTATTGAAGTTTTTAAGGATCCTCTAAATTAATACACAGATATAAAGATTAATATATTTATATGCTTTCTTGTATGTACAAATGAAAATACATAGAAAAGATTGGAAGGAGGGTTGTAGGAGCCAGAGGTATCATACATACTGAAGAACACATCACACATGATCAACTAAGCAAAATTCAGAATGGCTCACAGAGATGGAAGTGCCAAACATGAACCCTTCACCTTCACCAACTTGAGCTAAGTCTTCATCATGAACTTTATGACTATGTAGCTTGGAATTCTAGTGCAACTCCCAACAGTGGGTATGTGTGTGTTGTTAGCAGGCAGGGTGTGACCCTTTTTCTCCTATTTGGTTGCCTTATCCAGCATTCATATGAGAATTTGAGGGTTTGGGCCCAGTTTTGTCTATCTTGTTAGGCATTATTTGGTGGATGTCTTTGGGAAGCCCACTTTTTATAAAAGAGAAATGGGAGAGATGTGAATGTGGGGGAGAGGGCGTGTGGGGAAGGAAATGGGAGGAGTAGAAGGAAGGGAAACTATGGTAGCGATGCAATGTATGAGAGAAGAATAAAAGGTTTTCTTTTTTAATTCAGCATACCACAAAAATAAAATAAAATAAATCTACAGAATTTAAGTTTTGCAAAATAACTTTCTGAAGACAACTGTTAGTGAATGTGTCACTAATGTTACTAGCTGTACACTTCCAAACAAACTAAAATTTTAAGTGGATGTTATATATACTTTGTTCTGATACAAATTGCTTTAAAAGTTATATTTCATCACTAATGTGGACAGTAGAAATTCATAGAGGCTTCATTTCTACAGAAAGTAAGAATACAGCTAACGAAGTCTAAGCGTGGTAGAAATCGTTTTCCCTAGGATAAAAGCCCATGAATATTCAAATACTAATCATTTGAAAAGGTACAAGAGAGGGTATGTAGAATGATTTTAGGGGAGAAAAATAAAACAAAAATTAAAAATTATGTAATAACAAACAAACAATAAAATAAAAAGTTGAATATATATTCCATGCATGCCTACATGCTTAATAAAAGTGAAAAAATGAAAAGAAAAACTTACATATTTAACATATCTGAAAAGAAACAGTGAATGCTAGCCTTCAAAAAGGAGAGAGAGAGAGAGAGAGAGAGAGAGAGAGAGAGAGAAAGGAGGTAGCTAAATGACTATTTGCTCTTAGACATTTTCCTCAAAGTGGACTATTCCAATCTATCCAGGAAGATGCTTCTCCATTCAAGATATACATCCATGTTATATTTTATATATTGCTTAAGCAAGTAAACAAACTCCTTTTCTTCAAATATTTCAAAGTTGAAGGAATACTCATGTGTATAACAAAATCTACATTATTTGGGTATTTAAAGATGAATGAGATATGAACTTCACCTTAAATTATGGATAAGGTCGTTAGTCAGTCTAGTATACTTGTACAGGTTTGGCTCCATGTTTGCCACCTTTTTGAGTCACTGTAATCAAAGTCTGGAGATGTTCTGTGCCGTATATAACATGGCAGTGACGGGCCAGCAATATTTCAAAGTGGTTAAGTAGTCTGGTACTAAGCTTGACTGCCTGAGTTTGGTTCTTCAAGCCCACATGGGACAGAAAGAATGGATTCTAACTAGCCTTCTGCTGACATCCAGAAGCTCACACTATGATATGTGTGTGTAGGAGTGGAGTGTGTGTGTGGGGGGGGAAGGGGTGTAAGTACATGTGTATGCATGTGCGTATGCATTTGTACACACACACAAATAAATAAATGTAATTGAAATATTTAAAAATAAAACAGCAGTAGTAATTGTAGATAATCCACAAATACATTTGTATATACATATACATTTTTCATATTTAGATTATCTATAACAATACGGTGTGAGTTATATACAGATAATTGACATGCCACACTATTTATGGAGCAATAACAAGAAAAATAGTCTCTACATAGTCCATATAAATGTACTTTTTTCAAAAATTTTCTATCTACAGATGTAATACCTGTGAATGCAGAACCCACATTTGACTAATGTTTGAATGTATTTTGTTCGGCAACTCTGGTGATTAATGCCAATAGATTAAAAAAACACTAATGAAAACCCAGCTTACTATTAAGAAAGGCCCTATTACTTCACATTTTCTATTCTCTTGGACAAGGCCACGGGAACATTCAAAGTGACAGGGTCATTATCCCACAGCAACAATAAAAATATTTTAAAGTATCTTTTCATGTTTTACATTTTCCCAACAATACTACTTTTTATGTGCCCTGAGGAAATTGAAAGGGACAACACTAGAATAATGTGATCAGCATGACAGACTAATCAGGGAATCTCCAGAGAAAATGTGCCCTTGTGAGTCCACCCATCCCATGTAGAGAGAACTGATTAAAGATACATACACTCTCATGATTATAAAACATGCTCTTATACTTGACTATTAAAATACAATAGAGGAAGACTCACTTGTACATATTTGACTTTTTCCCACAATATATAGTGGCAAAGACAATATACTAGTGATATCCTACCTCTGAGGGAAGCTTTTTTTTTTCCTACACAGTGTTCATTGATCTGCCACAACAGTGTCAGGGTAGGAGCAGAGATCTGTTGAAATGTGTAGGAACTAGCCTCAAGTGAGGAGACAGACAATATCAATAAAGGGATTAAGAGGGCAGGCAAGCAAACAATCCTCCACACAGTCAAAATTGTTGATGAATCAAATGGCTGAGGACATCCATATAGATGGAAGCAGACGCAAACACACAATTAATCACTGAACTGAACCCAAGGAACCCAGTGACAGAGAGAGAGGAGTGATGAGCAAATTGGCAAAGAATGGGTTGGCAAAACCACCAGAGAAGGCTGATCTGAACAGGGGAGAGCTCTTGGACACCAGACCGACAGTTGGGAGGCCAGCATGGCACTGATCCGGACCCCCTGAATGT
The DNA here is from genome assembly GCF_017639785.1 of Mesocricetus auratus. Classification (NCBI taxonomy): domain Eukaryota; kingdom Metazoa; phylum Chordata; class Mammalia; order Rodentia; family Cricetidae; genus Mesocricetus; species Mesocricetus auratus. Next base: position 62,388,124 of record NW_024429190.1, read on the forward strand.
GAGTGTCAGTGAGGAGGCCTGGGCAACCTATGGGGCCCTGAGCTGTGGATCAGTGTCTATCCCTGGTATACAAACAGTCTTCGTGTGCCTATAGCACAAAGAGGTATGCTCTCTCAGCCTGGACTCTTAGGGGAGTGCCTGGACCCTACCCAGAGTAAAATGACAGACTCTAGATATCCCCTATGTGGAAGGATTTGGCAATAGGGTGGGAGAGTGGGGGAGAAGGGGAGTGCGGGAGGAGGGGAGGGAGAGGGAACTGGGATTGATATGTAAAACAAGCTATTTAAAATTAAAATAAAAAATGATAAAAAACAAAAAAACAAAAAAGTATTAAATAATTTCAAAATCTAAAAAAAAAAGAAGACATTCTTCAGGTAGGATCCTTCACTAAGACGTAACTACAAAATTCAACTGCTAGAAACAAAGCAGTGTGGTAAAGAATTGCTCTAAAGCAATGTGATTTACTCATACATATTTTTGAGTTGGGTATTTTCTTGTTTTGTTTATAAATAAAATATTATTTGGATGTGCATTTGATACACATCTTATAACATTCTGCTTTGAAACTGTGCTAGTTGATTTTATATTACAACTGGGTTGAACCGTTGCAAATATGAATATCTTCTTAAAGAATGTTTTTGTATTTGTCTAGTAGGCTGTCTCCAGGAGGCTGTTTTAATATTTGCATTAATGGACAAAATAGATGTTCAATACAACTAGTCATCAAATAGAAGAGGGACCAAATTCCCTATGTGCAGAGAGTGAGCACTGAAGTGAAATAGTCTTATCTTTCCCATGGGCTGTAGTTTTGACCATCAGTGCTCCTAGCTTTTAGGGTTCAGAATAAGACTGAAATATAAACCAGATTCCTTTATGGATCATTAACATGGAGATCATCTCCTAATCACCTTCCATACTGTGTGAAACAATGTGTTACAGTAAAACCTCACTACAAATTCCTTAGGCTGTTTCTCTGGAGACCATTGACAATACAAACCTAGAATAACAAGAAAAATCTTCCCTTAGAATAACCAAAACACCCAGAAAATGTATCTTAATTCATAAAGTTGGCACAGAGAACCCCTGGACTAATCTGGTCAGCAATTTAATAGCATACTTGAAGATCAAAATTATTTTCATCATTTTAACTCTAATAATCTATTTTATCTTTTCCTAATGTGATTTTCCCTAATCTTTGCCGAAGGTCTGCATTATTTTCTGTAACTGATGCCCCAATGAGAGCAAAGCCATGTCTCTCTGGGTTCCTACCAGAAACAAGCCTCTAATGAAGCACATACTTGCATGTGTGCCTCTTAAACATATCATACATGTTAGTATTTAGGCATTCGGACTCCTCTGCCCTTGGAGTCCTGACAGGATATGCCCTCAGCTGCTGCCACTAAGAGTGCCACCTGTGCATATTCTCTATGTTCCCTTTTAAAATTGTCCTGACCATCTCCCATCTCCCTCTCCCTCTCTGTCTGTCTGTTTCTCTCTGTCTCTCTGTCTCTGTCTCTGTGTCTCTGTCTCTGTCTCTGTCTCTGTCTCTGTCTCTGTCTCTGTCTCTGTCTCTGTCTCTGCTCTCTCTCTCTCTCTCTCTCTCTCTCTCTCTCTCTCTCTGCCTCTGGTTCCTCGCTCATGCTGTACCTGTACCCAGAGGTTAGTCTCCCACTTTCCCTTTCCTGCTGTTACATTCCTTTTCCCTTAATAAATTAAAAAAAAACTTCTGACTGAACTCTGTCACATGGTGTCTTTCTCTCTTGTGTGACTTTTTAAAAAAATTACAATATGCTCTTTCTGACTGCCATTTCCTACACCAACTATGTGCAAGAAAATTCTTATTGTGTACTGACTACACATAACCATCTGGCTGACATAGATTTTTGAGAATCCTCACAACCAGAAATAAAGCATTTTGTGTGTAAACTGTATTTAAAAACTTTAAACGTACTTTAGAGCAAAGGGAGAAATTTTGTGCTGTTTGTAAATTGATGACATAATTCATGTATTAATATTTCAAATCAAAGTATAAGGTATTATAAGGTATTAAAAGCAAGTAAGATTTCAGAAGGTTATATACTTTTAATTATTTTCTGTATAATAGAACAATTTACTTTTTAACTTTTCATGTGAAAACTAAACTACTCTAGTTTGTCTTTTTATTCATTCATGAATCTGTGTGCATGCTTAGTCACCTGAATCATTTATTTATTCTGTTTGCTTATCTCAATTTTAATGAGCACTTAGTTGTATGATAATCACTGTGCTGGCCTAGCAAACATACCTGCTGAATTATATAATTCAAATCTCCTATCTGGATTTTTGTCTTTGGTATCATCAACTGATTTCTCTGTATTGTAAAGCATTTCTATGAGGAAAAAACTTTAATTCCATACTAAAACTAACTTGTTATTAAATCTGAAAATTATATAGTTTAAACATAGATCTCTCTATAATATATGATTATGATATATACACACAGAAAAATATTTTATTTCATAAATGCAAAGTTAAATTCTTCTCAACTAAGAATTATAAATGTCTTCACTATTCTCAGATATGTAACTCTTTGTTCTTTAGAAGTATGAAAATACACCCTATTATCTGAAAATTGAGCTATCATAAATTAATACCAATAAAAATTTATTTTATTTTCATTTCTTTGCTGATTTTATTGCCTTACTTCTATAGAAATCAGACAGATGTTGTGTCTGTTTCTGACTGTGAAGCATTAGGAATGTACCTAACATAAAACATATTCACTATGCTTTTCAAACATTTACTAATTAATTAATAAGCATATCTATCAATGGAACTAAGTAAGGGTGATGTCCATAAAAAGTATTTGTGATGTCATAAAATTAGGTGACTCAGAGTCATCGCTCAAAAATCTCTAATATCTAGTCATGCCTTCTGGGTCTGGAATTTCATGATCACTCTGAAGCCAGTAAAGCTGCTATTCAATCTTTTCGTTTATTATTTAACTCAAGTCTGATGTTGCAAGAAATTCTATTAAATTTTAAAGCAGTGTATTGGGTAATAGATCTATGAGTCTCACTGTGGTCTGTCAAAACTAAGCTACAATAATCCTATGGACAGCCTATAAACCATGGGGCATATGAGCTCAGAGTGGAGTTTATCTTTATTACCCTTTTAAAGGGGCTCTCTATCTTGTTGAATTGAACATGGTTGGATAATCCTGTGGCCATATGATCTATTTTTGGGATACAAACAATAAGCAGAACTTGTAAGATTATTTGTGGCCATTGTCAAAGTTATACTTCTCAACAAGATATTACCTTTACTGTGTAAATAACACAGAAAAAATCTAATATCTGACTTTTGAGAACTATTTTTCATGCTACCTAGATGTGAGACTGTGGTATGTAGGTTCATTAGATGACAAGCCTTTTAAGCTTCTGGGATTATTCTTTGTAATAATACCTTGTCTCCAGGATCCCTCTGAAGGCCTAAGGAAATTGAAGCACTAGGGTTCACACATTGTATATGCAATTGCCTTTGCAAAGTCTTACGTTGGCCTGCTATTTTTTTTATTTTGAATTAGATTATTTGTAGATAACTTGGCATCCAGTTTCATTTTTAAAAGGCAGAATAATGTCTTTCATATATGAATATAATTTAAGAACTTTCTAGAGTAGCAGGTTTCTACATGGTTCCTCAAATGGTCTTTAATATTGCCTCCCCATATTCTCTCAGTTGTCTCTTCCATCCTCTCTTCATTTAGCCATCCCATGCCACATCTCCCATTCTTATATCTCCATATCAATATATTCGATTTGCCCTCTCTTGGAATACAGACACAAACACACTGCAACCCTTAACCTCTGTGGTTACTTAGGTTGCAGCACATACATCAAAGGCTTAAAAGCACCCGGCGTTGGTGGTGCATGCCTTTAATTCTACCACTCCGGAGGCAGAGGCAGGAGGATCTCTGTGAGTTTGAGGTCAGCCTGGTCTACAGAGCGAGTACCAGGATAGGCTGCAAAGCTACACAGAGAAACTGTGTCTCAAAAAATCAAAAAGGCTTAAAATCTAATATCCACATATAACTGAATATGTAACATATTTGTCTTTTTGGATCTGGAATATCTCATTCAGGATGATTTTTCTCTAGTTCCATTCATTTGTATGCAAAATTAATAACATCATTTTTCTTATAACTAGATACTCTAATGGACCACTTTTCATTATTCATTCACCACTTGATGAACATCTAGACTGTTTCCAATTTGTGGTTATTATGACTAGAACATCAATGAATATGGATGAGCAAGAGTCTCTAAAGTAGGATATGGAGACCACTGGGTATGTGCCCAAGAGTAGTATTGCTGAATCATGGGGTAGTTTGATTCACATTTTTCTGAAGTATCACCAAATAGATTTCTATAGTAGCTGTACAAGTTTTAAGTAAAGAAAAATATCTGGCTGAGCAGTGGTGGTACACGCCTTTAATCCCAGCACTCAGGAGGCAGAGGCAGGCAGATCTCTGTGAGTTGGAGGCCAGGCTGGACCGACAGCATCCAAAACAATACAGAGAAACCCTGTCTCACAAAACCAAAAAAAAAAAAAAAAGAAGAAGAAGAAAAAAGAAAAATATCTGAAAAAGGAATGATTTTCACGCCTATTCAGTGATCATGTTTACTTTGCGATAATTGAAAATGTCTAAGGAGATTTTGAGCTTATTATGCCAACATTTCCTTGAACAGAGAATCCTAATTCTGGTGATATCTATTCTTGAAAAGCCATTTTCATGCTGTCTCTGAGTATATTCTGGAAGCTTATACATGAAATGAACTTAAATACATTTTAATATAAGGGACTTATGTTCAGTCTTATGGTGACCTTACTAATTATCAGTATCTACTTTAACAAAAAAAATGAATTCTGTAATGAGAGAATCTATCAGAGTTAGTATCAAAATGAAATTATTCATTGAAAGGCCACACTTTTAGGTAAAGAACATTTTGGGTTGACTGTGTCTTTGTGAATCAGCTGATGCAGTTTTTCCATTTGTTTTTTTTTTGTTTGGTTGGTTGGTTTTGGTTTTTAGACATTGTCTCAATAAGTCTTGGCTGGCTTCAAGTTCACTGAATAGCCAATGATGGCCTTGAATTTATGATTTCTAAGTCCCATGGTTAAGATCACAGCATGTCTCTTCCTGGAAACAGGATTCAATCAGTAGTGAAGAGTAAGTAACCCTGTGGTTGAACACTATGCAAGTGTGTTCAATGAAGAAGAAAGTTAAGAAAATAATGGAATAAGTGGAATATTGTTTGAAAGGCACATGCTATTTTCTGTGTTAATAAGATTTGCTGGCATTCACAGAGTACAGTAGTAGCAACTGGGAAAATAAACTGCTTAAGAAAAATTGTTCATGAATAAAAAGTTTTCTCTAAGTACCATTTGGGGCCCCTTGCACACTTACTTGAAATATAATTGCTTTTTGTACATTTTAATTGGACTTAATTGAAGACTTAAATAAATTTGGATTCTGAAGAAGTAATTGAAAAAGTGATTGATAATGCTAATAATATTTTGAACACAGTAAAGATTTGAAAGTAGCTAATTCTATGGATATCTTGGGAGAAAGAACATAATTATGGCAGTGGGTACATCAGCTCAAAGGCAAGAAAACTGGATGTGAAATGAAACATGTAGTCCATTATCCAAGAAAGTTTTACATTAAAAGCAAACATCATGGCTACAAGATGAAGTATTCACTTCCACTTGAGTTTCTAGAGCTTAGGGGTTACATTATGGTAGATACTCGAGCATAGAGATGATATCAACTGTTAAAACTCATCTGTCAATTAGTTCTCAGTACTCTTCATAATGTAGGCAGAATCCATCAATATTCTGATTAATAGATAGATCAGAGTCATTCAATACTTGTACTAGCATCATGACTTACAAATAGATTTTCTCACTGTCATTACTGTTTTACAGGCTTCTACATCAGGACAGATGAGAGAAATTGAGTGACAGAATATTATAAAGCAAGTAAATGCAGGTGCTAACTTGAAAAAAAGATTTTGTGACCTTATTTGTAATGCAAATTTGTGTAAAGCATGTAAAGAGAATATGTTCCAGAATTTACGTGAGTCACTTTTATTTGAATTAAGCACTAAGTGGAAACACAAAATGATAGTAGTCATAAAATGGATATCCTTAATAAACAGCAGACACAAAAACAAATTTCAAAATGAAGGTTTGAAACATCTATGGCTTTTAAACAAGAAGAATTAAAACAATAAAATTATTTGTGGAATTTTACTAATCAACTATACCCCTATTTTTAGTTTCCAAAGCATAATATATTTTAAAAGTTATGCTAGTTTACACAGCCAAATATCTGAAGAACTTTTCTTTTAAATTCCAGTTTGGAATCAGAATCCATACAAGCATCTACAGAAGGGTTTCCCCTTAGTATGTTTATTGTAGGTTCTAAATTTCATATTAAACACTAAAACCTGTCATCTCTCAAGGGTTCTCATTCAATACAGCCACAACATTACAGTTTTTATAATGAAACACTGAATTTTTCTCCATAAATCTGGTATTTATTTGAAATCTTTAAAATTCAGGTAAAAGTATGTTAACCAGGAGAGACTCTAATAAATTCTCCATAAGCAATTATTTTAAATCATAAATTTGTATTTACATAAAATTTATACATTATATCTATTATAATATGTGCATTTTATATAATAATATTTATATTTATTTTTCACTCTTCACTATTAAATGAGTATTTGTTCTTCATTAAAAAGTGAGAGAACCAGCATAAAGAAAATACATTGCTAATGAAATCATCTGAAGAATCAACTTGACAACTACATTATACGCCATTCTAGAAGCTTCATCCAGTGACTGATGGAAGCAGAGGCAAAGACCCACAGTTAAACACTGAACTGAACCCCTGGAAACCAGTGACAGAAAGAGAGGAGTGATGAGCAAATGGGTAAAGAATGGGCTGGTGATACCAACAGAAACAGCTGAACTGAACAAGGAGGAGCTCTGGGACCCCAGGCTGACAGCTGGGAGGCCAGCATGGAATTGATCCAGACCCCCTGAATGTGAGAGCCAGTGAAGAGGCCAGGGCAACCTATGGGAACCAGGGCAGCAGATCAGAATTTATTTCTGGCATACAAATGGACTTTGTGACAGGGGAGCAGCTGTTCCCGCGGCGGCATCAGGTACAACAGGCCCTGCTTCTGGACTTGTGTTCCAGTGCCTGGGGATCACCTGGGACCTACACAGACCTTCCAATCCTGGCGGGAGCCAAGCACCCCAGACTCCGGGATTTCTCTCCCATCAACGAGACCAGGAAACCAGAGGAGCCAGGGAGACCAGGGGAGCAGCTGTTCTGGCCACAGGATCAGGTACAACAGGATCCAGCAACGGGTCCGGGGGACCAGGTGGGAGGCTAAGCACCCCAGATTCCTGTTCTTCTTCTCCACCAACGGGACCAGAACAAGGACAAGGAATAGAAGGACCACCAGATTATTGGACTTGTTAGCACCCACCAAAAGGGAACTCTGGTCCCCTAACTACCAGACCAGTAACGGGCTCTTTCTGCACGCACTAGAAGAAGAGATGGGAAAGAGACAATACAAAAACACACTCAGTAACAGAAAAACAAATATGACACCACCAGATTCTAGAGACTCCACACTAGCAAGACTCCAACATTCCAATGCCAACGAAGCAGAAGAGAATGACCTTAAAACCACTTTCAAGAAAATGATAGAGGCCCTAAAAGAGGATATAGGAAAATCCCTCAAAGAATTGGAAGAAAAAACAAACCAAAAAAGGCAGGAAATGGAAGAAGAAACGAAGCAAAAAAAGCAAGCAATGGAAGAAAAAACAAAGCAAAAAATGAAAGAAATGGAAAAAGAATATAGAAAAGGACACAGAAAAGCTGGGCACACAGTCAGGTACTACTGATACAAGCATTACCCACAGAATAGAAGAGATGGAAGAGAGAATCTCAAGTGTTGAAGATACAATAGGAGAAATGGATTCATCAACCAAAGAAAATCTTAAGTCCAACAAATCCTTAACACAAAAATCCAGGAAATATGGGACACCATGAAAAGGACAAACCTAAGAATAATAGGTATCAAAGAAGTAGAAGAAAACCACCTCAAAGGGGCAGAAAACATATTCAACAAATCATAGAAGAAAACTTTACCAACCTTAAGAAAGACATGCCAATGAAGGTACAAGAAGCTTACAGAAGACCAAATAGAGTGGACCACAAAAAAGTCCCCTCGGCACATAATAATCAAGACCCCAGATATACAGAATAAAGAAAGAATATTAAGAGCAGCTAAGGAAAAAAGCCAAGTAACATATAAAGGCAGACCTATCAGAATTACAGCTGACTTCTCCATGGAAACTCTGAAAGCCAGAAGGTCCTGGATAGATATTGTACCAACACTAAGAGACCATGGATGCCAGCCCAGACTGCTATACCTGGCAAAGCTCTCAATCACTATAGATGGAGAAAACAAGATATTCCATGACAAAACTAGATTCAAGCAATACATATCCAGTAACCCAGCCCTACAGATAGTTTTGGATGGAAAACTCCCAACCCAAGGAGGCTAACTACAACCAGAAAAACATAGGCATTAGAGAATCCCTCTGTACCAACAGCCAAAAGAACAAAGGGGTGAAATTCCACACATAATTCCACCAACAACATCTATTGCAAACCGAAGAAGGATGAGCAATCAATCTTCATTAATATCCCTCAACATTAATGGTCTTAACTCACCCATAAAAAGACACAGGCTAGCAGAATGGATTCAAAGACAGAACCCTTCCTTCTGCTGCATACAAGAAACACACATCACACTCAAAGACAGACATTACCTGAGAGTTAAAGGTTGCGAAAAATTTTTCAAAAAAAGGACCCAAGAAACAAGCAGGAGTAGCAATCCTAATATCTAAAAAACTAGACTTTAAAATAAAATCAATCAAAAGAGATAAAGGAGGTCATTACATTCTCATGACAGGTGAAATCCAGCAAGATTAAGTGTCTATCCTGAACATCTATGCCCCAAATACAAAGGCATCCACATTCGTTAAAGAAACATTATTCGAACTTAAATCACATATAAAGCCCCAAACAGTTACAGTGGGAGATTTCAACACATCACTCTCACCACTAGAAAGGAATTCCAGACAGAAACTCAACAAAGAAGCAAAGGGTCTAATAGAAGTAATGACCCAACTGGAATTAACAGACATCTATAGAACATTTCATCCACATAAAAAAGAATATACCTTCTTCTCACCACCACACGGAACCTTCTCAAAAGTCAACCACATACTGGGCAACATATCAAACATCAGCAGCTACAAAAAAATTGGAATAACTCCATGCATCTTATCAGACCACCATGCTTTAAAATTACAATTCAACAACAACACAAATTTCAGAAAACCTACAAAATCATGGAAATTAAATAATGCTCAACTGCACCATTCCAGGGTCAAAGAAGAAATAAAAAAGGAAATTAAGGACTTCAACAAATTCAATGAGAATGAAGACACAACATACCCAAACCTTGGACACTTTGAAAGCAGTGCTACGGGGAAGTTCATAGCACTAAGTGCCCACATGAAGAAACTGGAGAATAGTTATACTAGAGAATGAACAGCACAGCTGAAAGCTCTAGAACACAAAGAAGCAAACTCCCCCAGGAGGAGTAGATGCCAGGAAATAATCAAATTGAGGGCTAAAATCAATAACGTAGAAACTAGGAAGACAATACAAAGAAACAGTGCAACGAAGAGTTGGTTCTTTGAGAAAATCAACAAGATAGACAAACCTTTGTCCAAACTTACCAAACAGCAGAGAGTGAGCATGCAAATTAACAAAATCAGAAATGAAAAAGGGGACATAACAACAGACTCTGAGGAAATCCGGATATTCATCAGGTCATACTTTGAAAACTTGTACTCCACAAAATTCGAAAATTTAAAGGAAATGGAGGACTTCCTGGATAGCTCTCACTTGCCAAAATTAAATCAAGAACAGATAAGCAATTTAAATAGATCTATAACCCCTATGGAAATAGAAGCAGTCATCAAAAGTCTCCCAACCAAAAAAAGTCCAGGTCCAGATGGCCTCAGTGCAGAATTCTACCAGAAATTCAAAGAACAGCTTATACCAATTCTTCTCAAAGTATTCCTCACAAAAGAAGCAGAAGTGTCTTTGCCAAACTCTTTCTATGAGGCTTCAATAACCTTGATCTCCAAGCCACACAAAGACACAACTAAGAAAGAAAACTTCAGACCAATATCCCTCATGAACATTGATGCAAAAATGCTCAATAAAATACTGGCAAATCGGATCCAAGAACACATCAAAACAATCATTCACTACGATCAAGTAGGTTTCATCCCAGGGATGCAGGGTTGGTTCAACATACAAAAATCCATCAACGTAATCCACCATATAAACAAGCTGAAAAACAAAAATCACATGATCATCTCACTAGATGCTGAAAAGACCTTTGACAAAATCCAACACCCCTTCATGATAAAGGTCTTTGAGAGATCTGGGTTAACAGGGACATACTTAAACATAATAAAAGCTATATACAGTTAACCAACAGCCAAAATCAAACTAAATTGACAGAAACTCAAAGCAATTCCTCTAAAATCAGGAACAAAACAAGGCTGTCCACTCTCTCCATACCTTTTCAACATGGTACTTGAAGTTCTAGCCATTGCCATATGAACAACAAAGGGGGATCAAGGGGATAAAAATTGGGAAGGAAGAGGTCAAACTTTCACTGTTTGCAGACGATATGATAGTTTACATCAATGACCCAAAGAACTCTACCAGGGAACTCTTACAGCTGATTAACACCTTCAGTAAAATGGCAGGCTGTAAGATCAACTCAAGAAAATCAGTAGCCCTATTATATACAGATGATAAAAGGGCTGAAAAAGAAATTAGAGAAACATCACCCTTTACAATTGCCACAAACAACATAAAATACCTTGGGGTAATGCTAACCAAACAAGTGAAAGACCTGTATCGCAAGAACGTTGAATCTTTAAAGAAACAAATTAAGGAAGCCCTCAGAAAATGGAAAGATCTCCCATGCTCTTGGATAGGTAGGATCAATGTAGTAAAAATGGCAATCCTGCCAAAAGCAATCTACAGATTCAATGCAATCCCCATAAAAATCCCAGCACAATTCTTCACAGACCTTGAAAGAACAATAATCAATTTTGTATGGAAAAACAAAAGACCCAGGATAGCCAAAACAACACTGATCAACAAGGCAACGTCCGGAGGCATCACCATCCTTGACCTCAAGCTCTATTATAGAGCTATAGTTCTGAAAACAGCTTGGTATTGGCACAAAAATAGACAGGTAGACCAATGGAATCGAATTGAAAAACCCGGATATTAACCCACACACGTATGAATATCTGATCTTTGACAAGGAAGCTAAAAATATACAATGGAATAAAGAAAGCATCTTCAACAAATGGTGCTGGCATACCTGGAAGCTGGCATGTAGAAAAATGTGGATCGATCCATGTTTATTGCCATGCACAAAACTGAAGTCCAAATGGATCAAAGACCTCAACATAAATGCAGCCACACTGAACCTCTTAGAAGAGAAAGTGGGTGGTACCCTTGAACGAATTGGTACAGGAGACAGTTTCCTGAACATAACACCAGTAGCACAGACAGTGAGATCAACAATTAATAAATGGGACCTACTGAAACTGAGAAGCTTCTGTAAGGCAAAGGACACAGTCAGCAAGCCAAAAAGGAAGGGCACAGAATGGGAAAAAATATTCACTAATTCCACATCTGACAGAGGGTTGATCTCCAAAAATTTACAAAGAACCCAAGAAGCAAGTCTCCAAAACACCAGTGGATCTAATTAAAAAGTGGGCTGCAGAATTAAATAGAGAATTTTCAATAAAGGAGTCTAAAATGGCTGAGAGGCAATTGAGAAAGTGTTCAACATCCTTAGCCATCCAGGAAATGCAAATCAAAACAACTCTGAGAAACCATCTCACTCCTGTCAGAATGGCCAAAATCAAAAACACCAATGACAATTTATGCTGGAGAGGATGTGGTGAAAGGGAAACATTTCTCCCTGGCTGGTGGGAGTGCCAACTGGTTCAACTACTTTGGAAATCAGTATGAAGATTCCTCAGAAAAGTGGGAATAAACCTACCACAAGACCCAGCAACTCCACTCTTAGGCATGTATCCAAAAGATGCCCATTCATACAACAAAGATGTCTGTTCCACTATGTTCATAGCAGCATTATTTGTAATAGCCAGAACTTGGAAGCAACCTAGATGTTCCTCAACCGAAGAGTGGAGAGAGAAAATGTGGTACATGTACACAATGGAGTACTATTCAGCAGAAAAAAATAATGGAATCCTGAGATTTGCAGGCAAATGGATGACACTAGAAGAAACCATCCTGAGTGAGATGGTCACAAAAGAGACCAGTCACAAAAAGAGAAATATGGCATGTACTCTCTCATATATGGATAGTAGACATAGATCTGGTGAGAGCCAGCCTACAATTACATGGCCAGAGAGTCTGGGAAACAGAAACTTCATTCAGTGGCTGATGGAAGAAGAGGCAGACTCCCATGTTTAAGTACTGAGCTGAACTCAAGAAAGCCAGTAACAGAGAGGGAGGACTGATGACCAAAGGGATTAAGACTGGGTGGTTTAACCCCCAGAAACAGCTGACCTGACAAAGGTTAACTCTTGAATCCCAGGCATCAGCCTGGGAATCCAGCATGGGACTGATCAAGATCCCCTGAATGTGGGTTTCAGTGAGGAGGACTAGGTAATCTATTGAGCCTTGGGCAGTAGATCGGTACTCATCCCGAGTATACACACAGACTTTGGACTCGCATCCAACAATGTGAGATGCACTCTCAACTTGGGGGAGGGTCTAGACCCTGCCCTGTATGAAATGACAGACTATGGACACCCCCATGGAGGGCCTCTCTCTCCCTGGGGAAATGAGAGGATAATGGGGGTGTTGGGGGGAGGGCACGGGAGGAGGGGAAGGAAAGGGAGAGGTACCTGGAACTGACTTGTGAAGCAACCTTGTTTCTAATCTAAATTTAAACTGAAAAATGAAACAAACAAACAAACAAACAAAAAACACAAATGGACTTAGTGTGTCCATAACACAAAGAGGGATGCTTTCTCAGCCTGGATTCTTGGGGGGGGCGGGGAGGGCCTGGATCCTGCCCTCAACGAAATGACACACTCTGGAGATCCCCCTATGTGGAAGGGAGTGGGGATAGGGTGGGAGGCTGGGTGGGATGGTAAGTATGTGTGGGGAGTAGGGGAGGGAGAGGGCTCTTGGATTGACATATGAAGCAACCTCTTTTCTAAAAAAAAAATGTAATAAAAATAATGGAAAAAATAAAATCAAGGATAGTCATATAAAAGCTATGGTGTAATTAAGACTGGATAATGGAGGGCTTTTTTAAATGAGGACATACCAACAAGATGTTACAATAAATCCTCATGAAATGTCTGCTAAGAGTATATTGATTTATATTTTAGTTTTAATTAAAAGACTGGTAAGGCTCATTTAGACCGGTAAACATTGTTAGGTTTTGCAAAACTAACTAAAACATGTTTTATAAATAATGTATGAAATTAAAATATAAATAATGTGTAGAATACAAACATCTTTCACCGTCTTCTTTACTCTTCATAATCTATCCAATTTGTTGTCAAGTTGTCTTAGGTGACATTTTGGGAGCACTTGACACTAGGGACTGCACCCTCTGCTCAGACGTTCCTTCTGTTAGTGTCCAGCAGGAACTCTCCTTTTCTGTTTTCTCTTTCCATCATGCAACACTGAAAGCTCCTAATCTGTCTCATCTGCTCCGTCCTTCACTTCTGTTGAGTCACAGTGAAATATCCCATAATTGAATCCTTACAGAGGCATTGCTGTTTTATGCTCATTCTTTTGGTACTTCATCTTGTCTTGGGAGTTTTAAAACATTGGTATAAAGTAGTGTTCATTACTTGTCTCACGCACAGCTTTATTCACAAATTGCCCTGAAATATTTGGCTATTTGGATCTATTTTGAATGCTAATACTGAAGACAGTTGCTCTGCATCATTTGGGAAATGAAACCAACATCCTGTCTAGTATCACATAATGCACAGAGTGATGAATATTTTATTTCCTTACATCAAGGAGTATCACTTTAAGTAATTGAGCATATGAGTACATGCATGTATTAAAATCAAACCAGAAAAAAGAGGACTAAGGACCTACCAAAAACATCATGTAGGTGGAAACGGTGCAAATGGACCATGTAAAGAGAAGAATCCTAATACTGAGATGGTAAAAACTCTACCCACCTGTCATCAGACCACATATGTGTACATCAAGAGACCTAAGTGGCAGAAAACTGGTCCAGGGCTTCCTGGCTTCCGGGTCTCTCCTGCTCATAAAGCCTACTCAAAATACCATCTGTCTGTCTGTTTTTCCACTTCTTAATTTTCTGTTTCCATCCTGACCTTCATAACCACAGGCTCCACATTCTCTTTCTTTAATGGCTCTTTCTCATTTGGGCAATATGAGTCCCACAATGTCTTGGTCCACGGTTTAACTCTTAGGGTCAATGACTCCACCTGAGATGTATCATATTTTATCTCACTAACACTTAGGAGTTCCTTTGCATTTACATATCAACCTTCTGCTTCTCCTTTGGATCCCTTAAACTCTGCTGTGGCTTCAGTAACTCTCTACAGTCATTCTACTACCTATAGCTATAGATAACCATAGGTATATTTCCTGCATGATGCTAGTGTGGATCTGAGAATCAGCATAAGTAATTTAGATTGGAATACAGCAGTTTTCCATGGGCAGCAGCTATGAAGAGAAATCTGGACTAGGTAAATATTAGCTGAAACGGACATCTCATGAATCTCAATTAATTCTGATACTTCATGTCTTAGTCAATGTTCTATTACTGTAAAAAACACCATGACAATGAGAACTCATATAAGAAAGCATTTAATTGGGTTTGTTAACAGTTCTTACATTTAGTTCATTATTAGCATGGCATGAAGCATGATGGGATACAGGCAGACACTTTGCTGGAGAAGGACATTTAGATCCCGAGAGATCAGGAAGAATCACTGGGCCTGTCTTGAGCTTCTCAAACCTCAAGGGCCATATCAAGTGGCATATTTCTTCCAACAAGGCCACACCTATTCAATATTTCCTAATCCTTTTTAAAAAGTATCACATCATGACAACTAAGCATTCAACTATATGAACCCGTGGGGGCCATTCTTATTTAAGCCACCATAAATGAAAATACAAAATTGTGCCCATCTATGCTTCTGACAACATATTCATGCCATTCCATTAATGTCATGTTTATCTCAAAAGTAGACATCTTGCAAATTAGGAAGAAATTACATATATAAATGAAGGAAACCTATCTACTCAAACTGGGTGATACCCTGTGCAAAATCCATGTGTATTGATTAGTGCAGTTTGTTTTGCAAAATTCTCTCAACAAATATCCTCTTATGTAGTCTATTACCAGGACTGCATTGTCTTATTCAAGATTATGCTTTATGCAATGACTTTAATGAAAGATAATATCTAACCTTATAATGCATTGTTTTCCAACATCTACTGACACAAATTTTAACATATGTGTTAAAAATTGGTGCTATTGTGTAATAGTGACATTCAATTGCCCAAGGAAGGAAGCAAAAGTAACATACAAAAAAGTAATTTCGAAAATATTAGACTGTGAGTATCAAATGCTTCATCTCGAAAAATGTATTCAGAAAGCAAGGATAGGTTTAGTTATGTTTGACACAGGAGAAAGCTAACTAGTAGTGTGCTAAGGGAAAATATAACAATGAAAACATCTAAAAAGACTGGCTTGGAAAAATATATGGTTTTAGGTCTAGACAAGAGTAACAAGATATGGTGGTCATAAATCTTTGAATAAAATTTACAAATTACATTTTCATGTACTTGTGATAAGGCAGACAGAACTGAAATGGTTCTGTGTGCTTGTATCTTTTATTCTATTTTATGTGTAAAAGAGCCTGCCCTAGACTGGGTCCAAATTGACAGAAGAGCTCAGGAGAGTGATAAATGTTAATGCATCTCTTAGCTGATGGTGACTAATGAGTGTATCTCAAACTCTTTAAGGATTTTGAGATTTTAAAGTGTTTTATTGTTTCTAAGTAGGTTTAAAAAAGAAATTAGTGTTTTCTCAATGAAAATTCCCAAAACTAAGAGGCTCCTTACATTTTCATTGTAGATATAACAAGATTAATTCACATAATTCCTGTGCCTTATCAAAAAGCCTGGTTCATAGAAAAAGTATTTTATTAATTTGATGTATTATTCAAGGTAAAGGAAATTGATTTAATATGAGTAAAACAGTAACAAAAGTCTTATAATCCAGAGGCCATCATTATATTGACTAAAAAGTTTCACTTTGAATTGTAAATGTTTTGTATTTGATTAATATTATACTAGATAACAGCATATCTATGAATTAAATAGCTAAGAAGACAAAACTGTCTGCATGTTACATTCATTTGAAAATGGTAATTGATACTGCTAGACTTAATTTTGCAGGCTGTCTTCCTAGTCATCTCTGAATCAGTAGGCAGATATAGACTTAAACACGGAAGTATTTAGGTATAAAGGGCCCATTTATGTTTTACTCAAATTGTTTGTAAATTAAGTATAACCACTTTAGAAGTGCTTGCTTTGGTCAGTATGTTATGCTACATGTAATTTCATCTTGGAAGGATTGGTTTGGTATTCTCCCATAGAGTCATTGTTATGTTTATTTTCAAATGAATATGTATTTATAACAATAACATGATCCCTTTTTCTGAATATGTTACAAGAACACAATGACAAGTGAGGTTATGCAAAATAAAGAGAAAAGTGCTCTAATAAATACGTTATTATAAATATAACCTAGGTTTATTAAGTCTTGCTTCATAAAACTTAACATGAATATGTCCTGTATTTTGAATCCATTGTTTACTTTTGATGAAAAACTACTAAATGCCATATCAAAATGCTTACATAGCCTTCTTGCAGAATTGATTAAACACATTCCAGGCCATTTGAACCAAAAGCACTGTGTTCTTAGGGGTGAGCATTTGCCCCTCACAATTTACAGTTTCATTTTATGCTTATGTCCTATCCTTCAACTTCTTCTTTTCAATCTTTATTCATTCCCTTCAAAAAAGTAACCTTTACTTTTACCTCTATTTTCTCTTTCCTAAGAACTTGCAGCTAATACTTATGGATGTGGCTGGTTTCCTCTGTTTTGTTTATCAGCTCAGACCAAAACCTGATAAAATCTCAGTTACATTAAAGTTTATATGTCACAAAACTAAAGGCTTATACGACCGTGTAATATAACTTTGAAAATTAAATATTTTAGTTAATTATACAAAATTGTTTCCAGATTACATTAGCATTAGCATTTAGAGCTATCTATACTCACCTAGTGATATAAAGGCAACCTCATTGCTATAGGCCCTCTTGATGTTGTGTGAAGCCATTTTAGGACATAATGGGGCTGTATCTGATCTGTTAGTTTGGCTGTCTTAAGACGTAACACAACTCTTACAAATACTCTTATTATAATATTTCCAGTACCAAAATGTTATTTTTTAAATTTTCTATACAAGTTTGCAATTATAACATTTCAAACAATCATAGAGGAGTGAAGTTAACTGAGATTGGACATAGTCTGAGGCATAAATTTTCAAAATGTAATCAAAATTTCTTTCTTTGTTCAAATGCTTGTCTGTGTTTGTAAAGGAAATTATGTGACAATCACAACATAAGCACACATAATTTATGCCACCGATTGAATTTAAACTATAATAAATCCTTATCATTTATTCTAAGAGATGCATTAATTGAAGTCTCCTCATTGCCTAAGTAGAAAAGCATATAATTCGTTCACTAGTAGAGACCTTTAAAAGTTATATTGTTCCGTATTAACTGACAGTGATACTGGTATTATCAAGGAAAACTATATGTTCATTGATTCAAAAGGAAGAGAGTGGGGTCCCATCAGGTTCAGTGCTTACTAAGTAAGTTCAGCAACCTGTGTAAAGATGGAAGGAGAAAAACCATCATTTCAAAGTTGTCATCTGACTGTTACAGAGGTACTGTAGCATAGATGTATTGTCCAAACACATGATGAAAACATAAAAATAATGAATTAAATATTTGGAAATAAGAAAAGAGCTGCTTACAGCATTTCTAGACTCCAAATTACCTTTATAGTTTTATATATTCCACACTAAAATAACAATCCTCTCTCTTGTTTATCTTTTTTATGGCTTTGACCCAAAAATTACTGAAAGATATTAAATCATAGCTCAATTTTGCTTTCATTTGAAATGATAATAATCATGATTGTGATATTAATTAATTTTACATAGACCTCTCAGCCATTTGCATATTTTCAGATGACTTTGCAAATCTTTACCCCATTTTTACTTAGCTTATTAGTTTTCCTATCATCTCTTGCAATTACTTATATATTTTCAAGATGAATACTTTTCCATATGAGCCTTTAGCAATTACTTCCTACTTCTCTAGGCTGGCTTTTTGTAGCAGGTTGCATCCTGGGCTGTGTAGTATTTTTTATGTTTGGTTTGTTTTGTTTTAATCTAATTAATTCTTTCTTATTATTCAATGCTTTTCTTTTCCCAATAATGAAATCCTCCACCAAATAAAAAACCATGAGTATTTCTCTTCCTAACAGGACTTTTACCATTTTAGTCTTTAATGTATTTTCAATTAGCTTTTTATTACAATTACTATCCTTTACATATGGATATACAATTATCCAAATGTCAATTGTTAAAGGCCTCTCAGTTTAACTCTGTGAACAATTAATTTTTAAATTAACTGTACTATTCTCTGTTTCTTTGTTTCTCTCTCTTACTGTGTGTGTGTGTGTTTGTGTGTGTGTGTACACATGTGTGCTTGTTTAGTGTGTCTTTCAGCAAGTAGTCTAGTATTTAGGTTGTTGTACTTATGGAACATATTTTGTATTTTTTGTTTGTTTGTTTTTCGGTTTTTCGAGACGGGGTTTCTCTGTGGGTTTGGAGGCTGTCCTGGAACTAGCTCTTGTAGACCAGGCTTGTCTCAAAGTCACAGAGATCTGCCTGCCTCTGCCTCCCGAGTGCTGGGACTAAAGGCGTGCCTCACCAATGCCTGGCTTGGAACATATTTTGATATCAGGAAGTGGGATATTTCCAATTTAGTTTTATTTTTCAAGATTTGTTTTTCTATTGTCATTGTTGGTTTGCCTGTTTAAATAAAATGTCCCTGATATTTTGTTAGTGGTCAAATTGCATCCGTGGAATGCTTTTTATATATTTCATCTTAATAATAAAATGTTGTTGAACCCATGAACACAGATGAATATTAAGTTAATATTAAGGAATATTGATATTAAAATTCATATATCAGGTAAAGCCAGTTTAAAATATAATGTAATCATTATCAAGTAACATTCTACAAAAAGTAAGAAAGAAATCCTAAAACTCACATGTGGAAGTACAAAGGATCCCAAATAGTAAAAGAAATCTTGATCAATATAAGTGATGGCAGTATCATAACACATGACCTATCCTTTTACTATAGAACCATGGTAACCAAAATGGTCACCAAAACAGCAAACAAAGCAGTGGAATAGCAGAAAAGACCCAGAAAAAACATGGGGTTCAGAACCACTTGTACCAAAAACACATATTGAACAAAAGGCAGCTTATTTGCCAAGTTGAGCTAATAACACTGGGTATTCTAAAATAGCACTAAAATTTGGTGTCTGTCCATAAGATTTTAGGAAAAATATAGAGAATGGGGTTAAAACATTAAATTAAGATCTTGATTTCAGATTACTACAGGATACTGTAGGAAGGACATTTCTAGGTACAGTCAAGGACTTTCTGAATAGGGCTCCATTTATTCAGAAAATAACAATTGAAGATGATATGGACTGAATTTCAATTAATTCTATAGAGGAAAGTATAATTTACAAAGTCAAGAGTCAGCATGCTGTATGATAAAAACAATTTCTTCCAATTATTGACAAACTAAGAATTTAGACTCAGATATGTTTTTGAAAATTCAAGGAAAAAAAAGACTAAATATCCCAATCAATAAAGATCAAATGAATGAGCAGTTTCCAAATGGAGAAAAGCAAATGGACAGAATACACACAAAAAACAATGTTAAATATATTTAAAGACTACAAAAATTCACACCACATGTCACTTTGGTTTCTTCATACTTTAAATAATAAAGGCTATAATCAAAACCACAACAAATGTTGGTGAAAATACAAGTAAAATTGACTTTCAACACTAGTAAGTGGAATGTAAATTATTGGAGTGACTACAAAAACCAGGATGGAGGTTTTTCAGACGTATAGAAATATAAACAACTATTTAATCAAGATAAAATTCAGCAGTTATATTTCCAGATATATCTCCACAGATATTAACAATAAATATATCTACCTACAATTATTATTGTGCTACTATCACAAGAGCCTTCTAGCCCACAGATGAATGGAAAGTAAAATAAAATGTCACACACACACACGCACACACACCTGCACAAACATGCATATGCACATATTATCCAAACATTATAAACGAAATTCTATCATTTGAAGAAAAATTGATAGAACCAGAGATATTCATGGAGAATGAAATTTATCTTCAAAATGATATACCCTTTGATATAAAACATCTTGTCAAATGGCATCAAAGGCTATTCACATGATTATGGCCAGCCTTCAATTATTGCCTCAGAAAGGGGATAAATAGGATACAGAACATAGGGATGAAGGTACCACATGTAGGCACCATCTCAGCTACACAATTCTCAATGAGTTGTGCAGATGTTTTCCTTGGCAATAGGGCCCTGCTACCTGTTTGTGGAAAGTAACCCATTGTCTTAGTGTCAGCCTGAGTTGTTTGGAGATTTCCAAGCTATCCCCATGCAACTAACTCAATTGATTGCAACCAATCTCTCAACTGGAAGCCTTTCCAGGCTACAAAAAAATATTCTGTTGAGACTCTGTATCCACCATTACTAAGAGTCCTCATTAGAAACATCTGCATACATTCCAGAAAGTTTCCACAGCAGTAGGTTTCAACCCCCCTTCCCAAATGCTCCCCAAATACAGCTTTCTTTTTCTATACTTTCTCCATCCATCACATCTTCCCCTCACACAAACACCTGATCCCTCCCTCACCCTTCCCTCCCTGTCCCCTGTCTATCCATAAAATCTTTTTATTTCCCCTTTCCAGAGAGATTAATAAATTTATTCTAGACCCTTCTCTTTACTTGATGTCCCTGTGTCTACAGGTTGTAGATTGTCTATAATTTACATAATATATACTGTATTTGTCTTTCTGGGTCTGGGTTACCTCATTTAGAATGATTTTCCCTAGTTCTATCCATTTTCCTTCAAGTTTTGTTATGTAATTTTCTTTTAAATAGATGAGTAATATTCCATTGTGTAAAAGTACCACACTTTCTATCCAATCTTCTGTTTAGGGACTCCCAGGGTGTTTCCTCTGACTATTATGAATAAAGCTTCTCAAACTTGGTTGAGCAAGTGTTCTGTGGTAGGACTGAGTGTACTTTGGGTATATGCCCAAGAGTCATATAGCTAGGCATTGAGGTAGACTGATTACCAATTTTCTGATGGATTTCCATATTGGTTTTCATAGTGGATATTTGTACTCCCATCAGGAATCGAGGTGTATTCCCCTTATTCCACATCCTCTTTAACTGACTGTCAGCCATTTAGATTCCTCAATTGAGAACTATCTATTTAGATCTGTACCCCATTTTTACTTTGGTTTTTTTTGACATCTATCAGATGTGGACTTGGTAAAAAATTTTCTGATTCTGTAGGCTTCCTGTTTGTTCTATTGATAGTATCCTTTCCCTTATAGAAGGTCCCATTAAATTAATCCTATGGTTTTCTTGAAACAAAAACTAACAAGAATAATCAAAACTATGTATATAAGTTGAAATACAAGGATAACCTAAACACATATATATGGAGGTCATATTCAAACCAACTTATACATACTAATTAGTTTAAAATTTTAGAATCTAGATACAATCAATCATCAATGTCGACATTGCCACTTACAATGAGAAATGAATCAATAGAATCTTTAGATAATATGTTACAAGCTGTAATATCTGACATGCAAAGTCGATTGATTTGGCTCTACAACTTGTGATTTAAGCACTGAATTCAACTGAGAGTATCTACCTGCTTGAGGTTGCCAATGAGGTGTCAGGTAATTGGATATTTTTCATGATACTCAATCAATGCTCCCCATTGAACAGCCATAAATTGGTCCCTTTCAATAATAACTTACTAATTTTAGCACACATCACAAAAAGTTGCTGTAAACAGTTATAAAAGAGAATGAATTTTATAGACTACATTTTTACATGACCATTTCTAGGAAGCAAAATTCTTTACTTATAAATAATGCAATTTCAAAAATACTTTAGCAGAGTGAGCATAATAAATTATATGTTAGAGTCCTTGTGTCTGATGCTGAATAATCACTTTATTTTGACAACTCTCAGATGAAATTTTGATTCTATTCACAATCTCTCTAAAACACATGCAGACATAGTTCATGGCATATATTCTTCTGGAAACCATCTTACTGAAATATATTTCTTCTATAAATACATGTATGAAGTGACTATATACTATTAGAAGGGATAAGAGTTAATAACTGCAGTAATCAGGTTAATTTACAAAAGTTGGTACTTCTTTTTATTTTATTTTAAGAAATCCTAGGAATTGATTGTGCAGCAAGACTATTCATTGTTGCTGGGAAACAGTCATTTCTAATTATTTCAAGGCAATGCCACCTAGAGTATTAATGCCTTTTTGTGCCAATGTGCCAGATCAGATAGATCACACCCCTTCAAAAGCAAACATATGCTGAGAGAACATCTAGGATACTGGGACACCCTATTGGCTATAAGTTTACAATTTTCATTTTAAATTTCCATGTGCCAATTAGGCAATAAAATATTTATTGAGTTTTAATACAATCAGAGCACTGGGGTAGTCATTACAAGAAAGAGAAAGTAATCATTTGCAGTCTTCTTCAGAACTCTATTAAAAATCTAAAGCTAGAAGTGGTTCAAAATATGACTGAGTGTAACCTTGGTCCTAAGGACAGATGATTCTGAATCAAATACTCAGTCTTTCTGATCTCACACTTACCCAATGCAATGTTTTTTTTTATGTGCATGGCATCTTCTAAGCCTGCAGTTCTCAATCTTCCCTATGCTGAAACACTTTAACAGAGTTCCACATGTTTCAGTGAACCTCAAACATAAAATACTTTCCATTGCTACTTCATAACAATCCTGCTAATGTTATGAATCATAATATAAATATATGTGGTTTCCAATTGTCATAGGCAACTCTTGTGAAAGGATCATTTGACTCCACCAAAGGGTCATGTCCACATGTAAGGGCCACTGTTCTGAGCTCTGCTTAAATAAATCTGCCTACATTTATACATACTTATGCGACAGAGTTCACATTATTAATTTTTGACACTTATCTTTAATGTATTATATTTCATCAAATGTCTGATGATTGCATCCTTAAAAATGAACCCCCCGGTTTCTCAGAAAATTGGAAATCAATCTGTCTCAAGACTCAGCTATCCCACTCTTGGCTATATCCTCAAAGGATACTCAATTATACCACAAGCATACTTGCTCAACTATGTTCATAGCAGCTTTATTTGTAACAGGCAGAACCAGAAAACAACCTAGATGTCTCTCACCAATTGAATGGATAAAGAAAACGTGGTACATTTACACAATGGAGTATCACTCAACTGTTAAAAACAATGACATCAGGAAATGTGAAGGCAAAATGGCTAGAACTAGAAAAAATCATACTGAGTGAGGTAACCCATACCAGAAAGATAAACATCATATGTACTCACTTATAAGAGGATAACAACAGTAAAATGATGGATAGCCATGGTAGAATCCACACACAGAGAGAGACTAGGGAAGGAGGAGGGACCAATGGGGGACACATTGATCTCCCTGAGAAAGGGAAAAGAGGAGATATCCTGGGTGGACTGGGGACAGATGCTCATGGGAACTTGAGGGATTGAGTTGGGTGGTGGATTGAGAGAGTGCTCAGAAATATGACTGGACAGGGTTGTCACACCAAATCTAGTAGTTTCTGTGTGACAAGTTCCACAGACTGAGGCAGTAACTTCGAAAGAAGGAGACCTCCTGGAACCAGTGTGAAACTCTCAGCCAGAGAAAAATGTTGGGCTGTAGTTCTCATGGAAATTTCTGTTTGCTCTTCTATTCCTTTTTCATATTTATAAAATGTTCCTGAAAGCCTATGCTGACATTTTAAGTGAGAGATATAGAAAAGAAACCATCACCTGATATGGGGACACTAGAAGTGACCTCATCTTCAGAAAAAAACAAAAATAAAACAAAACAGCGCTTTCCAAATTATTGCCATCATTCACAAAAGGACAAATATTGAAAATCCTCCCAACAACAAAATTTCATATGACTGCACATGTGCCATTGAGAGTGGGTTTAAGTGTTTGGTAAAGAAAACTTTTAATAAGACTTAAAATAGTTCAATATTACAAGAACTAGGTAATAGACCCTCAAAATTTATTAACTTGATTTAAGAAATATGCGGTTAGCCTTGGATGATTCTATGTTTTGATTAACCATGGGCAATTAGATGTTTTGGTTAGCATTAGATGATTTCTGCATTACTATTACAAGTAACAATAATGTCATCTATTTGGGTTTGCTTCACAAAATCATCCTCTGAGAAAAATATCTGTATAAAAAAGCCTTGTTTGAGAATTGCAAAACACACTCAAATTCAAACTGCCTCTGTGTTTGTTTCTGTTTGTCACTACCCCAGGTGTCATCAGAGAGCCTTGTCCACTGACCAATGTAGGAAGATTCAGAGACATGTGGCTAAACATTGACTTGAACTCCATGAGTTCTGCGGGGAAGAGGAAGGAGGAATTTTAGGAGTGAGGGGTGTCAGGGACATCTTAGAAAAACCCACAGATATCACCATCCTGACTCATGGGTACTCACAGAGCCTACATGGGATTGGCCTAGGCCCTTTGTACATATGTGACAGTTGTGTAGCGTGGTCTATATTTTTTGACTCCTGGAAATGGGAGCAGAGCTCTCCCTGGTATTTGACTGACTCTTAGAAACCTATACATCACGCTGGATTGCCTTGCCAAGCCTGAATACAGGGGAGGTCCTTAGTCTTATGGCAGTTTGATATGCCATACTTTGCTGATGTCCGTGGGAAACCTCCCCTTTCTGAGTGGATACATTGGAGGGATAATGGGGAAGGAAGGAGATAAATAGTGGGAGAACAGGAGGGAGGAGAGGCTGTGGTTAGAATGCAAAACTAAATTAATTAATTAAAATAATGTATATATAAATAAATAATAATAACAAAATGTACCACACATGTAGTCTCAAATTTCTTTCCATTTCATGAATAGAATTATGCAACTCTCTTTTCCTTAAGTTTACTATATGTAATCCTTTTATTTACTTATTTTTTAGTTTTTAAAATTAAAATAGCATAATATTTTATCTTT
The DNA here is from genome assembly GCF_017639785.1 of Mesocricetus auratus. Taxonomy (NCBI): domain Eukaryota; kingdom Metazoa; phylum Chordata; class Mammalia; order Rodentia; family Cricetidae; genus Mesocricetus; species Mesocricetus auratus. Next base: position 62,413,909 of record NW_024429190.1, read on the forward strand.
CCTCCCTCCAGTGCCTCCCAGCTATCCTACATCAAACACTGAGTCGTCATAAGCTGTCTTCTGTGTGACTTATTTTACTTGTGTGAGTTTTCTCATTGGTTATTGAGTTTTCTTTTTTCACCTTCATCTATTCAGCTTGCCTTATATTAAATGTTTTTTACGTTTATTGAATTCAGTTTTCAAATGCTAAGTCATCTTCATCATTTCACTCAGGTTTGCATTTGTATTTCCTTAATTATCCCTCAAGCATTAATTATTATCTTCTTGGGGTTTAGTGCAGTGTTTGTTGCCGTCCTATTTACATCCTTAAAAGTTTTTGAAGTTTATTATTGTTCCTTTAAATTGTATGTAATAAAATTCATCTTGGTATTTCCCATTAGAGAACACTTCTATCGGAATAGTGGGTTTGATGGGAGACATACTATTCTGACTATCCATACCGATTTCCATTTTGTGATTTGACCTGGGAACATGGAATTGTTTCTTTCATTGTGTGTCTATTGTGTTAGACTTGACCAGAGAAAAAAATGTCCAACATGGCTTAGAACAGGTAAAGAAAGTAGTTGAGGTGTTTACTTAGACCATGGGAAAACAGTTTTCAAATCATGTTAGAGAGGAGGGCCAGGAGCTCACAAGTGAAGGTGGTTTCACGACTAGAGTGTCTGGTAGTCAGTTTGTGGGTTTGCAACAGGTGAAAGTATAAACTAATGAATTAGAAGCAAATTACCCAAAGGTGGCTTGCACACAAAGAGGATTCAACGCCAACCTAGGTTTGTGGATTTTAAGACGTATTAAAGCATTTTACATACTATATGACAAAGAACATATTTACTATCAATAAGTGTCATTTGTGGTTTACTTACTTTTTAAGTCAAAATTCAATATTCAAAATTTTATAAAGATTCTCCATGGCTTATTTTTTTCTATGATATACAATCTGGGCGAAGGTTACTTGTGCAAGATAGCTTTAGGAATACATTGAGTTTCATAAACTTTTCCTAAAAGGAAATGAAATCTACAAGGAATAGACATGGTTTAAAACCACATAGCCACAGCTCTGGCAATATTTAAGGAGTCTGAATGGAAAAAAACTTAACTAATGAGCATGATGACCAATGTTTGACAAAGAATTAGTGGCTTGAGATATTACATTAAAAAGTAGTAAAATGCCAGAATATGCCTCAACAGGTCATGGTAAAGCTATCTAAATTTAAATAATTCAGGATATTTACTGAATTTAAGCTTAAATTTTAAACTAAAATGAAGGGAAGCTCTATGACCTTCACACAGTCATTAAGTTTTCAGAAGAGTTGTCAGTTCATCCTAACAGAGAAGATCTGGCAGTTTATTGAGATGGAAGAATGTGATAGCGACTCCTCATATGGTGAAAGGCATAGAGGCATAGAGGGTAGGTAGTGAATGAAAAGATGAAAAGAAAAGAGGAGGACATGACCACTCCTAAAGTATGGAGAAGATTGTTATTGTACATATACAGGAAAAAAAAGAGCCAGAGTGAAGAGGTCAGGCTGAATATAACCAGCCAACTAAGCCAGACCGTGAGAGGAGAAAGAAAGAGTGAGAGAGCAAGAGAAGAATCTAGAGAGTGAGAGGCCAAGCTGTCCTGTTCAGCCAAACCGGCTGAAGGATACAAGGATAAGGTTAGGGAAAGTGAAGCATAAGTTCAGTCCCTGGGTGGGAGAGGTTTAAGGTATGGGACAGTATGGAAACATTGGGAGGAGCCAGAGGTACTGAGTGAGGCTTGTCCCAGGTTTCTTTGAGACCTAACAAGTTGACTATCTCTTTCTCACTGAACGAGGACAGTTATTACTTGGTAAAGTTTATACTAAATTGCCAAAGTTGTCTCCTAGGAAAGCAGTGTGTGTGTGTGTGTGTGTGTGTGTGTGTGTGTGTGTGTGTGTGTGTGTGTGCACATGCACCTATGCATACAGGGGTGGTAATGGAGGGGTTTCCTTCCTGTGTTATAAGGAAAGAAGAATTTGAGAGGAAGGCAGCTTGTGAACAAACAGGATTGGTACATTAGAGGCTGTGAGTATGGACTAAGGGATCCTAGGAAGCTATCAACCACCTTGACATGTTAATAGACACCAGAGTCATGTAAATGAAACCACAATTCCCCTTAGCCAGAGGAGAATGACTCTTTTTAATAAATAGGAACTATCTTCAAATCCCCTGAGGGAACACAAAGTTTTGTCTAAGTGGCCAATCTTAGAAAAAGGCATTTATTGGGGGACCAAAGAATAATCCAAATTCCTATTCTTAGGAACCTATTTCTTTCAGTCAGGCCTTATCTCTTAAAAGTTCCTCAGCCTTCAAAATTGCACCATAATCTGTACATCTAGTATCCCCAACATGACCCTGTGAGGAACACTTCAAGATCCTAATATAGTTGAGTATGAGACTATTTCTATATAACTGCATTGATGAGGTTCAGCCTCCAGGGACCATGACAAATCATTGTTTAAAGACCAAATGTCATTTGATATGGTATGCTTGTTCCCAATATAAACTTGGAATGCCAAGAAGCAGAAAAGAGAAATACTAAGCTAAAATATCCCCCACTGAAGCCTCTAATAAAATGTTTAACTCTAATAATGTGACTTTCATAGACCCAGAGATTCAGCAGTTTTAAGCTAACTTTTCATTGTACTGCACATCATAGGTTTTACATTAACATTTTAAAATGAAGTTTTAAATTTTAAGATTGCATGATTTATTTTCTAAATAGTTATATTTGTCATCAAGTCCTAAGCAATCTACTTTTCAATTTCTGTAAAGCTCACATTTAGTAAACTTTGTAATGTACTTTTATACTATGAAAAGAAAATAAAATTATCATAAGGATTAATGAATTTCTTATATTTTCACTCTGTTTAGTAAAAAAGAACCTCTGAGGAATACAAAGAATATGACATTTTGATGTGACATATATGTGTCTGGACATAAGATGCCATTCTTTTTATTCTGTCTGAATATCATTTTCTTTCATGAGAAAAGGGACGGGCTGGCTGATCTATTTAATCTTTTATATTAGGCACATTGATAGCATCCTTTTGAATATTTCATGCTGTTGCAGTGATAAAGAACATAACATTTTATTCAAAATTTGGCACAAAGTGGTTTAACAGAGCCTTGAAATAAAAATAAAACAATAGAGGGTTTGGGACCTAGCAGATACCATTTTTCATAGGAAGACAAGCCAGGCAGTTGAAGAAGGACTGGGGGCTTTGTGGTATCTGCAGTGGAATTCTGTGCTTGTCCTTAGACTGATTCTTTGACACATGGTTGATACCTTCCCTGACAGGGATATAGAACTTTATCACATGTCTGTTTTAATAACAAAGTTCTAAGGATTGCTAGTTAATAAATTAGATAAATGCTAATTGTAATTATAAATGTTTATCAAGCGTTCATACAACAAATCAACAGTAATAAATGTATTATAGTAGACAGACATTTATTCATAATTGTGTTTGCAGTCTGATTTTCACTCAAAAATTTTAGCCTTTGTAATAGTCAGAATGTAATTGGACCCAATAAGCACACAGGGACTGGCAGATCAGGAGGCATGGCTTTGTTGGAGTAGTCGTTGTCTTCTTGGAGGAAGTGTGCCACTGTGGAGACAGACTTTGAGGCCTCCTATATGCTTAATTCACAAACAGTGTCTCATACAACACCCTGTCGCCTGTGTAAGATGTAGGACTCTGGGCTACTTCTGCAGCACCATGTCTGCCTGTGTGCCACCATGTCACAATCAGATGATAACTGTTTAAACACCTGAAAATGTAAGCCATCCCAATTAAATGTTTTTCCTTTATAAGAGCTGTTTTGGTCATGGTACTTTTGCAGAGCATTAGAATCCCTAACTGTGACAGAAGTTGGTACCAGTGACTGGAACATTGCTGTGATAGGCCTGAGCCTGTCTTTTGCTTGGAAAATTTGGTCATTGACACTTTGGGTTAAGAAAGCAGTGGAATGCTTTAAGCACTATTTTATGTGCCTTACAAGTAGGAACGTGGAAGACAGCTGTTCAAAAAGTAATTTGAAGTGTGGGGGGCTGCCTCATGAAGTTTCAGAGACTTTTAATGTATGGCCTAGAAATCTTTCTTGTGATATTTTGGTGAAAAATGTGGCTGCTTTGTGTCCTTGTCTGAAGAGTCCCCTTAAGGCTAGAGGGAAGAGTTCCATATTAATTCCATTGGCAGTAGAATTCTCAAAAGAGTCTAGTAAAGAAGCTGTTGAGTGGTTACTAGTGCTAACTCTAATGAAGATATATATTGAAAAGAAGAAAACTTAGCAAAGAAAAATATTTGAGAAGAAAATGCACACCAGAACATGTAATGAAGCTAAATCATGTAATTAAAGAGACAAGCAGATTAAGAAATGGAGCAAAGGGAGTGGTGAACTCAGGACAAGATACTACCCATCTAAATTTTCAATTTGTGAAAAGGAATTAAAGAAAGATTAGAGCTGGTTGTGGTGGTACATCTCTTTAATCCAAGCACTTTGAAGGCAAAGGCTGGTGGGTCGCTGAGTTTGAGACTGCCTGATCTATAGAGCTAGTTACAGAATAGTCAAGCTTAAGCTATAAAGGAAACTATCAAAAATAGAAAGCTGGTGAGATATAATTGAACAAGGGGGTCATGTTCCAGCCTCAATAATCAGCAGAACTTGGTATCTTTGCCCATATGGTTCTTGATTTAATGTCAAGGATAGAAAAAAAGTGGTTATGGAATTTGCCTCTCCAACTATAGAAACCTGCTAAATCCAGACATGTGTCAGGGCTGTCCTGGAATGGAACCCTGGATATGTCATTGTGTGAAGCTATGAATTTGAAGCCTGGGTTGATATGAGGACCCCAAGATGTTGAAGATGGCATAAGCCACAGGATTCCTGACAATGAAATCTGTTAACAGGGTGTGGAAAGAGTCCAAGAGAAAAAAATGTGTTGCAGTCAATACATAGGAGTTGGAGAGCTAAAGAGCATTTTGACATCAAACATGGAAATACAGTGTTTGGAGTTTGCCTAACTGGCTTTTGACCTTACTCTAGTCTAGTATTCCCTCCCTACACTCCTTTGTCTATGTTGGAATAGTAATGTGTATCCAGTGCCATTATATGTTGGAAGTATGTGATCTCTTTTTTATTTAATTTTACAGGGAATTACAGTTAAGAAATTGCATTAATCTCAGAAGAGACTGTGAATTTTGGTCTTTAAAACATTTTTGAGACTGAGATGGACAATGCGAACTTTTGAAGTTGGACTGAGCAGATTTTTGAATTATGATATGGCTCCAAGCCTTCTGGGGCCAGAGAGTAGAATATGGTAGTTTGAAAGAAAATGGCCTACAAAGAAAGTAGCACTATTAGGACTTGTTGATTTGTTGGAGTAGGTATGGTGTTGTTGGAGGAATTGTATCACTATGAAGGTAAAGTCAAGATGTGGAAGGTGGCTATTTCTCCTATTTCTCCAGCACCATGTCTGCCTGCATGCCACCATGCAGCACCATGATTACAGTGGACTAAATTGATGAACTATAATCAAGTCACCAAAATTAATTGTTTTTCCTTTATAAGAGCTGCCTTGGTCATGGTGTCTCTGCACAGTCATTGAAACTCTAAGATAGTTTTTTAGGCAAATTAAACACATACCGTGTTGTCCAAGAAAACCAACAATTATCATGGAGTTTATTTGTTGTTTATAGATGGTGAAGTTAATGACTTAGGTTTATTTATTAATTAAAAACTAAAATTTAAGTCTTACATGGTTGGTGATGTATTCCAATAATAGGGCATTTTACATCAGTGAGGAGCTAGATTCAATATTTAACCCTCCTGTATTTGTGTCATAGATATATATATCTATGACAGAGTGTGTATGTATGTGACTGTGTATTTGACGATATCTGTGCTTTTAACAAAGTATGTTAAATAAAATTATTAAACATTTGTATCTTGGAAAAATCTTTTAGTAGACCACAATCATATTATTAAGATGAGTCTATCTCTCATTTCTCAAGTCATATTTTCTAGAAATCATTTACTATGATTAGAATTATGTTGAGCTTATTCTTTGTCTACTCATGAAAACTATAATTTTGTTTTCCTATAGAGTTACGTCAGTAAAATAATGTCTATTTAGTTGTGCCTTGAACATAGGCACCATTTTGGTAAAATATACAAAATACTGAATGTAAAAGTGTGAGATCAAATATATATTGGTGTATAAAAACAAGTTTAAGTATTAGAAAACAATTAATAGAATTTTCTTAAATGTTATTATCCTAAAATATGAAATTTTTGATGTGGATATAACAACTTTGCTACATGAAATTAAGCTAGATTCAAGTGACTGACTACATGAGAAAATATTTATCCAGGGTTTTGAAAATGTGAGGTTACAGAAAGTTCTATTGCCTTAGTGTTAATAATAAACATATGACTAAAAGCAGCATGTAACTGAATTTCCTGAAGGAAAATAATAATCAATTATTTTGATATAATAAAGAATATTTTATTTTATATTCAATAAAGCTTAAAACTTAGGGCATTTGAAATTACTGTTCAGTTTTGCAAAGTATCCAAAATTAGTTGGCATATTCTTGGCATTCAGACTGAGTTCTCTTAAACCTCTTGTTTCAAGAAAAGTACAATTTCTCCTTTCAAGAATTCTATTACCATATCTACAAATAGAAAGCAAATATCTACACAGAAAGCAATATGATTTAAAGCTTTTTCTTCTGAGCTGTTTTTTGAAGCAGTAATAACTGGTCATCAATGATGCTGTGTAGTATCTAAATGATAATGCACTTCCTTAAGATTGTGTTTAACATTACCTTAGTCTCACGAATTGAAAATGCAACTAAATCATGTGATAAACATACTGAGGGTATTTTCTATGTGTTTCTACTTCAGTCTGTACAAATACGATCAATTTTCTTCTTAAACAAAGGGTGAGACAGTCATTCCAGGAGGTAAATTTAGCAAAATTACACAATTTATTAGCTTTTCAAGGTTTAAGAAAATACATTTTACATGCCTATGAATTAGATAACATGGATTTTATAAAAATAAAATATGTGTCCTGTAATCAGCATTTCCTCAAGATATACTAAGCCAAATAAATTGAAGACAACACTGACAGTGTATGAATTATGTTCAGTAAATTTTATCTTTTAAGTGGTGGAATTTAAAATATTAGAGCATTAACTAAACTCATATGGATAACTAAAATTTTAATAAATATTATATATTTGAATGTCTAAAACACCAGATAAATCCAAAAAATCATTAAATTTGTCAAAAAAGTAATAAAAAGTATAAGATCTGATTGCATTAAAGAAAACTTATGTTACAAGTTGAGAGTGTGTAAATATTTGATGAAATTATGATAAACCTAAATGCAAAGAAAGAAACTAATGAGGCTCATGCTTAGAAGTTGAGGAATTTCAGTTGAGGAATTATGTTTATATAAATAATCAAGGATGACTTTAAAGACATTAAATTGGTACTATAGTCAAAGTAACAAAGCAGAAATAGAGAAAAACTATTTGTACAGTTGAATATTTTTTACCTTATCTGACAGATGTCAAAGAAAAAGAGAAGACAAAAGAGGTAAGAGGTGAAAAGAAAAAAAGAAAAGAGGGGAAAGAAGAGAAGCAGATTGGAGGAGAATGAAGAGGAGAGGAATCCTATTTAGTTGTAATTGTCTTAATTAAAGAAGAATAAAAATAGGAAAGAAATGAAAAGACAGATATAGGAGAGTTGATGAAACTGAAAAATATATACTAAATTAGGTAGTACAGGCCTGAAAAGACAATGCCACATGTTCTTTGTTATTCATGGAATCTATCTCTGAATCCATATATGCCATGTATAGTTTACAGAAATCCAAAAATGGCAAAAGGAAGGAATAGCAGGAAACAGGTGTTATTAATGGTAAACCACCCTCCGCTCTTACAATCTCTCTCTCTCTCTCTCTGTGTGTGTGTGTGTGTGTGTATGTGTGTGTGTGTGTAGGATAGAAAGATAAAGGACACAGGAAGCAAAGACAAGGAAAGGGAGAGAATGATAAAGAGAAAGAAAGAGTGATTAACTAGAATTATTTCATCTAGAAGCCATAGCGTTCCAATAATTACCCAATGTCATGTAAAGAAAATCTGCCTTTTAGTTTATGCTCAGTGGTTCCAAGTCTAAGAGACTCCCAAAACAACACAGCCTTTTTCCACTGCACTTGGTTGCCTCCCCTGGTCTGAAAGTAAGATCTTATTGGTAAAGTTACAATTTAGACATGAAAGTTTGCAAAACAGAACTGATATTTCCCTAGAAGTCTCTTTGCTGAGAGTTAGCTCTTATAGTTTTGGACATTGTTATACAAATTGCCAAAATTAGTTAAGCAATAAAATAGTCCTATGCAAATGTAAAACCTACAAATCAAAACACTGACCAACCTGTCAAAATATCCTCAATCCATGTAATAGTGGTACTGGTATCTTGGGAATAACAATTGTCTAATTTAACTTAAATACTTTTCAATAGGCATAAAATTCATGTCTAGTACTGTAAGCCTAGCCAATTGTCTGTGGCTGGATATGTAGTAGACCACAGAGGAGAACCTACTATTGTCATTTCCCTAAATCAGTATAATATCTAACTATATTCTAAATACTTATCCTATATCCACAGATAAGCCCAGCTCTCAGCCTCATAAAAAACTCTTTTTTTGCAGTAGAAGAAGAATATTACAGAGATACACCCCTAGTCAAAACACAAGAAAAAAATGATTCTGGTGTGCCCAGTCCTACTTGGTGCATCTGCAGTAGAACATTTCTTTCTTCAAATCAGTGAAAATCACTGGAGAGAACAGAATGATTATAAGAACCAGAAGACAAAGTTACCTGCTATGATATGGTATCTGTTAGACATGGCCGGGATTCATCACTCATGAATTTGCAATATGGTTTCCAAAATGAGACCCATAAAACACTGGTCAACATACTAATAGGCACAAAAGAAATTCATAAGTCTCTGTCTCTGAATGAAAAACTATAGGCAGTCAATAAATAACTACAGAGTGGAAGGATCAGTTTTTTCCAAGGATAGTCCTTTGATAGGTTACCAAATTCCAAGTGGTCAGTATTAAACACATGTGCTTATGAACAATATTAAGTAATCTCAGTAGTGTGTGTGTATTCACCAATAAAAAATATAATTATAGAAGAAGACATCATGAATCAAGAGCAAGTGTGGGAAGAAGGGAGAAGTAGAAATAATGTAAATTGGGTGTATTCACATATGAAATTTTCAAAAAAAATTAAATATATTTTAAAAAGAATTTGACTATTGGTGTTTGGCAGTCAAAGAACATTTACTGGAAGTATAGGGATACAGTGCATTGTGTCCTTGTAAAGTTACATTGTAGATGATGGTACACAACATAGCAAGTAAGTTGTGATGACAGCAGTGTTTTTCAGATGCACTACAAACCATCCTAACTGCTTCCTGTAAACATATCATACAGGGTAAAATTAAAAGCTTATATTATAAGAGCCTATGCTACTAGAAACAAATGGAAAGGGATATTAATACTGGACCCCTGAAACAGCTATTAATGGAAGCAAAAATCAAGGAACAATATGTATGTTTAAGAGTCTAGGTGAGTAAGAGTCTAAGAAATGAAACTTTTTATAAACTTGCCTCTTCCTGCTAGAAAGCAAGAGAGTTGCATGATCTGAAACAAAACTACAAGAAAAAACTCTCTTTGTTTCTTTTCAAATATTTATTTTTAATTATGTTTATTTGTATGAATACATTCACATTTGCATGTTTGTATGTATAGATGTGCATAGTTGCTAAAAGAAGGCATTAGCTCCGAGGAGCTTGAGTTACTGATGGTTGTGAGATAGCAGCTTGGGTGCTGAGAACTGAACTTGGGTCTTTTGCAACAGAAGTACCTGTTCAAAATTTTCATTAAGTCATCTCTATTTATGCAGTGTTTGAAGTAGCAGACATCTTTAAAGAAATGAAGCATCGCACCCAGAAGGTGGGTGTGATGTGTTGTCAAAACGCATAGGCACAGTTCTGTCTTAGACACAAGGTGTTTTAGTCAGGGTTTCTATTGCTGGGATGAAACACCATGATAAAAATAGAGAGGATTACTTTGCTTCCAGTTCCACATCACTGTTCATCATCAAATGAGTCAATGAAGAAAGCAAACAGGACAGGCAGGAACCTGGAAGCAGGTGCTTATGCAGAGGGCATTGAGGAGTGATTCTTGCTCTACAAGTCTTATATACAAGGGTCTCTTATATACCCCATGACCACCAGGTTAAGAGTGACACCACACACAATAGGTTGGTACTTCTCACATCCATCCCTATTTTAGAAAATTCCCTACAGGCTGTTCTATATACTGATCTTAAGGATGCTGTTTCTCAAATGAGGTTCTCTCCTTCCAGATGACTCTGACTTGGGTCAGGTTGGCACAAGAACTAGGCAGCACAATTGACACTTTGTCACATAGGCACACAAACACATCACTTTTTGTCTAGAACCTCTCCTTTCTCATTTGTCTCCAAAATGGGATGTTAATACTTGAATCACAATGTAAAACGTAAATACCTTCAAAAGTTTCACAGCCTTTAAAAAGAGGGTTGATCTCCAAAATTTACAAAGAACTCAAGAAGCAAGTCTCCAAAACATCAAAGGACCCAATTAAAAAGTGGGCTGCAGAACTAAATAGAGAATTTTCAATAGAGGAGTCTAAAATGGCTAAGAGGCACTTGAGAAAGTGTTCAACATCATTAGCCATCCAGGAAATGCAAATCAAAACAACGCTGAGATACCATCTCACTCCTGTTAGAATGGCTAAAATAAAAAACACCAATAACAATTTATGCTGGAGAGGATGTGGTGAAAGGGGGACACTCCTCCATTGCTGGTGGGAGTGCCAACTGGTTCAGCCACTTTGGAAATCAGTATGGAGATTCCTCAGAAAAATGGGAATAAACCTACCACAAGTCCCAGCAACTCCACTCTTAGGCATATATCCGAAAATGCCCATTCATACAACAAAGATGTCTGTTCCACTATGTTCATAGCAGCATTATTTGTAATAGCCAGAACTTGGAAGCAACCTAGATGTCCCTCAACCGAAGAGTGGATAGAGAAAATGTGGTACATGTACACAATGGAGTACTATTCAGCAGAAAAAAACAATGGAATCCTGAGATTCGCAGGCAAATGGATGACACTAGAAGAAACCATCCTGAGTGAGGTAACCCAGTCACAAAAAGAGAAACATGGCATGTACTCTCTCATATATGGATTTTAGACATAGATCTGGGGAGTGCCAGCCTACAATCCCACGGCCAGAGAGTCTGGGAAACAGAATCATCATTCAGTGGCTGATCGAAGAAGAGGCAGACTCCCTCGGTTAAGTACTGAGCTGAACTCAAGAAAGCCATTAACAGAGAGGGAGCACTGATGACCAAAGGGATTAAGACTGGGCTGGTTTAACCCCCCAGAAACAGCTGACCTGACAAAGGCTAACTCTTGAATCCCAGGCATCAGCCTGGGAATCCAGCATGGGACTGATCAAGACCTCCTGAATGTGGGTGTCAGTGAGGAGGCCTAGGTAATCTATTGAGCCTTGGGCAGCAGATCAGTACCCATCCCGAGTATACACATGGACTTTGGACTCTCATCCAACAATGTGAGGTGCACTTTCACCCTGAACTCTTGGGGAAGGGTCTAGGCCCTGCCCTATATTAAATGACAGACTATGAACACCCCCATGGAGGGCCTCACCCTCCCTGGGGAAATGAGGGGATAATGGGGGGGTGGGGGGAGGGCACGGGAGGAGGGGAGGTAAAGGGAGAGGACCTGGAACTGACTTGTGAAGCAACCTTGTTTCTTACCTAATTTAAACTGAAAAATAAATAAAAAAAGAATAATAATGTCAGCACAGTGTGAATAAATAAATGCATGGTAAGCTGCCATAAGTACATATAACAGCTTATGTTAAGTCTTATATGTTTTTGAGAAAAAAAAATAAAAATTTATTCTCTTTAAAATATCCAAAAGCTCTCTGAAATTTCAATGCCTCTGTAAAACTCCAAAATCTCTTAATTGTGTGTTTCTATAAAATCAAAATTAAGATAAATACTTTCGTATTTTAGGAGGGAAGAACCAGGGCACAATGGCAATTGGAACAAAATAAAAACAACCTTCCACAGAATAAATACCAGTATACAATATCTGGAATTCACTAAAATTTTTGGTGTTCCCTCTATAGAACTAAGTCGCTTAACTGACTCTACCATATGCAACATACACATGCTCTCCTAGTCCCAGGCCATCTCCTCTTCACCACAGCTAAATGTTATTGATGGTCATGGGATGGTACAGAAGCTAGAAAATGCTGAAATCTTCAATAGCCTCTGTTGGGTTCTCTTAATGATGTCAAACCTCAACTTCCCTCCATAATACCTTCAATTCTGGGCCTTCAACTGCCCATGAGGCTTTCTTTATCTTTACAAATGTCCTTTCCTGGCCTCTCAGAGTGCCAAGGCTTAACTGCTCTCCATGACTATTTCATAACTTCAAAGGCAGTACTGTCTCGGTGGCTCTTATGCTATTAAATTTATCTACCAGCAGAAAGTACAACATTGGCAGCCTCTGGAACACATCTTTTGTTTGTTCACCTCTAGAAACACTTTCCCAACAAGGTAGTCTTTAAATATCACAACAGGTTCTCCACACCGATTTTATTAGCATCCAGTAGCCCAATAAATCAGACGGTTCCCTATAATTCTTCCTAATTTAAAATAACACATGAATGGCCCTGTTGAGTCTCTCAAAGAACTAAAAGCCATCTCTCAAAGAACTAAAAATACGATTCAGAGTTCTGCTAGAAGAAGACAGTAGAACGATATCAAAGAAATAACTCAAAAAAGATAGTTGTGATTGGATAGTGAAGCATGAATTGCAGACAGAAAATTGAAAGCAAATCAGAAGATCTAAAGCTCTGCATGTAATTTTACTGTTTCTGCTATTGAGCCATATTTCTAGAATCGTCTGTAGAAGGAAAATAGATCTTGGAGACTCCTCTTTCTAGCTGTACTTCAATAGTTAAGGAAGTGCATAATTGGAATAGTACTGATGGCCCTATGGAATTCACTGTGAGGGGACTGAACATCAGGACAAAGGAGCAATGAGGTCACATATGCTGAATTATAAGTAAATTGCTGATTTTTTCTTGCTGTTAGCTTGTTCATCTAAATAAAAAAGATGACATATATTGTCAGGATTTAGACAGAGATATTCTCTCTTATCACAATACTCTTGTGAAAGACTCTGTCATGCGAATCCTATTTTAGCTTATTGTAAAAGTTCAATGAATTATATTAGGAATAAAAAGGGAAATGCCTGATATTTTTCTTTTCTACACATGGTAAAGTACAGTACAGAAATTTAGATACTATTTACTTATTTACAACCTCATTTCAAAGATGCGATATTTGTCAAAGATAACCATCCCAAGTATACACACAAACTTTGAACTCCCATAGAACAATGTGAGGTACACTCTCACCCTGAACTCTTGGGGAAGGGTCTAGGCCCTGCCCTATATGAAATGACAGACTATGGACACCCCCATGGAGGGCCTCACCCTCCCTGGGGGAATGAGGGGATAACGGGGGGGTTGGGGGAGGGCACGGGAGGAGGGGAGGGAAAGGGAGAGGGACCTGGAACTGACTTGTGAAGCAACCTTATTTCTTATCTAAATTTAAACTGGAAAATTAAAAAAAAGATACCCTTTTGCATTAGCATTTTGTTTGTTTTGTTCAAAAGGAGAATTCCTTAATATATTAGAATGTATATTGGATGGGTAAAATTAGTAATAATCTTTTAGGTAATATCTCTCCCTTTCATGGGAGCAGCTTTCAGGTTTGAGATTATCACCAATGGGACACAAAAATCAAACCTCACAAAAAATTACAGAAACCTAACCTTCTCTGCACACACATTATCATAGTTGATAAAATAAAACTAAGTATACTCTTCTTATTCTTTTTTATTTTATTTATTTTCTTTTATTTCTCTTATTTACATATCCACCCCCCCATTCCCTTGCCCTCCCATTTTTCCCATGGTTCCCACCGACCCCCCTATCTCACTCACCACGCACTCCCCAGTGATACTGACACCCTCCAAATCCATCACATTATTTGGGGAAGGGCCCAGGCACTCTTTTCCATATCTGGGCTGTAATAGTATCCCTCCACAGGAATGGGCTCCCAGAGTCCATTTGTGACCTAAGAATTATCACTGGCTCCACTGTTAGAGTTTCCATAGATTGCCTTGGCCTCTTAGTTGGTACCCACATTCAGAGGGCTTGGTTTGGTCCAATGCTGATTCCCCTGTTTTACAACTAGGGTCTGCTTGCTCTCATTAGGTGAGGTCAACTGTTTCTGCAAGTATCTTCAGTTTCGTCTTGGTCCATTTGCTCATCTCTCCACCCTCTCCACAACTGGATTAAGGTAGTATGGCTCAGTGTTTAGCTGTGAGTGCCTGATTCTTCTTCCATCAGCTACTGGGTCAAGGCTCTAGGAATGGTAACCAAGATAATCATCAATCTCATTAGAAGGGAATGACATATTCTTAACAAAAAAATGAAGGAACCCTGATTCTCCTCTGATTACTGCTGCCTACTCTTCTCCAAGGGGGAAATTTTTTCTCTCCTTGCTGACAGAGGAGGATCCTCATTGGTCAATCTTTGCTTGACACTTCAGTGTTTATATGGAAAATAAATGCAACTCTCTTCTCTTTGATGCTCTGTGACAGATATGGCCTCCCACTTAGTTATCTATTTCTCTGTAGCTCTAGAATGCTAAGAGTATAAAAAGATAAATTGACTTCCTACTTTCCATGGTGTCACATTCATTTTGAGATAAGAGAATTGGCATTGTAAACTTTAAAAATTGATAAATTCGTAATATAATTTCAAATGTATGGTTTTCCCATGACATTGTAAGTTAAGCAATGAAAAAGAAGCAAAATAACTGCAGTGTCTCTCAACGTCTTTCAAGGTGTTACCAACAAACAAACACAGATGTAGAACAGATGTAGGAGAGACTTAAACCATCACATTCCTCACTACCACTACTTCTGCCATTGCCTATTCTTATCTCAGAGCAAATATTTTCAAAAAGAAGACAGAATAGCTAGCTAACCTTGACAAACCACCATTTTCCCCATTAGCTTTTTTGGTTTAATTTTGTCACCCCAAATAATTCAGAGGTAACGATACTATGTCTCTTAAAAGGTTGTTGTGAGGATTTAGTTAAAAGTATATTCAATATTCTGGAAAAATCCTGCTACATAAAATTTTCCCTTATAAAAATTACTTTGGCTTCCTTTCAATTTTCATGTGTTTTAGTATTCCTATAATTTTTCATAAGAGACTTTTACTGATTTAAGCTGCAATTAAATATGCTACCTTGTTAAGATAGTATTAACATTAATTAATACTTATATTAACTGAAAGAATATTTTTGAAGGCATATATTAGTTAGTATTACTCTTGTGTGTTTTCTGTGTTGGTTACTTTGACACCATGACAGAATACGTGGTGGAAGTGTTAAGGGTGTTAATGGGGAAAAAACGCATTCACAGTTTTAGAGGTTAGTACAGGAAAGGCAAATACAGAGATTAGAACTGTAACTACTAGAACATACAGTGGCCACTTGATTATATTTGTTCATATGCAAAGGTAGAGAGCACAGGCCCAAACAAGAAGTGGGACCATCAAAAATCAGATGTGAGTGGCCTACTTGTGCCTGGCAGATTTAGCCTCCCAAAGATTTTTGTCTCCAAAATAGTGCTGCTCACTGAAGATACTGTTAAATTTGTGAGCCTATGGGAGACATTTCACATTCAAATCAAAATGTTGAGTTTCAGATGTCATTGCTTGCGAATTTACTACTGAATAAATAAGGATGAACCCACCTCACCTGAGAGAAGGAAAGGGGTTAGTTCATAATATATAAGTCTCAAGAAGTAAAAATTTGAATAGCATAGACAATAGAGTACACAAGGAAGTATAAAATCAGTTCTCAAGTGGCATCTTTTTAGTCTATTTTACTTTCACTTTCACAAAGTGTAGGTCATTTATCAGGTAAATATCTAAGGAGAAAAATGACAGATTCAAAGATCATTCTGATTTAAAATTTCCATAATTGTTGTGGTTTAGCAATGCTTTCTTCTATTGGCAATATCAATTTCCTTAGCGTCTTTCTGTGTCCCCAGAATGGCAATGGTCAGTAAACACATGTTGAATGAATAGATGGTTGTTTTACTTGTCTTATTAGCTCTGTAAAGGTTATATTAAAAGTATCAATTAGCTGTATTCACAGATTACAATGAATCATAACAAAACTAATTTTCTTCATTGCAATTATAAGTCCAAGAGTAAACAGGCCACTCCTAAGACACTCCCCTTATTCTGAAGAGGAAACAATATTTGTGTTTTCTTTGCTACAACCAAAAGAGTAGGCAACAGAGATTTAAGAGAGAAATATTATGAAACAATTTGTCTGGCATGGACATTAAGCACTACATTCAAGGAATTGTCTCTTCTGACAAAAGGTGCCTACTACATTTAAAGTATTGTAAGAACACATTAAAGCAAAAGGTTTAAGTTCCATCAGATGAATTAATATTTATTTGTTATATTTATAAGATTCCTTTATGTTTATAAAGAAACATTTAAAATATTGAGAAAAACATTACAGGAACAAAGCACTAAATATGCAAAATTAACGATGTTGACTTCAGTGATGGCTGCTACAATGGGAGCTACAGATGGAGAGAGATCACATGATATCTATATATGTAGCAATGTTAAAAGTAAGAATTAGCTTAGCTGCTTGTGTACCAAACTAAATTATTTTAATATTTCAAGACTTCTGTGAGGAGAATATTTTCTACAACTGTGACTCAAAATGAACAGTGAAGATCAGGTCCTCAGGTACATCAGATTAATCCACATGTACCCTGTGATTTTACAAGAACAACTGGACTTTGTTAGAAATTCATGATCCCAGAAAGGAAGGGATGGGCCATCTCATCTGTGCTCCATTTCTATATTGCTGTGGCAGCATTGCTTTGCATAAATAAGACAGCCTATGTTTTTATGTGCTTTGATTTGCAATGATTTGGTTTTCACTTGATTTTTTGGAATTTTTTTATCTTTTTTAATTTAAATTAGAAACAAGCTTGCTTCACAAGTCAATCCCAGGTCCCACACCATCTCCTCATTCCCTGCCCCTCACCAACCAATCCAAACCCCCACCCAATGATCAATCTGCTCCCCACAGAGGGTGAGCCTCTCCATGGGTGATCTCCAAAGTCCGTCATATTATCCAGGGCAGGGCCAAGCCCTCCCACAAGTTTCCAGGCAGAGTGAACCTCCCTCCATGTGGAATAGGCTTCCAAAGACCAATTGAATGCCAGGGATAAATACTGATCAAGGCCTCCTAAATTGCACCCTAATTTCAGGTGTCTGGATCAGTCCCATGCTGGCCTCTCAGCCATCAATCTGTGGTCCATGAACTCCCCCTTGTTCAGGTCAGCTGTTTCTGTGGGTTTCACCTGCCTGGTCTTGACCCCTTTCCTCTTCACTCCTACCTCTCTGCATCTGGATTCCAGGAGTTCAGTTCAGTGTTTAGCTGTGGGTGTCTGCCTCTGCTTTCATCAGCCATAAGATGAAGGCTCTATGATAGAATATAAAGCAGTCATCAATCTCAATATCCAAGAAGGGTATTTAAGGTAGCCTCTCCACTATTTCTAAGTTTGGTGTCATCCTTGTAGATCTCTGGAAAACTCGCTGGTTCCAGACTTCTCCTCAAACCTATAATGACTCCCTCTATTATGGTATCTCTCATCCTACTCTCCTCTATTTTACCCCTGCTCTACCTTCTTGCTCCCTCATGTCCTCCTTTCTTCTCCTGTCCCCCCTTTTTTCCCATCTCCCTGTACCCTGCCCACTAGCTCCCAATCTGCTCAAGGGATCCTGTCCTATTCCCCATCTCTGGGGTACCATGTATATCTCTCTTAGGGTCCTCGCTGTTTCCCAGACTCTCTGGCAGTGTTTCTCTCCATACCTCTTCAATATTGTACTTGAAGTTCTACCTAGAGCAATGAGACTACAAAAGTAGATGAAGAGGATACAAATTGGAAAAGAAAACGTCAAACTTTCATTATTTGAGGATGATTTGATAGTTTACATAAGTGACCCAAAATACTCTACCAGAGAACTCCTACAGCTGATAAACAGCTTCAGCAAAGTGTCAGGATACTAGATCAACTCAAAAAAATCAGTAGACCTACTATACACAGAAAATAAAAGGGCTGAGAAAGAAATCAGAGAAACATCACCCTTTACAATGGCCACAAGCAACATAAAACCGTGGGATTATGCTAACCAAAGGAGTGAAAGACCTGTGTAACAGAACTTTGAGTCTTTAAAGAAAGAAACTAAAGAATAAACCATAAAATGGAAAGATCTCCCATGCTCTTGGATTGGTAGGATTAACATAATGAAAATGATAATCTTGCGAAAAGCAATGTACAGACTCAATGCAATCCCCATCAAAATCCTGGCACAATTCTTCACAGATCTTGAAAGAACAATTCTCAACTTTATACGGAAAAATAAAAGACACAGGGTAGCCAAGGCAATGATGTACAATAAAGGAACTTCCGGAGGCATCACCATCCCTGACTTCAAGCTCTACTGTAGAGCTATAGTCCTGAACACAGGTTAATATTGGTACAAAAATAGACGGATAGACCAATGGAATTGAACTGAACACCATGATATTAACCCACACACCTACAAACACCTAACTTTTAACAAAGAAGCTAAAACTATACAATGGAAAAAAGAAAGCATCATCAACAAATGGTGCTGGCACAACTGGATGCTGGCATGTAGAAGACTGCAGATAGAGCCATGTCTATTGTCATGCACAAAGCTTAAGTCCAAATGGATCAAAGACCTCAACATAAATCTAGTAACACTGAACCTCTTAGAAGAGAAAGTAGGAGGTACTCTTGAACGAATTGGTACAGGAGACTGCTTCCTCAACGTAACACCAGTAGCACAGACACTGAGATTATCAATTAATAAATGGGATTTCCTGAAACTCAGATGCTTCTGTAAGGCTTCTGTGTCCTTTGATACAGTCAACAAAAGGCAGCCCATAGAATGAGAAAAATATCACTAACCCCACATCTACTAGAAGGCTGATCTCCAAAATTTACAAAGAACTCAAGATGCAAGACTCCAAAACACAAAAAGATCCAATTAAAAAGTGAGGTACAGAACTAAATAGAGAATTCTCAATAGAGAAGTCTAAAATGGCTTAAGAATGTGCTCAACATCCTTAGCTATTAGAGAAATGCAAATCAATGCAAATCTGAGATGCCATTTCACTCCTGCCAGAATGGCTAAAAACAAAAACTCCAATGACAGGTTTTTTTTTTATTTATATATAACATTTTGTCTGAAAATTCTCCTGCACTGAAAAGGTTGTGAAAGTATTTGTGTCAACAGAGATCAATTGTTTGAAAAATTATCTATTTAAAAATAATGCATTTCAACACAATTTAAAATCTTAAAGCCTGTTCATTCTTATAATGTGCACTTTAAAAATCAGAAAAAACCAATAGTGGAATATCTTAAAGGACATTGCTCATGACATGTTTAGGATATATTCTATGTACTGAGGCTGGAATTAATTTGATACGCAGAAAATTTGACCTCCAGTTTGCAAATTTCATTTCTCTACTTCAAGATTACTGAGATTTTAATGTGAGATGCCATTCTCAGTCATGTTCTTAAATGTAGTGTGTTAAGGTGAAAAAATATATAAAATAATTTTATTTCATTTCAATTCAAATGCTTAACTTTGTACCTTTTAAATAATCATATATATTAATGAATTCTCAGACTAAGTTAGCAAAAAAATTGGAATTTAAAAGTAATTATAACCTAACACAACAGTTTGTAAAACATTTGAAAGTATGGGAACATATGAATTATTTCTGAAAAATAAGAGAAATTTACAATTTTGCAGCTATTTATTATTTTTCCTAAAACATATGCTCTCCTCGTGTAGTATGAGAAGATACTAGGTATTAAAACAAGCAAATACAATATAGTACTTAAAATTGATATCAATACATATCAATACAGTGTACATAATTCATAATACATAGTATAAGTGGACTCATTCACACATTACTTCTGTGACAAAATGTGGCAGAATATATATGCTGTTATTGTTCTTAGAGAATACAATTAACATTACAAAAGTTCCAGGTAGGTAACTCAATATTGACCATGAATATTAAGAATGTTACAATGAAATTATATTTCATGTATACCTTTAAAATTAGTTGCAGTATTCAAATATGATTGAAGTTCATATTCAAATTTGATTGAAGCTTTTGAAACTTTGGAAGCTTTTACAGGCTGAAACCAATTCAAAATATGAATAATTTAAAAAAAACTTTGCTTGTAATCCATGTCGGAAATAGTTCTTTATCAGGGAAATGATTCATCAGCCATGGTTCAGGAAAATTTCAGGACATTCTTGTAACCTCATGTTGCCTTTTCTTAAAAAAAAATACTCAGAAAACCATGTGAAGAATTTGTACCTGAAACATGTTAAGGAAATGGGAGAGGGTAGAGATTCCTGTGAAAACAAGTTTGTCTTTTCATGGGGCAAAATCACCAGCCTCAGTTGCTCAAACATGTGTGCCTCACTACTTTCAAAGATTTTGAGCTGAGACAATTTGAACTGATAGTTTGCAATTCAAAAAAGCAAACAAACAAACAAAGGCCCAACAAACAAGCAAGCAAAAATCAAAACAATAAAACTTTCCTCTTTAAAGCTTCTCATAGGCAAATGAACTATCATACTTAATAACTGGAAGCCAATAAACAAGTAAAATCTAAGAAGAGACTATCTGCCTCTGATGATCACTTAAGTTAGCACAGAAATTCATGGTGCAGTTATGCTTTGGTATGGATTATTTTTCATAGTCGCCTATGACAAAGGCACACTCAAGTTTCCAGGCTAACTAGTTTTTCAGTTCATTACCTACATCTCTGCAGTGCATGACTTTCGTTTGCTACACATGAGTTATATGTTTCTTTCTAAAACAACTTGAACATTTGTGAAATTAATAATATAGAAAACCGGTGTTTTGCTTGTTTTTACACAAGATGATTTTTTTAATTTAAATATTTGTTCCTCTCCTACTTCATTTTTTCACTGAATTTGCTATATAATTTCTGCTACAATTAATTAATAATGTATGAGAATATCTAACTTACATAAGACACCAACAGCTTCCTTATCAGAAATGGAAGTTCAGTAATGTTTTGCATTAGAGAATAAATGTCAATCTACCACTTTCTAGTCAAATTCATTTCTAAAATTTAATTATTCTGAAACAATTTCATATTATAAATATAAGTAGTTCTCAGTAAGCATAATGCTGCTTATATATCTGTAAATAATTTTAACAGTTTATTGATACTATAAATTTAAATGCATATTTGGCTTGCATTTCTGTCAATTGAATTTTCCTGGTTTTGTCATTCAACTACTAAAGTTAATATATAAAGTTGCATAGACATAAGTTAAAATAACCTGCTGTTCAGTTTCACTGTGATGGTCACTATCCATATTAACCACAGGTTACTGGATTTTTAAAATAATATTTGTATAATAATATGGAAATCTAAATTTATAATTGTTAAAATTCTATACTTAATATTGTAACAATATGTATTTTGTTTACAAACATGAATGATATCATTCATTAAGGCAAAACAATAAATTTTGTGATTTTATAACAAAACCTTTTCATTGTGTTTTAAATTTATATAATTTGTATATACACTACAACAGTAAAGAGAAGCAAGCATAGATTTTTTATGCCATGTTTTTATTCAACACAATGTTTATAGCAATCCTTAACTCTCAGACCTAATTTTGGTCTCATAGCTTTTGCATCAGCCAACCCTGTTGAATTTCTTGACCTTCACCCATCCTCATTTTCCCAATCATACAGGCTTTGTTTATGTCAAACAGTCTGTGCACTAGCCAAGCCTGGTGAATGCCAAAAGCATGGAAATAAAATACTTGTAAATTATAGTAAAATATAAAGGAAAATAATCCCAGGTCAGTTGCATAGAACATATATTCAGCAGGATCTCAGAAGAAAACCCTCCAAATTAAGGAAAGGCATACCAATACAGATACAAGAAGCACAAAGAAAAACAAACAGTCAAGATCAGAAAAGAAACTATAAATGATATATTATAAAGTTCAAAAATAAATATAAAGAACAAAAAGATGGTGTTACATGTTCAAGAGGAAAAACACAAGTCACAAATAGAGAAAATCCCTCAGAATAACAATTAACTTCTCAAATGGAAACTTAAAATGATAGAAAAGCCTAACACAATACATTCCAAGTTCAAACACACACAAACACACACCCACATACATACACACATAGGCAAACGTTAACGCACACTATTTTACCCACAAAAACTATCACCTTTAGTTGAAGGAGGAAAGGAATCTTTCAATGATCAACAATATGAATTTTTCACTAAATAATCACTAAAGGGAATATTAGAAATAATATTGGACTAAAGAACAGAAGACACACAGCAAATAGGCTACAGCATGAAAACAAAATAGAATATAATTGCTGAAACATAGAAAAGAACTAAGAAAAAACTATGCAAAAAAGATACCCATCTATGCATACCTTAAATAATAAGTTTTTATATTAATAGCCTAAGTTCCTTAATCAAAAATCACAGACTAGCTGAATGTATGAACAAACAGAATCTACCCTTTAGTTGTTGAAAACACACCATCCTACCTTAAAGGATAGGAAACACCTTAGAGTGAAACAAGGAAGTGAAACTATTCAAAGCAAGTGTTGCTAGCCAATATAAAAATAGCCTTCAAATTAAAGCTAATCAGAAGTCATAAAGGAGGACACAATTCTGGTCAAGGGAACATTAAGAAGAAGACATTATAATTATAAACATATACATATAAATTCTGGTACACCCAATTTTATAAAAATCATGGCAGTCATGGGATACCCTCAAGTTGTTGATCAGAGAAATCCAAGTTTCTACAAACATTATGGACTACTATCATTACCATTAAAAGTAAGATACCATTGATGAAGATAACCACCCTCTTCAGAAACAGGATGCCTCCCTCCCTGAAAGTGGATCCCATTGTATTAGTCCATTGTATGCATGCTGCTAAGGGAGAGGAGCAATAGACAGACCACCCAGTTTCAAAGCCTGTGAGTCCAAACAATGACAAGTCTAGAAAGATATAGCTAATTATTCAATATTGGCAGTTTTATTAGGGGTAGCCAATGACTGTGTAAATGACCTTGAGACCTAGACCTGCTTAATGGGAAGGAATACATGCTGACACTGTACACTTAACTGACTATGACTCGAGAGGAGGACCTATATTCTAATTGTCTTCTAAAAATTTACACATATCAACAGATAAGATTAGCTATAGCTCTTCAGTACACTTAACTGACTATGACTCGAGAGGAGGACCTATATTCTAATTGTCTTCTAAAAATTTACACATATCAACAGATAAGATTAGCTATAGCTCTTCATCAAAACAACTATTACAGAAACCCACAACTGGTCATAATATAGAATATGTAACTACGCTAGACTCGATCTCACTTGATACACATGTAATAACCTCTATGCTTAAATATCAGGAAAAAGTACGAAAGAGTTGAGTCCACGAAGGCTGAATAACTGCTGTTAGATACTGTCTTTCAGACTCAACAAGAAAATGCATCAGTGAAACCATAACAATATTGTTGCCTAATCAATGCTCACATAACAACAGCATTCAATAGCATCCCTCCCTCTCTTCCACCCCCTTCTATTTCTCTGTCTCTGTCTCTGTCTCTGTCTCTGTCTCTGTCTCTCTCTCTCTCTCTCTCTCTCTCTGTGTGTGTGTGTGTGTGTGTGTGTGTGTGTTTAAGCATATTAGCTGAAGAAGTGCCTTAGTTAGGGTTTCTATTGTTCTGAAGAGGCATGATGACCATGGCAATGCTCATAAGGTAAAACATTTAATTGTGACTGGCTTACAGTTCAGAGATTTAGCCCATTATCATCATGGCAGCAAGCAAGGAAGCATACAGGCAGACATGGTGCTAGAGTAGAAGCTGAGAATCCCTACATCATGATTCACAAGCAACAAGAAGTGGTCTGAGACACTGGGTATATATGAGACCTTAAAACCCACCTCCACAGTGACACACTTAATCCAACAAAGCCATACCTACTACAACAAAGCCATACTTCCTAATACTGTCATTTCTTTTGGGGAGTATTTTCTTTTAAACCACCACAAAAAGTAATGGAATGAATGGGAGCACAGGAGGAATTGAACCATCAGAGAGGGTCAGAGTTATGAAGGTAAAAGTACTCATACATGAACTTTTCAAAAGTAAATTCATTTTACTACAGACAATTGAGTCATGGTTTCCTAGTAATGTAAGTCTTGGCAGATCAAGATAGGAAAATTAAGAATTCCAGGCTGTCTTATGAGGTATAATAAGTTAAGGCCTTCCTGAGCAATACAAGATATTTATCCAAGGTGCAAACATACAAAATATCCAAACTTAAAAGCAAAAACATATGTGATTATATTCTGATGTGTACACACACACACACACACACACACACACACACATGCACACACACACTCACACGAGAGAGAGAGAGAGAGAGAGAGAGAGAGAGAGAGAGAGAAACAGACAGAGAAAGAGTGGGAGACAGAGAAAGTAACTAACAATTACATGTGAAAAAACACTCCCAGGTATGTCAAATCCAACTTCAGCTTTCCTGATAGCTACAAGAATCTGGGCTCTTTGTTGTTGGCATACTGAAAATTCCAAATTGCTTTTCACTTCTGAATTGTGATCATTATCATACAACACATACTGCAAAGAATTGTTCTAAGTCTGTCCCCAAGCAATAGTGAAGTTCCTTACCATCTGTGATTCTTTTATCCCTCAAATTATACATTTACATTCACAAACTTCCAGTATTCCTATGTAATTTAAAAAGTTGTTACACATAATTGTTAAAATCAGTTATAACAAATATGAAACATCATCCAAGTGTTTCAAGATGAATTGGTGTCCTGATTAAATGATCAACCTTGAAGGATTCAACACAACCCAACACTAGTGCTTCTGCCATTGTTGATGTCACTAGCTCAAAATAAGGATAAGGAGAGAGCCCTTTGCTGTCACCAGGAGTCAGTGTCAGCCACCACTTTCCTTTCTGCCCATCCTGTATTCTGTGTTATAATACAGCTTCTCTCAATCAGTTGGACAATGTTGAAGTCGTTCATGACATCCTTTCCAAGCTTTACTGCCTCTGGGTCAGGAATTGAAACAATGGCATATTCTATTGGCTTTTCCCACTGTTCCATGATCAACCTTATTTCCTAGACATAGGTATCCAGACTCAATATCCCATGGTGAGTTGCGCTTCCTAGCCATAGGTGTACAGACCTCAAAGCACTTTCAAAGGTGCTAGACACACACATCACACACACACACACACACACACACACACACACACACACAGGAGTGCTGAGAGAAAGACAGGCAGAGACAGAGAAATTTGTTTATTTATTTTTGTATCGATTAATAAAAATATGATATGCCTATGGACAGTGGTAACATACGCCTTTATTCCTAGCACTCGGGAGGTAGAGGTAGATGGACCTCTGTGAGTAAGATGACAGCCTGGTCTACAGAGCAAGCTCCAAAACAGGCTCAAAGGCTACACAGGAAAACCCTGCCTCAAAAATAGAATGATCAGCCTCCAAAAGGAAATAAAATGTTCTTAAGCACTACCATTTTCTGTTAGCACCTAGAGTTTGCAGGACAGTACTGCTGTACCTATGATTAATGTAATTTGAATTCACTTCATCCTGTGATTTGACTTCTCAGACAAGATTTATCTTCATCTTAGAGCTAGTAATGACATAGTTGTTACCATCCTGTCCCGCATCCTGTTCTTCATCTTGTTGGTTATTCAAAGTTAGTTGATGGATCTAATTTCAGCCATTTTTAATACTTATGTCATACAAGTGAATACAGACAAGAAATTGTGATCAGGATAGACTATGCGAAATTAGGTCCAAGTTCACACTAGAATTATTTTTTAGTTCATCAGGGTCCCTAAACCCATTTTTCAGTCAGGATGTTTCTGTTTCAAGGACAAACTAAGGTCAAATCCTAACCTAAATTACAGAAATATTTGTAGAATGAAAGACCCCCTCAGTGAATTCAAGAGACAGAACCTAATATCCTAATCTGTGCAGTACTAAGGGAACTACTAAAACTTTTAAAATTATGTAAAAAATATATTTCAGTACTTTGTTTACTTGACCAGAGACAGTGAGAAGGGTCAATATGATATTAAGCTCAAGATCAAGCAAAAGAAGTTGTAGAAATTAATCTGTCTAGGTTCAGTGAATTTAATCATTTATTCATTTTTGAAAGTAGACTACAATAATTTTATAAACTTTCCTGAACTTAGTTATTGAAAATCAATTTTATGTGAGACATCAATATTAGTATTTGAGGTTGTGGGAAAATCACTCTAT
The DNA here is from genome assembly GCF_017639785.1 of Mesocricetus auratus. Lineage (NCBI taxonomy): Eukaryota > Metazoa > Chordata > Mammalia > Rodentia > Cricetidae > Mesocricetus > Mesocricetus auratus. The sequence goes on from NW_024429190.1 coordinate 62,440,710, forward strand.
ATCTTTGCATGTTGTCATGCTTCATGTAAGATTTAAATGTTATGCTGTAGTGTAAAAACTTTTTGAATCTGTCACTATGTACAACAGAGCTAGGACATATGAACTAAACAGTAAAGTTTAATAATAGTCCTTTACAGTGAGAATACTTAAAGCAAGGTTTATAAAAAGACCTATTGTTAGAAAGCAATCCACTCAGTTGTTCTTCTGATGAAGAATGAAAGCCCATGCATGTTACTTTTAGTGTCTCCACAGTTTAAAAAGTCAGATATTTGTTTACAAAGGACTATTTAGGGAAGCCAAGAAAATTAAAAGGAGGAAAATTAAAGAAAAAATAATTAAAATTAGAATAATCAAGTCTTTGAGCAATAAACTATGACTTAAAGTGACTACCTCCTGATTATTGTTTCTTTGCTTTTCAAATTTTGGTTTTGATCTTGCAATATATGGGCTGTAACCTAAAGCCTCAAGCATTGTGGGCAGGCATCTACTCCTGATTCATATCCCCACCACTCTACTGTGTTGAATTTGTTCAGGAATAGAAATAATGTGCAAAAGTTGGATCTCACTTTTTAAAAAAGTATGCATGTTTGAGATATTTTGTTATTATAAGGTCACAAAGTAGGTTTCTTTATCCTTTCAGTAATTTACTTGAATATTTTAAAATATGTATTCCTAGGTTTTTGTATGTACAACTGTCTGCTAAGCACTGTAATATTCTGCATAAGACAGAAATGTGTGGGTCCCACCCCAAGTAATGAACCTTAAGTACAATCAGAAAGATTTTCATTACTTCTGGAATATTTATGTGACCAATTCAATTCATGAGGACTATAACTTGCCAAAATATTCACATAGTTCACAGGTTTTGCAGCTAGGTAAAATTGATGTTGGATTTTCTCCTCTAGTATCATGCAAAGCACCTTCCAGAATTACAGAAGCTTCCAACTTCATTTATCCATATTCTCTGGATAAACAGTTTCATGTAAACATCAATACATCTTATCAAGAAGTTCTGGCAAAGGCCCTTAATGTTTGGGGCCGTACGGAACCAAAAGAGCCAACAACTCCAAAATATATAACTTATTGGGATTTTTTACTTGTAAACCTGTAGTGCAGTCATCAAAAATCAATAGCTACACAGCTACAGGTAAAGCCTTATGAAATCTGCCCCCACCCATCCTGGAATGCTTCCTAGCTTGATTTGTGCAGGTCTCATGCAGGAAAACGCAGATTATATGAATTCATGGGTACAATGGTATATCCTGTCCCAAAGACAACATTTTGCTGCAGTCTTCTTCATCTTTCATATAATCTATCTCCACTTTAAGATGCCAGTATTGAACATCTTCTTCTAGGAAACCACAATTGACAGTTACATTTCTACATTTGAAATTTGTCAGTATTTTTTTCTATATTCATATATGAAATAGGGCACTTAGGGTCCTATGTGATTTTTTCTTACCTGTAATATTAAGAAAACAATAAGTATGCCTACCTCCTAGGGCTGATGGAAAATTGTAATAGAAGAATAGATTCAAAGTGCTTAGAACAATGCATAAAATTAACAAAATATTCTATCTAAGCCATTTCTTTGATCTAATTGTTGCTATAGGAGCCAAGCGCTACTAAACACAAATGTCATACATACATATATCAAGAGTAGAAATAACACTGCCTTCTCTCTTAGATGGGAATTATAAAGGGAATACAGTTTTGTGTACACTGGAATTAATGTACCTCTGGTGAATTGAATTAAAGCAAATGCCTACCACTTATAGAAGTGAAAATTCATTCAGGAAATATTTATCCCCAACTCCGATTCTGTCTTTGCATTTCTACATGTTCAAAGGCAAGGTAGAAATGGGAATTTTTTATCACATTTTTAAACTAAAAATGAATAAACATTTATATTTATGAATGAGAACATAGTCACTTGGAACATAATCTCGAAAGCTCTTGAAGATTTAAAAAATATAAAATGTAACTTCAAAAATCAAAACATCTCAAGAGAACTTATGTTGTGTGCATAAAAGTAACCCATTGTCCTCTAATATTTTTTACATGCATTTGTACAATTTATGTTCCTTTCATTCCTTCTAGGAACAAAATGCTGAATGCTAGTCTCCAATCATCTTTTATAATAGCTAATTTCTTGAAAATTAGGCTAAAAATAATATAAATATCAAGCAGTCACAGAAAAAACAATGCTTATGTATTATGATAATTTAATATGAATAATTGGACCTTACATATTGAAATATGAAAGAACAAAAATATCACTGAAGTATAGAAACAAATTTTAAAAATGAAGCATAGTAGTCTTTGCTCTACGAATATTAAACGCCTGGACTATGTGTATGCACATGAACACCCACATGCATACATGTAAACACACATGATTTGAACATTTAATTTGTCTTTTGGTATTTGAGTATGTGCCACAGATCCATAATGCATTTAAATGTATCGTGATTATTTTATCTTAACCTTTTGGCAAGATTAAGTGTTATGTGCTGTCTCCAGGGTACTGAATTGTAAAAGCCTGGAAATAGATTGTTATCTAATAAGCCTTTAACATCTCATAACCTAAGTGATGGTAACTGATATTATGCTGCACTGGATTATTTATGAGTAATCTCTTCCTAAGGAAAGATCTTCAAAGCATTAGTTACAATGAATCTTAATCACTTCTCAGTATCCCAGACAGTAATCACAAGCTATTTTAGTCCATCCTTTTACTTCTTTATCATTATCATATGGCTTTTTCAGCAGAGATTTGAACAATGTCTATCTACACTGGATAGGATTAAGATGACAGAAAAGAAATAAAGTATTCCACATCATTCTATCTTAGTGACTCAGCTGCTTGAGAACACTTAGAGGAATTGACAAGGTTTGCTTGCAGAAGTATGGGTAAGTCAAAATTAGCAGAAGCACTAAGAATTTCATCCAAGGATGTCTGATGACTCATGAAATCTCTGTCTCTGAAGGTTCATGCTCAACTTTCATCTGGCCCCACTGGAATGGCTTCTCTCCACCAGAAACTGCTTATTGCTTATAGACCGTGGGGAGGGGCCTTGTGAATCTTTTAACTTCAATGTGCTTCTGGAGGCAGATAAGTTTCCTTAGCCTCCTGAATCTCATGAGCCACTGATCCTACCTACTTCCACAAGGGAATGTTGTAATTTGAAGAAAATGGCTACACACATTTGTATTACTGTTTTTCCAGAGCTCCGTCCTTGATGATCCTTGAGCCTCATAGGAGAGATTGCAAATTCTTGAGTAGTTTCTTCTACTTATGGCTCAGCATTATAATAATATATCAGAGAAACAGTCATTTAGTCTCTCAGGAGATTCATATACTAGGTCTTTCTAGTAACTCAAGTTCACTGCCAAAATTCTATTTCCCTATGTCAGACTGATAGCAAAAGTATTCTAAGAACATAAGGACATAAATGGAATTGTTCAGAAGGCAATATCTTATTCACTTAACACAGCAACAGCAGCTGTTTCCTCACTAGTACCTATTACCTCCAAACTAATGGCTTATCCATGGCATACGGTATCAGATGAGTGGTTACTGCAGAGTATTTCTGCAATAGTATCAGAATGTTGTTATTTGCAACCATAATAGTTGTCCCACTCTTGCATTAGTGATCACATTTTGTTATGTGGAGACTACAAGGTCCATTACTGAGCAGGACTCTCAGTGACAATCTTACCCAGTAGCCTGTACAGGTACTTTTGGAACTTCAAAATTCATTTTACATGGGATAAGTTTTTACTAAACTCTCAATTTATTCCTCTGTGCCTTTCAGCCAAGGGACACCTATTTTGATCACCTAGTTCGAGTATGCAACCATCAACAGTGGAAACTGAGATATTTTATATTTTGTAGGCCCTAAGGTGACCAACATTCATGAGGAGGTGGCCAACTCCTGAGACACAAATTTGTAGCCAAATTTTTGATGCCTCCTACAAGTATTCTTACGCACTCATGCAGAGGACTTTTCTTCAAATTTATTAACTGCAATTTTAATTATGCTTCCAGAAGATTTTACAAATCTGTACTGTAGTTAGAGTTAGCACTATACCTAACAATAAAGACATATATAAAGTCACAAGAATACTTACTACCATTGCAGATATTTCATAGATTATTTACACACACACATATAAAAAGAGATCAAATGAATTTACCATACAATGTATCCAAGAGATTCTGACCAAAAGTGGGATGATGAGAACACATGATATAAGACTCCCAGCTGAGAAACTAAAGGCGATTACTCTAAAATCTGGAACAAGAAAAGGATGTCCACTCTCTCCATATCTCTTCGATATTGTACTTGAAGTTCTAGCTAGAGCAATAAGACAGCAAAAGGAGATCGTGGAATACGAATTGGAAAAGAAGTCAAACTTTTACTATTTGCAGATGATATGATAGTCTATGTAAGTGACCCAAAGAATTCTACCAGGAAACTCCTACAACTGATAAACGCCTTCAGCAAAGTGGCAGGATATAAAATTAAATAAAAAAATTAGTAGCCCTACTATATATAGGCAATAAATGGGATGAGAAAGAAATCAGAAAAACATCACCCTTCACAATAGCCATAAACATCAAAAAATATCTTGGAGTAACTCTATCCAAACCTGTATAACAAACCTGTATAACTCTAACCTGTATAACAAAAACTTTGAGTCTTTAAAGAAAGAAATTAAAGAAGATAGCAAAAAATGGAAAGATCTCCCATGCTGTTTAATAGGTAGGATCAACATACTAAAAATGGCAATTTTACCAAAAGTAATCTACAGATTCAATGCATTCCCTATCAAAATACCAGCACAATTATTTACCGACCTCGAAAGGACAATCCTCTACTTTATATGGAAAAACAAAAGACCCAGGATAGCCAAGGCAACCCTGTACAATAAAGGAACTTCCAGAGACATCACAATCCCTGACTTCAAGCACTATTATAGAGCTGCAGTCCTGAAAAAAGCTTGGTATTGATACAAAAGCAGACAGGTAGACCAATGGAATTGAACCGAAGACCCTGAAATCAATCCACACACCTTTGAACACCTGATCTTTACAAAGAAGTTAAAACTATGTAATGGAAAAAAGAAAGCATCTTCAACAATTGGTGCTGGAGTAACAGGATGCTGGCATGTAAAAGACAACAGATAGATCCATATCTATCACAATGCAAAAAACTCAAGTCCAACTGGATTAAAGCCCTCAACATTAATCCAGCCACACTGAATTTCTTAGAGGAGAAAGTGGGAAGTACCCTTGAATGAATTGGTAAAGGAGACTGCAACCTGAACATAATACCAGTAGCACAGACACTGAGATCAACAATTAATAAATGGGACCTCCTGAAACTGAGGAGCTTCTGCAGGGCAAAGGACACAGTCACCAAGACAAAATGACAGTCCACAGAATGGGAAAAGATATTCACAAACGCCACAGCTGACAGAGAGCTGATCCCTAAAATTTACAAGAACTCAAGAAGCTACTCTCCAGAGCACCAAAGGATCCAATTAAAAAATGGGTACAAAACTAAACAGAGAATTCTCAATAGAGGAGTCCAAAATTGACAAGAGACACGAGAAAGTGCTCAACATCTTTAGCTATTAGGGAAATGCAAATCAAAACAACTCTGAGATACCATCTCAGTCCCATCAGAATGGTTAAAATAAAAAGCACTAACAACAAATTATGCTGGAGAGGATATGGAGAAAGGGGCACACTCTTCCATTACTGATGGGAGTGCAAACTTGTGCAGCCACTTTGGAGATCAGTATGGAGATTCCTCAGAAAAATGGAAATCAGTCTACCACAAGATCCAGCAATTCCACTCTTAGACATATACCTAAAAGATATACCCTCATACAATAAGGACATCTGCTTAACTATCTTCATAGCAGCATTATTTGTAATAGCCAGAACCTGGAAAGAACCTAGATGCCCCTCAACTGAAGAGTGGATAGAGAAAATGTGGTACATTTACACAATGGAGTACTACTCAGCAGCAAAAAAATGACATCTTGAAATTGCAATTGGATGGCACTGGAAGAAACCATCCTGAGTGAAGTAACCCAGAGACAAAAAGACAAACATGGTTTGTACTCACTCATGCATGGATTTTACACATGGAGCAAGGCATTGCCAGCCCATAATCTCACCGCCAGAGTGTCTGGGGTTCAGGGAGGACAGAATCTCAACGCAATTCCTCTAAAATCAGGAACAAAACAAGGCTGTCCACTCTCTCCATACCTTTTCAACATGGTACTTGAAGTTCTAGCCATTGCCATATGAACAACAAAGGGGGATCAAGGGGATAAAAATTGGGAAGGAAGAGGTCAAACTTTCACTGTTTGCAGACGATATGATAGTTTACATCAATGACCCAAAGAACTCTACCAGGGAACTCTTACAGCTGATTAACACCTTCAGTAAAATGGCAGGCTGTAAGATCAATTCAAGAAAATCAGTAGCCCTATTATATACAGATGATAAAAGGGCTGAAAAAGAAATTAGAGAAACATCACCCTTTACAATTGCCACAAACAACATAAAATACCTTGGGGTAACGCTAACCAAACAAGTGAAAGACCTGTATCATAAGAACTTTGAATCTTTAAAGAAAGAAATTAAAGAAGCCCTCAGAAAATGGAAAGATCTCCCATGCTCTCGGATAGGTAGGATCAATGTAGTAAAAATGGCAATCCTGCCAAAAGCAATCTACAGATTTAAGGAAATCCCCATTAAAATCCCAGCACAATTCTTCACAGACCTTGAAAGAACAAGAATCAATTTTGTATGGAAAAACAAAAGACCCAGGATAGCCAAAACAACCCTGTTCAACAAGGCAATGTCCGGAGGCATCACCATCCTTGACCTCAAGCTCTATTATAGAGCTATAGTTCTGAAAACAGCTTGGTATTGGCACAAAAATAGACAGGTAGACCAATGGAATCGAATTGAAAACACTGATATTAACTCACACACGCATGAACATCTGATCTTTGACAAAGAAGCTAAAAATATACAATGGAATAAAGAAAGCATCTTCAACAAATGGTGCTGGCATAACTGGAGACTGGCATGTAGAAAAATGCGGATCGATCCATGTTTATCGCCATGCACAAAACTTAAGTCCAAATGGATCAAAGACCTCAACATAAATCCAGCCACACTGAACCTCTTAGAAGAGAAAGTGGGTGGTACCCTTGAACGAATTGGTACAGGAGACAGCTTCCTGAACATAACACCAGTAGCACAGACAGTGAGATCAACAATTAATAAATGGGACCTCCTGAAACTGAGAAGCTTGTGTAAGGCAAAGGACACAGTCAGCAAGACAAAAAGGCAGCCCACAGAATGGGAAAAATATTCACTAATCCCACATCTGACAGAGGGTTGATCGCCAAAAATTTACAAAGAACTCAAGAAGCAAGTCTCCAAAACATCAAAGGACCCAATTAAAAAGTGGGCTGCAGAACTAAATAGAGTTTTCAATAGAGGAGTCTAAAATGGCTGAGAGGCACTTGAGAAAGTGATCAACATCCTTAGCTATCCATGAAATGCAAATCAAAACAACTCTGAGATACCATCTCACTCCTGTCAGAATGGCTAAAATCAAAAACACCAATAACAATTTATGCTGGAGAGGATGTGGTGAAAGGGGGACACTCCTCCATTGCTGGTGGGAGTGCCAACTGGTTCAGCCACTTTGGAAATCAGTATGGAGATTCCTCAGAAAAATGGGAATAAACCTACCACAAGACCCAGCAACTCCACTCTTAGGCATATATCCAAAAGATGCCCATTCATACAACAAAGATGTCTGTTCCACTATGTTCATAGCAGCTTTATTTGTAATAGCCAGAACTTGGAAGCAACCTAGATGTCCCTCAACCGAAGAGTGGATAGAGAAAATGTGGTACATGTACACAATGGAGTACTATTCAGCAGAAAAAAAAATAATGGAACCATGAGATTCGCAGGCAAATGGATGACACTAGAAGAAACCATCCTGAGTGAGGTAACCCAGTTACAAAAAGTGAAACATGGCATGTACTCTCTCATATATGGATTTTAGACATAGATCTGGGGAGTGCCAGCCTACAATCCTATGGCCAGAGAATCTGGGAAACAGAAACTTCATTTAGTGGCTGATTGAAGAAGAGGCAGACTCCCTCGGTTAAGTACTGAGTTGAACTCAAGAAAGCCAGTAACAGAGAGGGAGGACTGATGATCAAAGGGATTAAGACTGGGCTGACCAGACAAAGGTTAACTCTTGAATCCCAGGCATCAGCCTGCGAATCCAGCATGGGACTGATCAAGATCCCCTGAATCTGGGTGTCAGTGAGGAGGCCTAGGTAATCTATTGAGCCTTGGACAGCAGATCAGTACTCATCCCAAGTATACACACGGACTTTGGACTCCCATAGAACAATGTGAGGTACACTCTCACCCTGAACTCTTGGGGAAGGGTCTAGGCCCTGCCCTATATGAAATGACAGATTATGGACACCCCCATGGAGGGCCTCACCCTCCCTGGGGGAATGAGGGAATAACGGGGTGGGGGTGTTTGGGGGGAGGGCACGGGAGGAGGGGAGGTAAAGGGAGAGGGACCTGGAACTGACTTGTGAAGCAACCTTGTTTCTTATCTAAATTTAAACTGGAAAATAAAAAAAAGAGAGAGATGCATGACAACCTGGAGAAAGGTTAGAGGATGTGATCTCCTAATTGGATTGGGGGGGGAGAAGGGGAGGGTTGAAGGAGATAGGAGAAAGAGAGGGAGAAAAGAGGAGGGGAGATGAGGTCATGGGAGATCAGGAAGGTAATAGAGGAGTAAAGTGATGGTAGATACCAGAAAAGAGGGAGCCGGTATAAGTTGGAGGAGAGATCAGGCACTAGTGAGATCTTAATGGATCTACAAGAATGACTCTAACTGGCATTAAGGCTAACTTAAATGCCCTCCCATGATAATGAGAATGATATGTACCTTATATGCTATTGTAGAACTCTCATCCAGTGGCTTATGGAGGCAGAGGCAGACACCCACAGCTGTGAACCAAATTGAACTTCTGGAACCCAGTTGCAAAGAAGAGTGATGAACAAAGGAATCAAGATCGGGCTGGCAAAACCCACAGAGGCAGCTGACCTAAACAAGGGGAAACACATGGACCCCAGACTGATGACTGAGGGGCCAACATGGGACTGAGCCAGACACCCTCCCACCAAACCTGGGTGACAGAGAGGAGGCCTTGGCAATCTGTGGGTCCTTGGAGAGTGAAGCAGTATTTATTCCTGGCATACAGAAGTTCTCTGGGAACCTATGTCACCTGGAGGGATGCTCTCTCAGCCTGGACACTTTGCGAAGAACCTGGGCCCTTCCTGGGATGATATGACAGACTCTGAAAATCACTCATGGAGGCTCTTGCCCTCTCTGGGGAGCAGAGGGAGGATGGAGTGGTGGTGAGGAAGGAGGGGAGGGAGAGGGAACTGAAAGTGATATGCATAAAAAGTTAAATAAAAAATATATATAAGTAAACAAACAAATCAGAATATGAAATAAACTAACCTATTCGCACTTACTGTGGCATCGCAAGTATAGCAAAGAAACAACAAGAATTTCATACAGTCTATGCTAGGCATCGTGGATCACATAAACAATACCAGCCTTTGGGAGGCTGAGGCAGAAAGATATTGTTACAAATTCAAGTCATGTTTGAACTACTACTGAGACACCTGAGAATCAAAACAAAAAAATACTAAAAATAATGAAACAAAAAACCAAAATTAACAAAGCAAAATGAAAAACAAGCAAGTCAACAAATCAAGTTCTTCTGTGTATCTTTTGTGTCCCTACATTTCTCATATTTTGTTCCTTCTCCTATGAAATCTCTCTTACATTGGCATAAAAGTTGTGTGCTCTTGATCCTTGGTTAATCAATAAAACTCATAATTTTGACTTGTATTTGCTCTATTGATTTTTTTTTGCTTATTTGCTTTCATGAATTAAAGGTCTTTTATTTTGACAGATTATTAGAATGTATTATGGTTTGCCAATATTCAGTAAATCCACTCTTTTCTCTTCCATCCTTTTCTTAAAAATATAAAATCCCAATCATACAAAAAATAAATAACAGGAAGAAAATTCTGCAAGTGTGGGAAGAATGTACATACCTGGAGATCTCAGGGCTGAGTAAATGCACAGCACTGAATTTCACAAATGTTTATTTTAAATCCATCTCCTCTTGCTGTTTGGAAATACAATGAAAGTGTCTCTTGTAATTCCAATTGTAATGGATACTGTATACTGTGTTACCTATGTAGTTTTCCAGAGTCTATATGACACAGGCAATGTTCCAGTATTGTACTAAACTTGTCTTTATTATCTTTATATAGTTCTTAATTAATGAAATTTTTGTTGTAATCAATTTATAAATAATGCTGATGAATAGTGTTAAAATACTCTGAGTTTCACAATGTGATTGTCAAAACCAGTGTTTAGATCAGGCTTATTCCAAAAAGGCTAATTCATTTACTTATCATCCTATTTGTTCGCTGATCTCGAGGGAGTGGGACCTGGGAGAATAGCCAATAAATGAGACAAACTAAAGTCATATGCAATAGTGAACTTCATTTACAACATGAAGATGAAGAGGAGTCACATGAGTAAAGTGTCTAATCACAAGGATAAGCCATGTATGGCAAAAATATATTTTTCCATAGAGGCATATGAACAAATAACAATAGCCAGTTGTAATGAATAATCTGAAGTAAACTACTCCTATTCTTCTGCTACACATGGGAGGACCACAAAGACACATTCCTAAAAGAGTTCTGTGTTTTGAAGAAACTGAAGTCACTAGGCTCTGTCTTGTTCTCTTGGAGTTTTCTCACAAGCACTCAGAAGTCCCCTTAAATGACCCTATGTTCTGACACCCAATAATTACTTTTAGTACTTAAAACTTTAGTCTCAGTGTAGAAAGTTTTTGATTGCTGCAACTGGTGGCTTAGTTCTTGGGCTCTCTCAGACTTGACTCAAATATATATACATATATATATAGATAGATATAGATATATAGATATAGATACAGATATAGAATTTATGTACAACATTTTAAATTTAATTCAAATGAATTAAATAGCAATTTCTCCATGTTAATTTTATCTATTAGATTAAAGTAGTTTAATACTGAAAACATACTATTCTAGGTTGTTGTACAATTACAGAAGGTTTTAATTTGGCCTCCCACTATTTTCTAATCTGAGATGCATATTATTTAAATATTAGCTAACTAGGATTCCACTTATGGAAAATTATGAGGGTATATAAATGTTAAAGAAGGCATTTTGTGTGTATAAATATGAAATTATAGGCTAGTTGAAGCTTATGCTTTAATAGTAAAAAATAAATAGCTATTTTATTAAACTACTGAAAAGGGAAAGATCAGCATGTCCTGGATTATGTTTGAGAATAGAACTGACATGATTTCCTAAGAGAACGGACTGGGGGTACCAAAGAAAATCCAAACCTACTGCATCTCTTTCATCTTCTTCAGAGAATGAAGTTGCAATGAAGGAGATAGGCGTAGTTCAGGGAAGACTGTGTTCTTTCTGTGTATTTTGTTAGTGAGCAAAATCTAAGAATCTACTTCCCAGTATCATAGGTTTGATAAATCTGTTATAGTGTTTAAAGTTAAACCAGGTTTGTAGTAAGATATATGAGTCTATGATATAATCATGGTATATGAGCTAACTTGTTAGAGTCCATTCTCCATGGTGGGATGGCATGCTCACTTTTTATGCATTAGGATAGGGATCCAGCCCTGCTCCAACATATTGTACCAAACTATGTTGACTCCTCATGGGAGCCCTTACCTGTGAGAACTAGACTGGAGGTGGACTAAGGGGAAGGTGAGGAAGGGTAGGAGGAGGCAAGGGGTTATGGGATGAGATGAGGTAGGTGGAAGGAGGGAAGGGAGGGAGAACTGTGGTTGCAATGTAAAATGAAATAAAAAAATAAAAAGTGGAAAAAAACAAAATAGTGTTAAAAAGATACATGAGTCTAAGTTTTAATATACAAGACAGGGATTTGGATTCAGAAATTATCAGTTTATAGAAAAAATATGTAATCTTAACACTACTAATCCTCAAATGATCAAATGTATACACAAAAGAGGTGGTAAGTAGATCTTAGACGTTGTATTGTATTTGGGCATTATTTCATGGGGAATACATTTTTATGAGAAGAATCATTTCAATGAAGAATTGTGTTCCTATTTAACCTGTATTTTTTAACCAATACAAAATAATAGCGATTTTCACTGTGTTTACCCTTGCAATTAATACTAAGTGACACCCAAACAGAGTGATGTGGAAAAACAATATAGAGGAGACTGAAAAATGTTGAAAACATTTAGAAAATGTTTCGTAAAATATGGTCCAAGGTGTTCTTTTCTTTGATAGAGAAATACTGAAAAGGGAAGTTATTTATTGATCTTCCTTCCTCTCTTCCTTCCTTCATTCCTGTCTTTCTTTTTCCCTAACTTCTTCCTTCTTCCCTCCCTTTAGATCATGATTTTTCCCTTGATTGTATAGTATACTAACAGCTAAACTTTGTGGACTTAGATACTTGTTCTAAGTATTTTTGTTATATTATATTTAATTATACTAAGACATAACATTAATCATGCTAAACACTGTCACTAGTGATCACCGAAGCAGGAACACTATCATTCAAATAATGGTATTGGTATTGAACCAAGCCCCCGAATGTGGGTGTTGGTTGGGAGGTGCCTGGGCAGTCTATGAGGCCACCGGCAGTGGAACCAGTATTTGTCCCTAGTGCACAAAAGGGCTTTAGGAGCCCATTCCCTATGGAGGGACACTCTCTCATCCTAGATGCATGGGGGACATCCTAGGTCCTGCCCCAAATGATGTAACAGGCTTTGATGATCCCCCAAGGGAGGGATCTCTCCCTGAGGAGAGGATGGGAGGGTGGAATTGGGTGTTGGTAAGGGAAATGGGAGGATGGCAGGGAGAGGGAACTGGAATTGGTATATAAAGTAAGACTATTTTTCATTTATATAAAATAAAAAATGAAACCCAAAAAAATAATTAAAAAAGAAAAAAACTATCAAACTAAAAAAACAGTGATATCAAATCAAATAATCATCCCAAAATGAAAAGTTTTATCTGAAAAAATAACTTCAACTTAAAATGTATATAAAATTTCAGCCGGGCGGTGGTGGGGCACGCCTTTAATCCCAGCACTCGGGAGGAAGAGGCAGGCGGATCTCTGTGAGTTCGAGGCCAGGCTGACCGACAGCCTCCAAAACAATACAGAGAAACCCTGTCTCAAAAAAATGTATATAAAATTTCATAAATTTTTGACCATCTAGTTACTCTAAAATGAGGAAAAGAGATGAAAGAGGAAAAATGTTAGTATATATTATGGATTTGTATTTATATGATATATGTATATTATTGTATATGCATACACTATATGTGTGTGCTTACAAGACTTAATTATATATTTGTGTTCAACAAATACACCCATTCCTTTAATAAATGCACAATTCACCTCTATATACAAGAAATGAGAACTCAGGAGAGAGGATTTCATTCTAAAAGGAGAGGGCTGGTTCAGCTTTGAATTTGGAAAATATAACTCAGAATCTATAAAAGAAATATGATTCAGTTTCATTGCTTCCATGCCGGTTTCAATGCACTTCATAGTATAGATAATGCTACTTTAGAGTCATTGGCAAAACAATTTTCTGCTTTGTTCCATACCAAACTAATGTTATCATTTCAATAACTGAAGTTTAAATTGTTTTCTTTTTTTACTGAAGCACTACTGATTACATCACAAAACTGTAAATCACTCAGTCAATAATAAAGATTAACCTATAGTATTATACAAGCACTATAGTTCTGTCTGTGGGTTTTGTGAGAATAAAAGGCATTTAAAAATATAATCAATGAGTAAATATATAAATATTCAAGGAGTATTTGGAGTATAATTTCTGGTATTAGGAGTTTATATTTTTGTTTGAGTTATAATGCTAGGTGTAGTGGGCATTGGAAGTCAGCATTTAGATAAATCAAATTAATTTTCAGAACTCTTTTCATTTTACATTTAGCATTGATATCATGGATTTATGGATAGGTTTGGGGCTGATAATCAATTATATGTTTTCTTCTTGCACAAACATCATTCAGTCTATTTTAAAAGTGAAGCTGTGGCTTCTTAAATTAATAAATAACATGCAGTAATTATTACCTTTAAACTGTTAAATCTAAAATATTATTAAATGAATTTAGGAAATATGTGGTCCACAAGTAGATGTTTCTCACCATATAAATTTATACATTCCACTGCATAGTAAAAGTTAATATACCATATGACAAGAACAACAGAAAGTTGTTGAGATATTTCAAGCAGATAAAGGCTCATTCCACTAAAGCCTTGCAATGTGAGTCCAATGCCCAGAAGCCTTAATGGAAAAAAAAGAACAAATTCCATAAAGTTATCCCTGACGAACATAGGCACAAAAAGTGTCTACATTCACACATATACATTTATGATAACAATAATTATTTTATTTTTAAGAGATTTGGAAGAATAGATTCAATGTCCATTATCAAATGAACATTGCTACTCAGACAATCAATCTTTACTCTGGAAATTTAGTGTAGCACATAAGTGGTCAGGTAGACATAGGGCCTCACCAACCCCAAGAGATGAATAAAATACATAACAAGCCTTCAGTTTACTTTAGATATTTGAGGACTAAGATGATTTACTATTGCTGTAAAGAAACATACTATGTACTGTGCCTAGCAAGTTGACATTAAATGTATAATTTCTTCATCTGCATACACATATCTATTTCACAGAAATGAAGGAAATATAGTTATGTTGAACAAACATTATATTTTAAAATTAGAATTGACCACATGAAGTGTTAGCAACACATTTTTACTATGTGTAATAATGGTTCTCATCATAAAATCAAACTTTTGGATAATTGCATTTTGTTTAGGTTTAGTCCCTACTTCTCTGTTCTTCATCCCATTAATACCAACCATAATAGCATTTTCTAACAGCACTGTGACATGAAGTCATGTCCACAGAGTCATGTTCATGAATTGGATTTAATTTAGTAACAGTCCTTAAGGAAAAGCATCATAGTTGAGGCTCAGTGTGTAAAGTTTCGTGTCTGTTTCTTCTCTGGATAAATCACATACTGTCTTTTCCTGAGTAACCTTCTCTTTGTAACATTTTAAATCAATTGCATTATTACTGTGGTGCTCACCTTGATGTGTGAGAATTCAAAGAAATTAGCACCTTAAGCTCACAGGATTGAAACATAGAATGGCTTGTTTTTTATTGCAGCAATCTTATCTTAGAAATGAATGTCAAGAGAAAACTGGAAAAAAGAGAACATATACATAGGCTCCTAATAGTAGGCTCCAAGGTGAAGAAGGTAATGGAGAGTAATTGAAATGAGCTAGCTAGTACTTAATAAATTCACACTTGTCAAGTTAGCCAGTAATTTAAAGTTTGAGAGTGTCTCAGATTAAAGATATAATGAAATACACATTTTAAAACATCAATCCATGCCAAGCTACACTTTACGTGCATCTCAAATTTACTGTGCTTTGACAGTTTTATTGGCATCTCTAACTAATATTCTGTAATGAAACTAGGAGACACAGTGTTATATTGGTCAAAGTGTTTTCATAGGCAGGATTTGGAGTCAATAAAGAACAACTCTCTACCTTATTATTGATAAATTAGTGGCAAGCTTTTAAATGTAATAATTATCAATATTATTGTACATGTTTAGAATGGATCTTACAAAGTTTACAAATACAGGTAAAGTTATGAGAATTTTTCTATACCATTCTGTGGGAATGTGTATTATGTGAGCTCCAAGTGAAGAGAAGGGTTCAGACAGGACAAGATCAATTGTATTATTATTACAATATGGTTAAATTTAAGCTATATTTTATTTTACATGAGATGAAGAGCATAGTGTATACAAAGTTATGTACATCAACAAAGAAATTTCTATGGCTGAAAATGAAAGAAGATAAAATGTTGAATATCATACTGTTTGTCAGGTTTATCTACTGTGAAAATAGTGCAAATTAATTTTTTAAATGGTAATCACTCAGAATCCTGTTTTGTCATAGTAGAACATAAGTCACTTCTTTCTTTAGTAATATAATTATAGTAAGGTTATGATAAGGGAAAGAGTACAAGATGGAGAAAAATACCATTGGTTACCATGTGTACTATTCCCAAAAGATTTAGCAGATGAAGCTTTAGTATCATCTTACTGGTTATAGAATGTTCATAAATTATATTATGATGTTAAATTTGACATTCAATAAGGCCCTATTCAAAATTCAGCCTTTGACTGCAAGTAGATAGATTGAATCCCAGAATTGCTAATTCAGATTGTGAAACTCGTTGAGACATTCAAATGATTACCTTTTCCCAGAAGGCACAAGTATATAGTCACATACCTGATGGACACCTCACCAAGTGGCCTCATGAGTCTCTCAAACTTAATGCCGGTGAAACATACATGGCTTTTCTTACTCCAATCAATACTACATCATTATTCTTCTATGAAAAACTCATACTTCCTCCACCTAGTTGCTTAATTTAGAATATTATTCGACCCTGTTTTTTTCTCTTGCCTCTCATATAATCATAAAGTATCACTGACCTGCCTCCAATATGAAACCCAACCTTTCACTTTTTTCATCAGCTCTAATGTAGATCTTGTCTGAGGATGCATTTACCAACTGGGTCATGCCACTAATGGCCTATTATCTGTATTGCATTTTACGCCTTCATAAAGCACTTAAAACAAGACAAACAAACAAAATCACCCAAAGGACACAGTCAAAAAGACAAAATGACAGCCCACAGAAATGGTAAAAGATATTCACAAACCCTGTATCTGACAGAGGGCTGATCCCCAAAATTTACAAAAAAACTCAAGAAATAAGTCTCCAGAACACCAAATGATCCAATTAAAAAGTGGGCTACAGAACTAAATAGAGAATTCTCAATAGAGGAGGCTAAAATGGCTAAGAGACACTTAAGAAAGTACACAACATCCTTAGCCATCAGGGAAATCCAAATCAAAATATCTGAGATATTCTCTTACTCCTCTAAGAATGGCTAAAATTAGAAACTCCAATGACAATTTATGCTGGGGAGGATGTGGAAACAGGGGAGCAATCTTCCTCTGCTGGTGGGAGTGCCTCTTTGGAAATCAGTATGGATATTCATCGGGAAAATGGGAATCAGTCTATCACAAGACCCAGAAATTCTACTCTTAGGTGTATACCCAGAAGATGCACATTCATACGACAAGGACATCTGTTCCACTATGTTCACAGAAGCATTATTTGTAATAGCCAGAACCTGGAAGTAACCTAGATGCCCCTAAACTGAAGAGTAGATAGAGAAAATGTGGTACATTTACACAATAGAGTACTACTCAGCAGAAACAAACAATGGAATCTCGAAATTTTCAGGCAATTGGATGGCACTAGAAGAAACCATCCTGAGTGAGGTAACCTAGCACAAAAAGACAAACATGGTATGTAATCACTCATATATGGATTTTAGACATGGAGCAGGGCATTGCTAGCCTACAATCCCACTGCCAGAGTCTTGGATGCAGGGAGGGCCCTAAGAGAGATAGATATGCATGATAACATGGAGAAAGGTTATGGGACAAGTTCTCCTAATTGAATTGGGAGCAGGGTGGGCAGAAAAGGAAATGAGAGAAAGAGAAGGAAAAAGAGGAAAGGAGAAGAGGACATGGGGGAGCAGGAAAGTTGAGCCAGGGTAAGAATAGAGGAGAGAAGGATGAGAAATACCAAAATAGAAGGAGCCATTATAAGTTGGAAGAGAGACCTGGCACCAGTGAGATCTTCACAGGTCTACAAGATTGACACCAACTGGCATTAAGGGTATCGTAAATGCCCTCCCATGATAATGAGATTGATGACTACCTTATATGCCATCCTAGAACCCTCATCCAGTGACTGACAGAAGCAGAGGCAGACACTGACAGCTAAAAACTGAACTGAACTATTGGACCCAGTTCCAAAGTGGAGTGATGAGCAAAGGAATCAAGACGTGGCTGGCAATACCCACAAAGGCAGCTGACCTAAACAAGGGGGAACGCATGGACCCAAGACTGCGCCTGAGAGGCCAGCATGGGACTGATCAAGACACCGTCCCCCGCCCCAGAGAAGAGGCCTTGGCAATCTAAGGGACCTTGGAGAGTACATCAGTATTTGTGGTATACAAATAGACTCTGGGAGCCCATTCCACATGGAGGGACACTCTGTCAGCCTGCACACATGGGGGAAGACCTAGGCCCTGCTCAGGATGATATGACAGACACTGAAAATCCCTCGAGGCAGCCCTTACTCTCCCTGGGGAGCAGAGGGAGGATGGAGTGGGATGGAAGTTTTGGAGGATTGTGGGGCCAGGGGAGGAGAGGAGGGAGAGAGGACTGAGAGTAACATGTGTAAAATGTTAAATAAAAATAAAAATAAAGTGTGCAAAAAAAGAAATCTTGAATTTTGCAATAATAATATTTCAAAACAATATTTTATGAATAGTTTGTTACTTTAAAATATTTAGGTTTATTGACTTTCAATTGCTTCTTGGAATGAACTTTGTATCGTGAAGCTATGTTAAGTCTCCTTACTGATCCTGATAGGTTTTTAGGGATCCTTTATAATTCTCTACAAGGAAATATTCTTAGAAATTAATAAAAACAATTTTACTCCTTCAAAAATGTGTGGGATAGTTGGCTATAGTTTAAAATACCGTGGCTGGAGAATATATAATTGATGAATAGAATGTAAAGTATCATCTTTTAATTTTTATAACATTTTTCTATTTGATATTCTGTCTACATATATTTTTCATAATGCTTCTTGTAGTGTGATATGATCATGTGACTACCTATATTAATAACATATGGACAAGAATGTTATGTATAATTGCTCTACTCTCAGATTTCATTGGGATACTTTTCCCCAAAGAACACTTCAAAAATAATTCATGTTTGACAGTATTTTAATGTGGTACATGTGTAAGAGAAAAACGTGTTTTTTGTGGAATTGTATCCTGTAGCAGAGTAAACACTGTTTAGTGTTATGAAATAAATATGCAAACATGTTATGCTATTTTACTCACTGGACACACCTAGTTTCTTTCAAGTTAGCTTACAGAAACTAAAGTGAATACATAAAACAATAATAGAAATAGCAAGCTTCTTTTTTATCATTTTTTATTTTAATTTTAAATAGCTTGTTTTACATGTCAACCCCAGTTCCCTCTCCCTCCCCTCCTCCCGCACTCCCCTTCCCCCCCTCCCTCCCACCCTATTGCCAAATCCTTCCACATAGGGGATATCTAGAGTCTGTCATTTTACTCTTGGTAGGGTCAAGGCACTCCCCTAAGAGTCCAGGCTGAGAGAGCATCTCTCTTTGTGCTATAGGCACATGAAGACAGTTTGTAATAGCAAGCTTCTTAAAGACAAGAATTAGTGCATTCAGAGTGGTATGGTCCTAGATGTGTCTCTTAAACAAAGAAGCAAATGTAGGAGAATCACCAGCTTAACAAAATAAATGAAGTTATAGTCTGAAAAATGAGAGTGAAAGAAAGGAAATGGGAATAAATTTTTACAAATCCATTAATTCAGGGAAACATGCCTTCAGGGTGTTTTTGTAAGGCTTGGCTAGATACAAGGACCACGTCTATTTTGCTTTGTCTGGAATTCACTTTTAACAAATGAGAAGTGTTACTCAGAAACAGGAATTAAATCACAGCAGAAGCTCCACAGCAAATAAAAGACTGTGATGACTCTTGTTGATATCATTGTTACAGAAAATGAAACCACTAATTCCCTGTAGAATCTGACATTATCAACCAGGGATGTGATAGTTTATCTGTGTGTCCAAAGATAAGCAGATACCTTTCAGCAAAGGAACAAGATAGTGCTTTTAAAACACAATGAAGAAAGTACTTAAAGGCATGGAACCATGTAATACCACACAATATATAGGAAATTGGCAGAGATTGACAAAGCTTGGAACAAAGGCTACAAAAGAGGGAACAGTTAAGCCATGTAGTTCTGAACAAATATTTAAACAGTTTGATTAAATAAGTTAAGGATGTTAAATATAATCTCACAAGGTAAAAATGCTTTGACATTTTTCTAACCAAGGCTGAAATAAGTTTACTTAGAAATGTAAACTTCATTGTGGAAGGTAGGAGAGGACAAAATCAGCTATAGGGAAATAGGTGTGTGTGTCACAACTGGCTAAGCACAGGAAAATTATATCTAAACTAAATCAATGGAGTTGTGCATAGGTAGGCATAACTGGATTGATGAAATAATCTTGAAGTAGATCCAATAGTAGATCTAATATCATTGAATGAAGGAATAGATTCAGCTCTTATGTAACTTTAGGTATTGAATGATTTCTAATGACCAAAAATAATCTCAAAAACTGAGAAAAGCATAGGTTTCTATAAGAGAAATAAATTGAATATATATTTAGTACAACAAGTACTAGCCATGATTTTAGGGAAAATATATTCACAACAATATGCATCCTTAAAATACAAAACTGCAGTTTTCCAGATAATTTTGTTCATGGTAATTCTACATATGTCCGCATAGTTTTTCTTCTGGACCTTCTATATGGAACACATGTATACTCACAAAAACTCATTTGAACTTTAATGGAGAGTAGCTCGAATTACTAATTAATAGTTATGACACTATGTCCATTTCTATGCATACAATCTGGCACACAGTGGACATGGTCCCTAGGTTCATTTGAGTCTTTGAGCAAAGTCAGATGGACTGAGAAAATCACTACAAAGGCACCAACATGATCAATGACTGAACATAGTTACATGATCCCACTTGTCATGTGCCAAAAACCCATTATTCAAGCTGTACCTTCCCTTTGTTTCATTCTGTATGTCCTACTCAGGGTTTGGCTGTCTGGTAGTTGCATGACTGGCTGACCTTGGCATCTCCCTTTCCTTTTCCATAATTCTCTCTTCTCTCATTCTTCCCTGAGCCTAGATTCCTCCTCCCACCTATTCTCTCTGTCATCCTTGCCAATCCTTTACTGCCTAGCTATTGATTGTTCAGTGTTTTATTAGACCAATAAGGTAACTTAGGCAGGCAAAGCAACACATCCTTACAATGCTAAACAAATGCAGCATAAACACATGTAACATACCTTTGCATAGTTAAAGTATGCAAAGCTGTCAGCTGTCAGCTGTTAGCACATTGACCAGTTATGCCTGTGTTAATTGTGTAAAAAACAGGACCATATAAACCACTCTGGAAGAAAAGCTGATATTTAAAAAAATATGCATTTATACAGGGTAATTTTGTAGGTATTATAATAAATACACCAGAATACCTTTATTTAGAAAATATCTGTGGCTTCTTTTATCACAAAATGTTTTGTGTTGGATATTTAACAGAAACAAAACTTTTACGCATAAATATCAGATGCATTTATCAATCTACTGCTTGTAAAACAATTGAAATTATCAGTATTGCAGTGCAATATTTAAGTTCACCTGCAATACTGTCAGTTTTAGAATTTCTTGCCAATTCAAAGATTCCTGGCAGATTTTAATTTATTTTAGACTAGCAAAACATTTAACAGGGCGATTTTTAGTGTGTCTCTCACACATTCTTAATACTTTGCAAGCTGTAGGCATCTGTGAAGGCAATAATTATGTTTTTAATTTTTCCTCAGTTGACTTTGTCTAAATACTTGACATAACATAAATTTGTTTTCTTATAAATACAAAAAAAATTGTTATACTGAAAAGTTTTACTTCGTCCAGGTATGCTTTCAAGTTGGCAGACAAAATTCATACTAAATATTATAGTTAATCTCATATATTATATGATTTTCATCCAGCAGAAATACAACCTATATATTATAATTGATAAAATATAACAAATATTACTAGTTATTACTTAATTACCATAAATCATGCTGGTTTTTAAAAAGGTTATTGTTACTGTCTTTTATCTCTTAACTGAAAGGATACTTGAGAACCAGTGACATGAGTAAGGGTACTTACAAGCAAACCTAATGGCCTGAGCCTGATGCCCAAATCCTTCAAAATGGAATTATAGGACCGACTGGAAGTTATACACTGGCTACATTGAGTCCATTGGCTGACATGCTGCACTGCCTACATACACAGCTAGACACACAGGCAAACAGACAGACTGATACAAACACAAACACATACACTCACACACATGCAATCCAATAAATAAATGTGTTTCATGAAGAATAAAAGACCCAGAGACTCATACTGGGGTTCAAGGTTCAAACTGAAGATCAGAAGAAGCAAAGCAGCCAAGCCAGAGCTCTTACCTCTACCGCAGGTATATATATAAAATGATATTTGAGAATGTGTCAAGAAAACACCTCTATCTGAATACTGGTCATTATCAAAATATTAAAACACAAAGAATATTTAGAAAAATAAAATTCATATATGTAATGAAATTATGTTTAGTATTATAGGTCTTGCATACATATATTGGTATTTTTGAGAAAAAAATAGATGCGTTTGATTCATATCCTTTGATTTCACAACACTAATTAAATATAGGACTAATAAATACCAATATAACTATGTTGGTAGGAAGAATGTCACTGAGGGTTGGAGTAAGAGAAGAAAGGCAAGAGAAGGAGGGGCAATTGGAGGGAGGCAACTTGGTTCCTGGAACCCCGGTCAGGCAGCTTACATTAACCTGCAATTCTTATTCCAGGTGATCAAACTTCATTTTCAGGGCAGTACTGGCACCCATATATACTTTGCGCGCGCGAGCGCGCACACACACACACACACACACACACACGCACTCATCACAATCGTGTATTATAAATATAGCAAAAATATAGAAAAAATAGAAATAAATATAGAAAAAATGAAAAAGGTAGTCCCTAAAAGACAGGGCCTCCCTGGTGCTGGAAAACTATCTTTCTCAAGAGGTGTTTCCCCAGTCTTAGCTATGAATGCACACAGAGATAGTAGCAGTTGTGTTCCAAAAGGTCCAGGTTACATCTCAAGTTGGCAGAAGAGTTTGGCATCCTTTGTGTGGTGTTGATTGTACAGATTTGAAGCATGCCAGTCAGCCTGAGGATGTCAGAGAGGCTTGTACCAAGTTTCTGTGACCAGGCACTGTGTGGGAGAGTCAGGTCTTCTGCTGAGATCCTGAGTGAGCAGAAAATGAAGCAATGAAGGTAGAACCTACGGACTGCATGATAGAGGACACGACAGAAACACGGAACAGTCACTGAAGAAAGATGTAGGAATTTAGTGGCGCTGCCTTATGAACCAAATGTGAAGGAGCTGGAAACTCAGAGCTCCCAAAACCCATATAAACTCGTGTGACGTCATCAGGACCACTCAGACACTGCACATGCTGCCATAAGATTTGGTATCTGTCCCTGCTGTTTTTGCATTGGCGTAGCAACTACATCTGAATGTACCAATACATTAACTGTCATCGGTAGCCCCTGATGCCCTTCAGTCAGCACTCTGCATTCCAGGCCAACAGCCTGGCAGGAATATTTCCCATTCACACCAGATCTGTCAATGCTGGCAATGTGGTTTTTAACTAATCTCTGTCATTCCATTTACCAATAAAGACTTGGGAGTTAGATGTTGGTGTGAAAATCCTGATAGCTCAGATGTGGCTGAAAAGCAACCAATTGACCTTCCTTTTGGATGGAGACCCAGTAAGAGAAGTTTCTCCATTCATCCCAAACCAAAATGACCTTAAATTTCTAAGTTCCTCCTCCCTGTCCCTTCCTGAGAGGCTCTATATCTGTCTTCCTGGGTCCTCCATAAACTCTATGAGTAATTCATGTCAACCAGTTGCTGCCTCCTCCCCGTGATCCAAAGTTGATTTTATTAACACAATCTTGGGGGTTCACTGTGTCATCAAATATCCCACAACATTTGTCCCCTTTCTGTTTAAATAAATAACACAAAGTTTAACTCTAACACATTAAAACTACACACAACATGAACAATTGTCAGGCCCGGCAGAATCCTAGCACTCGGGAAGTAGAAGTAGAAGTGGGTTTGAGGCCAGTATAGTCAACAAAAAGAATTTCAGATCTCAAAAAAGAAAAGACAGATGGACAGACAGAAAAACAGAAAGAAAAGCAAACAAACAAAAGCAATTATCAGGAAAGAATTACATTAAAAATGATCATTCAATTTGTATTTAGCAAATTCGTATTTAGGTCTTACTTTGATGTAATCTTGTTTTGCTCTCTCTGTCCCTATCATTGGAAGAAGAGTGCTTATATTATGATACTGTGTATCAGAATATACAGATTAATTTTGTGTTTGGTTGTTGTACTTCACAGGAGTCATAGTGAATGACTTTGTCTTGAGTCTCTGAGGTAGTTTGGACTTTTGAACAATGTTTAAAACTCTTAAAACTCCAGACACTTTCGAAGTTAGATTTTATGCATTTGTATTATGAGATGTGCATGAGCATATGAGAAAGTTATGTTTCATTAAAAATGTCCCCAAATTTAGTATTGGATAGCCAGTGCTGTGCTCTTCACTTCGGAAGACTGTCTATTATTTGTATCTGTGTATTTAGGAATATATATATTAGTTAATCATATATATAATTTATTAATTAATCAATAATTAATAAAACAGAGGTCATGAATTTGAAAAAGAATAGGAAGTGATAAATAGGAGGATTTAGATGGAGGAAAGAGAATGCACAAATTATGTCATTGTATTATAATCTCAAAAAATAAGTATTTTCTATTTCATTTGAGATGATCTATTCATGCAGTATAACAAAATAATGTGAGGATACCTTAAAGTAGCCATATATACGAATTGCTTTATATTTGTCTTATTAAATAAAGCATGCTGGATGTAAACCCTTTCATTCTTTGTCATTCACTGTTTTCTACTTGGTAGTTACAGTTTCAAATGCTAACAGAAATAACTGCTGAACTATGTCAGGGAATGTGTGGGTGTTGATAAAAGCTGTTTAACACTACCTAACTACTGTCTTATTTGCATATTTACTCAGTAAGCAATTATTTTCACCTCGGATTCTCAATCAAATAGAACTCAATGCATATTTCCTAATGGTGATGGTTAACACTGATTGCCAAGTGTGACAGGAGCTACCCTCTGGACATAGATAGAAGAGTTCACTTACATTAAGTTTACCTCAGTAAATGTCTTGAGGAACTTTCTTGATTATTTTGCTTGAAACAGGAAGATCATCCCTGATGATTAGAAGTATATTCTATCACTGGCCCAGTTTTAAGGAAGTCTAAAGAAAAGTTTTATTCTCATCTGGATTGTCATTCTTGCTTGTTCACATATTGATCAATTGGTTGCTGCAAATGTCAGTGTCATTGTTGCCACTGACATTCTTTGCTGACCAAACAATAATCCTCCAGCCTTTAAATTACATAACTAAATACTCATCATTACCTTATGTTTTAAAACAAAAAATACAAACTACTAGAGATCAGATCTAGCAGTTGAGAAAAAATATAAAAATCATCTTGAAATGGTTGCATTATAAAGATTTCTAGTATATGTCTGCAGAGAAGTGAATGTAACCATATTGATTTTCTTCATTCTATTCACCAGTAGTATTAGCATAAGTTCTACCATTTAAATTTTTCTAGCAATAAGATCCTCAGCATCATTTGTTTTGTAATGCACAGTGGCTATTCTGACAAATAATTCAAAAGAAAAGATGATACTTTTTAGGGTTTTTACTGGTTCAAGTTTATTATTAACCATGTTTGCTAAGCCTAACTTTTTCTCTTACTTCCAATATAATGCATTAATTCCAATATTTAATGCATATTAATTATTTTCATAAGTAATTGAACTTCATATTTCTCTGTGGAATTCTACTTAATAAATTATCTTGCTTTTATTCTTGTGACTTATTTAAACCAATATCTTCTGTCAGCATTTTCATATGTTTATTCTAATAGATCATAATCTGTCCTCTTTTTTATTAGCAAATTTTTATTTTTCCAATAGTTGAAGATCAACATGTATTTATAGGAACGAAATTTATTGTTATTACTTTACTCTAATTAAGTAAACGTTACATTGAAATCTATTTTCTAAGTGCACTTGTTGGTACACTATGTCAGATCAGTCATTCAATGCATTTAATTGGGTACTAAAATCTCAATAGGATTTGACTTGGAATAAGGAACAACTAATACACTAACATTCCATTCAAGAAAGAAACATAGGAGTTCAAGTCACACATTTATTACACATTTTAAACTGGAAAACTACTGCCATGTGGCTATAATTTGAAGCTCTTTATTTTAGAAACTTGGTTGTTGGTATAAGAATTTTAGGTAATTGTGAGATATTTAAGAGATGCGACTTTGAAAATGTAACGAGGTCATTGAATTAAATATTCTTGGGAAGGATAATTGAGGTTGTTTTAGAACACCACCCCAGAGAAAGGAGTGTTACAAAATAGCATGCCTCACCCCTGCTTCCTGTTTTGTCCTATTGAAGATCTATTGGGTTTATCTTCTAGTACTAAAACTAATACATAAATATAGTGTTTTTCTCTATAGTCAGAAAACCAACAATATTTGTTTATAACAAAAATTTTCATATTTATCTATATTTCCCTTTTACTCCTGTAGCAAAATGATTTGTTCAATGCACATGACAGACAACATGACGACTAACCTATAATTTTTCTTGTTACTGAGTATATATTACACATAAAACTTTAAACAATATAGTAAAAAAAATGTAAAGAGAATCCCCCCTAAAATGTGTCTTCAGGTACTAGAAAATTATCTTGCTAGAGAAATGCTTGCTAAGTTCAACTACCATGTGCAACAGACTTCAGATTCCAACACATACACATTCAAGTCTATAACAAACTGTGGTTTCAGTAACATAAAATTATTCAGAACAAGAATAATGGAAAGATGGGAAATTAACTTTAGCGTTTTCCGACTGCCAGATTAGATCAGTGTGTCAAGTTTTTTTCTCAAAGTAGAAATAAAGTGTTTGAATCCTGAGCAAGATAGTTCTATTTCTAGAATTCATTTTTTGCTATTTTCATCAAGACGAAAGGAAGGTTACAAGGTTATGCTGACCTTTAATACTCAGTTTCCTGTCCCATTTTCAAGGTGCTGTAGTCTCCATACTGCAGAGACCTCATAATCTTTTTCATGATTCATGACAATTTTGAGGAATTAAATTGCTGCAACAGTGCACAAAATTTAAAACTAGAACACCCCTATGTGTATCAGATACATGTTATATCTTAGTACAGAATACTTGGAGTTTCAAATGCTAACTTTGTCCCTTCTTTAGTTATCATTCTTACTGTGGTTAACTAATGTATTGGAACTTCATTTGACTCACGTACACAAAAAGTCATGGCATCTAATTTTAAACCAGAAAGGACATGATATATATGTCTATCAATATTAAGTATTAAAATACTGGTACATGTTCCAGAATATTGAGGGGTATAAAATGTTACCTGATCAAAACTTAGTGAGCTGTACCTTATTTCAAGGTTTTCATTGCCTTATAACTTATATATGTGTACACTGGAATATGATTATCCCTTTCTCTGCTTTTTGGGAATGATACATCACTTAGTTCTGGTGGTAGATCAAAACATGCAGATAGCCATCCTAAGTAACCCAGACAAACCAGAGAATATTTTTTCTGATTTCACAGATTTCCTCTGTGTGTGTGTGTGTGTGTGTGTGTGTGTGTGTGTGTGTGTGTGTGTGTGTGTAAGCCTGTAAAAGGTTCTGCTGTGGTGAGCTAACAATGAAGAGGTAAAATAAGTATAGCTCCTTTGTTCCTGACATTCTCTGCCCCAAGATTTGGAAATTTTCCCCTTGACAGAACGTCAGAAGTAAATCTCTGTATGTAGATGGTAGACCTTCAGAGCAACCTTGTTTGTTCTTCTCTGAGCTCATGCAAACTGGCAATTCAGAAAACTCATCTCTGGACCACCAAGCAGCTACAGAAAAAGTAAAGTCCAACCTGAAGGCTCTGTTCTAATAATAAAATGCTAAATAAGTATTCTGAAATTAGAAATATATATGTAAGTGTATACATATATATATATTTCAACCATTTAAAATATAAAGCATCTCCTCTGATATAGAAAAACATATAGGACACCATTATTAGCTGTTAGGCCATAATTGCCAAATTATGTGTGATCTTGCCAATTATTTTCAAATATCTTTTCTCATTCCGTCAAATATCTTTGAGGGTTTTTTTTGTTTTTTTTGAGAATAGAAATAGAATATTTTATTTAAATTATGCCAAATGTTAATGGACTAAATATTGTTAACTATAGTTCCCCCTTTCTTTATTTTTTCCATTTTTTATTTAAATTAGAACAACCCCCTATCCTATCCTCTTTCTGCTCCCCAGGGAGGGTGAGGCCTTCCATGGGGGAATTGTCAAAGTCTGTCATATCATTTGGAGTAGGGCCTAGACCCTCCCCTGTGTGTCTAGGCTAAGACAGTATCCCTCTATTTGGAGGGGGTTCTGAAGTCATTCATGTACTAGGAATAAATACTGATTCACTACCAGAAACCCCATAGATTAACCAGACCTCCAAACTGACATCCTCATTCAGGGGTGTCATTTGACATTAGTTAAGTAAAATAAAGCATGCACATCCTCAGTAGAGGACCCCAAAGAATAGTAGAAAACCAACACTGTATAAATATCCACATATTTAAAAATGTCTATGCAGTTATTGCAACACATTACATTTAATAGCATGGTCCCAATAGTAGTACATTTAAAATTGTGTTTACAAAGAACTATAAAGTCATGTAATTTTTGGAGCCTTAAATCTGTCTTCTGTAAATAGAAAAGAATTAAATCAGTAACTGACCATACCTACACCCACGCTAAAACTAGATCCCAAAACAAACATGTGTGAATGTGTGTATATCAGCAAAATTTAGTGCTAAATACTTGTAGTGATTATTTATCTGTTCATTGTGATTTGAATTGGTCCCTTCAGTTTTTAAAATTTTATTTCTTATTTTTACAGTTATTATTATTTTAATGTAAATTAGAAACATGCATTTTTCAAAAGTCAATCCCAGCTCCCCCGCTTCTCCCTCCACCAGCCCCACACCTACCCCCATCCCCAACCCAATCCCCACATCATTCCCCAGGGACAGTGAGGCCTTCTTTGGGGGATCTCCAGAGTCTGTCATTTCATCCAGGGCAGAATCTAGGCCCTTCCCTATGTGTCCAGGCTGAGAGAACCTCAACATAGATCCAGGCACACTGAACCTGTTAGAAGAGAAAGAGGGAGGTATACTTGAACGAATTGATACCAGAGACTGCTTCCTGAACATAACACCAGTAGCACAAACACTGAGATCAACAATTAATAAATGGGACCTCCTGAAGCTGAGTAGCTTCTGTAAGGGAAAGGACACAGTCAGCAACACAAAAAGGCAACCTACAGATTGGCAAAAGATATTTAGTAACCCCACATCTGACAGAGGGCTGATCCTCAAAATTTACAAAGAAGTCAAGAAGCTATTCTCCAAAATACCGAAGAACCCAATTAAAAAGTGGAGAACTGAACTAAATTGAGAATTCTCGATAGAGGAGTCTAAAATGGCTGAGAGACACTTAAGAAAGTGCTCAACATCCTTAGCCATTAGGGAAATGCAAATCAAAACAACTCTGAGATATAATCTTACTCCTGTCAGAATGTCTAAAATCAAAAACACCAATGACAGCTTATGCTGGAAAGGATATGGAGAAAGGGGAATACTCGTCCATTTCTGGTGAGAGTGCAAACTTGTACAGCCACTTTGGAAATCAATATGGAGTTTCCTCAGGAAAATGGGAATCAGTCTACCACACTACCTATCAATTCCACTCTTAGGCATATATCCAAAAGATGCCCATTCATACAACAAGGGTGTCTGTTCCACTATATTCATAGCAGTATTATTTGTAATAGCTAGATCCTAGAAGCAACCTAAATGCCCCACAACTGAAGAGTGGATAGGTTCCTTCAATTTTTATGTATTAGAGATTCCATCTTCAGTGTCGTTTATCTGGGTACTGAGACTTTAAAAAAAAACAGGTAATAGTAGGCAAAACCTACATCAATTTAAGGGGTATGCCATTGGGAGGGATAAGCATAGTCCACGTGTCCCTTTTTACTTTACTGTCACTTACTGTTATACACACACTTCTAAAAGTTTGGAACTACTAGTCACAGCTAAGAGAAAAAATGCATTATGTGTCTATCAGAGTTTGGGCTAATATATTCATTTTTATTTAAATTAGAAACAAGCTTGATTCACATGTCAATTCAAGCTCCCTCTCCCTCCCCTCCTCCCCTGCTTCCCCACCAGCCTTCCTGCCTCCCCATCCCCATTCCATTGCCCAGGGAAGGTGAGGCCCTCCATGGGGGATATCGAAAGTCTGTCATATCATCCAGGCCAGGGTCTAAGCCTTCCCCCATGTGTCCAGGCTGTAAGAACATCCCTCCATGTGGAATAGGCTCTCAAAGACCATGTGTATTCCAGGGATAAATACTGATTTGTTACCCAAGGCCCCATAGATTGCTGAGGTCTCCTCACTTACACACAAATTTAAGGGTTCTAAATCAGTCCCATGCTGGCTTCTCAGCCATCACTCTGGGGCCCATGAGGTCCCACTTGTTCAGGTCAGCTGTTTCTGTGGGTTTCACCTGCCTGGTCTTGACCCCTTTGATCATCATTCCTCCCTCTCTGAATATGGGTTCAAGGAGTATACTTCAGTATTTAACTGTGGGTGCTTGCCTCTGTTTCCATCAGCCACTGGATGAAGGCTCTAGGATGGCATATAAAGCAGTCATCAATCTCATTATCCAGAAATGGTGTTTAAGGTAACCTCTCTACTATATTGCTTAGTTTCCCAGTTGGTATCATCCTTGTAGATCTCTGGAAATCTCAGTAGTGTCAGATCTCCCCTCAAACCTATAATGACTACCTCTATTATGGTATCTCTCATCATGCTCTCCTCTATTCTTCCCGACTCAAACTTGCTGCTCCCCCATGCTGTCCTCTCCCTTGCTCTTTTCCCCCTCTCTTTTTTCCCAGCTCCCTCTCCCCTCCCCCCATGCTCCCAATTTGTGCAGAAGATTTTGCCTCATTCCCCTTCAGATCGCATAAATCATTCACCTTTTGCTATATTCATCCTTATATACCCACATTAAGCATAGCTTTAATGGTTCATAGAAACCATTACAGAAAGAGACTACTGGTCAAAATACAGAGAATAATTTACTATGGGGTACCCAATACCAATGGAGACACCTACAGTGAAGGATTATAGAACATCATGGAAGTGGGGAGAATACTAGAGTAAAGCAGGACAATTGCTGTGAGCTACTGTGATATGACAGTGAAGTTATACCCATGAAATTTAAACAATGTGATTGTCTAAATAAGACCTGAAAATTAGAACATCAGTTAACAGGTCATTATAATTTGGAGAACTATCATATCACCCAGAAATGAAGAACCAAGGCAAATAATGGCTGCTGAGGGAAAAGCTAATATTATCTAGGGATAAGTTTTCAATAGGTAATTCAATAAACACTTAAACATTTGAGCAATACCAAATGAACTCAGCAGGATACATGTATATATGTTCTTTCTTTGTATTGTCATATGCATATATACTATATTCATATATTATATTTATATTTATATGTTGTGCAATAGAAAAATAATTCTAATATGTAATATAATGTTGCCAGGCGGTGGTGTCACACGCCTTTAATCCCAGCACTCGGGAGGCAGAGGCAGGTGGATCTCTGTGAGTTCGAGGCCGGGCTGGACCGACAGCCTCCAAAACAATACAGAGAAACCCTGTCTCATAAAAACCAAATATATATATATACATATATATATATGTATATATATAATGTCTAATACATATATATGTACACACACAAATATATATACATATATATGCATATATATGTATACATTTAAAGAATAGGCAGGGAACACAAGGGTTGGAGAGAGAGCACTGAGGGGAGAAATAAAGTAAATACAGAGATATACAAAATTCTCAATAAACAGTATTTCAAATAACTGCTTCTGATTATGTCTTCTGAGGACTATGCTAAGTTATGTGACCACCTCAAGTGATAGCTCATAATA
Source organism: Mesocricetus auratus (assembly GCF_017639785.1). NCBI lineage: Eukaryota > Metazoa > Chordata > Mammalia > Rodentia > Cricetidae > Mesocricetus > Mesocricetus auratus. Next base: position 62,473,081 of record NW_024429190.1, read on the forward strand.
ACACATAGTTTTTGGCTAACAAAACATATATTACTTTTTGACTGAGCATCCCCAGAGTTCATTCTTCTGTAGATCAATTAACTATTTAAGATAGTGACCGCTCAGTCATCTTTGGTCCAGGATTAACTTTTTAAAACAGTGGCCACTCAGTCAGTCACCTTTGGTCCAGGATTGACCATACTTGCAGGTTCATATGCTGTCAAGGAGTGGCCATGAAACAGGAAAGAAAACCAAGATTGCTTTTGACATATAAGTGCTCAAGTCTGAGCTTTTAGTACTGTATTAATTTAAAAGAGGTTTATTAAATAAAACAGTAATTTTCAAGTCTTTGTGGCATTCTTTCTATTAAAAAGGCAAATATTGTTTACATTTCATACTACCTCATTAATCATCTTCAAATTCCACAAGGCATAAAAATTTCCCTCACATCAGTTTAATATGGTTTTGCAGGCAATAAACATTAATGCTAAAAATCATATTTATGCAGACAGGGGCAACTATCACCATTAAAAATTATAATTGTTAATGTGGATCAAAGCAATTCCATTATACTCACAAACCCCCTGAAAGAAAGTCTGAATGAAGTCAATTACAAAAAATAAGAAATAATGTGAATAGTACTCCGTGTGAACAGATGCCCTCTGGAGACACCCCATTCTTATCTGTGAGCAACTCCTATCCATCTCTGAAGGAGTTAAAGACTGTGGCCCAAAGGAATGTAATTGTTCATTTGTAGAATCTGGTGTCTTTTCTAAGCCCTTACTTACTGCTAAAATCATAGGAATATAAGCTCTGCATTGTATATTTTCCTGATTTAAGGAAATGAAAGGGCAAACAGGAAACCTCCACAGCTTTCCTACCTTTTACCACACAATCAAGTGCATTCAGTCCATTGCTAGAAAAGTCTCTAGTCCTGTGTAGCCCTAAATCACTGGTATTCAAAGGTTTATTGCACATTCACACTCATTTGTCATTTGCAAGGAATTCTAATTGAGTAAATTTACAGTTGGGTGAGTGCTTCATTTAGACTGTGCATGTTTAATAAAAGCTTTTTAAGTTACTAATCTCAGCACAGGAAACAACAAAAGTGCCAGAGGGTTAAGAATAAAATATAGCAGGTAAATGCTATGGTGTGACATTTCCTTATAATGTTTCTAAGTAACTGAATTTACTGGCTTTGGATTGTTTTTACACATGCAATGTGCTTTGCTGAACATTTTAGCCTTTTATTCCTATCGTGTGAAGAATGTGTTGGTGGAATCATTCCTCAGTCAAAATGCTGCAGTTAGCTGAAAATAGTGTCAATAATTATTACCCTGTAGGAGACAGCCTAAAATAGTATCTCCGATGAAATAACTTCCAACGTGTTCTAATGAAAATAACTCTAAATAATGAGTAGATTTCAATCTATGTTACTCTGTAGTCATTTTTGATGTTCAACTTGAATATTGAACTCTATGGATCATTTATAGAATGGGGCTGCACAGTGAACCTTGTCTTTACACACGTACACACACACACACACACACACACACACACATACACACAATCCCATTTGTCTTTCAACTTTATATTTCAAAGAAAATGTAAAATGACAGAAAAGACATAAATGTTAAGGTTCAAAATCATGGCAGAAAATTCATCACAGAATCTAGACACAATAAAACACCCAATTCTTCCTTCTGGAATTTGGTGCTGAAATTATTTAGCCACATATAGTAACAATAAGAAAAGTCAAATGTGCCCCATGAAAAATGCTACATGACAAAAATGTAGAGACTGATGTCATTAAAAGCCTACCTGGTGTCCATTACCCTGTAAATGTGAGTGCCTCTATATTTCCCTTAGCTGACAGACTAGGGAAGCATTATCACACAGCACTGAGAATCTATTTAAAGTCCATTGTTCTGAATGCACTCTTCTCAAAAGCAACTGTGGGTCTACTTCTACTACTTAACTCACTCAGAATAAAATTTGATTAAATAAGAATACATAAACACATTAGAGATGGTGACAATGGAAAAACATGAAGAAATGGAGACATTAGTACTACCCAGTACAATTATTAATATGTTCTTAGAACAGAGTATATGGTGGGCAAAACAATCATGGAATTCTCTAGTCTAAATGGAAAGCTGAAACTGAAAATAATAGAAAGACAAATGAAAATATTACTCATCAATAATGTTTTGAATTGTAGAAAATTCCTCTAAAATATTTGAATGACTAGGGAGATAACTCGGTGGGTAAAACAATTGCTATGTAAGCATTACATTCTTAGCTCAAACCCTCTGCATCCATCTAAACATACCTGTAATTCCAACACTCCTTTGGGGAGAGGAGAAGCAGGTAATAGAAATCTTCAGAAGCTTGCAGACTAGGGTTCAAGTTATGTACCAGGGAACAATAAGGAGAGCTAGATTAAAATAAGGTAGATGGCAAGGATTGACCTACAAGGTCTTTATCTTACTTCCACTTATGTGTTGTGCTACTGTACATGCTAGCCTTTGCCCAAGGTCATGAATACACATGTGTGTGCATGTAAATTCACATGTACACATATACACAGGAATTTTTTAATGAAATTTAGTTTGATATTGCATTCATATTCCTTCATCCAATGAATCATTGAAAGTTTAAAGAGCAGTGATACAGGGAAATACTTTATTGACATAGACTAGAACATTCCAAACAGAGATCAAATAATTTATTTCACTTTTATTTTGTTGAACAGTACTTATTGAACAGCTTAAATCATAGATGCTGGTGAGAGTAGGTGCACAAACACACTTTCTATTTTCAAGGACGTGTTCATGTGACACAGACAGATAATGAGGAAGTAAAGGTTTCTTTACACGTTTTATGAGAAAAGAAAGCAGTGCGTAGAGAAGGGCTGCACACGTAGTTTACACTTTTATATACATTGAAAACATATTGAATAATATGCTAATGTACTTAAGATAGTTCTATAAGAACTCAAAATTGACAAAAATTTTCTTGATAGGAGTATGGTAGAATTGTTTATTGAGTTGTCACCTGTTCAAAAGCTTTATTCAAGAGAGTTACAATTACCAACATGCCCCATCATTCACAATTCTATTCACGTCCCTGGATTAGCTTCTCTTACCAGGATTTGATAAGGCTAAGCTTCTAATGTGATCCATTTGATGACTTATTATTCTGTAGTTGCTGTTATTACAGAATATATTGGACTGGTAACTCATAAATAATATAAATTAATATATCACCAATATAGAGGGTTGGGAGCCTAAGAAGTCTAGGCATATTCTCGGTTTCTACTTTCAAGCTGGGACATGGAACGATACTCCCTAGAAGGAATTAAGAATTATCTGCACTGAGCAGGAAGGTTGAGCCAGGGTAAGAATAGAGGAGAAAAGGATGGGAGATACCAGAAAAGAGGGAGCCAGTATAAGTTGGAGGAGAGATCTGGCACTAGTGAGATCTTCACAGATCTACAAGAATTACACAAACTGGCATTAAGGCTACCTTAAATGCCCTCCCATTATAATGAGCATGATGACTACCTTATATGCCATCCTACAACTCTCATCCAACGACTGATGGAGGCAGAGGCAGACACCCACAGCTGTGAACTGAATTGAACTCCTGGAACCCAGTTCCAAAGAAGAGTGATGACCAAAGGAATCAAGATTGGACTGGCAAACCCACAGAGGCAGCTGACCTAAACAAGGGGGAACACATGGACCCCATAATGATGACTGAGGGGCCAGCATGGGACTGATCCAGACATCCTCCCATCGAACCTGGGTGACAGAGAGAAGGCCTTGGCAATATGTGGGACTTGGGAAGTAGAACAGTATTTCTTCCTGGCATAAAGAAGGACTCTGGGAACCCATACCACGTGGAGGGATGCTCTCTCAGCCTGGACACATGAGGAAGAACCTGGGCCTTTCCCAGTAGGTTGTGACAGAACCTGAAAATCCCTCATGGAGGCCATTGCCCTCCCTGGGGAGCAGAGGTGGGGTTGGAGTGTGGATGATGGGTTGGAAGGATTGGGGGTGGGAGAGGAGGGGAGGGAGAGAGAACTGAAAGTGACATGCATAAGAAGTTAAATGAAAAATATATGGAAATAAAAGAATGATCGGCATGTAGAGAAAGGGATGGATGGAACCAGAACAGACTTGCTAACTGGGATGACAGCTTTCTTTGGAAATTTTACTGTATTGATAAATGTTTTCTTAAGTCACACTCTTGGGTAGTTTTGTGCATTTCCAGGAAGAATTAAATGTAGGGGAAAACCACAGGCTATGAAAAAGTAGAATATGTTTGGAACCCCAGACTAAACTGAAAGGGAAAAATAAAAAGGCCTACAGAGCATCATCATTCACGACTTATTGCTTCAGGCAGACTGAGGTATGTGCAAGAAGCAGCCTCATACACTATCTAACACATCCAGATCTGTGCTTACTGAGTCTTCTCTAGTTCAAAATACAGGACAAACACTTCATTATTTGAGACGCCTGACAGGAAATCACCCTTCTAAACTCTTTTATGAGGTCCTGAACATTCCCATAGAAATCTCTCCTTTTCGAACTATCAACTATTAAATTCCTTGCTTCTCAATATTAGATCATTGGCAGTTAATTTTTAGCACATGAATTTTGAGAGGGACATTCAGAACATATGAACCAGTAAAGAAATTCAAATTGTCTTCCAACTTCCTTACACTGCCTCCAACTTCATGCTTGTAGGACCACTGGGTGTTCACAAAACATAAGGAATTAGTTTTCTCTCTCAGAATTCTAAATTTACTATTTCTCATGTTATATAAAGTAACTCCTTCAACATGTGTATTAAATTCTGATAGCTGGTAAAGACATCTTTGGATCCCTTTGAAAGCACACTTAACATTAATCTTGGTCAGCAAAAAACAGTGCACATTTGCCACCATTTTTGCTACAACAAATTATCACAAACGCAGTTGCATAAAACAGTACCCACTTATTATCTCCTGTTTTAAAGGTCAGAAATCCAGGCAAGCAAGGTAAAAATTGGCTGGTTGACTAAGGTCTCAACAATCTCAAAACTAAGTAACAAAGAATTTTGTATTTCAAGAAGCGCTTGGGGTGTAACGCTATATTCTTTGACAATGTTGGTTAAATCTAGTTCTTGTGACTGGGGCAGAGGCGCCTGTTTGGCTGTTGACTGTCAGTCTAGAGTGAGATTTGCTGTCAGAGTTCTCCCAACTGCTTCTTTACATTGTATATTTATTTACCTTAATCCTTTGAAATAACACAGCTTGTCCACACACCCTGAACCTCCTACTTCACCTTTGCTCCCATTTCTGCTCCAACTGGATCACTGATTCATTTCTATAATTCCAACTACACTATTTTCTTTTTTTTGAATGTCCTAAGAACTTAGAACACCCAGTTTACTCTTATATTTGAGGACAATTTATTCATATTAATGTCATTAATTTTAAGGGTGGGTATTTTCACAGTTATTTCTATATTAGTGTACAATTTAATAACTAAGGAACAGAAATTTTCCTGGATATTCTTTATAATTCTGCCTCAAATAAAGAACTAGCATAAAGAGATAGCATACATCACTGGAAGTATAATGAGATTAATTTACGCAATTTTCTAATTTAGAATTATTATTGTTTCCCATATTGGAACTAAAGAAAAATCTAGTCTAAGTTAGTTATCCAACTTTCCTTTCACAGAGGGAAAAAGGAAAGTCATTAAATCTAAATCGATGATCCCAGGTGACATGTTCCTTTCCAAAGGATTACATAAACAAGGTGTCAGTGAATGTTACTGCTAAATAAGAGACAATCAACAGAATGGTTTAAATGTAGCTTGATTTGTGACTTTAAGCTCAGATAATGGAGATATTTGAGACATAGCCTTCTAGAAGAGTAAATATTAGTCTTACCTGTGGAAATGTACTGCATTTGAAACTACTGTGGCCTCCCCTTGGTTCCTATTCCTTGTGATCTCCTTTGAAAGGATTCAGAAAGAAAGCACATGTCATAGAGGAGGGGCAGAATTTATTACAGAGCAAAGACTAGTATACTCAAGGCGTGAGAACAAACAACGACTTAATACGTAGTTGTGCCAATCTGCATTGATGTTGATTTTTTTCAGGGTCTTGGTCCTGTGCAGAGGATTAACAGGTGTTTTTGGTTTGATGACTCATTCTGGGAAAGACTCCTGCTATCCTATAATCATACAAGACTTTTAAATCCAGGAACTAAATTTAAGTAATTATCAATTAAGAATCCTTTGGTGAATTCGGGACATGACATATCATCCCATCTTCAGAGCCCATTCCCCTGACTAGTTATTAGAGTCCCACAGTTTTACCATATCTTCAAAGTCCAAGCTTGAATATGAGATGTTTTTGCCATGTATAATATGCTTTAATATTGATTCTCAACTCCAAAGAGAAATAACACATAAATTTTTTTCAAATATGAATTAAATGGATCATAAAAGATTGATTAGAAAAGAATTGTAAAAGTATTCCCAATTCTGTAATTGTAATGCTGTGTATTTTCCTAGGTGCAAACATTATTTTAGTCATGATTGATTAGAAAATAATTGTAAAATTATTCTTAATTCTGTAATTGTAATGTTGTATATTTTCCTAGGTGCAAACATTCTTTTAGTCATGTTGTGACTGTTCAAAATATATTATTTTAAATAGACTAAGTAAAATAGTGACAAGGCTTTTAATAAAATTCTTGTTCATGAAGGCAAGATAAATCCTAGTGTTCATCAGGCAAGTTCACATACGTAATATGTTAGTTATGAAGTTCAGCTTCGAGATGCATTTGCTTATTTGTTCTAGAAATTCTGGTTATCTGTAAATAAATAATAGTATAACATTAGCAATTCCCTAGGTAGGAATGCTCAAAACATAAATCTGGGCATTTATAAGCCTATTTGCACATATTTGATTACATTTTGCAAAAAAAATACCAGTTTTCTAATCATCTCCCAACATATGTTATTTAGATAATGTGACTATACACACTCAGTAGTTTATCACCAAAGAATTTTTTCTTTTTAGTGCAGTTATTTCAATTCTGTCAAACAAGAGAAGTTGTCAAACTCAAGAAAAAAATAGCAGTTCAACAAATAAGTGATAAAAAGGAATAATTCTCTTAATAGAAAAGTAATGTCCAAAGGATTTTTCTCTTAATTTTTGAACAAATTAAATTTTAATTTCTGTTAATTAGCAACAAAGTGATTCATTGTGTTTAATGGTACATTTGGTACTGAAAATGGGATAAGGTGTTAGAGTTTTTTTTCTTAGTATGTTATAGAAATTTAAATTGTTTAAATGCGTGCTAAAAATTTTAAAATTTGACTTTTCTATGTTTTTGAAACCTGCCACTATGAGAAATACGCTGTGTCCTGTTAAACCTAAGAGAGTTTCTTCTGACTATAACTGTTAACATTTCCAGCCCACCAACCTAATGCTTGGTAGTGACATTTCCTTTCCATTAGCTAAAGTCACTGAAGGTATTGGAAAACCTTATTTCCTGATTCTGCCCAGCACATGTGGGGTTACCAGAGGCACACATAGTATTTTCACAGAGCACAGAAGGAGAGGTTTGCTGTATCAAACCCTCAACAAATGTTCTGGCAGTTAAGTTAAACTTTGTTTATATTGCGTGCCTCTCAACAGAAATTAAGAAGTGTGGAAACAATTTTCGCAAGCGGTTGGCAATCTTCTCTCGTTCTCTCTTAGTGAATATGACAAGTTCACCTGCTGTGGGAGGCTGAAAATAAAGGACAACCTCACGGCATTAATAATACATGAGCCACAACTGAATCTTAGGCCAACTGAGCCACCAGAGACAGAGTGTGACTCTTAATTCAGTCCATGATGGAAGTACTTTAGCCCGAGGTAACTTTTGAGGAGGACATATTTGCGTGCAAGTCTCCACTTAAAGCACTAAAGCTAGGCAGAGTTCTTGTGCAGGGAAGTGTAAACTTACAGGAAGAGGCAGACCCAGTAAGATGTTATAACACCCGGCTTTGGTGGGGGCCTAATGTTTTATTGAAGATCATTCCCCTTTACTAGATATCTGAAAATCCACTTAGTGCTCTTGCTCTTGAAAAGTGTGTTTTGACTGCATGGACTAGTTCCCAATCACTGAAAGATAAAAACATCAAAATAAGCTAATAGGGCTCTGCCATGAACTATGATCCCAAAAGAGTAAGAAGTAAAGAAGAGCCATTTGCAAGAGTTCCATTAAATTCTGGGGCTTCAAGCTCCAGAAAAGGGATGACGAGGCAGAAGAATATGAGGGAGAGAGGTAGAAGAAGAAACTGGAAGGAAACAATGGGAGACAATTTCTAGTAAATTGAAAGAAAAGAAAATTGAGTAAAGCCATTCTTTTTTTTTAAATTTTATTTTCCAGTTTAAATTGAGGTAAGAAACAAGGTTGCTTCACAAGTCAGTTCCAGGTCCCTCTCCCATTCCCTCCGTTCCTCCCGTGCCCTCCCCCCAACCCCCCCCGTTATCCCCTCATTTCCCCAGGGAGGGTGAGGCCCTCCATGGGGGTGTGCATAGTCTGTCATTTCATATAGGGCAGGGCCTAGACCCTTCCCCAAGAGTTCAGGGTGAGAGTGCACCTCACATTGTTCTATGGGAGTCCCCCCCATTCTTAAAATTGTATCATTCATACAGCTTTTGAAAATGATGTGAGCACACTGAAATAGAATTATGGCCATGCTTATATGAAAGCTATTCCTTCAAAAATCATGGTATTTACTTTTTATTCTTCTACATAATGTTTTTATTGATTATTTGGGAATTTAACATCATGAATCCTGATCTTACTCATTTCCTAGTCCTCTCAAACCTTCTTTCCCGTGGCCCCCTCTTTGCCCCTCACCCCAAAAGATGAAGAAAAAGGTAGGAAAACAAGGCTAGTTTGTGTTTCCCATATACTCACTGGAGTATGGTTAAATTTCCAGTAGCCAGCGCTGTAAAGAGAAGCCTTCCTGCCCCATAATTGTTACCCCATAATTGTTAATCTAAGTATTTCTCTTACCAGAGAAATTTCCGGCCTCCTACCCCATGGCGGTTACATCTCAACTTCCCGTGTATCTCCTTCCCAATGTCCTCCTGGACTCCTAGTCCCACCTATCTTGGTTCCCTATTGGCCAACAGTGCTTTATTGACATATACACAGGACTTCCCCAACATCTCTTTTCTGTTTAAACAAGAAGAAAGTTCTTAACTTTAACATAGTCAAATTATATATAACAGAACAGTTATCAAGTAAGAACACAGTTACAATATTTTAGCAAGATTTAAAGAAAATATCATCCATTCCATCTTTGTGAGTCCAAAGTTCTATATATATATAGTATATCTTTTATTGTAGCTAAGGAAAACTATAATTATCTGTCTTCAACTCCATCAAAGACCACAGAAGGATAATATATAAACACTAGAATTGACAGAGACATCTTTCTGCCTGGACAGTCACCCGAAGTTCCTGTGTAATGTTGGGGCTTCCATCTTCAGCCCATAGGCCACTATGTGTCTGGAAGACTTCTCAGCAAAGCAGAAAATTTCACAATGTCCATCTGCATCGGCAGTCTGTCAGTTGTTTTTCTTTGTCCTGCAGAAAGTCTTGTAGACTCTTCCATGAATCAGGAACCCTGTAGGACTGTTTGAGTTCAGCTGTAACTTTACTGTGGGTCCTGCATGTCTAGTTTATACAGCAACAGTCAAGCAGTCCAGGCAAGAGCAGTTTCTTGCCCAAATGCCTAATCTTGCCATGTTGAAAGCAAACTCCATAACGAGTTTCTTTGATGCCCATCTTCCTCTCAGACATAATTGGTGCTGCCAGAAGTAGACATTTCTCATTGTCAAGAAAAACTCTAAACCATTTTAAATGCCATTTTCTGAAGGTCTTTGAAAGTTTTGAAGACTATCTATCTCAAATATATCTGTTTATATCTAGAAAACCTAACTTACCTAACAATACGATCTATTATAAGTAACTATCTATAGCCTGTATTTAATTATGCATTACTTTTTAAAAGATCAGTATAAGCACAATACCTAATCAAGAGGAGAAATATACACATCACAAAACTGACCTTGAATTTGTATCAATAAATGAAAAACCATATCCATACCATAATTCCCCTTTTTACCATAAAAAGAGATTGGCTGTGATCATTAGCCAATTATAAACAACCCCTTTGTTAAATGAAAACAAAGATTCATAAACAAGATGGGAATTAGGACATCGCTCATTCCAAACTGTTTCATGCTGGAAGGGGTGCTGTTCATACCATGGGGTTCATGACAAAACTCAGAAACTTGTGTAAGTCCTTATTTTCGTGGTCTGTAAAGCTGCATCATCTTAGCTGTTTCAATTGTTGGAACACCTATTCCACTGCTTCCGGGGGTCTTGGTTCATCAAACCACAGAAGCCTAGAAGGAATCCTTAGCTTTTCATTTTCTGTAGAAACATAAACAATAACTACTTTCCAAAGTAACATATGCTTATACTTAAAATTTGAAGTCAAGGCATTTTTAAAAGTTAGAAGTTGGATTGATTTAGCAGCATTTACAATCAAGTGTATCTTAGCAGTTGTTCCTTCCTGAGCAGTCAAAATATTGAAAAACACAATAGTATACAGTGTCCAGACTCTCTGTGTATTTTCCATCATTACGTGGCTTATTTATTTATCTATTATTATTATTCTATTTCTTTTACTTTTATTTATTTTTCTCTGAGACAGGGTTTCCCTTTGGAAATCTGCCTGCCTCTGCAGCAAATCCTACTGGCTTGTGCCACCACACCCGGCTTCTCTATTTACCACTATGCCATTTCTTTTTAACTCTCAATCTTACGTATATTTTTAAACGCACTGTAAACCTTTAGAGGTTTTTCTTCATGAAAGTCTGACTTTACTGTAAATCTTTATGTTTTTCTGGCCACATGTCTTATCTGTTAAACCCGCAGCAGTTTAAACTGCAGTTTTTCCAAGATGGTGGGCATAAGCGTGACTCCAGCTCACTGTCTCAGTCTGACATCCAGCAAAAGCTGCCAGCTCAGAGATGTGGTCACTACCATTTCCATTTGTACATACACACCTTTTAATTGTTAGCAGAGCCTCTTAAAAGAATCTTGTTGTTGTTGTTGTTGTTTTTGCTTATGCTGAGTCAGGAAGACCCTTTAAGCGAATCGCATTAGTCTCTGCTTGTCGCTAGCAAAAAAAAAAAAAAAAACCTGAGAAAATGCTGCCACCAAAAATCTGTGCTTCTCTCTGTTCTTCTGTTTCTAAAATTCCTTTAAAGCTTTTTTCATTCTACGTGGAAATTCATCATCCTACTCCTTATCACCATTATGTAAAGAGAAGCCTTCCTGCCAGCCTGGTTCCAGAGCCGCATCAGTCCCAAATAACACACAGGACGCTGTATTAACTATGAAGCTGTTGGCCTTGCTTGTTTCTTACTGGCTAGCTCTGACTTAAGTATTTGTTAATACTTGTTAACATAATTGTTAATCTAAGTATTTCTCTTACCGGAGAAATTTCTGGGCTCCCTACCCCATGGCAGTTACATCTCAACTTCCCATGTTCCTCCTTCCCAGTGTCCTCCTGGACTCCTAGTCCCACCTATCTTGGTTCCCTATTGGCCAACAGTGTTTTATTGACATATACACAGGACTTCCCCAACACAGCACCTTAAAGAAAATTGAGTCATTCCGCATCCACACCCCTGTCAGACGCCATCAATTGTGAAGAGCTACACTTCAGCATCCTTATCACTATTTTTAAGAGTTCTCTTCAATGACTTTCTGTCTAGGCTGTTACTTTTGGGGGCTGTACAGTGGGTCTAGGGTTGTCTCAGGAGCTTTCTATGTTCTTCTTTCTCAACTGTGAGTCTGCAGTCATTAATATCATGGGAAAAAGTAGTTTCCTTGATATTTACATTCAGCAGAAGCATGGGCCATGGACATTCACATAAGACAGGGACTTCAGCATGGTCCCTGGTGGCAGGATAGACCGTGGATATAAACACAGCCCTCTGGACCAGCATGGGTCATGGACATCATCATAGTCTTCAGCATAAGCACATACCATTCACATCAGCATAGCTTGAGCAGCAGAACAGATCATGGACAGTCACATGGCCTTAGGTGGTGACAAAGTCCATAGACATCAACACTGCCCCAGACAAGGATCATTTTAAATAATGCCATTTCATAACAGAGTACTGCCTGAGGAAAATAAAACAATGTATGAAAGAGAATTTCCCTTCTGCCAATTTCATTTTCTTAAACACACACTTAAAATGATAGTTTCATTTATTTCCCATCTTTTTGTGAGACACAAAATCAGATATCTTTAATTAATTGAACTATTTTACACTGTCATGAGGAGTGTGTAAAAATGAGATTATGAATAGAAAACAAAAAAATGATTACTAAAGGCCCCTGTGATTTAGTATTAGACTGACTTTTATTACTCATGAGGTTATAAACAAAAGCTTATGGAAATAATACAATGAAGAAAGTGGCAGAACTGATGTTGGAGCCAATGCTTCTCAATCCATCTTCACTCTGTTCTAAGATTAACAACATGGTTTTGAAGGAAACTATTGTATCACCTTTTGTGACACTACAAAATTTTATAGCTGCTAAACCATTCAAATTCTTTCTGGAGACAATAACACCAAAATGATTTATGAATTTATTATGTAGGTCTTATCATTTTTGCTAATGTTGTTGAAGCAAAAATCTAGAATCATCTATTCTCACATCTTCATGATTGTCTGTGTCATTAACTATCCTTTACTAGGTACCATAGGAAGAAAGGATTTTTCAAGGAAGAATTGAAATAAATTAGATAAATATGTTACCAGGGATAGTTTTGCTAATATTGTACAAAAGTCAATTAGAGAGTTTTGGGAATTATTATATTAGAAGTAAAATTTTATTCTAACTTTTTACATCCAAGCAAAACATTACTTAAGAGAAAAGTTGCAAATTGCTTCCTGTCACTGTCTGAACCTAGTCAGCATATTAATTTCATATGGGAGAGTTTTTAAGATTTTTAATAAAAGATTTAAAAATTTAAAGACAGGGGGAGGTTTTACATTCTGTGCCTTGTTTCTCTTGAAAATGAGAATATCTGATAATGCCAAGACTACATATGGCCTCCATCACTATCTGTGGGAGCCCTGCTAAGCCAACTGAATCTATGTGTTCTCCTTGCAGTCTCTATTACAACTTTGAAACTGTACATAAGGGATATTTTGGACTCTTTTGCTGTCCAAAAACCTTTCCTGATAATTGTTTAACTTTTCCTAAAATTGCTACATTGATTATACAACTCATACATTGTACCTTGCTGTCACTTGTAGGGATTTATATTTTATGCTTTTAGGCTTTATTTTTCCCTGTTTGTCTGTTAACTCATCTTCTGAAAAATTCTAAATAATTCCCCTAAAATCTGCTTTTCTTTAAAGACATATGAACCTCTCCCCATTTAATAGACTCCAGGAACATAAAAAACACTTCTTATCCATATTACAACTTTGGAGGCACAAAATAACTATCACAATGCTATAGATAATTCCAAACACTTTTCTGCAATGAAAGTGAAATAAAGCAAAACCAGTCAACAAAACTACTTTTAGGTGGAATTATGCTGGCACAATGGTGGCACAGAACTTGTGGGGTGGCCAACCAATGACTAGTTTGACTTGAGGATGATTGTGCAAGATGGAACCCTTGCCTGATACTGCCTGTGTGTTCAAAACCAGAGGCAGCACAGCTTGGTTGCAGGATAGAAGCAAACACAACTGGCAAAAAATGAAGTCAATGAAATGATTCCTAATATTCTGCTATTCTCATAGATTGATGCCTGGTTCAATTGTGTGTTACCTGAACATTCACAAAGAGTAATTATTTTATCTTTATGCCAGCATTATCTAGTGTCATTTTTCAATCACTGTTGGAAATACAAATTCAAAATTTGTAAGATACTAATACTAAGGGACACATTGAGATATGTCATTTCTTTTTGCCTCAAACACTTTTAAAGAAATAATGCTCTGCTTCTGTGCTGACTCATCCATGTATTCCTTCAAACAACTGTCCTGCAGATGGGGCCAGCAAGCTTACATGTCTCTTACTTTTGCTTCAAGAAATCTAAATCATAATGTATCATAATGTCATAGATATAAATAAAGATGGTGATCCACTATTAGCCTCAATCAGAGACTAATACCATAGGTATCCTTTGTTCCTTCCCATCTGACAAAATGGAACCTAGCTAATAAGCAAAGGTGAATTAAAGATTCAGGTAAAGAGCATCATGAAGCCATAACCAGTGGTGGGAGATCTTCTAAAACTGTCTAAATATTTAAAGTACTAAGTACAAGCATGTGTCTACATGGGAACCAAGCCTGCTGTCAAACAGCAGATATAGCCAAGATGGACAGGGGAAGATACACAAGGGAAGATACTGGTAACATAATGGAAGATCACATTTAACTATGCTTGGAACATCCACTCTTGTTTTTTCTTTTATATATGGCTTTTTGACCATGGAATGAAGGAATTTATGCCTTTTGATTGTAACCTAGCTCTCATAAGCATGTATTGAGACATTATGGAAATATTTCTATAAAGTTCTGAAAATATAGGTAAAAAGTCATTTCAAGTTTTACCTTATCATATATTTAAACACACACACACACACACACACACACACACACACGCACACACACACAGCAAAGTCAGGAAGAACCTTCAAATTACTTGGAACTCATCTTCCCTGTTAATCAGACCACTGTTGAACTGCTCTAACATTAATTTCTACTAAGAAACCTGGGAAATATTTTCTACTTTGAAACATTCACTAGATGGTAGGACTTTCTCTTGTTTTCATGTTCTATAGTTTTCTCAATAATTGACATACCTTTGAAGGCATACCTCTCATTTCTCCTCTTTAGACTGGTACTGAGTGCATTAATATCCCTTTCCTGGACCCAGAATAACTCTTTATGAGCTGTCATTCCTTCTGTCCTTATCATTACAAAGACAGAATTCCCATGCATGATAAGGGATCAACAGATTCTCAAACTCTACAGGAATTACTAGCTTTAAGTCAATGTGTACAGACTTAAGCATTTATAACAACACTGTGTATGGTACTATTGGAATAACTCAAAACACTGATAAAAACAGGTCTCTAATTTGCCAAGTATTACGCTCATGTTACATATTACAACCAAGTCCTCTTATGAATAATGGATTTTTTTCTTAATTAGTTAGTGATGTTATTCAGAATGAGATCTGAAAACATGAGAAGCACTGGAGAAAAATAATCTTTATGCCTTAGAGAAACAAGGGGATGAAACAAGGAATGTTTTCATTTAAAATATTTTTGTCTCCTGGCCAGTCATCCAGTGTCAGGCATGAACTCCCTCTCATGGTGTGGGCCTCAAGTTGGATAAGTCATTGGTCTACCACTCCCACAAGTTCTGTCCCACCATTGCACAAGATTGTAGGTTTCCAGTTTCTGGTTATTATGAATAAATCTGAAATGAAAACAGTTGAGCAAGAGGCCTTTTGGAGGGATGTAGTGTCATTTGGGTATATGCCCAAGAGTGGTATAGTAGGGTCTTGATGTAGGTCAATTCCCAATTTTCTAAGGAACTGCAATATTTATTTCCATAGTGAGTGTACAAGTTTGTACTCCCACAGGCAATGGAGGAGTGTTCCCCTTGCTTGTTTGTGATCTTAGTCATCTGACAGGTGTCAGATGAAATCTCAGTGCCATTTTGATTTGCATTTCCCTGATGGCTAAGGATGAACTTTTATTTAAGTGTTTCACAGTCATTTGATATTCCTGTGTTGATAACTCTGTTTAGATCTGTCCTGATTTTTTTTAAACTAGATTACTTAGTTTGTTGATGTCTAGTTTCTTGAGTTCTTTATATAATTTGGATATTAACTCTCTGTCAGATGTGTAGTTACTGAAAATCATTTCCCTTTCTGTGTACTGCTATTTGTCCCAGTGACAGTGTCCTTTGCATACAACAGCTTTTCAGTATCATGAGGCCCCATGTGTTGATTGCTGTTCTTAGTGACTGTGTTATCAGTGTTAATGCCTGGATAGCCAGGAACCAGAGTCAAGACAGCCCATAAATCCAGTATAGAATGAAAGAAAACTCAATGAAATGATTCCTAAAGGTATTCTGCTATACTCACAGATATGCCTAACCCAATTGTCATCTCATCTAGCTACCAATTGGAACAGATGAAGATACTCATAGCCAAATGCTAGGAAGATCCAGGAAAATGCCACAGATAATGAGGAGAAAGGATTTTAGGAGCCGAAGGGGTAGAAACTAGATCCTCTTCTTTTACCTTATGGTTGTGTGGCTTTGTGTTGTTGTGTGACTCACATTAATGGGAGTAAGAGTATCTGACTCTTTTTACTTGTGCTTGGGACCCTTTTCTTCTTAAAGGATTGCCTCATCCAACCTTGTTATGAGGATTTATGCCCAGTGTTGTTGCATCTGATTAGGTCATGCTTGGTGGATATTTCTGGGAGGCCCGCTTGTCTTTGGTGGCATGGGGATGGAAGAGGAGTAGATTTGGAAAAGAAGTGAGTAGGTAGAATTGGAAAAGTTGAGGTGGGGAAAACTGGTCGGGGTATGATGTATGAGAGAAGAATACAAGATAAAAAGGAAGTGAATATTTTTAATCTTACCTTTGAAGTATGAGTTCACACTTTGCAAGCTTAGTAGAAAAAGTATTACTTGCTATTGAATTGGGAACCCACATATTTTGAAGCATAAAAAATCATTATATCTCACCTTCAAAAACTTCTAAAACTAAATAGCCATTATTGTGATGTCTATACTCATCAATAGCAGTAATAGTGTTTCTGAAAATAATTAGTTTAAATGAGTAGAATTTGTAAGTTACTTATTATTATCTTTCCTATATCCAGATATCCCTGTGGATCTCAGTTGACTTTCATCATGTCCAATAGGGAATAATATTATCTTGGGCTCTACTAGTCTTCTGAATTAAGAGTCTTCAGGCAGCCAAGGAAACCTGCAGAGAAGTTGAATGAGTCAGAAGTCAGACTGAAAGTTACTATGTTAGAGACAGTTCAGTAGTTCCTGAACTTGGCATCCTGTCTCTGCATGAATTATTATAGCACCTGATTGAGATCACTTAAGTATAATGTAATGTTATAGCAGGTGTAG
The DNA here is from genome assembly GCF_017639785.1 of Mesocricetus auratus. Classification (NCBI taxonomy): domain Eukaryota; kingdom Metazoa; phylum Chordata; class Mammalia; order Rodentia; family Cricetidae; genus Mesocricetus; species Mesocricetus auratus. Next base: position 62,490,349 of record NW_024429190.1, read on the forward strand.
TAGCCAATGAGCAAAGTGGATATGAACAGTGTTTTTCTAAACTTTTGCATTAATTAAAATGAATGAGTCACCATACATTATTCTTACTGTGAAGTAGCAGAGATCCTTCTCTTGACAAATTAACAGCATGGCAGGAAACAGCCTACTTCTTAAGTGACTTTCCTTTTTCCCTTTGAGTGTGCTGTTTATGCACTCACAGTTAACTTGTTAAATGTATTAAGATTAGATTGTAAATTGTACTTTCCAATTTGTTTTTCTTCCTAAGAAGCATGAATGTTGTTTTAAACAGGTTTACTGGTTTTGCTTATTCTCACAAAAAAATGTGATTCAAACAAGAAATTGATATGTATTTTTTCATTAAACATTTTGGGCAGGGTAGGCTGTCTTTAACAAATGATTTCCTAGGTTTCTGCAAATATTCCAAAATAATTATGCTTGTAAAATGAGGAATGAAACTGGGCCTAATCAAAAAGATACCTATAATGTATAGTGATGGAGGAAATCCCTTCTGTGTATGTGTTAGTCTGATTGGTTGATAAATAAAGCACTGTTGGACAATAGGGAAGCAAGATAGATGGGACTAGGAGTCAAGGAGGATTCTCGAAAATGTAGTCAAAGGTAGAGAATCACCATGAGAGCATTTCAAGAAAAGATGCATCGGGAATGCCTCCTCAGAAAATAAGTCCTTATAAAAATATACATTAGGAATTATGGGTTAATAATTAAGTCAGTGCTAGCCATTAAGAAACCATAGCAAATGGCCAACAACTTTATAATTAATATAGTGTCTTGGGTGTTATTTGGGTGCTGAGATAGCAGTGGTACCCAGGCAGCTGTTGGGAAAGAATGCCTGGTACAGAATAGTTTAGCAATTTCATTTCAAGTTACAAACCTAATGAGTCACAGGAAGTATATACCTATAATATTATCCACATTAACAGATAGCAGATTAATTTTTCAGCTGAGATTTTATTGATAATTTGTATAAAAAATTCTGTTTTATGCAACATACTTATCAAATGTAAGTGAGTAATCTTCATAGTTAACATGTCCTACTTCTAGCAAACAAAAACAGAAGTGTCTAATATAATTTATTTGAAATATTAAAATATTGCATGTTAAGTATAGTTTTCCCCGTCATCCACCAGGGCCCTGCCACAGTTGCAGTCTCCCAAATAATACCGGTAAGGTGTTTCTCTTACCGGAGAAAGGGTCCAGACCTCTTATTCCTATGGTGGCTATATCACGACTCCCTGTGTTTCTCTTTCCCAGAATCATCCTCAACTCCTAGTCCCAGCTATCTTGCATCCCTATTGACCAACAGTGCTTTACTGAGATACATACCGGATTTTCCCATCATCTCCTCTTTTCTGTCTAAATAAAAAGAAAGGTTTTAACTTTAACATAGTCAAATTATATATAACAGAACAGTTATCAAGGACATAGTTAACAATATTTTGTCCATTAACATTTAAAGACCACAGAAGGATAATGTATAAACACTAGGATTGACAGAGACATCTTGCTACCTGTACAGTCACCTGAAGTTCCTCTGTAACAATGGGGCATCCATCTTCAGCCCATAAGGCTACAATGTGTCCAAAAGACTTCTCAGCAAAGCAGGAAATTTCACACTGTCCATCTGCATTGTCAGTCTGTCGTTCATTTTTGTGTGCCCTGTAGAAAGTCTCGTAGACTCTTCCATGAATCAGGAACCCTGAAGGACTGTTTGAATTCAGCAGTCACTTTCCTGTGTGTCGTGTATGTCCAACTTATATAGCAACAGTCAAGCAGTATAGGCAAGAGCAGTTTCTTGCCCAAATGGCTAATCTTGCCATGTTGAAAGCAAACTCCATAATGAGTTTCTTTGATGCCCATCTTCCTCTCAGACATAATTGATGTGCCAGAAGCAGACATTTCTCATTGTCAAGAAAAACTCTAAACCATTTTAAATGCCATTTTCTGAAGGTCTGTGAAAGGTTTGAAGACTATCTATCTCAAATACATCTCTATATATCTAGAAAACCTAACTTACCTAACTATAAGTCCTGTCTATTATAAGTAACTATCTATAGTCTGTATTTAATTATGCATTATGTTTTAAAAGATTAGTATAAACACAATACTTAATCAAGAGGAGAAATATACATATCATAAGATTGATCTTGAATTTGTATCAATAAGTGAAAAACCATAACCATACCAAGTATTCATTTCCATACCGTAATCCCCCTTTTTACCATTAAAAAGAGATGGGCTGTGATCATTAACCAATCATAAGCAACCCCATTTAAATGAAAACAAAGATTTTAAACAATATGGGAATTTGGACATCGTTCATTCCAAACTGCTTCCTGCTGGGAATGGGGATCATGACAAAACTCAGAAACATGTATACATCTTTATTTTCATGTTCTGTAAGGCTGCATCATATTAGCTGTCTCAATTGTTGGAACACCTGGCCCACTGCTACTGGGGGTCTTGGTTCATCAAACCACAGAAGCCTGGAAGGAATCCACAGCTTTCCATTTTCTGTGGAAACCACCAATAAAATATCTTTTCCAAAGTAACATATCTTTATACTTGAATTTTGAAGTCAAGGCATTTTAAAAGGTATAAGTTGAATTAGTTTAGCAGCATTTATAATGAAGTATGCTTTAGCAGTTGTTCCTTTAGCAATCAAAAACTGAAAAACACAATAACATACAGCATCCAGACTCTCTGTGTATTTTCCATCTTACATGGCTTATATTACTCTATTTCTTTTACTTTTATTTAGTTTTATTGCTCTGAGACAGGGTTTCTCTAGAAATCTGCCTGCCTCTGCGTCTGGAGCAAACCCTACTGGCATGTGCCACCACAGCTGGCTTCTCTATTTATTTAGCAATATGCTGTTTCTTTTTCACTCTCAATCTTGCGTAAAACTTTAGGGGTTTTTCTTCTTCTGAATCTGACTTTACTATAAATCTTTATGTTTTTCTGGCTATGTGTCTTATCTGTTAAAAACCATGGCTGTTTAAACTGCAGTTTTTCCAAGATGGCGGGCATAATTTTGATTCCAGCTCATCGCTTCAGTCTATCCAGTAAAAGCTGCCAGCTTGGAGATTTGGTCACTGTCACTTCCAGCTGTACATACACACCTTTCAATTGTTAGCAGAGCCTTGTAAAAGAACCTTGCTTTGTTTTTTTATTTTTTTATGCTGAGTCAGGGAGACTCCCTTAAGCAAGCTACATGAGTCTCTGCTTGTCCCTAGCAAAACAGAACCCACCTGAGGAGATGCTGCTAGCAAGAAGCTTAAAATTCCTTTTAAGACTTTGTCATTTTACGTGGAAATTCAATCCTGCTCCTGACAACCATTTGTTGAGGATGATAGTCAATGCAATAGGGAATACAATATATTTATTTACCAGAGAGAGAATCACGCAAGCTGAGAATCAGAAGCATGGCTGGCTTCCAAAAGAGGAGATCCTTTTTCATTTCACTTCCTTTTATCTCTACCTGTGCTAATTTACTTATCCTCACCCTCATGGGCAGAAAGCTTTGTGGAGTTCACTCCTACAATATACAAAATATTCAAAATTTTAAGAAAAGAATAAAATATAGGCCAGACATTCATGGTACTTACCTTTAATCCCAGCACTCAGGAGGCAGAGGCAGAGGCAGATATCTGTGAGCTTAGGCCAGACTGTTTAATGAGTGAGTTTCAAGACAGGATCCAAAGCTATGCAGAGAAACCCTGTCTCAAAAAACCAAATAAAATAAAGAATAAAAATACATTTGGAAGCCCTTCAGGTGATCAGACTAGACTGAGAAATAAATCAACATTCTTAACATAAAATTTATGAAATCATTTTTTACTTATAAATCATAATAAAATAGAATTTCATTCATTCTAATACATATGTAATTGAAATAGGTGCATAATCTATCATTAACTTTTAAATATTTAAATATCTTTGTCTAACTGACCCTATTCTAGGTTTGAGGTAAAGCAATTCCACAAGACATAAATCTAATGAAAAGATGAGTGTGGGAAATAATGAAAGGAAAATAGTCACTCATCATTTAGTGTCCCCAGAGAGTCCTCCAAATACCAGAACTTATATATGGTCAGTCTCTCAGTTAAAGTAGCATAGAAATATGCATAAAATTTGCATACACATTTCTGTGAAAATTTTGTACATTTTGTCTACCAATGTAAATGTTATGTGAATAGCTGTTACACTATATTATTTAGAATATGCCAAGACAAAATCTTATACATTCAGTAGCACAGACACTGAGATTGACAATTACTTAATGGGACCTCCTGAAACTGTCTATAAAGTGAAAGACACAGTCAACAAAACAAAACAGCAACTCACAGAATGGGAAAAGATCTTCACCAACCTCACATCAGACAGAGTGCTGAATTCCAAAATATACAAAGAACTCAAAAAGCTAGACATCAAAACACCAAATAATTCAATTAAAATGTGGGATACAGAACAAAACAATGAAATCTCAATAGAGGAATCTAAAATGGCGAAAGACACTTAAGAAATTGCTCAACATCCTTAATCATCAGGGAAATGGAAACCAAAACAACTCTGAGATATCATTGTAAACCTGTCAGAATGGTTAAAATAAAAAACACCAACAGTTTATGCTGGAGAGGATGTGGAGAAAATTTATAGTACAAAAGTTACAGTTACGATGAGGGAATTAAATGGTGTTCCTAGAGTCCTGATACTCTATTTCAGGCAGGATTACAAGTCTGATTATTCAGCCTAGAAATTGAAAACTTTGATAGAAATATTGATGGCAATCAGTGGCAGAGAATATGAAAAATATGAATGAGGTTTTAAATTCAACCTCATGAACCATTCAAAAAATATTCTTCAAGAACAATTCACCAATGACAGTTTATCTGGAGAGGATGTAGAGAAAGAGGGCAAATTGTACAAACATTTTGGAAATAATTGTTATGGTTCCTCAGGAAACTGAAAATTAGTCTACCTCAAGATCCATCAATTCCTCTCTTCAGCATATATCCAAAGGATGTACAATCATACAATGAGGACATCACATCTGTTCAGCTATGTTTATATCAGTATTATGTGCAATAGCCAGAACCAAGAAGCAACCTAGATGCCCCTCAACTGAAGAATGGACAGAGAAAATGTGGTACATTTATACAATGGAGTATTACTCAGCAGAAAAACAATGGAATCTTGAAATTTGCAGGCAAATGGATAGAACTAGAAGAAACCATCCTGAGTGAGGCAACCCAGTTACAAAAAGACAAACATGGTATGTACTCACTCATATATGGATATTAGACATAGAGCAAAAGGTTACCAACCTACCATCCACACCTCCAGAGAAACTAGGAAACAAAGAGGACCCTAAGAGAGACATGCATTTACCCCCGATAAGGGGAAAAGGACAAGATCTCATGAACAAATTGGGAGGGAGCAGGAGGGTGAAGGGGATGTAGGAGAAAGAGAAGGGGAGAAGAGGAGGGGAGAGGAAGACATGATGGACCAGGAAGATTGAGTCAGGGGAAGAATAGAAGCGAGCAAGAAAAAGGATACCTTAACTTAGGGAGCCATTATAAGTTTAAAGAGAAATCTGGCACTAGGGAATTGTCCAGAGATATACAAGGATGACCCCACCTAAGAATCTATGCAGTTTGGGAGAGGCTATCTTAAACGCCCTTCCCCTACAATGAGATTAATGGCTACCTTATATGCCATCCTAGAGCATTCATCTAGTAGCTGATGGAAACATAAGTAGAGACCCACACCTAAGCACTGAGCCAAATTCCTGGAATAAAGTTATAGAGAGGGAGAAGTGATGAGCAAAGGGGCCAAGACCATGCTGGGGAAACCCACAGATACAGACTGACAGCTTGGAAACCAGCATAGGACAGAGCCAGCACCCCTGCACTTGGATGTCAGGAGACCTGGGAAGTCTATGGGGGCCCTAGTAATGGAACAACATTTATATAGTATATAAATGAGCATTGGGAGCCCATTCCCCATAAAGTGATACTCAATTTGCCTAGACACAAGGGAGAGGGCTTAGACCATGCCCCAAATCATTTGACAGCTTTTGATAATCTCCCATAGAAGGCCTCATCCATTCTATGGAGCAGAAAAGGGATGGGATGGGGTTCAGTGGGGGACATGGGAGAAGAGAGGGAGAAAGAACTGGGATTGATATATAAAATAAGATTGTTTCTAATTTAAAATTTAAAAAGTAAAAAAATTATACAGAACAATTCACCAGTGAACTAACAGTAACCCAATGTTAACTAAAATCCATTTGAGCCTTGTAATCAAGCTGTCGAATTATCGACTTTCTTATGAACCTCTCAGATTTCCCTTTGCAAGTTTATTCATGAGATACATTTTGTATATTTGCTTCCCATACATGCTCCTTCTGCTCACTGTGAGCAAAACTTTGGAAGAAACAAACAAACTCTGTGCCTGCGTAGTTGAATATTAACTTCAATAAATATTTGTATTCTATACCAGCATTAGCTTTAGCTAATTTTAACTAAACACCAAAATCCAAATTATTCCAGGATGTTAATAACCAATCATTCAGCATGATCCTAATTAGTTTGTGAACTTACCTACAACTGAGATATAACACCCAGGATGAAAGCACCTGCTGACCTCTCTGATGAGGAGGTATCTGTAGTTTGGAACCTCTCCAGTATTTAATTAACCTGTCATCTATTATTACATCTCTGCTAAGCATCTGAAGCTTATATGCGCTGAACAGGCTAAACATATTTCTGAGAGAAACCTATGATTAATTTAAAGTTCCATAACTGTTTGTACTGTACAATCCTTGTAATTTTGAAAGTATTCCAGCTCAGATAAGTGATTTGTTCTTTTTATGCTTAAAGTATTGGATAGCCTAATTTAAAGAATTTTAAGCAGACTATCAAAACCAAACTCAATGTGACTTGGGTCTAGTTTATTTCTGTCTTTCATCACCTTTGACTAAATTTTTCTCTTAACAGAAACAGAACAACAAGGTGAGTGTGTCAGTTGGGAGACTTGACATGCTATTTGTTTGGAATTTGAGGTTCATACAACAGTTTTATTTTTTTATAACATGATAATTATTTTATGTGCTCTCTATGTATACATTTCTATTATAATAAATAGCCTATTTTAGATATTCTTGACTATAAACCCTAACATAAATGAGATATGATATTGTATATTAATTAGATATAAAATGTAGAATAGGTAAATTCACAAAGCATAGATATACAAGTTTGATTATTATCTTTAAATTTATTTACTCATTTGTAAATGATTCTTAATAAAGAAAACATTTAGAGAAATGGTATTTTCTTAGCCAATGTATTTTTCAGACAATGATCCTTTTTATTATTGAAAGTTTACCAATTATTCTGTAATAATTGTACCTTGAAATAAATTGATTTACATTACTCTTCCATACCCAAGGATAAAATAATTAGTAAATTGATTGCAGGGTTTTCTAGAAGATGAACAGGAAATTACAACTTTCATAGGAGACATGATGCACCAGCATGCAACTTGCCCTACTTCAGGCATAAATGTGTTAATAAAGCACTTGCAAATGATATCTGTACTGGCTGAAAATTTGATGAAATCTTGCAAAAGGCAAAGGCACACTGTAATGACCTGACATTTTACATATGTCATACCAGCTTTTACTTTTCTCGAAGGTAGGGTAACAGTGGCCATGCAATTAGCAATAAAGTTAAATATGTGATATCAACTAAGTAGATGTTTTATATAATAAGCAAAAAATCTAAGATGAATAAATGTTGTCTGTATAAATAGTTCAAGCATACAAAACCTCTCAAATCCTTTGTCACCATACAGTAATTGTAACAGTAAGAACTGAATTAACAGCTGATAATTGACAGAAGATGTAGTTCAGTATCTAACCAGGAAATGACTGTGTTCCCACTTCAAAATAACTGGGAAAGTATGGATAGGCATGAATTTCAACTGGCTATTACAAGGAAAAGTTTAGGACTTCAGTAGCTTTACTCTTTGGGCAAAAAGTTAATGCATTTCTCCCCAATTTTCTGGAATTTCATTTATATTGCCTTTTATCTATCACAGAAGTAAGAATGAGATGCCATCATAACTAATATAATACTTTATTTAATCATCTACATCTTAGAATATGGAGTGAATTACAAACTAATATATTGATACAAATTAACAGCTGCTATATGATATTTGAAAAATACTTCACATAATCAAGATACATTTCTATACTTACTATATAATAAAAACAACTTTAATACTCAATAAAAAAATTAAAATTTTCAGTTATTGATTTACCACTTATCAGTCAACACCAAGGGTTTAAGTTCATAATAGACAAATAATGAATTATTTGTGATAAGTTTAAGAATTAGTAACTATGGATATTCAGTGTTTATATTCATTTTAGTAATTTATCCATACAAGGGTTAATTCAGTAAAAATAATGGAATGTTCAATTCTTTGTTTTGACTAAATAAATGCAGGAAGAGAAAACTAACTTGGCAATAATTCAAGTAGTATGTCCAAAATTATCGGTGGTCGTATCATAAAACTCACTGACTATAAAACAACAGGACTGAAAAATAACATACATGTCAATGTCTACATTGATAATCAAAATAAGATTTCAAATTACCTTATTGAATTCTCAAATTCAATATACATACATATATATATGTAGCAATATTTAGAGAAAGATGTCATGAATTTGAAAGAGATAAAGGAGGACTATGTGGGAGGAAAGGATAGGGGAAATGGTGTAATCATATTATAATCTCTTTTTAAAGTCTAAAATGAATAATAATATAAAGAAAATAAAATCCCTAGGATTAAATCTACCATGTATATCCTGCTATGATACTGATTAGCCTTATCCAGTGTTGTTCTTAAAAATTTCTCATGAAGGAAATTATTTCTACTGATTATATTTATTTATTGAATATTAAATAAATTATATGCAAATATATGAGATTTTCTTTCATTACACTGTACATTTCTTATGTGCATAACTTGGAACCTTAATAAAATATATTTTTAATAAATTCTTAGTAGATCTAGAAAATCTCTGAGAACTAAACTGAAACTTAGAATAAATCAACTACTTCATCTATGACTTTCTATTAGTTGACTGATTATTTAGATAAATAATTAAGAATTTCTCACAAATACTAGTCACTAGCTTTGTATGAAGAGATTCATGTATCACTTTTTATATACATTTGTACACATAGGTTGAATCCACATTATTTAACAAGCTATAAGACATCTTTATACTTAAGGTTTTAATGACAGAAACTATTGCTGGGTCTTACACAGAAATAGTGTGACTGCAAATGGTTACTGGAAAGAGCAGAGCCTTCCTGACTTACTTCCAGTCTACCAGCCTGCGTGCTCTCATATGTCACACAACCACATCCCTATGGATCAAGGCACTTGTCACTGCATTACCAGGAATACTGACTCCAAACCTTCCAACTTTATCCCTTATTAGGAAACTGTCCTCAGAAAAGAAACAAGGTAGCTGCCATGGCTTAGTCTCTGTCTCTGTCTCTGTCTCTGTCTCTGTCTCTGTCTCTGTCTCTGTCTCTGTCTCTGTCTCTGTCTCTCTCTCTCTCTCTCTCTCTTGCTCTGTCTCTCTCTGATATTTAGTCTCTTTCTCTCTCTTTCTGTGTATGTCTCTATATCTGACTCTCTGTCTCTTCCTCACCCCCGCCACACACACACCATCAGATGTAAGAGTAATAAGAAAGCAAAAGGTGAAGTTAACTGTAAAAAATCGAAGGCCAAGGAGTGGAAAGAACCAGAGTGGAATGGTTTTTAGCAGCAAGGAGTCCGGACTTTACATAATGGTGAACGAAATTTACTAGAATGCAGAGCTCTCAGTGGTGTTTTCCTTAGTGTTCAATACTTTTGCTCACTATGTAGTTATGAGTTCTCATATAAGATGGTAAGGTGTGGATTAAAAAAAATAATAGAATCCTCGAATTAGGAAACCTTATATTTTCTTTCCTTTCAGTACATTTACAGGAACACTCTTGTCTGCAAGTTTAACAACAGAACATCAATATAGAGCAAAAGCATAATATGAGATCCTTGGGGTTTCAAATGAGAAAGGGCATATAAGATAATTTCAGACAGGTTAGCTATAGTATTCGCACATTTTACCAGAGAACTTTCAACTGAGTCATCCCTAGTTACTGAAGATGCAAATGTCATACATCTATGTCTTTTTAAAACTCTCCACTGATTGTTTTCAAGCATATTGATTACTTTACTCATAGACGTGTAAATTTCTATATACTTGTATTTGTAAAAACAATGTTTATAAAAGATCCATAAGCAAATATGCTGTTTTATATTTTATTTTCTTTGTTCCTTTTACATACCAACCACAGATACCTCTCTCTACCCCCAAACCAACCCCATTCACCCCTCAAAAAGTGTAAGGCCTCCCATGGGGTAGTGGGGGAGGAGAGGTGGCTTGGTCCTGCCTCAATTAAATATGCAAATATTCTTTTTTAGAAAAAATATGCATTTATCCACTTCAGGAAATTTCTCTGGAGAAAATGTTAATAGGACATTCAACAAGATGAAAAATACTTAGAAAATATGATCAAAGTGATGTTTTCAATAAACCAACTACATGTTTTCATTCATTTCTGAAATCTCAAACACATTGTACTAACTTTAAGATAATGCTTCTTAAAATTATGTACAGTAATCATGGTGGAAATTTAATTTATAATAACCAGAGCAGACCACCTTCTGATTTATTTAAACTCATCTTTATAAATGGAAGAACAATTACAAAGAGGAGAAAAGGCAAGGGAGAAAATTATGTAAATATATTATAATTTCAAAAATTACTTATAACATGTTAATTACATATATGCAGTATGTGTTGCTGACATTTTTAAATATTTCTTGTAAAATATTGCTCATTTGGGGTTCTCATTTAATGAATTCTTTCCTATTGACACCAACCATATACTATGTGTCCATCCTATACAGTTAATCTCTATATTGTACTTACTGCCAATCACACTTAGAAACTATGTTTCCTTGCTCTATCACAGGGATCACATCTTGAGAGGAGCATAGACTCAATGATCAGGTCACAAAAGTAATGACGCTGAATTCAGCACTAAAAGGAATTTTGTGAATTTTGATCCTAATCTACAATTCATTATAATGTCATTCTTGGTGTGCTAGTGCTAAGTGATTATTAGAATCTCTTAACATTTCATTTAAAGGTAAGTCAAATAAATATGGTGAAGTTAATGCCAAACTACAAACAAAACAGCGAAATTCTAAGCACACTTTTGGAGAGAGTATACCATATACCCAGTACTTTATGGAGACCCAGGCACGGTTTGGAATAGGAGGATTAAAAGGAGAGAAGGAAGTAAGAAAATGGGAAGGGGATAAGATGAGGAGCAGCTTACACTAAAGACCATGTGAGGAATTGCTTGGAAAGCAATGAATGAAAGAATTGTAAATAGAGTCATTAATTAATGGCTGAAACAAAGCCCCCAAAACATCTCTTACCACCTAGTGTAGCATTCAGTACCAGGGATGGGTTACTTCTAGTTAAAGTTTTGGTCTAAGGACACTCATGAAAACATGCCCCACCCCCCCCCACACAAAAGAAATCCATCATGATATTGTTAAGGCTATTGATTAGTTTCCACAAAAACTGGTAAGGCCCTATCATTGAAGACAGCACTCATATAGCTCATTGAGCATGAAGAAGTCAAGCTGATGTCTAAATAAAGGCTTCACCCCTACTCACTAGTTTTTGTAATACTGGAAGTTATTATGCTTGCTACCAAAAGAGAAAGGTAAGCATTAACCCAGCTACAAATTCTGCAATCTATAATGGTGCATGATATACCATGCAATAGTGACATAAGTATTGTGAAAGTAATCAACCAGCACAAAATTGGATTTAGGGCCCACTAAATAATCCACTGCTTGAGTGGCCATGAACCTTAAACTAGAGAGACCATGAACCAAGAGGTAAACCAAATCCTACTGATCTGCTGAAGGAGAGAGCAATAAAATTACTGCTAAAGACAGTTTACCCAGGCCTCCCAACTGACACCCACATTCTGGGGGCCTAGTTTGATCCTATGCTAATTCCCCATCTGTCAGACTGGGGTCCCTGTGTGCCCCCTTTCTTAGGTCAGGAGTTTCTGTGGGTTTCCCTATCATGGCCTTGACCACTTTACTCATTACTCCTCCCTCTACAACTGGATTCCAGGAGTTCATCTCAGTGCTTGGCTGTGAATCTCTGCTTCTGCTTCCATCAGCTGCTGAATGAAGGCTCTAGAATGGCATATAAGGTAGTCATCAATCTCACAATCAGAGAAGGACATTTAAGTTAGCCTCTCCATTGTTGCTTAGATTCCTAGTTGTGGTCATCCTTGTATATCTCTGGACACTTACCTAGTGCTAGATTTTTCTTTAAACCTATAATGATTCCCAGCCGGGCGTTGGTGGTGCACGCCTTTAATCCCAGCACTTGGGAGGCAGAGGCAGGCGGATCTCTGTGAGTTCGAGGCCAGCCTGGTCTACAAAGTGAGTTCCAGGACAGTCTCCAAAGCCACAGAGAAACCCTGTCTCGAAAAACCAAAAAAAAAAGTTTTAAAACCTATAATGATTCCCTATATTTAGATATCACTTTTCTTGCTCTCATTCTCTATTCTTCCCCGAACTTGACTTCCTGATCCTTCATGTTCTCTATGGGGCCTCTGGCAGTGAAACCAGTATTTATCCATAGTGCCCAACTGGGTTTTAGGAGCCCATTCCCTATGGACTGATACCCTCTGGGCCCTACCCAGAACGAAATGAGAGACTCTAGAGTAGAGATCCCCCATGGAGGGCCTTACCCTCCAAGGGGAATGGAGTGGGGATTCAGTGGGGGGATGGGAGACCTGGAGGGAGGGAGTGGGCGTGGAGGGGAGGGAGAGGGCACTGGGTCTGACATGGGAAGCAAGCTTGTTTCTAATTTAAATATATAATAAAAAATATATAGTAATTGTGGGTTAATGATCAAGTCAGAGCTGGCCAATATGAAACTAAGCAAACGGCCAATAGCTTATAATTGATATAGCATCCTGTGTGTTATTTCGGGCTGAGACAGCAGCAGAATCCAAGCGGCTAACAGAGGCAGGGCTCAAGCAACTGGCAGGAAGACATGTTATATATGACCAACACAAAACAAACTCAGTGGCATTTTTTGAGAAATTTATTGATTATTTTTAAAATTATTAGTCTTTTGCCTGTACATTATTGTTTCACATTTTGTGTTTTTATGAGTTTTGTGTGTGTGTGTGTGCATGGTTCTGTGGGTCCTATCTTAGTACATATGCATTTCTTGTGATTTTGTGTTTTTTCCCTGTTTGCTTCATTTAGTCTTTCTTTTTTATCAGTTCTTTTTTTCAGAGAAAAAGAAGGAACCTGTGAAGTTGGGAGTGTGGAGAAGTGGATAGAATCTGGAAGGTGATAAGGGAAGTGTAAATGTGATATCAATATATTTTATTAAAAATTAGTTTCAATACATATGCAATATCTTGTCTTTATTTATTTATTTAATGTTATTCATTTATTTTATTTCCACACTAGTGTTTTCCCTCCCTTCTCTCCTCCTATTCCCTCCCCCCAGTCTACTGCTCCTCTGTTTTGTTAAGAAAGGCCTCCCATGGGTGTCAACAAAGCATGGCATATCAATTCGAGGTATGACTAAGCTCCTTCCCTTGTATTAATGTTTATTAAGGCAACCGAGTATGAGGAATATGTTCTCAAAAGCCTGTCAAAACATCAGGGATATTGTAAGAAGAGACAAGCACCTTTACAAATACAAATATCACCAAATTACTTTAACCACTGCTGAGTTCCTACTGGTCTTCTATCTGTACTCACTACAGAATATATTATAACTGTTCACATATAACAAGTATACTGTCTTCCTAACGTATACAAAAAATGAAATTTGGGAACTTCATGATGTTTTAATATTTTCTGTATACTCAGTCTACTTACTGAGGAAAAAGAGTAATGCTTGAGACATTAGAATTGTGAATTGCCCATTTTATTTTGTCATATCATATACAGAAGGTTGTATAATAAATGTAAGAGATTTGGGAGGAAGGCCAAAATTAATCTGTAAGAGTTCTATGGTAACATTTCTCAAACTGTCTCATATTGTGGGAAATTTGCAGGGTAAACTGATGACACAAGATAGTCACTAAATGTAACAGCTGCAGAAAAAGTCCTACACAAGAAAAGAGCTGTCCTTTTTATCCTATTTGAATTACTTTTCTTCATAAATCAATGGAGCAAATGAGGAATAAGGATTACGATCATGTTTAGAAAAAACTACATAAGACAGTTATATTATTTGCTTGGTACTTACTTTAAAGATTATATACAATTAATTCGTCAGAGCTTTTTGTTTTATGTTAATTAAATGCCTAAATACTTGTTCTTGCATGAGATTGGACTATCAGCATTAGTTCAACTCCATTCTAGAAGACTGCAATACAGTGTTTATTACTTATGTAAATTTGGCTAATTACACACCAACTCGGTTATCTTATTTATTGCATTTCAATTAGTATCCTTTTAATAGTCACTAACTCTTTAATTAACTCATAAGAATAAGAGGTGTCTTGTTAAATGTAAATTAAATAGATTTAAATAGACAATAGACTGCAAATGGTAGATTTACTGCCAATGCTATAGAAAACTGTTGCTGGAGGTTCTAAGTATACTTGATGCCATCTGCCTGCAACTCTAGTCAAGAATAAAATGCCATTTTCCTTTGAATTCTCTTTAGCCCAAGGATAAGACCATGGCAGAAATAAAAGTATGTTTCCTTTTATGGTTTTGCAAGAGTGTTTTTAAGTTTGTCATACTTTAAAAATTCTAGGTTTGGAAATGGTAAACAAAAAATCTTTTTTCACTGTGAAGTTACACATGGTAAAAAATAATATGCTATCATTCATTTATATGTCCTGAATATAAAGGACATAGTTCCCCCAACCCATCCTCAAGTGATCTCCTGTGTCCTAAGGAGGAAATTAATTAGCAAGGCAGCTGTGGAGAAATGTCATGCAGACAGAACGGCTGACACTGGAACCAACTTTCAGTATCCATGTTTCCACTTTAGCTGGTTAATCTCTCAAAGGTGAAGTCAAAACTGAGCCGAACTGTGGGGAGAAACTACTCACATTTACTATAAGGTTTGATTCCTCTTAATGGAATCAAATAATCTTTTTGGATTCTTTATTTATGTCTGGGGACTGGCAAAGTCTATTGCTCCAAACATTGCAGGCAGGCAGGCAGACAGAGAAACAGACAGACCTATAAAGTGTACTTTAATTTTCACACACACACACACACACACACACACACACACACACACACACACATAACCTTTTGCTAACAGAAGGAAGAAATGTGAAAAATTAAAGAAAACTTTAATACCCTCAATCATGCTTTGGGTACTTCTAATAATTATAAAATTAGAATGTCGTATAGGAGCATAAATCCTAAAAGTCAGAACAAAATACTTGATTTTTTCTTTCAAGACTGTAGGATTTTGGAATTATTGATGAAATAGTAATAGCTTGAAGGTAATGGAAAATCAAACTATGAAACTAATAAGAAGAACATACTGAAGAAATTACTTCTTTCACTTTCAAAATTGTTTTCCTTTAGCTTAAGTGCTTTTTTTCAAAAACAAATCCACAGATTCAGTCAGCGAATTGGAAGCTAAGACAGTGGAATATTGATTGTTGCATATTCTACCATGGATATCATACCTTTTCCTTTCATTCTAATTTTACTGCATATCATTGCAATCAATAGAGCCAAACTAAGGATTTGTTCTGTGCATTCATCCAAAGTTTGTTCTCTTTTAAGTTCTCTATTCAAATACCTCTGAAGAGCTTGTGGAGTGTAGAAAATCCATGAACATTTTTTAAGTAATTAACCTTGGCAATATACTGAAAGAAAACACATGGTGCTGTTCCCATGGAACCCTATTTCCAGGGATGCATCCTGGGGTTCTATTCTTAGCAAAGCTGTTATTATCAACACATATCCAGCTTCACATTCTGAAATGCCAGGTCTGAATTGGAGCCCTTGGTATGATACTCAGCAGTTCAGTGATCTAAGAATAAATCTCTAAAGATTTATCCAGACTAACATATTTTTCACAATTTTCAAAGAGAAACAGAATGTGTTGCTTTAAGAATTGATTCATATTTCATATTAGAAATATTTCTGAGATATTTAATATGTAATATCTAGGACTGAGGGACTGTCAACTAACTGATGTGTCTATTAGAAAGCTAAGAGAATATAATAGATTTGAAAGAAAAGCATTTTACTAGATGTAAATAAAAGTCTGTGCTGTAATATTTTTCAGATTGAGAAATGGTTTATTGGTTGAAAATAAAATTGTATAAACTCTGTGGGCAACATTTGTTTACAGATTGTGAGGGAAAAAAGATATGCCACAAAGCTATAGAATCTCTCATCTTTTAAAACCTTCTTATTGTAAACATGGATAGCTTAAATAACTCCTTACCAAGTTACACTGTTCTCTTTACCCCAAGCTGGAGAAGTTCTTATTTTGAAACCTACTCATGAATAGAACACTTTTTGGACTTGTGGCCTAGCAAATAATGAAGTGTGGAGTGTACCCTCTGGAGTGTTATTTTTGCTCTTAACAATGGGATCATAGGAAACTCTTGGGAGCTTTCTCTTTGTCATGGCAGAGGACAGAAATGTTTGTTGGGTTTGTATTGTTTTTGTTTTGTCAAAAAGGATACTATCCCCAAATAATGTAGGTACAGAGATGCGAGTGACTTTGTCTTTGACATCCTAGACTCTACCATTAGGACAAATAACTGTTTTGTTATTAATAATTGTTTATGCTATTACATTAAAGATCGATTATGACACCTGTTACTTTCTTTTTACATGTTTGACATATATGCTGTTTATATACATTCTGTATTACCTCCACAGCAAAAAACTTGACCCAATTCCCAAGACCTGGTGTTTCTCTCAAATAACAAATTCCAGTCCTCTTGGGACATACCTATGTCTTCACCACCTCTCTTAAATTTACCAGTCGAGTCCCTGTCTATCTTTCTACAATACTGCTTTCTTCTCGTGTAGCAGAGAATTCCTTAAGTTAGAATAATAGTCATGTTTGGTTCTATCATTCAGTTTCCCACACCCACAGCTCACAGATTTCTGTCTTCTCACTCTCTGTTGTTTTTCTCCAGTTTCAGAGGAACAGAATTACTTTAGCTTGTCTATGTATCATTCCGTTATTTGATCACTTGATATCTGTTTCCCTTTGTGAGAACATATTCTGTTTTTCATACCTAAAACAAATGCTAATCTGTCCAAACTTCTATTACCCCCTTCTATTTGCTACCCCTTCTACTCCATGATGATAACAAGATCCAGAGTAATTTCCCTCTTTTATAATTGCTCACCTCATTTGTAAAAGTTCAATGAATTATCCTTATTGTATATGTGTAACTTAGTAGGCACATATAATTTACATTAAATTGTAATTCCTTATCTTATTAATTTTTTAAATTAAAATATAATTACATTTTCCCCTTTCCTTTTCTTCATTCCAACCTCTCCCGATTGATGAGGAGAAGGTGAGAAATACTTTTACTTGTGAGTATAATAGTAAGGTTTAAGAGGAAGTTGGGTATTATGGCCTAGTAAAAGGAGGTAACAGATTCTCTTCTAAAATAATTGGCTAGGTTTCTAGTACCAGGAATTATTTGACTCACCTTGAGAGAAATTTAAGTTCAATTAGACACCTGTTGATTACAACCAAGATATCAATGCCACTATTGGGATTAGGACTATTTTTCCATGCCAGTAATTGCTACAGTTCTTTGATGTCATATGTCTTGTAGAAAGGACAGAGACACTTTATCCATAATACCTCAACAATATGACTGCCAAAACAAGACCAGAACAATGATAACATATTAGTAGACATTTTGACATAGAAGAGGAAGAACTCATGAGAGTTTTGTCTCAGTTGTGGTTATTATTGCTATGATGAAACTCCATGACGAAAAGCAACTTCAAGAAGAAAGGACTTACTTGACTTAGACATCCATATCACAGTCTACCATGGAAGGCAGTCAGAAACTTGGAGGCAGAGGCTGATGCCGAGGACATAGAGGATCACTTCTTATTGATTTGCATTTCATGACTTGCTCAGCCCGTTTTCTTATAAAATTCACAACCACTAGCCCACGGGTGGCAGTACCTACAGTGGGCTCGGCATTTCTAAATCAACCATTAGGTAAATTTCCTACAGTCTTAGATACAACTCTATCTTATGCAAGCATTTTGCCAGTTGAGGTTTTCTCCCTCAGATGATTCTAGCTAGTGTCAAGTGGACCTTTATCTAGTTAGCACAGTCACACCCTACACAAAGAACCACAAACAACTAATAACTGCTCAGAGAGGAAAAATTAGCTTCTCCAAGGGTTGCTATCATAACTGGGTATTAAATGCAAAGCAGATAATGCAGAAAGCATATGCACCCAAGTCACACTAACTAGATTGCACAAGTTGTACTTATATATTTATTTATTAAACAATATGTAACAATAATTATCAAAAATATGTCACCCATTCGAGAAATGGGTAAGGGGTATAGCAATTGTTAGAGGGAAGATGGGTGGGAGTAATGTAATTATATTTTAATTTAAATTATTTTCAATAAAAACTAGTCAAAATCATTTTTAAATCACCATTAACCTCACTCTAATTCTGTCTTAATTTTCTTTAAATTGCTTCACCACAGCATTTATTAGCTTCACATTTTTAAACAAGTTATTCAATTTTGATGTATTCAATGGCATAATTATTGACTCCCTCCTTTTCTTCATTTCCTATATTCCTCTATCACCTCATAATTTCCATGGTTTAGCTGCTACCCATATGAAAACTATATATGCTATATCTCCAGAGTAAACATATAAATCAAAACCATTAGGTTCGGCCAGACATTGGAACAGTACTTTAAATGTCTATGCTAGATATGAATTAAAAAGTTGATATTAAATTTTCACCTTTTTAAAAATGTACTACTGGTGGCAAAAAATAGGAAATTATGTGAAACAGTTATGTCATTTGCATAATACTTAAAATACTTCACTAGAAATAGGCAAGCTATTTTATAACTTTTTAAAATAACTGATAATGGAGTGATTTTGTTTAATGATGTAAAATTCAATTCAAATATATCAAATGAAATATTGGAAAGATGTTTTAGTTTTTAGAAATTTTTAATGAGAATATAATCATATCATGCCTTACTTCCTTTTCTTCCTTCCTACACTTTCCATGTTCTCCCTCACTTCCTCACAAACTTCGGACAGCTTTTTCTTTGACTATAATTGTTACACATATATGCTTTACATAATACATATACATATATATACGCACATATGCGTATGTATATATGCACAATACACAACATGCTGAGTCCATTTAGTGTGTCTTGAATATGTGTGGCTGCATAGATGACTACTGGGCACTATTTTTAGTTGGGTTTCCAGATACTCAAAGACTACAACACTACCATAGCATTGCATAGATACTTGAAAATAACTGGTTTTGTTATTAATAATTTCACTCGCTCCTTTAATACCAGAACTCTGGAGACAGAGGCAGGTGGATCTCTGTGAGTTATAGGTCAGCCTGATTTATAGTTCCTCCAAAGCAATACAGAGAAACCACATCTCAAAAAAAAAAGAATTAATATAGAATAGTTATCAAATGTAAGATTATTTCATCAACTCATTTCTAATATTTTAGTGCTATATTTGCTCTTATCAAATGCACTATTTGTTTAGAAGAGAACTGTCCAATAAAAGGTGATGGCTGGGCTCAAATTTTACCTAACAATTATTATTAGAACTTGGAAATTTTCTAAGAATAGAATTAGAATAATAGCATATAAAATATTTTTATTGAAATAAATTTTTCTTTAAATTAGAAACATGCTTGCTTTACATGTCACTCCCAGCTCCATCTCCCACACCTCCTCCCTTACCCTCCATCAGGCCCCCCACCCCCCACCCAATCCCCACACCATTCCCCAGGTAGGGTGTGGCCCTCCATAGGGAATCTCCAGAGTCTGTCATTTAATCCAGGGCAGGGCCTATGTCCTCCCTCATGTGTCCAGGCTGAGAGAGCATCCCTCCATGTGAAATGGGCTCACAAAGTTCATTCATACACCATGCTAAACATTGATAAACTACCCAAGGCCCCAGGGATTTCCGAGGCCTCCTCACTGACACTACATTCAGGGGGTCTGGATCAGTCAGTCACTGCTCTCTCACCCATCAGTCTGGGGTCCAAGAGCTCCTCCTTGTCCTGTGAGCTGTCTCTGTGCATTTTACCAGCCCGGTCTTCACCCCTTTACTCACCATTCCTCCCCTCTGTCACTGGGTTCCAGGAGTTCCGTTCAGTGTTTAACTGTGGGTATCTTCCTCTGCTTACGTAAGATACTGGATGAAGGGTCTAGGACAGTATATAAGGTAGTCATTAATCTCATTATCAGAGAGGGGTAATTAAGGTAGTATCTCCACTATTGCTTAGTTTGCCAGTTGTTGTCATCCTTGAAGATCTCTGGAAATCCCAGTAGTGCCAGCTCTCTCCTCAAACCTATAATGACTCTCTCTATTATGGTATCTCTCATCCTGCTCTCCTCTATTCTTCCTCCAAGTCAACCTTCCTGCTACCCCAATCTGCCTCCCCCCCCTTTCTCTACCTCTCCTTTTCCCAGTTCCATTTCTCCTCCTCTCATGCTTTCAATCTGCTCAGGAGATATTGCTTCATTCCTCTTCTCTGGGTTATCATGCATATCTCTCTTGGGAACCTCCCTGTTTCCCAGACTCACTAGCAATGGGATTGTAGGCTGGCACTCCCCTGATCCATGTCTAAAATCCATATATGAGTGAGTACATACCATGTTTGTCTTTTTGTGACCGGGTTACCTCACTCATGACGGTTTCATCTAGTGTCATCCACTTGCCTGAAAGATTCCATTGTGTTTTTTCCACTGAGTAGTACTGTACTGTGTAAATGTACTTCATTTTTTCTATCCACTCTTCAGTTGTGGGGCATCTAGGTTGCTTTCAGGATCTGCTTATTACAAATAGTGCTGCTATGAACATAGTGGAACAAACAGCCTTGTTGTATGAATGAGCATCTTTTGCATATATGCCTAAGAGTAGAATTGCTAGGTCCTGTGATAGACTGAGTTCAATTTTCCTGAAGAATCTCCATACTGATTTCCAAAGTGGCTGTACAAGCTTGCACTCCCACCAGCAATGGAGAAATGTTCCCCTTTCTCCACATCCTCTCCAGAATGAGCTGTCATTTGTGTTTTTGATTTTAGCTATTCTGACAGGATTAAGATGAAATCTCAGAGTTGTTTTGATTTGAATTTCCCTGATGACTAAGGATGTTGAGCACTTTCTTAAGTGGGCCTCAGCCATATTAGACTCCACTATTGAGAATTCTCTATTTAGTTCTGTACCCCACTTTTTAATTGGATCCTTTGATGTTTTGGAGACTTTCTTCTTGATTCTTTATAAATTTTGGAGATCAGCCCTCTGTCAGATGTGGGGTTACTGAATATCTTTTCCCATTCTGTGGGCTGCCTTTTTGTCTTGTTAACTGTGTCCTTTGCCTTACAGAAGCTTCTCAGTTTCAGGAGGTCCCATTTATTAATTGTCAATCTCAGTGTCTATACTGCTGGTGTTACGTTCAGGAAGTGATTTCCTGTTCCATTTCATTCAAGGGTACCTCCCACTTTCTCTCCTAAGAGGTTCGGTGTGGCTGGATTTATGTTGAGGTCTTTGATCCATTTGGACTTAAATTTTGTGCATGGTGATTGATATGGATCTATCTACCTGCAGTCTTCTACATGCCTTTATCCAGTTATGCTAGCACCATTTGTTGAAGATTGTATTTTTTCCATTGTATAATTGTAGCTTCTTTTCAAAAATCAGGAATTTGTAGGTGTGTGGGTTAATATCAGGGTGTTCAATTCAATTCCATTGGTCTACCTGTCTATTTTTGTGCCAATACCAAGCTGTATTCAGGATTATCACTCTATAATAGAGCTTGAAGTCAGGGATGGTGATGCCTACAGACATTGCTTCGTTGAATAGGGTTGTCTTGGCTATTCTGGGTCTTTGGTTTTCCATGTAAAGCTGATTATTGTTCTTTCAAGGTCGGTGAAGAATTGTGTTGGTATTTTGATGGTGATTACATTGAGCCTGTAGATTGCTTTTGGCAGTATTGCCATTTTTCTTCATTGATCCTATCTATACAAGAGCATGGGAGATCTTCCCCTTTCCTGATGTCTTCTTAAATTTCTTTCTCTAAAAACTCAAAGTTTTTGTGATACATGTCTTTCACTTGTTTGGTTGTCAATATCCCAAGGCATTTTATGTAGTTTGTGGCAATTATAAAGTGTGATATTTCTCTGATTTCTTTCTCAGCCCTTTTATCATCTGTATATAGTAGGGCTACGTATCTTCTTGAGTTTATCTTGTATCCTGCCACTGTGCTGAAGGGTTTTTCAACTGTAAGTGTTCCCTGGTAGAGATTTTTGGGTCACTCATGTAAATTATCAGATCATGTTCAAATAGTGAAAGTTTGACCTCCTTTTTCCAATTTTTATCCCCTTTATTTCCCTATTGAGCTTGCTAGAACTTGGAGTATAATATTGAAGAGGTATGGGGAGAGGGGAAAGCCTTGTCTTGTTACTAATTTTAGAGGAATTGCTTTGAGTTTCTCTCCATTCAGTTTGATGTTGACTGTTGGTTTGCTGTATATAGCTTTTATTATGTTTAGGTATGTTCCTATTATCCCTGATCTCTACAAGACCTTTCCCATGAAGGGGTGTTGTATTTTGTCAAATGCTTTTTAGTATCTAGTGGGATGATCATGTGAATTTTGTTTCTCAGCTAGTTTATATGGTAGATTACATTCATGGATATTCATATGTTGAACTATCTCTGCATCTCTGGTGTGAAACATATTTGATTATGGTGGATGATTTTTCTGATGTGTTCTTGGAGTAATTTGCCAGTGTTTTATTGAGTATTTTTTCATAGATGTTCATTAGGGATATTGGTTTGAAGTTCTCTTTCTTAGTTGTGTCTTTGTGTGGCTTGGGTATCAATGTTATTGAAGCCTTGTAAAAGGAGTTTGACAAAGACCCTTCTGCTTCTATTGCATGGAATACTCTGAGGATAATTTTTATAAGCTGTTCTTTCAATTTCTGGTAGAATTCTGCACTGAGGCCACCTGGTCCTGGGCTGTTTTGGTTGGGTGACTTTTGATGACTGCTTCTATTTCCTTTGGTATTATAGGTCTATTTAAATTGCTTATCTGTTCTTGATTTTGTTTTGGTAAGTTATATGTATCTAGAAAATTCTCCATTTCATTTAAATTTTTGAATTTTGTGGAGTATAGGTTTTCAAAATATGACCTGATGATTCTCTGCATTTCTCCTCACTGTCCATTGTTATGCCCCCCTTTTCATTTCTGATTTTGTTAATTTCCAGGTTCACACTGCTTTTTTGTAAGTTTGGATAAAAGTTTGTGTATCTTCTTGATTTTCTAAAAGAACCACTCCTTGTTACATTGATTTTTTGTATTGTTTTCCTGGTTTCTACTTTATTGATTTCAGCCTTCAATTTAATTATTTCCTGACATCTCCTCCTCCTGGGTGAGTTTGCTACCTTTTGTTCTAGAGCTTTCAGTTGTGCCTTAATTCTCTAGTGTGAGTATTCTCCAGTTTCTTCATGTGGGCACTTAGCGCTATAAAATTTCATCTTAGCATCACTTTCAAAGTGTCCCATAAGCTTGGGTATGTTGTGTCTTCATTGTCATTGAATTCTAGGAAGATTTTAATTTCTTTTTTTTCCACTTTTTTATTTTAATTTTAAATAGCTTGTTCTACATGTCAATCCCAGTTCCCTCTCCCTCCCCTCCTCCCGCTCTCCCCTTCCCCCTCCCTCCTACCCTACTGCCAAATCCCTCCACACAGGGGACATCCAGAGTCCCTCATTTTACTCCTGGTAGGGTCAAGGCACTCCCCTAAGAATCCAGGCTGAGAGAGCATCTCTCTTTGTGCTATAGGCACATGAAGACAGTTTGTATACCAGGGATAGACACTGATCCACAGCTCAGGGCCCCATAGGTTGCCCAGGCCTTCTCACTGACACTCACATTTGGGGGTCCAGATCAGTCCCATGCTGGCCACCCCACTGTCGGTCTGGGGTCCAAGAGCACTCCCCTGTTCAGATCAGCTGTCTCTGCTGGTTTTGCCAGCCCATTCTTTGCCAATTTGCTCATCACTCCTCTCTCTCTGTCACTGGGTTCCTTGGGTTTATTTTTTTATTTTTTTTCTTTGACCCAGGAGTGCTGCAATTGTGCATTATTCAATTTCCGTTAGTTTGCAGGGTTTCTGCAATTAGTGTTGTTGTTGAATTCTAACTTTAGAGCATGATAGTCTGAGAAGATACTTGGAGTTTTTCCAATATTTGTACCTGTTGATGTTTGCTATGTTGTCAAGTATGTGGTGGATTTTTGAGAAGGTTCTATGTGGGATTGAGAAGAAGGTATATTCTTTCGTGTTTGGACAGAATGTTCTACAGATATCTATTAATCCCAATTGGGTCATAACTTCTATTAGTTCCTTTGTTTCCTTGTTAAATTTCTGCCTGGTAGTCCTGTCTAGTGGAGAGTGGGGTGTTGAAATCTCCCACTATAAGTGTGGGGGGCTTTATATGTGATTTGAATTTTAGTCATGTTTCTTTTATGAACATGGTTGCCTTTGTATTTGGGGTATAGATGTTCATAACTGAGACTTCATTTTGGTGGATTTCTCTTGTGATGTGTATAAAATGGCCTCCTTCATCTCTTTTGGTTGATTTTATTTTAAAGTCTAGCTTGTTAGATATTAGGATTGTTACCCCTGCTTGTTTCTTGGGTTCATTTGATTGGAAAATCTGTCCCCAACCCTTAACTCTCAAGTAACATCTGTCTTTGAAGCTGAGGTGTGTTTCTTGTACGCAGTAGATGGATTCTGTCTTGGGATCCATTCTGTTAGCCTGTATCTTTTTATGCATGTGTTATGACCATTAATATTGAGGGATATTAATGACCATTGATTGCTCATTCTTTTCTTCTTTGTTTTGGAATACTTGGCGGTGATGGAATTGTATGTGGATTTCCACCCCTTTTTCTTTTGCCTGTTGGTAAAGTGGGATTATCTATTGCCTGTTTTTCTGGTTGTAGTTAACTTCCTTGGGTTGGAGTTTTCCTTCTGGAACTTTCTGTAGGATTGGATTAGTGTATATGTATTGTTTAAATCAGGATTTGTCATGAAATATCTTGTTTTTCCTGTCTATAGTGATTGAAAGCTTTGTTGAGTATAGTAGTCTGGTCTGACAGCCATGGTCTCTTAGTGTTGGTAGAATATATAATCCAGGACCTTCTGGCTTTCAGAGTTTCCATGGAGAAGTCAGGTGTAATTCTGATAGGTTTGCCTTTACATGTTACTTGACCTTTTTCCTTAGCTGCTCTTAATATTCTTACTTTCTTCTGTATGTTTGAGGTCTTGATTATTATGTGGCAAGGGGACTTTTTGTGGTCTACTCTATTTGGTGTTCTGCATGCTTCTTACACCTTCATTGGCATGTCTTTCTTTAGGTTGTGAAAGTTTTCTTCTATAACTATGTTGAATATGTTTTCTGCCCCTTTGAGGTGGGTTTCTTCACCTTATTCTATACCTATTATTCTTAAGTTTCATCATTTCACGATGTCCAATATTTCCTGGATATATTGTGGTAGGGATTTGTTGGTCTTAAACTTTTTGTTGGTCGATGAATCTATTTCTCCTAGTGGATCTTCAACACCTGAGATTCTCTCTTCCGTCTCATGTATTCTGTTGATTATGCTTGCATCTTTAGTACCTTACTGTTTGCCCAGCTTTTCTATTGCCAGCATTCCTTCAGACTGTGTTTTTTTTGTCATTTCTATTTCAGATTTCAGCCCTTTTACTGTTTGAATTGTGTCTTACAATTTTTGCTTTGTCTTTTCTTCCATTTCTTGCATTTTTTGATTGTTTTTACTTCCATCTCTTTAAGGGGTTTTCTCATATCCTCTTTGAGGGTCTCTATCATTTTTGTGAATTTGTTTTCAATGTCATTCTCTCTATTTGCATTGGGATGTGCAGATCTTGCTGGTGTAGGTCTCTATACTCTGGCAGTGTTATATTGTTTTTTATGTTGCTGAGTGTGTTTTTACATTGTCTTCTTCCCATCCCTTCTTCCAGTGGGTACAGAAGGAGCCTCTTCCTCTCCTGGTGGGTACAGGACCAGGGCTCCCTTCCAGTGGGTGTAGGCAAGTCCAATTCTCTGGTAGATCTCCTCTTCCTGGTCTCGTGGGTGGAAAAATGGAATAGGATGCTGGGGTGCTTTGGATCCAGCTGTGATGGATGGAAGCCCCAGTGATAGTCCCCAAGCACAACCAGTCAGCCTGGAAATGGGCCCCAGTTTACCTAGTCCTGTGGGTGGAGCAGGAGACTAGGATGATGTGCTGCATGGCTTCCTGCCTCAGGGATGGAAGCTACAGTGGTAGACCCAAAGCACAGGCCTAACATATTTACCATTTACATGATACTGTACTAAGAATATTTTGTAGAGTAAATGTTTAAGTTGGGTTAATTTTCTAATACATTTTTACCTAAATTCAATCATAGCTTTAAATATGATTATACTAAGAAATTGATTTCCTCACCATGTATTACCACAAGTCCTGTGAGAAAAGGAGAAATGAAAGTTTGAATATATTGTTTGACTAAATGTTGTAGGAGTTATAAGCTCTAACATCTTGGAAATAAATAGCAGAATCAATAACTGCACTGGTATTATTTCCATTGTGATAACAATCATTTCCATTACACAGGTCTGCAACATTTCCCCTCTGTCCATCTCCAAAGTGTATAGACATTGACCCACAAAATCAATAATTTAAAGGGGATAAGCAACAGATTTTCTCATTAATAGTACCTGTGATAAATATTAAATTGTGGGATCTGGGAATGATATGTCAAGCAAGCTTGTTTATAATTTGAATAAACAATATATTAAATTGTCTTAACATTCTAATGTTAAGCTGTTGTGCCAAAATATTTATAACACAAAAGTATTCTTAGTGTTATTTTCTCCTCAGAATGAACGATTCTGATAAGAGTCAGGGATATGCACGTGTTAGGTGAACATTCTGCAACTGTAATACATCTAGCCCCGCAGTCAATATTTAGTACATCCTTTAATTCATAGCCACCTTTAATTCAAAGGAATCACAAAGATATGCCTTATTTTATGTAATTATAGTTTACTCCACTTGTCATCTCTTCTAAGTATGAGAAAACAAAAGTTACCAAATTATACAATTCACAAATACTGATTTTAAAATTCAAAAGACAAGTGCTATAAATATGTTCTAAATAATATGTCTTCTTACTGGCTAACTATATTTATAGATATCAAACATATCCAGAAATTTAGTAAAATTTCTTTCTTTCCCATACATTTCTTAAAATCTCAGTACTATCACTTAATAGCAGTTCTTTTGATTTACAATATGTTAGGGAAATGAAATTAAAAAAGAACTCCTGCTGGATATCTGAGACATGGTGATTCCCTGCTCTGATAGTATGTGTCTTTTGCTTTTGTTACATATCTCCTCTAATGATGGACTCTATGGGTCACTGCGTATAAACTTTGGAGATAGAGAGAAAAGGAATTTTGACAGATCTGTATAATTGAAATGTTTAAAATGGTAAGGAAGACATATTGTGAAAATGATTTTGCCATATCCTATTTCATAAGCATAGTCACTAATATAACCATTCATTTTAATCAATGTAGTATAGTCCCCCTGACACATTATTACAATAAACTCAGAAAGGCAATGATTTTCTTAGTTTGGCATTTTATTCTGCACATGATCAAGAAGACCATCTATTAAATACATATGAACCAAATATTTACAAATAAATTTTATATTTTTATTGTGTCTGTTCTTTTGTTTTAGCAATATCTATCAGTATTTACTTAGCAAGTACACATTTGTTTTTTTCTTCTGGTAGCCATGGAGACAACAAGGGACAAAGGTCGTGGCTTCACAAAGCATTTCCTCAGGTAATTACTCAATTTTCATAGCTTTCATGCTATTACTAGTAAATAGTTGGGTTATGTACATCTCCAAGCTATCTAACATACCATTGCAAAATGACCTTAGAAAGTGGAATCCATTGAAATGCCTATGCTCACTATAGTTCATATGTGAATGAAATGAGAAAGAGGAACTTTCATTACACAATTTTATATGGAAGTAAAATAATAGCCTTAATGATGAACTCCATTTACTGTTTATTGCAATAAAATAAACACTGTAGAAATAGATGGTGTTCTGCTAGCTCTGAGTAATAGAAAACACACATTATTTTTTTTAACTAGGGAATGTTACATGATGACCTGCTCCCATGCTTCACCCCATACCCATTCCCATTTAGGCACCCTTTAAGACATTGATTACTGTAAGAGGCTAGGTCCCGTAGCCTTAAGCACCCAGGGCACTCCACTGCAGATCTGTCTTTAGGATAGTATTGTGATGTGGCTTCATATTTCCTACTTTATAGTTCTACCCAGGGTCTGGGTCTTCTATGACTTCATCATTTAGTCTGTCCCAGGTCAAATCACATTGTATCAAATTTTCCCCATTGAAATAATATCAAAGTCAGATACTTACCTTTGTTCTGGGGATTTCTCCAAAGACTTTAAATCTGAACTTCCTGCTTCCCCATCACCCTGTCCATGATAGTTACTTCTTTAATTCTAATGCTTTCCATTTCAATTTGTAAGCTCCAGCGTTTAAAATGTAGTGTCTCTGTCCTTTAAGGCCTATCCTGTTATCTCTGATATGATGTACTTTCCCTTTGTAATGTTCTCCTACCCCAAAACCAGATCATTTCTTCTACGTTCACAGGATCGATCCCACATAGGAATAAAGTCCGTGCCAGCTCCTTTCCAGAACCAGCTCTTCTGCCACCTGTCTTATTTTAAGAGGAAGTATGAAACAACAAAATAGGGAAAGGGAGGTTCCAACCAATTCTTTGTTTCAGCAACCTAGGTGTTCACTATGAAAGACCCACATGATTCATTTCCTCTACTCCAATTCCTCACTCACAGCTATGTAAAATATTGTCAACTCTTGGTGTGACATTTTTCTATGGAGATTAAGCCATGCAAACTTCAGTCTGTCTGATACACTGCATCTTTGGTTTTTGTTTTGTTTGTTTAAATTTTAATATACCACTGTACAAAAGGAATTGTTCATTGATCATTTCTGGATAAATAAATTAGTGATTTATTGATTAAATTTAATTGAAAGTGGGTTTAGGTTCCTTCTCTCCCACCCCAAAGAAGGGGGATTGTCTCGTTCCCTCCTTCTGATCCAGGAATATTCAGAGTCCTTGGGAGTTCGAGGGACGATTGGGGCCCTGCCTGGCTATCCTGAAAACATACCTGGGTGAGAAGAGCATGCTGGCCTCCACCTCCTTCGTGCTGAGGCTAAAAGGGATCCACCTACCTCTGGGACTACACACCAGTCCATCTGGGACATGCAAAAGAAGAAATTTCATCACCCCGACTAAAAAGGAAGACTCATGCTTAGGATACAGGTCCTAAGAGGATATTGTGGAGCCGGGGGAGAGAAGGAAGAGACTGCCATGATCTGAGGGTGAATCAGGATTATTCCAGTAGCTTTTCATTGAGAAAAGATTCCACCTTATAGTTATACCTATGATTAAATGGGAAACAAGGGGAATGTGAACTGTGGGTGTGGCTTGAGGTCTGGGGTTGAGAAGTCTAACAATAGGTACCAATTATCAGATGCTTTTTTCTTTGTTGTTGTTTGTTTGTTTTGGGGTTTCTTTGTTGTTGTTTCGGGTTTTGTTGTTGTTGTTGTTTTGTTTTGTTTTTGAGACTCGATTTCTCTGTGTTGTAGCCTTGGCTGTCCTGTAACAACTCAGCTGTGTTTGAACAGGCTGGCCTTGGACTCACTGAGATACACCTGGCTCTGCCTCCCCGAGTTAGAGCTGGGATTAAAGGCCTGTACCATCTCTGCCTGACACCAGTCATCTGTTAATGGAAGGGCTATTGAGTTCCTCCCAAGAGAAGGAATTGTAGAAGACCCTTATACAAAAGCCTAATCTTAGGAATAGAAGTTCGTGGAAGATTAATGACATTGCCTCTCTCCCCTACTAACTAGGATAACATATCATTCTGATTTCTCTGCATTTATTAATTAACTGAATTCTTGCCTTTCTTTAATGGGCTCAAACTCCCTGGGGCTCCTCTGCATCTGAATTGTAGGCATTTCATCCTTGCCATCAGGTGTGTAAATCTCTAACACTCCTGTTCTTGGTGTTCATTAGGAGGGCACAGTGGAATTTCTGGTTTGGGATTTTGTTTTTCCCACAAAGAATTATTTTGTTTAGAGAGCCTAAGAAACCATTATACACGTTTTTATCCTCTACCAAAGCCCACACTAAATTTCCCAAAGAGAAAGGCATTGATGATATCGAGAACCATTGGGAATGAAAGTTAAAAAGGTGCTGGACAAGTGTGGTCTGTCTACAATGTTGAAATGTTGAAACTTTGTCAAATGACAATGGTAACCAAGTGGTGATCCACACCAGGTCCCTTCCTCTTGATTCACATGCCCTCTTTCACTATATATGCAATAATGTAAACAAGTGAATAAATAAATAAATGGATGGATGGATGAATAAATAAATGAATGAAACAAAGAAAAGTGGCTTTAGAAGGTCAGAAAAATCAATAATCATCATTCTTTCTTGTTTGAAAATGAACTTGATTTGGAAGAGAAGAGGAAGGAGAACTGTGTTTCGAATGTAAAATGAAATTTAAAAGGAAATCTACAACATCACTAATTATCAGATAAATACAAATCAAACCAACAATAAAAAATCATTTCAAGTTACTCAGAGTGGCTGACAAAAGATTAAAGATAACTTTGACTGGCTAGGATGTGAACAAAAAGAAACACTTTTAAACTGTCAGTGGTAATGTAAATTTATAGCAAAGTTTTTTGAGAAATTGTGCCAAATTCTCACAGTTAAAAATTAAGATTCTCATATGACTCCCCCATTTCCAATCTTTGGTATAATCCAAAGAAATGAAATCAGCATATAGAAGAGACATCTACAACTCCAAAATGAAAATAAATTTCATGTTCAACACCTAATGAACAAGAAAGAAAATATAGCATAATATGCAAATATTAAAATTCTGTCATTAGAGACCACATAGATGGAACTGGGAATCATTATATTACATGAAACAAGCCAGGAGTAGAAAGTTAATCTCATTGGAGTTAAGATTAAAATGCTGATTCTCAGAGCCTGGGAAACCTCCGGCATGATGGATATGGAAACAAGGACTAACAAGCATTAAGTTGTAATTAGATAGGAACAAGAACTTTCAGTATGCCATTGGCTAGTCAGGTGAGTAGATAACATCCATGTACTAAATATTTCGGATGCCTAGACTCAATTATTATAAAAGCTTAACATAAAGGAATGATTGATTCAAGAGAAAGATTTAGTTATCTGACGGCTAACACAGCTCAAAGCATCATGTGACAAACACAAAAATGCACATTTTTTGCAATTGTGGACCAGATGACAATAAAGTTTGATTAAAAAATATGTCCCTAGCATCTTGTAAAACAAAGATTTATCATTGTTCCTCTTGCCCTTTCATATTTATTAGAAATAAATTGTATTGGTGAATCTATATAGAAATGTAAAGCTACCCACTAGAATTATGGGGTCCTTTCTACAAGCAGGTCTATCAATCTATTCACCTTCAGTGTCTGTAACCCTAGCAGGAGAAAATTACCTACTTTCAAATTAAATCTAACCTTTCAAAGTATTAATTATTTATGCATCAATTTCCTCTTTGAGCATTCTCATACACTGTTACTCACATGCCTTGACTTCTGTGACAATGAGTAAGTATGTAATAAGGTCTGAAGAAATAAAATCCTCTTGAATGAATTGATTGTATGGACTCTATTTTAGGTCTTTTAAGAATATAGAAGTAAAAATGTCACATGTTCTTAGCATTAAACATTTCTAATCAAATAAAGGATACTTGCATATATAATGATAATGATGTCTTAAATGTTAGTTGGTGACTAATAAGCTTTCTGCACACAGGTACTTATATTTAAAAATTAATGGTTCTGAAGTTTAAATTCACAGAAAAATATAGCTTGCAAAAGGTTAGTTATTATCATAACAGTCTTAGAATGCTAGTCTGTTGAATTTACTGATGTTAATTTTAACATTGTCTCAGATACACTTGGTTTGAAAAGTGAAGCCATGAGGATTTGCTGTTAAAATTTCAGAGTCCTTGGATGTTTCACATATCCAAGAGCCATATTGAACATTCTGATTGAAATAGTTCGAGGACAACATCAGGAATTTGTGCATCCTCAGATGTTCTAGGTCACTATCATTTGCATTCAAGGGAATTCCCTTGTATTATCTTTAAGGCAGCTCTTTTTTTCACCTTACTGAACTTTGGTTGTTATTGAAGCTTTAAAAATTACAAATAACTGAGGTCCCCCTCCAGATAATGTGGTTTAATTATACTGTGCTGTGGCTTGAGAATTAGGTCTGTTAAGTTCTGATGTGAATTCATGGGTTTTTTAAGAGTCACCTCATCATTCCACAAACAGGTAAAAATATCGTGTCCTCATCTAGGTACCTCAATGACATGTGTAAGAAGAACATTCAGACTTGGCTGACCAATCTTATCGGGAAACACCTCTGTGTTTGTCTGAGAGTCATAATTAAGATTAGCTCTTCACAAAAGTGATTCATAGTCTTCACTTGGAAGCCTTGGGAAAACTTTCTTTCCTTTTGGCTCAAACTTTGGGACCCATTACATGTGAGGCTTTTATCTCATATCTCTGAAGATTTCACAATACTCTATTCAGATTCTACAAATTCCCACATAATCTGTGTAAGACAATACAGATGCTATCCTTAAATTATTTCAGGAAATACTAGTTTTGTGTGGAAGGCATGGGTTCATCAGACTAATTTAAGCTGTATGAGCATAGATTCTCCAGCATACTATGCTGATATAAATTTTAAGACACAGGTCCATTCAACATAACTTAACAATGCACTCAGCATATATCAATTTGTGCATTTCCAAATTCTGCAACTTCCATCCCCATGTAGAAAAACCAAACAAATAAAAACGTTACCAATCAGATGTTGGGTGGTTATTTCAGCTTGACTTCTCCATGTTCAATAAGTTATATAGATATTGTTGTCAGCAATAGGGCCTTACAGTCATGTTATGTAGAGCGAATGATAATCTTGGCAACCATTTGCATGTCAGGTGTGTTTATTAATTATTCTCTAGCTTTACTATTTTGAAGTAGCCAGAAAGCAAGCCCTAACAATCTTCCTATTTTAGCACCCTCGGTGCTGAAATTATAGCCATGTGATACCTCTCCCAAATTTTATGTGGATACTGAGGATCATATCAAGGTCTTTATACTTGGTGGCAATCAGTTTACAGGACACCATCTCATTCAGCTGCTAATCCCCATTCTTATGTCACTGATGATAGACTTGTGTTTTCAGATATGAATGTTAGATTTTCAAAGAATGGAAGAATATATACTGTGTTGTGAAGTTTTCTCTGAGTAGATGTGAATAAAATTGTTTTTTTTCTCTTAGTCAAGGCAACACTGGCAGGAAAACAATATTTGTACTGAAGTTTAATTTTATGAAGTAATGAATTGAAACATGGTCATGGTCAATTTTTGGGCATCTATACTACTGTCTTAAAATTGTTCCTGTCATACCATAATAGATGGAGTCATTACAGCTTGAGGAGAGAGCTGACACTAGTGAGATCCCCAGAGATCTACAAGGATAACACCAAATGGCAAACTAAGCAATAGTGGAGAGACTATATTAATAGTCCCTCCTTGATGATAGGGTTGATGACTACCCTATATGCCATCCTAGAACCTTCATCCAGGTACTGATGGAAGCAGAGACAGATACCCACAGCTAAACACTGAAATGAACTCCTGGAACCTAGGGACAGAGATGGAGGAGTGATGAACAAAAGGGTAAAGACCATGATGGTGAAACCCACAAAGACAGCTGACTGGATAAGGGGGGAGATTTTGAATCCCAGACTGATGGGTGAGGTGTCAGCAGGGGACTGATGCAGACTCCATGAATGTAGTGCCAGCGAGGAGGACACAGAAATCACTGGGGCCTTGGGTAGTAGATCAGTGTTTACCATGGTGTATGAATGATCTTTGGGAGCCCATTTCAAATAGAGGGATGCTCTCTCAGCCTGGACACATGGGGAGGGGCCTAGGTCCTTCCCTGGATGAAATGACAGACTTTGAAGATCCTCCAAAGGAGGGCCTCACACTCCCTGAGGAATGATGTGGGGACTGGGTGGGGGGGGCTGGGAGGGCTGGTGGGGGGACAAGGGAGGAGGAGTGGGTGAGGGATCTGGGATTGACATGTGAAGCATTCATGTTTCTAAATTAAATAAAAACATATATTGAGGAAAAAATTGTTCCTCTGTGTCTCCTAGTGTAAAAGGAAGCTTTTTCCTTGAGAGAAGCCTTCCCGCCAGCCTGGTTCTAGAGCCGCATCAGTCCCAAATAAACACACAGGTGGCTATAATAATTATGAAGCTGTTGGCCTTGCTCGTTTCTTACTGGCTAGCTCTGACTAAAGTAATTATCCCATAATTGTTAATCTAAGTATTTCTCTTACTGGAGAACTTTCCAGGGTTCCTACCCCATGGCATTACATCTTGACTCTCTGTTTCTCCTTTCCAGAGTCCTCCTGGACTCCTAGTCCCATCTATCTTGGTTCCCTATTGACCAACAATGCTTTATTGACATATACACAGGACTTCCCCCATCATCCTAATAATTATTAAATATCTATAAATCCTTGGGAAAGAATTGACCTCTTGAACCCTTCAGTAAGGGAAAGTATTGGATTTGTTCTAGTACACGTTTACTTAAGGTAACAACATAATGTCACCTGAAATTCAAAAGGTATAGGCCATGTTTGGCAAAGAAAAGAGAATTATTGCACAAGAAATTTTCAGCTTTTCTGTTACCCATAATGCAATGGAGAAAGAAACATTTTTTTTTCAAATCTTCATTGCTAACATTATTTAATGACTTTATTAAATCAGATCAGAGTTTTGTTTTTTAACGTTTTCTTAAAGGGTCACAGGCATGAAAAAATACCTATTTCAAGATTAAAACTATGCATTCAGTCGAGGTTGTAAAAACGGACTAAATGGGAAAGGAAAAGGATACTAAGATTTGTTACATTTTTCTTTTAAAAGCAGGCTAAAAATAAAAAGGTTTAGTACACAGGAGGATAGCAGGTTAAGTGCATGGTCCTAAATTATCTCAAAACTTGGTTGCAAAGTCCACCAAATGTTCAGTGTTTTAGGGATCAAGGGATATTATAAAAATGTATCACTACAGTAGTTTACCAAGCTGTGAGTTAGTAAATAAAAGAAACAACGCATTCTTGATTTGTGGAATTAGCTGACAGTACTAAAGGGAATGGAACGCCTGCTTCTCACTGTGGCAGACCGACCTACTCTACAGGGGCCGCTTCACTGACAAAAGAGGTGGGTGGGGAAGAGGTTCAAAAGCAGAACACCAGGCAGCTCTTCAAATATATAATAGATATTAGCCTCAAGGTTGTAGGGAATGGAAAAATGAATTTGCATAACTAGAAAAATAAGTCTTAAACATTTACCTTTATTTTAATATAACATATTTAACTGAATATAAGATTATATGGATGTATGTATATGCTTTAATAGAACACCGAAGACAATTTATGCTGGAGAGGATGTGGAGAGAGAGGAACACTCCTCCACTTCTGGTGGGAATGCCGACTCATACAGCCTCTTTGGAAATCAGTATGGAGATTCCTCAGGAAAATGGGAATTAATCTACCACTAGACCCAGCAATTCCACGCTTAGGCATTTATCCAAATGAGGCAGGTTCATACAACAAGGGCATCTGCTCCACTATGTTCATAGCAGCATTGTTTGTAATAGCCAGAACCTGGAAGCAACCTAGATGCCCCTCAACTGAAGAGTGGATAGAGAAAATGTAGTACATTTACACAATGGAGTATTACTCAGCAGAAAAAAACAATGGAATCTTGAAATTCGCAGGGAAATGGATAGCACTGGAAGAAACCATCCTGAGTGAGGTAACCCAGTCGCAAAAAGACAAACATGGTATGTACTCACTCATATATGGATTCTAGATATGGATCAGGATAGTGCCAGTCTGCACTTCCACAGATAGAGAGTCTGGGAAACAGGAAAGAACCTAAAAGATATGCATGTATGCATAGTACCCAAGAGAAGAGGATGGAGACAAGATCCTCTGAATGGATGGGGAACACGGCGAGGGGTGGGGGGGAGTGGGACCTGGGAAGAATAGAGGGGGTAAAGAGGAAGGGAGTTGGTCATGGGGGAACAGGAAGTTGAGGGAGTGGGGGTAGAATAGGGGGAAGAGAGAATCATAGGATCGAAGACAGATCAGGCACCAGAGTGACCTCGAGTGATCTAAAGGTATAACATCAATTGGCAAGCTAAGCAATAGTGGAGGGACCACCTCGAATGCCCATTCCTGATAATGAACTTGATGTCTATAACCATCCGGGAGCCTTCATCCTGTGACTGATGGAAGCAGAGGCAAACACACAACTAAGCACTGAACTGAACCCAAGGAACCCAGTGACAGAGAGAGAGGAGTGATGAGCAAATTGGCAAAGAATGGGCTGGCAAAACCAGCAGAGACAGCTGATCTGAACAGGGGAGTGCTCTTGGACCCCAGACCGACAGTGGGGAGGCCAGCATGGGACTGATCTGGACCCCCCAAATGTGAGTGTCAGTGAGAAGGCCTGGGCAACCTATGGGGCCCTGAGCTGTGGATCGGTGTCTATCCCTGGTATACAAACTGTCTTCATGTGCCTATAGCACAAAGAGAGATGCTCTCTCAGCCTGGACTCTTAGGGGAGTGCCTTGACCCTACCAAGAGTAAAATGACAGACTCTAGATATCCCCTATGTGGAAGGATTTGGCAATAGGGTGGGAGGGAGGGGGAAGGGGAGTGCGGGAGGAGGGGAGGGAGAGGGAACTGGGATTGAAAAAAAAAAGAATGTACTAAGAGTCAAGTTGAAATTTTCTAAAATATTAAAAATTCCCTCTAAAAGCAAATTAAATAATCTAAGTATTTCCATACCTATAAATATCTATAACAAGGATGTAAGACACACTAATAGCAACAATAAAATATATGTTTTTTCTAAAGATAAATGAGAAATGGAAACCTGTAAATAGAATCAAAAATTTAAAATCATTTATTTCCTTCCAAGTTTAGACACAACCAGAAGAAAATAGCATTTATCATGGTTGGGTGTTCTTATGAGATTCATTTTAATTTGCAGTTGATCAAACAGAATTCCTTTGTTTTGATGCCTCCCTTATTCATAAAACATGGATTATGTGCTTTATGCTGTGTGTTCCTCGCAGGAATCTCATAAAAATAAATAACAGATCATACAGAGAGAACACACACTCAAATTCTTAACAGAAAGGTGTTTTGCTAAAACAAAGAGATGTTCAAACCCCATGCACATTGTGACCTAGTCTGACAGTTAAATTGCAGCATTGCATGGGCCACTTGGTTCATTGTGAACACACAGCAGGTGTTTCAGAGCCTGTCTTAGGCAGGCAATTCTACCCTACTTTTAATGGGTTCTTTTACAGTACATCCTAATGGTGACAGTAAGCACACTTTGACTGAGGGTTCAGTACGGAAGCTGCATGATCTTTGACTTCTATATGCTAAACTTTGCCTTTGATAATCCTTCAAGGACTGACCTATTGGATTAAGTGCTGTAACTTTGGCTTTACAGTGCATATATTAATGAGCTTTAGCCAACTATAGTTTCAGGATGAATAATTTCCAGACCACATGTGTGGAGAAAATGAAAAGAAAACATAAAGTCTGCTTGTGAGTGTCTATAACACTAATTTATGTGAAGACGAATACCTAGAAATCTAAAAGCCAGGGGACTTTCAATTTGAAGTGTGAAGTGCTTGGAAAAGAAGGCTGTACACAAACCAAAAGGCTGAACCATGTGAGTTTCTGCCAAGTTTAAATATGTTTCTTTACTTAGTACTTGGAAATAGTAATACGAGAGCTCCAAGGAGCAAATGGGACAGTAACACTTTAGCCTTTTGTTATGTATTTTATTTTTTATTACCTTTCACCTTCGTTTGAAAACTCCTAGAAGCCTTGTCTATTGTCTTTGTTATACACATTCCCTCTGTTACCATTATCAACCAAAGAAATATATTATTGTTTGGGGAAAAAGATGATTTTAATGCTGTCAATATACCTGTTTCATTATTATAAAATAATTCACAACATAATATACTCCACAGAGAGTGAAGGCATACTCCTGTAAATCCTGCAGGTTTGTATCAACACACTATAAGCTTCACGCAATCAGCCCGACACAGGGAACTTACATGGTTTACTTTTCACACTTTTTCAATAAAACAAAAAATAAATTCTAAGGCTTTTTAATGTTTACACCAACTGGCAAATACCCATACCCCAAAGTGAGAAACTTCTGTTAATAGGGTGCTGCACTTAAATCACCAACACTCAGCTTAATGAAATGTCCATTTTTAATGAAGTCTTCAGAGATGGTGTGAGCTCAGTCTTTGGTTCAGCTATTGATGACAAGGAAATGCTGACAACACATTTGACCTAACTTGGAAGATTTGGATTGACAATGTTTGTTTCTTAGCTGTTTTTGGTTGATATAAATAAATATATATACCCTGCTCATCACAGATAAGAAAACTGCCTAATGATGATATTGTTTGATGTAATACAATTTTCTTCCATACATTAAGATTTTACCATGATTAAAATGTTTTTCCTCAGTTTGGGTAAACTATACTTTTTTTTAATTTAAATTTAAATTAGAAACAAGGTTGCTTCACATGTCAATCTCAGGTCCCTCACCCTTTCCCTACCCTCCTCCCATGCTCTCCCACCAACCCCCCCCTCCAATATCCCCTCATTTCCCCAGGGAGGATGAGGCCCTCCATGGGGGTGTCCATAGTCTGTCATTTCATTCAGGGCAGGGCCTAGGCCCTCCCCAAAGTGTCCAGGCTGAGACACTTGTATCATTGTGGGATGGGCACCCAGAGTCTATTTGTATGCCAGGAATAAATACTATATACTACCCAAGGTGCATCTTATACTTTTGTGAACATGTTTTTATGTACCTCTGATGGGTAGATATCACACAACAACATACTTGTGTTATTTATCATGTTCGAGAACAGACCCCAAGATGTACAACAAAACCCACTTAAGAGTTTTATTGGTAAAGAGTAGGGAGAGGAATATTAACAGCCCTGTCTGGAAGAAATGTGGCAAGAGAGAGAGTGGCCTGGGCATATCTGCTTTTAAAGGTCACTTAGCACATGGGTATAAGGCCTTCCTTAGTCACACCACACATACTATGTATTATGTGGCCATGCTGCACATGCACATAAGGGCCTGGAAAGACAGCTTTTTGCCTGAATGCTGATGGCCATGTGGGCAGCTGTGGGAGCCCAGAAATGGCAATGACTTGCATGCCTGCAAATTTTGTGTGCCTATCCCAGAAATTCCTTGGATTTCTTTTCAGGTAGTGGTCTGGGAAGATATTTTGAATCATCTACATATGTAGGACATGCTATAGAAACTGCCATTTAGAAGCAGAATGAAAACATGTCAAGGATAAGACAAACATGGTTAAGAAAACTGATTCTTGATTTCCAGTTAAGAATCTTGCTTAATTTCATGATGCATCTTGTTTCAGGTCTTTTAGGGAAGATTTTTTGCATACCTGTATTGCTGTGTCTAGAATAAAGCCATGGACTTATGCAATATTATTTCCTCAAATGATTTATTTATATTTAATTCTGAAAGCTATTAAGTTCTGGTGTTATCTTTGCTGTAGCTTTCAAGCAGTCATGATAAAGTACATTGTCTGGTGGTGACACTCAGTTACTAGCCAAACTGTGGCAGGCAAGGGTAGGGAGGTGGGGGGAGGGGTGACTGTGACTGGCACCAAAGGTGGATCAGGAGCAGTAGTGAATATAATGGAAAAGAACAACGTGGAGACCGTCAGGGGACAGTTCCTTTATTAGGAGGTGGCAGGGGAGAGTGATACCCCAGCAAGAAGGGCCAGTGAGATCCATGAGGTATTATGTTACATGAACATAGAGAGTGCTTCATTTGGGAACTCAGGAGCAGCAGGGGCAGGGGAGGCAACCTTATGAAGTCAAATAGAAGAGAAAGGACCCCCGGTCCAGGAAATTTCAGCAGTCAGATAAACATCGACCAGTCCTATTAGCTTTGGAGATGCATCAGTTTATCAGTCACTGCATGCACTAGGGTAGGGCATGTACTTATCCTCACCATGGAAATTCTAAATATTGGAGTCTGTTGGCACCTGAGCAAGGTAGGGAGCAGCAAAACTCCTTTAGCTCTCAGGGTGAGAAAATCTGGGGCTTTATTATGCTTTGACTCCTTCTTAGCCTCAGACCAGCCCCACAAAAGGTTCATATTGATGATGATGATGATGCCAATGTCAACATGCATCTAGGCTTGTTTTCTATTCACTTCCACTATCTCTTGTTAACTCTCAGTCACTCATGGCAATAACAAAAATGGGGAGAATTCTTGAATTTTCACTACAAACTCAACAGTTCTATTTAGTTACTCTTTACACGAATGCATATCAATATTTCCCTTGAATATTTGAAAAGAAATACCAGTGACAAGGTTATTTTCTGGGTCAGCTGAGGCAAGCTCTCTGATAAATTTGCCTAGATTTCCAAGGGTCTTAATAGTCTTCCACAGACAATCATACCATGGTTAAAAAAAGCACTTTGTTCTCCCTGTTAACTGCTGGTTACTGCTTATTAATATAACAGAATAACGTGATATAAAACATGATCATCCATCCCTCATGGGAAGCCTCACTGTCACTGAGGAGTGGATGGGGGTGGGATGGGGAGCTGCTGTGGAAAATGGGAGGACTGGAGGATGAGGGAATTGGAATCGGTATGCAAAATAAGATTGCTTTTAATTTAAATAAAAAGTGTCAAAAGAAAAAAAAACATGATCATCCTTAGAAGCAAATGCGTGCCTGTTTTAGTTTCAAATGTGCATCATTTTTGCCAACAACTGCATAATTACTTAATACTGTATGACATTTCTGAAGTTTAACTATGTTGTTGCAGAAAATAAAAGTAGAAATATAAACAATTCACACATCAACTTGATATCTGAGGAATTTCTACTAGTTACATGTTGATGCTGAGCATAATGATATGAAAGAAGAGCTCATCTGACAGTTACATACTTGGTTTTCCTCCTTCTCTCATCACTTTGAATATGGAATAGCTATCCGGCCACATTAGAACATTGGAAGGTTATAGAAGTACACCTCTGGCCAGACATTAAGCAATATGTCTTTTTAAATATAGTTTGCTTCCTCTGGGGTCAGAAGCAAGTGTCCTAGATGACAGAGTATCCAAGATAAGAAAGAAATATGGATCTAATCTCTACTAAGAATGTAACTATCTATAGAAGAGGAAAGCCAATTTCATATGTAAAAGAAGTAAACTCCTGTCTCTTTAAACTACCAAAAGTAGGCGATATATTTATTAAACAGATCATATTCTTTTAATGAATAAGAACCCTAAAGATGATTAAAGAACCATTATCCATTCAAGCTTACACATTCCTCTTTGTCAATCAACAATTTTATCAAATATTTTTGAGAAGTTTGTAAAATCTAAATCTTGACCTGATTAAAAATGCAATTAAGATTATATGCATGAAGTACATTAATTTTCTTTTGAAGAATGAAAGTAATTTTTGGCAGATAATTAGAAGTTAAAATGATATACTCCCTGAAATTGATTAACTTTGATATGTAGTCCTACATAGTAATTTTTTAGATATTCACATACAAGTATGTTAATCATAAGTTTATTAGATTTTTAAGTTAAAATATTTAACTAACTTTTAAATTAAAAAGAAATGAATATATATTTTAAAAAATAGAAAGACTGTTCAAATGAATTTTAAAAAGTTTTGAAATATCATCAGTTAAGTATGCCAAATTTATTTACAAGTATAATTCATGGTGAAGTACTAAACAAGTAAAAGAAATTCTATTGGAGCTTAAACATGTGTAATGATGGGCTGCAAATGGCTCAGCAAGTAATAATTCTAACAATAGACGTCTGGTGACTTCGATTTCAACCCCCAGAACCTATATAAATGTAGAAGATAAGAACTGATTCTACTGAGTTGTCTTCTGATATCTACATGCTCGCCAGGGTTCGCACACACACACACACACACACACAATACAATAATGTTAAACTGAACTTGACAGAAAGAAAAAAACACAAAGTTGAATGAGTAAGGAAGGCAAAGCTGGATAGTTGTGGGAGGAAAGGGATATATTTTGAAACGTATATAATTCTCAAGGAACTAATTAAAATGCTTTTATAAGACTATTTTTTAAAGTGATGCTTAAAAATACCTATTTGCAGCTAGACTCTACCTGGAAATTAAATATGTTACCTTATAAGATACAGATAGAAACTGCAGATCCAAATGTAATGACAATTTTAGTAAGCATGCCGCTGAGGCATTATGTTGGTTTCCAAAGAATGAGATGCCCACTGGTGCCTACAGGAATATGCATTTGGCTTATGTAAACAATCCCTCCACTGTCAGCAAGCTAAAACCCACTACCTTGTGATAAACTAGTTCTCTTTTGGTTCATTTCACTGCAAAGCTGTGTAGAGATGGGAGTTATTTGCAAGAACTGAGTAGAGATGAAAATAGCCTTGGTCATCAAAAGACCTTCTGGGTTTCAGCTGTTAATCACACAGGTTTCAGTGTAGAGCTTTCATCACAGATTTGTGTGGGAAGT
Organism: Mesocricetus auratus; assembly: GCF_017639785.1. NCBI lineage: Eukaryota > Metazoa > Chordata > Mammalia > Rodentia > Cricetidae > Mesocricetus > Mesocricetus auratus. The sequence goes on from NW_024429190.1 coordinate 62,533,728, forward strand.
CTTCACAGCTTCACCATGGTAGTATCTACATTATCTTAAAATTCTTACACAAACCTGAAAATCTTGTAAAAGGGCAATATGCTTTTTATCAGGAAATCTCTAGCTATAATAATGAGGTAGGGCCCCTTTGCTTCTTATTCTTTTCAACTTGTACATGTTGCAATTCCTACATGCACCCATATAGTGAGCCCTGAGTACATGTGTTGTTCTGTTATGAACATCCTATACTAGTAAGGTACTAGTGAGATAGTGCTGATATTTGAATGTTAATAAAATTCTACAGTTTTTATTTCTTTAGATGTTAGCTATTTTCATATTTTTATTACAGGACACCAGATTACATCTGATATTTTGTTTTAATTTTAATTACATGGAAGTCAGAATAGTGGTGTGTTTATAATTAGAATTTTAGGACTATTTTACAATATATGATTAAATACTGTTTTTGGCACATCAGAATGTCTAGCTAGTTTTTATGGCTGACCCAGATTTGCAAGTCCCATGAAATTCTGTTGATGTAGTTGGTGCTGTATAGCTACACCTGTGTATCTAGCACTCTTATTGGTAAGTGCTTAGACCATGATTCAGCATAATGTCTATGCATATTGCTAGCACACTTGCCACCTGAGTGTTCTTATAGGATGCCTCATCTAACTTAAATGTTAACACCTCCAGAAGACAATGTTATATGATCAATACCTTTCTGAACATTTGCAACAACATGATCAAAATACACAATATTTATCCTAAAGTACATAGAAATAACATGAAAACACTAAAATTGCATTTACAAAAGCATTTGTGTCTGAAATGAAGAACTCTGTATCTAAATATTCCATGGATTGAATAATAATAAAATGGAAATTTACAAATAAATAAGCATGAGATATATTTAAAGTAATGTCATGACAGAATGTGGCAAAAGCTTTGCTTTTAGGAAAATTTATAGCATAAATTAATCTCATTTTAAAAAAGTTAAAACTTAAAGAAACACAATATGCCATAAAATGTTAGAAAAGGCAAAGTTAAACAGTCAAAAATATATGATGAATAGAATAGTTGAGATGGAGGAAATAGCAATTAAACTATTAATATTGTACATGAGTGAATGAATAGTATCAATTTTTATTTTATAACACAAGTCTAAAATAAATCTAATAATCTAGAAAAGAGGTAACTTGTAAAAACCAGTATTAAAATTGGAAAGTGGTAGACACTAAGTAGGATATCAGAAAAAAACACTAATTGGATACCCAATGGTAGCCCTATAAACATACATGCACTCAACATTGTATAGAGCAGATGATATTTATGTCTTTATGAATGTAGATATATAAATATAATACATGACTATAACTCAATCAATAAAAAAGAGGTCATGATTTAAAAGAGAGCCAGGAGGTGTATGTGGGAGGATTTGGAGGAAGAAAAGGGAAGAGAAGATGATACAAGTATAATCTCAAAATACAAATGAAATAATTTTTTAAAACTGAATAAATTTTAAAAACAATATAAAGATTATTATTGTGCAATTCAGATGTTTTCTCACTGTGATGCAGTAACTAGAGTATAGATTTACTTTGAGCAACACTTCCAGAGATTTGGGGCCATGTTCACTTGGACCCATTTTCTTTGTGTGTTTGTGTGGCAGAAAGTCAAAGCAGGAGCATGTCATCAATGTAACTTCACTATAAAAAGGGAAACCACTATTATGCATTACAAAGAAGGGGAAGATGAATTGTGGATAAGCCTAGTAGCTGCTCATACCTTGAGTCACGTTCTAGGAGGCAGCAAAACTGGTGAATGATAGATATTGCAGGAATATCAAGTGTTAAATATTAATACATGATTAGTAAGTAATAGCTGGGAAATACTAAAACAAGTATATGACAATTTTTGTTTATTTAATCAACAGCATCAAAAGAACCAACACTAGAATATACTTCACTCACATTCTCAGCCAGTTTTCTGTTGCTAATAACTCAATACCACATAAAGGATGATATTTATAAAGAAGGGTCCATCCAGACTCATGTTTCCCTGGCTGTGTCACAATGGAGCAGTTAACATCATAGGATGAAAGTGACAGTGATGAACAAATGGTATGTTCAGAGAAATAACATAACCTATAACAACTGAAGGACAAACTGAGAGAGTGTACTTGTTTTATGACAACCTGCTTTCTCAGTAAGTCAATCACGCTCTGAGAGATGGACATTAATACCCAATAAAAGAAGTAACTCCAGTGACTTAGCCAATTTCACTATGGTCCACCTGTTAAAATTTCTAGCACTTCCACACCATCTTACTTGGAACTAAGCTTCTAGCACCTAGGGAACAAACCATATTTAAAGCAGACACTATTCCCAGTTCATCTTATTTATTTCATACTATGACTTTGTTTCATATAGACCAGAGAAGAGTTTAGAGAGATCCTATTTAACATATTATTTTTACTATCTGAATACTTTATCTTACCTGAGCACATATTGAGAGCTAAAAAGTATCTGTGGGGTTTAACTCTCACATATACAAGTCAGGATGACAATACTCAGGGAAGTAACTATTATCTAGTCTCAGAAGGAAAAAAAATTCACATGGTCCTTCTCATATATAGTCCTTAGAATTTAAGGACTATATTTGTGTCCATAAATGAACAGTGTAAGTGAAGGTTGTAAAACTAAAAAGGAGACCACAAGTGGGAGAAAAGAACTATCAAGTAGAAAGAGAGAACAGCAGATCAGGTGTGAATACAGAAAGGAGGCTATGGAAGGTTGTAGAGTTGAGAGGACAAAAGGCTGGGATAGAGAAAAGATTAGAGAGGAGATTCAACAACAACAGAAATTTAGTTTGAAATTACCAAAATTAAATTTAATATTACACACACTGGTAAAAATTTATCTTTTCCAAAAATTTGTATCATAGTGGTGTGTGTGTGTGTGTGTGTGTGTGTGTGTGTGTGTGTGTGTGTGTGTAGGTGAGTGCCACAAAGAACATGAAGGCCAGAGGACAACTTGCAGGAGGAGGTTCTCTTCTTCTACCTCCTTGGTGCTCAGGAGAAAAGGGTTGTCAGGCATGGAAGCAGTAGACTAATCCCCACTGAATCATCACAATGGCACATAAGTTGGTTTTTTTTGTTGTTGTTGTTCTTTTTTATTATTTCTAGTTAAATTTAAATTTAAATTAGAAAAAAGGTTGCTTCACAAGTCAGTTCCAGGTCCCTCTCTGTTTCCCTCCCCTCCTCCCGTGTCCTCCCCCAACCCCCCCAATATCCCCTCATTTCCCCAGGGAGGGTGAGGCCCTACAGGGGGGTGTCCATTGTCTGTCATTTCATCCAGGGCAAGGCCTAGACCCTCCCTCAAGAGTTCAGGGTGAGAGTCCAAAGTCCGTTTGTATACACGGGATAAATACTGATCTACTGCCCAAGGTTCAATAGATTACCTAGGCCTCCTCACTGACACCCCCATTCAGGGGGTCTTGATCAGTCCCATGGTGGATTCCCAGGCATCAGCCTTGGATTAAAGAGCTAACCCTTGTCAGGCCAGCTGTTTCAGGGGTTAAACCAGCCCAGTCTTAATCCCTTTACTCATCAGTCCTCCCTCTCAGTTACTGGCTTTCTTGAGTTCAGCTCAGTGCTTAGTCATGGGAGTCTGTCTCTTCTTCCATCAGCCACTGAATGAAGGTTCTGTTTCTCAGACTCTCTGGCCATGGGATTGTAGGCTGGCACTCCCCAGATCTATGTCTAAATTCCATATATGAGAGAGTACATGCCATGTTTCTCTTTTTGTGACTGTGTTACCTCACTCAGGATGGTTTCTTCTAGTGTCATCCATTTGCCTGCGAATCTCAGGATTCCATTGTTTTTTTCTGCTGAATAGTACTCCATTGGGTAAATGTACCACATTTTCTCTATCCACTCTTCGGTTGAGGGACATCTAGGTTGCTTCCAAGTTCTGGCTATTACAAATAATGCTGCTATAAACATAGGGGAACAGGCATCCTTGTATGAATGGGCATCTTTTGGATATATGCCTAAGAGTGGAGTTGCTGGGTCTTGTGGTAGGTTTATTCCCATTTTTCTGAGGAATCTCCATACTGATTTCCAAAGTGGCTGAATCAGTTGGCACTTCCACCAGCAATGGAGGAGTGTTCCCCATTTACCACATCCTCTCCAGCATAAATTGTCATTGGTGTTTTTGATTTTAGCCATTCTGACAGGAGTGAGATGGTATCTCAGAGTTGTTTGGGTTTGCATTTCCCGGATTGCTAAGGATGTTGAACACTTTCTCAAGTGCCTCTCAACCATTTTAGACTCCATAATTGAAAATTCTCTATTTAGGTCTGCAGCCCACTTTTTAATTGGATCCTTTGGAGTTTTGGAGACTTGCTTCTTGAGTTCTTTATAAACTTTGGACATCAGCCCTCTACCAGGGAACTCTTACAGCTGATTAACAAAATGAGATCAAGGGAATACAAATTGAAAAGGAAGAGGTCAAACTTTCACTATTTTCAGATGATATGATAGTTTACATAAATGACCCAAATAACTCTACCAGGGAATGCTTACAGCTGATTAACACCTTCAGCAAAGTGGCAGGCTACAAGATCAACTCAAGAAAATCAGTAGATCTACTATATACATATGATAAAAGGGCTGAGAAAGAAATCAGAGAAACATCACCCTTTACAATTGCCACAAACAACATAAAATACCTTGGGGTAATGCTATCCAAACAAGTGAAAGACCTGTATCTCAAGAACTTTCAATAATTTTAAAGAAAGAAATTAAAGAAGCCCTCAGAAAATGGAAAGATCACCCATGCTCTTGGATAGGCAGGATCAATGTAGTAAAAATGGCAATCCTGCCAAAAGCAATCTACCGATTGAATGCAATCCCCATTAAAATACCAGCACAATTCTTCACAGACTTTGGAAGAACAATAATCAATTTTGTATGGAAAAACAAAAGACCCAGGATAGCCAAGACAACCCTGTTCAACAAGCAATGTCTGGAGGCATCACCATTCCTGACTTCAAGCTCTATTATAGAGCTATAGTCCTGAAAACAGCTTGGTATTGGCACAAAAATAGACAGGTAGATCAATGGAATCAAATTGAAACCCCTGATATTAACCACACATGTATGAACATCTGATCTTTGACAAAGAAGCTAAAAATATACAATGGAATAAAGAAAGCATCTTCAACAAATAGTGCTGGCATAACTGGAGGCTGGCCTGTAGAAGAATGCAGATTGATCCATGTTTATCTCCATTCACAAAACATAAGTCCAAATGGATCAAAGACCTTAACATAAATCTAGCCACACTGAACCTCTTAGAAGAGAAAGTGTGTGGTACCCTTGAACGAATTGGTAAAGGAGACAGCTTCCAGAACATAACACCAGTAGCTCAGACAGTGAGATCAACAATTAATAAATGGGACCTCCTGAAACTGAGAAGCTTCTGTAATGCAAAGGACACAGTCAGCAAGACAAAAAGGCAGCCCACAGAACAGGAAAAAATATTCACTGGCACTAAAGTTTTAAAGTAGGAAAAGACTGCTGACATAAATACAGTCAGTAACAGTATACGTAATAACTGCCTAAGAAATGGCTAAGCTAGATAAATGTATAGTAGTTTTTATTTTAAACAGCTTTCCTATATCAAAAGTCAAAGACATTTGCCTTTTCCACTCATTGTTTGACTCAAATTTTTGATAAAGAATAAAATATCTAGGTGTTGTTATTATGATTGTTATAATACATAAACAATTAAACATTTCTAATTCTTTCTCTTCTCACACTGACATTTTTTATTAGAATGCAAAACTACCATTGAGGGTAAACTTCTCCAGCATCTCTCCTACAGACAGTCAATGAAATACCTGCAACAAAACAGTTGTTCACAAGTTTTGTTACTATAAGGTATCAAATTACTTCAATCCAAGTTTTCATTTGAAAATGGTTGGATGAGGAGGTGGATAAGCCAGTAAAATACTTGTAACACAATTTTGAGGGTTGGAGTTTATGACCTCAGAATCCACATTAGATCTCAGGTAGTCATGGAGACCCACTTGTAATTCCAGCTCTAGGGATGCAGAGACAGGAAATCCATTAATCACAACAGAAAGACGTTGGCTGTTAGGCTAGCCTTAACAATGATTTCTAGGCGCAATAAGTGATATTGCCTCACTATATCAGATTGAGAGAAATTAAGGAAGTTACACAATCTCATCTTTTGGCCTGAGCATGCACACAAAAGCACTTCCAATTATGTACATGTGAACATGTATAAACAAATGCATACCACATTCTTTCACAATCAGTATGTACTATAAAAATAAATTGCATTTTTTGCTGATTTAAACTCTATCTGCTGCAATACAACTGATTTACACTTTTTTCCTCAATGGAGTAAGTAAACTGGTGTTGGATAAAGCAAGAAATATTTATATCATGCAACCCTTAATTTTGATATAACAGATTTAAAATCCTATTATTTGTAAAACAATGACAATTTATCCATTATAAAATTTGTAAAAAGACTTTAATAATCAACACTATTAACAAACATGGGTCACCCAGTGGAAAAAATACACAAAACCTTTTCTAATATAGTAAGAGAATAAGCAATCTTTGAAAATGTGTTCATCCTCTTAGACTCAGGTGATGCTCAGGTAATTTAGAAGGAACACATTAATACTGGATTTGTAATGGCTGCACACATGAAAACATGGAAACCATAGTTAAATAATTACAGTGTACTGCTTAGTGAGCATAAACATAATGGGAGCACTTCACAGCTTTTAAAGACTTTTTGTCATGCTTTTACACAAAATGAAGGACAAATTTATGTAAAGTTTAAGAATTATAATTCACCATTTAATTTATCTATTTGCCTACTACCATAAAATCAAGCTAATCAATTTAGCTTTTGACAAGGTAATTTATTTTCCATATTCTGGTATAATCTACTTTTCCGGAGTATGTTTTAATACAGAAGCTACATTAATTGAAATCCACATGACTAATCCAAAGACATAACTGGATACTTGCAATTTTGGTAAAAACATCCCAGCCAAAGTACATTCTTGAGTAGTTGGTTTCCAATGTTTTAGTATTTTCATTTAGAACAATTTTAGGTGGAGTAATGAAAGCAAATATACAAAGCACTAACACAAGGAAAAACTAGAGATTCTTGAGTGTAATAACTCAGTAAAAATGAACTAGGAAAAAGAGGAGTTGCAGTGATGAAAAGACATAATAAAACAAGGAACTTAAGGAAGTAAAAGAAAAATATAAGAAAAAAATTCTCTCTATATATGAGTAAGGAGGAAAAGGATGAATGTGACACTATATGGCCAAGGCCTTCACAAAACAAAGGTAGTTATCATATATAGTTTAAAGAGTGTATTAGCTAACTGTTCATGTACTTAACAAACCACCAATGGACGTCTATACTTACAAAGAAAAAATACTTATTGAGCTCATATTTGGGGAGGCTAAAAAAACTCCATCAAAGGACAGGATTCAGTAAGCACCGCTTGGTTGTGTCACATCATGACATTATGTCTAGGGTAGAATCCTGAGACCGAGCTACCATTCATGGCAGCAAATGAAGAACTGGAGAATGGCTACAGACACAGCTCTTCTTCTAGAATGACCCTAACTGATACAGGGATTTTCCACTAGACATTAGTTTTAAAGTTATACAACAATCAAATACAACCATCATGAAGATCATGTTTCCACCACATAAAGGAAGTTCCCAAGCCACCACTCCCCCATCCATCTTCTGCTCTACTGCAGGGTGGAGCAGACTTTAGTCTGTCACATCATTTGGGGTCAGGACTAGGCCCTCCCCCATATGTCTAGGATGAGAGAGTATCCCTCTGTGTGGAATGGGCTCCCAAAGTCCATTTGTACACTAGGGATAAATACTGATCAGGGGTCCTGGTTCTCAGCTGTCAGTCTGGGGTCTATGAGCTCCCTCTTGTTCAGGTCAGCTATTTCTATGGGTTTCCCCAGCCTGCTCTTAACCCCTTTGTTCATCACTCCACCCTCTCTGCAACTGGACTCCAGGAGTTCGGCACAGTGCTTAGATCTGGATGCCTGCTCCAAACGGACTACAGTTATTTGCCTCATAATTGGATTTTAGGCAAGCAGACCTCACAGGGATGGTGGTAATGTCCAAGGGCCATAGCTCCCATAGTAACCATTGATGAAGATGCTGACAAAAATGTAAACTCATAGTTTATCATTTACACTAAATGACACATAACTGTACTTGAATTTTCTAACATAAAATTATATATCCAAGACAGGAACTTAAAAAGAAAATAATTGGTATTGATAAAGGACTTAAGGAAAGGTAAGGTTGTTACTTCACCATTTTGAAGGAGAAGAAAAAAGAGAAGTATATGCTGGATGGATTGAATCTATACAAAAGTAGCTACAATGTTGTTGTCTCTATTTAGAGATTAAATATAATATAAAGAAAACTGTATGGATGGCAAGCTGACAAGAACATGACTTGGGTTACTAAATTTTATGTCAATATGGCAGGCCAAAAATATTGAGATATTTTGCTAACATTGTTATAGGCATATCTGTGGAGATGAAATTAATTTCTTTTTTATTATTTTAATTTTAAATAGCTTGTTTTACATGTCAATCCCAGTTCCCTCTCCTTCCCCTCCTCCCACACCCCTACCATCCCCTCTAGCCTCCCACCCTATCGCCATTTCATTCCACATAGGGGATATCTAGAGTCTGTCATTTCACTCAGGGCAGGGTCCAGGCACTCCTCTAAGAGTCCAGGCTGAGAGAGCTTCCCTCTTTGTGTTATGGACACACGATGTCTGTTTGTATTCCAGATAAACACTGATCCACTGCCCAGGGCCCCATAGGTTGCCCAGGCCTCCTCACTGACACTCACATTCAGGGGGTCTGGATCAGTCCCTTGCTGGCCTCCCAGCTGTCGGTCTGGTGTCCAAGAGCTCTCCCCTGTTCAGATCAGCTGTCTCTGCTGGTTTTGCCAGCCCATTCTTTGCCAATTTGCTCATTGCTCCTCTCTCCCTGTCACTGGGTTCCATGGATCCGTTCAGTATTTAACTGTGGGTGTTTGCCTCTGCTTCCATCAGTCACTGGATGAAGGCTCCATGATGGTTATGGACATCAAGTTCATTATCAGGAATGGGCATTCGAGGTGGTCTCTCCACTATTGCTTAGCTTGCCAGTTGGTGTCATCCCTTTAGATCACTAGAGGTCACACTGGTGCCTGATCTGTCTTCTAACCTATGATTCCCTCTTCCCCCTGTTGTACCCCCTTCATGTGGACCCATGACCTACTCTGAGAGGGGGAGAAGAGGAAACTAATTTCTTATATGTATATTGAGTACAGCATTTTGTTCACCACAGTGTGGGTAGAAAAGAAATACAGTGAGGCTATTCAACTCCCCATCTTCAAACTGAAGCTTTGTTTTTTGCTGTCTTACTACTTGGACTAAAGTCCACTATTAGCCTTCCTTAACATTCCCTTAAAAGGGAGAGATTCCTAGATTTCTTACTTTAGCCAAAATTCAGTCTCTGTGAAATGACCAAACTCCACCTACCTTTTACCTTTATTTTCCCTTTTCCTTTCTCTTTTCTTTTACCCTTTACACACACACACACACACACACACACACACACACACACACACACACACTTCTGGTGGTCTGTTGCACCCAAGCTAATGTAGAGAATAAATGGTACAAACAATAGAAACATTGTATTTTAATAGATACCACTTAATTGCAAAAGTATGGATTTTTTAATTTAAATAATTGCTGAAAATATGTAGTTATGATATCAGTTGAAATGCTTAATCTTGAATCAGTGTTGATAATTTGTAGAATTCAGAGTTGTCCAAGGCACTAGTTCCTGCTCTGTCACTATTTGATTATGTAACCTTCATTAATTTATATAAGGAATTCCAGATTTCCCACATACTATGAATAAGATAAAGTTGTACTTTATAGGCCAAATTATAGCCCACTGTAAGTATTTGTGATTTAAAATTTCTAAAGTCACTATGCTATACTAAAAGTTGCCTTTGTCCTTAGAGAAAAATCAGTACATAGGTTTTAAGCTATAACCTAAACTTTCTGTAATGTCTATTTTAAGAAAGTCTTCAAAGTGATGACAGATCACACTGCCTTTCCTATTTATTGGGTGAGAAGGTGAAGGCTATCTTAAATGTACCTAACAGATTTAATGCTTGCATAGCATTTCCCGACATGTCCTGCTCAATTTTTGAGTAGTGGCTGATGTATGTATCTGCTAAAAATATAAACCACCTGTTGTTCCAACCTCACTGCTGAGAGTACCTGCATTGTTTAGCTTTTTCTACAGTGTTCTGTGTGTGTGTCAATATTGATTTCAGCAAAAGTAATAAAGGATCCTGTCAAAATAAAATTAAAACCTAAGGCAATTTACTTTGCTGAAGGGGGTCAGCTTTAATAACCATCACCATCTTACCAGAACTGCTGTGAAATTTCATTAACACTGTACGCCAGTCACATATCAGCTAGGTTTACAATTACTACTTGATTATATGTCTGTATAGATCGTTAGGCACAAGCCTCCTTTTTGTGCCCTGCATTGTTGAGTGCATGGGGTCTCTTTTCATTCAGTGGAAATTCTATTTAAGAAAGAAAGAGATTTTTCTTCAACTCTGAACAAAATTATCCAGTACTCTGCAATTTCATGATATTGAGTATTTTGATCTATTTACCCTTTGAGAGCCAGATATCTAGAGATCAAAACCAGAAGAGAATTTAGTAGTTTTATGCCAAAAAGAATTTGCAACTTTCTGTATTCCCACTTATTACAAAAAGACACATATTGAAGCTATGTATTATTTTCTAGTATAAACAAGTCAATGTCTGAATAATGAATCTAATAGAACACAGAAACTTCATAGGGACTAAAAGGGTGAGAAATAATGTGTGAAAACTCATAATCCAAAAGTTTATATTTCTTTGTAACTATTTTTACATATATTCTGGAATCTCAAGAATCATGTTCTGAAATACAGAGATCCCTAAGCTGAGTCCATGAATAAATATATGAAATGTGAAAAAATTCCAAGGATTCTTGTATTTGGAAAAAAGAATTGCTTTGGAAATAATCCCCATGTTTTCTTTATCTACTGTATATAATCTTTTCTCCATTTGTATTTTCTGGATGTGTTTTGTTTGAGTTCATAAGACATACATTCTATTTTAAGGAGATATTAGTATAAAACTTATGACATCTTTTAACTCAGGATTTTGCCCCAACATTTATATGTTCTGGTATCCAAATGTACTATTTTAAGAATACATTAGACTTAAGAAAATTCCTAACCTCTCTCAAACAAGTACAGAGATCAGCTTAGAAATGTGCTCTTGTCTTAGATTCATCAAAAGTTCTAGTTTCTAGTTGATGTACAAAAAAAAGCAACTCATGCCAATTTAATGTGTCCAACTTTCAAACTTCAAATGGGAATATTACAAAGAGAGGAATCATTTGGAAGAAGTCACTGCTCTTAATCCCAATTACATTGGTTCTCATCATGCTACACAACAGTGGGTACTCATAACAGTCTACCCCTTTGTTTACAGAGATCTCCGAGGACTTCTGTGCTATTCCTTTGACTATATGGATTCATGCCACTTACTCTTTAAGACTGATAAAAGAATTTGCATATATTTTATAGTTATTTTCTTTTATTTCTTTATAAGAAAAAATATATAATTATTTTTACGTCTATAGTTTATCTACCTGTTTCATGCAATCTCTGTGCCTTAAGAAAGCTAAGCTTCATGACACATATCATAAATACTACAAATTTCCCCCTTGTTGATCATATTGTATAGCATGAAATATGTAATATGTATTTATTGATAAACTTGAATGTTGAAGTCATTATAATTTCTTGAAAACTATAACAGTAGTGACTTCTATTACATTTTACTCAAACATGTATGCATATATAATTTAAAGCAATGTTGAATGACTGCTTTATTTTCCTTGATATTTAGAAGTCTTGACATTTTTATTTTAGGAGATAATTACTATTGAATGCTGTCCATTCACAGTGCTGTCTGGGAAAGAGTGGTTAAGTTTATCAACAACTAACAGCTGTCATTGTTTTTCATTGCTTGTACTGGAGAAGCAAGGTCTTTTCTTAGAGAAGGGTGACACTGAATGAAACACCACATGAATACAGGTGGTTCATTATTCTCAGGAAACCCTATGCCAGCAGGCAAATATTCCCATACATCACCATTCTTAATGGAGAAGAAAGAAGTTGTGAGGGGCTCTTGATTGCTAGTAGTTCTAGATTAATATTGAAAGACTGATTGTTAGTGAGCTTGTTTCCTTGACAACACTCATGCTAAAGGGGGAATTCTATTTTTAAAAGTTCAAGTCAGATGCTTCCAGTTGTTAAAGACTCGAAACACCACGTAAACAGACCCATCTATAAACAACCAACTTAAACTTACGACTTACAGAACTCATACACACAGAAAGAATTTGAAAGTCCTACATCAGTTTCAGAACAGTTTTATATTTTCCAAGTTTATGTTAGATGAAATTATCTCAATAAATTACTCTTTTTATAGTCTTAGCATATGAAAATCATCTCAGTGAATTATAAAAGCAATAGAATAAAATTTATCCTTAAGCTTCCAAGATGAGAGACTATATATATTTGTATAAAAATAAAGTAAAATGAATTTGGTGATTAAGAAATTGCTTAGTAAACTGAAATGTATTGGGTCTGGATAGAGATGTAATATGAAATTAGGGACTAAAATAAGATTTCAGTAAATATATAAAATTTAGCCAGTATAACCAAGGGGACTGTAAATAGAAAGCTAAGAAGATACAGGGAATATCTTTCATATAGATAAATAACACTAATTTAATATATACAGCATAAGAAAGATAATTTATCTTGCCAGTATAGAGGTAGGATATTTTCTAATATAAGTACAATTTTAGTATGTAATTATACAAAATTAGTTTAAATGTTTTGTTCTTTAAACCAATTTCTTATAATCTACATAAAACAAAACTAATCCACAGCTTTTATTTTCAGTATTTTGGTTATATCAATTGGCTTGTTATGCTAGTAGCCTTTCCTGAAAAGAACAATTTCTTCCACAGCCCCACTGCCAGTTCAGGGATTAAATAGTCAGGTCCTAAATAAAATCCCACATGTCTTCTTCCTCTGTCTTACTTTCATAAATAGACAAATTTATGCTTTGGGCTGTTACAAACAGTTCCATCCAGGTGTTGGTTATTACAGAAACAATATTGTTTCTCCTCTTAAAGGACTTGAGAAAAATATTGTGAATGAAGTAAAGAATACAAGAGGTAGAAGGCTAGGGTGTGTAATTACAGGTCACTGCTGAAGAGCATCTATTTTAATCTCGATGTGTTTCTTCCTTTAGATCTCTGGAACTAAAGTGAATCATGTATGGTGCTTGTGGTTCCAAAATCAATTAGGTCTGGCCATATGTGGATTCCTAAGAAATTCACAAATTTGTATTTCAGTTCCTTCCCAGTATATCCACGCATACACGGCTTTACTCTACCTGACTGTGTGATACTTGTTTTCTGCAGCATATTATTTTAATAAGCCTATACCAAGGATTCATAGGAGAGTGCTGAGAGTCTATGTAGTTTTTCCCTTGCCAGAAATCCGTCTACTCTTTCTATATTACTCACATACTACCTAGCTAAAATGTATTTGTCTTGTGTTACTCAGTTTGTGTACATATTTCTGTTGAAGCTTATCTAAACACTTGAAATATTTAAAATTTTTGAGACTTCTACTAGCTACTAGTCATTTCCATTCTGTAATATTTTATATGTACCATTGAATACTCTTTTTCTGCCAGACAGTAATCTTTAGAGGACAAGTATATTTCAGGACTCATTTTATATAGTTGACACTTCCAGAAGAGAGCCTGGCTTATTGTATACTCTCAGTACTAATGACATAGATAAAAATGCCAATGCCTTAAAATCATCCAAACACTTGAAAGCTGGCAAGTCTGTTATTAAATTTGACAAAGTTTCTCTCTTTTCTTCCTACTTAGGTAAAAGGTTCATTTTTTCTTCTTTTATTGAAATAGATATTTTTCTTACACAATATATCCTGATTACAGTTTTTCATCACTCTATTCCTCCTTTCCTCCCTTCCCACCCTGAACCACTCCTTTTCTGTCTCTTACTAAGAAGAACAGACTTCTAAGAGATAATACACTAAGACAAAACAAAAATCATGATTTTGAAGTTGGGTAAGACAAACCAAAGAAGGAAAAATGCCCAAATGAAGGCAAAAGAATCAGAGACCCACTCATTCACACAATCAAGTGTCCCATACTAAATTGAAAACCATCATATATATGCAGAGGACCTGGTGAACACACATGCAGGCCCTGTGATTCCTGCATCAATTAGTCTCTGTGAGTTCTTATGGACTTGGCTTAGTTGGTTTAATAGTCCTTGTTCGCCTAGTGCCTTTTATTCCCTCTGGCTCTTACACTCATTCTGCGTCCTCTTTCATGGGGTTTTGTGTGACATGACCAAATTTTTATGATTTCAATAAAGAGTTTTCTTACCTTGATCCTAAAATTTCAACAATAGCAAAAGTAATTTGAGAACTACTTAGTAAGTTATTGCTGAATAACTAGCATACATAAATATTACTAAAAATTCATCTTCTGTAGTTTAGCAAACAAGTATTGGGTTAACGTGGGGTCTTTTGTGGAGCAGAAAAATATTTTAATTTGTGTTCTGAAGAAAAGATTATGCACTAAGTTATCCCTGCCAGTTTGCATTCTTCTAAAACATGTGAAAATATAACACAGGTCTGTGGCAGGTTGAGAATAGGTAATATGCTTAGTACCTTCTTTGGATGATACAGTTAACAATTGCCTGTCTCAATTTATTCAAAAAATACTTAGGAAAAAACAGCTATAGACTATTCTTAGAGTTTAAGGAAAATAACAATGAAATCTACAGACTTTCTGTGGCAAAAATGTATTAACTTTTCAAATATAGTCTTTAGCTGCACATGTTAAGTTATCTTGGGGTTATTTTCAAACACTTAAGAAAAAAAATTCTGAACTGTGAAGTTAACATGTGCCTAAAATACCTTAACTACTCATCCAATTCCAGTACTTTCAGACACCTTCTTTCTCACATAGTCCTGTCTGTCTCATATTTCATTGCCATGCTTGCCAATCAGTTACAGTCTTTGGCCCCATGTCACTTTCATCCTATTGGATGACTGTCATGGGAGCTGCCCAATGGTGCGCTGCTAATGAGGCAGCTTAAAGAGCAGCTGGGGATGTGCAATTGCTGGATTAGGGTCAAGGCCAAGAAAGAAAATAGATGGGAGAGATACGGCCTGAATGACTGCCAATAAACAGGGGTTCTATTATCCTACTAAAGCAGGACATTCATTACCACCTCTTGCAACATAATTTGGGTTCAGTCAAGCTGTCTCCCTCTCCCTTTGGATTTACAATTCATAAAACACAAATGGTCCAAAGGGTGCATTGTCTCTTGTAGCTATGTAACCCAGGGTGAGCGAGAAGCATGGAGGAAATGAATGAGATATAAAGTCCCTAATGTGAGCACCATCAGGATTGACACCTTGTTCCTTGGAATGGTGACATAAGGTGTAGGCAGGATGCCAAAATAGTTTTACATCTCTGTGGAGGCAGTGTGTTCATTAAGCAGAGTTAAAATAAAAATTGCTTGTTTTTCTTTCAAAAAATCAAATCATGATGATTATAGCCAGTGTCTCTGTAATGCTTTCATTTAATCACTGGTGAGATGATTGCATGGAAACAGTACTAGCTTAAATTCCATCACAAAACCCCATGTATTATATATATATATATATATGTATATGTACATGTATAATCAATATATACATATACATATTCATATATGTATATAATATACTGTTATTCTGTCGCAGAAAATAGTCTCTATATATTTAGTAGCTTTATATATTTCTACACATAAATACAGTCATGTACAAAATTTCATCATGTTTTTTTTCCTTTGTTAAAAAGATTGCACTAAATAGGGTAAATGTGTCCCTCTTTTCATTTTTCCTTGTGGCCCTACTGATCTTTTTAAGTTATGCTCCCTTTTATCATTTGGATTCAGTGTCAAAGCCCACCTGCCACATGAACTAATGGGACCATGGTGCTATTGTCTATGTTCTGTACTTAGTTTAAAAGGCAAATGAGCTTGGTGAAAGAAGCAAGTTCTGTAATTCAGGGCAAATTAACCAAGACACAGTGAAGATAATAAATCACAGTAGTAAAGTGAGAAAAAGAAAATGTAAAAACCTCCTCTTCCATTTTGTCTGAGGACAGAAAATCCTAAGGGACACCCTCAAACTCTATTGGGTCAACTCTACAAATACAGGGTAAAGGACTTGAAAGTCAACTTCAGTCCTTACCTTCTTAATCATATGGCGTTAGCATAATTAAAGGAAAAATTTTTAACAGGTTTGGGCTTCATGATTCAATCCATAATGGTTTATTTGCTTTCTCAATTTTTATTTTTAAGTGTATGTACATGACAAATTTGCAATGCATCATATTATCCTTTTCTCAGATTATGCTTTATGGAAACTACTTGTCTCAAAAGTGAAGTGTTTTTATTTTAAAATTTCACCAGCATAGGTGCTTCAGATGGCTTATGTTAAGCATACTTATTAATCATTATAACACTTGTCTCTGATTCTCCTATCACATCATAAAGGCACTGTAAATATTCACATTACACATTCTTATTTAACTCTCAGAGAAACTTTCTTCTTAGTGTCAGAACATTTATATTATGGCTTTAACCTTATGAGTGTAATTTTTGTGGTAGACTTAATCTGTTTTCTTGAGGAAACGCTATACTAATTTCCAAAGTGGCTGTATGAGTTTGTACCCACACTAGCAGTGGAGGAGTGTTCCCCCTTCTCCATATCCTCTGCAGCATAAACTGTCCTTGGTGTTTTTAATTTTATCCATTTTGACAGGAGTAATATGTTTTCTCAGAGTTGTTTTGATTTGCATTTCCCTGATGGCTAAGGATTTTGAGAACTTTCTCAAGTGTCTCGTAGCCATTTTAGACTCCTCTAGTTAGAATTCTCTATTAAGTTCTGTACCCCATTTTTTAATTGGCTCCTTTGTTGTTTTTGGAGAGATGCTTCTTGAGTTATTTGTAAATTTTGGAGATCAGCCCTCTGTCAGATGTGGAGTTAGTGAGTATCTTTTCCCATTCTGTGGGCTGCCTTTTTGTCTTGACTGTGTCCTTTGCCTTACAGAAGCTTCTCAGTTTCTTGAGGTCCCATTTATTAATTGTTGATCTCAGTAGACACTGAGATCTGTGCTACTTGTATTATGTTCAGGAATAAACATGTATCTATCTGCAGTCTTCTACATGTCAATATCCAGTTATGCCAGCACCATTTGTTTAAGATGCTTTATTTTTTTCCATTGTATAATTTTAGCTTATTTGTCAAAATTGGGAATCAGTCTAGCACAAGATTCAGCAATTCCACTCTCAGGTATATCCAAAAGATGTACATTCGTACATCTGTTCAACTATGTTCACAGCAGAATTATTTGTATTAGTGAAAAACTTGAAGCAACCTCAATCCCCCTCAACTGAATAATGGATAAAGAAAATGTGGTGCATTTACACAATGGAGTACTACTGGGCAGAAAAAAAACAATGGAATCTTGAAATTTGTATGCAAATGGATGGAACTAGAAGTAACCATCCTGAATACGGTAACCCAGCCACAAAAAGACAAGCATGGTATGTAGTCACTCATATATGGATATTAGACATAGAACAAAGGATACCAGCCTACAATCCACACCGCCTGAGAAGCTAGGAAACAAGGAGGAGTCTAAGAGAGACATACATGGTTGCCCGGAGAAGGAGAAATTGGGAGCATGGGGGTAAGCAAGGGGGAGTTAGCAGAAAAAGAAGGGTAGACGATTAGGGGAGAAGAGGACATGAGGGAGCAGAAAATTTGAATCTGAGGAAGAGTAGAGGAAAGCAAGAATAGAGATACCATAATAGAGGGAGCCATTATAAGTTTAAAGAGAAATCTGGCACTAGGGAAATGTCCAGAGATCTACAAAGATGACCCCAAATACAAGTCTAGGCAATAGTGTAGAGGTTACCTTAAATGCCCTTCCCCGATAATAAGATTGATGACTACCTAATATGCCATTCTTGAGCCTGAAACCAGTAGCTAATGGAAGCAGAAGCAAACACCCACAGCTAAACTCTGAGCTGAACTCCTGAAATCCAGTTGCAGAGAGGGAGGAGTGATGAGCAAAGTGGTCAAGACCATGATCGGTAAACCCACAGAAACAACTGACCTGAACAAGGGGCTGCTCATGGACCTCAGACTGATAGCTGGGAAACCAGCATAGGAATGATCCAGACCCACTGAACATGGATGTCAGTTTTGGAGGTCTGGGCAATCTATGGGGCCTCTGGTAGTAGATCAGTATATATCCCTAATAGACAAATGAACTTTGGGAGCCCATTCCACATAGAGAGATACTCTCTCAGACTAGACACGTGGGGGGAGGGCCTAGGTACTGCTTCAAATGATATGACAGACTTTGAAGATCCCCCATGAAAGGCCTCACCCTCTCTGGGGAGCAGATAGAGAATAGGGTAGGGAGTGGTGGTGGCCAGGGGAGGAGGGGAGGGAGAGGGTACTGGGATTGACATGTAAAACAAGATTGATTCTAATTTAAGTAAAATAATGTAATTTTTAGTGGAATTTTAAAGTATACAAGTAAAGAAACTTTGTGAGCAAATGTATTAATATATTCCTTGTAGTTGTATCTTGAAATTATGGATTCTTTCTGCTGTAGATATTGTGGCATATATATATATATATATATTTTGACAAATATCTATTTTCATATTAGAATACATTATATTGCATTTTCATCTTGTAGTTTTCCCCAATGAATATATTATCTAGTGGATACATACCAGTTATTTACTCAAACTTGCATAATTTTATTTCACTATAACATATTGAATAGCATTCTTGACTTTAAGTAACAATGTGCTAATGGCATATAAGAACTATTAGGTTATTTATTCAGATGTATACACATTGCTTTCCTAGAGCACAAATTTCCCTCTTCATTTTGTTCCCAAAATAAATTCATACCTTAGGTCATGGTTGATTGTTTCTTTAAGAAATATGAAGTGTATGAATATAGCATTGGAGATATATTTTTAGAAAACTTTTGGCTAGGCTAATTGAATAGAAATAGGATGGCAGAGAAGTAGGAGAAAACAGAGAGAGAATTTATAAAGTTTCAGTTAACTTCTGTGATTCTTTCCAGAGGAGATCATTTTTGTTGGAATGGAGTAAGAAAAATTGAATGCAGAACCTGGGTCTTGTCTTGATCCCAAATGGATAACAAGGAGGAAAGCCTGGTTCTCTATAAGTAATTTCAAGACAAAGGGTGATTCTGGATCTTATCTGTACCACAGATTGAAAGATGAGGCTTGGACCAGATGTAAGTAGCATTAAGGAATTTTTGATCCTTATAAAAATCAAAATACCCTGTTATAAATAGAAAATTTATACATGACCAAAATCATCTTCTAGATGAGAAGACAAATGAATGATTCCTGTGACTCTAGGGTAAACTGGTGTCCACTGAGATATTCTACGACATTTCAAAAGCAAGCAATATATGAAAGGCATAGTTTACTTCTTCCCACATGTTTCTGGAAACTAAAGACCATTACAGTTTGGTAATGATAATACAATAATAATGATATTGAATATATGTGCTTGGTAATAATACAATAATAATGATACTTGATATACACATACACACACACACACACACACTTTATTATGAGGCAATTGTGCCATCATGCTTTACATGTAGCCTCAACATTTAATCACAATTTCTAAGGGAAAAGTATTATCCTAGTTTTATCACAGAGAAAACTAATATTTAAAGAGAACTTAATTGGTTTGCCCTGTATCACCCATCGTTTAAGGTACAGAGTTGAAATTCAAATACAGTCCGTCTGACTCCAATGTCTGGCTCTTAACCACTGAACTAAACCAACAAGAAAGAGAGCAGCAATAGTGCCCAGCTAAGAATTGCACTTCTGCCTGGGAATGACTTTAACACCGAGAGATTGGTCTTTTGGAACGAAGCCCTCAGGGATAAAGAACAAATAGAAAGTCTGAAATAAAAATCATTATGGCCACAAACAGAAGTAGATTTTAAGATTTTAAGAGTGTAATTTTCCAACTTAGCTTTTAGGAACTTGTATAGATCTTTGCAGAATTTGCACACTTACTAATTTAGCTTTTTTGTTGTTTTGCTTTTTTGGCTTTTTGAGACAGTGTTGCTGCATGTAATCCTGACTGTCCTGGAACTATCGCTATAAATTTAGCTGTCCTTGAACTCAGAGATCTAGCCTGCCTCTGGCTACAGAGTGCATGTTAAAGGAATGTTTCACAACTGTCCAGCACATATTTGTAAAATAATCGAATATCTGAGTTTCTCACCCTGCTCCTTGGCTATCCATCGTAGAGTCTTGTGCAATATAGAAGTTACTTTCTGAGTAATCAAGAATTTCTTTTGTTAGCTACAGATACCAATCAGGTATTTTCCATGACTGTATTATATAATGTTATGATTTAGGTGTCATCGAATGGATCTGGACAATGTATGCACACTTAAGTTTATCCTTACCATCATTCTACCCTAACACTAATCCATAATATACTATTTTTGTAGGTAAAGTGAAAAAGCTTCTTTTCATTCTTTAAAATATAAATAAGTAGAAAAATCCAGTAAGTGCCAGCAGTTTACAAATGCCTTTCAATTCTGTCAATCACAACTTTGTTATTTTAATGACTGATTTCCCTTAGGTTATTAAAACTAACTACTGAAGGCATGCAGAACTCTTTCTCCTAACTGCCACCCCAGATACAGGATTTGTAGACACAGTCATTGGAGGCATTGGCAGTCAGAGTCAGTAGAAGTGCTCTGTAAATCAGCTTGGACATTGTTCTCTTGCTTTTATCTGTATCTGTCCAGTGTGGGTTGGGTTCACTGCTGGATAAGATCATCCAGGAAGAGAAAATAAACAGTCATATTGAAAACATAAACAAATGACACTAAAAGGAGTACCAAAGTGAAAATAAGGGAGACTTCTGCTGTTCATGTGCTTGCACAAGTCCAAAATTTGCAGTTTCAATCTTGAAGCACATGTGTTATTATTTATTTCATTTTTGAAATTATAATATAATTACATATGCCATCAGCCCTCTTATATATTCTTCCTTGTTCTTTTTTCAAATGCATTATTTCATTTTATTAGTGGCTGCTATGATAAATACAGTCTCTCCAAGAGGGAAACCAAGTTGCTATCAGAAACCTAGCAATACCTTTTCATTTTGACATATGGTGTGCTCTGCAGTTTAACATTCTAGCTTTGTAAATATCAGGCAACTCAATGCTATCTGTAGTTGGTCAGGTTCGCCTAACAGCCTTAATTCATGCATAGTATTGCACTATAATGGATTTTTTCCATTTATTTGAAAGTTTCTCAGTGATTAAAGGGGTTAGAAGACTATTGGATTTTTGGTCAGGAAAAGCATTTTGGAGTATCAGCTAAATGAATGTATAAACCCTCCCGAAATTCCTACCTTATTTAAAAGCTCATTTTCCTCTTGCTTAGAGTTTGCAGTTGTCTTTATTTTGTTTTGTTTCTAAAGCAATGGAATGAATGTGGTTCTTAAGTCTCTTACCTTTATCCACAGAAGCCAACTGCTCCATGGACTGACAAGATAATTTATTACTTTATCATAACCCTTTAAAGCAAAGGAATGGGATGTCAAGCAAAATACAACTAAAACAATGTTATAACAAAATTTACAATTGTCATGGCACCTGTCATCTTAACACAGTATGTTTTGTAAGTAAAAAATAGGGAGCTATTTCTGAATTGATCTATTAAAAGTAGTATTAACTGAGCCGGATGTGGTGGCACACTCACGTAATCTCAGGAGCTGTGGAGCTGATCAAGATGGAGATTTAGAGGGCAGCCTGAACTGTTGAGGGTCACTCTGCTTCAAAAATCTCAAACCAAACCAACAACAATGCATAATAACAATAACAATAAATAGTATTTATTAATTTTAGGCACCTATCATGTTATTGCTATCAGATACAGAGATGGAGATGTTAGGTAATGTATAGAGTGCAATCGGTTCACTCCTAAAGTGACAACATGAAGGGAGACTATAGAAAATAGACAAGAGGTTACAAACGACAAAGTAGAGGATTCACATACTCTACTCAACAGGAATTTCACATAATGCCCTTCTATTTATCAGAATACAACTGATACCATTCAAGAGAGTATCTAACAGAACCAGTGCTCGTGTTACTCTTGCTTCAGTTTCAGCATGAGATAGGAAGTGATCTGACATAGAATCGTGGCACCAGGCCAATGTAACTGTACTTGTTTCCTTCAATGTTTGAAAACAAATGCCATTCTACAATTTCTGTCCTTACTTTATGATTTTGTAATATTATAGAAATCAAAACAGAACATTGGATTATAAAATTGGGCAATTCACCCCTAACTGCATTTTGGTATTAACTCCTGTGACTCTAAGGAAATCCTAGAATGTTCTATGAGCCATATCTCAGCTTTCCAATGAAGTCAAGTGCCAACTACTTACAGCCTCAAAGTATCTTCAGAAAACAACATCAACTAAACCTAGGCAAATAATTACTGTGTTGGGCTACCCTGTTTGTCTAGCCCTGGCAAGAAAACATCTGTATCTTTCTAACTGTTGCATGGAAATAATTGCTGTTTACATCATTAGAGATTTCCATGGCAATTCATGAAGGATTTATTCCTGGAGCTCCTTATAATATCCTCATATGCACAGTAGGTTAAGATATGAGTACCTTTGGGCCACCAACCAACTCACAAATCATGACATACAGACATATAGTTTCGAATGCCTAGCTTAGGCACGTTTCTGGCTAGCTCTTTTAACTTAAATTAACCTTTTTTTCTTTATCTACCTTTTGCCTTGGGGCTCATTAACCTTGTAATTTCTGTGTATCTCACTTCCAGTGCTTCTTTATGTCTGGCTGCTGGTGTCTGCCTGGCTTATCACTCTCAGTATCTCCCTCATTCTCCTCCTCTTCCCCCACCCCATTCATTTTTTCCTCCTATTTATTCTCTCTGCCTGGCAACCCTGCCTATCTTTCTCTCCCCAGCCGTTAGCCACTCAGCTCTTTATTAGACCAATCAGGTGCTTTAAACAGGCTGAGTTCCTGTCTTGGATTCTTTCTTTCAGACAAAAAAATTTTAAACTATATTATTTTTTAGAATTTCATATGTGAGTACTATTTTTTTACATCCTTTCTATCCTTCCCTTTCAGCTTTTACGTGTACTAGGGGAAAGTGTGCTGTTAAGAGAAACACTTTCATCAGTCACTGCAGTGAACCCTGCATGGTGACTGGAGGAACCAGTAAACGTGCCAGCAGCAACAACCTGTGTCTCCACTGCTTCAGTCATCAAATCTTGTGAGTCAACTTCAGCACTGAGTTTATTGGCAGGCATGATGGAAGCAGTCAAGAAACCTCCCAGCTAATTGGCTTCAATGAAATTCAGCTGTGCTTCAAATGCAGCCTCAGATAAGGAGCAAAACACCAAACCTGAAGATTGCCACTCCCTTTTCTTGATTCCCTGCCAGTCTCAACTACTAGTTGCATTGCTGGTTGCCTGTAATTCGGTGGTCTTGGCCATCTCTCCATTCATTGGTATATCTCAGGTTCTTTTTGGTATGAACCTCCCTACAAAGTGTCATAAATAACTCCTAGCCTTTCTTTTTTTGAAATTAGAGAACATTTGCCCTCCCCAACTCCATCCCACTTCTCCATCCACCTAGATCCACAGCTTTTCTCTCTCATTTTCAATTGGAAACTAACAGGCATGTAAAATAATAATACAAATAGATAAAAACAAACCAGAATAGGACAAAAATAGACACAATAAAAAGATTAAGAATACTAAAATGCAAAGTTCAAGAAACACATATAGGTGTGTGTGCGCACACACACACACACACACACACATAAAAGTAGAAACTATAATATATACACAATGCCCTTTGAGGGAGGAAAACAAAGCCCTGATAAAGCATTAGGAGAGGAAGAAGATGCTGTTGAGTTAATTTTATGTTGACTATTTACTGCTGGGCATGGGACCTACTGGTAAGAGTGGTATATTTCCCCAGTGAGACTCTGTTGAACCAGTCTAATTTTTCATCAGTGAGTGATTATCAATTGGATATAGCTACTGGGTTAGAGATAGGAGAACATGTTTACTTCGCCTTCAATTCTTAACTGATAGACAAAAAGAATCCACCAAATAGCAGGTATCATTATCTTTATCTTTATTACTGTGATACAACCTGTATCATCAAAGGTTGTATCTTATTCATGCTTCTCCTCATATTGCCTAATTTCATGTTTGGAAAATGGAAGGGGCTCAATCAATTGCTGTTTAAGTTGGTAAACAACACTGGGCTAATTTATAATCTAATCTCTTCATAGCTCTTCAAGTTATTCTTATTACATTTGTTGTTTTTATCAAAGATAAAATGCTTTATAATTTTTATAAAAAGAGAAATGTTGTTTTAAATAAGGATGAAAATTTGCCTCACTTGCAGTCACCTCATATCAACACATATCTACTACTAAATAAATGACTTGGAGGTCCTTTTTAATGGAATATAAGAAGGCAGTAAACTGAGAACAAAATGTTAAAATAGCTATTGAAGTCCAGACATTTCCAGGAAAATAATACAAACAAAAAGGGGTTTTATAGCAAATGCCCTTAAAGTTCAGTGAGAGAGAAAACAGGACTTGGAAAATATAGCATGTAGAAATGTTTCCTTAAGTGCTACTTCAGTGTAGAAATAACATTTGCATGATAAAATTGCCTTATTAACTGCATATTGGACTTCAGTTTCCAGGTTTGAAAACAGAGCCAAGAAATCTCAATATTATTTCATCTTGTTTTGTTTTGTTTTGTTTTCTCACTAGCATAAATGTACTTAAGAATTTAATGAAAAATTCCAGTGCTCCCTAAATGCTTAAACACATTTTCTTAGGTTTAGGAAACCACCTTAGTCAGCTCAACACATTATTTTTAAAGCCACAAACCGTGTAACTTCCCTCACTCTTTTCTCATGCAAAAGGACTTTATAACTTCCAACATCTTAATTTCCTAAAAGATTCCATAAACATGTACAATCAGTGGCCAATTGAAAGGAACCAATTCGCTGGGCAGGGAGGCAGGTGTCACTGACTTCTCATTTAGAAGCAGCTGGCTGTTTTTATGAAAATAATCTTCATTAACTACAGCATTGGAGAAATTTCCAGGGGTCCAGTGATCAAGGCTATGATATCTCTTTGCTTTGTCTTGCTTTCTGACCATGCATTGCCCCTAACTCCCATAAGCCATGTGCATTACATGAACTTTTGCTGACAAAGGAAATGAACTAAGCCAGATCTTGGCCAGTTCAGCACAAAATCACCCACACAACTGGAAAAGACAACCTGAAATGTGTATGCACAAAGCTAATTTTATTGTATAATAGCATTCTTGTATAGGAAAGGCAGTAATGTTAATGCTTCAGCATTCCCATAATTAACATTAAGAGAGAAACTCCTGAGGGATGCTTTAAAGAGAAGGGAGAATAGACAAATTTAGTCTGAGTTGATGATATTTGGTTAATGTAATTATGGAAGGCAAAAATTTCCAGAGATCTGCTCTTTTAGTGAAAATAACAATCTTCTTAGTACTGTCCCAGATCATAAGAGTCAGCAGATGTTAGCTTCATGCTGAGAAAAAACATCCTGGGGAAAGGTCACTCCCTTACATCGAATCTGCATAAATATACAGAGAACAGTTGAGGAGGATCATAGATATTGTGCATTCTGCTCCATAGTTCCATCCTGATCCATCCAAGATAGTTGTATATATTGAATGAGTACACACAGAAAAATGTATGTCGTTTATGAATATATGCAATTAATGTACTGATACTTATTAAAAGCATGTGTGGTGAGTTCTGCTCATTGGTTTCTCAGCTACTACTCAGTGTTAACAACACCTACTTCTTTATTTTCCAAAATTAATATTGCCAAAAATAAATGTGAAAAACTGATATTAATGCGTTTATTATAAATATCCACATATTTATACACTGTGATCACCCAGTTTCCATTATGTTTCTCTTTAGAAAACTTATATCATTACAAGGACTTTTAAAGAAGTAGAACTGTGTCATCCCTAATACCATGCTTATATGACCTTGCCTTTTCTTTTACAACTAATACATATTTTCTTATTTTGACCATGAACATAATTTTGCTGGGAGTGATAATGCACACTTTTTACTCTAATCTCTTTGTACATATGTGTGTGTGCATATATGTGTTTGCAACTATATAAACATATAAATAAAATGTGCTTGCTTGTATGTATATGATATCAGCAGTGATTACTAGGTTTTGGGTATCCAGTTAGTGGGCATCAATCTATGAGAGACTTGTTCTTCCTCTCGGAGCATAACTTAGTTGCAAGTAGTTATTTTCCTAGGGGTGGCATCTCTGAGATTTCCACTTACATGGTAGTATGTCTATTAGTATTGTTATTTGGGTGAGTGTTTAGGTATCCATATTGTTGTGCTATTTTGTGTTTAGCTTCCCTGTCATTTCTGGGAGACATACTCTCACAGCAAACGCTCTGGTCCTCTGGCTCCTACAATTAAATGATACTTAATTGTCATTCTGGAGCCTTCATCCAGTAGCTGATGGAAGCAAAATCAGACATCCACAGCTAAGCACTGATCCAAACTCCTGGAATCCAGTTTCAGAGAGGGAGGAGTGGTAAACAAAGGGGACAAACCATGCTGGGAAAACCCACAGAAACAGCTGACCTGAGCAAGTTGAAACTCATGGACCCCAGTCTGACAACTGGGGAACCAACATAGAACCATACTAGGTCTCCTGTTTGTGGGTGTCAACTAGGAGGAATGTGCAGTCTACGGGGGCTTCTGGCAGTGGAAACACGATGTATCCCTAGTGCATGGATGGACTTCGGGAGTCCATTTCCCATGGAGGGATACTCTCTTAGCCTAGATACACAGGGGAGGGCCTAGGCCCTGCCCCAAATGACTTGACAGATTTTGATGATACCTTATGGAAGGTCTCACCCTCCTTGGGGAGTGGATGAGGTTTGGCATGGGGGTTCGGTGGGGGACAAGGGATGGTGGGAGGGAGTGGGAACTGGGATTGATATATAAAATAAGATTGTTTCTGATTTAAACAAAATTTATAAAAAATAAAATAAATAAATGTTCAGTTAATTTAAAAATAATCTGCAACAACAACAAAAAAATGATACATTTGCAGCCAGGTTCTGTGGTGACCTGACCATCGTTATGTTTACTACAATCTGAAAATGAACTTCAGAAGTTCTTACATGTTGATATAAACTTAAGAAGGCAAAGACTATAAGGCTGTCATATGTGGAACAAAGCAATTTTGCATAAGGCTGATGCACAATGGAATAAATCTGAAGCTATTTCCAATAGAGCACAGACCTTTGTGACATGTCATTGCTAAATGTTCTGCTTTACAAGATTGAGACTGGCCAAAGCCACTCACTATTCTAAGCAGGATCAATACTAAAAAGGATTTATTACTCAGTTCAGTGCATAAATCTGCTGTGATTATAGCAGGTTCTCAAGAATACAGTCTGAACACGGGAAAATTCCCTTTTATTGTCAAGAGGAAGTAATGACATACATTCTTTTGAAGAGTTTTATGTAAAGCAATTTGCTTTTTCACTGTAACTGTCAATGCTGTTCATGCCTTCATGCATTACTTCTTAAGTGTGGTTTGTGTGTTTTTTTCTTTTTTGCTTGGACATTTTTTAAGAGATACAAGTAAGACCCAGGTGGATCATACTTGGAGGGGCTTTTTGTCTAGAAAGAAAAAAATGTGGAACTAAACAAATTATTACCAAAGTTGCTAGCTGCTGTAAATACCTTACAATAAGGTCTTAGGGAGAATTTATATTTGGTTGAGAAATCATAAAAGGTTTTATATGATTTTATGAATTTGAATAATGTCATGATTGATAGACATAATTTTAAAAATTTTACTTGAATTGCAAATACCATAACTCTTTTTAAGATTATTTCTTTTAGTTTTGAAATTATAATTATATAATTTCTCCCTTCCTCCTTCTAAACATCCCATACACACCTGCTTTCTCTCTTTCAAATTCATGGCATCATTTTTAGTAGGTGTAGTTACATATATGTGTATATATACATGTGAATATGTTCATGCATGTGCAGGTGTCTATATATACATATACATTTGTAAATAATGCATAAAACCTTGTAGGTCTACATCAGTGCATCTCAACCTTTCTAATGCTGTGACCATTTAATACATTTCCTCTTTTTTTTTATTTTATTTTTTTTTAATTTTATTTTCCAGTTTAAATTTAGATAAGAATCAAGGTTGCTTCACAAGTCAGTTCCAGGTCCCTCTCCCATTCCCTCCCTTCCTCCCGTGCCCTCCCCCCGCCCCCCGTTATCCCCTCATTTCTCCGGGGAGGGTGAGGCCCTCCATGGGGGTGTCCATAGTGTGTCATTTCATATAGGGCAGGGCCTAGACCCTTTCCCAAGAGTTCAGGGTGAGAGTGCACCTCACATTGTTCTATTGGAGTCCAAAGTCCGTGTGTATACTTGGGATGGGTACTGATCTGCTGCCCAAGGCTCAATAGATTCCCTAGGCCTCTTCACTGACACCCAGATTCAGGGGGTCTTGATCAGTCCCATGCTGGCTTCCCAGGCTAATGCCTGGGATTCAATAGTTAACATTTGTCTGGTCAGCTGTTTCTGGGGGTTAAACCAGCCCAGTCTTAATCCCTTTGATCATCAGTCCTCCCCTCTCTGTTACTGGCTTTCTTGAGTTCAGCTCAGTACTTAACCAAGGGAGTCTGCCTCTTCTTCGATCAGCCACTAAATAAAATTTCCTCATGCTATGGTGATGCCCACCATAAACTTATTTTCATTGCTATTTAATAACTATAATTTTGTTAATGTTAGGAGTCATAATGTAAGTATTTGCACTTCCAAATGGTCTTAGAAGACTCTAAAGATTCATTTGACCCCCAAAGAGGTGCAACCCCACTGGTTGAGAACCTCTGTTCTATATGATGTTATTTGTATGTATCTTTCAATTACTGATTATTTGAAGTAGAATAATGTGTAGTAGAATGTGAGCAAATATGAACATTGTGTCAGTAACCATACTTTTCTCACAAAACAAATAAGTCATCAGCAAATTAAATACATATTCCCCAAATGTCTCAATCTCTTTCTAGTTCAAGTTCTTAAATTGTTTTCTTAGTAAAATTAACAAAGCTTTCATATTTTAAAAAATCTACATGGGCATGTTCCATCCCAAGTATACACACGGACTTTGGACTCCCATAGAACAACGTGAGGTGCACTCTCACCCTGAACTCTTGGGGAAGAGTCTAGGCCCTGCCCTATATGAAATGACAGACTATGGACACCCGCATGAAGGGCCTCACCCTCCCTGGGGGAATGAGGGGATAACGGGTGGGGGGGTTGGGGGGAGGGCACGGGAGGAGGGGAGGGAAAGTGAGAGGGGCCTGTAACTGACTTATGAAGCAACCTTGTTTCTTATCTAAATTTAAACTGGAAAATAAACTAAAAAAAATAATTTAAGCTAAAAAAATCTACATGGGCATGTTCCTGCATGTATATAAAGGACAGAAGAGGTTGTTAGATACTCTGGAACTGAAATCACAGAATTCTGCATGGTTGAGAGCTCTGGAAACTGAGCTCTACAGACCTGAGACTTTGTCTTTTGAAGAGGCAGCTTGATTCTCCTGGTTATTATAGAACCATTTTATGTGTATTCAGACAAAGAATAGCAAAGATACTCACAATGGATGATATCTTAGCTAGTTTATTCTTGAATTTTTTACTATTGTTCATTTGAAGTTGGTATTAAGCACCCATGTTTCATCTGATTACATAGAAGAACACAATTGTATGAGAAAGCATATTCATTCTTTGCTTTAGAAACAAATATATGAATAATTTTTAGCCAAGGAACAGGTATTTAATAAATGTTAAGTGTTCTCATTAGGAAATAGTGTCTGTCATGAAAAATAGGAAAATTAGTTTCATCTTGGAAGTTTTAACATTTATTTCTGCAAATTTTAATTCTGTAGGTAGTAAGGGGTTTTATTTCCTTCTGTCAAGGATTATGTGCTCAAATTAGTTTACAGAAAGTTAATAAGGCTTGTCTATTTGAGAAATTCAATCTCAGTCTTATAAATATTAAAGTATATCATGAATATCTTATGTACTACCTACACTACACTATGTCATCCAATATATAAAAATCAAATACTCTTAAAAATCTTTGGGGATTATCACTCTAACATGCATAATTACATGTGAAATAGATTGGTGAAATATAATTAGAAATTTAATTGATGCTAGAAAAATTTTGTTCTTGTTTTTATTTTGATATTAAAATAACATCTTTTAATATTTTATACAGTGTGTATGTGTACACATTTGGTGTGTACCTCTATTTGTATGTGGTGGTGTATGTAGAGAACAATATTATGGGGGCAGTTGTATTCTTTCACCTTTACCTGGATTCTGGAAATATTGAAGTTAAGTGTGAACTTGACTCTGCAGGCACATTTACCTCCTGATCCAGGGCTAAATATCAACCCAGGAGTCTCATACCATACATATTAGGTAAGAATCTACCACTGATATATGCTATAGACCACAGAATTATGCAGTGAGAACTCAGGTGACAAAATTGTGTAGTTAACCCACTAGGAATCACACATTCTGATGGAGAATTCCCACTTGCAAGGTGGTGGGAGTATTTGCTTTATGAATTTTCACTTTCCTTACTGTAAATTCCCTAAGAAGTCACAGTGCTCCCCTTCTATGGTTGGATTCACCCCATAAACCCTAGTAGTCTATTAATCAATAACTGGGCACATTTTCCCCTATGTATTAATATATTGGATAACTCACCCCGGTAACTTGTGATTCTGGCAAGAAAGAAATCACAGTCAATACATATATAACTCTCAACCATTTTCTTTGTATAAACTTAGAAGTTTGCCCCTTGCACTTACCTTCCTTGGCAGACAGTTGGCCAGTGTTAGTGTCCAGGAAAAGAAACCTCAGATGAGGCATTCACAGACATCCAAGGACAAGAATTATAGAATGCCTACAGGTGTTGAGCCATAGCTCTCTGAGAGATAAAGAACGAGAGTGTCTGGGATTCATTCTGCCAGCAGATTTGGGAAGTGCTATCTCAAGCTAATACCACATAAACTTAAAGCAAATCCTCAAAGACACTACTTGCCTTTCTCCTGATTTCACTGATTATAACTTTTATCTTCTTTAGCTAGTCCATGTAAGAACATAAGAAAACACACATATTGCCCTCTTAGATTCACCTAATGACTTAGTCTCTCTGTCTGTTTATTAAACCCTCTTTTTCCTTTAGAAGTTCTTGGAAGCTTAACCATTACAACCGTGAGCTGTAGAGAAAGACTGATGGGTGCTGCTTTGTGTACAATTTTTATCTCTTTCCATGACACTGAAAACATCCAGCTCTGCACCTGGTTAGAGCTGGAGGATTGCTTATTATAAATGTATATTAGATGGAAACACTAGGAGAACAAGAGAGACTAGATCAGAGAAGAAGCATAGAGAAGTTAGAAGCAGGGCAGTATTATTAGAGGAAAAAAACAGAACAGTAAAGAGCATGGGAAATAAAGAACAAGACCCTCAGATTGTGTGAGAAGTTACGATAGAAATCTTTTACCCTTCCTTTACTTCTGAGAAGCCTTTCACCTTTGAAACCCTAGGTAGGGGTTGGAGCTGGTCACATAGCCCTTATAGATCTGTATTTCTAGTCATTCAGTCCACTTTTTAAAATGATACTCAGTGTCATAGAGCAAGGTGAAATGCTTAGTGCTTAGCAAACAAGGCACAGTGTATGAGAACACAAGGTCTAGAGAAAAATTGTTTGTGTATTCTAGGCCAGTTATAAATAGTTGATTTATATCAATTAAATTGAGGGAATATTTACACTCTTACACACAATCATCACAAGTAAACAAATGATTGAACAAATAAAGTATTTTAGTCATTAACTCACTTTTGATTTTTATAGTTTTTTGTGAACTTTGTACCTGAGCAACATAACTACCTCACTCCCACTAGTCCCTTCCCATCTAACTCTTCCTACTTCCCACTCCTCCTTCCCAAAGTCAGAATCTCTTTAATTATTGTTATATGCATATTACTCCTCATATATACACATATATAAATGACCTACTGAGTCTCTTTATTGTTGCTCATACACACACACACATACACACACAGAGTCCAGGGTTAACCACTTGAGATTGGACATACTTTGTGTGAACTCCTCCAAGGAAAAAGTAACCTTCCATCTTTCAGTAGGCACTAACCAAATGTCTTCATCTAGGGGTGGGTAGGACTAGTGGATCTGTGCAATATCCTCCATTTAGTGGAAAAAAGAAGCTGTTAGTTTTATCAATTTAAGACAAAAACCATCATGCGTGAGGTAATCCAGACTCAGAAAGATAAACATGTACTCACTCATAAGTAGATACTAGGTGTAAAACAAAAGATAACCATGCTACAATCCACAGCCCTAGAGAAGCAAGGTAACAAGGAAGACCCTAAGAGGCATGTATGATGGATAGCCCTCAGAATGGTAATTAGATGAGGTCTCCTGGGTAAACTGGGGACAAAGGAAGTTGGTAAATGAGGAGAACTGGGGGATGAGAACATGAGGGAAAGGGGGGGGGATGGAGTGGTAGAGCAATGAAGAAGATATCTTGATAGAGAGAGCCATTGTGGGGTTATGGAGGAACCTGATGCTAGGGAAATTTCTACGAATCCACAAGGATGATTCTGGCCAGCTAAGACTCCTAACAATAGTAGGTGGTGCCTGAACTGACCTTTCCCTGTATTCAGATTCATGAATACTCCAACTGTCATCATAGAGATTTCATCCAGTAAATGATGGAACTAGATGGGACATCCACAAACAAGAACCAGGCTGAGCTCCAGGAATCCAGTTGAAGAGAGGGAGGAGGGAATATATGAGCAAGGGAGGTCAAGATCATGTCTACAGGCACAGCTGAACCAAGCTTGTGAGAACTCCTGAACTCTAGAACAACAGCTGTGGAGCCTCCATGGGACTGAGGTAGGCCCTTTGAATGTGGGAATCAGTTGTATAACTTGGTCTATCTGAGGGGGCCCCTGGCAGTATAGTCAGAATCTATCCCTGCTGAATGAGTTAACTTGTGGGAGCCTGTTCTCTATGGTGGGATGTCATACTGGGCCTAAATGCAGTGGGGAGGGATTTGGTCCTGCCTCAGCTTAATGGGCAAAGCTTTGTTTACTCTCCATGGAAGCTCTTACCCTTTGGGAGGAGTGTATGGGGCCTGGGGGAGGGGGGGAGGCAAAGAGGGGTGGGAGGGAGAACTGAGATTGGGATATAAAATGAAATTAAAATAGATTAATTTTAAAGAGAGAATGTTGCAACAGATTGTCCTATGTGAATTTTCACAATAGATAAGTGGTGTGGGAGAATCCAAACCATTGTATGTGGTACAGTCTCTGGGTTGGTGTCCCTTGCTGCAATAAAAAAGAAAGAACAAACCAGTAACTGGTGTTCCTTCATGAATTCTGCTTCAGTTCCAGGCTCCGGGTTCTTGCCTTGACCCGCTGTTCTAGATTTTCTCAGTGATGGATTTAAAAACTCTAAGATGAAATAAAAATTTTTCTTCCTCAAGTTGCTGATATCTAACAAAAGAAACTTCTTTCTACAATTAATGGGAAAAGGTAAATGGAACACTTGATTCTATTCAGGGGACCAGTTACCTAAGAAGACAATAAAACCCTAAACATACATGTACCAACCTCTGGAGCAGCTAATTTTATTTCATCAAAGAGAGAAATTAGTTAAATTATCAGCTTAGAAAAGATAAATAAACTACTTATAATTGAAACTCAGAATATTGTGAAATGATAGCTAACTGGCTAGGTGACAGAAAACAAGAAATGGCAAGAGAACTTAGTAATGTGGCTGATATTAAGTTTAAGAGTAATTAACAAGTATCCAAGATAGTTTTATTTTAGTAGAGACAAGTCTTTATTCTTACTCCAGGTACTTTGCTGATAAATTAATATATTCAGGGAAGGTCGTCCTCTTCGACCCAGGGCACAAAAAAAACAGCTGACTGGATAAGGCAGAGCTCTTGAATCCCAGACTGATGGCTGAGAGGCCAACATGGGACTAATCTAGACTCCATGAATGTAGTGCCAGTGAGGAGGCCACAGAAATTACTGGGGCCTTGAGTTGTAGATCATTGTGTACCATGGTGTATGAATGATCTTTGGGAGCCCATTCCAAATAGAGGGATGCTCTCTCAGCCTGGACACATGGGGAAGGGCCTAAGTTCTGCCCTGGATGAAATGACAGACTTTGGAGAACCCCCCCAAGGAGGGCATCACTCTCCCTGGGGAATGATGTGGGGATGGGGTGGGGGGCTGGGGAGGCTGTTGGAGGATTAAGGGAGGAGGGGTGGGAGAGGGAGCTGGGATTGACATGTGAAGCATGCATATTTCTAATTTAAATAAAAACATATATTGAGGAGAAAAAACAGAAATCTTAAACTTTTATGCCTCTCCAGAGAAGTTTTGTGGGAGAAAAATTATTTGTAGGTTAATATTTTCATTGATGTGAGTTCAAAGATATGGAGCACGAAATTGTTTTTTAAAGTGTAAGGAAAGAAAATTAAACTGTTTCACTATTATATAACTATGTCAGAAGTTTTAAATAATATCACAAATGCATATCAAAATATAAAATACAAAATATGTATGTACCAGTTAAAAAGATTTTGTAATAACTTGGTATTTTACAATACTGTGTCCTTTCTCAAATCAACTTAATAAATAAATAGATGAAAGCCAATATTAGATTAAAAGTCAGAGAGTTGGTACAAGAAAGGTCAACAAAATTACCTACAATGCAGAGTTAATATTAAAAATCATATTCAATTTTCCAGTTGAGATCACAATCTAAGTGCAAATTATTAAACAACAAAATGTGTTTCTATTTGATTTAGAGTTCAATGGTTTCTCTTATGTTTTCTTAATTGAATCTTCCTCTTCTGTGTTATCACTATATTTTTAATATATTCTACAATTTTTATGTGGAAAACATTAGAATACCCAGTCATGGTAGACAGAATTTAAATTCAAACACAATACAAACTAATATTAAATATTGCTAGGATTCAGGTTGTCGATACAAACTATGTAAAAATATTCAATTGCATGTTTTTATATTAGCTTAAATGCACAAGTATTAAATTACTACTCCCCCTAAAGAAGCATATTATTTTCTAAATTTTAATACCTTTGAGCCAGTCCTTTAAGCAGAATTACTTTTGGATGGTTATAAAGATGTAAAGTATGAGCCGAGGAAAAATGTTTATCTTTGGATAGTGTAAAATATTCTAAGCGCCATAAATCAGACAATGGAAAATGCTTGGTAATTGCAAAATGTGCTTTCTGAATGATTTCTATATTATTTTATATTTCTACATATGTATTTCCAGTTACATTTAATTAACCTTCATCAAACAAACCTGCTTCCATCCTGCTGAATTGCCATTTTGTACATGAAGATGATGTCTAAGGATGCATGGAATTTATTTTCATTTTCATTTAATACAAATGGAATCTTTCATACATTAAGAACTATTTAGAATGGTGAGAGTAACAGGTACTCTGCATTTTTATACGGACTTCATTATGCAATCTATATATGAGAGAAGTAAAATATGGTCTTCTGAAAACAAGAGCTAGCTTTCTACACATGCTGGCAATCTCAGTACTTGAAAAGAGTCAGAAGAATGACAACTTCTAGGCTTGACTTTGCCATATGGAGTTTTAAGTTCTCCTGTGCTATATAGTTACACTCCATGTCTCAAAATGTAATAATAACCAATAAACATGAACTCTCAGGTCAAAATCACATATAAAATTCCCAAAGTTGTCTATTGCCTATGAATACATATTAAATCTCTGTGATGGAGTGAATGGTCCATTCCATCTGGGAAACAAGAACATATTATAGAATGATATTTCAATTGACTGCACTATTATATTAGGGAGTTATAATAACTGGCTAGAAAATTAAGCAATAGTTACAGAGTAGCAACTCTCCTCAGAAAATATTTATTTTACATGTAGCATATTTTCTTGCCTGGAATACACTGCTGGCCAATTATAGATCTTTGCATTTATGAATACAGCCTAGAGAAATACTCAGTCTGCCATAAAATTTAATTTTAAGGAAGAGAAAAGATAAAGAAAAAAGAAACACAATGGTGTCAGGATTCATAGAAGCAGTAAGATTAAATTTTCTCCAGTTTATTAGACCTGGGGGTGGGGTGAGGGAAGATATTTTCTGTACAGGTTGCTATTGATCACAGCTGCCCAAGTTGCACTGAGTTCCCTGAGATGGCAAGACCAATTTTCCAATTTATATATTATAAAGCCAATTTATTCCTCACTCTGCAAGTACCTGTCTTTGGCCAATTTTCCTGATATGTTTACCTACCACTAAAATAAAACTGGAGGTCAATCAACAAAGTTGTATTATTTTCTAACAGCTCTTCTGAAATGCTGGTAAGGAGAAATAAATCCTGCTTGAAAATTGTTTGAGGACTGTAACCATTTGTTTTAGATTGCACCTATGCATGTTGCTATCATTTCTTTAGCCACTATTAAAGAAGCATTGAACAACAACAACAAAAAAAGATGCACTCCATATCCACAAAAAAAGTCAGTGGGTCCAGTTCGGTATTATTAAAAGGTTTGAAATGAAGATTAAGATCTATTTTCTAGATACATAAAATGGACTTTGGGGAAAAGTGTGCTCAGACAAGTATGAGTCCATGTGACTTTTTAAACCTTGTATTACGAGAAATAGAAGTTATGTCTTATGTTTGTTCAGACAATGCTGTTCATAGGAACTAACAAGTTCCTAGTAACTATTCATGTGGAGAAAGAAAGAACAAAACCACATTCACTTTAAATGTTAGAGATATGGCTTGCGGGGGATGACTCAGCAGATACAATGCTTTGTTTGAAAATACAAGGACTTTCACTTAATTCCTCTACCGCATGCAAAATACAGGTATGATGACACTTGCTGGAATTGCCAGTATTGAGAAGGGAGAGACTGGATGTTTATTTGGGTTTCCTAGCCTCAGTCTCAAAAACAGACAAACATTATGAACAATTCCTGAGGAATGATTTTTGAGGTGGCCCTCCTGCTTCCACAAGCACATGTACACATATGTGCCTGTACCTTCATGAACGCACACACACACATGCATACACACACATGCACAAACACACACATATGATATAAGCATAATCATATTTTATTTAAAAATTTAAAAAGGTCTTCTACATGCTAGCATCCAGTTATGCCAGCACCATTTGTTGAAGATGCTTTCTTTTTTCCATTGTATATTTTTAGTTCTTTGTCGAAGATCAGATGTTCATACATGTATGGTTAATATCAGGGTGTTCAATTCAAAACCTGTCTATTTTTGTGCCAATACCAAGCTGTTTTCAGGACTATAGCTCTATAATAGAGCTTTAAATCAAGGATGGTGATGCCTCCAAATGTTGCTTTGTTGAGTAAGGTTGTTTTGGCTATCCTGGGTCTTTTGTATTTCCATACAAAATTGATTATTGTTCTTTCAAGGTCTGTGAAGAATTGTGCTGGGATTTAATGGGGATTTCCTTGAATCTGTAGATTGCTTTTGGCAGGATTGCCATTTTTACTACATTGATCCTACCTATCCAAGAGCATGGGAGATCTTTGGAGCTATTATCTCATGAAAATGGCTTATGAGTCTTAAGATCTGTAAGATTCCATAAATATACTTTTTTAAATCTTAGGGTGGGAAACTGCACAGGTGGCATTTAGGTGAATTCTTACTAAACAATACTGCTTTTCCTCAATCTGTACCAGCAAATTGTCAATAGGACTCAATAAGAATATTGTCCTATTATAATATTAATGGCAATAGTAAAATACCTACAAATATAACATGTGCAGGAATAAATAAGTATAAATTAAAAAGTAAGCAAAAAAATTAAAGAGTTACTAAGTGGGTCATAAGTGTCACAGGTTCTATGATATTTCCATGTGTTGTCATACTGCCAAGTGCATGCTTCTCACTGTGCTGGTGACAAACATAGTTTATACACTTCCCTATATTCAATTTTCAATTTCTTATGTAATAGCTACAATTATGAGTACATCAAATGCTAGTCATAGGAAGACTGTGAGTGGGCTCAAGCACTTTGCTAAAATGATAGCTTGTGCTTTTTTAAACTTTTCCAGTTTACAAGTGTTGTGGAGTATATATTTATAAAACCACTTAATTAATTTTCCTCCAAACACTCCTAATCAAAAGAACCTACCGTATCCCATCACTGTTTCCTCAGCAACGATGTAACTTTCAACAAAGTCTTGGAGATCAGAATGTGACCCCAGAATATGGCCAATGTGATCAGTGAGACCTTATGTTTGTTTCCCTAATGAATCACTATGGTAACATCTAATTGTTTGGGTGAGACCTCTCCAGTACTTTAAGAGTCTTTCAAAAGGAAGGACATTATTCTCTTTAAAGTTTTATATTTCTGAAACAACAATGCAGCCTCAAAATAGATTTTCATCTATTATAAGTCTCACTTGGCTTTTCTAAAGAGAACCCTTATTCCACTTCCTAGTAGGTGAGAAGTGTTACGTCAACATTTGATTCTAGCAGTAGCACTATTCAGTAAAGTCCCAGATAATGGATAATTAGTTTCTAGAAAATATATTTGATTCTCCCCTTTATCTCCAACACAACAATCAACCCATCAATTCTTGTCTATTCTGCATTCTGATGACTAATCTGTGTTTTCTCTACTTCCTGTGCCACCTGACTAATCTAAAACACCAACACAATTCCTAGACAGTGGGCAACTTCATAGTCCTCCATCAATATTTTTTTGTATAGCATATTGTGAAAAGAGGGAAGATGTAGCAAAGTAAGTTATGTGGTGAACACCTGTTTGAGGATTTTAATTTTTCTTCCATAGCTAAAATAACTGCATTCTTCCTACAATATTTAATTTCTGTATTGCGTGACTCTAGCCTTCCTGTGAAATTCCTGTTATTCCTCTGTCCTCTAATATTAGATTTCAAAGTAATACCTTGAAATTTACTAGAACAATTTACATCAGGGTAAAGTATTTATGCTACCCAAGAACTTTCTTCATATGTTAACCAATCTTTTTACTTCTTCCATATAAGCTGAATTGAGATTACAGAGTAATTCAGTTTCTAAATTAAAGTCTCATAAAACTGATTTAAAATCATCCCTTATTTAAAGTCGCGTTTACTTATTTTGTTTGTCTGTTGCCTTTTCTATAATTAGGGCTTTAGGCAGTCAACAAATTCATGTTTTTCTCTGTTGGAGAACTCGGTCTAGTAACAGGCTTCATACAGAGCAGACATACAGTGCTTATTTGTTGAATTCATAAACAGGTACATTTACGCAATGGAGTATTATTCAGCAGAAAAAAACAATGGAATCTTGAAATTCACAGGTAAATGGATGGCACTGAAAGAAACAATCCTGAGTGAGGTAACCCAATCATAAAAAGACAAACATGGTATATACTCACTCATACATGGATTTTAGACATGGATCAGGAAAGTGCCAGTCTGCATTTCCACTGATAGAGAGTTTGGGAAACAGGAAAGAACCTGAAAATATGCATAGTACCTAAGAGAAGAGGAATGAGACAAGAGCCTCTGAACAGATGGGGAACATGGCGAGGGGTGGGGGGGGAGTGGGA
Source organism: Mesocricetus auratus (assembly GCF_017639785.1). Classification (NCBI taxonomy): domain Eukaryota; kingdom Metazoa; phylum Chordata; class Mammalia; order Rodentia; family Cricetidae; genus Mesocricetus; species Mesocricetus auratus. The sequence continues at coordinate 62,573,982 of NW_024429190.1, forward strand.
GCTGGGAAGAAGAGAGGGGGAGAAGAAGAAGACAGAGTAGGTCATGGGGAAACAGGAAGGTTGAGAGGGGGTGTAGAATAGGGGGAAGAGGGAATCATAGGTTAGAAGACAGATCAGGCACCAGTGTGACCTCTAGTGATCTAAAGGGATGACACCAATTGGCAAGCTAAGCAATAGTGGAGAGACCACCTCGAATGCCCATTCCTGATAATGAACTTGATGTCTATAACCATCCGGGAGCCTTCATCCAGCGACTGATGGAAGCAGAGGCAAACACCCACAGTTAAGCACTGAACTGAACCCAAGGAATCCAGTGACAGAGAGGAGTGATGAGCAAATTGGCAAAGAATGGGCTGATCTGTACAAGGGAGAGCTCTTGGACCCCAGGCCGACAGGGGGGGAGGCCATCATGAGACTGATCCGGACCCCTGAATGTGAGTGCCAGTGAGGAGGCCTGGGCAACTTATGGGGCCCTGAGCAGTGGATCAGTGTGTATCCCTGGAATACAAACGGACATCCTGTGCCCATAGCACAAAGAGGGATGCTCTCTCATCCTGGACTCTTAGGGAAGTGCCTGGACCCTACCCTGAGTGAAATGACAGACTCTAGATATCCCCTATGTGGAAGGAATTGGCAATAGGGTGGGAGGCTGGGGGGGATGGGGGTGTGGGAGGAGGGGTGGAGGGAACTGGGATTGATATGTAAAACAAGCTATTTAAAATTAAAATAAAAAAATTTTTTAAAAAGTTTCCACAAAGGCTATGTCCTAAAAAATTATACTCCATTTGCATTTTGTTGGTCATTCTTCAAGTATTCTAGTCATTTTTTTTTCTGTTGCTGTGACCAAATGCCAGGAGAAAGGCAACTATAAAAGAAAGAGTTTGCTTTTTCTTAAGGTTTGAGATGGTTGGAGTCAGTGATGGTGGAGGAGAGGAGGCAGTAGCAGCATGCAGTGGCTGGAGCAGCCGCTCAGTGTCTTAAATGGCAAATAAGAAGCAAAGAGGGAGCAAACTGGGGGAGGAGAATCCTTAAGCTCTCAAACCTTGCTCCAAGGGACATACTTCTCCACTGAGTCCACACCTGCTAAACTTCCCTAACAGCTCAGTCAACTGGGGAAGATGTGTTCCAGATCATGAGCCTAGGCAGGGGAGGGGGCAGTCTTACTCAAAGCAGCACTGGAAGGAATTCTCACTTGTTTTAGAGACGGCTTCTTAAACGTGTAGAAGTCAGTAACACCCTATGATATGCATAGATATTAGAATTTTCTTCTTAAAATTTTACCTTACTCAAAGTCTTCAAATGTTCTGGTACACATGAAAGGACAGAAGCAATTATTGTAACAAAATACTCCTTGTCACCTGGTCTGACAGACATATTGGATTTCAAATGGTGAGTTTTCCAACTTTATCTGTTGCCTACAGTTCCTGGGACTCTTTGCCACTCACCTTATCAATGCGGGATTATACATTAAGTTAAATAAAAAGATATTTTTGTTCTTACTGTGAAATTTCTGTTCTTTACAAGTTTTACACAGTATCAGAAATAGACCAAAAGGGTCAATATCAGCATCATTTTAAATTACCTTTGAGTATAAATAAAGTGTATATTAATGTATGTGAAAATGTACTAGAAGGCATTTGAAAATTTTTGTTTCATTATTTGAGTACCCTTCTCAAATTAAACCTCTTAAAATTATAGGTAGACCATTTAAAACTGGTTTGAATGACAACACAAGAATCTCCATATAAACGTAAATATTTACTTCAGGGGTAAGACACTCCTTTGGGGGAAATCTATCCTCAGCTTTTAAATAAAAGACTCCTCTGGGCTGTTTTAGTCTCTGTAATAAAATAAATTAAGATCCTAATTAGCAAGCAAAGATCAGGTAGTGAGGTTTGTCAAACATTGGATAAGAAATTACAGTTTATTGAAATGTTTCTACAGTCTCTAACACAATAAAATCAATAATAATTTCCTTTTAGTTCATCACAGTTCCAAAATTATCTCTGTTGGCTTATTAAATAAAAATGTTAATAAGGTCAAATTAGTTTCTTTATCTTTAACTCTAAACAGATGATTTCAAGCAAGTTTGTTGCTGCCTTAGACCTCCCAGCCAGTAGGTTAAAAGCCGTGTCTATTTCTTGGAAATGTATGTCTGCCATTAATGTAAGAGCAGCTTTTTTTTGCCAACAAGTCGAATCAATTCTCTACCTCATCTCCCACTGATACAGATGGAGCCTGTATCCACTTAGTCCATCATCTGCTTAACTCTCAGGAGAATGAAGTAAATGATTTTTGTTTGAGAGAAGACAAACATTGAAACCACAACTGGAATTTTAAGACTCTTATTTTCATATCTCAAATCTAATCCTAAACAAGGCTTTGAAAGCATTTCATCACTTTGAAATATTTCTTTCTGATTTAAGTGTCAGTATTGATATACACATTTTCCTTGATCTGTAGGAGTTCAATGACTCCTTCATAGGGAGCAAGAGAAACATCACTGAGGACCTGATCTGAGTCTGTGGGATATGGGATCTTAGATTGGACTCATTCAAGTGTTGCTCTGTTAAACTTTGTTAATTCAATAGTGAAGAAAATACTAATTCCTGCTTCCCTTTTTACTTTGAAGATGTCATACTGTACAAATTATGAAACATTAATATGACTTATTTCTCTCTGACCTTCAATAAAATCTAATTATTATTATTTATTTTTAAATTTAAATTTAGATTAGAAACAAGGTTGTTTCACAAGTCAGTTCCAGGTCCCTCTCATCCCGTGGCCTCTCGCCAACCCCCCCCAATATACCCTCATTTCCCCAGAGAGGGTGAGGCCCTCCATGGGGGTGTCCATAGTCTGTCATTCCATCCAGGGCAGGGCCTAGACACTCACCCAAGAGTTCAGGGTGAGAGTGCATCTCACATTGTTGGATGGGAGTCCAAAATCCATATGTATACTTGGGATAAATACTGATCTACTGCCCAAGGCTCAATGGATTACCTAGGCCTCCTCACTGACACCTCCATTCAGGGAGTCTTGATAAGTCCCATGCTGGATTCCCAGGCATCAGACTGGGATTCAAGAGTTAAGCCCTGTGAGGTCAGATGTTTCTGGAGTTTAAACCAGCCCAGTCTTAATCCCCTTGATTATCAGTCCTCCCTCTCTATCACTGGATTTCTTGTGTTCAGCTCAGTGCTTAGCCATGGGAGTCTGCCTCTTCTTCCATCAGCCACTGAATGAAGGTTCTGTTTCCCAGACTCACTGGCCATGGGATTTTAGGCTGGCACTCCCCAGATCTATGTCTAAAATCCATATATGACAGAGTACATGCCATGTTTCTCTTTTTGTGACTGCATTACCTCACTCAGGATGGTTTCTTCTAGTGTCATCCATTTGCCTGCAAATCTCAGGATTCCATTATTTTTTTCTAATGAATAGTACTCCATTGTGTAAATGTACCACATTTTCTCTATCCACTCTTTGGTCGAGGGACTTCTAGGTTGCTTCCAAGTTCTGGCTATAACAAATAATGCTGCTACGAACGTAGGGGAACAGACATCCTTGTTGTATGAATGGGCATCTTTTGGATATATGCCTAAGAGTGGAGTTGCTGGGTCTTGTGTAGGTTTATTCCCATTTTTCTGAGGAATCTCCATACAGATTTCCAAAGTGGCTTAACAAGTTGGCACTCCCATCAGCAATGGAGGAGTGTTCCACTTGTACCACATCCACTCCAGCATAAATTGTAGTTGGTGTTTTTGATTTTATCCATTCTGACAGGAGTGAGATGGTATCTCAGAGTTGTTTTGATTTGCATTTCCCCGATGGCTAAGGATGTTGAGCACTTTCTCAAGTGCCTCACAGCCATTTTAGACTCCTCTATTGAAAATTCTCTATTTAGTTTATGTTGAGGTCTTTGATCCATTTGGAGTTAAGTTTTGTGCATGGCAATAAACATGGATCGATCCGCATTTTTCTACATGCCAGCCTCCAGTTATGCCAGCACCATTTGTTGAAGATGCTTTCTTTATGCCATTGTATATTTTTAGCTTCTTTGTCAAAGATCAGATGTTCATGCGTGTGTGAGTTAATATCAGTGTTTTCAATTCGATTCCATTGGTCTACCTGTCTATTTTTGGGCCAATACCAAGATGTTTTCAGGACTATAGCTCCATAATAGAGCTTGAGGTCAGGGATGGTGATGCCTCCAGACGTTGCCTTGTTGAACAGGGTTGTTTTGGCTTTCCTGCGTCTTTTGTTTTTCCTTACAAAACTGATTATTGTTCTTACTTTCTTTTTGTTTTATTCTTTTTATTATTATTATTATTTTATTATTGTTTTTTATTGTTTTATTTTATTTTTTTTTAGTTTTTACAAGTCAGGGTTTCTCTGTATTGTTTTGGAGGATTTCGGTCCAGCCCGGGCTTGAACTCACAGAGATCTGCCTGCCTATGCCTCCTGAGTGCTGGGATTAAAGGCATGGGCCACCACCGCCCGGCTATTATTTATTTTTAAATTTAAATTTAGATTAGAAACAAAGTTGTTTCACAAGTCAGTTCCAGGTCCCTCTCTGTTTCCCTCTCCTCCTCCCGCGCCCTTCTCCTAACACCCCCCAAAACCCCCTCATTTCCCCAGGGAGAGGGAGGCCCTCCATGGGGCTGTCCATAGTCTGTCATTTCATCCAGGGCAGGGCCTAGACCCTCCCCCAAGACTTCAGGATGAGAGTGCACCTCACTTTGTTGGATGGGAGTCCAAAGTCCATGTGTATACTCGGGATAAATACTGATCTACCGCCCAAGGCTCAATAGATTACCTAGGCCTCCTCACTGACATCCCCATTCAGGGGGTCTTGATCAGTCCCATGCTGGATTCCCAGGCATCAGACTAGGATTCAAGAGTTAACCCTTGTCAGGTCAGCTGTTTCTGGCGGTTAAAACAGCACCAACATCAAGCAGTTCTAAAACTCCCATAACTACAGTTCCAGGAGTTCAAATACTCTTCTCCCCTCCACAGACATGTGGTACACATACATTCAAATAAGAAATAAATCTTTAAAATTATTAATTAATTAGTTAAAGTGAGGCTGTATTTCAAAAATCCTTCATGTTGATCTCATTTTCAGTTGCTGTCTTTTTGTAGCCACTTGAAAAGGCACAGTGTTTCTCTGGACACCGCAAAAAATTTAGAACAGTAGTACACAAGTTATGTTTGTTCTCAGACCGAGGTTCCTAAATGTCATGCCTGTGCATTCTCAGGAAGCATAACTCACATTAGAATAAATCTGAATATACAGAAATTAAAATAAACATATTAAACATAATAAACATCAGAGTAATGAATAACTTCAAATATATCAGCACAATACTTGCAGCAAAGCAGAACGTGGGACTGTCTTTCTGACCACACCTTCATAGACAATTATACATTGTCAGAAGTTCTCAACCTGTGGGTCACGACCCCATAAGGGGGTTCCATACCAGATAGTTTTTATATCAGAAATTTACACTACAATTCATAACAGTAGCAAAATTATAATTATGAAGTAGGAATGAAATCATTTAATGGCTGGGTGTCACCACAACATGAGGAGCTGTATTAAAGGGTCACTTAAAATCTAAAGGTTTCCCTTTTATGTACCCAAATGTTGCTATGATAATCAAATGTCCATCATCATGGAGATTAAAACTACTGAAATCTTGCTTCTAATTAACTCCTCTTTTTTCTTCATCAAACTTCCTGTCCTGCCCTGTGCTGCAGACATTAGAATCACAAAACTATGTATGCAGAGTAACAAGGTAGATTTTTATGAAAGCATTGTCATTTATTAGAGTGCTAACTGATATCACTTTATGACAGCAAACAAAAAAATATCTATTTTGAACCAGTCATTGGAATTAAAGCTCCAGTATCAATTCTGAGATGTTTTTATTAGTTGATTTTACTAATGGCCTATTTATTAGAAAGTCTTTTAAAGACAAAATAAAAGGTATTGTTTGGAAGACTCATCAGTGAGAGGAAGATAGGCACAGCTCTGAGAAACGATTACAATCTGTGAGGGTAATGAGAATACAGTCGCTTATATTCATACCAATTCTCATTACCATCTTTGTCACTACAATGGATTTGCCGTGCATCATTTTCCATCCTTGTTATAGTCTTTGTCAGAGAAATGAGACCTCATCCACGCCATCTGCCTTTCTCACGCCCCTCCCTTATGCTTTATTGTATTTTTCACAGATTGCATTAGACGAATAAATTGAGTAGCTCACATGAAGTCCATGGAAGAGCATTGATAGCTATCAGAACAAAGTCCCAAATCATGAATCCACAGGCCATATAATGGAAATGCATGACCAAATAAGATAATCATAGATAAACATGCTGCTCTGAAATTAAAGTATATGCAAATATATTCTTTGTGTAAATGACATTAGTAAGCAAAACGTATATAAGATAACCATAGCTGTTTGTAAGAAGAATATTGTGAATATAATTAACAAATCACTTGCTTCCCACTCCATTCCTCCAGCTCTCACTCTCCTTTAGGGCAAATATACACATGAGAGGATAAAGAAACACAAAGATGTATTGCTTCACGTTTTGCGTTTTGTTATTTTGTCACATTTACGCCTATATGATTTTAGATGAGCTTTAGGTGCACAGCAAAATTACAAAAGGTGCAGAGAATTTGTACATATTCTCTGTTCTAACACCTTTTCTGATTTCCACATCCACTGCTAGGAGGAAACACTTGTTACAACTGACATATCCAGTACCCCAAAGACTGAGTTTACCTCAGGGTCAAATCTTATTTCTTTTATTTATTGAGATTATTATGTAATTGCATCATCTCTCTTCCCTTCCTCCATGTAAACCCTTCCATATAACTTGCTCTCTTTATAGTTCATGTTCCCTCTGTCATTGCTGCTGGATACATACATACATATATACATATACACATGTATACAATTCCTGAATACAAAATACAAACTGTTCTGTGTATATAATGCCTCATATTTATATTATATATTATATGGACTGGGATAAATGCATCCAATCTACCCTTTGTAATTGTATTAATCCAATTACTGTAACCTGCCTATTTATCTGTCTTCCTCACCAATTGGCAAGTGTTAACCATTTTGCTATCCCCAGTTTTTACTTTTCCACAAGGCAACATGGTTTAAACCATAAACTATGTAGCCTTACAATTTATTTTCTTTCGTGGGTCTCTTCATGTCTATCCATGGCTTGACAGCTCATATGTTTTCAACAAGATATACTGAAGTCTGTTACTCCTCATTTTGCTTGTAGACATATGAGTATGAGTATTGTCACTATACAGACCAGTGTGCAGGTTCTTGTGCGAATATTCTTAAAAGTCCTTTAAACCAACTTGAAAGACTGGAATTGCTTGATCTTGTTGCATTTTTGTATTTAGTTTCCAGAGAAAGCACTAAAGATACTGTGCCCTTTGTACCCCACAACAGAAGGCTCCATTTACTCTGGGTCTTGACCAGCATTTTACTGTCAGTATTCCAAATATGTGGAAAGTAAAAAAAAGAGATAGTGGGATCTCAGTTTAATTTGCAACTTAATAATAATAATTGATGTTAAAGTTCTATTCACATGCTAATTTTTATTTAGCTTTTTTGTGAGGTGTCAGTTGATATCTTTGGTCTATTTATTTTAAGTTATCCATTGTATTATTATTGAGTTTTACTAACTTTGTGTGTTTAATAGTCATTTGTCAGGTAAAAATTACAGTAGATATCTTTTTGTAGTATGTAGCTTTTTTCTTCTTCCCTTCACATTATTCTTACATAGCAAAATACATTTAATGCTAATGAAGACCAGTTTTTTTCATTATCTCTTTCATGGATTAAGTATCTCCTGTATATCAAAAAAGTCATTACCACTGTAGGTCATTAGTACCTCTAAGTCTCCTTACTCGTTTCCCACATTACTCTATTCAATTTAAGACTTAAAGCTTATAATTCGGAGGCACCGTGGATGAGAAACTCTTTACCTCTATGGTCTCCAGCTGGGTTTGAGAATTAATTAGGCTTTAAACAGATTAGTAAAAAGAAAGAAATATAAAAGCACACAGATTGTTACAATCTGGGAGCCCCCATAGGAAAATGAAAGCCCCAAGTGTTGATAAAACCTAAATTCTTTTTTACTACATAAAAAAGAAAAATTAAGTAATTTTGCAAAATTTAAATAAATGAGGGGGTGAAAGGCAATTGGGAATTGTTCTAATGTGTTCTCTCTAAGCAAGACTCTGACACTCAGCTCTCTGTGCATGAAGATAAAAATGTCCTGTTTCTCCTAGTACAGGGAGGGCACTTCTTAAGAAGGAATTTCATGTCCTATTTTTGAGAAAGTGAACCAAAACCAGAAAGCCTTTCGTTTTTTCTTCTTCCTTTCTTTTATTTTAGTAATAATATTAGTCTACATATCAATGCCCCTATTCCCTGACATTTCCATCCTCCCATGTCCCCCACTGTCTCCCCCAACCCATCCCCTACCCACTCCCCAAGGATAGTGAGGCCTTCCCTGGGGGATCATCACAGTCCATCACATCATTTGGGGGAGGGCCTAGGCCCTTTTTTGTGTATTTGGGATGCAATAGTATCCCTCCATAGAGAATAGGATCCCAAAGTCCATTTGTTCACTAGGGATAAACACTGGCTCCATTATTATAGGTCCAATGGACTTCCCAGGCCTCCAAGCTGGCACACACATTCAGAGGGCTTGGTTCAGTTCAATGCTGGTTCACCAGCCTTATGACTAGGGTCTCTGTGCTCTCACTAGGTCAGGTCAACTGTTTCTCTGGGTTTCTCCAGCATGGTCTTGTCTACTTTGCTCATCCCTCCTTCCTCTCTACAGCTGAATTTCAGGAGTATGGCTCAGTGTTTAGCTGTGTGTGCCTGTTTCTGCTTTGATCAACTACTGGATAAAGGTTCTAGGATGGCAATCAAGATTACGATTACAGGTGAAGGGCAAAACAGGTGCTCTCTCCATTACTGTCTAGAGTCTTAGTTGGAGTCATTCCTATGAATCCCTGAACCTTTCCCTATTGCCAGACCTCTCTCTAAACCTGTACTGGCTCTCTCTATCAAGGTAACTCCTTCCTTGCTCTCCTCTATTCCTCCCAACTGTCTTCCTGATCCCTGTTTTTCTCCTCTCCCCTCCTCTTCTCCCATTCTCTTTTTCCTACCTCCCTTCTCTCTCACCCACTCCTGTGCTCCCAATTTGCTCAGTCCCCAGAAAGACTTTCTTACCCATTATTTTGCAAATTACTCATCAAACTATAGTAGTAGATTTTGAGCGGATATGTTCAGCTCCTTTCAGAATATATATATATATATATATATTTAAATTATATATACATATATATTAAATATATATTAAACAAATATATATATATTTAAATTTAAATTAAAAACAAGGTTGATTCACATGTCAATTCCAGGTCCCTGTCTGTTTCCCTTCCCTCCTCCTGTGCCCTCCCACCAACTCCCCCAATATCCCCTCATTTCCTCAGGGAGGGTGAGGCCCTCCATGGGGGTGTCCATAGTCTGTCATTTCATCCAGGGCAGGACCTAGACCCTCCCCCAAGAGTTCAGGGTGAGAGTGCATCTCTCATTGTTGGATGGGAGTCCAAAGTCCATTTGTATACCTGGGATAATCTTACTGTTACCTCTGAAATCTTCAAACAGTAGCTACCAACTCTTACTAATAAGAACAACATTCTGAACTTTTTTAAAAAAGTTAACTCAATTAAATTCACATCATGAACTCAGTTTGTTCTTGTACAAAACATCTCCAGAGGGTAAAAGGCATTAAAGGGCAGTTTATTTTCGACAACATAGTGCTGAAATGAGTATCTAGCCAGCCAACACAAGGTTGATACCAGACATTTGGGACGCCATGAGTTAGCTAAGGATGTCTAACACTTCATATCTGTGAACTTGAAGTAAACAGTGATGTCATCTATCATATAACTGTTTGTAGGACACTCATGAGGACAGAGATGAGTGCCTTTTTTTGCAGCCAGCCTGTGTAGGCTTGTGCATGCCTGCCTGTGACATGCATGCTAGTCTTCCTACGTGCCTGTGCCCTTCTGTGGGCTTGGGCACATGGCTGTACCTGGTACCCTGAAAGCCTGTGATTGTAAGTAAATTATGTCTTATATCCCTAAGATGGCTCCTGGTTGTTCCCTTCCTTTGTTTCTGGACTTAGAGCTTGAACTTCACAGCATCTATTTTTCTTTTCTTGATGAAGAAACCAATAGTTTCAATAATAATTTCATTTTTTGCCTTTTATCTGACATGATTATTTTTACCTCTTCTGTGTAATTGTCAAGTATAAAATATATTGCCATAATTTATAGTCATCATGACATAAATATATCTACTGACTTCTTCCTCACATTCAGATGAAATACTACATGACCTCACAGAGTGATGATGGGCAGAGGCAACAATGCCTTCAAAAAAATCTCAGCTAAACTCTGCTAGTAAATGTTCTACTCTCTTAACCACTGGGAGTACACGTTAATCAGATATTAACGCATTTGTCTTCCTGATTCCAGCTTATTTCATTTAATATATGTTAGTACAGATTACACGGCTTTCTTTTTTAAGGCTAAGTAGTAACTCATTATGTGAACATCATACTTTTTAAATAGTCATCCACTAATGACTAACTAGGTCAAGTCTGTATCTTGGTTATCATGAGTAATAATTCTAGTGGACATGAGAAGTCAGATATCATTAACATATTAATTCAATATCCTCCAGATACAAATCCAGTTTAAGATTACTGCATCTTATTCTATTTGTTTTGTTTTTCTTTTTCTTGAAACTTTATATGATTTCCCATATGAATAAACATATTTACATTCACAGCAACAGTGTGCAAACATTCCCCCTTTCACAACATCATTTTGAATACTTATTCTCTCTTATCCCTCTTTATAAGAAATTAGTATACAAAACACGTAAGTATCGAAAACACAAAACAGTTTAACAGTAAGAAAATAAATCAGCTGAACACTGGGAAAAGGATTTGAATAGGTAGAGCACTCAGATTTTAAAATATATGTATTATATCCCCCAAAATAATAAAATGTAAATTAACCAGAATAAATTATCACCTTAATGGGGGATGTCCTTCTGTATATATTGGTTAATGAATAAAACACTGATTGGTCAGTAGCCAGACAGGAAGTTCAGGCGGGGCTACTAGATGAGACAAATTCTTGGGAGAGGAGGGAGACACCAAGTAGCTGACAAAGGAATAACCTGCTGGAGCCTTCTAGAAATACATAGATAAATAATTATGAGTTAATAACTAAGAGAGAACTAGCCAGTAAAAAGCCTAAGCCATTGGCCAAACAGCTTATAAATAAGTCCCTATGTGTTTATTTGGGGCTAAACAGCTGTGGGAGCAGGTGGGAAAGACACTCTGTATACATCACCTCATACTGGATTGTCTGCTGTCAAAAATGCTGTCACAGCTATGAACAACCTTATTTTTACTAATTCATTAATGCCTTGGCATCGCATGTTTACTTGAGTTGCACCTCTCCAAGGACCTCAATTCTATCCCTAAAATTTAACCTCATCATTATCTCAAACACTAAGCATGTTCAGACTCCTGAGGTGTATTTTCTTTATTTGAAGTACATGGATTGTTAAATGCTGCAGTGTTAGAGGTCTTGGTTCCTCAGGATGCTCTCTCCTCCATGAGGATGGAAATTCCGAACTGAATTCAGAATTCAGAAACTTGAGCAATATACATATCACTCTGAATGCCAGCTATATTGTAGCATATTTTTTCATTAAAATCTGTGAGCAACACCACATGCTGTACCTATTTAAATTTAAAGCTATAATTATACACTAAAAATTATATGAAAAGCCATTGTAGTGGAAAACTTAAATAATTAAAAAGGTCACATTTATTTGCATATTTCTTAAGTGTTAGAAGAAATAAACAAATGAAAATATTTACAATTAAACACAAAGGTCTAAAAACAATAACCAAATAAACAGGATAAAGTAGGCTAAATAAAAACATAGGAAATTAAAGAAAAGTTACAGATTAAACCAGACATTGCTTTAACTATAGAATCAAGAATTACAGAACGAATATGAAGTGAAAATATCAGAGGCATGCAATCCATAAATAATCTAGTGATCCGGTCAAAATCACAGCCAAATTAAGGAGAAAACTTTCACATGAATATTGAATGAAAAATAAATTCATATGATATAAACAGAAGATAAGGAATTCTGGCAATATTTAGTTCACTTAAATATAAAAAGAAAATTCATATCTAAAAATCAGAATTTATCAAAACTGGCATTCAAAATAGACCTCAGAGATCCTATAATTGTTTTTAAAGTAATTGAATCATTTTTTAAAACCACCCTGAAATGAAAATGCTAGTCCAAAATGGACTTTTATAAAACTTACAAATTACAAAAAGAGTATAAAATAAAATAATAAATATTGTTATGTGCAATTGTGATAAATACAATTGTATCACATAAAAACTTATCCAATGTTTGAGGAATGAATAGTTTAATACTTTTTATGTAATTGTCTAAAGAATAGTCAAACTGACAGTGATCTCCAGTAAATTTTATTAGTCTATCATAGTATTACCTGAAAGTATCAAACACAAAAATTAGAAGATTAAGAAGTTTATAAATTTCAACATTTCAATACTATTATTATCATGCAGTATTTGCTAGACAAAATTACCACAATTTTTACCACATTATTAAAATGCTTTAATAATTACCAATTTTAAAGGAAACTGACAGAAAAATATTTTCATGTCTTTTAGGATGCAAGAAAGGCATTTAGAAAGGTTCAGTATGAAAAAAGATAACACAATTATTAGATTAAAACAAGCAGCTGTCCATGGGTTCACATCCTTGTCAAACGTGATAAATAAAATTTAGAATGGATATTTCAATTATTGAGAACAAATGGCTACCTGGATATCTTTGTGGCACCAATATTATAATCTAATATTTTTATCCATAGTACTATGTAACACTAAATTATTCTAATTTTTAAGTAAAGCATACAAGATGAAAAATGTGCACTTTAGAGAAAATATGGGAGCAATAGCAGTCCAAATTTATCTTATAGATGATATTTAGTTTTTATTACTGATTTAATCTTTGTTAAAATTCCTTGACAAGCCGGGCGTTGGTGGCGCACGCCTTTAATCCCAGCACTCGGGAGGCAGAGGCAGGCGGATCTCTGTGAGTTCGAGGCCAGCCTGGTCTACAAAGTGAGTTCCAGGACACTCTCCAAAACAATAGAGACCCTGCCCCGAAAAAAAAAAAAACACAACAAAATTCCTTGACAAAATTAAATTATGTATTAATTTGTATATTTGTATCTAATTTTCGGTGCATTTAACTCCTGTTTATTACACACACATGAATTGAATTATTAACATTTTCATTGTATGTCAGTTTTGAAGTTAGCTTGCCAATTCTTTTCGTTGGTGGGATGCTGTCTTGTAAAGAGAAGCTTTTTCCTTGAGAGAAGCCTTCCAGCCAGCTTGGTTCTAGAGCCGCATCAGTCCCAAATAAACACACAGGAGGCTATATTAATTATGAAGTTGTTGGCCTTGCTTGTTTCTTCCTGGCTAGCTCTGACTTAAATAATTACCCCATAATTGTTCATCAAAGTATGTCTCTTACCAGAGAATAGTTCCGGGCTTCCGACCCCATGGCAGTTACATCTCGAACTCTCCTGTGTTTCTCCTTCCCAGAATCCTCCTGGACTCTTAGTCCCACCTATCTAGATTCCTATTGGCTCAACAGTGCTTTATTGACATAAGACTTCCCCAACACTATCTTCTTGATATTTTTGAGCCACGTATAACATGCCACTGATTTCTATTTCTAGTGATGGATTGAATAACATTTGTAATATTTTCCTTTTGTAATGCATAAGAACTACATATTTACTCTTTTGAAAACATATTTTGCCATACCACAAACTTTTTTACCTGATGCTCTCAGGCTTTTGAACATAGTTCTCCATCGTCAGATCCCAAGATGTCTGGTTAACGTTTTTACCATTGAGTTGGGAAATTTCCTAATGTATACAATTAATTACAGATATTTCAACGTGCCTATAAAAAGCTATTGAGAAATAGATAAGCACCATGTCTATTACCCTCAGAGAAATTTAAATCTTAATAGAAGCAATAATATTTAAAATACAGGGCTGGAGAGATGGCTCAGCGTTTAAGATCACTGGCCCGAGTTCAGTTCCCAGTCCCCACATGGTGGCTCACAAACATCTGTAATTTGGCCTGGTGCTCTCTTCTGCCCTTCAGGCAGAACATTGTATACATAATAAATAAATTGATCTTAAAAACAAACAAAAATTTTTAAAAAATAAAATACATCAAACATTAAACGTTTGATATCAAACTTAAAAATTCTGAAACGTAGTGTAGAAATATGACTGTTCCCCAGCACCATGAAGATGATTGACTGTCTTCCTTCACAACTCAACTTCAATGTCCGTGTGGTGCCTCACTTCCCTCCAGCTTCTCCCCTGTCAGGAATTGAGCATGGTAAAAGAGCTTCGCAGAGGCTCATTTCTGCAGTGTGTTGGGTTTCTCCAATAGACAGCTGCAGGTCATCAGATCCCCATGGCCTTAGCAAGAATTTCTTTGTAAGGTCCGCCTTATGGTTCCTGCTCATGACTTCTTCCCTCCTGTTACTTCTGTGGTGTGCATCATTCTTTCAATGTGGCGTGAATTCACTCTGGTACATTTATTTCCCCCAGGCCTTACCCTCAATAAAGTTTCTCCATATCTCATCATATCTTGACTCTGCTTCTTTCAGTCCCAAGTGGAAAAGTATTACTTATTGTCTCAAGCAGGAAATTATTTTTAGCAATCATGAAAACTAATCGAGAGAGAGAGAGAGAGAGAGAGAGAGAGAGATTCTGATCAAAATGAAATAATAATGATAATGATGTAACCGGATATTTTTCTCCTGCCCACCAATTTCTGAATAACCACTCTGAAGCTTAATATTAATTATAATTGTTTGGTCAATGGCTCAGGCATATTACTAACTAGCTCTTACATTTAAATTAAGCCATTTCTATTAAAATACGTATTGTCACATGGCCATGGCTTACTGGTAATGCTCTGGCATCTTACTCCTCTAGCAGCTACGTAGCATCTCCCTGACTCTGACTTCTTTCTCCTAGAATCTCTGCTTGGATTTCCCACCTAGCTATATTCAGCCTCCCATAGTCCAAAACAGCTTTATTCATCAGCCAATAAAAGTAACAGATATTTGCAGCATAGAGAAGGAAATCCCATAATATAATGATATTAGAATGTGGTTTTTATGTTCATGTGTGAAATCCTACCTTTAATAATAATGTTACATTTTAACAATTCTTTCAGATATGGGAAATATTAGTAGGGAAAGTTGCATTTTTCACACACAAAAAATGACAATTTCAGAAAGAGCAACAGAAGAGCATTTAATCAAGTGTAACTTTTAGAAGTCATGAAAAGGAGACAAAACAGAGGTGACAAGAAAATACCCAAGAGCTTCCATGGCACTGTCCTCTCCAAGTGTGCCAAATTTGAACAGTGCAGCACTGTGAACCAAGTCCTCCAGACTGTGACTGAAGGAGTCTAGGACATCCTGTAAGTGGAGCCAAGTGAAAGAACATAGGGCTATTCGGGCCATGATTAGGAAACAGAAAACAGACCTCCACCATCTCCATTTCCATCCCACTCTTACTCTCCCTCCAGCACTGCAGCCTATTACTTCCTTTTAATAACTACATCAACCAGCAGCAAAAGTGCTGGAAAGCCATTTGTGAAGA
The DNA here is from genome assembly GCF_017639785.1 of Mesocricetus auratus. Classification (NCBI taxonomy): domain Eukaryota; kingdom Metazoa; phylum Chordata; class Mammalia; order Rodentia; family Cricetidae; genus Mesocricetus; species Mesocricetus auratus. The sequence goes on from NW_024429190.1 coordinate 62,589,891, forward strand.
CAGCACATTCCATACTCATGTAACTTAGAGGATGTTGAGAGAAAATGATCTGGGTGTGAGCTAACAATTAGAACCTAGGATCATTTCTTCCTGACTCCAAACTCCTTGTTTCTGTCCTACACAGTCATATATTTTATAAAGGGAGGTAGCATTATAAGAGGGTCTTATAAGATATTTATGAAGAAAAGAACCCTCTATTAAAAGAAAAAAGTAAAACTTCATTGACTTAATTTGGTTAAAGCAATGAAATTGAGCTCATGAATAATTTGCAAGTTACACATCTGCCAAACACCAGGTAATTACATACCAGAGCTACTTTTCCATACATACATGTAAGTACCTATTTGATGCTATGTTGGCTGGTATGACCTGAATTCGTGTGTCTCTTTAAAATGTACTTTAAATTAATTCCATATTTTTGTAGGTAAATGAGATTGTATCATTACATACAGCCTGTAAAGAGAACCCGTGACTTCTGTCATATACAGACCCATGCAGAGGTAGAACTTTTCAAGCCAGACAGCTTATTTGTTGGTTCTTTGATCTTACTTTTCCAAGTCTCCAAAACTGTGAGCATGGAAATTCTACAGCTTTTAAAAGACCCACTCTTAAGAACTTTGTTATAGACGCTAGAATGAAAGAAAGGATTTGTTGTCGAGATGGATCAGCCATTAAAGGTTAGGCTCATATCAAAAATACCAAGATTCTAAAAATTAGCTTTCCTCTTAACACATTTTCGTATATTGCATGTCCAAAACTCCCCAGTTGCCTTAGCACAGAGAAATAGAAACAAAGAATAACATTTTTTTAAAAATGAGTGAGAGAAAAGGAAAAGGCTACACTGATGAAATATGACATGCACCTAGTCAGATCACAGAAAAGAAAAACGCAGGAAAACACTCTCTCCACTACCAATCACTTAGAGTATGTGGACATCACAACCCCCTCTTAGTGTGCAGTGATGTAACTGTAATAGACCATTTAGGTAAGGAGACCAGAATCGTAGCTAACAAGGCTATTACCACACGTTTTCAGGACTCAGAGGAAAAGGTACTTAGAAGCTAGGATACCAAGTTGTTTTACAATAAAATTGGTTTTTTCCCTGTATATAGCTTTTCCTTCTCCTAATACAACCAGTTGAAATTCCTCTGTAATACTCTCCTACTAAATTTTTCAAACTAAAGACTTTAGTAAATGGAAAAATCTATAGTTCATCAAAAATACAGAACCTCAACATCTCTCTAAATAGGAATTTTCCCCTAGAGTAATATCATCATTATTGTTTTTTAAATCAACAAGGTCAGTAGTAAAAAAAAATCAGTACACTGGGAACAGGAAAAACAACTGGACTTCTGGGACATGAGTTTGATTGAGCAGGAAGACTTACAGGCGAGGCACGGTCAAATTTCTTAAAGTTGCAATGTGTATAGAGGCTAAACCTTCTTTCATGCTGCAACCTGTAAAAAGCCTGTTTTCTACTTTTTTATTCCCCATACATTATCAAGCAGTTAGGAGCAAACAAGGAGGGGTGATAGGGGCTTGATAATTTGGTAAGATGCAAGTGGGTGACAATGTTGTTGTTCTTCAGTTTGCTTCTATTATTATTATTATTATTATTATTATTATTATTATTACTAAGACACTCTTTCTCTTTAGTCCAGGATTATCTTGAATTCAGTATCTGTGTACCTTAGACTGGTCTTACAATTACAGTACTTGTTTATTTTTTCCTGCCTGACCTTCCTGAGAGCTAGAATTACAAAGGTTTGTCATCACTATCCAGTTTAGGTTTGGCTAAGTTGTAAATAAAGCTTCAACCTTCAGAAGAGTCAATGTCTTCACACACATGTTTAGAAACAGGCTTAGAAATCCACTGGATGAACTGAACAGTGGATTCTGTTGTTTAAAGTTTGAGACATATTAAACGTGTTATTGAAGTCAAAGGTTTCAAGAGCTATAAACAACAACATGAGACTGCAAAAGCAGAACATAGAAAACAAAAGAAAACTGACCGTGTTTGTGAATGCAAAGAGGTGGAACACTCTGAGAAAGGACACTCATGTATACCTTAAAATACTGATCTGGACGTGGTACCAAGCTGTGTCTCCAGAAGCCAGAGCAGTAAGGTTCACAGCAGAATGTCACCAGTGAGGTCTAGAAATAAAGACAGCCAGGCTATCACATGGCTTTTGGAAACATCACTACATCCAGAGCCATGATTTTAAAAAAAAGTTCTCTAGACATATTGGCACAGTAAGTAAAGACTTATGACCTCAAGGTCTTATTGTCCATTTCCATCGTGACAGCAGAAAAAAAAAACAAACCATAAAAGACTGAGTCTTAAAACAGAAAAAAAACTTTGCTGAAACCATTTATTGGTAAAGTTGCAGAAAATATAAATGCAGAAAGTAGTAAATGACAGATAAAATTTCAGAGTATAAATATGAAAGACATAATTCTAAACCTCACATGCCCATAGATGGTTTGTTTTACCTCCATCTAGCATGTTCATTTCAGGCTGTATATGATCTTGGAGGACAAGGTGGACATCTTCATCTTATAGTCATTCTGTTATTACAAAAATAAATTTTGATAAAACAATGCCTAATGCAGGGTTTCCAAAACAGGCTTACAACAGCTCATTGCATGCGTATGTGTCTGTGTCTGAGTGGGTGTGCTTCCAAACAATGTGTATGCAGACATGTGAATTGTCATTCCTTCCTGAGGAAGTCAAACATGTGATTTTATAACAGGTGCTTCAGAATGTGAAATTTTGTAATTCTCAAAGTCTGCCTTCTGGCTCCCAAGTGTTCACCCTCTAAAAATAATAGCAATATTTTCCTTTCCACTTTCTCTCCTCATCAGTGTATTTTTAGAGCTAATGAGATCACATTTATAATCCTAGGGAGTAGATGGTTTTCTTTCTCAAGGCATTAGTGAGCAATTCGGTGCTTATGAAGAAGCAATTTAGTGAATGGCACCCTAGTGGTGCAAGAAATATTTCAAGGACTATTACATTCAGAGAAATTGAAAGATTGGTGGATTTTTGCATAGCAGAGCCTGATAATGCTTGAACTCTTTAAAGTTTTAAGTGACAAAATATCTTAAAATTGATCGGTGTATCTTCTACCATATGTAATTTAATTTTAGCCACTTCTAATTAGTTTATTCATTTTAAGTTTTCTAGAATAAATATGCTACTCTGCTTAATTAACAATTTCTTGTCCCTGTAAGCTTTCCCTCTTATTTGTGAAAAATGTCAATATTTAATTTTTATTTATATTTATAATGAATTTCCTATTATTATTTGGTATCTTTTTGTTTCATCCATCAACAACTACTTTTAAATGTTCATCACCTCTGTGAGAGAAAGACACATCTATGATCATGAAACAATATTCTATTAACACAAAGAGTGTTAAATACATGTCCTGAATCCCTATTACACATAATAATTTCTGAAAGCCAGAAACAGAAAATATTCTCAATGAGAATAAACATGATGACAAATTTTCATTCCCCCATGATATAGGTAAACAAGAAAACTTACTGGTTACATTATGATTTTTTTATCTTAGCCTTATTTTATGTCTGATTCTTTTTTCTCATCCTGTTATTAGTCCTTTTGAGAAATCCATTCTTTGACCATGTTAACTGCCTATGGAAACTCCTTCCAGATCCACTCCTACTTCCCTACCCAAACAACCTTTAATCCTCTATATTTTTTAACCCCATTAAGTTCAGTTTTTCTGCCCCCTGTTCTTGGATGTGTGGCCTTCCATTTTAGCATGGTGGTGATGGAAGTTTCTGTCCTTCCCAGTCCCACAACAATTTAGTCGAAAGGAGGCTTTAAACACAAAGAGGCTTATTTTAATTATAAACTGTTTGGCCTATTTCTCAGTCATTTTACTAACAAATACAACTTAAATTAACCCACAATTCTGTGTTTAGACACTTTGCATGGTAACTTTTCTCAGTAAAGCATTGTCATCTTGCTTCCTTTTCTGTCTGGTTGGCGACTGCTTCTCTGCTTTTCCTCTTCCCAGAATTCTCCTAGTCTGGTAGCCCCACATATACTCCCTGCATGGTTATTGGCCAATCAGTGTTTTATTTAACCAATATGAATGATAAATCTATACAGTGAACAAGAACATTATCCCACATCAACATGGTAGACCTACCTCCTCAACTTTTATCAGAGAACATCTTTTTGTTCAGTAGATGCATAGAATAGAAATGGAAGAATGCTCAGGCCATAGTTGGACATCTGTTTAATAGGCCTTCTCCCAAAGCTCAGGCATCATTGTAGAAAACAGGGTGGCCAGACTGTAAGAGCCAGAGGCAGAGATTATCTACAAGGGGACAGCATTTAGTGGATAGGTAGGAACTCATACTATCAATGTTTAAATATTCTTTAAAAATTACAGGCTAGGCATTGGTGGCACACGCCTGTAATCCCAGCACTTGGAAGGCAGAGGCAGGTGGATCTCTATAAGTTTGAGGCTAGCCAGGACTACAGAGTGCAAAGACAGCCTCCAAAGCAATACAGAGAAACCTTGTCTCGAAAGAAAATTCCTTGTGAATATTCAAGATATTTGAAATGAAATTGTAGAGGGCAGAATCTAAGAAGTAAAAGAAACACCTGTGTTTTTGTTTTGTTTTGTTTTTTTTAAGACTCAAGGCAATCTTTACTTTTTAATAAATTTTCTTGTTTATTTTTTCATTTTTAATTAAAATTAGAAACAAGCTTGCTTCACATGTCAATCCCAGCTCCCACTCCCCTCCTCCCCCAACCCCTCCACCAGGCCCCCCACCCAATTACCATCCTTTCCACAGGGAGGGTGAGGCCCTCCATGAGAGATCTCCCGAATCTGTCATTTCATTCAGGTAGTAGATCAGTATTTATCCCTGGCATACAAACTGACTGTGGTTGCCTATCCCACAATGAGTGATGTCCTCTCAGCCTGGACCCTGGTTCTTTTTCTGTGTTCAGTTTCTCCCCCTCTATGTTCTACATCCTTTCCTCACCTCAGTTCTTTCCCCTTTTTGGTACCCTAGATTTACAATTGTCTCAGAACAAAATAAAATTCATTAAATTTAATTTTCCAATTTTTCTCATTATTTTAACGAATTTTGTCGCCAAATTGTCACATAGCCTTTTAGAACTAAACCATAAATACAGTTTAGAAGATAGACTTTTAAAAAATTATCTAGCAATTGTCAAAACCAGAGCAGTGATTCATAAAAAGTATATACCTTGTGTCTTCCTAGTTCTCTCAACCATGGGGAACTTGTTCATGGCTTAAAGCATAAATGGCGATGAGTCCATAGTATAATACAAGCCAGGTTACAAGGATGAGGCAATCTGTATAGAAAAACAAAAACAAAAGTGTCTTGGCTACCCTCCTGTAACTAATGAATATTCAGGGATGATTTTAAAACTTTTAAGAATAGTTTATTTTTGGTATCTTTGTTGACAATTTTGTGAGCCTGTTGTCCCAGAGCACTCTGAGGCCTTGGGAGTCGCAGCAGGTGACAACTAGTGTTCAGATCTCAACTGACCAGAAGAATGATTCTCCGATGGAGGAGAATCCCATCTGAGCAAGGCCTGTGGGACCAACGACTCTTTAATAGTTTATTTTTGTGACTTTCCACTTTATGTTTCTGCATGACTGTACTCATACAAAATACAATCTGATATTCATGGAATACCAACTTGATTGTTTTTCAAATTCTTGCTGTAGAATATTATTGTAAGTTGTGTTGCATTTGTTTATGCTGTGAAATATTTGTTTTAATGATTCAAAAATGTGTTACATTTGTTTGGGGTCAGGAGGTTGAGTCAGCAACTAGCTGACAGGAAGTGGTAGGGAGGAACCATGTATAGATAGGTTTCTTAAGTGGGGGCAGAGCAGAAGGACACTTTTTTTTGGAGAGACCCCAGCTAGGAGGGGAGGTTAGCTACATGCTATTCAGCATCTCTGAGCAAGAATGGCACCTCAACTTTTGATCCTGAGTTCTTTAAAGGGATAGAGTTCCCTTTTATTGGCAGTGGAGTCAGTTCCCAAGGTTAACAGAATTCCTTCCTGGATGCAGCCAATGAGGTAGAACAGCTGTTGGTAGTTGTAGAGTTACAACTGCCAATTAGGACAGCAGTTGCTTAGAGGGCTGCAACTGGAATTAATGAAGAACAACAAATTCTTGATAGTATTATTTTTAACTACAGAGGAAAACATTAAGACTTTTTCCAATATATTTATCTCCTTAGATGGCTGGTCACAGATAATTACATGCAGTGAACCAAAACTACTGATGATTTTGATGTTTTAGTTTGAGACTTATATTTCTGGTTATATCCATTGTGTCTGCTGTTACTCCCCATATCTACAATGCATACTGTGATATGTGACTGTTTAAGGTATAGTACATGTTGCCCTCTAGTGATTCATATGAACACAGGAAAAGTCACCTTGACTGTCAACTGTACAGGTCTGGGTATAGGTTTATTTTGTGCAGAATCTATATGTGGTACTACTTTCTGTTATTTCATCAAGTATTTAGGCAATGTCGCTTTTTCAAAAATTCCTTTTGTTTTTGCAACAATGCCTCGATTCCAAGACAAATTCTGTTCTACATTCTTTATAATGTTTGTGGGTTACATATAAATATACATATACATATATATTGAGTACATGTGTATGTATATACATATACATAAATTAGAAAGCAAAACATATATAAGCACAATGTGATAAAGTATTCCCAGTTAAAAATAGTTTTTATATTTACTTTTTGCTACATAACTATATTTCTGTAGTGTGTATTCAACCAGAAAAAATATTATGCTAATTGCATGACCAATTAAAAGTTAATCAGTTTTCTTACCTTGGTATGACCTAAAAAAATTTGACAAGCAAAATTACCTAATTTTTGACAGGATCTGAAACTATGCATATGGATGGTGAATGTGTATTGTTTCTAGTAGAGTTATACTAAATATACACCTAAAATCCATATATTGTCTTTCTTAATCTGATCATAAAATTAAGGATGGTACTACTGAAGTTGCACTTATTTGATTTTTCAAGTATATTTTCTTTGTTTTCACTTTTGTTTGTTTTATTTTTCATCAGTGAAGCGATCTTTCTCCCATTTTCCTACTTAAAAAAATCTCTAGTGTGATGTTTATTTAACACCTTTCCTTAGGAGCTGAATTTAACTTCATTTTATATAAGAAAATTCAATTTAAGGAAACTAAATTTCTAAATATATAACCTGGAATATACAATGTTGCCATTTTCATTTTGATTTCAGTAAGTATGAAATGTTAGTAAGTATATTTCAGTGTATTAATGTGTAAGTTATCTTCTATATTTTCAAGTTGAATATTGTTCACATTGGCTATTTCTTTAACTTCTATAACACTGTTGTTCTTTATTACTGCCAACATGCCTACTTCAGCAGAGACATCAGAATAATTAGAGTTTAGATTGGGTAATATGAGACAACTAGAATTTCACTGAAGAATACTCTCTTTTGTCATGCCAACAAAGAAAATATTTGGAAAATTCTCCTTAAATTATGATACAGTCCCATGTTGTCACTAGGAAATGAAAGCAATGTAATTTAGCACTTCATAATTTATTGAAAATTTTGCTTGCTTTTCATGGTGCAAAATTTGTTTTGAAAATATCAGTGATGAAGTTTCTGACATAATGAAGTAAGAGAGAAACACAGATTTGCTTGTCATTTATTAGAAACAAATCATTTTGGGCAGTAACAAGAATGAAGAGCTGAAACTGCTAAGCAGAAACTGGAGCTTGGGGCTTCCCAGGCACTGTCAGTATGAGTGAGTAGAGTTGGAAAGTTGGAAGTGTGTGGCACATGCAGAACCAAGCAATTACAGAGATCTCAAACCTTCATTGTTGGTTTCTCTTGTTTATACCTTGGTATTTGAGCCTCTTTTCTTTTTTAGATTTTTTTAATTTAAATTAGAAACAAGCTTGCTTCACATGTCAATCCCAGCTCCCACTCTCTCCCCTCCTCCCCCACACCCAGTCCCCCACCCAATCCCCAGTCCATTCCCCAGGGAGAGTGAGGGCCTCTATAGGAGATCTTCAGAGTCTGACATTCCCTTCAGGGCAGGGCCTGGGCCCTCCCCGAAGAGTCCAGACTAAGAGAACATCCCTCATTTTGGGATGGGCACCCACAGTCAATTTGTATGCCAGAGATAAATACTGATCTACTATCCAAGGCCCCATACATTGCCTAAACCTCCTCACTGACACCCAAATTCAGGGGGTCTGGATCAGTCCAATGATGGCCTCCCAACCATCCAAGAGCTCCCAGTTATTCCAGTCAGTTGTTTCTGTGGGTTAAACCAGTCCAGTCTTGACCCCTTTGCTCATGACTCCTCACTGTCGGTCACTGGGTTCCAGGAGTTCAGTTCAGTGTTTAGCTGTGGGTGTCTGCCTCTGTTTTCATCAGTCACTGGATAAAGGTTGTTTCCCAGACTCTCTGACAGTGGTATTGTAGGCTGGCACTCCCCTGATCCATGTCTAAAATCTATATATGAGTACATATCATGTTTGTCTTTTTGTGACTAGGTTACCTCACTCAGAATTGTTTCTTCTAGTGCCATCCATTTGCCTTCAAATTTCAAGATTCCATTGTTTTTCCCACTGAATAGTACTCCATTATGTAAATGTACCACATTTTCTCTATCTACTATTCAGCTGAGGGGCATCTAGGTTGCTTTCAGGTTCTGGCTATTACAAATAATGCTGCTATGAATACAGTGGAACAGACATCCTTGTTACATGAATATGCAACTTTTGGGTATATGCCTAAGAGTGGAATTGCTGGGTCTTGTTGTAGACTAATTCCTATTTTCCTGAAGAATCTCCATACTAATTTCCAAAGTGGCTGTACAAGTTGGCACTCCCACCAGCAGTGGAGGAGTGTTCTCCTTTCTCCACATCCTCTCCAGCATAAACTGTCATTGGTGGTTTTGATTTTAGCTATTCTGATAGGAGTAAGATGTTACCTCTGAGTTGTTTTGATTTGCATTTCCCTCATGGCCAAGGATGTTGGGCACTTTCTCAAGTGTCTCTCAGCTATTTTAGACTCCTCTAGTGAGAATTCTCTATTAAGTTCTGTACCCCCCCCATTTTTTAATTGACTCCTTTGGTGTTTTTGGAGATGTGCTTCTTGAGTTCTTTGTAAATTGTGCAGATCAGCCCTCTGTCAGATGTGGGGTTAGTCAGTATCTTTTCCCATTCTATGGGCTGCCTTTTTGTCTTGACTGTGTCCTTTGCCTTACAGAATCTTCTCAGTTTCATGAGGTCCAATTTATTAATTGTTGATCTCAGTAGACACTGAGATCTGTGCTAATTGTATTATGTTCAGGAAGCAGTCTCCTGTACCAATCATTCAAGGGTACCTTCCACTTTCTCTTCTAAGAGGCTCAGTGTGGATGGATTTATGTTGAGGTCTTTGATCTATTTGGACTTAAGTTTTGTGCATGGAGATAGACATGGAACTATCTGCAGTCTTCCACATGACAGCATACAATTATGCCAACACTATTTGTTGAAGATGCTTTCTTTTTTCCATTGTATAATTTTATCTTCTTTGTCAAATATCAGGTGTTCATATGTGTATCAATTAATATCTGGGTGTTCATTTCGATTCCATTGGTCTAACTGTCTCTTTTTATGCCAATACCAAGCTATTTTAAGGACTACTGCTTAAAATCAGGGATGGTGTTGCCTGTGGACATTGTTGAATAGGGTCGTTTTGGCTATCCTGGGTCTTTTGTTTTTCCATATAAAGTTGAGAATTAATCTTTCAAGATCTGTGAAGAATTGTACTGGGATTTTAGTGGAGATTGAATTGAATTTGTAGATTGCTTTTGGTAAGATTGCCATTTTTACTATGTTGATCCTACCTATCCAAGTGCATGGGAGATCTTTCCATTTTCTGGTGTCATCTTTAATTTCCTTCTTTAAAGACTCAAAGTTCTTGTGACACAGGTCTTTCACTTGTTTGGTTAGTGTTACCCCAAGGCATTTTATGTTGTTTGTGGCAATAGTAAAAGGTGATGTTTTTCTGACTTCTTTCTCAGCCCTTTTATTGTCTGTACATAGTAGGGCTACTGATTTTCTTGAACTTTGATTGTTAATAACAGAATGCCTTAGACTGAGTAATTTACAAGGAGAGAAATATTTTTCTCACAGTAAGATTACCTGAGAAGTCTACGATCCAGAATCCTTAAATGCATTTTCAAGAATAGAATAATGATGTGTTTTCACACACAAAAAGTCAGAAGAACAAATATCAACAAACATTAGCATTTCTCAAGAACACCACTTCTGACTGCTGTATTAGAGACACCTTTCAATGCCAGTAGAGCCTAATGCTTGTAATTGCCTGGTTAACTCACTGCTTTAGTTCCTTCTTAGCATTTGTTATTCTTCCTTTGCTCCCAAATATTGGAGCTGTATGGAGTCCTTTCTTCATATGTCTTCCAATTGTCCTATATCAATTATTGCCATGTATCATTTCACTGCTACCCATTTGATCACGTTTACCACATCTCAGTTGTAGGCCTTAACTGAAAAGAATCTGTAGCAATTGCATTCAGTAGGAAGGAGCTGGGTTCTTCAGTCCTTTAGCTTGGGAACTTGCATCCAAAAACCAATACCAACCACATGTTTTCACAGTTCTATGGATATTTTTAAAATATCTTAAATTTTATTTTGAAATGAATCTTTATCTGAACCTTCATTTACACAGTGATAATTCCTCAACCACCTCACCCTAGGAGATGGAGGCTAAGAGGTTTTTACCAAGTGATCAAGTGATCCTTCCTCATATAACCTATTTTTGTGCTCATTTTGAGGAAATATCATATTAGAAACTAAAACCCACTGTTCTAGATATTCATCTCTTATGAAAACAAAAAGGTCTCCAAGTACAAAATATTCAAAATTAAGCTCATCATTTTAAGTAATATATGCATTCTCAATTATATTTTAATTAAGAATATCATGTCTTAAATCCCAGTAACAAAAACAACAACAAAAACTGTTTTATCCAGAACTTGTAAGGAAACCCCATGTATTTCAGAAACCAAACTCAGGTCAGCCAGCAGTCACATAATTCTCTCAATCAGAAAATTGGAACCATACATATATATCGCAGAGACACTGAATTATTCTTGGTATAGCTTCAAAGTGTAAATAAAATTGAGGCAGGTATTTTGCTTCAAATCCGGATCAAGGAGACTGTTATGTCAAACAGAATGGAAAGAAAACCTATGAGCCTTGCTGAAGTAGTCAGATTACAGAAGGGGGCAGAAAAATAAATTGGTAGAGGAAATACAATTGAGAAATCATTGAACCTGAGGAAGAAATATCCAAGTGTAGAATAGATGTCTGGTTCATTCCCACTTACCTGTATTCAGTTTGGTTTTAGAACCTGATTGTATAAGAATGCTGTAAAACCTTACAAAAATAATATATTTTCCACCGAATAAAACACCATAAGATACATTTTCCTGTTTTGGTTAACAGTACTATAATTTCTCCTTTGATTCATTCAGAAACCTGAGAAGAATGAAACCCCTCCATTATCTATCCAGAATTAAGTATCTGAACCAGTACAGATCATAGATTATTTATTCCTTGCCTGCCAATATATATTAATTAACCAAATATTAAGTCTAATTTTGACCTCTTGCGTGTTTATTTAGGAGTTTTCACCAACATAATAAACTGATGGTACCATTCTCTTGATAAAGATTCTTCAGTGATCCAACCTTGCATTTGTGGGCTAAACTATGAACTGCTAAAACAGCATCTAATGAACATTTTATGTGACCTTCACTGTGTAGCCAGATCTTTCCGAACAAGCACCTCTTGATCTTTTTCTGTTGTTTGTTTTGTTTTTCTGAGACAGGGTTTCTCTGTGTAGCTTTGAATCTTTTCCTGGCATTCACTCTGTAGACAAGGCAGTCCTTGAACTCATTGAGATCCACCTGCTTCTGCTCCCTGTGTGCTGGGATTAACGGTGTGTGCCAGCACCGCCAGGATGCACCTCTTGCTCTTTGTGATCCATTGGGCTTCCCATTTCATGAGCTGGTGGTACTTCCTCCTTTCCCTCCCTTCAGTCTTTCTTCTCAGTGCTCACAGCATCCCCATTCTTCTCCAAGAAAACTGCATTCCTTTAAACCAGGAAGGTTGAGAGTCATTTTACTGTTTTATCCATCTAGCTCTTAAATTTTTGTAAGGATAGGACTCATGCTGATGTTTGCCAAGGCTGTTTCTCCATACAGCACACCTGAACACAACACATCAATAGCTGCTCTGTGAATTAATGGAAGCCCCCCTTTCTCATGCGCACAGCTCTAAGCATTCTTACTCTGTAGCTTTTGATGAATAATTTTATCACTGTAATTCATTTTTTGTATTGTCATACTTTGAGTGCTCAGCTCCCTCTTCACAGGAAAGAAAAATGTTCCTAAGGCATATTCCATAAGTTTTCATATTGAAAATTGTTCCCCAGAAACTAGCAAACTACTTGGCATATTTTATTCAGAAATATTTGCTATATGAATTAGTCATTAATAGGGTAAAAATAAAAGATAAGGCAACAGATTTAGATAAAACTTTCAGGTCTCAGTAGGATGTGCACCACTGTGGGATAAAAACCAAAAATGCCCTTTTTAGAGCAATAAACAAACCAGGCATGAGCTGATGGTGAAAATTTACCCAGAAACAAGATCGTATGAAGAAATGTGGAATACCACAAACAACCTGTGTTTACAGAAGGTAGTCTGTTGACTCAGGAGCAGGAGTGAGAACCATGCTGTATTATGAGCATCTGTGATGTACTCAGAGGGCCAAACTGTACATAGGGCACATACCATCTGCTAAAATTTGTAGAATCCTCCCATGCTACTTTCAACATCCCTGTCCACAGGATTACTCACAACGTTCATACCCTTTGCTAGACTCTAACCAAGTGAAGTTAATCTAATCTTCCCTTCCACAAACCCTAACACACTCCCAGATTTACGCTCAAACTCTACACAGATTTTACAGTGTGGTCCCTGTGTCAATAAACAATAAGCAATAAACACATTCAGACCCAACCTGGCCAATAAACTCTGTGATCTGGATCAACCAGCAGTGTTCACATCAGATACCAGACTAACAACAGAAGTCTACATGGCCAGATCCCATCACAAAAATACAAAGAATGTTAACAATGAAGACAGTGCACTTACAAAATTCCAACAATCCTATACAGATGTTCTCAAGTGAAAATTATTAAGAAAGCTCCAAGACAGATTTTATTTTAAAAAACCACAACTTTCATTAAAGAATTAAAAGTTTAAAGAACATACAAGGAAACAGTTCCATAAAGTTAAAAAAGAACACATTCCAGAGTGGTGCCCAAGAAAACACAAACACCAGAATGATGAAAATGAAAAAAAATACTGGGCTTGATAACAGAATTCACAAAATCTGTAACAGAGCAGAGCACTCAAACTGTATGAAAATGGAGTTGAAAACCCAATAACTAAACAAGAAAACTCTATGTAAACCTCATGGGTAGAATGAATAAATCAAAAGATACAATACCAAGGCTGGAACATAGAGCAGAGTATCTAAACAAAATAAGCAAAGAATATAAGAAGAAAAACTTTTAAAACACAGAACATGCATGAAATTTGAGATACTATGAAAATATCAAACTTTAAATTATAGAGACAGATGGAGGAAAAGAATCCCAGGTCAATTATGTAGACCAGATCTTCAACAAAATAATATAAAAATGTCCTTATACCAAGGAATAATATGTACATACAGATACAAAAGGTACACAGAATATCAAATATACAATGCCAGAAAAGAAAAATCCCCATCCATACCATAGTTAAAACATCACACATAGAGAATAAAGAAAGGCTACAGAAACCTGTAGGAGATAAACAAGGAACAAAAATAAAGAAAATCCCATCAGAATAAGTGTATATTTCCTAATGGAAACTTTGAAACCCAAAAGATCCTGGATCAATGCATTCTAAGTTCTAAAAGATGACAACCGCCAAACTAGACTAAAATAACTATCATAACTATTTAACTTAGTTGAAGAAGAAAAAACAAGCTAGCTTTCCATGATACAAACAGAGAAAAAGAAAGCATGCATCAGACAAAATCTATAAAGAAGCAGGAAGCAATAATACAAAGCTGAAGGGAGGAATGAACACAACCAAGACAGTGAATTAACAAAGTGAAGATATAGCTACTGAAACAGATAATAACACAGAGAATACAAATAACAGCAAAAATCAACGAGAAAATAAATTCACCAACATATAACTCCAAATAAATTTTAAATATTATTTTATCCAATTCTATAATAAAGATACAGTCTGAAGTGATAAAGAAACAACACCCATCTACTGTGTACAAAAATCATGACTTTATTAAGCACCAAGATAAAATGAAAACATAGACAAAGAACTGTCAATCAGGACCAGGAAGCAAGCAGGTGTGGCTGACTAAACTGAGAAAATTGACTTGAAATTAAAACTAATCAGGAAAGATAAAGAAGAAATTTATTCCAGTTAAGGTCACAAATACCCAAGAAAAAATTACTATCCCACATACAAATGTATAATACATACAAATGCATGGAACATTGTCACACATGTTTTATAAAAAGTGTACTATTGAGATTAATTGCACAAATTAACATCAGCTCATCAGTAGCTTAATCAGAGAAACATTAGAATTTAAAGCACAACATACATCAAATGAACTTAACACTGAAGAATACTAAGTCTAAAAGCAGCACACAAAGTTCATCTAAAGTATACCATATATCTGAAAACAGACAAACAAAAAGCTTCTCAAAATCTTCATGAAGATTTGAAACATCTCTTTGTATTCTGAGACCATAATTCAATAAGACTAACATTGACAACACATAGATCTCTAATAAGTACACAATTTTTTGGAGATTAAACAACTCATTTCTTAATCATGACTGTGCTAAATAAGACCAAATTGCCCAAAGTAATCTGGAGGCAGAACAAAGCAGCCAGCATCATGGGCCGCCATTCCTGTCTTGCCACTTCACACTCCTGTAGAGAGAAAGGTGAGTACCAAAGGCTCCTACAGTCCACCTCTCCCTCTTCAAGTCCCTGACCTGCAGTCCCCAGACTCTTCCTGCCACCACATCCCCCAGAGGGACGTGGAGGCAGAATGTGCCAAATAAGAAATAAAGAAAGAAATAATATATATTGGGGAACTAAACTGAAATGATAATGAAACACTCAAAACTTCTTGAACATATTAGAAGCCATAATTCATATGAAATTTATATTGGTAAGTGACTGCATTAAATAAATCAAGAAGAGTACAAATAAATGACTTAATAGGGTACTAAAAATTTTGGTGAAACAAGAAAAAAATGCAAACCGAGTAGATAGCAAGTAATAATAAATAACAAAATAGAAATCAATGTAAAAGAAAATAAAACAAAGAATAAATGAATCTAAGAACTGTTTCATTGAGTATGTAAACAGAGACATTTGGCACAACTAAAATGAAAGAAATTACCTAAGTTAGAAACATTGGAAGTAAACAGGAAAACATTTCAAGAGACAAATAACATGAGAATATTAAAAGGTCATACTTTAAAAAATTGTGCTCTAGTAGTTAGGAAATATAAATAAAATGAACAATTTTTGATTCAACCAATCTAAATTAAGCAAAAAGGAGTTCTCAACAAATGAGAAGATGGAGTCATAAAAATCCTTCCAACTACAAAAAGCCCAGGGAAAAATGGATTTACTACACAATCCTGCCAGACTTTCAAATAAGATCTGTATCCAACCCTTCTTAAATTAACCAATAAACAGAAACAGAAGAACTCTCAAGCTCCTTCTATGAATCAAGTAGTACTTTAATACCAAACCAAGAGACAGAGGAAAAAGAAGACAACTAAAGTGCAATATCATTAATGAGCACAGATTACAAAATCCTCAATAAAAGACTAATAAAACAGATACAGATATAAACCCCAAAGAATATCAATCATGGCCAAGCTGGCTTTATCCTTGGGGTAAAGGGATATGATGAAGAGATGTGTCAACACACCTGAGTCAATAACAAGCCATATAAATGGACTTGAAGTTAGCACTCATGATTATCTGGATACAGAACATAATTTGAAAACAATCCAATATGCCTTCATATTAAAACACCTAAAGAGATTATGACTAGAGGTAAGAAACCTTCTTATCATAGTAAAAGCTATATGTGAGAAATAGACAGATAACATCCTAATAAATGGAGAAAGGCTTGAAGCAAAGCCACTGAAATCAGTAACAAGATAGTACTATCTAGGATCCCCAACCCATTCACTATTGGGTTCTAAACACAAGCTGGGGAAGTAAGGCAGGAGAAGGAAATGAAAGTAGTACAAACATAGTGCAGAAATATTAAAGGGGGATATCCTGAGATATTTATTGAAAGAGAAATCACTTTCTTGAACACCAAGAAACCAAGAACAAAAGGTCACGGCTGCTATCCAGGTGGAAGCCGAAACCCAAAGAGAAAGAGTCCCCTCCCGCTAGCTTTATTTACCACCATATGCTCTACATACCCCTGAACACACCCACACAGCAGTGGCCAGTACTTACTGATAAGTAAAATCACTCCTTACGCAAACATGATAAGATAAATTCAAACTGTCTCTATTTACAGATGATAAGATGTAGTACATAAGAAATACCAAATAAGATTCTACCAGAAGAGTTCTACAAAAATCAACTATTTCAGCAGTATGGCACAGTGCTTATTAACTTGTAACAATCAATAACTTTTCTGTACATGCAGAGTACCTGATGAAGACCCATGCAGTTCCCAAGCTTACCTTTTCAGGTTCTGTGAGTTCATATAAAACCTGACTAATAGATTCAATGTGCCATGTTCTCTTGGAATCCTCTGTCACCTGTCTCCTACAATCTCTTTTATCTTCCATGGCATTCCTTGCTCCCCTAGGAGAAAGACCCAATGGAGACCTCCAATTTATACTCTCTCTGCATAATTTCTGGTTGTAGATTTCTGCACCCATTCCCATCTGGACCAGAGGAAGCCTCGCTAATGGCAACTGGACAGGGAACTAATCAGTGACTATAGCAGAATACTTTTAGGAATTATTTCATTGTTTTTTATTTTATTATTTATTTTGTCAGGTGTGTTTGAATCTACTGTAGCTCTCTTGGCTATCCAGTCTCTAGTTCCTGGCCATCCAGGCAAGTGGAGAGCTTGGGTTCCCTCTCATAGCCTGGGCCTCCAGTTAAACTATTGGTATTGGTTGGCTGAGGAGATCCTGTGGAGATCTCTAAACAATGTGGAGTGATGCTGGGACAGAGGTGTGCGGTGCCCACGCCACAAGCAAGTCCAGAGTATCAGGAAAAGAAAGACCAGATGTACAGCTGTTTGTACTAAGAAGTGTCTTTATTTTGCAAGTGCTAAGAGGTCTCTCCCTTGTAGGAGGAAGCAATCTTATATATAGTCTTACAACACAGTAGAAAAACCCCAGGTAGAAGACAGTATGTTTTCTTCCTGCTAGATGTTGATGTCAGTGGGGCAATGTGGGGGCAGTAAGCCAGGACTAGAAAACAGGATGCACCTGTGGCTATCAGCTGACAAACAACTCAGAGACCCTGTGGGGGCTAGGCCCAACAAGGTGGGCTCTCTCAAACCAGACAGAAAGGCACCATTGCTGAGGACAACATCCATATAGCTTGTTGAAGTACTGACAGTGCCCCAATGGGGCCATTGCCTCTAAGTTGCAGTCTCTTTGGTGCATGGAGAAACCTGGACATCAACCCAGCCAGAAAACTTTTGACCTCTGTTCTGCCTGCAAGATGATCTGGGGCAACCCAATCTCATCCCTAGAAGCCTTTTCTGGCTATATAAGATGGCCAGTTAAGATTCCATATCCTCCATTATTAGGAATCCTCACTAGGGTCATCCTCATAGAGTCTAGGAAGTTCCCACTGTGCTAGGTTTTTAAACTACACCTAAGTGCTCCCAATTCCAGATGTTTATTTCTTGCAACTGAGCTCTCTATCCCCAACGTGATCACTCTAGTTCCTGTCCCCACCCAGCCCCAGTTTACCCACAAAATATATCCTATTTCCTTATTCAAGAGAGATCCATGCATCCTCCTTAGAGTCCTCCTCTTTACCTAGCCTCTGAGTCTGTGGATTGTGACTTATCATTTATGTAACAGCTAATATGTACTTATAAGTGAATATGTATCATAGCTATCTTCATGGGATGCATCTGGGTTAACTCTCTCAAGATGAGTTTTTCTACTTCTATCCATGCATGTGCTGTAATGAGCATTCTTGCCACCAGCCTGGTCCCAGAGCTGCATCAACTCCAAATAACATGAGATTCTATTAGTTACAATGATGTCAGCCAATGTCCAGGGCTTCCCATTGGATAGCTCTGTCTTAAATATTAACTCTGATTTCTATAAGGCCTTTTCTTACTGAGGATGCTGGCATCATCCGTCCTCTCTTCCCAGGATCGCATGGCAACTTTCCATTCTTCACTACATTTCCCAAAATTCTCTTTGACTCCTAGCCCCACCTATCTTGCTCCCCTATTGGCCAACAGTGCTTTATTCATCAACCAATAAAAGACACATATTCACAGAAGGACTTCCCTCATCATCTCCTCTCTTCTGTCTAAACAAACGGAAAGGTTTTAGCTTTAACATAGTCAAATTATATGTGACAGAACAGTTATCAAGTAAGAACTATAATTATAATATTTAGTCCATTAACATTTAGTAAGATTTAAAGAAAGTATTCTATCATCTATCCTTTCGGTGTGAGCCTAAAGTCTCATATGTTGCTTATCTTTTATCAGAACTAAGGATAACTATAACTATCTGTCTTCAATTCCATCAAAGACCACATAAGGAAAATACATAAACACTAGAATTGACAGAGACACCTCACTACCTGTCCAGTCATCCAAAGTTCCTCTGTAACGTTGAGGCATCTATCTTCAGCCCATAGGCAACAATATGTCTGGTAGACTTCTCAGAAAAGCAGATATTTTAAACTGTCTGCCTGCATTGGCAGTTTGTCAGTCATTTTTTTATGTATGTCCTGTAGAATGTCTAGCAGACTCTTCCATGAAGCAGGAACCCTTTAGAACTCTCCCATCAAGTTCAACAGTCACTTTTCCTGTGGTCCTGTGTTTCCAGTCTATCAAACAGTAAAGGCAAGAGCAGTGTCTAGCCCAAATGGCTAATTTTGCCATGTTGAAAGCAAACTCTATAACGAGTTTCTTCAATGCCCATCTTTCTCTCAGATGTAATTGATGTGCCAGGATTAATTGTGTCTCACTATTGTGACAAACCCTAAAGCATTTAAATGTCATTTAAATGTAGGTCTTTGAAAGGTTTAAAGAAAATATATCCATCTCAAGTACATCTCTGTATATTTAGAAAACCTAACTTACCTAACTATAAGTTTTGACTATTGTGGGTAACTATCTATAATCTGTACTTAATTATACATTACATTTTAAAATATCAGTATAAACACAAGATCTAAACAAGAGGAGAAATATATTGATCTTAAATTTGTGTCAATAAATGAAAATCCATTCCAAAACAAAATATTCATTTCTATACCAAAATGTGCAAATTTTCTGCACAGCTAAGAAATACTCCATTGTGTAGATGTATCATATTGTCTTTAGCCAGTCTTGTGTTGAAGAGCATCTAAGTTTTATTCCATTTTCTGACTATTATGAATAAAGTTGTTATGAACATAGTTGAGCACGTGTCCTTGAGGTAGAATACAGCATTCTTTTGGGTACATGTCCAAGAGTGGCATACAGGGTCTTTAAGTAGATTGATTATAAATTATCTGAGGAACCACCATATTGATTTCCACATTGGCATATGGTTTTATTCTGAGGTCTTTAATCCACTTGGACGTGAGTTTTGTGCAGGGCAATAAATAGAGATCTATTTGAATACATCTATATGCACACATCCAGTTTGACCAACACCATTTGTGGAAGATTCTGTCTTTTCTCCAGTGCATATTTCTGTCTTCTTTATCAAAAATCATGTGTTTTTAGTTAGGCTCCTATTGCTGTAAAAATGCACTATGACCACAGCAACTCTTATAAGGAAAAGATTTAATTGAGGCTGGCCATTACAGTTTCAGAGGTTCAGTTCATTATCATCATGGCAGAGAGTATGGCGGCATGCAGGCAGACATGGTGCTTGAAAGCACTAAGAATTTGAGTGACTGTCACAGTGAGGTACCTCAAAGTCTGACCCCACAGTGACTTACTTCCTCCAGCAAGAACACACCTCCTAATAGTGCCACTCCCTTGGAGGGACACATTTTCTCTCAAACTATCATGTTTCACTCCTTGGCTCCCAAAGGCTTATAGACATATAGCCATATCATAATGCAAAAAGTGCATGTAGTTCAACTTCAAAAGTCCCCATAGTCTATAACAGTCTCAAACATGTGTTGAAAGTGCAGAGTTCAAAGTCTTGTTTGAGACACATGGAAATCTCTTTAACTGTAATCTCTCTGTAAGAATAAAAATAAAAGATCACAAACTTCCAACATGTTATGTCACAGGATACACATCAGCATTCCAAAAATCAGGGAAGGGAGCACAGCAACGAAATATCAGACAAAAGCAAGAGCAGCTGGTCAAACTCCAAACTCTGAAGCTCCATATCTGATGTCAAAATAGCTCTTTCCATCTCCAGTTGCTTTGAGCTTTATTGACTGCAACACACTTCTTTCTCTTGGGCTGGTTCCACTCCCTGTTAGCAGCTCTTGGCAGGTATTCCATGACTGTGGGATCTCTAACATCTTGTGTTCTCAAAGGCAGTCTAGTCTTCAACTTCACAGCTTCTCATAATGATCTCTCCACTAGTTCTCCATTCAGAGACACTCCTGAAACAGCCCAGGCCTCAGTAAATTTCTTTAGTTATAGAGGAAAATTCCTTAACATTTTTCTTCTGTCCTTACCAATAAAGCCAGAACCAGGTCTGAAGCTTCCAGCTTCTGCTGCTTACTGAGGCTGTATATGGCCACCTCATCCAATTTCATATTCATAAGCTTTCTGTTCTACACTTGCCTAAGTTTGGCTTTCTAGAAACTTCCTCTGTATAACAGACTGGCCTCAAATTCAGTGATCTCTCAGTCTTTACATTCCCAGTGCTTGCTGGGAGTAAAGAACTTTCCTATAGTTCTTTCAAAAGTTGGAAATATAGCTGGGTAGCATCTTGCCCTAAGGTCACCACTCCCTTTATTCCAGGTATTAATCTGTTTATCACCTTGAACAGAGAATTTAGTTCTATTCCACTTCATGGTGCTCTTTTCCTACCTAAAATTTTCATTTTGTAATTTATCCTTCTCAGCTTGCTCCTTTTCATTATAAATCTTTAAAAGGTTTAATACTAATAACCACATGAAGGCAGATCTATACAAGGCCCATTTTGAGATTTCTTCTGACAATGGAATTAATCCAAGACTCTTCACTTTAACATCAGGTAGATCCCTCAGACAGGGGAAAAGTACCAAAATATCACAAGAATTATCTCTAGGCAACATACTAAAATTCTTCTTCTCTGAAGCCTCTTGAGTGAACACTTGAGAGTTCATATGAAGCTTTAGTACCCCTGTCTTCCATGCTTCTTCAAGTATGACCCATTAAGTAGTGTTTAAAGCATTCCACTGCTACCATAATCCAAAATGTCAAAGTCAAAATTCCTCAAAAACAAAACAAAACAGCAATAACAACAACAAAAATCATCATGGATAAACCTATCACAGCAATTGCCCTGTCCCTGTTACCAACCTCTCTCTTTCTTAGGTTTCTATTGCTGTGAAAGACACACTGACCACAGCAACACTTATAAGGAAAGCATTCAATTAAGAGATCTCACTTACAGTTTCAGAGTTTGAGTCATTATCATTTTGGAAAGGAATATAGTGACATGCAGGCAGACATAGTGCTGGAGAAATAACTGAGAATCCTACATCTTGCAAGCAACAGAAAGTCAACAGATGTCATACTGAGAGAACCTTGAGTAAAATTGACCTCAAAGCCTGCCCTCATAGTGACATATGCTCTCCAACAAGAACATATCTCCTAATAATGTCACTCTTTTTGGGAGCCATTTTCTCTCAAACCATTATGTGGATTTGTGTCTGAGTCTTAATTTTGACTCCATTGATTAACATTTCTGTTTTTCTGCCAATGTCATATGATTTTTATTAATATAACCGTGTAATACAACTTATAATAAAAATGGTGTTTCCCTCCAGCAGTTCTTTTATTGTTCAGGATTGTTTTATCTTTCTTGTATGGTATTGATAATTGTTCTTCCTAGGTATGTGTTGAGATTTTTATGGGGACTGCATTGAATCCGTAAATTACTTTTGGTAGGATGACCATTTTTACTGTTAATTCTACTGGTCCATGAGTATGGGAAATCTTTCCATCTTCTGATGTTTTCATCAATTTCTTTCTTCAAAGACTTGAAGTTTGTATCATACAAGTCTTTCACTTGTTTGGTTAGAGTTACCCCAAAATATTTTGTTGCTCGAGGCTATAGTATAGTGTGTTGCTTTTCTGATTTTTTTTCCTCAGTTCATTTGTCGTTTTTCTATAAAAGGGCTACTGATTCTTTTAAGTTAATCTTGTATCCAGCCACGTTACTGAAGGTGTTTATCAGCAGTTAGGAGTTCTCTGGTGGAACTTTTAAGGTCACTTATGTAAAGTATCATGTCATCTGCAAATAGTACTTTGACTTCTTTCTTTCCAATTTGTATCCCATTGATCTCCTTCAGTTGTCTTATTTCTCTAGCTAAAACTTAAAGTACTATACTGTATAGACATGAAGAGAATGGACAATATTGTCTTCCTCCTGATTTTAGTGGAATTTCTTTGAGTTTCTTTCCATTTAATTTGAAGTTGCCTATCAGCTTTCTGTATATGGTCTTTATTATGTTTAGGAATGTCCCTTCTATTCCAGATCTCTACAGGACTTTTATAATGAAGGGATGTTGAATTTTGTTAAAGGCTTTTTCAGCACCTAATGAGATGACCCAATAGTTCCCTTATTTCGGTTTATTTATATGGTTAATTATATGGACTGATTTTCATATGTTGAACACTTAAACTGCATCTCTAGAATGAGGCCCACTTGGTCATAGTGGATTATTTTTAATGCATTTCCAGATTAGATTTTGTTAGCAAGTATTTTTTAGTATTTTTGCATCTATGTTAAAATAATTCTTAAAAGAAGGAAAATTTGACTTTATGCATTGTTCTTGTGCAGGGTTCAGGCAATTAGCAGTATATGCTTTCTTATAGCTTCTTAGATTATGAGACATTATTCTGAAATATAAATGTTCTCTCACTCCAATAACAAACCACAAAACAACAGCAACAACAATAGAAAACTATAATTAGGAATCTTTCCAGGCTTTACACTGAGTATAGTATAATAAGGGAGTGCTTCAGAAAATAGAGATCTGAGATGCATCATGCTGGCACTATTATTAGTTGTGGTACTCTGAGCAATTATCTGACTCTTTTAATCTCAGTTTTCTTGAAAGCAAAATGAGAATCAGAAAACCCTAAAAGTAATCAAGAGTTATACAGCATCTTATACGTGCAGAGGGGCTAAAAAAAGTCAATTGCATTGGGTTCAAGCATTGCCTTTTCTATGATGCTTATATTATTCCACTTAAAATTGACTTCATGGAGTTTGCTGAAACTTTCTCAGATATGCTTGCAGAGAAATATCAGGCCTTATGAAAAGTTGGGGATATTTAGAGACATGCTTTTTTGAAAATTCAACAAGGAACTGACTTGCTGAACAGTGATGGTGATAGTGAGTCATAGACTGACAGAACTAGAAAAACTGTCAAACTCCTAGCAAATCTACTTCCTATAAATGCTACCACAGAGCATGCAGAGTTCCACCAAATGTGGATCTTAGATTAAATATATACCTCCACTCTTCACAATCTAGCAATTTCCTTCTGTGACTTTCATTATGAAATGGAGTAAAATCTCAGATAGTGATTGTTTTTCCATTAATTTATATTTTCATAATGGACACATTTTCTAAAGTATTATTGAAATCTAACACATGCCTGCAGATAAAAAGAAACACGGCAATTTCATTCTCAACTACACCAACCAGCAGTTAATACACTGCAGCTAAGAAAAAGAATATAGAAGAAACTGAATGAAACTTCAATACTGACACAAAGATGCATTCTAACCTGCAAGTAGTTTTCTCTTCTAAGGACCCATAACTACTTTTTGGCAAATGAGGATGCTATGGAAAATGTGTTTGCTGTTTATTCTTTTTAAATATTGTAAATATATTAAGAATAAGTATATCTTATATTTCAGTAATATCTCATACAAGTTGTAATATTTTAATCAAAACATTTTAATCTTGCTCATGCATTTCCCAATTGTGAAAATTTCTAACATTCATATTCATTATACTACTCTGTCTTCATTTATGTTAGCATATGTGGTAGAGGAGCACATGTAAACAGGATTTATTTTTATAATAGTTTTATTTTGACTGAGTAGTGCAAGCTTTAAAACACCTTGATGAAGAGTTATAAATCCACAGGGCTCTAAAATGTACAACTTTTCCTTTATTTAAAAACACAAATCTACTCAAGAGTGTTTATTTTGAAACTTTTACTTGTTTAAACTTTTAATGATGAACAAGAATTGAACTATTTCCTCTAACTGCAAACTAAATTCAATAAAATAACAATGCACAGCTCACAAACATGTATTCACTATGTATAGTCAAATATTATTGGTAGTGACAACAGTGTTTTATATCCTTCAAATCTGAATACTCATTGTGAAACTTGAGTGCGTGCGTGTGTGTGTGTGTGTGTGTGTGTGTGTTGTGTGTGTGTTGAATTCCTGTGTGTGTATGTGCTGGGATGTTGCACTCACCCATGTTATACAGAGACAGAGGTTGATTTTAGGTTTCTTCCTCTACCATATTTGTCTTATATTTTAAGATCTGCTCTCTTACTGAACCTGGTCTTTGCTCTTCCACAAGACTGCCTGTCCAGAAAGCATGTGATCCTCTTGTTTCAACCACCCAGCATGGAAATTACAGGTGCAGAACCACATATTCAGTTTGTAATGTGAACACTGGGGATCCAAACACAGGTCCTAATGCTTGGGCAGCAGGCACTTTTCCCAGCAAACCATC
Organism: Mesocricetus auratus; assembly: GCF_017639785.1. Lineage (NCBI taxonomy): Eukaryota > Metazoa > Chordata > Mammalia > Rodentia > Cricetidae > Mesocricetus > Mesocricetus auratus. The sequence continues at coordinate 62,615,250 of NW_024429190.1, forward strand.
TTTCCAGGACACTATGTGAGACTTTAAGATAATAAACTTTACAAGGAAATCAAGACTAACTTATAAGAAAATTTGTTTGGCTAGGTAAATATTAATATGAAATATGACACTGTTTCATATTGTTTAAATTACTGAATTATTAAGACCATTAGAAATCTTTTCACAACTTTTAGAATGTATTTGATGCTATTCCCAACATACTTAGAATTTTGGTATACTGCAAATACTATATTTTTACTTTGTAATCCTGGTATGTAAATACATACTTATGTACATACATAACTAAGCTAATATTGATAAAATTACCAATGGCAGCCATTTCATTTTATTATTTTGAAGGAAAATAATTAATTACTAAAATGAAGGTTTATTAATTTCAACCATTAAAAAGGAAATATCAATAAAATTTACGCTTAATTAAGGGCACATCTATTATGCCTGTGTGCCATAGTCAATCTCTGATTTTCTTTTCTTTTTTCTTGACTTAATTTTGTGGGCTTTTTTATTAATTTTTTTATTTTTAAAGTAATCTTATTTGACATACCAATCCCAGTTTCTTCTTCCTCCAGCCCTCCTAGTCCCCTGCTACTTCTCCCATCCCACCCCCCATCTTCTTCTCAGAGAAGGTTAGACCTCCGATGGGGAATCAACAAAGTCTATCACATCATCTGAAGCAGGACCAAGGTTTTCCCCCCTTGGCTGAGCAAGGTAACTTTCCATAGGGAATGGGCTCCAAAAAGCCAGGAGTAGAGTTTGATGAGCTGATAACATGAACTCTTAATCATAGCAAAGCAGCAGCAAGAAAGTGGAGAGAGTTGAAGGGAGATACCAGAAGTGTCTTTAAACAGACTACAGAGCAAGGAGTCTATAAGGCCTGAGGAAGAAATCCAAGAAAACAGATAATCTGAGGCTATGAAAAACAAAGGGCTGCAAAAAGCCAAGACTGACTGAGCTGCACATTCTAGTCTCTGGAAGTGTTTTGTAAATCCACTGAGAGTAAGAAAATAACATTATTTAAGAGCTATAATTCAAGAATCTGAGATTACTCACCCTATGCTAAGAGCTACGATAGTCCATAGCTTTTCACTAGAGAAAAGCTTTTTGTCCTTTAAGCCTGAAGTTGGCAATAAGGGAGCTGAATTAGGTCTATCTATGAAGTGTCTGTCAATAGATTAGGAAAACCCCTTAACCAACTGGAAAAAATTTTATTATTCAAACGAACCCGATGTAGCCTTTCTTCTTTATTCATTCCTCATGCCTAGAGGAAAAAAAATCATCATTCATTTAGAACTGAATTAAGAAAAGAAAAACATTCTTCAATTTTTACCTCTGTCATAACCTCACATCCAATCCATTGTTAATTGTTATTTTTCCCCAAAACACTTAAATACTCTCTACTTTTTAAATCTCCATAGGAAACCCCTGCAGTGAAAGACATGAATGTTTTATACATTAATCATTGCAGCAGCATCTAACATATACCCATGTCTTTTTATTTTTCCTGCATTATTTTACCAATACCATGGAAAGAATTACACGCATGTAGTCACAGAACAAAAGACAGCAACAAATGTATGCATTTACTACCAAATATTCTGGTGGTAACATCAGGTAGATGGGTTACAGAATACAGGGAAAACTCTAATACATATCTAGAATGTTGTCCATTGACTTTCTTAGATTTTGGTATTATGGGAAGGGTGAGTTCTATAATAAATTCAAAACATTTTATCTGATAGTTGAATGAATGTTAGACAATTGTTAAACAATATACATAAAGCAGGGATTAAATATTTATTAATGGTGATAAAGACAACCTCTGGATTTTCCAACAATACTATTTTTATCTCCCTAGAGTGGGACTGGCACCTGTAATCCACCAAGTGGGTGCTCTCAAAGAAATCTGAGTCCCTGGAAGGAGCAATATATGCTCTTAGCCTCTGAACTATCACGTCATCCCTGATATGAAAACTGTTTAACTGTACAGAAGGAAGCCTAAGTCAGGAGCAGTTACAGCACAGACATGATTAATGGCCCAATAATTCCTATATAAAGTGATAATAAATGTTTTGTATGGGGTTTTGAATCGAGGTTATGGGATATAATGAATTTGTGACAGGGCCAAGGGGACATCTACTGTTTATATTGCTCAATAGGGGAATTTGGAAAAGCAAAAAATGTGGGAAGGAACTCAAAAATGCCTATGGCCTTCCTTAATTTCTAGAGAATAGTTTGGGTAAATGTTGTTCCAGTGCCTCAGGTATTTTTCTGAATAAAATTAACATTGTTTTCTTTTATATCACCTTTAATGTGCTGGCCTGTGAAGAAGACTTCTCTGCTGAACTGTAAATTCGTACTCAAGAGACTTGTAATAATATGAGTCCCCTGTTTCAGTTATTCCAGCATTAATTAGAAGAGGTGACTTGGCCAACCTATCACTATTTTCAAAAGAGATAGACCTTAGGTTCAGAAGAGTAAACAGGAATGTGTCTAGTCAAAGAAGCTGAAAGCTTTAGGCAATTTTTACAATTGATTTTTTGTAGTGCCATTTGTTCATTTAACCATCAATACAGAGGACTGAAGATTGTAAGAACAATAGAAATCCTATACAATAGGTTACATACTCAAGTAGGTTTAAATATTTATCTTCTAAAGTGAACTCACAATGGCCATGTAATTTATTTGGAACACTCAAGTAAGAACAATTACTTTTAAAAGAAATTTTCCTGCTGCTAAGGTGAGGACTTTCTGACAAGGAAAGGCATTTAACCAATGAGCACACAACAACACTTAACATAAGACATATTTATATCTTTGCCTCAAAGGAATTTGAATAAAATCTAATCACCAGGTTTCAAATCACCCACATATTAAAGTGATAATAAGCCAGCCATGCTTTTATACATATATTACCTTCTTGTTCTGAGTAGGAAGCAATGTTTGAGTTTCATGTCAGTACCCTAACACTGATTTTAGGAATTTTCAAATCCATTATAGTCTATTTATTCTTATTCATAGTATACTTATCATTTATTTTACAATTACTTACCATACAATTACATATATTTCATGGCCTCTGATCATTGCTACTATCCATATATGTAAATATATATGAACATACATATAGATAAATCCATAAAGTGAATCTGTTGAGACGTTCTATCTTTACAAAACTTTCTTTTGACACACTAAGTTATTTGCTTTGTCCTCAACTTTCCATTTCCATTTTGGAAAATTTACTTACCTGCACCAGCAAAAGGAAAAGCACACACTCCTTCCCCCCACACAGACATACAAATACAACACACACACACACACACACACACGCATATATATATATATGTATATATACATATGCATACGCAGGCGCACACACACAGATACATACATACACAGAGAGACATACATGGGGAGAGAAAAGTACATGCATACACACATAACAGACAAAGATGCACACACCTAAGCAAATTGTTTTGTAGGTTTTTCCTGACTCTTAATAAATAATAACTATAAAAGTAGTTATTGTGGTGCTATTATTGAAGGCTCAAAACCAGAAACAAAGATTAGTCAAAAATAAAAGAAAAAGGAAAATTAATGATAAGATTAAAGATAATAAATTAATTTTCTATTTAGATTTGTCTGAATAAAGGTAGGATTACACTATCCTCAGATGAAATGAGAGAAAATTTCCTTGTAGATAATTTTTATAATTATAATATAAGTGCCTTAAAAGACATTTCATAATTAAAAAGAAAGCAAGCAAAAATTTTAAATACCCCATCAATTCTATCACTTACAGAAAGGTAATAAGGCAGAGGGCCCCTTCCAAAAGCTGAAAATGAACTTGAACACTGAAAGGTTGACACTATCCTTGTTCATATATTTCTAACAACTATGGGGTTTATTCACATTATTTTGACTCTTGCCATGAAAAAAGTGAGCCTAAACTTAGTAAGTAAAATTTATACAAGATTACTATCTTAAAGTTCTGAGACATCTGTCAAGGGATTTACTGTTCTAAAAAAAAAGAGATGGAAAGGGAGAACTGATGAGCAAAGGAATTAAGACTGGGATGGTTTAACCCACAGAAACAGTTGACCTGAACAAAGGGGAGCTCTAGGACCCCTGATTGATGGCTGTGTGGAAAGCATGGGATTGACCCAGACCCCCTGAATGTGGGTGTCAGTGAGGAGACCTAGGTAATCTTTAGGGCCTTGGGTAGTATTTATTCGTGGGGTATAAATAGACTTTGAGTGCCCATCCCAAAATGAGGGATGGTCTCTCAGCCTGGACTCTTGTGGGAGGTAATAGGCCCTACCTTGGATGACATGGCAGACTCTGGAGATCCACCTTGGAAGGCCTCACCCTCTCTGGGGAATGGAGTTGGGATTGGGTGGAAGACTGAGAGGCCTGGTGTGGAGGGCGGGGGAGGAGGGGAGGGAAAGGGAGCTGGGATTGACATGTGAAACAAGCTTGTTTCTAACTTAAATTTTTAAAAAAAGGAAGATTTAAAAAAAAAGGCTAGTTAATTCATGACAGTTCAGTTCTTTCCAGTAGCAGGAAAAGAACCCATTTTTCCTTGCTGGCGACCATCTAAGAACTTTCTTAGATTCTGGAGTCTGTTTATTCTTCCATGGCTCCTTTCTCTATCATCAAAGCTGGTATGATGAATTGTGGGTCATATTTTGCACTCCATTTCACCACCTCTAAATAACTCTTGTTCTTAGCTCTTTCATTTTGTAATTTTCAAATTTTTATTACATTTTATTTGTCATGATAGGGTCACACATGCTATGTCAGGCTCAGAGACTAACTGTAGGACTCCATAGTCTCAGTATACTATGAGAATGCCAAGCAAAGCACAAGCTTCATATTAATTTCCTTTATCCAGGATACCATTTAACTGACCACTCTTTTATTTTGAACAGTCATGGGATTATGTCTACCCAGAAGAATAAAGGGTAATCTCTCCATTGTAAAATCCTTAATTTTATCTATAACTCACATATCGCAAAGATTGGGTTATTGGACAAGTTGAGGTCAATAAATAAATAACATTTTACTGCAAGTTTATTTTGAATTTTAATCTGAGTACTAGCTCAACTACAAAACACATTTGAGTATGTGTCTTTAATAATCAGCTAATAGTTTCATCTTGATAGATATTGTTTAACTTTACTGATACATTGAAATTATTTACAAAATGCCAACAAAGGACTCCTCAAGGGAGTCCTTACCAGTGAGGAGGAGTAAACTGGGGATGGCTGAGAGGAAGGGAAGGAGGGGTGGGAAGAGCTGAGGGCATGGGAGGAGACAAGGTGAGTGGGAGGTGTGAGGGAGGGAGAACTGTGGTTGGAATGTAAACTGAAATAAAAAAAACTGGTTCACACAATCACAAACAAAAAGAAATGTCAACAAAGTAAAAATGCTACATGATATTTAATGAATACTGTATTTTCTACTAGTTAAATAAATATCTACCATGTATTTCATTTACATATTTATAAAAATTTTATATTTAATATATATATGATTTTATTCTATAGACTTAATTTTATGTCTAAGAATTAAGCATGATGCTTAAAATGTCAAACATAATATAATTCTGTTTGATCTAGCTTTTTATTGAGTAGGTTACAGTAAATAAATTATATCAACTCCTTGGGAGCATATTTTAGCTCTATAAAAAGTTATACTTCTGTCAGCATCCTGAGCTAATGGTGATTATTGAAATTCTAAGTTGAATTGCTGAACACAGCAATGAGAGTCAAAGTGTCCCTGTACTGTCATTAGCCTCCAAGGCTCAGAGTGTCATGATCCATAAACATTAGGGGATTGCATTGCACACCCTTCACATTCAATTTTTCTATTACAATAATCACTTCCATGTCAGGTCTTCAATGAAAATTTCATTGCAAGTGAAATGGAGAAATAAACATATTGACAAAAATTATTTCCTTTACAAAGACTTTGTAATGAACACACAAGAAAAAGATCATAAGTTTAACAAATGAGGAGAATTGATTTCATGAGGATATACTGTTGATGGTGAAGTTAATGCCTAGAGACCAGTTCTAAATCTTGTACTATATTGAAACTGCTCAGATTTATGCTTCAAATTGGTTTGATACTTGTTCTTATCTTTATCCTGTTATTTTTACACATGGGCTACTTTATTGATAAATCAAAAAAAAAGAATCAAATAGCTAAAGGAGGAAAGCAATAAAATGCAAGCCCCACAGTTGTAGCCAAACTAATTAATTTTTCATTTGATTCTTACATATTAGCAATGAATCAATTTGGAATTATGTTTACAGAGTTATAAAAGGAAAGGAGTCCAGACCCTCAATTTGTTGTCTATGCTGTCCAAATTACTCAGTTAAATGATCCCCAAAGAGATCATAAAGTATATGAATAGATACCTGTAAGAACCTTTATGTCTAATTATAGACCAAGACATAAATACTTCCTGAAGACATTGACTCTAATATAAGTGTGAAGATGTGGGATCAAGTAATATCCCCTTTTTAAAGACTTCCTCTTTTCCTTTTCATCACATATTTTAGCTAAAATGCTCATGAAAAACAATTTTAACAATAGGAGGAATGAACCACAAACAAATGCCTCTCCCTCAACGAAAGGAGTTCTTATTAAAATGAAAGGTGATATCAAGATCAATGGTCTTTATCATAAGAATTGCCAATTACAGGTATATAGTGAATCACTTCAGAAAATGGAATTGTATGAGATAAGTGGTAAGCATATTACAGTTCATGGAAATAAAGAACCTAGTAAACAAATGACGTCTTTTGAAATAGAGTTCTCAGTATATTAAGGAAAATTAAATGTTGTATGTTGATGGAAGTTCAGTTCACACCCTTACAGGGTTTAAGAAACTTGGAAATTTAAAGTACTTTAATATATTTGGAAAGCAAGATGCTGGGAGTTAAAAGAAACTAAGAAGAGTATCTAGCAACCTTTAGAACCATCTTAAATTTTTATGTATTCAACTTCTGCTTACAATGCTCACCAATGCTCACCTGCACTTTCCAGACCCTTCCTGACATTAATAGCTAATTCCAGTTATGACAAAACCACAGCCTACTACTATGTCAGCATATCTCATACAGTGCTGTAAAAGTTACTTTCAGAATCTATGATAATACATTGTTCTCATCAATATCTACACTGTCATAACTTTTACAACTTAGGAAAAGGACACACTCCCTCAAGGAAGATCCACAGATTCTCCCTCATCTCAGCCCACTTAAGAAATCAACAAGTGTCATTCAAGGATGGCTATGAATACTGATGCCCAGATTCTCAGTGTGTGGTTTAGAAAGACTGTATAGAATTTATGTCAATGTCACACTTCAGTACTGTGAGCCCAAACATTTTTATAGAATTAGGATGGTTGTCAGAGGCATGAAAAGAGGAAATTAAAATATCTCTGTATGTTTTATGCAGATCCACAGGATTATTTTTTAATCAAATACCACTAAGCAGAATACTTCACTTGGGATATAATATGTGAAGAGGTTCTCAACTTAACAAGCAACTATTTTGTTTTAAATATCAGTTAATATATAATTGAACTAGAGATATAAGTTTTCTCCCTTTTCTGGTAAGAACTTTTCCTATTCTAGGAACTCTTAGGGTAGGGAGTGAACTACAAACTTCTCTGCTACAAAAGTAGATAGGTTCACTGCCGGAAAAGACAGATTCTACACATGCTAACTAGTATTCTTGGATCTTAAAATTCTTTTTGAGGAAGATATGTTGAGATCAGGTAATTTCTACTTCTAAGTGCACAGTGACCTGAAATCTGTGGCTCTTTTAGGACATAGTTTAAAAATTATGGGGTTGAGTCCTCACAGTTTCATGAGAGGCTTTTTAGCTGGGGTTTTATGGCTAAATTAGTATTGAAGATTTAATGGAAGAGTCGTAGGTTTTCCTTTGAAATTCATTAGCTCCATGCTTTCTAAATTGTATGACATGTTGTGTTTTCTTGCCCACAAGCTCTCTTCCTCCCTCCCTCCCTTACTCTCCCACTCCCATTTGTGTGTGTGTGTGTGTGTGTGTGTGTGTGTTGTGTGTGTGTGATGTGTGTGTGTTATTCAGGCTAACTAAAACATGATTTGCAGACTTTAAAATTCACCTTTTCTTTGGATAAGATCCCAAAATATCGGCAATCATACTGAGTTACTGAACTTAAGCTATTAATATGTAGAATTTTTAATTGCCCTGAATAAAGTCATCACTATCAGTATCCTAAGCAAGGATCTACTCTGTCGCCTAACCTCTGAAAATCTTGATGTAATTTCTGTCCTTTCCTCTTTATGTTTTTCAGAATAACCAGTGAATGGAGAAACATCAATATTTGTGGGTTATCTCTTTGCCTTAAAGTGACTGATTTTGAGATTTAAATCATATCTCTCATCATATTTAATCAATGGTTTATATCTTCATTTTTAAAAAATAATTTTAGTATGTAAGAACTCACTTGTTGCCAGGCATTGGTGGTACACGCCTTTAATCCCAGCACTCGGGAGGCAGAGGCAGATGGATCTCTCTGAGTTCAAGGCCAGCCTGGACTACAGAGTGAGTTCCAGGACAGCCTCCAAAACAGTACAGAGAAACCCTGTCTTGAAACTCTCCCCCCCCAGAAAAGAAAAAAAGAACTCACTTGTTATATTCAACAGACGCTAACCTCTTTCTAAAGCTATTGTGCTATTTATTTTCCATTAGGCATCTTCAGAAATTCGTAAAACCATAAGGTAGCTTGTGAAATGAAAACCAAATGTGTTTGCTTGTTTGCACATAAAGGCGTGAGCTAATCTCCACCCAGTCAAAGTCACATTTTCTTTACTATCACCATAATATTGTAAATTGTATTATTATTAATGATAAATAAGGGGAGGAAGACTGAACTTTAAATTTTGAGCGCCAACATTTCAACTTTTGATCAGAAAGCTGAAATAAGCAAGTAATCTCTATAAGCCAGTCTCTTCAATTGTAAAACATAAGTAATGGTACCTCTTCCTACAAGTGCACTATGAGTCAAACAAGAACATGAGAACAACATTAATTGAACTAGAGTCACTCACTGTAAGAATCATTTGTTTATTCCTCCTTATTATATGTGGGAATCAGTCTATGAAGCATTATGTTTAAAGCATTCTCTGTCTATAAGTGAAAGCATTATCACAGGTGATAATGCCTTCACTTTATATTTAAATATTACTAAATAATGAGACAAACTATATACAGCAGAGCTAAAAATATAGCAATATCCTTCCATTATACAGCATTGGAAAAGTGATTAAGCACCTCAGTAGACAAAGGAGTATTTTGTACTATTGTGAAATTTTTGCTATAACTTTAATATTCACCAAAATGTTATCTGCAAGAGCTTTATAAGCCACATGGAAAATTTTAAATGCCTTACTCTATTTGGAAAGTTACAAATATTAATAATACACATTAAGATTTATGTTATCATTTTACTAACTTAAGCCATTACAAAACTAAGATAATACAAAAGGAAAAAAGACTGTCAGATAAGTATAGGCACAATGAAATTACAATTTTGAACAAATAGCTAATATTTTTAAATACAAATTTTCCTTTTTAAAGTTAAAATATAATTACATCATCCTCCCTCTGTTTCCTTCCACCAACCTTTCTTGTGCATTCACCTTGATCTCTTTCAAACTCATTGCTTCTGTTTTTTTATATATACAAAAGTAATCTAAATACAATCTGATCAGTCTATATATTGTTATTTGTATATGCATGATGTAAGGTACAACCGTTTGATATTGGTAACCAATTGGGGACTCTTCCTTGGGAAGAATGTTTTTCCTTCTCTCAGCAATTCTTAGATGCCTATAGTTCTTCCTTGAGCACCGAGGGCCCAGGATATTTTTCTTTCTATGTTAATATGTCTATTTCTGTGATCTATATTGTATTATTTATAGTATATATCCCATTCGATGGAGTAGCTAAAATATTATTGGTTTTTAATTCAAAATTCAAGTTTTATTGGTAACTTATGTCATTATTTCTTAAATTTTTAATTCAGAGGAGAATGATATACAGATATACAAGGATTTGGTTATATTGGTGGCATACATAAACATACCTCACACACAGACATACACAGACACAAATGTACATGCACATACAAACAAACACACACACACACACACACACAGACACACACACTCATGCACACAGCTTAAAAAGGGAGCTGTACTAGCGTTAAAGCACCAAGCCAGATATCAAAAAGGATTTTAAAATTATACAGACGTTATAAAAATGGTAGTAAGCTAGTATTGTGCTTTATTTTGGCATTATTAATATTCCCATATGTTTGGCATAGATTTTTCTCCTATTCACTGATTTGATAGTTTGAATAATTATAGAATCCAATCAACAATCTAAAATGACAATAATTTCAGTTATAGATAAATCAATGAAACTACATTTGACTACAAGTAAAAATCCTAATGGATGCAAATTTTTAATCTATCAGACAAATTTCACGAAGTAGCAGGACATTCGTGGTGCACACCTTTAATCCCAGAACTCAGGAGGCAGAGGCAGGTGGATCTCTATGATTTTGAGTCCAGCCTGGTCTACAGAATGAGTGCCAGGATAGGCTCCAAAGCAATACAGAGAAACCCTGTCTCAAAAACAAACAAACAAACAAACAAACAAAACTCACAAAGTTAGTTATCACTTATTTTCAGTTTAGAGGAGCTAAATATGTGAGTGAGATTAAAGAGAAGTATGTGCCATCTCTACTCAGAATAAGAAAACAGTGCCTCTCAATAATGAATGTGCACTAAAATCACCTAGAAATTAAAAGCACACAGATATCTGGTGACTAAAGCAAGTGAGTCTTCTGTAATTGCACTGTAGTAAGAAGCAGTCATTGGTGTCCTTTAAAACTCATGAAGGAAGGAGCCGGGCGTTGGTGGCGCACACCTTTAATCCCAACACTCGGGGGCAGAGGCAGGCGGATCTCTGTGAGTTCGAGGCCAGCCTGGTCTACAGAGTGAGTTCCAGGACAGCCTCCAAAACAATACAGAGAAACCCTGTCTTGAAAAACCAAAAAAAAAAAAAAAAACTCATGAAGGATTGGAGAGATAGCTCAGAGGATAAAATACTTGCTGCTGGCAACCTCAGTTTGATCACTGGATCCCAGACTAGAAGGAGAGATGTGATTCACAAAAGCTGTCTTCTCAACTCCACACATGCCATGGAACACGTGCTCCCATACACATGCACAAATTCCACACATGCACACTATAATAAATAGAAATTTAAAATCCTTCTGAGGGTTTCTTTTTAATATATGGCTGGGACTGAGACAGATTGTACTAAAACTTGAGAAGCCACATTCGGGTTAGAAATAATAGAAAACAAGATATTTTTGCCCTGTTGACAAAGGAGTTATATGTTTAGTTAATAAACTAAAAAAAATCACAAACTGAATTGGCTATTGGGCAATTTATTTATTATTTAAAGTGATAGTGAACGGGAGTTGTAAATCTATCATCTTCTCATGGTCAGTACTGAGTAAATCCATGGCACTGAAAGAAATGATACACATAATGCATTGAAACCTAAGGACAAGCCACGAAACTCTCAGAAGCAGCAGGAAGATCCAGCCTCAACATATCAAGGATGAGTTGGCAGTTTTTCAGGTCTGGGCATGCAAATGCATCTGTGTTTCCTAGCAACCACTGCCATTACCACAATGAAAGAGATTTAAAGCAGTCACATTTTATTTAGACTTGAGTAACGTGAGTTTTGGTTTATGGCCCTTTTTCTTCTGTCCACATAATTAAATGACTAAATCCCATCCACAGCATTATCTAGAGAACGTGATTGGAGAAAGATTAGCCATTAGAGAAAGGGGGTGCTATTATGGCTTTTGAGGCCTATAACCATTTACTCTCTTAGGAACCCTATTATGGTTGAGCATTTTGTTATTGGTATTAAGATTCAATTCACATTTATCAAACTGTAAACTCCATTTACAGTCAATCCATATTTCTTGGTCTCTTCTAATAACTTATTTATTTGTGTGCCTCACTTCATAAGAAGTTATGTGTTTCAGAATCTCTATTGCTGCCAATGCCTCTGGAGCTGATTCTTATGGCACAATAAACTGTTTTCCACTTGTGAGGCATTGCAAGCATTTGCTGTTTCACCTTAGGTATTAGTCAGTGGTTCATCAATTCTCTTCACAATGATTCATGAAATTCACATATTTACTCTCAGTTCAAATGAGCAGCAATAACATATACAATCTTTTCCCCCCACAGACACAGTCTAGTAAGGAACAATCATAAACTAGGGAAATCAGACAATGTGTCCAGATGACTCACATGTTTATTTATTTTAATCAAAAAACAATTACACTAATAGTATGGGTTCATGCATTTGTTTCTTTCTTGAGAAACACAGAGTTGGCCAAGATTACCAGGAAAGCATACATAGTAGGCCATGGCAATGCTCAAGTGCTCATCAAATACATTTAGCTGACAGAATAGCTCTAAGTATCCCTTGAGCCTTCATTTTCTTTCCTTCCATCATGCTTGCCTAAGAAAAAGATTTCCCCCTTTTCTGTGTTTAAATTCATTTCCTTGACAAGCATTGCAAATCCCTCAATGATTTCTCTGTGCCAAATGAATTTCTGTCACAAGCTTCAGATGAAATCTGTCTACTCCTGGTGACCAAATTGATTCAGCTGCAGCACAAGATGAAACAGACCATTCATCTAAGTTTGGCTGTGCCAAGGGTTGTTCCCTCCTCCACAGCAGAGTCTTTGAAACTGGGCAACTGACTTTATCTCCCAGCCCAAGCTTAGGGAAGCTGAGTGTTTTCATTACCTGTGGACATCAATGGCTTTGGGACACAATTAATCAAGTTGGAATCACTTCATTATTTTAATGAAGGCTTGCTCTTTCCATTTGTTACACACACACACATACGCACACACATACAAACGCACACACACATACACACACACACACACACAACACACACACAAATGGTCCAGGGAAAAGAAATTTTTCTCATTTTTTTAATATATAGAGTGAATGAATTAAAATGAAAATATAAAAATCCTTTAGAAGAGAGCCCACTTTGCTTTCTGCAGCTACTCTCTTGGATCAGCAAGGAAACAAGATGCAAAATTCTGTCCAAAGGAGAGAGAAAAGCAGTGTGGCTGCCAAGATTCATTCCTCTTCAGAAGCTTCTTTTTAGATTTAATATCTTAAGAAACACATTTTCTGACTAGGAAGATGAGGATATGCAGATTTGGGCAATAAAGTAAAAATAAATGATCTTAGTGCTCACAAATAAGATAGATATACTGAACTCTAGTAAATTCATTGGTATGTTTACAGGTAGAAAAAAATAGGATATACATTGAAGGTGAGCATGTGTACTTAGCCCTCATGTGAGAGTTTATTTTTACTTAAACAGTGATGCCCAATCTTTAGTGCCTAACAGAGTCACCTACATCATGGATTGCTGGGACCTACTGTTGTAATTTAAGAAAGGGGGTGCATGAGGGAAAGACACCATGCAACAGGATTCCAACAGAGTGTTTTTTTTAGTTTGGTTTGGCTTGGTGTGGTCTGGCTTGGTTTGGTTTTTATTAGGGAAAGGAATCATAAAATGTGGAAAGGTGAGCAGGGAAACCAGCCTCCTGAGATAGGAGCAGCAGGAGAAAGGAAAGAGGGGCACAGAGAGAGAGAGAGGGAAAGGGAGAGAGAGAGAGAGAGAGAGAGACAGAGACAGAGACACAGAGACAGAGAGAGACAGAGGAAGGAAAGAAGGAAGGAAGGAAGGATTAAGAAAGAAAGAGAGAGAGAGTATAATGGAAGGCTGGCAGGGACCTTTTAAAAGGGAACATAGTGAATACGCACAGGTGATGCTCTTAGTGACTGCAGCTGAAGGCATATCCTATCAGAACCCCAAGGACAGGCTAGTACATATGTCTGAATAATAACACCTACCACAGAGATTGGAGGAGAAATTCTTGAACTAAATAGATTTTTTTCAATGAAATTTCATACCCTAGGGGTAGAGCAAATAAGAAGTAACTCAATGTAGCAACCCTTAGATATGCTCATATTTATTCAATACATATCATAGAAAAGGACACTAACATATCTTTGGCCAAGTTAATTTGAATCATTCTGTGGTATTGCACAAAAAGAAATGTTTTTTTAGTATTTTATAAATAGAAATAGAAAGAAGTGTGTCCAAGGCTATTGACCAGAAAAATATTTTAATTAAATAGAACAATCCCAAAGACCATGACCTTTCCATACTCTACTGTGAGGCCTGTTCCATCTTGTGATTTCCTGCCTTTGATTCCCTCATATGCAAAAATGAATCTCAAATATGAATATTGTCCTGTTCATTATCCAAATAATGTCAGTAAATAGCCACTTTTCTCTAAGAGAAAATACTATACTTCTATAAAGTTCTTTCAAGGCAAAAAGCATAAAAATAAATAGGTAAAGGTGTGACTGGAGAGATTGCTTAGTGGAGAAGAGCATCACTGCCTGCCTTTCCAGATGACCTAGGTTCAATTCCCAGCATGCAACAAGGCTGTCCATAATCCTCTGTATCCCACACCCTTCCTGGCCTCTAGGGGTACCAGATATGCCCATGGTGCACAAATACACATGCAAGCCAAACAATAGTACTCATAAAATAAAATAATATTTTAAAAATGAGTCCTAAAGTTTTTATTAACAAATCACCAGCCCTCAGTCCTGAATGTTTTAAGATACTTTCTCTTTAGTTTTCCTTTCTTTTTTTTTAACAGTCATATCATTATGAGCTGTACTCTTAATGGAGTTGAATAGACACATAGGCAGAACTTGCTGTCCTTGGAGGACCACTAGTAAAATAGTGTTTCAAGAGTGTTATTTTGATAAAGGAATTTTTCTGTCAGAAGATGAATAGAGTTGATAAGCTCGGTGTCTCTAAAGACTTTCTCAAACTTGCACTTTGAAAAAAATTAATAACACAAAGGAGAGTGCTTTAGGAAATGAAGAGTACAGTAACTACATTCTGTTTTATTAGAGAAAGATAGGCTTCCTTCCCAGGGTAACAAGATTTTTCACAGCTATCTGCCTTCCAGAGTGATTAGATCTATTTAAACCCATCATGGTCACACAGTGTCTGCTGATTCCATGCATGTCATGGGACTCTGGGGGCAAACAGCTCTGTGCACTTGGAAGGCATTATACTGGCAGCTGGAAGATGCCTAACTGCAGACAACTTCTATGTCACTTTGCTATTCTGACAATGCCATGAGGGACTCTGAGTTTGAAGAACCTCCAGAGAGTAATAATGCAGGCGTTAATCGTTAGCATCTCCCAGAATTCTTGTAGTTCTCATCTCCTCCAGATTTTCAGGCTGCTGTTTGTGTAATTGAAGAAAACGACATAGCCAAAGGGAGGCAATTTATCTTGTGAACCTCTCCATGGCACAGCAACTTAACTGAGTTGAATAACAAAAATTCAGGCAAAAGTAATAACTGGTCATCAGGGGCCTGTGGGTGTGGTTTCTCCTATTTTAAGACCACTAAATTGTAGGCTGAAGAGAAAATTATTTTATGAGTTAAAAACATTTAGGATTTAAAGGAAACTCACAGAAATATATTTTCACTAGAAAACAGCAGTCTTGACAAAGAGATGTGGAGGAAGTGAGGCATTTATTATTCAGTCCCAATAAATACTGAGGAATGATATCCTGGACAATACTGTCTTCCTGATGATCACTGGCTTTGCAATGCCAAGTTGAAAGTATGCTCAGAGATCATTAGTATAATGCAACCCATTATATTCAGACCATGAAATACATTGCAAGTACCTGAACATTTTCTCGGTATTTATTCTTCTCTTACTGTTATGTGACACAATGAACTTCCAGTAAGTATCTGGGGGAAAAGAACCTTATGCAACTACCAAACAGTCTACAAAATTATAGACAGATATCCTCTTAGAAAACTCTGTGTGTGTGTGTGTGTGTGTGTGTGTGTGTGTGTGTGTGTGTGTGTGTGTGTGTGTATGTGTGTGTGGTCTAGAAGTATTTTCAGTTTAACTGGTGATTAATGGCATTAGCAGATGCATCAAAGCAACTAAGGAAGAGGCGAAATGATATCTACTTACCAACACCGACAGTACCAATAAAACCAAACTTTGAGCTCACCAAATCACGTTCACATTAAACTGAGCATACAGATTTTTTTTAGAACACAGTTTGTTGGCTAGCATTCTAAAGGGTCTGCAAACACTGTCATGTACATGAGACTTTTAATAGCTTAGAGAAGCAAACTGGAAGAAAACAATAAAGAATATCAAACAATGAAGAATTAAAAGGGACTGAGATCTGAAATAATGTGAATGCAATAGAAAATACCTTACTCATTTTGAAAGCTTGCTTGAACATTTTTCTGTTTCTCTGTGTAGCCCTGGTTGACCTCTATAGACCAAGCAGGCCCAATATTCAGAGATCTACCTTTCTCTGCCTCTGAGTGCTGGGATTAATGTCACCACTGCCCATCTCCCAGATTCCTGTATATCCTTCATCACTCCACTCTGCATCTGGACTGAGTTCCAGAATCATTGTTCCAATCTGAGTATTCTCGATAGACAGTTGGACACTATGTGTCTCTGGATCCAGCTACTGTGAGATTGTAGGCAACCACAGTTGCACCTCACTATACTCCACTCTTCAAGTAGGAGCTCTCTTCGCCTTCTATTCCTTTGTACCACCTTCCTTCTCTACTGCTGCCTTAGGAGTTCTGATGGAAGACGTTAAACTCACAATGAGACTACATCAGTGTCACCAAGTAATCATGCTGACAGAATGAGTAGAAAGGAAATTAAACAAAATGGGGCTCTTAATATGCTGAAATGAATATAACTGTTACCAAAGCCACAAAGAAGCTAACTAGAGTATTCTAATAATGCTCCGAACAAACTTTTTTTCCTTTTTCCTCCTTTTTGTGTTTAAATAAATTAGAAACTGTTGTGGTTGCTCTGAACAAACTTTATTTCAACTCTGAATGGCTGCATCATTGTCAGCATCACTACAATGGTGACAAAGTTTCTGACTCATAAATTATGATTGAGCACAAAATCATATACAAACATGGCAGAAAGCTTATGACACAATGCTCCTTATAGCAGGAGATTTCATAAACTGACAAGAAAAAAATGTCAACACCCTAGAAAAAGCTAATTACAATTCAAGTCCCAAGAATCCAAGTTATAATGGGATATACATAAATTATGTAATCTTAATTTAGGGAGAAAACATAAGAGTTGGAACCCACAGACTAAGGCACTACCTGTGGATTTAAGTCAAAGGAAAAGAAATAAAGTAAGGGGCTACAGAGATAGCCCAGTGATTAACAGCACTTGGGTTATGAATTCCAGAACATATGCATGAAAAATTTAAATAAGCAAAATACATCATATGGGCTACTATGCTGTTCACAGACTATAGAAACTGCAAGCGGTTAAGAAACAGTTGTTACATGTTATATTTTACCTGTAGATGTTCAAATCTTTATGTGGAATTCAAGCATTTTTAGTGTAAAATTAATACAGAACCCTTTCATTTACCAGAAGTAAACATGGGAATACAATGTATTAAACACATTTGACAAAAACAGTATAAAGTCAACATTCCCTTGAGTACTCAAGAAGGACCATTCTGTGTCCTCTGTATCTATGTACAGATTGTTTGATTTCCTCATTTCATATTTTCTCCGGCATCATTTTATTTATTTATTTTTTATTGTTTATTTTTTTATTTTAATTTTAAATAGCTTGTTTTACATGTCAATCCCAGTTCCCTCTCCCTCCCCTCTTCCCGCACTCCCCTTCCCCTCCTCCCTCCCACCCTATTGCCACATCCTTCCACATAGGGGATATCTAGAGTCTGTCATTTTACTCTTGGTAGGGTCAAGGCACTCCCCTAAGAGTCCAGGCTGAGAGAGCATCTCTCTTTGTGCTATAGGCACATGAAGACAGTTTGTATACGAGGGATAGACACTGATCCACAGCTCAGGGCCCCATAGGTTGCCCAGGCCTTCTCACTGACACTCACATTTGAGGGGTCCAGATCAGTCCCATGCTGGCCTCCCCACTGTCGGTCTGGGGTCCAAGAGAACTCCCCTGTTCAGATCAGCTGTCTCTGCTGGTTTTGCCAGCCCATTCTTTGCCAATTTGCTCATCACTCCTCTCTCTCTGTCACTGGGTTCCTTGGGTTCAGTTCAGTGATTAGTTGTGTGTTTGCCTCTGCTTCCATCAGTCACAGGATGAAGGCTCCCAGATGGTTATAGACATCAAGTTCATTATCAGGAATGGGCACTCGAGGTGGTCCCGCCACTATTGCTTAGCTTGCCAATTGATGTTATACCTTTAGATCACTCGAGGTCACTCTGGTGCCTGATCTGTCTTCGATCCTATGATTCCCTCTTCCCCCTATTCTACCCCCACCCCCTCAACTTCCTGTTCCCCCATGACCAACTCCCTTCCTCTTTACCCCCTCTATTCTTCCCAGATCCCACTCCCCCCCCCCACCCCTCGCCGTGTTCCCCATCCATTCAGAGGATCTTGTCTCCATCCTCTTCTCTTGGGTACTATGCATATATGCATATCTTTTAGGTTCTTTCCTGTTTCCCAGACTCTCTATCTGTGGAAGTGCAGACTGGCACTATCCTGATCCATATCTAAAATCCATATATGAGTGAGTACATACCATGTTTGTCTTTTTGCGACTGGGTTACCTCACTCAGGATGGTTTCTTCCAGTGCTATCCATTTCCTGCGAATTTCAAGATTCCATTGTTTTTTTTCTGCTGAGTAATACTCCATTGTGTAAATGTACCACATTTTCTCTATCCACTCTTCAGTTGAGGGGCATCTAGGTTGCTTCCAGGTTCTGGCTATTACAAACAATGCTGCTATGAACATAGTGGAGCAGATGTCCTTAAGTTTAAATTTAGATTAGAAACAAGGTTGCTTCACAAGTCAGTTCCAGGTCCCTCTCCCTTTCCCTGCCCTCCTCCCGTGCCCTACCCCCAAATCCCCCATTATCCACTCATTCCCCAGGGAGGGTGAGGCCCTCCATGGGGGTGTCCATAGTCTGTCATTTCTTCCAGGGCATGGCCTAGACCCTCCCCCAAGAGTTCAGGGTGACAGCGCACCTCACATTGTTGGATGGGGGTCCAAAGTCCGTGTGTATACTCGGGATGAGTACTGATCTACTGCCCAAGGCTCAATAGATTACCTAGGCCTCCTCACTGACACCCACATTCAGGGGGTCTTGATCAGTCCCATGCTAGATTGCCAAGCTGATGCCTGGGATTCAAGAGTTAACCTTTGTCAGGTCAGCTGTTTCTGGGGGTTAAACCAGCACAGTATTAATCCCTTTGGTCATCAGTCCTCCCTCTCTGTTACTAGCTTTCTTGAGTTCAGCTCAGTGCTGATCAAAGATCAGATGTTCATATGTGTGTGGGTTAATATCCGGGTTTTCAATTCGATTCCATTGGTCTACCTGTCTATTTTTGTGCCAATACCAAGCTGTTTTCAGGACTATAGCTCTATAATTGAGCTTGAGGTCAGGGATGGTGATGCCTCCGGACATTGCCTTGTTGAACAGGGTTGTTTTGGCTATCCTGGGTCTTTTGTTTTTCCATACAAAATTGATTATTGTTCTTCCAAGGTCTGTGAAGAAATGTACTGGGATTTTAATGGGGATTGCATTGACTCTGTAAATTGCTTTTGGCAGGATTTCCATTTTTACTACATTGATCCTACCTATCCAAGAGCATGGGAGATCTTTCCATTTTCTGAGTGCTTCTTTAATTTCTTTCTTTAAAGATTCAAAGTTCTTGTGATACAGGTCTTTCACTTGTTTGGTTAGCATTACCCCAAGGTATTTTATGTTGTGGTTTCTTTCTCAGCCCTTTTATCATCTGTATATAGTAGGGCTACTGATTTTCTTGAGTTGATCTTGTAGCCTGACACTTTGCTGAAGGTGTTAATCAGCTGTAAGAGTTCCCTGGTAGAGTTCTTTGGGTCATTGATGTAAACTATCATATCATCTGCAAACAGTGAAAGTTTGACCTCTTACTTCCCAATTTGTATCCCCTTGATCCCCATTTGTTGTCATATGGTGATGGCTAGAACTTCCAGTACCATGTTGAAAAGGTACGGAGAGAGTGGACAGCCTTGCTTTGTTCCTGATTTTAGAGGAATTGTGTTGAGTTTCTGTCCATTTAGTTTGATGTTGGCTGTTGGTTTACTGTATATAGCTTTTATTATGTTTAAGTATGTCCCTGTTATCCCAGATCTCTCCAAGACCTTTATTATGAAGGGGTGTTGGATTTTGTCAAAGTCTTTTTCAGCATCTAGTGAGATGATCATGTGATTTTTGTTTCTCAGCTTTTTTATATGGTGGATTACGTTGATGGGATGAAACCTACTTGATAATGGTGAATGGTTGTTTTGATGTGTTCTTGGATCCTATTTGCCAGTATTTTATTGAGTATTTTTACATCAATGTTCATGAGGGATATTGGTCTGAAGTTCTCTTTCTTAGCTGTGTCTTTGTGTGGCTTGGGGATCAAGGTTATTGAAGCCTCATATAAAGAGTTTGACAAAGAGCCTTCTGTTTCTATTGCATGGAATACTTTGAGAAGAACTGGTATAAGCTCCTCTTTGAATTTCTGCTAGAATTCTGCACTGAGGCCATCTGGACCTGGTTTTGTTTTGTTTTGTTTTGTTTTGTTTTGTTTTTTCTTTTTTGGTTTAGAGCCTTTTGATGACTATTTCTATTTAAATTACTTATCTTTTCTTGATTTAATTTTGGCAAGTGATAGCTATCCAGAAAATTGTCCATTTCCTTTAAATTTTCAGATTTGTGTAGTGCAGGTTTTCAAAGTATGACCTGATGATTCTCTGAATTTCCTCAGAGTCCATTGTTTTGTCCCCCTTTTCATTTCTGATGTTTTTTATTTGCAGGTTCCCACTCTGCTGTTTAGTAAGTTTAGACAAAGGTTTTTCTATCTTGTTGATTTTCTCAAAGAACCAGCTCTTTGTTGCATTGATTCTTTGTATTGTTTTCCTAGTTTCTACTTTATTGATTTCAGCCCTCAGTTTGACTATTTCCTGGTGTCTACTCCTCCTGGGGGAGTTTGCTTTTTTGTGTTCTAGAGCTTTCAGCTGTGCTGTTAATTCTCTAGTATAACTATTCTCCAGTTTCTTCATGTGGGCACTTAGTGCTATGAACTTCCCATGTAGCACTGCTTTCAAAGTGTCCCATAGGATTGGGTATGTTTTGTCTTTATTCTCATTGAATTCTAGGAAATCTCTAATGTCTTTTTTCATTTCTTCTTTGATCCAGGAATGTTGCAGTTGTGCATTATTCAATTTCCATGAGTTTGTAGGGTTTCTGCAATTTGTGTTGTTGTTGAATTCTAATTTTAAAGCATGGTGGTCTGATAAGATGCATGGAGTTATTCCAATTTTTTTGTAGCTGCTGAGGTTTGATATGTTGCCAAGTATGTGGTTGATTTTTGAGAAGGTTCCATGTGGTGGTGAGAAGGAGGTATATTCTTTTTTATGTGGATAGAATGTTCTATAGATGTCTGTTAATCCGAATTGGGTCATAACTTCTATTAGTTCCTTTGTTTCCTTGTTAAGTTTCTGTCTGGTAGTCCTGTCTAGTGGTGAGAGTGGGGTGTTGAAATCTCCCATTATAAGTGTGTGGGGCTTTATACTTGATTTGAGTTTTAGTAATGTTTCTTTTATGAATGTGGATGCCTTTGTATTTAGATGTTCAGATGTTTGAAATTTCATCTTGGTGAATTTAGCCTGTGATGAGTATGTAATGACCTCCTTCATCTCTTTTGATTGATTGCATTTTGAAGTCTAATTTGTTAGATATTAGGATTGCTACCCCAGCTTGTTTCTTGGGTCCATTTGATTGAAAAATCTTTTCCCAACCTTTAACTCTCAGGTAATGTCTATCTTTGAGGGTGAGGTGTGTTTCTTGTATGCAGCAGAAGGATGCGTTCTGTCCTCGAATCCACTCTGTTAGCCTGTGTCTTTATATGGGTGAGTTAAGGCCATTAATGTTGAGGGATATTAATGACCATTGATTGCTCATTCTTCTTGATTTGGAATGGTTGTTATTGGTGGAATTATGTGTGGAATTCCACCACTTTTTTCTTTTGGCTCTTGGTAAAGTGGGATTATCTAATGCCTATGTTTTTCTGGTTGGAGTTAACTTCCTTGGGTTGGAGTTTTGGTTCTACAACTTTCTGCAGGCCTGGATTAGTAGATGTGTATTACTTGAATTTAGTTTTGTTATGGAATATCTTGTTTTCTCTATCTATAGTGTTTGAGAGCTTTGCCGGGTATAGTAGTCTGGGCTGGCATCCATGGTCTCTTAGCATTGTTAGAATATCTATCCAGGACCTCCTGGCTTTCAGAGATTCCATGGAGAAGTCAGGTGTAATTCTGATAGGTTTGCCTTTATATGTTACTTGACCTTTTTCCTTAGCTGCTCTTAATATTCTTTCTTTATTTGTATATTTGGGTCTTAATTATTATGTAGTGAGGGGACTTTTTTGTGGTCCACTCTGTTTGGTGTTCTGTAAGCTTCTTGTACCTTCATTGGCAAGACATTATTTAGGTTGGGAAAGTTTTCTTCTATGATTT
Organism: Mesocricetus auratus; assembly: GCF_017639785.1. NCBI lineage: Eukaryota > Metazoa > Chordata > Mammalia > Rodentia > Cricetidae > Mesocricetus > Mesocricetus auratus. Next base: position 62,638,030 of record NW_024429190.1, read on the forward strand.
TGTTGAATGTATTTTCTGCCCCTTTGAGGTAGATTTCTTCACCTTCTTCTATATCTTATATTCTTAGTTTTGGTCTTTTTATGGTGTCCCATATTTCCTGGATGTTTTGTTAGGGATTTATTGGACTTAAGATGTTCTTTGGTTGATGAATCAATTTCTCCTAGTGTATCTTCAACACCTGAGATTCTCTTCCATCTCTTGTATTCTGTTGGTAATGCTTCTATCTGTAGTACCTGACCATTTAACCAGCTTTTTTATTTCCACCCTTCCTTCAGACTGTCTTTCCTTTTATTGTCTCTATTTCAGTTTTCCACCCTTGTACTGTTTGAACTGTTTCTTGCAATATTTGGTTTATCTTTTTGTTCATTTGTTGCCTTTTATGAATTTTTTGGTTTGTTTTTTCTTCCATTTCTTGCATGTTTTTGGTTTGTTTTTTTCTTTCATTTTTTGCATTTTTGGTTTGTTTTTCTTCCATTTCTTTGAGGGATTTTCCTCTATCCTCTTTTAGGGCCCCTATCATTTTCATGAAGTTGTTTTTAATGCCATTCTCTTCTACTTCATTTGCATTGGAATATTGAAGTCTTGCTGGTGTTGAGTCTCTAGAATCTGTTTTTCTGTTGCTGCATGTGTTTTTGTATTGTCTCTTTCCTATCTCTTCTTCTAGTGGGTGCAGAAAGAGCCCCTTCCTTGTCTGGTAGATAGGGAACCAGAATTCCCTTTCTGTAGGTGCAAGCAAGTCCAATACTCTGGTAGTTCTTCTATTCCTCGTCCTAGTTCTGGTCCCATGGGTGGAGAAGAAGACCAGGAATCGTAGTGCATAGTCTCCCACCTGGTCTCCTGGTCCCTTTGGTGGAAGAGAAGACCTGGGATCTGGGGTGCATGGCTCCTGCCTGGTTTGGAGGCTCTGTTCCAGTCCCTAGGCACTGGTCCCCTGTACCCGCTGGTCCCCTGGTCTGGTCCTGATGGTCCCACCAGACCCACTGCTACTACTAGTCCTCTGGTTCTGTTGGTCCCCTGGTCTGGACCTGCTGGTTCTCTGGTCTTGTTGGTGGGAAGAGAAGACTTGGGATCTGGGATAATGGCTCCTGCAGGGATGACAAGCTCTGTGGCAGTCCCCAGGCAATCCTGAGGCACTGCTGTCACTTCTTAATATTTCCTTCAGCTACTGTGCCCAGGCTCCTCTCAGTGCAGCACGTGCGAGCACACAAACACACACATACACACACACACACACACACACACACACACACACACACCACATTCAGGATTTGCTCTTCTCATTGGCAATGCTGAAGTTGTATTCCTTTGTAATACTCATAACACAGTTCTCAGAGACTCCTCTTCTCCTTGTCATTATGCCTTAAATATTGTCCCACTGCATCTATCTTGGCTCTTCCTTTCCAAATAAAGTGAGATTACCTACCCTGAAAAGATTCTGTGGGAATTCTCATTCTGGCACATATTCACTCTCTGAATATTAAACACACATTTTGGATCTGTATCACATGCCTGTCTCTCCCACAAGAGTCACATATACATGCTTACTCTTAATTGCATTTGATGTATTCTTTTTCTTTAAAAGAATATTTTGTTAGCATTTTATCTCAAATATCAAAATTCCCTTAGTGCACCTGAATTCAAAAGCAGTGAAGAAAGTGATATAATATCTACAAATTGATAAATCTCTGAAATAATTTAGGTCGATAACCAAGATTAACATTTAAATCCTGCAAGGGACCAGAGGATATAGAGAAATGTAGGGACTAAAGGTCAAATGTATATGTAAATGCTGGGTCCTCAATTTCTTAGCATCTAATTTGTAAGTGGATTAACTAAAGATCAACAATTTAAAACAGAACTGTGAGGAAGATTTATTTCATGAAACTTCCCCCTTGTATTTTAAATGAGAAATTTTTAAATTAAACACAAACATAATTATATTCAATATATAAAATCGTATAGAACTTTACATTGAGCTCCAATAATAAAAATGTTGAAATATCTAATACTACATTGTCAAAAATGGTAGATATCGAAGCAACAGTTTACTGAAACCTAGTTATTTTCCCACTTAAATATTTTTATCAGAGCATATTTGCTACATTCTAAATAAAATATATTTGAGAGTCTTGTTCCCAAAATGATTTTCCCTAGCACTTTAAGAATATTTTACAGCTAATGCTGCCCATGAAAAGAAATACTAAAATATGAAAACAAGGAAATTCAAAAGTAAAGTGATAAGCAATCTTCAAAAGGATGTTTTACCTTCAGACTATTTCCACATGATAACAGTAGAAAGCTTTCTTATCCTGTGATAACAGGTTCCTCTGGCACCTTGCAATCCAAGCAAATCACACTGTTGGGCTTCAGCAACATCTGAATGGGGATCCCTGGCACCACTGCTGCTGTTCTTGGAAAATCACATTTTTTTCCTCATCTCATTCAGCACTATCCAACTCAGCATGACTGTCTTAGCTATGCTCCAGGCAATGGATCGTTTTCAGCATATGCCTCACATACTTGCTCTTGCTTTTCCAAAACACAGTGGTTTGTGTGTTTGTTTCTTTGCTCTTCATTCCTGGGATTGCCACAGAATTAACACTTACTTAATCTTCCACTCTGAAAATTCAATGAATATATGGCAGTGCTAATATTATTCATGGAGTCTTTCTAGCCCATCTGCCATGCTTCAGGAAACCACAAATGACATCTCTCTCCATTTGTAGATGTTCCACACAATGTTTTAAGCTCCAGGTGACCTATTAGACAAATGCATAAGACCTTTGTGTCTGAATATCAAAGTGTTGGTTTTAAATGAGAATGTCTGTGCAAGCCATCATGTTGATATATTTTTCCATGTCCTTGACATTGGTGCTCTACATAACTCAAATTAAGTATGGGCTTTGACACCAGATAGAGCATATTATTTTAGGAAAACACTTTTGGAGGCTCACTTCATTGCAAAGGCTTCCTATGCAAGAATCAATGATTTCTTCTTTATTTAGTAGAACTCTATGTTTCATGGTGAGCTCTAAGATGCTTAAAACATGTTATATGCACATATGTTGCAATAACTGATAGGTGATGGCTGGTCTCAGGATAGTATGGGACACCTCCACATAGGAGGTTTAGGGTGAGAGACAAAGACTGATACAGAGCTGAAAGTCCTGAGAGGAGCAGATGGTGGTGAATGCTCACAAAGCTTTTAAATACACATCATTTCTCATCCCAAGTAATTATACAGGGACTTCTTCTATGCCAGAGTTTTGAAAGCTAATTTTCTTTGGTAGCTACCACCATGACTGTGTTTGTCCAAAAGGGAATCTGGAGGAGGTGAGACAGAAAACAAAGTTTTTCCTGCCTGGTGGACCAGCCTCCAAAAGAGAAGGACTCAGAGGGAAACCACAGAGTCAGATAGCAGTATGACTTTTTTTTTATCTGAAGGGGTTGGAGAAAAGATACATATTCCCTTCATGGTTTCCTTTAGATCTTTTCTTTGTTCTTTCATATTCTCTATTCATTATTTTCTGGGAATTTCATTCTCTAACTCATTTGAACTTGTTTTTCTTGATATTTTCCTTCTAATTCCTTCTAACTCACTCATTCTTGATGTTTTCCTTCTAACTCATTTTAAGTCTTTCTTTATTCTATTTCTTACAACTTATGTACTACAGCAAACTCTTTTAGGCAATATAAAATTGCAATGTGGTCACATTCTGTTTTTCAAGTGAATGATTACAATGAATATAAGTAAAAAAAAGCATGCTTTCTATATCCCTTACATGATTTAAAATTTAAGTATTACAGGTGTAAAAGACATTATCCCAAGAACCCATGTACATTCGTATCCAAGCAATTCGTTATAGATTAACAATGTAAACAAGCAAGATATTCTTTTACTAGCAGGCTGCATTTTGTGGTTACAAGGAAAGGACAAATTATATTATTACTTATCTTGAAAGGCAGTCTTATGAGGAATCGTAAGGAATCACAAACCTAAAGTTCTTTATATGAAAAGAATCAGCCTAAATCTTATCCACTCATCAATAGTTATGTTATTGAGGGAAAATGGGTTAAAGGAATTAATAATCATCTTTTGTTTGATTACAGATCATTCCTAGCAAGAAAACTGTATCAGCTAGTAATAATTGGACTGCTTTGTATTTTTTCCCTGACTCAACTCTGTGCCAACTTTAGAATTTGGGGGGGCTCACCTCAAGGCTATTGGACAAAAACATCTTTTTCTAACATTAAGTTATTTTCAAAACTTTGTTTCAGCTATGGTACACTCCGGAACCTGTGAAAACATATCCCAACATTAAGGTTAGAAGAATCTACACTAGCTGGACCCCTGGGACTAAATTGTTTTTCTTAATCATTAAGCTAAGCCATAGTCTATATGGTTCCTAAATAGAATCTCATGTATTCTAGCTGTGTGACACTTCCTTGTTTTATTTTTTTATCATCAAAACTCTATTTATACTAACATTATTTTACTACTAACTAGGTAGTACAGCATAAGAAGAAATAATCTTCATAATAATCCACAGATAAAAATGGCCAGTAGAATGGGATGCTTCCATGAGAAACACAACATTGCAGGTGGTGAGGAATCTCACTACACCTATTCATATCATGTCAGATACCAGAGAAAGATGGCAACTGCAAAGATGTAAAGTCACAGTTGAGCCTGTGGTCTTGTGGCCTTTCCTAGCTTAGAGTCACTCATGGATTCTCCTCCTTGTGGGCTGAGACCCTGAAGTCAATTGTCTTCCACTGCTCCTCTGACATGGCCACCAGCGTAATGTAACATAAATGCTCTGACAATTTACTAACTCACTTATTCAACTACCTATTAATTATATAATTTCATAGTTTATAGACTTCAGAAGAAGCATGCAAGAGCATGTCAAATGCCTTTCATGTTAAATGGTAGGGGGGAAAGTGGGGTCAGAAGTTGAAAATGATTGTGCTTAATTCCACTAAATGCTAAAATACCAAACAGTTTACATATTAAAGTAAATTTTACAAAGAAACATCAATGTCTATAGTTTAGTTTATACAAAGAAGACAATAATGTGAGGATTTCTACTGAGTAAGTGTGTGAAAAAATTATATAGTTCTGGCTCTTTCTCTGTGAGGAAGTTTTGTGTCTAGGAATCATCTCTACAGCATTCTGTCCATTACTTCACAACCTAAGATCCTGTTCTGTGTTGACGAGGCCAAAAAGGATGGAGAGCAATGTGCTGCATTCATTATTAATCAGAAAATAGAATGAAAGTGTGTGTGCGTGTGTGTGTGTACATGTGGGGGTTGTTAAGGTTGCCAAGTTCTAAATCCTCAGAATGTTCTGAGGGTGTGGAGGGGGGAAGGTTGTTATTAGAATCTGAAATTCACCTGAAAACACAGAATTTGAACTTTCTTGGGTGGCCCCAGTTTATTTGTATTTGTTTGTTTCTTAACATTTCTTTACCTTATTGGATGAAGAACATCATAATGCTTTAACCTAATGAACAGATTTTATTTTATTAGGATCAGGTTTTGCTATGTAGCCTAAGCCAGCTTCAGAACCACTTACCTCAACTTTGACTCTTGTATGCTGTGTACTGCCATGTTTGGTTTGAAAATCTACTCATTTAAATGTACTATTATTATAGAAATATATTTGCAGCACTAAAATGGTACTGGACCACATATTTGAGAAATACATAAAATTAATTCTTACAAATTCATCCTCCACAATGCACTTAGAGTTATTAAGTTTTATAAATGCACGTTCCCAAACACATTCTTTCCCCTATTCATTAACACTTTTTAACTGAAAATAGAGTATGTTCATACAATATTTTCTGATTTTTATTTTCCCCTTCCAACTGTTCTTAGATCCTCCCCACTTCTTAATTTATTTAGAAAAATTAAGAATTCTGAAATACTCTCAGATTCAGGGGGTCTGGATCGGTCCCATGCTGGCCTCCCAGCTGTGGGTCTCAAATACTAACAGACATTGTGTGTCCAAAACACAAAGAGGGTTGCTCTCTCTACCTGAACTCTTAGGGATGTGCCTGGACCCTACCCTGAGTGAAATGATAGACTCCAGATATCCCCTATGTGGAAGGAATTGGCAATAGGGTGGCAGGATGGGTGGGATGAGGGTGTTGCGGGAGAAGGGGAGGGAGAGGGAACTGGAATTGACATGTAAAACAAGCTATCTAAAATTTAAAAATGAACTCTGAAATACCAAAAATTTTATCACTGCATTCTTCTGTAATTAAAATTATCCATACCCCAACTTATTTCTTTTTAGGAAACTGGTTTACATAAGATAAAAAGTAGTTTCCTTTTACAGATAGTTTGAGATTCAGAATTTTAGTTCTAAATTAAAAAAAAATGAGATTGTGTACTGTGCATGAAATAGTTATATGCAACGCAACAATTGGATGGACTTCCTGGTACTTTAATCAATATTTCAACTAAAGCTGCCATTGGTTCTTATACACTGAAATATTCTTTTCTATCTTTGGGGGTTCTAAGGGAGAAAGAACTGAGGCTACATTCCTTTAAACCAACAAACCTGAACAGTTACTATTCAATCAACAGTTTATTTTATGTTATGCTTTAGTGTTTGAAGATGGCCGCTACTTTAATTCTGGTTTGGCCTCATTACACTTTCTAATTCCATTAAATACAACTTTTATATTGCAGGTTGGTGCTAAATGATTATGGAATTTGCTGTCAATGGGTAAAAATGGAATTTAAACAGTATCTACCTCAGGGAAAAAAACATAAGGGATGACCAACTAGCTACCAGAGTTCCAGATGCATGCCTTAATCTTTTATATGTTACAGAAATAAAAAAAGCACTACATAGACTTATTTGATAGACCGTGTACAATTGACATGAAAGGGAAGGACATGAGCACATGTGGAAACTACTGGATCCTTGCTACCTTTGGGGTAGCATAAATTCCAGCTCTGTCAAAGAGCCACACAGCCACAGACTATGGAACAGAAGTTGTTTGTTGTGCACAATAAGGCTTCTCAGCTGCAGGAGTTGCCAACTGAGTACAGTACAGTGTGTTTGCCATGGAGTGCCATTTCTTAGTACATCAACACATATACAGGGGTCTCTTTATTGTCAGAAGCCAAATGTTAGCAAAATGAGGATAGCAAGTATGTATGGAAGTAACTGCGAAGGTGCTGGTGAGTTAGAGCAACACCCACTGGTCTGATGCACAATGTAGTAACTTATGTGCGCTTCTGCAGCTATGATACCAGCATCAAATCTTCCATCCTAGCAAATCCTCATCACATGATGTCTTCCAGGTAATTCATTATTTGGTCTATTAATTTTAAGATTGGAAATTCACTATTACAGTAAAATATTTCACCACTTAAAATGATGCTAGGTAACATGAGAAACTCATATTACATATCATTTTTCTGACAAATCATTTTATGAAATGTGATTGCATTTCACATACTAAAAACTAGAAGGCAAATAGCTTGTTTCTACTTGGCATATAGAGAAACTGAGGTATATAAACTTAATTAAATTGTACTTAGCTTTATAAATCAATAGAATCTCAAAGTGGAATCAAAATGATATTCATGTTATTGGTCTATGAACAAAAAATGCATCATTTGTATTTCATAAAAGAATAATAAACCAACCTAAATTTCCTCCACAGAGTCAGGTAATATGACTCTAGTATTTGAAAATAAAAAGCACATTAGATTAAAATATCAATAAAAGTGCCTTCAGAGGAATTAAATGAAACATTAAATCTAAAAGAAGTTTGTTTAATGTGACAGGCTCAAAGAAAAATATCAGCGTCTGTTGTTTAAGCAATAACCTGTAAAAATCAAGATGTCAGATATGAAATGATTATGGGAGACTATGGTGTGCCTTCAAAATACTGACGGAAATGGGACACTGCATTTTGGGCCAGTGGTGAAAATTAACCATACTAATATTTCTCCTATTTCTTATAAAGTTAATTCATGTAGCAGTGTATAAAGCATTGGATATTGAACCTAGAGTCCTGTGCATTCGAGAAAATACTCTATCACTAATTCACTCCCTCAGCCCCAGACTGCCTTTATAATCCTGAAAAATGAAAACCAATTCCTAGTGTGTGTATGAGCACTGAGATACTGATAATAAAATTTATGCACTAGAATTTGTGAAGTGTTAATCTTTTAATTGTCTTAAATAAACTCAAGATGACTCTTTTCCAGCACCCCATGATTTAATGGAATGAGGGCATTCTTTTAGAAACAAGACAAGGATAAGGCAAACACTTGTGCACTAAAATTCAAATTCTACTTCTTTGTGAAGTTTTAAATTTTATGACAAATTTAGTCTAACATATAACCAAGTACTTTCCAAAGAGTATGCAATTATTCAGATATGCAAATAATACTCTAAATGGGAAAATATCACTGTGTTATTGAAAAAAAAGTTTAAAGCTGATCATAGAAAGTATATTACACTAGGCAATCACTCAAAAGAACAAAGACCACAGAGAAAACACACTTTGGAAAATTAAATGAAATGTCACAAGGTAATTTTCTTGTTTTTCATGATGTCAGACACATCTATAAAAATAAAGTGTGTACTTGGATCTCATAAAATTGAATCAGAGTGGAATTTCTTCAAATGTCATCATTGGGAAAGGTATTAACAATAAATTAAATAATTGGAAAATTGGATACCATGCTAATAAAATGAGCTTGCCCTTACAGGGTTTAATGTATAGCTTCTTACTTAATTGTTGTGGGACCTGGTTACTGTCATTTATATCTTTCTTTTATGTTATAACTTTCTTTTAAGGTATAAATGATTAAACTAGGGACTAAATGCATCACACATTCTCTCTCTCTCTCTCTCTCTCTCTCTCTCTCTCTATCTCTCTCTCTGAGGGGAACATACATATTTTTAATTATTTGAATTTTTGTTCACGTTTTGAAGATATTTATCCTCTCTACAACCCAACACTGTGTTCTATTTTCATTTTTCATGAAGGTTAACTTGGACTGCCCACATAATCTTGGAAGTGAAATCTTAAATTAGAGTCTGGTCAACTTACCAAGTGCTACACTCTTAAATAAAACTGACCTTTTCTCTCCCAGAAGGTAATTGCCAATAGTTCTTAAACTAGAGGTAGGATTTCACATCAAGGCCTCCTCTATATGCTAGGAATTTGTTTGGCAGTGCTTGCACAAGTCTTGCTGCAATACTGTCATACTCCCTGGAGTTCCAATGTTTAACTTTCTAGCTGTGTCCAGAAGATAACTTCCTTAAAGACATCTACCTCCTCTGGCTACTATACTACTTCTGTGCTCCACAATGAAGTTAGCACCTTTTGAATACTAGGCAATTACCCTACCAGGACGCTACTCTTCACCTTACATATTTCTTATTCTTTCTCTCCCTTCCTCCCTCACTTTCTCCCTCCTTTCCTCCTTCCCTCCCTTCTCTCTCTCTCTCTCTCTCTCTCTCTCTCTCTCTCTCTCTCTCTCTCTCTCTCTCTCTCTCTTCTTCCTGTCTATTACCCTTCTCCCTCTGTGTGTATAAGGTATAATGTGGGAATTCTGTAATGTGTGCTTAGGGATGGTGGTGTAATATATATGTGGTGTGTGGGTATCAGGTAAACACAAACACGCAGGTGCCTGTTTTAGTCAGAGAATGACACCGTTTTTCTTTTACTATTGTTCTCTATCTTGCTGCCTTGAGAAAGAGTCTATAACTAAACTGAATAGCTCCCACTGGGAGTAGTTCAGATCTGACTGCTTTCTCTATTCTTCAATGCTAGAGCTACAGGCAAACATTGACAATCACATACATGTATGTAATGAATCTCAACCATCTTCACTAAATGCTGGACTCCATTCTCCTCCTTTATTCTATCACTGAAGCACCACTTCTCAGTAAATCCTCTTATTTCCATATATCTTTGTATGTGTGACACCCACTGAATTTAAACAGAAGTTCTGGCATGAGCCTAGATGGAAAATTATCTTTTATAGCACAGACAACTTCTCAGTGGCTAAAGAAAGTAATGTTACTTTATTTTCTAACTTTCCTAAAAGAAGCAACACCTTCTTTGGCCACTGTCCATATTCTCACAATAAGAGTTGGGGCTCATGAGCCTTTTCCATCCCATGTCTTTTGCAGGTCTTATGTGGGTAACCAACCGCAGCTGCAGTGAGTTCCTGAGTGCAACAACCATGTCATGTCCAGTAGGCTTTGTGCATCACACATCCCCAACTTCCCAGTTCTTCATTCTTTGTATACCCTCTTTCAGGGTGTACCTTGAATCTTAGAGGGGGTGACATAGATAATAATTTTAAGGTCAAGTTGCCTGATATTTTATGTGGGTTTTGAGGGTGTGAACTTGGGCCCTCGTACTTGCTGAACAAGCACTCATATCCACTGAGCTATCTTCATAGCCCACACTGTCTAACTTTCAGTGTAATGTAATGTCCTCCTATGAAAACAGTGTCTTATTACTCAATTCTTTCAAATATCAGGAATGACGGAGACACTTTGTAAAACTGCTAGAATTCAACTGTGGAACAAAGAGAAAGATTTCAGTGGATAGCAAAACACCTACTAGCTTTTACCATGTGCATAATACAAAAACAGTCAGCATGAATTAGAAAACTAAAGCCAATTTATCATTAATCTTGTGAGCATTCATAGGCAAATTATATTAGATTGATTTAAAATTTTCTTTTCAAGCTCATCATTCAAGTAAATGGTCCCCAAAGACACAATTGGAATATCATATTTCATAAAATACATAATTTTCCTATTAAATAATGTTTCTGATGTATTTGGCAGAGATTGGAAATCTTCTCATGGTACAGATGTTTCAGAGTTAACTATAATAAATAATCAGCTTTTACCAAGTAGAAATGCCATCTTGCTTAACTTCTTGTTTTGTGTTCATGAATTCAATTTATATGTACCACCTACACAGTAGAGATTATTAATTTAAGAAACTATATGAGATGTATACTTGGTTGTATTTATTGAATTTACAAAGATTAAATCTATTAAATTTTGCTTTATATTCTGTTTGTATAGAATTGAAATGAAGATATTGGAGTGCTCTTGTTCAATCAGGTATGCTACACATTCACCACAACCTACTAAATAAAGGGCATGTCAAACATGTTTAGATATTGACAGAAGATGTCATTCTGTAAATATGTTTCTCTTATTGGTTAATGAATAAAGCACTGTTCGGCCAATCAGGCCAAATGATAGGTGGTACTAGGAGACAAGGAGAATTCTGGGAAGTGTAGGCAGAGTGGAGTTGTCATGTGATCCTGGCAAGAGAGGACATGGGTTAGGCATTCTCTGGCAAGATAAGACCATATAGAAATACTTAGATGGATAGAAATGGGTTAATAATTAACACAGAGTTAGCCAATAAGAAGCCCAAACTAGCGGCCAACAGTTTCATAATTAATATAGCATCTGTGTGTTTCTTTGGGGTACAAGGGCCGTGGGACCTGCAAGTCCAGAAAACTTATGCTTACAAGATAACAACTAGAATTTGTACATAAACTGTGAAATTTGAATTAATGGATATTGTCAGTAAAATCCAGATATCACAGATGTATCATTAGACTTATTATTCTACTTTCAGTTCCTTCTACTTTACAGACAGTCGATTTAAGAATGAAGAACTGACCAGTTTAGGAAATTATATTTTATATTTTGTCAAATGAGAAAAACTAAAACTTTTTTGAAACAGGTAATTTTCTTTCTTTATATACACAAGAGTTGAGAATCTTGCTTAGAGACATCCAAGTTGACATTTAATGATCAAAAGAAACCCTCTTTCATGACATGAATTCAATGCTCTTCAGTTTTATCTCATGACTTCTTTTATTGTAAAATACATAGTGGATAGAACTTCCCTTTGCAAGTGCTAACAGATAGAAACTGAACTAACAAATAACACTGAGTGACATGAAATAAAATATGTTACTATGACCCTATAAAACCTCACCTAATCTTTTGTAATGCCTGCATGTAATGAGATTGCTTGGGTAAGAAGTTGTTAGAATGAAATAAATGGTTATCAATAACATTTCTAAGACAATAACATAATAAATAGTTCCTAGAAAAAGTCTCTTTATATAATATACCAATTAACTGAATATAACTCAGGTAGATAGTTGTTTTCTCATGAATATATTCTTTGTTCCTGACTGTGTATTTTATTTTATTTCATTTTATCTAGGTGGAAGGTGTTTAACCAGGCCTGCATACATTGTGAGCACAAGACATATGATCCAGCTATATAACTTACTCTTATTTATCTTTAAAAATGGATGAGTCAGAGAATTATATACTTGTTACTTTGTATATTTTTTCATATATGTTGATATTTTAAGAAGCTTCTTTTTATAGTACTTGTCCTTTTTATTTTTTTATTTAAATTAGAAACAAGTTTATTTCAAATGCCAATCCAAGCACCCTCTTCTATCTTTCCATGGCCCCCAGCACCTCTCCTAACTACCCACCTCATTCCTACTCCCCAGGGAGGGTAAGGACCCCCTCCATGGGGATCTACAAAGTCTGTCATATCATCCTGGGCAGGGTCTAGGTCCTTCCCCATGTGTCCAGGCTGAGAGATCATCTCTCCATGTGGAATGGGCTCCACCAGTCCATTTGTATGCCAGGGATAAATACTGATCAACTACCTGAGTCCCCAGAGATTGCTAAGATCTCCTCACTGACAGCCACATTCAGGAGCTCTGGATCAGTCCCACACTGGCCTCCCAGCCATCAGTCTGGGGTTCATGAGCTCCCCCTTGTTCAGGTCATTTGCCTTTGTGGGTTTCACCAGCCTCATCTTGACACCTTTGCTCATCACTCTTCTGTCTCTGCAACTGGGTTCCAGGAGTTCATTTCAGTGTTTAGCTGTGGGTGTCTGCCTCTGCTTCCATCAGTCTCTGGATGAAGGTTCTAGGATGGCATATAAGGTAGTCATCAATCTCATTATTGTGGAAGGGCATTTAACGTAGTCTCTTCACTATTGTTTAGCTTGCCAGTTGCTGTCATCCTTGTAGATCTCTGGAAATCTCACTGGTGCCAGACCTTTCCTCAAATCTATAATGGCTCCCTCTATTATGGTATCTCTCATGGACCTTAGTCCCCTCAAATGGATCTTAGTGTCAGTTGTTCCTCCTGGAATCCCCCTTCTTATCTCTTTCTTTCTTCCTCCTCCCAATTTAATCCACCAGCTCATCCATTTCTCTATAACTATTTATTCTATTTCCTCTTTTGGGGAGGCCCTCCCTTACCCACTAATTAATTACTCTATACTTAACTTCTGTGGCTATCTAGATTGTATCATATATGTTTGTTTTCTAAAAAGCAGGAGAAAAATCCAGACATTTGGTTGGAGTTGAATGACTGAGGTAATAGGGAGTACCTGGGAGGAACAGAGGAAGAGAAAATAGTCAACAGAATATATTGTATGAAATTATTTTTCAATAAAAAGTATATGTTTAAAAACAGTTGGATCCTTTTGCAATAGCATCCAAAACTTACTCTTCCATCTATACATCTAACTACATAAAGCATGTATTACGAATAAGTAAAGAGATTTTAAAAATGAGAAAAATAATTAAGCAATAGTTATTATATTTATGATTACTACAGTCTTATTAAAAGTGTAATTGTGAAAAATAAGACCAAACTATTTTTTAATAAACACACTCTACCTGATTTTATATAAACCTCTATATTTCACATAATCTCAAAACCATATACTCCTTAAAATTAATAGCATTTCTATTTCAAAATAAGAGGGAAAAGAAAATTAAAAAGAAAAAAATATTAGCAGGCAGTGAGTATGAGTAATGAAGTCATAGAAAAGCAAATATCAAATAGCAATTATGATTATTAATTGAGACGCTGTATTATTCACTCTATGGAATCTCACATAAATATTAACTATTCCTTATAAGCGGGTGGCTCCACAGTGAGATCATATAAATGCAGTTATCTGAGCAATATATCAGCATTATTAAGAAGCACTATTTAACACACAGCCGAATACTATCAATTGTACATGATAACACTCTCATGAATTGAACATAGAATATTAATCTGTGGGCTAATGGGGCAATGATTTTATAAGAAAAAGAAAGTATTGTGATAAACAACACTGGTTCTAAGCCCTTGCTTAAATTGAACTTCCACAAAGAGCAAAATAGGCACTGCCTTTGAAATTGTGGGCATACTTTTGACACAGTAATATGCAAACACAAAAGATACACAAAAATGCTAAATAATATTTGAAATGTGTACATTGAAAAAGAGAAAGACAGATCTCATTTGTTAAAAATGGGCCTGGGGATTTCTCTATGTATTTGATAATAAGATCCCAGTGCAATAAACATATGAACCAATCACATTATATCACTTGCCTGAAAAATTAGCACAAATGTATCTTTCAAAAAATATCACCCCAGCACATACATCCAAACAATCCAGGCATATTTTATGAAGGAAGCCACAATTTCTTCCTACTTAACTTTTATTTGAAATATAGTGAAAAAGGAACGTTTTATTCACACACTCTTAATGCACACATACACAAACACAAAATGCACACACACATACACACAAATGTGAAGAAGAAAGGGAGGGAATGATGAAGGGAGTAAGGGAGCTAGAGGAGGTCTAAAACATAGCATTTCACATATCTTACTTTGGTGAGTCATTAAGAGGCACAAAGCTTCCAATATTAGACAGACATGGGAGAGATGACCAAATGTTGACTAATAAAGGAAATTATAGAATTATAGATGAAATTGATGGAGGTTTCCACTATTAAAAAATACTTATGTCTGTTTTTTCTTTATGCCAGATCCTGAGTTTGCTCAGGGTCTTAATGCAGAAATTGTAAACCAAAACTCATCATAATCAGATTGGACAACCATCAAAGTTGAGTGAATTGTAGCCTCATTGTAAAATGAACGAGCTGATCATTACTGCTCCCTGTTTTTTGCATGAGTTAGATGAATACACGTTAATGGAACCCCCATTATCAACCCTTCATTCCATCATCTTTGTTATATCTGGTAACAGAGTATGTCCCTCAACATGTTCTTTCTTTTCATCTATCAACATGTGCCTTCTCATGCTCCATCCAAATTAAAGGGGATGTTTACTAGAAAACATGTGTCTTTTGCATAGAAACCATGTGTTTATGCCACACTGCCTTAAATATAAAAATGTAGTTTAGTATTGAAAGCACATTCAGTTACTCACTTTTGTTTTTCAGTAAAGCAAAAGAAATCATAGTATCTCCTCCACCCACCAGTTACTTTTCTTGCCTTTTTGTTTACATACAAGTTTGCTAAGAAAAAAATGTAAGCAATAAAGAAATATTTTTCATACCAACTTTGTCTAACTTCAATATATTTGCTATCATAAGATTAATTGGAATGTGTATCTTGATACAGCCTGATAAGAAAATGAGCTCTTAGGAGCCTATTTTATATTTATTTAAAGTATTCATTTTTTTGAAATAAATAACAGTACAATTAAGACATGGCTTTTGATCAAGGGGATACAAATTAGAAAGGAAGAGGTCAAACTTTCAGATAATATGATAGTTTACATATGTGACCCAAAAAACTCTACCATGGAATGCCTATAGCTGATAAATACTTTCATCAAAGTGGCAGGATACAAGATCAACTCAAGAAAATCAGTAGCCCTAATATATACAGACAGAGTGCAAACTTATACAGCTACTTTGGAAATCAGTATGGAGATTCCTCATGAAATTGGGACTCAATCTACCACGAGAGCCAGCAATTCCACTCTTAGGCATATACCCAAAAGAGGCATATTCATACAACAAGGAAGTCTGTTCCACTGTGTTTAAAGCAGCATTATTTGTAATAGCTAGATCCTTGAAGCAACTGAAAAGTGGAGAGAGAAAATGAGGTACATTTACACAATGGAGTACTACTCAGCGGGAAAAAAATGGAATCTTGAAATTTGCAAGAAATGGACAGTACCAGAAGAAACCATCCTGGGTGAGGTAAACCAGTTACAAAAAGACAAACATGGCATGTACTCACTCATATGTGGACTTTAGACGTGGATCAGGGAGTGACAGGCTACAATCCCAGTGCCAGTGAGTCTGGGAAACAGGGAGGTTCCCAAGAGATATGCATGATAGTGAAATGAGGAAAGATCTCCTGATCAGATTGGAAACATGGGAGGAGGAGAGAGTGAACCAGGAAAAAAGGGGGAGATAAGAAGAGGAGAGAGGAAGACATGGGGGAGCAGGAAGGTTGAGTCGAGGTAAGAATAGAGGAGAGCAGGATGAGAGATACCATAGCAAATGGAGTCACTATAGGTTTGAGGAGAGAGCAGACACTAGTGAGATTTCCAGAGATCTATAACGATAGCAGCCAAATGGCAAACTAAGCAATAGTGGAGAGACTACATTAACAGCCCCTCCCTGATAATAAGGTTGATGACTACCTTCTATGCCATCCTAGAACCTTCATCCAGTGACTGATAGAAGCAGAGATGAATACGCACAGGTAAACACAGAACTAAACTCCTGGAACCCAGTGACAGAGATGGAAGAGCAATGAGCAAAGGGGTCAAGTGCATGATGGTCAAACACAAAAAGACAGCTGACCAGACAAGGGAGAGCTCTTGAACACCAGACTGATGGCTGGGAGGCCAACAGGGGACTGATCCACCCTCCATGAATGTAGTGTCAATGAGGGGACCTCAGAAATCTCTGGGCCTTGGGTAGTAGATCAGTGTTTACCATGGTGTATGAATGGACTTGGGGAGCCCATTCCATATGGAGAGATACGCTCTGAGCCTGGACACATGGGGAAGTACCTATGTCCTACCCTGGATGAAATTACAAACTCTGGATATCCCCTCAAGGAGGGCCTCACCTTCCCTGGGAATCATGTGGGGATTGGGTGGGGGGCAGGGGAGAGACTGGTGGAGGGACAAAGAGGGAGGGATGAGAGAGGGAGCTGGGATTGACATGTGAAGTATGCATGTTTTTAATTTAAATAAAAAACATATATTGAGGGAAAAAATTGTTCCTCTGTGACTCCTAGGAAAAGAAGAAAAAGAAAAAAAAAGTTACCGTAAACCGGGCGGTGGTGGCACACGCTTTTAATCCCAGCCCTCGGGAAGCAGAGGCAGGCAGATCTCTGTGAGTTCGAGACCAAACTGGACGGACAGCCTTCAAAACAATACAGAGAAACCCTGTCTCAAAAAACCAACTAAATAAATAAATAAATAAAAATAAAAATAAAAAAAACATATATTGAGGGAAAGAAAAGAAATTAGAGAAATATCACCCTTTACAATAAACACAAACAACATAAAATACCTTGGGGCAATGCTAACCAAACAAGTGAAAGACCTGTGTCTCAAGAACTTTGAGTCTTTAAAGAAAGAAATTAAAGAAGACACCAGAAAATGGAAAGATTTCCCAAGCTCTTAGGCAGGTAGGATCAATGTAGTAAAAATGCCAATCTTGCCAAAAGCAATATACAGATTTAATGCAATCCCCATTAAAATACAAGCACAATTCTTCACGTTGAAAGAAAAATAATCAACTTTATATACAAAAACAAAAGACCAGGATATCCAAAACAACTGTATTCAACAAACCAACATCCAGAGGCACCACCATCCCTGATTTCAAGCTCTATTATATAGCTATAGTCCTGAAAAAGCTTGGTATTGGCAGAAATAAGACAGATAGATCAATGGAATCGAATTGAACACCCCAACATTAACCCATGTGCATGTATGAACATCTGATCTTCAACATAGAAGCTAAAAATATACATGGAAAAAAGATAGCATTTTCAACAAATGATGCTGGCATAACTGGATGCTGTCATGTAGTAGAATGTGTATAGATCCATGTCTATCTCCATGCACAAAACTTAGGTCCAAATGGTTCAAAGACCTCAACATAAATCTAGCCACATTGAACCTCTTAGAAGAGAAAGTGGGAGGCATCCTGTGGGGACATCAGACCTTGGGCAGAGACCCACCTCCCCATCAGCCTGGGAGCAGGCAGCTGTAAGACTAAAAACATGTTTACTAAAAACAATACAATGCCTGGGGCAATAAGTTCTGAAAAGGTCTTGCCCATGGGAACCGCCCTGTCCTTGACCTTTTCCAAAGACTAACCACCTCTTCAGACCCACCCACCTCCACCTCTGGTGTCAGGGTATATAATAACCAGCCAGAATAGGAATAAAGAAGAGCCTTCTTGAGGAGCCTTCTGGGTCTGTGTCCTCAATTCCCACACACTCCACACATTCTCAGACACAGGCTGCACAGTGGGCACGGCAGCATCCTTGAACAATTGGTAGAGGAGACAGCTTCCTAAACATACCACAAGTAGCACAGACACTGAGGTCAATAATTAATGCATGGGACCTCCTGAAACTGAGAATCTTCTGTAAGGCAAAGGACACAATCAAAAAGACAAAAAGGCAGCGCACAGAATGGGAAAAGATATTCACTAACCCCACATCTGACAGAGGGCTGATCTCTAAAATTTACAAAGACCTGAAGAAGCAAGTCTCCAAAACACCAAAGGATCCAATTAAAAAGTGGGGGTATAGAACTAAATAGATAATTCTCAATAGAGAAGTCTAAAATTGCTGAGAAGCACTTAATAAAGTGCTCAATATCCCTACCCATCAGGGAAATGCAAATCAAAACAACTCTGGGATATCATCTTACTCCTGTCAGAATGGATAAAATAAAAAACACCAATGACAGTTTATGCTGGAGGGGATGTGGAGAGAGGGGAACACTCCTACACTGCTGGTGGGAGTGCCAAGTTGTACAGCCACTTTGGAAATCAGTATGGGGATTCCACAGGAAAATGGGAATCAGTCTACCACAAGATCCAGCAATTCCACTCTTAGGCATAGACTAAAAAGTTGCACATTCATCCAAGGATGTCTGTTCCACTATGTTAATAGCAGCATTATTTGTAATAGCCAGAACATGGAGGCAACCTAGTTGTCCCTCAACTGAATAGTGGATAGAGAAAATGTGGTGCATTTACACAATGGAGTACTAATCAGCAGAAAAAAATGGAATCTTGAAATTTGCAGGCAAATTAATGTCACTAGAAGAAACCATCCTGAGTGAGGTAACCCAGTCACAAAAAGACAAACATGGTATGTACTCACTCATATATGGATTTTAGACATGGATCAGGGGAGTGCCAGGCTACACTCCCACTGACAGAGAGTCTGAGAAGCAGAACCTTCAACCAATGACTGATGTAGGCAGAGACAGACACCCACAGTTAAACACTGAGCTGAACTTAAGGAACCCACTGACAAAGAGGGTGGACTGATGAGCATAGGGGCCAAGACTGGCCTTGTTTAACTCACAGAAACAGCTGACCTGAACAAGGGGAGTTCTTGAACCCCAGACTGATAGCTTGGTAATCCAGAATGGGACTGATCCAGACCCCCTGAATGTGGGAGTCAGAGAGGAGACCTAGGCAATCTATGGGGCCTTGGGTAGTAGATCAGTATTTATCCCTGGCATACAAATGTAATTGGGTGCCCATCCCACAATGAGTGATACTTTCTCAGCCTGGACTCTTGGAGGATGGTCTGGACCCTGCCCTGGATGAAATGACAGACTATGGACACACTCTCATATAGGGCCTCACCCTCCCTTGGGAAAGGAGTGGGGATTGAGGAAGGGGGGGCTATCGGGGGTTGGTGGGAGGACATGGATGGAGGGGAGGGAGAGGGAGAAGGAACTAGGACTGACATGTGAAGCAACCTTGTATCTAATTTAAATTTAAAAATCAAAAAAAAGGCATGGCTTTACACAAAAAAAGAAATAATTCAAAATAGAATTTTTGATGAATGATATATCTAGGAGATAATTACCATGATTGTTATGAGAAAGGCAAGAGCCAGAGGGGATGGAAGACACCAAGGAATTAAGGCCTTCTAGATACAAGGAGGCTGGTGTACATATGAACTCATAGAAGCTGTGGCAGCATGTATTGAGCCCACCTGGGTCTCCACTAGATAGGGTCCTAGAGCAGAAAGAGGTAGACACAACCCATCCTTAATCCAGAACATATCTCCAGTTGATACCCACGTGCAAATGAAAACTTAGTCTTCTCCGAGGGAGTCTCAATGGAGAAATAAACTACTTTTGAGGGTTGGCCAAATACCTAGCAATAAATGGCCAAGATAAAACAACAAACTCAACAGTAAAAATCAACAGTGTCTTTGGAGCTTCTTTGTCTCACAATGTTATCAGAGCATTTTTCTTTTAACATGAAAGTTCCTTTGAGTTTATATTATGGCTTCTGTTTTTATGTTTTTTATGGGATTCTTTGTGTGCTAACAGATGTCTATGATTCTATATGCATTTCTTATGCTTTTTTCTTGTTTGGTTGTTCTGTCCTTTTTTAATGTATTTATTTTTGTTTTATCTTATTGTACTTTATTTTATTATTATTGATTAGATTCCTGTTTCTACCAAGAGTCAGAAACAGTATGAATCCAGATGAGAGTAGAGATTGTTGGATTCACAAGAGTAGGGAAGGGGAAACCATAATAAGAATATATTGAGTAAAAAAAATCTATTTTGAATAAAGGTGAAAGAAAGCACAAAAAAGAAGCATGGAGTTTCTGGCTAAGAGGGGAAACATTGTTCCCACTACTTACCCTTTTCCATTGGGATTTCTCAGGCTTGAACCTGAGCAGGTCTGGTGCATGTTACAGTAGTCTTTGTGAGTGCATGAGCCCTGCTGTATCTGGAGAACAGTTTCTTGGCATTGTCCAACACCTCTTCCTTTAACAGTTCTACACTTCTTCTGAATAGAAGTCTGAGCCTTGGAGAAAAGGGTCTATAAAGACATCCCATTTTAGTCTTGCATGTTTCAGACTCACTCACTCACCCACTGCACCCTGTCCAGCTCTGAGTACCTGTGTTAATTACTCTCTATGACTTTTCAACTAAGGGCTAAGCAATACAATAACTAAAAGGTATAGAAATGTGCCATTATAAGTTATTTTATTATTATATCCATTTAGAATAATAATAATAGTATCTTTTCCCATAGAGCCTATGACTTACCTAGTAAGATAATCCAGACCCTGAAAGATAAACATTGTGTTTTTTCTTTACTGCAGTTATTAGTATTTTAACTTCAGATATGTGTTTCTATTACAAAGTCCACAGACATTGGGGCTTATTTTATTCTGTAGTAAAAGAAGTTTTTTTCTCAAATTTCAGTTTTATCTTTTTAGAAAATATGTGAGGAAAATTAAAGGTAAATACAGATGTTAGTAGAGAGGAAATTTTCCCTTTACCTATTGATTAAAAATTAGATACTTAATAGGAGGTAATCAGTTTAAGGTCTGCTCCAGAACCTCCATCAAAACAAAACAATAACAACAAAATTACTATTTTTTAATTTACCAGTAATACATATCAACTCAGAGAGTATAATACATTTAAAATGAGTTCTTTTGATAACAGTGAGTACTTAATTTTTATTAATGAAAATTTAAGAACAAATAATGAACAATAATAGCTAAATAAAATGGCAACATCAATAAAAATAATTTCAACTACCTGAGTCATGCAAGCTATTATTTAGAATTTTTATCTTTCTGATTCTGGAGGATCTATGAAAGTCAATAGAAAAATGATCGTAAGCTTGAGAGAAATGAAAACTATAATGAAATAGTTTTTAAAGTGTGTTTGCAGAAATAATTAAGGACACCAAGACGACATAGAAACATACTTATTGTAATCAGCAAAATGTCAATTGAGGGCTACACTTTTACGAATACATTCTATGAAGAAAGGCTAAAATTATCCCCAGACATGCTAATACTATCTTCCGATCCAAAAGATAAAGTGGATCTACTCCATGAGTGATTATCTTTCTGTTCTTTTTTATTGATTTGTTTTTCTTTTCTCCAGAACATGACCAACAACAAAATAGTTTGGAAACAGTGATATGGGCAGAATTGATAACACTAGTAAAGAATTGATTTTATATATGTGAAATGATCATGTGTTTCTTCTTTATTTACAATAAATTCAAACTCAAATATATGCACACAATACCTATCATGTGTGAGACCTATCATCATGGATAAAATGATTTCTGTCTTAGATATTACTTCAATAACACATCTTAAAATTAAAGCATGTGTTCAGTGTGTTTCCACCCAGCAGGATGGGAATGGAGGTAGTTAATAGTCTAGATGACTATTAGCTAATAGTTATCTGTAGTACTGAGACCAAACCACATCCTCCTGTAGGTTCTTAAGAAAGTGCATGTAGCCTATCTAGAACCCATCTACATGGAAGAACTGACATGCACTTTTCGATGAGTTTCCATGTAATCAGGTCTCCTTGTGCATGGGTGATAGCATTACACCAAAAAAATCTCTTTCAAATTCTACTGTACTTAAAGATGCTTACAATAAATTGCCCAGTGTCAGACTCTCTAAGTATGACCCAACACCAGCTAACTATGTCATATTGCACTGGATTTACTTATTTCTTCAAGCAGATTATTAACCACTGACACTGATGGTTCCAGACACCCTTGCAAACAAACAAACATTATGGGCTATTGTATTGGTTAATTCAGAACTTGATATTACCCATTGTTGAAAACACCACATGTTTGAGTCATTGAACATGGAGATATTTACAGATCCTCAGATGGAGACTTCACCCCTGCTGGATAGCTTTCATCATGCTAGAAGGCAGTATGCAAGCTACCAGAAGAGAAAAGTCACCGTTAATAGTACACAATTGGGAATCCAGCAAGCTACAAGATGTTTGGACTGATGCAAGAGTAATACCATTGTTATAGGAGTAATCAAATTCCCTCAGTTTGGATCTAAGAACCACTCCATTATACGGAAAGAAAAAAATGAATGCATACTTTAGCACATACTGCTAGAATTCTTTCTGAACATTTTCAGTCCACACTGGTCTGATTCTGTAAATGCAGAGTTATGGATATAGAGCATTGTTTGTATATATTCAATTAATTCTGAAACATGTAATTAAATAAATAACAATATTCATGAACCACCAATTACCAGGGTAGACTCATTCACACATTGTCATTGAAATAAAAATCACAGAAACCATCCAACTTCACTAATTAATAAACAAAATAAAACAATATATGCTTCATAACCAAAAAATTTACAAATGTTTTACTCATTAATAATAATTCATTTGTATTAATCCCTGATGCAGAGATTCTCCCATCAAGCAAACACATGTTTCTTTTCATCCCTATAAAAATATTTTCATAACAGTAGATTTTTCTACTGTTTCTTTTTATACTTAGGCTTTTCTGATGCCATGCATGAATCATTCTTCAACAACATCATATTAAATTGTTATATTAGATTCCCTAAATGAATGATTTATAACTTATGTAATTGATGTAATCATGGACATAGCAATTGAATACAGTATTGTTGGACATCCTAGTGATTGCTTTCTTTGACTGGC
Source organism: Mesocricetus auratus (assembly GCF_017639785.1). Lineage (NCBI taxonomy): Eukaryota > Metazoa > Chordata > Mammalia > Rodentia > Cricetidae > Mesocricetus > Mesocricetus auratus. Next base: position 62,661,623 of record NW_024429190.1, read on the forward strand.
AAAGACAATGTGATCTTGGGAGCACTGAGTTATTCCTGTGTCTTTCATTTACTCTTCTCCTGAAAACATATCCATGCTCTCTGCCCTCAGTTTAGTTTGTTCTTTTTTTATTCATTTCCTTCTTCCTATGATCCTAGTTCATCACATCTGTTCTCTCTTATTTACTTGGTGCAAAATTGGGAGGCCATGAAGAAAACATAAAGGAACCTGAATGCTCTTGATGAGGAACGAGAGAAGAGGTGGGGAAAGCATATCTTTCTTTATCAGAATAAATGAGTGGGTAGAGAAAAGGGTGGCTTTTAAGAAAGTGTAAGAGAGTGTGAGTTAAGACTGCTACAAAAATAACAGAAGCTCTTTTTGAAATTAAGTTTTGGTTGTATCATTTTTGCTGCTAGCATCAGGCCATTACTTTAAAAGTAGAAAATATGAAATATACAGGTGATCAGAAGAAAATAACTTGAAATACGAATAATAATTGGTTTTTTATTCTTCAGATGCCTTGGAAGATGGGGGTTTCTTGTAATTCTGAAAGCAAACACATTTTACTTCAATACTCTTTTCCAAAAGTGAAGTGGAAAGGCAGGGAAGTGATTTTTCATAAAACTTGATGTTGTCTGCATAAATATCTCCACAACTAGGTTGAAATGAAGAAGGTGACTGATTCACCATCTTTTCAACTGACTAAGATGTTAAAACAACAAATCTTTGTTAGTTGGGTCCAAACATTCACATTCCTGTTGTCCTGCTCTCTGCTATTACAGAAACAGTGTTAGAAATGGCCAGATCATGAATCTAAGCTTGACGTGGAAACTGACAATGTTAGTAAAGGAAAGTCGATGTACCGACATGAGGCTAAAGAGACCAAGAACCAATTTGTCTTCTGATGGAATCTCAGCTCTAATGAGAGGAGAGACATGGTATATTAGTCTATATCTCTCACATCACAGCCCCAATTGAGCATATTACTAAGAAGATAAATCTCTGAATATGCCCTGCATGAATGGCATACTGTTATGGCTGTTAATATGGTGTGGACACCTAGCCTGGGAATTGTTAATGTACTTTCTTAAAATATTATTCTTACTAAATAGGAAATTTGTACAATTGTTTAGAAAATATATTTAATGTAAAAAGGAAAAAATCATGAAAATTAGCAGACAGCTTTCAATTCTCTGTTTAATTATCTGTGATCACTCTGACAACTTTTTTACTCCCTATGGGAGACCTTACACTTTCTGAAGAGTGGATAGGGGTGGGCTGGGGAAAGGGGTAGAAAAGGATGGAGAGGGAAGAGAGAAGGGAGGGGCAACTATGCTTAGTATGTATAATGAATAAAAAAGATACTATACATAATATATTTTCTTTTAAAAAAGGATGACTGTCTTGTTATCGTGCTCTTACACTGAAAGGAATCAAATGAGAAGTAGCCAAAGACACCGAGAAGGAATCAGGGACTGACTGTTACAAATATTTGTAGTATCCACAAAGAGTGAAGCATCATACCAAGTGAGGGGTAGAGTGAGGATAGAGAAGCGAGCTGTGAAGAAGCTTTATCTGTACTGGCGAATCTGAAGAATGACCTCAAATAACTATTAAAAGGTACTAGAGGCACTTGGACATAACCACAGCTCTGGGTCTGCATCGTTACTCTCACTAACTCGTGAAATGTAATAAAAGAATTAGCACACCTGTAGCCTCTAACACCCCAATGCTACAAATGAAGAAACATCACATCCCAATATTCTGCCAGAAAGGATTTCCTCCTGTTACAGACCACCTGTTTTATACCTTTCTTTTATTTTGTGTCTATAAAAGTCGATGTAATGTCTTTCATGGTCAGACTTGGCTTTCAAGTTAATGAATTTTTGTTCTTGAAACAAAGTCATTCATATTTTGCTCAGAATAAATTATTTTAAATTACTGTACAGTATAGTTACCTAATGTCAAAATTATCTGCTAAGGCAGGACACCAGAGAGTCGGTGTCACGATTTTCACTGGAATATGAATAATACAATCTTATATTATTACAGACCATGCAAGTACCCATGTTAGAAGTCTAAAGGAATGCACTATTAATGTTTTATAATACTTACATATAATATGACTAGTATATACTAAATTAATGTCCAAACATAGAAATATGGGAATTAAAGTAAAAATTGAATGAAAAGAACAGAAATTTAGCAAGACAATTGGATCAGAATATTATTGGTTTTATGCCTTCAACAGAAACTTATCTAACAACATTCCAGAAGCAATAATACCATGGTGAAAATCTTGGAACCAAGGAGTGAAGTTGAGACATACCCCGAAGAAATGCCACTATGACCAAAGAAAAATGGTTTAAATTTTACCATGCTGCCTCCTCTTCAAGCCAAAGCACAGCCCACAGATTTCCTGGACCCACAATTTCCACAACAGGAAATAGGATTGTGTGTAGGTGCCCAGCTTCTACAAACATCCTGATACCCTTTTCAGAGGTTAACTCCTTTCTAGAACCTTCAGGAAGCAATGGGAAGGCTGCTAAGGCTAGACCACTTTTCTAATTGGAGCTCAATCAGAGAGAGAGACCTGGGCTGGGGTTTACTGGGACCTCACAGGCCTCATATCTGGGAACTGAGTGTATACTTATAAGTGTCAACCAAGAGAAACCAGTCCAAACAATTATGTCTCAACAAATCTTTTTCACTCTAGTCTTTAGCCAGCTTCTCCACTTAGTTCCACATCCTTCTTAGTTTCACAGTCTACTGGCAGACACTCATTTCTAGGAAGGGAACACTTAAAACCAGAAATATGCTAATGTCTGGACTCAACAAATAATGCCTGTGGTAGGACATATGGATTAGCATGTAAAGTACATGCTGCTCTTTCAGAGAACACAATTCTCATGTTGGTAGACTCAAACTAGTCTAATCCCAGCTCTAAATATCTGTCACTCCATTTGGGTAACACAGATAACAGCACTCAGATACACATAATCACACATAGATACTGGCACAAATACATAATCTAAAGTAAAGGTAAATCTTTAAAATTAAATAAACTCAACGAAAAGACCCAAAGTAAAATAGCAGTAGTTGTACCTTTGTGTGGCTTGGATATCTATGTTATTGAAGCCTGGTAAAAAGTGGCTCCAAACCAATATCCCTCATGAACATTGATGCAAAAATACTCAATAAAATACTGGGAAACCCAATCCAGGAACACATCAAAAAATCTTCCAACATGATCAAGTAGGATTCATCCCAGGGATGCAGGCATGGCCCAACACATGAAAATCCATCATGTAATCCACCACATAAACAAGCTGAGAAACAAAAATCACATGATCATCAAACTAGATGCTGAGAAAGCCTTTGAAAAAGTCCAACACCCCTTCATGATAAAGGTCTTGGAGGTGATCTGGGTTAACATATCTAAACACAATAAAAGCTGTATACATCAAACCAACCTCCAACATCAAACTGAATGGAGAGAAACTAAATGCAATTGCTCTAAAATCAAGAACAAGACAAGGCTATTCCCTCTCCCCATACCTCTTCAGTATTGTACTAAAAGTTCTACCTAGAGCAATAAGACAACAAATGGAGATGAAAGGGATACAAATTGGAAAGGAAGAGCTCGAACTTTCACTACTTGCAGATGATAAATAGTTTACATAAGTGACTCAAAAAACTCTACCAGGAAATCTTACAGCAGATAAACACCTTCAGCAAAGTGGCAGGATACAAGATCAACTCACGAAAATCAGTAGCCCTACTAAATACAGATGATAAAAGGTCTGAGAAAGAAATCAGAGAAGCATCACCTTTTACAATTGCAACAAACAACATAAAATACTTTGAGGTAACACAAACCAGACAAGGGAAAGACCTGTATTGCAAGAACTTTGAGTATTTAAAGAAAGAATTTAAAGAAGCCCTCAGAAAATGGAAAGCTCTCCCATGCTCTTGGATAGGTAGGATCAATGTAATAAAAATGGCAATCCTGCCAAAAGCAATCCACAAACTCAATGCAATCCCTATCAAAATTCCAGCACAATTCTTCACAGATATTGAAGGAACAATTCTCAACTTTATATAGAAAAAGAAAAGACCCAGGATAGCCAAGATGACCCTGTTCAAAAAAGCAATGTCTGGAGGCATCACCATTGCTGATTTCAAGCTCTATTATAGAGCTATAGTCCTGAAAACAGCTTGGTATTGGCCAAAACTAGGCAGGTAGACAAATGCAATCAAATTGAACATCCTGATAATAACCCACACACCTACAAACACCTGATTTTTGACAAAGAAGCTAAAATTATACACTGGAAAAAAGATAGCATCTTCAATAAATAGTGCTGGCAGAACTGGACATTGGCATGTAGAAGACTGCAGATAGATCCATGTCTATAGCCATGCACAAAACTTAAGTCCCAATGGATGAAAGACCTCACCATAAATCCAGTCACAATGAAGCTCTTAGAACAGAAAGTGGGAGGTCCTCTTGAGCGAATTGGTACAGGAGACCACTTCCTTAACATGACACAGACACTGAGATTGACAATTAATAAATGGTACCTCCTGAAACTAATAAACTTCTGTAAGGCAAAGAGCATAGTCAACAAGACAAAAACGGAGCCTACAGAGTGGGAAAAGATATTTACTAACCCTACATCTGTCAGAGGACTGATCTCCAAAATTTACAAAGAACTCAAGAAGCATGTCTCCCAAACACCAAAATATACAATTAAAAAGTGGGGTATGGAACTAAACAGAGAATTCTCAATATAGGAGTCTAAAATGGCTGAGAGACACCTAAGAAAGTGCTCAACATCCTTAGCCATTAGAGAAATGCAAATCAAAACAACTCTGAGATATCATCTTACTCCTCTCAGAATGATGTGGAGAAAGGGGAACACTCCTCCATTGCTGGTGGGAGTGCAAATTTGTACAGCCACTTTGGAAATCAGTATGGAGATTCCTTAGGGAAACGAGATTGAGTCTATCACAAGACCTTGCAATTCCAATCTTAGGTATATATCCAAAAGAAGCCCATTCATACAAGAGCATCTGTCCAACTATGTTCATAACAGCATTATTTGTAATAGCCAGATCCTGGAAGTAACCTAGATGCCCCACAACTGAAGACTGGATAGAGAAAATGTGGTACATTCACAAAATTGAGTACTATTCAGTGGAAAAAAAGAGAATCTTGAAATTTGCAGGCAAATGGGTGGGACTAGAAGAAAACTTTCTGAATGAGGTAACCCAGTCACAAAAAGACAAACATGGTATGTACTCACTCATATATGGATTTTAGACATGGATCAGGGGAGTGCTAGCCTATAATCCCATTGCCAGTGAATCTGGGAAACAGGGAGGTTCCCAAGAGAGGTATGCATGATAACCCAGAGAAGAGGAATGAGGCAAGATCTCCTGAGCAGATTGCAAGCATAGGGGGAGGGAAAAGTGAAGTGGAAAAAAGAGAGGGGGAGAAAAAGAGGGCAGAGGAAGACATGGGGGAGCAAGAAGTTTGAGTAGAGGGGAGAGTAGAGGAGAGCAGGATGAGAGATACCATAATAGATGGAGTCATTATAGGTTTGAGGAGAGAGCTGATACTAGTGAGAGTTCCAGAGATTTGCAAAGATGACACAAACTGGCAAACTAAGCAATAGTGGAGAGACTACCTTAATAGACCCTCCTTGATAATGAGGTTGAGGAACACCTTACATTTCATCCTAGAGCCCTCATCCAGTGAATGATGGAAGCAGAGACAGATACCCACAGATAAACACTGAACTGAACTCCTGGAACCCAGTGACAGAGAGGGAATAGCAATGAGCAAAGGGGTCAAGACCATGCTGGTGAAACCCACAAAGACAGCTGACCCGAGTAAGGGGGAGCTCTTGTATCCCAGACAGATGGCTGAGAGACCAGCAGAGAACTGATCCAGACCACCTGAATGTAGTGTCAGTGAGGAGGCCTTGACAATCTCTGGGCCATTGGTAGTAGATCAGTATTTACCACGGTATACGAATGAATTTTGGGAGCCCATTCCACATGGAGGGATGCTCTCTCAACATGGACATATGGAGGAGGGCCTAGGCCCTGCCCCAGATGAAGTAACAGATTCTGGAGATACCCCCTGAGAGTCTCACCCACTCACCCACTCTAGGGAATGGTGTGGGGATTGGGTGAGGGGCTGGGGACTTGTGGAGAGGCAAGGGAGGAGAGGTGGGAGAGGGAGCTGGGACTGACATGTGAAGCAAGTATGTTTCTAATTTAAATAAAAAATATAAATGTAAAAAAAGAATTGGAATCAGTTGTACTGATTTAATTATTTTCTCTAGGAGTTGAGGCCCCTTAAAACTTAGGAAGTAAAGAAAACTTACAAGCTTGGAAGGTAGACAAAACTCACAAATCTTAAAAAAAATTCTAAAACTCCCAATATGCACTTGGCTCCTCACCAAGGCAAGTAGTAATAATTGATGTGGAGAGGCCCACAAAAAAATAGCAGTAGCAGTTGTCACAAAAGCAGAGAATCTCTACAATATTGGTCTCTTTCCATTTCAGAAGACAAAATAAGTCCATTGGGTTTGGGAGAATGAACTCTTTCTAAATAGTTTTATAGGTGTATTTGAGATGTGCTTTTAAGTATGCCATATGTTTGTTTATATATAAAACATAGCCAAGTAGTGGTGATATTTTTATTAAAAGTGAAAGTAGGTTTACTTTTCAATTCCTATTATTAAGAATAGTAGTAGATTGTTATAAATATATAAATATGGATATATATACACATTTCCACATTTTAATGAAATAAATATAATAATATTCCTATTTTGCTAAAAAATTCTGAGAAATTATGTGTGTTAGAAAATTCAACAATTTAAAGACATTTTCCTGCTTTTATAGCACTTAGAAGAGATCTATATTTCATATACTGAAATAAATTATCATTGTAAAAGCCAGTGCTCATGCTTAATATGCTTCTAAGTACTTTGCAATTATTTTTATTCTGGTAATTTATATAAATAATATGAATACTTAATAAGGATTATCAAACACTATACTATAAATTAATGAGAGGGCAAAGAAGTAACTAAAATTCTGAGTTGCTATGTGTGCTTTGTATATTATTCTGGATACTAGATTTAAACAAATGAATGTCTCTTTAAAAGTGTAATTAAGAAAAGAGCAGCAATGTGTCTGTGGAGCATGAATGATAGAATAAGATAGATTACTCATGCTTGGTAAAATAACTGTGAAGTTTTATTAAGGAAAGCAATATAGAATTGGACCAATTGAAACTATATGAGCATGAAAATTTTCATTTTGTAGTTTTGATAATTTCTATATGTGTTCATTTTCTATATGTATGAAATCTCCAATCCATTAAACTGTATTTTTGATCCTAAAACCAATGTTCTCAATACTTTAGGGTTATTTCCAAACATGCTGAGTGATGGAAAATTTCAGATTTCCTGATGTACATATATTCAACTAAGGTTCAATACTGTCATCCAATGTAGCCATTCTTTGTCTCAAATACCAGTAGACAAAATAGTGAGAGGAATAAGTTCCAATCCAAGGCCAGTAAGAAAATGTGAATGTGTGTCTATTGGAGTGACTGCCTCAATCAAATCATTTAGCCCATCTAAGCCTTATTTTTCTTTTTGTGAAATAGAAACTAGAATCTACTAGAGTTATCAGGATTTACAATAATAGTCTTGGTGGGTTATCTGCGTATTTATACAGTGTTTAGTATTTGCTAAAGTAGTATTACTTGCCACTTTGCTGAATGCAACTGACATTTTTCCAGACCTGAAAAAAAATATATGTATGTATACATACACACACATATACATACATAAATATACATATATATGCATACACATACACACATATATACTGTGAGCTGCCACATGGGTGCTGTGCACATCAATATAACTAAATTGATACTGAAATAGTCTTAAACTGCATTTTCACTTGCAGCATTTATAAAGACAATTATGTTTCTGCAGAGCTATACATGACTATACTAACTACAGAGAATAAAAATCATGTGATGGTAGATGTCATTTTGTAAATCTCTCTCTTATTGGTTGTTGAATAAAGAAAGCACTGTTGGCCAATAGGGAAGCAAGACAGGTGGGACTAGGAGTCAAGGAGGATTCTTGGAAAGAGAGGCAGAGAGAGACACAACATATCAAAATAAACAAACATACAAACAAACAAAAAACAGCAAGGTTCTTTTAACAGGCCCTGCTAACAACTTAATGGTATGTATGGGCAGGTGGCAGTGTCAGTGACCACATCTCCAAGCTGGCACTATGCTGCGTGATGTCAGCATAGACTGAAGTGGTAAGCTAGAGTCAAACTTATGTCCACCATGTTGGAAAGCCAATGACTCTTTCCACTTTAATTTTAGCAATGTTCTTTAGTCTATATAGGACACATGGCCAGAAAAACATAAAGTTTTACAGTAAAGTCAGACTCAGATGAAGAAAAATATAGGTAGACTTGGGAGAGTAAAAGAAACAAGATGTTGTAAAAAGTAAAAATAAAGTAGCTGGGTGTGGTGGCACATGCCTTTAATCCAAGCACTGGGAAGGAAAACATAAACAAAGAGTTGTTGGGTGTAGTTTCACATGCCTTTATTCCCAGCATTCCAGAGGCAGAGGCAGGTAGATTTCCAAAGAGATACCCTGTCTCAGAGGAAAAATAAATAAAAGTTAAATAAACTTTTATAAATATAAGCCATGTAAAGATGGAAAATACACAGAGAGTCTGAATACTGTATGCTATTGTGTTTTCAGTTTTTCATTGCTAAAGAAGGAACAACTGCTAAAGTACACTTGATTATAAAAGCTGCTGAATTAATTATATCTTTTTAAAATACCTTGACTTCAAAATTTAAGTATAAGTATATGTTACTTTGGAAAATATATTTTATTTCTGTTTCCACAGAAAATGGAAAGCTATGGATTCCTCCCAGGCTTCTGTGGTTTGATGAACCAATACCCGAGGAAGCAGTGAACCAGGTGGTTCAACAATTAAGACAGCTAAGATGATACAGCCTTACAGACCATGAAAATAAGGACTCATACAGGTTCTGTGTTTTGTCATAATCCCCATGGTATGGACGTTGCCCTATATCAGCAGGAAGCAATTTGAAATGAGCAACGTCCAAATTCCCAAATATTGATTATAAATCTTAGTTTTCATTTGAATGGGGTTGCTGATAATTGGTTAATGATCACAACCAATCTCTTTTTAAAGGTGAAATGGGGGGTATGGTATGGAAATGAGTTTTTTGTATTGGTAAGGTATTTCATTTATTGATACAAATTCAAGGTCAATTTCGTGATATATATAATTCTCTTGATTAAGTATTGTGCTTATACTGATCTTTTAAACATAATGCATAATTAAGCACAGATTATAGATAGTTACTTATAATAGTCAGAACTTATAGGTAGGTAAGTTAGGTTTTCTATATAGAGATATATTTGAGATAGATATATAGTCTTAAAACCTTTCAAAGACCTTCAGAAAATGGCATTTAAAATGGTTTAGGGTTTTTCTTGACAATGAAAAATGTCTGCTACTGGCATCACCAATTATGTCTGAGAGGAAGATGGGCATCAAAGAAACTTGTTATGGAGTTTGCTTTCAACATGGCAAGATTGACCATTTAGGAAAGAAACTGCTCTTCCCTGGACTGTTTGACTGTTGCTGTATAAACTGGATATGCAGGACCCGTAGGAAAGTGACTGCTGTACTCAAACAGTCCTTCGGGATTCCTGCTTCATGGAAGAGTCTACCAGACTTTCTTCAGGACACAGAAAAAATGAATGATGAACTGCCAATACAGATGGACAGCTTGAAATTTCCTGCTTTGCTGAGAAGTATTCCAGATACACTGTGGCCTATGGGCTGAAGATGGATGCCCCAATGTAACTTCTAGTGACTGTCCAGGTAGTGATGTGTCTCAGTCAATTCTAGTGTTGGTATTATCCTTCTGTGGTCTTTGATGTAACTAAGACAGATAGTTATAGTTTTCCTTAGTTCTGATAAAAGATAAGCAACATATGAGACTTTAGACTCAAACAGATAGGATAGATGATGAAATACTTTCTTTAAATCTTACTAAATGTTAATGAACAAAATATTGTAACTATAATTCTTACTTTATAACTGTTGATGTTATATATAATTTGACTATGTTAAAGTTAAAATCTTTCCTTTTTTAGACAGAAGAGAGCAGATGGTGGGAGATGTCATTCTGTAAATCTGTCTCTTATTGGTTGTTGAATAAAGCACTGTTGGCCAATAGAGAAGCAAGATAGGTGGGAATAGGAGTCAAGGAGGATTCTGGGATAAAGAGGCAAAGAGAGACACAATGTAGACCACCAGAGTAAGAGGTCTGAACACTTTTCTCTGGTAAGGAAATATTTAGATTAACAATTATGGGATAAATACTTAAGTCAGAGATTGCCAGTAAGAAGCCAAGCAAACGGCCAACAGCTTCATAATTAATATAGTGTCCTGTGTGTTATTTGGTGGTTCAGACAGCACAATAGGGCCCAGGCAACTGGCAAGGAAAACTACACTCTACAATCATGCACTTAAAAGAAAATATGTAACAGACTTATGGTAAATAACATAGAAATCTGAAAGCAAACAGGTAATTAAGAACCTTCTAGTATTTGGAAATACACATTGCCTACCACAATGGCTTTACAAGGATACCTTCAAAGCTACTTTTTAAAACCACTATTTTGTGAAGCAAATAGGAGGACATGGGAGAGCAGGAATGTTGAGCCAGGGTAAGAATAGATGAGAAAAGGATAGTAGATACCAGAAAAGAGGGAGCCATTATATGTTAGAGGAGAGATCTGGCATTAGTGAGACCTTTACAGATATACAAGAATGACACCAACTGGCATTAAGGCTACCTTAAATGCCCTCCCATGATAATGAGAATGATGACTACCTTATATGCCATCCTAGAACTCTCATCCAGTGGCTGATGGAGGCAGAGGCAGACACCCAGAGCTGTGAACCGAATTGAAATCCTGGAACCCAGTTGCAAAGAGGAGTGATGACCAAAGGAATTAAGATCGGGCTGGTGAAACCCACAGGGGCAGCTGACCTAAACAAGGAGGAACACATGGACCGCAGACTGATGACTAAGGGGCCAGCATAAGACTGATTCAGACATCCCTCCCACCGAACCTGGGTTACAGAGAGGAGGCCTTGACAATCTGTGGGTCCTTGGAGAGTAGAGCAGTATTTATTCCTGGCATCCAAATGGACTCTGGGAACCCATACCACATGGAGGGATGCTCTCTCAGCCTGGACATATGGAGAAGAACCTAGGCCCTTTCCCGGATGATGTGATAGACTCTGAATATCCCTCATGGAAGCCCTTGCCATCCCTGTGGAATGAAGGGGGGATAGAGTGGGGGTAAGGAGTTGGGAAGATTGGGGGTGGGGGAGGAGGGAAGGGAGATGGAACTGAGAGTAACATGTGTAAAAAGTTAAATTAAAAAATATGGAAATAAAACAATATTAAACTTAAAAATATTCAAGATGAAAGAAAAAAAGAAAGTAAATATCTAATTAATTAAGTTTCTACTTTTACTGAAATTACGGTTTTCAATTCTTACTTCCATGTAAGAGTTGACATTTTAATGTGTATACACATGGAATTTCTTTTATTTTTCTGTTTCTAAATGCATTGAAATAAGAGATTAGGAAGAATGGAGAGGTTTCAGAGAAGGCTCAGCAATTAAGAGCACTTGCTTCATCCAGAGAACCTGGATTTAACTCCCATCACCCATATGGCAGCTGACAAACATTTGTAACTTCAGTTCCAGGTAATCTGATGTCATCCTCCTGTTTCTGAGGGCACCAGGTAACATGTAGTACACAGACATACACACAAGTAAAACATTTGTGTGCAAAAAATAAAATAAAATATCTATAAAAGAAGAATGTAAGTAGTTTTACAAAGATGTGACTTAAATCAACCTCTGCTTTTAACTCAGCCTTCTACATCACCCATGACCCATTGTCAATATTACCAAAGGGACGAACACACACACCCTTATCGCCTCTTTTAGAGTATATTCATGCAGGGCTTATTGTTTCATCCAAAAACATGAATTAGGTTCTGAAATTTATTAAAAACAAACCAAATTGTTATTTAAAATGGTGAGTTGTGTCTGCTTCTCAAGATGTATCATTTTCCCTTGACCCTGATGCTCTTTTTGTAGGAAAGCATCTTATAGTACACCTGAAAGTTGTGTCAATGTGGACCAAGCATTTCTCTATTTTGACCTGGGTGTGCACTTGGAGACATTTGTATGAAAATGAAAACTTTAGTTGTAGTTATAGACTATAATTCAAGAGCTGAATATGGTTAAGAGAACATAATACATATTTTTAATGGGAGTACTTAGCATACTTTTGAGAACTTTCTGAATATTGCTCATTCACAAACAATGCACATCTTACATTGATTTTCATTGACCAAACTATTACAAGAACAATGCAAATGATTGTTTCTAATAGCAATTAAAATCAGAGAAAAATATATATAAATCCATATTAACTTCTAATATGATCTAGTCTTATCTTGATTTTTCCTAACTCATTAATAATTCATTAATTGTATGTTTGTTTGGTGATGGGTTTATATAATTTAAAACTAAGAAAGATATATTTATGAATATATTTAACCAACAGTTCATTATTTGCTTTTCCAAAATTCAATTCTGCCTGTGGTTTAATATTTTTTGCTGGTTTTATATAGAATTAGATTATATCATAACATTGCCAAAACTTTAATACAATTCTCTTTGAAAGAACCTTAGAATGAGATAGATATATAGATGATAGATAGATAGATATGAAAAATAAGAAAACACAGTTCTGTTCTTCAAGTCAGACTACAGAAAAGTCTTAGTGAAAACTGAACTTTGGTATTTGATTAGGCTATGAATGATAACTTTAAATTTTAATTAAATAATGAGCTTTTAAAGAAGGATGAGGAGTGAGCATATAACAGTAAAAAGCAAAATTCATACACAGTGACAATAAAAGTCAATGATGATTAAGTGGCAAATAAATAAGAGATGTTTGAAAATAGGTTAGTATCACAGGTTGAAAGTTTAACTCTATGTAACATGAGAAATATACACATGAGCAGTTCAAAGGATAGGTGTGAAGGAAGCTGAAACTCTGTTTGATTCATTTGCAATGGCTCATAGAGGAATTTTCCAAGTACCTGTGCGGGAGAAGCTTCTCATTTATGTATCTTAATATTATTGTGAAGACTAGATCCTAACCAAATATGAAAAAGAATTTTGTGACCTCAACACTGTATAAACATTAACTTTATAATCACAAAAGCCATTGGAATAGCTTTTGTGACTAAAAAATTATGGTAATTTTTTTCTTAAATATTATCATGCATTCTTTTTATATGTATACTAAAATGTTATATCTATTTCATTTATTAACATTTGTTCTCTTATCTTTAAATACAGCATGTTCTGGGAATATTTTCTTCCCTACTTAGCTATATTTACAATCTATCTTTAACTTCACTAATATTTTCTTAATTTATTAAGCTGCCTCATCTTTGATGCTAAGCAAAATTCATGACTTATATTTTCAATTACATATATTTGTAATAAAAAATCCGATTTGAATGTGATTGGGACTTTACAGATAGAATAAACTCACATTTTCTGAATGAGCTTTAAGTAGTATATACTAACTTTTGAAAATATAAGGTCTTAATATCAAGTGCTGTTGATATTTGACTAATATCTATTCTTTGTCCATTCAGTACCATTCTATTTCATCCTCATAAGCAGTCTGGGCTAACTGTACACTATTGATGTTATAATTCTTTGAAGGGTTCTAAGTGCTCAGATGTCACTTATTGAATTTACTTTCAATTAATTATCTTTAGGTACTTTCAAGGAAGCTCAAATATATCCTTCCTCTCTAATACCACTTCACTATGAGATATGTTGTCACTTTTTCTGTTTGGATTGCTATTTCCACCAAGTACAGATTACCTGATCAACTGTATGTTTTGTTATACTTTTGCAAAATATATTTTCAAATAATAACTCAATGAAATACATTGAAAATAATGTAATCTCCCTTCATTTTGGAGGGAGAGATTTTAATATTTATTTCGAACAAATTCACTATTTATTTTAAGAGGAAAATATACGTTTGGAATTATATCAATTCTCAGCATCTAATTCTGGTTATACTCTCCCAAGTTTCCAAACTCTTTTTAACTCACGGTGGATAAATAACGATTAAAGCATTATTATAGTCTTTCATAAGGGGAATATTGGGAGAGGAGGCTTAACTGGAGAGGGAGAAGAGAGAGAACAGAAGAGACAGTGTTGGAACAAAGATAGTTAACACTAAAGATGCTTGAAGAGGCGATACAGAATCCTGTTTTATAAATTTACACACACACACACACACACACACAAAACTTTAAATGGATAAATGAAGCCATAGGTTGACAAATAAAAAGCCCAGTTTTGAGATACTTCCCACAATAACACAACCTATTATTGTTACTCTTGGTTGCCCAATAGAACTTGTTGGTAAGACCCTATTGTTAAGGCACCACATACATTTTTTATAAGACATGTGGAAATCAAGTTGATACTGACAAAGAAGTTTCTTCTTCCCTGTCTAGCTTTTACAGTACAAGAATGTGCTATGTAGTATGCTGAGGTTAAATGTTATTGATAGTCTTACCCAACTGTGACCTACAGTTACTACTGGCATGGTACAATAGTGATATGGATCAAATAGGAGCAACCAACCACTTTCTGCTTTGACTTAAACACCATTCTACAAGAGGAGACACATTTTCTGCAATCTATAATGTGTAAAGCTCTCCAAGAACACATGGCTAGGCAGCTTACACATTCTAAAGGTGAACATACTACTATTTGCAATGGACAGAATATCACACTGTTTTCTGAGTGCCTATCTCTATATTCATAGATTAGTGAAATTCTTAATCTTAATCTCACAAGCATCTTTGAGGCTCACAAATGGTCCAAGTACAGAGAATAGTACTGGTGGAATGCTGTGCCATGAAAGGATATCTATTTCACACTCCTCTGCCCAAGGGTAAGGGACCATTGAAGAAGAAAGGGCAGAAATGTTGTGAGAGACACATATTGAGGAAGATTGGGGGGGGTGTCTTGTAGTGTTGGGGGAAGTCCTGTGTATTTGTCAATAAAGCACTGTTGGCCAATACTGAACCAAGATAGGTGGGACTAGGAGTCCAGAAGGACTCTGGGAAGGAGAAAGACAGAGAGTCAAGATGTAATGCCATGGGGTAGGAAGCCCAGAACTATTCTCCAGTAAGAGAAATACTTAGATTAACAATTATGGGATAATTACTTAAGTCAGAGTTAGCCAGTAAGAAACAAGCAAGGCCAACAGCTTCATAATTTATATAGCCTCCTATGTGTTTATTTGGGACTGATGTGGCTCTGGAATCAGGCTGGCAGGAAGGCTTCTCTCAAGGAAAGGATTCTCTTTACAAATGGTGTCAGAGCAGGATTGAATTTCCATGTAGAACGACAAGAGCTATAAAGGAATTTTAGAAATAAAAGGACAGAGAGAAGCACGGCTTTTTGGTAGCAGCATTTTCTCAGGCGGGCTCTGTTTTGTTAGCAGCAAGCAGAGACTCGTAGGTGGCTTAATTTAGGCTTCCTGACTCAGCATAAAAAAAAGCAAGGTTCTTTTAAGAGACTCTGCTAAAAATTAAAAGGTGTGTACATACAGCTGGAAATGGCAGTGACCACATCTCCAAGCCAGCAGCTGGAGTCACGCTTATGCCCGCCATCTTGGAAAAATGGCAGTTTAAACAGCCGCGGTTTTAACAGATAAGACACGTGGTCAGAAAAACATAAAGATTTAGAGTAAAGTCAGACTTGGATGAAAAAAACCTCTAAAGGTTTACAGTGTGTTTAAAAATATATGCAAGATTGAGAGAGAAAAAACAAATGACATAGTGGCAAATAAAAATAGAGAAGCCAGTTGTGGTGCCGCATGCCAGTAGGATTTGCTGCAGAGGCAGAGGCAGGCAGATTTCAAAGAGAAACCTTGTCTCAGAGAAAATTAAATAAAAGTAAAAGAAATAGAATAATAACAATAGATAAATAAATAAGCCACAAAAAGATGGAAAATACACAAAGAGTCTGGATACTGTATACTATTGTGTTTTTCAGTTTTTTGATTGCTCAGGAAGAAACAACTGCTAAAGTACACTTGATTATAAATGCTGCTAAATTAATTCAACTTATATCTTTTGAAAATGCCTTGACATCAAAATTTAAGTATAAGGATACATTACTTGGGAAAGGAGTTTTCATTTATGATTCTACAGAAAATTAAAAGCTGAGGATTCCTTCCAGGCTACTGTGGTTTGATGAACCAAAACCCTCGGAAGCAGTGGGCCAGGTGTTCCAACAATTGAAACAGCTAAGATGATGCAGTCTTACAGACCCGGGAAAATTAGGACTTATAGAGGTTTCTAAGTTTTGTCATGATCCCCATGGTATGAACAGCGCCCCCTTCCAGCATGAAGCAGCTTGGAATGAGTGACGTCCTAATTCCCATCTTGTTTATAAATCTTTGTTTTCACTTAAATGGGATTGTTTATAATTGGTTAGTGATCACAACCAATCTCTTTTTAAAGGAAAAATGGGATTATGATATGGAAATGAATACTTTGTATTGGTATGGTTTTTCATTTATTGATCCAAATTCAAGGTCAATTTTGTGATGCGCATATTTCTCCTTTTAAGTATTGTGCTTATACTGATCTTTTAAAACATAATGCATAATTCAATACAGACTATAGATAGTTACTTATAATAGTTAGAACTTATAGTTAGGTTTTCTAGATATACAGAGATATATTTGAGATAGACGGTCTTCAAACCTTTCAAAGACCTTCAGAAAATGGCATTTAAAATGGTTTGGGGTTTTTCTTGACAATGAGAAATGTCTGCTCCTGGCAGTACCCATTATGTCTGAGAGGAAGATGGGCATCGAAGAAACTCATTATGGAGTTTGCTTTCAACATGGCAAGATTAGCCATTTGGGCAAGAAACTGCTCTTGCCTGCACGGCTTGACTATTGTTGTATAATCTGGACATGCAGGACTCACAGGAAAGTGACTGCTGAACTCAGTCTTACAGGGTTCCTGCTTCATGGAAGAGTCTACGAGACTTTCTGCAGGACACAGAAAAATGACTGACAGACTGCTGATGCAGATGGACATTTTGAAATTTCCTGCTTTGCTGAGAAGTCTTCCAGACACACTGTGGCCTATGGGCTGAAGATGGATGCCCCAACAATACAGAGGAACTTCAGGTGACTGTTCAGGTAGAAAAATGCCTCTGTCAATCCTAGTGTTTATATATTATCCTTCTGTGGTCTTTGATGGACTTGACGACAGATAGTTATAGTTTTCCTTAGTTATGATAAGAGATAAGCTACATATAGAACTTTGGACTCACAAGGATGGGATGGATGATATTTTCTTTAAATCTTGCTAAATGTTGACAAAATATTGTAACTGTGTTCTTACTTGATAACTGTTCTGTTATATATAATTTGACTATGTTAAAGTTAAGACTTTCCTTTTTGTTTAAACAGAAAGGAGGAGATGTTGGGGAAAGTCTTGTGTATTTGTCAATATAAGCATTGTTGGCCAATACCGAACCAAGATAGGTGGGACTAGGAGTCCAGAAGGACTCTGGGAAGGAGAAAGACAGAGAGTCAAGATGTAATGCCATGGGGTAGGAAGCCCAGAACTATTCTCCGGTAAGAGAAATACTTAGATTAACAATTATGGGATAATTACTTAAGTCAGAGTTAGCCAGTAAGAAACAAGCAAGGCCAACAGCTTCATAATTAATATAGCCTCCTGTGTGTTTATTAGGGACTGATGCGGCTCTGGAATCAGGCTGGCGGGAAGGCTTCTCTCAAGGAAAGAATTCTCTTTACATTGTAGAAATGAAAGAAATTTCATATTCATGATCTTACAACAGCTGTGGCTGCTTGCATAAGACTTTAGCTGCAAATTCATACAAGGATGTCAGTTCCACTATGTTCATAGCAGCATTATTTGTAATAGCCAGAACCTGGAAGCAACCTAGATGCCCCTCAACTGAAGAGTGGATAGAGAAAATGTGGTACATTTACACAATGGAATACTATTCAGTGGGAAAAAAAACCAATGGAATCTTGAAATTTGCAGGCAAATGGACGACACTAGAAGAAACCATACTGAGTGAGGTAACCCAGTCACAAAAAGAGAAACATGGTATGTACTCACTCATATATGGATTTTAGACATGAATCAGGGGAGTGACAGCATACAATTCCACTGCCAGTGAGTCTGGGAAACAGAACCTTCATCCTCTGACAGAAGCAGAGACAGATACCCACAGCTAAACACTGCACTGAATTCCTGGATTCCAGCGACAGAAAGGGAGAACTGGTGAGCAAAGGAGTTAAAACTGGGCTGGTTTAACCCACAGCAAGAGTTGACCTGAACAAGGGACCGCTCTTGGACCCCAGATTGATGGTAGTATGGAAAGCATGAAGTTGACCCAGGCCCCCTGAATGTGGGTGTCAGTGAGGAGGCCTAGGTAATCTTTGGGGCCTTGTATAGTATATATCCCTGGCGTACAAATAGACTTTGAGTGCCCATCCCAAAATGAGGGATGCTCTCTCAGCCTGAACTCTAGGCCCTGCCATTGATGAAATGATAGTCACTGGAGATCTACCATGGAGGGCCTCACCCACCCTGGGGACTGGACTGGAGATTTAGTGGGGGTCTGAGGGGCCTGGTGGGGAGGGCAGGGGAGGAGTGGAGGAAGAAGGAGCTGGGATTGACATGTGAAACAAGTTTGTTTCAATTCTAAATAAAAAAAATTAAAAAAGACTTTAGCCAGTCAACAATACAGTATGGATTTAGAGAGACGCACTAACCTCAAACACTAGCTGAGGAGCTATTGTCAACTGAGGGCTATTTGTCGAGGGAAAAATCAGTTTTCTTTAATGTTATGGTGGCTGATAAATTAGGCACCTTCCAGTGGATGGTTGCAGCATAATTTGGACTTTAATGAGTTATTTTTTAAAAGGAGAGAACATAGTGGGGGATCTAGGAGGAATTAGGGATAGGTACGTGGGGACAAATGGTAGGTATATGACTGAAACACTTGTTGTGCATGTATGAAATTCAAAAAAACTCTGAAATTATTATATTTTTAAAAACAGCTACACTGGCCATAAACACTAACTTACACATGAAGCAAGCTATCTGCTTGTCTTCTCTTTATACACAGTAATTTACACATGAAACAAGGCATTTAAATGCTGTAACAATTCATGCTTATTGATACTATTGCCAGTATTTTGAGGTCCAAGCCACAGCTCTGGGAATCCTAACAAACTTGGCTTGTTTGCCTGCCCCAATATCCCAAACAAAGAGAGAAGTAATAGTGAAAAGTAGAGAAAGCAGATTTACTAGATATGACCATAATGGTAAAAGAACAAATGTACACATTCAGTGATAATATGTCTACCTTCGGGGCACAAAAATTAATTTTAGGCTTGTATAACAGAATTGGGACAAGTGGGGAAGATGTACCTGAGCAGAGCTCTCAGACTTTTTGTGTTCTTCAAACATTCTAGATTTATGGCTTATTGTCTCACTAATCCTGTATCACTCTCAGTCATCATTACTTCAGATATTCTGTCTACTCCATTGTTTCTTTTCCTTTGGTTTAATGTTATGAACCAGATGAGAGAGATGAGAGATAGATAATGTTGCTGATATTGGTGGCAATAACATAAATAAAGAGATATATGATAAATAGATAGATAGATAAATAGATAGATAGGCATGATTGAGATAGATGATTGATAAATGACATAGATTGGTGTGTGGATAGGTAGATATAAATGTAAGCATCTATACTACCTACTGTGTCCATTTTGTGATATTCATAGGCACATATGTGGACATATTTTGTGCTAACCACTTGAGATTGGATTATCAGGGGGGTTCTGGTTGAACAATAAAAAACAAGTCTCCATTTCTCAATATTCATTAATTGGCTATTTCCCTTCATCTGTGTGCGTGGCCTTATAAAATTACACCCACATACATCTGCATATTAATTGATATTTTCACTATGTCGTTCTTCTTTAGGCACAGATGTTGAACTTTCGTGGTTACAGCTTCCTTGTCAGGTCTCAAAGAAATGATCTGGCAGCTGCGGTCTTTTTCTCCCGGATCCTACAATCAACAAGTCCCCTTTAATTTCAGTCTCTCTTTGAATACTTTCCCTAAGCAATGCTGTAAATGTGTTCATTGCAGTTAGGAATCTAAGGTTGTACCAACTTATATGAATTTGCTTCTTTACTTCCTACTTCATTTTGTCAAGTTTTTACTGACCCAACTTCATGTTCACAGATGTTATATCTCATTCAGCTGTGTTTCACTGCTTTTGATGCTTGTTCTATCTTTTTATTAGAACTAAAATACTATACATGACAAAATACACTGGGGAAACCAATTTTTAGTGAAACACATGCCATTTCTCTGGCTAAGTTGTGCGTGCTTAATTAAAGAAAGCAATAATAGATATGCCAGAATGTTTCCTCTGGTCAAAATGAGAATATCAAAAAAAAGGCAAAGAAAAGAAAAAGAGGAATAGATGAATACATATAGATGAAAAGACATAGATGACTGGTTATGCATGCTAATTGACTGTTAATGAGAGCTCCGGAAATGGAGTTTGAAGTCTTTGTTTACTGTAGAAATTTTTATTGTTTGGTTTGATCTTGGTTTTGTTTTTTTAAGACAGGGTCACACTCTGTAGTCCTGAACTTACAAAGACCCACTGCTTCTGCCTACCCAGAGTTGGGTTTAAGATAGAGTACTACTATAGTTCATACTCTATACAAAAGGAGATTCTGAAAGCTCTATCTCCTGATTTTTGTGGCAGTTTCCCATATTATTTTTCATTATTCCAAGTAAATTTGTAGACATCACGTTCTCTAGCTTTTCTTTACCTTAACACTATACCATTCATACCACTTAATTTACCAGGTCACATAATTTCACTTGCACAGATATTTTGACACTAATTTCCTGGCATTAGTTCAATTATTACTTGTAATTTAATATCACCAGAAAACTAAATTTTAATAAGTATAACCTTTGCATTCCATAAGCAGTTAATTGGTCACTGGAAAACACACCCTCCCCCAGATTTGCTTTCTTTTTCTGTCTCAACATTCTTTCCTCATGTCATCAAATATTGTAAAATAATTTCAGCCAACTTCTGTTATATTGATACTAAAATTAAAGTGGTGTGTCCCATTATTTCCCCTATTTACTATACAGGTGAGTAAAGGAAGGCAAAACATTGTTGACTTTCATGTCTGACTAAGACAACCACTGGCAAGGCAAGTGTATTATTATAATGTGTTGTTAGTGCTCCTAATTCACTAAAGTAGTGTGTTTAATGAATTGTAGTAGAAGAGAGGGGCCATTCCACATGGCCACCATCATCATAATTCGTCTTACTGTCCTGGACAATTAAAGGACATTTCCTTGCTCCTTCTATTAAGGACAAAACCTACTTGCCTGTTTCCCTGGAGCAATTTCCTGATATATCTTCATCAGGTTCAATTACTCCCCTCTACTAAGCAAGGCAAATATAAGCAGCCCAGAAAAATTTAGAGGCTTAAAAGATGACACATATGGCTGACATCCATGTAGAGCCACCTTTATCTAAAGTGGAATGGTGGAAGAGGAGGGAATGGGGTGGGAGCAGGGTGGTGGAACTGGGAAGAGGGGGAGCAGAAACTTTGATTGGGATGTAAAAACAAATAAACTAAGAAAATGAAACAAAAAAAGATGGTGCATAGAATGGATTATGGGTGAAATGTCTGCATAGATACTATGTTCTGTTGGTTAGCCATAACTAGTGCTAAAGGAATGAAGGAGCCAAGAAATATAACTGGGATGCAGTTGTTAATTGCCTTAACCTCTGCCAAATGTTGAAAATATCCATAAAAGTCATTGATTGTGTCCTAAGTGCTATTTAGCAACATTCTAAATACAGGTCTCAGCAATTTTGAAAATGTCTCCAGTTGCCCAGCTTGGTAGTTGACAATCATGTTGTCTTTTTTCTAATTGGGTAAATGGCACACGTTAAAAACATTTCTCCCTGTG
The DNA here is from genome assembly GCF_017639785.1 of Mesocricetus auratus. Taxonomy (NCBI): domain Eukaryota; kingdom Metazoa; phylum Chordata; class Mammalia; order Rodentia; family Cricetidae; genus Mesocricetus; species Mesocricetus auratus. Next base: position 62,683,941 of record NW_024429190.1, read on the forward strand.
ACTTTTAAACATGTACTCAGCAATTTTTAGAAAACCTTAAAAGTATATTATTTCTGGCACACATAAAATGTTTACAGTTGTTTGACATGTGAATAAAATGTATATTTATATTATGCAGTTTTCCCATGGGCAGCCTCAAAGGCACTTCCATACAGATTATATGAAAGTGCACACTGTTGGGGAAGTCCTGTGTATATGTCAATAAAGCACTGTTGGCCAATAGGGAAGTAAAATAGGAGAAACACGGGGAGTCAAGATGTAGCTGTGATAAGGGTAAGAAGTTCGAAAATATTCTCTGGTAAGAGAAATATTTAGATGAACAATAATGGGGTAAATACTTAAGTCAGAGCTAGCCAGTATGAAAAAAGCAAGGCCACCAGCTTCATAATTAATATAGCCTCCTGTGTGTTTATTTGGGACTGATGCAGCTCTGGAACCAGGCTGGCGGGAAAGCTTCTCTTAGCAATTATTTGTTGTATTTATGCCTGAGAAACAACACTTGTAAGTAGAGCTAATGTTAAAATTTAGCCATTTTAGGATTACTAAATTTAGATAAAAGCTTATGTACTAAAGTTCAAAGTTAAGGTTATTGCTCTGTTCAAGTTTCCATCACCACACTGAAACACCTGAAATAATTGATTTTAGTAAACAGTAGTTTATCATGGTTTCTGAGTTAGGGGTATTCCATTTGCAGCTGGTCAGCCCGTACCTCACAGCTGAGACCCTGCAAAGCCAAAGGCAAGAGGGGGAATTTCAGTCATTCAAAAGCAAGGCCCCAGGACCTCCCACTAGCTAAAATTCTCAGAGTATCCAATACCTCCCAGGAGAGCAAGCCAGGGACGGAACTCTTATTGCATAGCTTGTTGCAGGACAATTCACATTCAAGCTGTAGCAGTCCCAATATTATAGAAAGAAAGTCTTCATAAAAAATTTCTCTGTAGAGTAATATCTTTATTTTAATAAGTTTGTAATGCTGCTGCCTCCTCATATGCTTCCCCTCATACACTCAAAGTCAACACTGACTTATTTGCTTAATACTGCATTTGTAAAAAGAAAAAGAGTATTTTTTAAGCACTTGACTTTTAAATAGATGATGTCTCACCACTTACTAGTTTATTAATGAAAAAGTGACATAGAGACACCAACTCACTTAAATCAGGTTCACACTGGTGAGCAACTAATCTAAGTTTTGAATTTGAGGTGTTCTGACTTGTAATAATGCCATATTCATCTTTCCCAGGCAAGCCTAATCCACATGTGGGTACACGGGATATAAGAAACCAGAAGCCAATGAGTCAGTAGCTCTCCTTTCTATGTGTGATCTTCTGTCCATAGCAACAGTCATAAATTTTGGCTTTAAATTATTAGTGGATTTCTCTGTATTGTAAATTAGTGTTGTCTTGTCTTGGTAGGAGGAAATTTATTGTTCTTTTTTTGTTTTTAAATTTTATTTTTACATTTAAATTCAAATTAGAAACAAGGTTTCGTTACATGTCAATCTCATGTCCCTCACCCTTTCCCTCCCCTCCTCCCACCCTCTCTCATCACCCACCCAATACCCCCTCCTTTCCCCAGGGAGGGTGAGTTCTTCCATGGGGGTGTCCATAGTCTGTCATTTCATCGAAGACAGGGCCTAGAACCTCCCCCAAGAGTCCAGGGTGAGAGTGAATCTCTCATTGTGGGATGGGCACCCAACATCCATTTATATGCCAGGAATAAATACTGGTCAACTACCAAAGGCCCCATAGATTGCCTAGGCCTCCTCACTGACACCCCCATTCAGACGGTCTTGATCAGCCCCATGCTGTATCCCCAGGCATCAGACTGGGATTCAAGAGTTAACCCTTGTCAGGTCAGCTGTTTATGGGGGTTAAACCAGCCCAGTCTTAATCCATTTGGTCATCATTCCTCCCTCTCTGTTACTGGCTTTCTTGAGTTCAGCTCAGTGCTTAACCATGGGAGTCTGCCTCTGCCTCCATCAGCCACTGAATGAAGGTTCTATTTCCCTGACTCTCCGGCCATGGGATTGTAGGCTGGCACTCCCCAGATCTATGTCTAAAATCCATATATGAGAGAATACATGCCATGTTTCTCTTTTTGTGACTGGGTTACCTCACTCAGGATGGTTTCTTCTAGTGTCATCCATTTGCCTGCAAATCTCAGGATTCCATTGTTTTTTCTGCTGAATAGTACTCCATTGTGTAAATGTACCACATTTTCTCTATCCACTCTTTGGTTAAGGGGTATCTAGGTTGCTTCCAAGTTCTGGATATTACAAATAATGCTGCTATGAACATAGTGGAACAGACATCCTTGTTGTATGAATGGGCATCTTTTGGATATATACCTAAGAGTGGAGTTGCTGTGTCTTGTGGTAGGTTTATTCCCATTTTTCTGAGGAATCTCCACACTGATTTCCAAAGTTGCTGAACAAGTTGGCACTCCCACCAGCAATGGAGGAGTGTTCCCCTTTTACCACATCCTCTCCTGCATAAATTGTCCTTAGTGTTTTTGATTTTAGCCATTCTGACAGGAATGAGATGGTATCTAAGAGCTGTCTTGATTTGCATTTCCCGGATGCCTAAGGATGTTGAGCACTTTCTCAAGTGCCTCTCAGCCATTTTAGACTCCTCTATTGAAAATGCTCTATTTAGTTCTGCAGCACACTTTTTAATTGGATCCTTTGGTGATTTGGAGACTTGCTTCTTGAGTTCTTTGTAAATTTTGGAGATCAACCTTCTGTCAGATGTGGGGTTAGTGAATATTTTTTCTCATTCTGTGGGTTGCCTTTTTGTCTTGCTGACTGTGTCCTTTGCCTTACAGAAGCTTCTCAGTTTCAGGAGGTCCCATCTATTAATTGTGGATCTCACTGTCTGTGCTACTGGTGTTATGTTAAGGAAGCTGTCTCCTATACCAATTCATTCAAGGGTACCACCCACTTTCTCTTCTAAGAGATTCAGTGTGGCTGGATTTATGTTGAGGTCTTTAATCCATTTGGACTTAAGTTTTGTGCATGGTGATAGACATGGATCAATCCACAGTCTTCAACATGCCAGCCTCTAGTTATGCCAGCACCATTTGTTGAAGATGCTTTCTTTTTTCCATTGTATATTTTTAGCTTCTTTGTCAAAGATCAGATGTTCATACGTGTGTGGGTTAATATCAGGGTTTTCAATTTGATTCCATTGGCCTACCTGTCTATTTTTGTAACAATCCCAAGATGTTTTCAGGACTAGAGCTCTATAACAGAGCTTGAGGTCAGGGATGGTGGTGCCTCCAGACGTTGCCTTGTTGAACAGGGTTGTTTTGGCTATCCTGGGTCTTTTTTAAACTTTGCAGACCAAACAGGCTCAAAGTCTACTGTATGAATTTTTTCAATGAAAACAAAACAGAACAGCCAACCAAATGTCTTTGGTCTTTACTAAGTGAGGCTGCAATGACAGCTCTGTGATTCTTGCAAAGCTTTTGTAAGAGGATTCTCTAAATTTCATACACTGGAAGAAATATCCTGTGCAAATAATGTATTTCTCTTATTACAAAAATGTATGAGATCAAGGACTCATTTTCACTTTGAGATTTAATGCAAGCATGGAGATAGCATTAAGATATGAATAAACATGAGTGATAGATTGAGTTGTCTAACAGCCAGCCTGGAGCAAGAAAACCAACTGACTTGAACACAGGGTCTCAGCAAGGGAGATTTATGGTCTTCAGCTGAATTACATTCCTTTATAGACTGCTGCAGATGGGCTTCAGGAAAAGCAGCCATCTATCCAATTTAAATAGACTTCGTGGTAGTACTATAGACATACCATTAATTCATTGCTGTGAGTTGCTGTGGGCATAGATTTGGCTTTGTTCTCTGACAGTCTCCACCAGTTGAAATAGAAATGCCATTTACCAGAGTGTCAAATAAGGCGGCCCCATATAACACTATAATCAAGTTGAGGTGGCATTACATATTTTAGCCTCAACATCAAAAATGGTTAAGTCAGCAGAGATTTCCAATCTGCAGAACTCTACTGACCACTGAGAGCCACTTGTAATTCATCAGATGGCAGCTGGTCTTCCCTGTGTAAATAATAACATGGTGTTTTTAATTTGTACAATGTATACAATGTATCTTAGTTACATTGTAGTGCACTTTTTACAGATGCTCTTTAAATTTTTATAAGTATTGAAATGCATGCTATTATCTCAGCTTTAGAGAAAGGATATTGCAAAGAAATAGCTTAATTGATTTGCCCAAATCTATATAAATAAGAAGTGAAAACCTGGCAATTCTAATAGTCCTTCCTTGACAGTCAGATGGGTGTTCTACACTGGGTTAGAGTAAATGAAGTATGTCATGGAGCATTGTATATTAAAGGTGGGGTTGAGGTGTGCATATGGTACCTAATAGGGAAAATTAAAGTAGGCATCAACTAAAATTAATTTCTTGAAGCATTTCTATGGCCTTAGTTATTCAAGTCATAACAGAAAGGTATAGTGCTGCCTTAAGGTACCCCATGGGTAAATAAATATATCTCAATAGCTTGCAATTATTAAATGCCAAGGCTTTACATTGATTAACTTGTATTTAATCTCATGCTACAAAACATACATGGCATTCCATGAACACAGCTCAGCATTCATGTTCTATTTTCCATATGTGGGTTCTGAGAAGATTGGGAACATATTCAGCAATTGCATTTAGGCATGTGAGTTAATAAACTTGAAACGCTTCTGTTTTTAGACAAATAAATTAGTTTTTCTGTTAGATATGGCATAGTGTTACTGAAATGATCTCATAGAGTGGAATGAAAGTGTGATATTCATGGATGAATTTCCTAAAATTATACAAGTCAGACATTTTCAATTGTAAGTCATTTAATGATTCAGTATCTGTACTTCCAGTTCTATTGGTAGTACTGTGTTCCCTCCATTTTCCATTTCAGAGAGCCTATCCATCAGCATCTAATTTTGCATGCACACAGCACTCTACCTGTGATCTGAATGTGAGACAGTGCTGTACTAATGAGTAAGGACCAACACTGTTGAGTGCAAGCATTGTTCGGGATCCACAGTGACTAGAATGTTGAAATACTTCTTTGTTAGGTAATCAGTGAATTGGATAAGGAAAAAAGCAGTTGTTCTGCACAGTTAACTGAGAATCCCTGCATCACCAGATGCTTAGCTATTAACAGGTTTTCTAGTGCCTAATAAGGACATATAAGTAGCCTGATTTGAATTTCATCTGAATGTCAAGGTTTTAAAACAGGCTTCTCTGAAAGCAGAAACTAGTTAGGTTGGCCACCCTCATAGAGCTGTTAAGCCATTGCCTAACAAAATAATGAGCATTTGCTGCTCTTTTTGTTATAAATAAAATCTAATAAAATACTGACTATTAAATGAGAAAAACTCTCGAAAATAAACAGTCATGGCAAAATTAGAAAGAAACTGAAAAAGATTTCTTATTAAGAAAAATATCTAAGAAGCATTTCACATTTGCTTCATTATAAACGAAATCCTTTTGGATTTCTTGCCTGTAACTTATAACAAATTTGTATGAGTTTTTCTTTTTTCAATTTTACAAGTATTCAGCAAGTATAATGCCTTGAGTTTTCCCAGATAGTTGTGAACTTTTTAAAATATTTTTATTTAAATTACAAACAAGCATGTTTCACAAGTCAACCCCAGCTCCCTCTCCCACCCCTCATCCCTTGCCCCTCCATCACACCCCCCAGGTCCCCATCCAATTCCCACACTATTCCCCAGGGAGGATGAGGCCCTCCATGGGGGATCTCCAGAGTCTGTCATTTCATCCAGGGCAGGACCCAGACCCTCCCACATGTGTCCAGGCTAAGAGAGCATCCCTCCATAGGGAATGGATTCCCAAAGTTCATTCATACACCATAGTAAACACTGATCTACTACCCAAGGCCTCAGAAATTGCCGAGGCCTCCTCACTGACACTGCATTCAGGTTGTCTGGATCAGTCCCCTGCTGGCCTCTCAGCCATCAGTCTGGGGTTCAGGAGCTCCCCCTTGTCAAGTCATCTGTCTTTGTGGGTTTCACCTGCATGGTCTTGAGCCCTTTGCTCATCACTCCTCAATCTCTGTCACTGGGCTTCACGAGTTCAGTTCAGTGTTTAGCTGTGGGTATCTGTCTCTGCTTCCATCAATAACTGGATGAAAGTTCTACAACACCATATAAGGTGGTCCTCAATCTCTTTATCAGGTAGGGTCTATAAAGGTAGTCTCTCCACTATTGCTTAGTTTGCCAGTTGGTGTCATCCTTGTAGATCTCTGGAAATCTTACTAGTGTCAGCTCTCAGCTCAAACCTATAATGACTCCCTCTATTATGGTATCTCTCACCCTTCTCTCTTCTATTAACAAGTATTCAACAAGTATAATGCTTTGAGTTTTCCCATATATTTGTGAATTTTTTAAAAAGTATTTTTCCATGGCTCCTAAAGAAGCTCATAGTATTTTGCAAGTCATAGGCACATCCTATACAAAACAAGTCAGAAATGGTACATGTTGCATTTGCAACAGAAATAGAAATTAAAATGAAAATTGCTCAAGAAGAAAGTGAAACAGTATAGAACTACCCATTCCTAAATTAAATTGTTGTTACTGTTTTCTATTCTGTATGACCACTTCCTTTGCTACTCTCATTAGGCAAGGGAAGAAAAGTAATAGATTAATGTCCTTTTCAAGCTCTAAAATAGCAATGCACTGATTATCAATACACATACACACAACTTTCTACAGTCACATGTATGTAACTGAGTGAGCATGCTTGAAAAATGTGTAATCCATAAAATCCAACTTGCCTATTTGCCACATATAAACATGAGTTTTCTGAATATCATATAGGTAGGGGATGATTTTTGAGATGATTTTTAATAGGATGAATTCAGTCTGAAATTCCTAACTACTTGGAATTTAAGATATGAACAATCTTATTTAAGTATATATATTTTATATATCATATTTTGTTAAATTAAGTATACATACAAATATTAATGTACATATAGGCATATCTGTGCCTAAATATATACATGTATTGTTTTATTGTGGTACACTAATTCTTTACTTTTGAGGACAAACATTATGTAGAAATGTTAGTTAAACTAAAAATTACAGAAAAAGCATTTCAAAATTGTAGCAAATATATGATTGGTAAAATGTCATGCCATGGGTTTGTTTCATTACTAGTGATTTTTCAGTATAAAATCTGTAGCTATCACAACCATCATTGACACCACCTTCATGTGAAATGAACTTCAAAAGTGAATTAGAAAGCTCTCTTTTTTTTTTTTTGTTTTCTCTGGTATAAGCAACTCTTTAGAAGTGAATTAACTGAACATGAGCCTTGTGCATTTGATAAATATTCATGTCTTGTTTCCCCTTTCCCTTAGCTTTTCATCCAGTTGGAGCTGGAATCTAAGCAATAAATAATATTTATTTATTTTAATAGTATGCTTAATGGAAGTATTACCAATATCTTCTAAGCTTAAAAACATCCCCGAATGCATTTTACTGTTAGTCTCAGCATTTTCATAGTAATTTACAACTTAAAAAGGATAAACCCTATTACTCTATGCCAAACCAACAACTGAGAAAGTGCAGGATGTTGCCCTATGAAGTAAGACCAAATTTATTCCAGACGCCATTAGTACACATTGATTGCGTTTATAGCAATCCAAAGGGAATAGTAAGCCTATTACACTGGAGCTAGCCCTCTCTGTCAGAAAGACACCAGACTTGCCATAGCCAAGTTTTAAGCAATATCAATTTAGTTCAGCACACAATGGTCCTCCTTTTACCTTGGTTAATACTAATATGACTGGTCAGTGACATGAACTTGAAGATTTTAGACTGTGCTATATAATCAGATATGAACATAGTTACAGATTTTTCCCTCAAGAGAACATAATTTTCTAACTTTTTGAAGTTTGACTTATCTGTTTATTTCTGTTTTGTATTCTGTAAAAGAGAACATTCAGATATATGATACTTTAGAACAGCAGGTAATTTCTTCTAACCTGTTTTATTTCTATGCTCTGGACCTTAATGTAGTACATTCACTTTCATTTCATAGGTACCCACTAGTCCTGATAAAGATATTTGGAAACTAATTTCCCAAATCTAAATTGTCAGCATTTTGAGAAAATTAATTGCAGTCTTTTGAAGTAAAGACCATTTCTGTTACCCCTCCCCACATGAAAGACTTGCGTGTAATCTCCTTTTAGTCCACATCAAGAGGGAATATGGCTTTCTGACTTTGAAAGTTCAGAACGTTAGCCTCTAGACTAGCAAGCAACATCACAGAGCAGTGTATTCTTAGCTGTGCAGAACTAGGTTGGGACAACAAAAGAGCCTGGCATTTGCATTTGGATTGAAGGGAAATGCAGTCATTCACATCTTTGTGACCTGGGATGTATGCATCGACTCAGACTTGATGAAGCTGTCTATTGGAGTAACTGAATACATGATTGCCTCCTAACTTACAGTGTTCCTTGTATATGGAGAATAAGTTAGAGCCAAATAGTAAATAGATGATAAAGTCAGGCAAATATGGTCACATAATGAAGAACTCATTGTCAAATAATCCAGAATAGATCATATAAATGAAATCAAATCTATGCTTTCCAAGCGAATATCCACAACTGAGCTAGCAACATTAAGGTAAGGAATCAACGAGTACTCCAGGATGACAGAGTTCATTGGTTTATTATTGTCCGTCATTATTTTTGCATGACAAAGGCATAATTGAAATAAAGATCACTTGCTCCACATGAAGTCACTGCTTCAGCTTCTGGTGAATTCCACAATTTTGTTAATTACTTTTAATGACTTTGCTTTTTACTTTCTAATATCCAGGATAACTGAGATGTGACTGGGACAGTGGAAAGAGCCACCAGCTTTAAAATATTTAGTGATTATCTAGTGGTCCCACAGAGTCAAATGAACAAACTAGTAATTTTATATGTGACCACACAAGAATTCATATGCAATATTACTTTGGTGAACATTTTAACTTTTGAGAAATCAAAGTCTGTCCTGGAAATTGACATAAATCTTGGCTTTATGCAGCATTTTTTTCATTGTTCTTTCTCCTCTACTTTCCATTCTTTCTGTTCTTCTTGTTCCTCCAACTTTTCTTTTTTATTTATTTAAAATTTTATTTTCATTTTACACACCAGTCCCATTTCCTCCTCCCTTTCCCCACCCCTCTTCCCCCTTCCTTCCCACCCCCCATCCACTCTTCAGAGTAGGTAAGGCCTTCCTTGGGAGACCAACAAAGTCTGGCATACCAACTTGAGTCAGGACCAACCACCCCCCTCCATATCAAGGCTGAGCATGGTGTCCTACCATAGGGAATGGGCTCCAAAAAACCAGTTCATGCAATTGGGATAGGACCTGATGCCAGGGGCCCCACACCCAACAGATCAAACCATAAAACTATTATTCATATTCAGAGTATCTCTTTTGCTTCCATGCAGGTTCCCATAGTCCTTGAGCTCCCACTAGCTCAGTGTTTTTCCACATCATGGTCTTATCCCCCTTATTCATATGATCCCTCCTCCCTCTCTTCAACTGAACTCTAGGAGCTTTGTCCAGTGCTTGAATGTGGGTCACTGCATCTGTTTCCATCAGTTACTGGATGTAGGTTCTGTGATGACAATTAGGGTAGTCACTAATCTGATTAAAGGAGAAGGCCCATTCAGACACCCTCTCCACTACTGCTAGGATTATTAGGTGGGCTCATCCTTGAGGATTCCTGAGAATTTCTTTAGCACCAGGTGCCTCCCTTACCCCATAATGGCTCACACTCTCAAGATACATCTTCATTGATCTCTCCCTCTGCCTTCACCAACTGGTGCTTCATGATCCTTCATGTTCCCTTCCACCATCCTCTCCCTAAAATATCTTACATTTACACAATAGAGTATTACTTAGCAGAAAAACAAACAAACAATGACATCTTGAAATGTTCAGGCAAATGAATTGAACTAGAAAAAAACCAACCCTAGTAAGGTAACCCAGAACCAGAAAGACATACATGGCGTTTATTCACTGGTAAGTGGGTATTAGATGTAAAGCAAAGGATAACCAGGCTACAATACACAACTCTAGAGAAGCTAAGTAAAAGGGGGAGCCCTAAGTGGGACACACAGAAAGAGAAAATAGTTAAGAACTCTCAACTTTTCAAGCTTCCTTTTTCTCCCTCCTTGCCTAAGAAGAAAAGATATAGCAGTGACTATCTTCCTTGAGATTGAACCAATGAAGGAAAATCACCTTCCAAACATGTCAGCAGAAGGTTATCCCTAGATTTCCTCTGAGAATTAGTCTAAATGGTTCACACAAATTCTCTCATGCAATTCCTAGCAAATGCTCTTCTACATTGTCCTCTACTACCCTGCTTACTGAAACATTTGTGCCATGAGTCTAAAGAAGCCTTCTTTGTGTGTGAATCCTTCCCATTGCTATTTTTATGGACTCATGCGTGTTTAATTTGAAATGGTAAATGTCGCATAGGTGATCATATTAAATAAAAGTTTTACTCACATTCAATTTAGCAATTCACATTAGGAAACTACAGTAATGTTTTTCATAGGGGAAGCAATAAAGATTAAATAGAACTAGAAGCATATAGAAGTATACGAAATTATGATTAAGACTAAGAACAATGTTAAAGAGACTAAGTTATGCTAAAGATATCATTGTTTTAACTATCTGCAAAAGAGAACTTATCACTTCTTCCTAAAACATACCATTTTTTACTTTTAGTATAAATAAAGTCATAATTTTTTCTCTGCTGCATCATTTAGATATTTATTTCTAAAGCAGTTATATTAATTTATATTGAGTTATAGTAAGTTCTTGGCTCATTTAATTTTGAATAAACCTATTAGGTCAACTTTAATTAAAGCAGGATATATGCATATCAAAACTGAAATTTAAATGAAGACCAGCAAAAAAAAAAACAGGCAAATCCAAATGCGATGACAAATAAAGCCCCTACAAAGTTGATCAGAAGTTAGACCACAAACATTTCAAACATAAAAGAGCAGCACTGCTAAACATTGACACTGTAAATTCACAGTCAAGTTTTATTTAAACCTTCACTTTCCTTACTTAGTCTGATTTCTGTAACACCAGCTGATATATTTTCAGTGTTAAAAATGTCTCAAGGGTATCCATTGTTGTGTCTCATGGCCTCCATATGTCTTGAAATGAGCTCGAGTTAGATTATAGTGTTTCTGGTAATTAGATAAAAGCCAGCATTCCTCCAGAACTTGTAAAAAAGGTTTTCCACATCCCCTGCAAAGTTTTCCCTCCCAGAGCTGGCTTTAATCCAAATGATTGATCCATCCTAGACTCCCTACTGCTTACTGGTTGCTTTTGTTATCTGATCTCTTGGGCTTTCTCACAGATAGATAGGCCTGACCATGTCCTGCCTGCTTCAATTTTCCTCTGTTCTGGAATCTTCCAGATGCCTGTGGATATTTTCTCTATGTTACCCATACTAAAAAACTTTCCCATTAATGGAATGGTCATCTTGGATGTTTCTTTCCTGTGCTCCCTTATCTGTCTTAAGTGTACTGTAATTGATTCAATGCCTTCTATGTAAAAAACAGCATAAAGTAAAACAAAATACAAAGTTTTATTCTTAAGGTTTTAAGGTCATATGGAAAGTAGGAACACCTTTTTGAAAGCTGAAGCATGAGTACTGTAACTTAAATTTTTCTCCATCACATACTCAAACCTGGTCTTCATGACCATGTTAATCATTTAAACCATGGAACTCTTGTACTATTTGCATTGCTTTGAACTTGGTTATGGACTTCCAAGGTACTGGGAGTGGGAAAGGAAGAAGGAAGCAAACTATCATTTAATTGCTTATGAATACTTTTCATTATTAGGTAAAATGTTGGAATTCATAGTCAACTTATTCCTGCCATGAACTTATATATCATCATTATTTAGACACACATATTATCGAAGAAAAGCAAAGGCACATACATTCAACTTAAAGAAGTTGTACATTGTATGATTCCTTCACATTTTCTGTACAATGTACTATGAACTAAGGAGAAGAAATTATATATATATATATATATATATATACATATCTGACAGATGATAGATATACAGAAAATAGATCGATCAATAGATAGATAGATAGACGGATTTTTTTGGATCATGAGTTGTTGGGGAAGTCCTTTGTCAATAAAGCACTGTTGAGCCAATAGGAATCTAGATAGGTGGGACTAAGAGTCCAGGAGGACTCTGGGAAGGAGAAACACAGGGAGTCGAGATGTGACGCCATGGGGTAGGAAGCCTGGAAACTTCTCCGGTAAGAGACATATTTAGATTAACAATTATGGGGTAATTACTTAAGTCAGAGCTAGCCAGTAAGAAGCAAACAAGGCCAACAGTTTCATAATTAATATAGCCTCCTGCGTGTTTATTTGGGACTGATGCGGCTCTAGAACCAGGCTGGCGAGAAGGCTTCTTTCAAAGAAAAAGCTTCTCTTAACAATGAGTGTGTTTTACCCTTTAGTATCATCTCATATACAATTTATATCATAAATGAACAAAACCATCATAGTTTATTTTTGGTAATTTAGCAACAAAATACCTTTCTTCTAAATCACAGATCTGTTTATGCTCAATTCTATAATGATTTTGGAGAAGAATTACCTGTAATTAATCCACCCTTTCTTTTCCCATGGATAACTTAGATGTGGCAAGAACAATACAAAGCACAACAGGTATAAATTTTGCAGTGATTAGCTAATATGGTTGCAAGATCAACAGTATTAATTTAATGCTTATGAGAGCACAGCATAAAATAGGAGGAGTTGTTTATTGATTGACAGACAGTGTATGAAATTATCTGCCCAGTTAACTGAGGAAAACAAGCATATAAACAATGAAAATCCACTATGAAATTAAGCCCCTCAACTTCCCAAATTGCCTGAGGAAAGCATGAGAGATGTGCTAAGAGTTATCTTAAATATCTCAAAAAAATTTCCATGACTGCTTTGGCTGACTTGTACCCTAATCCACCCAGAATACAAAATGCTATGAGGACACTAAATAAAATCCTTAATAATATTTTCATAGTAATTGTAATATATGCTTGTTATATGGAGTATACCTAATGATCATGAAGAATGTGATTATACCCATAGAGACCTAGCAGAGTAACCTAAGAGTCAATTATGAGTGATATATTAAATCCCTTTTTTATTTGAAAACTTAATTCTCATTTTCCTGTATGCTCTGTTTTAACATGTGCACAAATTTTAATATATTGCCATCACTGAATTACTGAATAAATTAATGGTCAGACTATTAATTTATTTCAAAAAGCTTTATCAAATACTCCTGACATTTCAAGTACAGTCATCTACACTATTACATATTTGTAAAAATTCAAATACAACAATTGAAACACATATCTACATGATGTCATATCACTTTGTGGAATTTCTCTTTATTCACTGGCTTTGTATACTTTATTCAATGTTGAGTTTTATATATCTGAGGAAATATACCGTGTCTGAGTAGAAAGAAGTGCTGTGACTTGTTTTATTTGTTTGTTCCTAAAATCAGAAAGTGAATATTTTTGGAGGGTCCACTAAATTTCAACCACAACTGTAGATTCAAGTCTATAAGTCAGCATAGAGGTACATCATAATAGTGCATAAAGCCTGAGTAGGATTGAGGATCTATTAAAAGAATATGATAAAAACATAAAGAAGAACAAGATGTTCATCCAACCTCGCCAGCAAGTCAGACACTGTGCATCCTCTCCAAAGCCTACACAGTAAATTTGCCTGATTCTCACTGCATGCACATTCCCCAAACCCTATGATCTAGTTCACAGTACATATCTGGTATCCTGGCCTAGTCTAGACACTCCTGCCTGCCCTGCTACTTCAGGCTTCCATCCTGCCTGCTTCCAACACAAGACTCCTCTTACACCTCATCCAAACCTCTCCTCCAAGTCAGACCTTTTGTTTCATTCCCCAGGGTCTAGCTGGGTGAGTCAAATATCATTCTCACATACTCCAATCTCCAGATCTACCACCAAACTCCAATCTTGGACCAGAACATACATCTTGAAGACAATCCCAGTGTCCTATATCCACTTTATTCATTACACCTAAGCCATATTGAACATCTGTGCCCAATCCAGCTTACATATCCTCTATTCTGAACCAATCTCCTGTGTCCATATCAGATGCAAAACTAACAAAAAGTCAACATGTCCAGATCTCATTGAAAAAAATTACAATCAATATAAAAGACCAAGGCAGTATACACCTCCACAAAATACTCCAGTCCTATAGAAACATCTTTCAGTAAAAATCACCTTGATGAACACCTAACTTAGAAGAATAGTCATAAACCTAATCAAATTATTAAAGCAGTTTAAAGAAGATACTGGAAACAATTCAATGAATGCAAAAAGAAAGAATTCAAAGAGCATAAGCACCCAAGTGACACCCACAAAACCATAATATAAGGTTAGAAGAAATGACTAAGACAATTCAAGATTTAAAAATTGAAATTGATGAAGAGATAGAAGCATTGAAGATGTCTATAGAAAAGATAGAATGGAAAAGTCCAATAACTCATACAGAAAATACAAAGGAAAATACAAAGGAAAGTCTTGCAAGTAGAATGAGTCATGCATAACACAGAATATCAGGATATGAAAATGAAGTAGAATAGACACAATCACATTCACAACAGGGTCAAATAAAATATCAAGGAATAAGCATAACAAAGTATGCAAAATACATATACAATGGAAACTTTAAACTTCTGCAGATAAAGACACTAGAAAATGGAAAGATAATTCATGCTCATGGATTTATAGAATTAATGTTGTGAAAATGACCAGTCTGCCAAAAGCCATTCACAGCAATTCCAATCAAAATATTCCTCTCATTCTTCATATAAATATTAAAATCTATCCTAAAATTCATATGGAACCACAAAAGTCCCCCCAAATAAGCAAAACACAAAGAAGTATAAACAATAATGTGAAGGTATTATAATTCCAGATCTCGAAATATATTGCAGAACCATACTAATAAAAACAATTTAGTACTTGTCCAAAATGCATGTATACCAACAGAAAATAAATCAAAGACCCAAACATGAATGCACATATCCACAGCCATTCAATCTTTGATATGATTCCAAAATCATACACATCTTAAAAACTGGTGCTGGGAAACTGGATACACATGTACAGAAGACAAAAAAAAGATCAGGATCTATCACCTTGAAGAAAAATGTCCTTAAATGAATCAAAGCTCTAATTATGAAATCTGAAACACTGAAACTTTTAGAACAAAACATAGCTGATACTATATTATCTAACTGGAGGGAAAGAAGCATTTTCAGAATAGGATCCATTTGCCCTAGGAGTTGAAGGCAACAATGCTGCTCCCCTACAGAGCCAGACAGTCTAACAAAATCCTCAACGCCAGCCCTCATTTTCATTGTTGGTGAAGGGTTGCCCGAAATCCTCCCAAAATTTTACAGGCTATTACTCTTGCCCATTGTTTCTCCTGGGAGGTAGATTATAAGTGTCTATTTCTGAAGATGCCACACACTTCCACACATGACCCAGAGCACCTGAGCTGAATCTAATCTAATGGTTTCCTCCGTGAGGACTAGGTTTCACGATATCAGTAGTATGAGGCAAACTTCCAAGAGAGGGAAGCATCCAACAATCCTACACAGCTATGATGTCTGTGAACCGTAACATTAGGCATGATAATCCTAATGATAAAATTGTGTTAGTCATGCCTTGTTAACCACCCACTTTGTAACTGATGTTGAGAGACAATCAACAAGAGGAAAAAGATGGTTGGTGCAATAAACCTAGCCAAATAGTCATGGATAGTGAAGTCATGGTTATTAGAGGAGAACCTACAGTCACCTCTTTACTAAATAAATCATTAGAATCTCTAATTACATTCAAAATTTTTATTCTTTTACCCACATCTCATCCCTCATCAATGAAATTTCTCTTTGCAATTGATATAGGCCATTGCAGTAAATCACACGCATGACACAGTTTATAAGACCCGTATTAAACAATATATCTACAATAAACTCCTGTACCTAATGCTCAGAAATCATTATTAAAGAGAAGGGAGAAAGGCTGTGAAAGTCAGATAAATGGAATTTTCTGTGAGCCTGTGTCTCCTTCGATGTCAGAAGTTATATCCATGAAGTCATCAACATGCCTTCCACAACATGACTAGAACAAGGACAACACAAGGCTTCAAGCTTATAAAAAGAAATATAAAAAGAATGCTGAGTGAAAAAAATTATCTTCCCCACAGAAGACAACACAATTGGTTATCAAATAACAAATGGTCAATTAACACCATACAGACTGATTAGTTATATTTGTATGTTTAGGACATCTAAGTATAATTAAGGAAAAAGAGACCATGAATTAAAATGAGAGCAGAAGGAGTACATGGGCAGGGGTTGGAGTGAAAAATAGCAAGGAAGGAATGATATAATTGTATTATAATCTCCAAAATTCAATAACATAATAATAACATTTTCAAGCTAAGTTTCCCAGATTTACATCTACTTAAAAAAAACTCTTCAGATGGGCTAGTTTGTAAGTCCAGGATCTCTTTACAACTTACTTCCTTAAATATCCTAATTGACTTCATTTTATACACAGTAAATGTGTATTCAATATACATTCCTAATGATACTTAAATGATTTACTAAGATAACGTTGATAAATTTCAGGATGGGGAATAGGCAACACTGAAAGTTTTACCCATGCCCATCTGCCATGACTCGGTTAAGACCATCCTAGCGACAGGAGACACAGACTCCCTACCATGTGCAATATTCCCAGACCACCCTCACTTGTTTGACATACATAACTCTTACTTTCAGTTCTTCTCTAGTCTCTAAACTAGTTATTGACAGGATTCAAATCCTAATCTAAAGTTATGTGTAACTTGCAGTTGAAGGATAAGACTTCTAGCAGACATTTAAGAAAATCCAATGTATGTCTTGTCTCGTGAAACTCCAAACAACTCAAAATTGATATCTTATTTGGCAGGCATGTAATTACAGAGAAAACTCCATTTTCAGAGTTTGCTCCTAAAATTACACATCCAACCACTTAAGCAATGACTTTCCTGGGGAAAGCTAAGGTCCACTGAGCTGTCCTTGAACCACATTGGCAATTTTGCCCTGAAGACAAGGATGTGTACTCTGAAGGGGAATTGCCACAGTTTTTAATCTGACTGGTTTCCTGATCAGGAAAAATATAAATCATTTAATCAGCTCCCAACTGAGCATCAGATACAACTAGTATAAATTTTCCTTCATAAAAGTTTCATCAAAGCAAGGGGTAGCTGCACTGCCTTACCCTTTGCTAGAAAAATTACAGCCTACAAAAATTGGCTGATAGTCAGATATGATCGATAGGCTTTGGGTGGATGGCCTTCATGCAGAGTTCAGTCCTAAATGGTCTTTGTAGCTATTTTCATCTTTCCCTAAAAATAATGCTTTGCTTCATTCACTGCAAAGAAAAAAATGATCAACAATCATGGGCTACTAGTTCTAACAATACGCTTGTTTCCATCCATTTACAACTAGAAAAAAATGAAAGACAAAGGCTTGTGGTAACTGTCTCAAGTCAATACATCATCTAAATAGGTAGAAGGCTATAACGCTCTATCTAGATTCACTATTCTGTACAAAATGAATAAAATTAAAGTATTTATGTTTTTATTGGCTCTTCTATGTCAGACAGAGTATATATGACTTTAAAGTCAAAAACACTCCTCAAACGAAATAAATAACATACAATCAGAAACATTCTTAATCAGATCATTAACTGATTTCTTTTACATTTATGCCAAAATATAACTTCAAACACAAAAACCTGCCTAAAGAATGTTACAGCATTTAGTAAACAGTATAGAGTGAGAATTGCTCAATAGTGATTTCTAATCATAACAATCTAAAAACTGGAGCATCAAATCATGTCACATCCTGGGCATATCAAGAAAAAAATACAGAAAACAGGACTAATGTGTAAACATATAAGCTATCCTTATGGAATCTACTATTCCTATGTGTAATTTTTAATTACACAAAATATTCTGATTAGTTTCCCCTTCCCCAAACACTCCCAGATTCTACCCACCTCCCCAATTTAATACACTTACCTAAAAGGAAAAGACCAAAGATAAGACATGCTCTTTGAAGGCCTCAGTAGCCTCCTCCCTCACACTAAGTCCTGATAATAACCCATCCAGCAGAAACTTCAGAATGCAGCTAATTCTTACATCTCTAAATATTCCTTAAATGCATGAACTAAACTAAGTATGTGTATGTGTATGTACTTTTAATCCATACTTCACATTATCCATCAACAAGATGGAGTAATTTGCTTTTAATTTTTCCCATTTCTGTCATTCTAATTAAATGTCACCATTTCACAGCTGAGCTAGTTAGATCATACAAATAAAATCCCAGCTTCCAAACAAGGTATTCTGATGATCTCTCTCCTCATTTATACATCATATCAATCGTGAAAAACAGAAAAGACATTTTACAAAATGTTCCAGGTTTTCTTTTTTCTTTGTTTTCTTTTTTTTGGTTTTTACAAGACAGGGTTTCTCTGTATTGTTTGGGAGGCTATCGGTCCAGCCCGGCCTCGAACTCACAGAGATCTGGGTGCTGGGATTAAAGGCGTGTGCCACCACCGCCCGGCTGTGTTCCAGGTTTTCTATCTTGTCATAACCTGTATTTTCACTCGATCCTCTTGTACAGAGTCTAACCTTCTGTTAGCTCAGCATTCATTTATCCAAGTGCACATAACCATTCTCCATGCTTCCTCCTTCCAAAGGAACTTCCTATATGCCATCTCCACATCTCACATCTATTATGTTCTTCCTACTTGCCTTCTCATGAACACTGATGCATATTTCACATTTCATTTCAAATATAATTTCCCAGGGGAAGCTGTCCTATCCTTTCTCTAACATCAAATCAAAACATCAAAGGAAGAAAGAAAATGTATCATTTTTCTCCATCACTTTCCATAGTTGAATTTTACAATATTGCTGGGTTTTTTGATTAAAATATTTCCCCTAAGCCGGGCGGCAGAGGCAGAGGCAGGCAGATCGCTGTGAATTCGAGGCTGGGCTGGACCGACAGCCTCAAAAACAATACAAAGAAACCCTGTCTCGTAAAAACCAATATATATATATTTCCCCTAAAAAGATAAAACTATTTTTATTTTAATTATAAGCTTTGGGCAAACAGCTGGCCATTTAGTATTTCTTGAACATATGAATGAGGCAGTCTGTTCAAATATGGAAAAATGTTAAGTGACTTCAAAAGCAGAAAATGAAGTAAACTCAAAGTAGTACTTTAAACAGAAAGGGAAAAGAGAAATAAGTCTAAGAAGATAACATCAAATTCCAGTCTAATAATCTATATAGACTTAATTACTGAAGGTTTTAAAGACCTGCACTTAACATAGATTTACCCTGTTAGCCATAAAAAAACTGTGTATGAACAGATATATTTATTTAGAAAGCCATATAAAATAAGATGAATAAGTAAGTCCAGTATGTTTGTATTCATGAGTATTAATCCTACTAGCTATTAAAACTGAATATCAACAGGAATATTTATTTAGAAATATATATAAAAATAATACAAATAAATAAATCCAATATGTGATGATATAAATAATATATTTTAATGAACTAAATAATGTATTATTTTCAAAGCAAACAAAAATTAGTAAGAAAAGTGATTTTGTTTTATGTTCATGGAGTTTCTTTGATATTTGGCTTAATAGAAGAAAGCTCAATTCTCAGATTTACTTCTGCATTCAATCTGTTGCAATATCACACATCATGTAGCCTTTGAAAAATTCACTCATAAGAAAATGAGTGTAAAGGAAAAGGAAATTCAGAGTAGATTATGAAAATGACTTTGAGCTTTCTGATATTATAAAAATATTTCAGATACTCTCAGATCCAAGGATGCCAACTTAAGAACTGCTGATACGATTTATTCTTCAAACGAGGAAAATTAGATAACAAAAATATTTCCTAATACTCATACTAGAACAAGTATTACAAGGAATGCAGTGTCTCAATAAATGATTATAGAAATAATCCAGTTAAGATATCCTAAAATTCCAAGCAAAAATTGTATACCATAGAAATTTTTTGCCATCTAAGCTATACATGTTTCTAAAGTTGGATGTGTTTTCTGATGTTCACAGACTTCATGAAATACTGAAATAAAAGAATGAACTGGCATATGTAGAAACAAATAAATAGAAATAGGCTATAACATACCTATGACTAAAATTCTGTTTTGAAGTAGAAAAATGTTCTATGATTCTACTATAATGTTAGCTACTTTCTCCAAGGTATTCAAATTTACCTATGTTTTACCTGTAATGGAAGTCTCTCTGATAAAGAATATGGACAGACAAGTGCCCCTTAACCTTAAAAAATCCTTAAATACAGTCATACTTGAATTATATTATTCATAGTTGGTCAGCGATTGAGTAAAAAGGATGTATAAGTCAATTTTAACTATAATTTTGCAAAAAAGAAACATTTAAATATATACTCAATCTTAACAATATTCTAGTAGATGTGTCTTTCCTAGGAACTGTCCAAACATGCACATTTGCACCCACACATACAGTGTATATCCCCTTGAAAAATGATATTGACTTCTGTATACTGTAAACTTAGAAACATTACTGAGTGTAAGATGGCCTTAGGCAAGCTCTGTTCTACAAGAGATAATCTTAAGCATCTCTCAGGGTTCATAAAAATGGCTCCAATTTATCTTTACTTAAAGGTCAGAGAGTTCATAACTATCCTTTCTCTTCCAAGGTTAAAGTCATAAGACTAAAGTATGGATGTCTAACCTAAATAACAAGAGTCTTGGTCTAAGTTGTGGTTACTCTTAACCCTCAAGGCCAGATAATGAGAGATTTAATCTAAGGTGTGGTTACTGAATGTTTGGAGAATTAAGGAAGTAAGTCTGTTTGTTCCTTGTATGGTGGTAAAGAAGGCTTTTGTCTTTCCCCCTTTTTGGTTTGGGTATAGTAGAATGTCAAGGAATAAACTTGGGCATTCAGTATTTACTGGAATGGCCTCCTGACACCATTCCATGTCTCTGTCTTTTCCTTAGTGTGTTTATCTGCCATTTCCCCCTTTTTATATAGCTTTTTTTCTTTTTTATTTAAATTAGAAAAAAGCTTGTTTTATATGTCAATCCCAGTTTCCTCTCTCCCCCTCCTCCCCTGCCCCCAATCAATTCCCTATTCTATTCCCTTTCTCCTCCCCAGAGAGGGTGAGGCCTTCTGTCAGGGATCTTAAAAGTCTGTCATATCATTTGGAGGAGGGCCTAGGCTCTCCCCTTTTATCCAGGTTGAAAGAGTATGCCTTTATGTGGAATGGGCTCCCAAAGTCATTTGTATAATACATATAAATACTGATCCACTACTAGAGGCCCCATAGATTGACCAGGAGTATTAACTCATGTTCAGGGGGTCTGGGTCAGTCTTATGCTGGTTTCCCAACTATCAGTCTGAGATCCATGATCTCCCCCTTATTCAGGTCAGCCATTTCTGTGGGTTTCTCTATCCTTGTCTTACCACTTTGTTCATCACTCCTCCCTATCTGCAACTGGATTCTATCAGGATCTGAACATCCAACACAGATTAAGCAGAAGATAATGACTTTAAAAACAACTTCACAAAAATGATAGATAACCTCAAAGAGGATGTGAGAAAATCCCTTAAAGAAATCAAGAAAAATAAATAAAAAATTGCAAGAAATCAACAAATCTCTTAAAGAAAGCAAGGAATGTCAAGAAAAACTATCAAACATAAGGAAACAATTCAAACAGTTCAAGACCTGAAAACTGAAATAGAGACATTAAAGAAAATACAAATTGAGGGAATGCTGGAAATAGAAAAGTCGGGGAAATGATCAGCATAACCAACAGAATACAAGAGATAGAAGACAGAATCTCAGGCATTGAAGACACACTAGGAAAAATATATTCATTGACCAAAAAAAAAACTTAAGTTCAACAAATCCCTAACACAAAATATTCAGAAAATATGGGACACCATGAAAAAGCCAAACCTAAGAACAATAGGTATAGAAGAAAGTGAAGAAACCCAACTCAAAGGTACAGAAAACATATTCAACAAAATCATAAAAGAAAACTTTCCCAACCTATCTGCCATTTTCTTGATCCACACTCCCCTCTCAGGTACAAACCAGGCAAGTCATATCTTTAATTTTTCTGCCTGCCATTTCTGGATTCACACGCTTTCCTCCAAACATAAACCAGATGAATAAACCATGCAGGATCTGCTATTGTGGTCTGCCAGACATGGGTTATTATCAGAATAATATCAGAATCAAAGAATTTTTTAAGTAAAATATGAGTTCAGGCATTTAAGACACATTATGAATAGAGGCAGTGAACTGACTAAGAGGATAAAGGTAACTCAGCCAATGTGACCTTTTTAAAAAATAAAAACATCTAGAAGATTTATGATAGAATTTATAAAAATCATTTAAAATGTTTATAGCCATCCTTAATAAGCAATACCGTAATCTTTCTGTAGGTAAATTAACAGAGAGAAAATATTGACATCCTTCCTGTTTATTGAACAGGTTTATTACTACCCTTATAATATAATATATCCATTGATTTGAATTGGTATTTTGTTATTTGTTTTTCAGACTGACTTGGAATTTACTATGTAGACCAGGTTGGACTTGAACTCACAGAGATCTACTTACCTCTACTTTACAAGTGTTGGGATTAAACATATGAACCATAAGAGTCAACTACAGATTGTTACTGTCCATAAAGAAAATTGAAATGAAATATTAAAAATTTAAAGATCAAAAATGGTAATTACACTTACAATACCTGTTTCATATGACTTGGAATGGTGTGTTTATCTACTTTGCAAATATTAACAAGATCTAAAATATCTTCTGCTATATGCAATAAAATGCATATTAAAGCTGTCTTTGAATGTATATTAATAAATATACACAAAAATTCAAATGATCAAAATGTTCAAAAGTGATCAAAAGTATGAATGTTTCTGAGGAAAGTGTGGTTTTCACATCTATTTGAGGTTATTTCTGGCACAGAGAGGTGATGTAAGTCTTTATTAGTGTTCTGAGAGATAAAGAAATTCTAACACCTGTGATGGATAGCTTTAATTATTAGCTTGAAATAGCATAGAATCATCTGAGTGAAAAATGAAGGATTGTTTATACAGGGTTGGCCTGTGGGCATGTCTGTGAGGGGCTGTCTTAAGTCAGTTGATGTAGAAAGGCCCCACCCACCCTGGGTGACATCTACACAAGACACCATGAACCATGAAAGGGGAGAAATATTGAGCTGAACACAAGAAAGCAAGTACAAGATATAGATGGGAACCACAGTAGGTTGAAAAAGCTAGCTGAAGTTTCCACTATGACACATTTATTCTAGAGGGAAAGACAAAATTTCATTCATATTCATATGTTATAGAACCTACAATTCTTTGGGGAACTTAAACAAATGTTTGGGACTCTTCCTCCTACTGAGTTGCCTTGTCCAGCCTCGATCTGAGGACTTTACCTGGTCTTACGTATCTTGTTTTTGTCACATTTGGCTGTTGTCTCTCTGAGGCCTGCTCCTTTCTGAAGGGAAATGGAGGGGGTGTGGATGTTGGAGAGCTGAGAGGAGAGGAGGAAGAGTAAACTGTAGTCAGGATGTACTGTATGAGAGTAGAATCTATTTTCAGTTAAAAATTATAGATTTAATGTATATAGTTTAGTTTTGTGTTCATGCTCTGTGTCAGTAGGTACAAGTAGGTACAGATGACTCATAAATAGATCATAGCCTTAACTATTCAAATGGAGTACACTTTAATAGATTCAATGGAGAATGCATTAGTTAAACTTTGGCAGATATGTAAAGCCTGGTCAGGTGAAAGAAATATGTTAGAAGACAGACAGCAGACAGACAGACAGACAGACAGACAGACAGAGGCAGATAGTATATATACATACATGCTAACATACACATATGGAGGAGATATAGCTCCTAAACAAATAATTTGTTAGGGAAATTAGCTCACATGAATACAGACACAGAAAAGTCACAAAGAATGCTCTGAAGTTGAAGAAGCACAGTCTCATAGAGCACAGAGTTATCTAAGAACAAGGGATCAAAGCTAAACAAGCAGGTGATATAGTTCAGATGACAAATTCTGAGTGCACAGGACCTGTGGAGCTTCTGAGGTACTGGCACAAGTCTTGCAACACAAAAGTCAGAAATGCTGAAGTGTTGAGGAGTAAGAACAAAGAAGCTTGTCCCAACTCCATGAAGAGACCAAACAACACATTTCTCTTCCTTTTTGTTCTTTCCAAACACTGTGCCCATTGCATGGTGCTCACCTATGTTCAGGGTAGCTCTTTAGCTCACCAAATTTTTATCACTTCTTTTATATTTTGAAATCATAACGTAATTATAACATTTCCTTCTTCATACCCTCTCAGATATCCATCCTGTTCTTCTTAAAATTTAGGAACTCCATTTTCACTAATTGTTGTTACATACATACAAGTATGCATATACATGCAGAATGTGTATCTGAATGTATGTATATTCATTAACATAAACTGGTCAGTCTGTTATGTTACTGGTGTATATGTTTTCAGGGTTGACCATTTGGTATTGGCTAATTGATATGCCATTCCCTAGTGAAGACTATTTCACACATTCTCAGCTCCCAATCATTGGTCTGTAGTTCCTTGTGTAGAGTTGAAGTCTCCTGGTCTTTCAGTCATCTATTTAACGTTGTCCTTGTCTTTGTTCATTTCATGTTTATACAGTCACATTAGTGAGATTTTCTGAGTGTCAATCTGTTGTAATTCAGGAAATGTGTCAATTAAGAGAACAATGTCATGTGACAGGATTCAAGCAGAGGGGTTTTTATTAGGCAAAGGGATCATAATGAAGGGAAAGGTAAGTGGAGAGACTGGCCACCAGAGACAGGAAAACCAGGAGAGAGGAGAAAGGAAAGGGGGAGAGAGAGAGGAAAGAGGGAGAGAGAGGAGAGATGGAGAAGAGCGAGAGGGGGGAACAGACAGAGAGAGGGAGAGAGAAAAGAAAGGAATTTGGGAAGGGCCCTTTTAAAAGGGAACACAATGAATATGCACAGGTGGTGCTCTTAGTGACTACAGCTGAGGGCATATCCTGTCAGAACCCTAAGGAAAGGCCAGTATTGATGCCTGAGTATTAGCAAATCTCTTTCAGAAACCTTGCAAAATATATACCCAGAAACATTCTTTTACCAGCTATCTATGCATCAGTCAATTCTCAATGTCACAAAACATTTTTAAATGAGTATATTTAAAAAATAGCTTCAACAATAGTTTCTAAGCATGGCTAAAATAAAAAACACCAATGACATTACATTGGAGAGGATATAGAGAAAGGGGAACACTCCTCCCATGCTGGTGAGAGTGCCCACTTGCACAGCTACTTTGGAAATCCATATGGCAGTTCCTCAGGAAAATGGGAATCAGTCTACCTCAAGATCCAGCATTCCACTCTTAGGCATATACCCAAAGGATGCACATTCATATAACAAGGACATCTGTTCAACTATGTTCATAGCAGCATTATTTGTAATAGCCAGAATCTGGAAGTAGCCTAGATGCCCCTCAACTGAAGAATAGATAAAGAAAACGTGGTACCTTTACACAATGGAGTATTACTCAGTGAAAAAAAATCAATGGAATCTTGAAATTCACAAACAAATGGTAGGAACTAGAAGAAATATCATGAGTGAGGTAACCCAATCACAAAATGACAAACATAGTATGTACTCATATATATAGATATTATACATAGAGCAAAGAATTACCAGCCTACAACCCACACATCCAAAGAAGATAGGAAAAAAGGAGGACCCTAAGAGAGTCATATATGGTACCTGGAAAAGGGTAAAGGGACAAGATCTACTGAGAAAATTGGGAGCATGGGGGGAAGGGAAAGGGAGTTAAGAGAAAGAGAAGGGGAAAAAGGAGGGGGGGAAGAAGATATGAAGAACCAGGAAGATGGAGTCAGTGGAAGAATAGAGAAGAGCAAGAAAAGAGATACCTTAAGAGAGGGAGTCATAGCTTTAAAGAGAAATCTGGCACTAGGTAAATATCCAGAGATCTACTAGGATGGCCCCAACTAAGATTCTAAGAAAAGTGAAATGCTATACTAAATATCCTTCCCCTATAATGAGATTGATGACAAACTTATATGCTATCCTAGAGCCATCATCCAGTAGCTGATGGAAGCAGAAGCAGAGACCTACAACTAAGCACTGAGCCGAAATCTTGGAATCCAATTGTAGAGAGGGAGGAGTGATGAGCAAAGGAGACAAAACCAGGCTGGAGAAACCCACTTAAACAGCTGACTCGAAAAAGGGGGAACTCATAGACACCAGACTGACATCTCAGAAGCCAGCATAGCACAGAACCAGGCCCCATGAACATGGGTGTCAGTCAGGAGACCTGGGCAATCTATGGGGTCTCTGGTAGTGGAATAGTATTTATCTTTAGTGTGTGAATGAACATTGGGAGCCCATTCCCCATAGAGGAAAACTCACTCAATCTAGACATACAAGGGAGGGTTATGCCCTGCCCCAAATGATGTGACAGACTGATGATTCCCCATGGAATGTCTCACCCTTCTATGGAGCAGAAAGTGTTTGAGATAGGGGTCATGGAAAGATGGGAGAGAGAGGGAATGGGGATTGATATAAAAGATTGTTTCTAATATAAATAAAATGTTTCTAAGCAATAAATACTATTTATTAGAGAAAATTGATTATTTGGGTGAGGGAAGAATAGAAAACAGCTAAAATGTTAAGATTTAATGCATCCCTGTACTTACTACTTACTGTTGAGAGGAAAGATTCCCTGTGAAATGTTTCCTAATTTTTCCCTTCTTCAATATTAATAAATTGCACCTCATGAAGCTGAAAAGTCCCTGTATGCCAAAGGACACCATCATCCAAGCAAAGCAGAAGCCCGCAGAGCAGTAAAACATGTTTACCAACTATAAATCTGATGGAGGTTTAATACCTAGAATATATAGATAACTAAGGAAACTGAATGTTAAGAGAAGCTTTTTCCTTGTGAGAGGAGCCTTCCCACCAGCCTGGTTCCAGAGCCGCATGAGTCCCAAATAAACACACAGGAGGCTATATTAACTATGAAGCTGTTGGCCTTGCTTGTTTCTTACTGGCTAACTCTGACTTAAGTAATTACACCATAATTGTTAATCTAAGTATTTCTCTTACCGGAGAATAGTTCCGGGCTTCCTACCCCATGGCGTTAAATCTTGAATCTCCTTATGTTTCTCCTTCCCAGCATCCTCCTGGACTCCTACTCCCACCTATCTTGGCTCCCTATAGACCAGCAGTGCTTTATTGACAAATGCAAAGGACTTCCCCCCAACAACTGAACACCAAGAAATCAAATGTCCCAGTTTAAAAATGGAGTGCAGAACTAAGCAGAAAATTCTCAAACATGACTGTGAAACATTAAACAATGTTTAATGTCCTTAATCTTCAGGAAAACACAAATTAAAGCTATTTTGATGTTTCATTTTACCTCAGAGAGAATAGCCAGGATCACTAAAATAAATGATAGTACATTCTGGTCAGGGTGCTAAGAAATGAAAGGACAGATTCACTGCTATTGGGAATGCAAACTGGCAAGGCCAGGGTGGAAATAAATGTGATATTTCCTCAGGAATCTGGGAAAAGATCGACCTTAAGATCCAGCTATACCACTACTGAACACACACACAAAGGAATCTATATCTCTACATCTTGCTCATTTTTGTTCATTGCTGCTCTATTCATAATTCCAGAAATTGGAAACAGCCTAGATGTCCATAACCTGATGAATGAGTACGTAAATGTGGCACATTCCTTTACCCCCTTTTATTTTATGTTTTTTATTTTTTATTTTTTTGGTTTTTACGAGAAAGGGTTTCTCTTTATTGTTTTGGAGGCTGTCGGTCCAGCCTGGCTTCGAACTCACAGAGATCCACCTGCCTCTGCCTCCCGAGTGCTGGGATTAAAGGCGTGCACCACCAACGCCCGGCATACCCCCCCTTTTATTAAAAATATTTAGAATTCAAATATACTAACCAGGGAAACTACAATATGAAGTCTAGCCAATTAGATTCCACTAAATATGCAATTTCTAACAAGAGACACATGCTTAAAAATGCCCATTCAAAAAAAAACCCTAGAGTTTCAAAAACAAGAGTTTAAGCAAATCAATTTGGTGTGCACTCTTGGTTAACCTGCCTATTAAGTTTTTTGCCAGCCGGGCATTGGTGGTGCATGCCTTTAATCCCAGCACTCAGGAGACAGAGGTAGGCAGAACTCTGTGAGTTTGAGACCAGCCTGGTCTACAGAGTGAGTTCCAGGACAGCCTCCAAACAATACAGAGAAACCCTGTCTCAAAAAAAAACAAAAAACAAAAGAAAAAAAGCTTTTTGCGTTTATGTAGAGTGTGTGCTGGGTCTTAGCCTCCTTTATCTGATGCGATGTTATGGAAGTGACACTGTTTACAATTAAAAAATGAAAAATACATTTTAGAGCATTTATCTAATATCTAAATTGATTACATTGGAGAATCCAATCACCATGGACAAAATCTGACTACTGAGGTGATGATGCTGCTGCAAGAATTCCTATTCACAGACAGCCATGAAGAGGCTGTGAAGCATCAGGAAAATGCTCTCAAGATACACTTAGAATAAGCAAGTGATAAAATATTCTCATGAGACTCCATCACACAATTGATGCTATTAGGAATAGACAGTAAGTTTTGGATATAGTCCTAATTCTTGAGCAAGTATATTCTGAGATAAACTGTTGAGCAATAATATGTAAGGGGGACAGTTAGGAATAACAAAATCACAACTATGATATTGTTTGGTGGGTAATCTGCAAATTCAGTAAACTATCTTCTAACACATGTTTGAAGACACGAACACACAATATGCAAGTCACGGGGTTTGGAATTGGAACAAGCAAGTGAAAATTAAATGTAAGGATAATGGAAAGCTCAGCAGTCAGCACTAAGCTGTCGTATAGGACACCCTGACATTTGCAGTGCTTTTTTCTTCCTGGAGGACATTTAAAAAATCTTCCACACCTCTGTTGGGAATCCTGCAGCCCCAAGGACCCACCTTCAGTGGTCTAACTCTACAACAAGGTCAGTTAAAATCAATTTTCTGTTTTAAAAAAATCTTCCAACAAGGAAAGGTTTAAAAGAAAGAAGAGAAGAAAGGACAAAGATTTTATTGCGATCTCTCTGCACTTTACGCATTTTGGGTCTAGAAATGGAATAACTGTTCACCATTTTCTCTTCTCTCATCTAAACAAAAGGAGGAGACCTAAATGCGTTGTCTGAAAATCTCCTTTATCAAAGATGCTGATATTATAGTATAAATTAAGAAAGGTGCTGTGCTTTCAAAAAATAATTCCACCAAACTCATTGATTGTTTCCTGCCCATAGATAATCCTGAGTAAGTACATCCATTGATTTACGTCACTTCTAAAAGCCCCAATTCTCTTGAATTATGCTATTGCTCTTCAAGCCAAGCAATTCTAATTCATTTCTTTAGTCTGTGGACTGCATAAGAAATTTTCAGCTGTTTCAGTAGGATTTTTCAGGGGAACTTGGGTGAAGAACATTTTTCTGTTTATTTTACTATTTTATGGTTTTCATGCTTGTGTATTTGAGTCACCTGTGACATGTTTAATTTAGGATTTTCCCACTAATAAGCAAATAATTTCATCACATTTCCTTACAAAAAATAAATCCTAGTATAATAAGTCTGAGGAAATTGATGTTTGTTTGGACTCCAAGAACTTATTTCTATATATTTTTGTACTTGAAGTGCCTTAAGTATTAATGTCATTACCTGTTATGTTAGGGATTTTTTTTAATTATCATACACAGTAATAGCTTTCATTGTGGTATTTTCACATATACTTTGTTTTTATTTGTTCCTATCCTCCATTCTTCTCCTCTGTTTCTCTGAGTGTCTTGTGGGTGCACATTTTAAAAGTCCATATATTCTCTAATTCACATTTTAAGATATTCTTTCGATGAGAGTTTCAGCACTTTAAGTGGAATTAAGTATATGTGAGCTTGGCTTATATAACAAAATCTGTCAAGGACCTGACAGCAGGTCTGACAGCACACAAAGGTTTGATGTGGGCATTTGTCTCTATATTGTCTCCAGTGGTAACACTTAATCAGCATAAGATTTGGGAAGCCATTTGACTTTAGATAATAACAGATACAAATCATTCTGCCATATGCGGGGATATGTGAGCTCTTCTGTAAATTGGGATGATGCTCTATTTCCATTCTTTAAAGTTGATCATAAATATCAGCAATTGACAGATCTTGTTTTTCCATAGATTCCCTACAGCAAAATATTGAGAACAATGGCCCATGGCACATTCCTGCAGGTGATACACCACATCAATGCAAATAGAAATACTTTATAACAATGAATTGCTGTTGCCTGCCTCTATATATCACATGTAAATAAATTTTATCTTGTTAAAAGACTAAAATACATAAACTTAAGATAAGCAGATTAAGAAAAAACACCCTGCTTTTCCTCTTTCTGTACCTCCTCCCAATCCCCAGGAACGAATACATCAATAAGTTATCCAATAGCCAATGATCAGCCCTGAAAACATACTCATCCATTTAACATTATACATACTTCCATAATGTTATACATTATATATGTTATATATAATTACAAATATATGCAAGTGTTTAATATTATAAGGCTGTATTTACATATTTAGGAACATATGTGCACATACATATATGCGTGCCAATAATTAATAAAAATACCTATGAGCTTGAAAGAAAGCAAGAAAATATACATGGGAAGGTTAGAAGGGAGAAAAGAGACGGGGAAAATAATGTAATTATGCTATAAACTCAATAGTAAAAATAAAAATTAGAGGAAAGTTGCAATTTTTAAAAAGTGTGGTCTAATGCCAAATTAAAGGAAACTAGACAAAGAGCTCTCATGGTGACTTGCTCACTTTCATATACCCTGTGGTTTCATTCCATCTGGTACATAGGTGCCCACAGACAGCTGTTCAATAAATTAATGACAGCATAGACATTTTGCTTTTCTGGTTATTAAAGGGAAGCATAAGTGGTTATTAAAGGGAAGCATAAACCAAGAATGGACCTTTTCCTTCTCACTGAACAATTAGGAATGTGGAAATCTTCAGAGAGAAGAAAGTAAAACTCTCCAAAGATAAATAATTACCTAGGAGATACAGTGTGCTTGGTCACAAGTGCTGACCTGAAACTGACAATAAAGCATGGATTTAACATGATACTTTGTTATTATAGCTTTACAGAGTTAAGAAGCTCTTTTAGGTTGGGTGGTGGACTTGGGACACAGAGACAGAGGCAGAGGCCATGAGTCCAAGGCCAACCTGGTCTAAAGAGTAAGTGCCAGTACAGGCTCCAAAGCTACACTGAAAACCTTGAAAAAGGAAAGAAGAAGAAAAATCTTGTTATGTGTAGCTAGTGTCTTATTTTCAAGAGTTAGGAAAATCTCATAATGTTCAGAGAGAGGTTTAGGAATCATGTCCCTAGCATCCGGGTCCAGTGTCATCAGCACCCAGACTGCTGTCTATGTTCCTCAGATCTGATTCCTCATTCACCTCTGTTAGTAATACACATCTTTTGGTTGTGTTCTAAAGGAGTGGAAGGGAAGGCAAATGAAGAGTTGATCTTCACTCATTTTAACACACGAAACTCAATTTCTTTCACCTCTACAGTCATGGGGTAGTTTTAGGTGGTGCTGGTAGAATTTTAGAGAATTTGCCAGAAATCAGACTACTCAAAGAGAAAATACTGCCTTTTACTGATGTGCACTGAGGTCTAGAAGAAATGAACAGCGCATTGACAAACAATGCTTATATTGGTCTTTTTATTTTAAAAAGAAGTCAGATGCTGTGTAATGATGCTCCCTGTAATTCAAATTGCCCAAAAATATCTGACAATATTCCTCAGCAAGTACTAGAAAGACAACAAAAATTTCTAAAGTTTGGTTGACATTTAAGGCCTTATATCCCTTTAAAACTTTGTTTTATGTGTACCAAAGGCTCTTTGATTTAAACTGATAGCTTAAACAATCCCTCTGATAGTGTCAATTAATGATAAAACACAAGAATAACTGACCTTCTCGGCCCTTGCTTACTTGAATATGAAACTATTGAGTGTACAGAGCCAATATGAATTTCTAAAATAAGGTCCTAGGAACACAGGCAGCTACAACAAGGCCTCAAGGAAGCCTTTCAGGCAGAATTTCTCAAGCTCCTTCCTCTACCATTTACCCTTTTGATGCCCTGAACTGATCTCAGGACCCAGAATAAACACAAAGGTATGTCACAGAAACCAGACTCCTCTCCTTCAAAGAAAAAACACAAATTGCTAGGTTCCACATTTCCTAGTGGTCCTGCCCAACACTTGGAAAGAATAAAAGGTATTCATACAGGCCAGAATCCAGTGTCCACAGTCATTCTCAACCTTCCTGATAGGTTTCCTCATGTTGTGGTCACCACAACTACAGAATCATTTCTTTGATACTTCATTTTAACATGTAGTTTTCCTCCTTTAGCGGCTTTGGTTTTTCCCCACCAGCCGCTTGGGCTCTGTCACAGCTGTAGTCCCCAAATAACACACAGGAGGCTATATTAATTATGAAGCTGTTGGCCATTTGCTTGTTTCGTACTGGCTAACCCATAATTTCTCTTACTGGAGAAAAGGGTCCAGACATCTTACTTCTCTGGTGGGCTACATTGTCTCTGCTGTGTCTCTATTTCAAGAATCCTCCTCAACTCCTAGTCCCACCTGTCTTGCTTCCCTATTGGCCAACAGTGGTTTATTGACATATACACAGGACTTCCCCATCACTTCATAACTGTAATTTTCTACTATTATGAATCATACTGCAAATATATGATGTGACCCCGAAAGAGGTCAAGACCCACAGGTTGAGAGCCACTGGTCCACACAAACTTCATTGGGCATCTTACCATTTATGAGAGTGTAAATTCTAAATTTTATCCAATCATTTTGCTACACAACTGTTCATTGTTCACTAACTCTAATATTTTTTGTGGGGTTTTTTCTATTTTGTTATTGAGAGTTTCTCTGTGTCGGCCTGGCTGTTCAGGAGCTTGCTCTATATACCACACTGACTTGAAAAACTCAGAGAACCACCTGTCTCTGCCTCCATAGTACTGGGTTTAAAGGCAGGTACCACCACAGCCAATTTGAATGTAATCTTAAATCAAACACGTTTCCCTGAACCAAGGATCATTTTAGAAAGTTCTTATGTTACTTAAAACTTTTAATAAATAAAATTGCTGTATTTTTCTTGACAACCTTCCTTTTGTACAGAAAGGTCAGCTATGATGCTTATGATGAGTGAGAGAGGACCACATTTTTCCATCCCAACAAAAGCCAAATAAAAGTCTATTCTAAGCACACTTTGAAAGGTGACTCAGTTTCCTAGAACACCCAACCTCATTTATTCTCTCTTTTGCTTCACTCTAAACTATGATAGATATATTTACATCATGTTTGTATTTTTCCATTTTTGCCTTCTTATGAGAATATAGCTCAAATGGAAAAGCCACTTTCTTTGTTTCAATGGTATATATCAAATATGGAAAATATTACATCACAATGTAAGACATATAATATGAATGCTGAAAATAGAAACATTGTCTTCGAAAGGATATATATGGACATAACATAGATATCTATGAATATTCATATTATGCTTCTTTCAATGAATGTTGAGAGCACTGTTTTATTCTGTGTAGTTTTCCTCAAAAATTCAATGTTAAAGTCTTTAGGTACATATTTAATTAAAACACCAGAGTCAGTTAAGAAAGAACTTGTCTAGACCCTATACAGGGAAGATTTATTCAAAACTCCTAAAATATTATTTTGAAAAGGATAAATGCAATACTTGAAAATTTCATGACATTTTAAAAATGCACTGCTAGTGGCCATATAATACTTACCTAAAAAGGAACACCATAAAGATACATTAAATTTTATGTCTTATAAATAAATAAGCATCCTTTTATTCATTGTCAACATAAAATACAATCTTAAAAAAACATAAAGTTCAGTCCCTCCAAGACCCTAACCCCAGCGAGTCCAGCTTCAGGTGAGATTGCGTCTCTGGCAGGACCCCCCCCAAGACCCATCCCCTTGATCTTCCGGGCCGCTCCTGGCATCCAGAAGACCCACCCACACAGGAAAGACATCAGCCCTTCCAAGACCCCAACCCCAGCGAGTCCAGCTTCAGGTGAGATTGCGTCTCCGGCAGGACCCCCCCCCAAGACCCATCCCCTTGATCTTCTGGGCTGCTCCTGGCATCCAGAAGACCTGCCCACACAGGAAAGACATCAGCCCTTCCAAGATCCCAACCCCAGTGAGTCCAGCTTCAGGTGAGATTGGGGCTCCGGCGGGGACCGCCTGGCCATCACCCATCCCCTTGATCTTCCTGGCCGCTCCTGGCATCCAGAAGACCCGCCTACACAGGAAAGACATCAGTCCTTCCAAGACCCTAACCCCAGCGAGTCCAGCTTCAGGAAAGACATCAGCCCTTCCAAGACCCCAACCCCTGCGAGTCCAGCTTCAGGAAAGACATCAGCCCTACCTGGACCCAAACTCCCAGCTTCAGCTGCAGGAAGGAAGGAGACCAGTGGAGACAGAAAGACCCCACCAGCCCCCACTGGAAGAAGAGATGGGAAGAAGACAGAATAAGAGCTCACTCAACAATAGAAACACCAGCATGACCCCAGCAGAATGTAGGGATCCAACAACAGCAAGACCCGAAAAGCACTACATAGACGAAGAAGAGGAGACAGACCTTAAAAATTATTTCATGAAGATGATGGAGACCCTCAAAGAAGAAACGAGGAAATCCCTTAAAGAAATAGAAGAAAAAACAAACCAAAAAATCCATGAAATGGGGGAAAAATTCAAGAAATAAACAAATCTCTCAAAGAATCTAAAGAGCACCAAGAAGAGACAACCAAAAAAATTAAGGAAACAACTCAAACAGTGAAAGGATTGAAAGCTGAAATAGAAACGATAAAGAAAACACAGAATGAAGGGATGTTGGAAATAGAAAATCTGGGTAAATGATCAGGAACTACAGATGCAAGTATCACCAATAGAATACAAGAGATAGAAGAGAGAATCTCAGGTGTTGAAGACTCATTAGAGGATATAGAGTCGTCAACCAAAGAAAATCTCAAAACCAACAAATCCTTAACACAAAATATCCAGGAAATATGGGACACTGAGAAGAAGCCAAACCTGAGAATAATAGGTATAGAAGAAGGTGAAGAAATACAACTCAAAGGTACAGAAAACATATTCAACAAAATCATAGAAGAAAACTTCCCTAACCTAAAGAAAGATATGCCTATGAAAATGCAAGGATCTTACAGAACACCAAATAGGCTGGACCAGAAAAAGAAGTCACCTTGCCATATAATAATCAAAACATCAAACCTACAGAGTAAAGAGAAAATATTAAGAGCAGCTAAAGAAAAAGGCCAAGTAACATACAAAGGCAGACCTATCTGAATTACACATGACTTCTCAATGGAAACGATGAAATCCAGACAGATCCTGGACAGATGTCCTACAAACGCTAAGGGAACAAGGATGCCAGCCCAGACTACTATATCCAGCAAAGCTCTCAATTACCATAGATGGGGAAAACAAAATATTCCATGACAAAGCCAGATTTAAACAATACGTATCCATGTATCCAGCACTACAGAAAATGCTAGAAGGAAAACTTAGAGCCAAGGAAGATAACTACATTCACAAAGACACAGGCAATATATAATCACACTTCACAAAACACCAAAAGAAAAAGGGAGGAGAAACTACACAAAATAACTTCACTAACAATAAATCAAGCACAAACAAGGATCACCAATCAATGGTCATTAATATCCTTCAATGTCAACGGCCTCAACTTGCCTATAAAAAGACACAGACTAGCAGAATGGATACGAAGACAGAACCCTTCCTTCTGCTGCATACAAGAAACACACGTCAACATCAAAGAGAGACGTTATCTCAGAGTAAAGGGTTGGGAAAAGATCTTACAATCAAATGGTTCCAAGAAACAAGCGGGTGTAGCAATCCTAATATCTAACAAATCAATCAAAAGAGATGAAGAAGGACACTTCATATTCATCAAAGGAAAAGTCCATCAAGAGGAAGTCTCAATTTTAAACATCTACACCCCAAATACAAAGGCACCTACATTCGTGAAAGAAACATTACTAAAGCTCAAAATGCACATAAAATCTCACACACTAATAGTAGGAGACTTCAAAATCTGCTCTCACCGCTAGACAGGACCTCCAGACAGAAACTTAACAAAGAAACAAAAGAACTAATAGAAGTTATGACCCAACTGGTTTAACAGACACCTATAGAACATTCCACCCAAATACAAAGGGATATACCTTCTTCTCAGCACCACATGGAACCTTCTCTAAAATTGACCACATAATAGGAGACATAGCAAATCTCCACAGATACAAAAAAATTGGAATAACCCCCTGCATCTTATCAGACGACCATGCATTAATATTAGAATTCAACAATAACACAAATCGCAGAAACCCTACAAACTCATGGAGATTGAACAATGCACAATTGCACCATCCCTGGGTAAAGGAACAAATAAAAAAAGAAATTAAAGACTTCCTCGATTTCAATGAGAATGAAGACACAACATACACAAACTTATGGGACACTTTGGAAGCAGTTCTGAGAGGAAAGTTTATAACACTAAGTGCCCACATGAAAAAACTGGAGAACAGTCATACTAGAGAATTAATAGCACAACTGAATATTCTAGAACAAAAAGAAGCAAACTCCCCCAGGAGGAGCAGACGCCAGGAAATAATCAAATTGAGGGCTGAAATCAATCAAGTAGAAACCAGGAAAACACTGAGAAGAATCAATGAAACAAAGAGTTGGTTCTTTGAGAAAATCAACAAATAGACAAACCTCTGTCCAAACTAACCAAAAGACAGAGAGAGAGCATTCTAATTAACAAAATCAGGGATGAAAAAGGGACATAACAACGGACTCTGAGAAAATCCAGAGAATCAACAGGGCATACTTTGAAAATCTGTACTCCACAAAATTTGAAAATTTAAAGGAAATGGACAATTTCCTGGATAGATATCACTTGCCAAAACTAAATCAAGAACAGATAAACAATCTAAACAGACCTATAACCCTTAATGAAATAGAAGCAGTCATCAAAAGTCTCCCAAACAAAAAAAGCCCAGGCCCAGATGGCTTCAGTGCAGAATTCTACCAGAAATTCAAAGAAGAGCTAATTCCAATACTCCTCAAAGTATTCCACACAATAGAAGCAGGAGGCTCACTGCCAAACTCTTTATACAAGGTTACAATTACCTTGTACAAAACTTAAGTCCAAATGGATCAAAGATCTCAACATAAATCCAGCCACACTGAAACTTTTAGAAGAGAAAGTGGGAGATACTCTTCAGTGAGTTGGTACAGGAGACCACTTCCTAAACATAACACCAGTGGCACAGGCACTGAGATCGACAATTAACAAATGGGACCTTCTGAAACTAAAAAGCTTCTGTAAGGCAAAGGACACAGTCAAAAAGACAAAAAGGCAGGCCACAGAATGGGAAAAGATATTCACTAACCCTACATCTGACAGAGGGCTAATCTCCAAAATTTACAAAGAACTCAAGAAACAAGTCTCCAAAACACCAAAGGATCCAATTAAAAGGTGGGGTACAGAGCTAAATTGAGAATTCTCAATAGAGGAGGCGAAAATAGCCAGGAGACACTTAAGAAAGTGCTCAACATCCTTAGCCATCAGGGAAATGCAAATCAAAACAACTCTGAGATGCCATCTTACTCCTGTCAGAATGGCTAAAATCAAAAACATCGAAGACAATTTATGCTGGAGAGGATGTGGAGAGAGAGGAACACTCCTCCACTGCTGGTGGGAGTATTGACTCATAGAGCCTCTTTGGAAATCAGTATGGAGATTCCTCAGGAAAATGGGAATAAGTCTACCACTAGACCCAGCAATTCCACTCTTAGGCATATATCCAAATGAGGCAAGTTCATACAACAAGGGCATCTGCTCCACTATGTTCATAGCAGCATTATTTGTAATAGCCAGAACCTGGAAGAAACCTAGATGCCCCTCAACAGAAGAGTGGATAGAGAAAATGTGGTACATTTACACAATGGAGTATTACTCAGCAGAAAAAAAAACAATAGAATCTTGAAATTCTCAGGGAAATGGATAGCACTGGAAGAAACCATCCTGAGTGAGGTAACCCAGTCGCAAAAAGACAAACATGGTATGTACTCACTCATATATGGATTTTAGACATGGATCAGGATAGTGCCAGTCTGCACTACCACTGATAGAGAGTCTGGGAAACAGGAAAGAATCTAAAAGATATGCATATATGCATAGTACCCAAGAGAAGACGATGGAGACAAGATCCCCTGAATGGATGGGGAACAAGGCAAGGGGTTGGGGGGGAGTGGGACCTGGGAAGAAGAGAGGGGGTGAAGAGGAAGAGAGTTGGTCATGGGGGAACAGGAAGTTGAGGGGGTGGAGGTAGAATAGGGGGAAGAGGGAATCATAGGATCCAATACAGATCAGGCACCAGAGTGACCTCGAGTGATCTAAAGGGATAACACCAATTGGCAAGCTAAGCAATAGTGGAGAGACCACCTCAAATGCCCATTCCTGATAATGAACTTGATGTCTATAACCATCCGGGAGCCTTCATCCTGTGACTGATGGAAGCAGAGGCAAACACACAATTAATCACTGAACTGAACCCAAGGAACCCAGTGACAGAGAGAGAGGAGTGATGAGCAAATTGGCAAAGAATGGGTTGGCAAAACCAGCAGAGACAGCTGATCTAAACAGGGGATAGCTCTTGGACCCCAGACCGACAGTGGGGAGGCCAGCATGGGACTGATCTGGACCCCCCAAATGTGAGTGTCAGCGAGAAGGCCTGGGCAACCTATGGGGCCCTGAGCTGTGGATCAGTGTCTATCCCTGGTATACAAACAGTCTTCGTGTGCCTATAGCACAAAGAGGGATGCTCTCAGCCTGGACTCTTAGGGGAGTGCCTGGACCCTACCCAGAGTAAAATGACAGACTCTAGATATCCCCTATGTGGAAGGATTTGGCAATAGGGTGGGAGGCTGGGGGGGAAGGGGAGCGCGGGAGGAGGGGAGGGAGAGGGATTGACATGTAAAACAAGCTATTTAAAATTAAAATAAAAATGATAAAAAAAAGTTCAGCTGGGCGTTGGTGGTTCATGCCTTTAATCCCAGCACTAAGGAGGAAGAGGCAGGTGGATCTCTGTAAGTTCAAGACCAGTCTGGTCTATAAAGTGAGTTCCAGGACAGCCTCCAAAACAAATACAGAGAAACCCTGTCTTGAAAAACCAAAAAAAAAAAAAAAGAAAAAGAAAACATAAAGTTCTCCATGTGTTCCTTCCACATTCCCTTCAGTTCCCTGATGTATTTGAGAGGACAAATACAGACACTACTAAATTCTAGAAGGAGCATATTTCAGTGGTACTTTACTTGCCTAACAAATAATCAACCTATTATAGATGCTGTCATACCCTACTTGGCCCTAAAATACATAAACAGAACACTAAATCAAATAGCATTACAATACATGTTGTCTTCAAGTTTATATGAAACACTGTCTAGGGTAAATGTTAAGGCACAAAACAAGTGTTAACCAATCACACCTATTGAACTGATAAGAAATACATTTTCTGACCACACTAGTATGGTTGCAATGCTAGAATAAAATGAGTATAGAGAATTTACATAACATGAAATTGAAAGAGCATGCTCATCTACAATCACTTAGCCAAAGTGGACATAAAAATAGAAATACAAAGAAAAACTTTGAAACATGAAAATGAAATACAGCACACCAAAAGCCATAGACAAATGTATACTATGTCTACACTGCAATAAAGAAAAATATCAAAGAGACATCTGGTAAACAATGATAGACTCAAAGAGACCACAAAAAGTCCAAATGTGAAGAAAGGAAAAGCGAGAGCAAAATAGCCACATAGAATATTGAAGCTAGACATCCAGTAAAATGGTTGATGTTCATAAGAACTGGCATTTTGAAAATAAAAGCAAAATTAGAAAATCTTTATTTAGAAAAATAAATGCATGTAACATTGGAGGAACAGACACTATACTTCATGGAGAGGTGTAAACGTTCATAACTGCTCCATGAATTCTCTGCTTTCTTGACACTTTCTAATCATGTGCCTGTCAGTGGACACTCATCTGTTTTTAGAGAAAAGACCTCAAACGTAAATGCTTCTCTAAACCTGATAATGAAACATTAAGAAACAGCATAGTAGAATAACATATAATCTTTATATTTGGCTATAAATATCATCTCTTCTTACATTTGTACCTACAAGAATTTTCCATTTGTGATTGGATAGGAGCACAGATGGTGTTCAATCTAGTACTTGCACACCAGGAAAAGTAACCCTTCACTCCTTAGCTTATTTTCCCTCTTGCTTTTATTATTATTATTATTGGTGCCTTTAAAAGTTTATAAGTACTCCTTGTCAAATAAAGAAATGAATAAGAAAGGCATTAATCTATAGAACTCTACAAATTATTAGAAAGTAGAAGAAAAATAAGTATATGATTACTATAATCTGTGATGTACTGTATGTACATAACTCATGTTTCACTACATGGATTTCAATTCACTTGATAAATAATTGACAAGTCTTGTAAAAAATATCCTGAGGAATATTAACCATTCAATAATAAATAAGTAAATCTACAACAATTTGTTAAGCATGACTTCCTCAACCAATTTTACCTAGGTATGTTAATGTAATACTTACAGAAACTGAACTCTATATTGAGATCCCACTAGATTAGCAACAAGAAACAAAGCATGCCTCATAAATTCCCTTTGTTTGCAGATTCTGGAAGTTTTCACATTAGAATACTACTGTCTAGTAGCCAATTTAAGGCAGAATCTATAGTTGTGTTTAAATTCCTTGGTGATTCTTTTGTTTTCCCCTCCTTGGTGATTATTTTAAAAGATAATGCAGTGAAATAGTAAAGGTTTCAAAAATTTCCAATATGCAGCAATGAAGATTGGAAGACAAGGGTAGGCAAAAATAAATTAGTATATTTGAATAAATATTTGTGTATAATATAGAATAACTTTGTTTCTTTTAGTCCTCATATCACAAGTAAAAAAGATTCAATGATCATTGTAAAACCAGAAATCTTTAAATAAATGTTAAATAAAAATACAAAAAAATTTAGAAAGTTAATATTTTTAACGGTCACACATAGGATAATGATAGGCTTTGTGTTTGTGTGATTTAAAATGTAAATAAACTCTTTAAAGTGTATTACCAGTTATAAAAATGTCCATAAAAAGCCAAATAAATACAATGAAAAATAGTTGTTTAGATTTGCATATCTATTTTTGACAGGTGACATAGCCAATGATGGATCTGGCCTCATCAGAAGGAACATAATTTATAGTTACCTTCTTTGCATAATTTACTCAATTTTAAAAATTAAAAAAAGTA
Source organism: Mesocricetus auratus (assembly GCF_017639785.1). Taxonomy (NCBI): domain Eukaryota; kingdom Metazoa; phylum Chordata; class Mammalia; order Rodentia; family Cricetidae; genus Mesocricetus; species Mesocricetus auratus. Next base: position 62,725,852 of record NW_024429190.1, read on the forward strand.
TTCAAGTATAACTACTGGGTTAATCTGAGGATGGTGCATTTTAATGTTAATATTTTTAACAAAAATTCAACTACATTAACCAAAGAATAAAAAGCTGTTATCCAACTACCAATTCCTCTTTTTAAATATATTCACTGCCCCAGAATAATCAATTGACATTTGGCTCAGTCTTGTTTACAATAATTCAACTCAGCAGCAACATGATTTACATTCTGGCCATTAGGCATGTGCTACTAATGAATCAAATCTGTGTCTATTTCAAACTTGTAGACAAAAACAATGCATTAAATAACATCAACAAAGATCAAGGAATACAATGCTAAGATGTTATTCTACTCTTACTTCAAACATGTTTTAAAAGAAGTAAATGTAAACAAGGAAATAAAATTTTTGAATTAATCTAGATTTTATAACTTAAAAGAGTAGGTAATGTTACAGATCTTTTCATGTGCTGCTTTTGTTAAATATGTATGTGTAGACATTAAGTGAACCATTTTTGCCATGATATTAGCAGAGCTTCGTTGACTCATAGATCAAGAGAGTCACACCTTTCCCAGCAAAAATCCCCTCACTATTTATGAGATAAGTGAATGTGTTTTGAACCTCAATTTTCACTGGATGTTTTAAACATTTGTTACCACTGCTAGAAATTCAAATCACAGTAGCAAGTCATAATGTTACATATCTGTTTTTTCCAATATAGGCTCCTAAAGGAGCCAAGTAAAGAGAGTCTCAGCATGAACATGTTAAATATTTGGATTTAAAATATCAAAAATAAGCAATAAAATGCTTATTTGAATGGGACTAATGAAAATAATTTAAAAATGAGAGCAAAAAACACACAAGATATGTGGATTCTGGTTCTAACTTTTCCATCGATCTTATGTTGGTTGTTTTTGTTTGTTCTGCTTTAAAATTATTATTTTATTTTTGAGATTATACTTTAATTGCAACATTTCTCTTTTATTTTCCTCCCCCAAGCCGTCCTGTATACCCATCTCTGCTCTCCTTCAAATTTGTGGAGTCTTTTTATCACTAACTCTTATTGCAAGAATGTGTGTGTGTGTGTGTGTGTGTGTGTGTGTGTGTGTGTGTGTTGGATAAGAAATATATATATTCCTAGTATAACCTGTTCAGTCTTTATAATGTTACTTGTATTTATGGTTTCAAACTGACAGTTTGGCACTGGAGAACCAATAAGTATGCTCTTCCCTGGGAAAGATCTCTGGAGCTCCAGATTTCCTCAGTTGCCTATAGTTCTTTGTGTAGAGTTGAGGCCTCTTGGGCTTTTCTCCATCTAGTTTTGCTTTGCCACTGATCTTCAAAAAAGCTGCTTCAAGTATTATAACCTGTTCCTTAATGAATGGGATCTAACACTTTAAGCTCTAAAAATCTATGAAATGAGATTTTAAGGTACATGTCATATGATAATTTGATACTGGCTTTTTGTCTAGATTATTCTTGTCCATGGAATTTACATACAAATGCACATGAAGAATAAAATCAAAATACCAAGGTATGGGCATGGCTAGCAGTGTAGTTCCCCACCCTTTCATTACCACATCAGTATGCATCTCTAACACACTGCATGGCTAGCGGCGAAATCCTAAAATGTCCTCCTACAATTCCTCTTTTAGTCTAAAGAAGATACTTAAACTTGAAACAAAACTAACTTGTGTCAATGAACAAAATGTCTCAAACATCTATCCCATCTAAACCTAAGCTTATCTGAAAGAAATAAAAACAATGGAATCTTGAAATTCGCAGGTAAATGGATAGCACTGGAAGAAACCATCCTGAGTGAGGTAACCCAGTCACAAAAAGACAAACATGGTATGTACTCACTCATATATGGATTTTAAACATGGATCAGGAGAGTGCCAGTCTGCACTTCCACTGACAGAGAGTCTGGGAAACAGAAAAGAACCTAAAAGATATACATGGTACCAAAGAGAAGAGAAATGAGGCAAGATCCTCTGAACAGATGGGGAACACGGTAGGGGGTGAGGGGGAGAGGGACCTGGGAAATAGAGAGGGGGGAGAAGTGGAAGAGAGAATAGGACCTGGAGGAACAGGAAGGTCGACTGGGGGGGGTAGGATAGGGGGAAGAGGGAATCATAGGTTAGAAGACAGATCAGGCACCATTGTGACCTCTAGTGATCTAAACGGATGACACCAATTGGCAAGCTAAGCAATAGTGTAGAGACCACCTCGAATGCCTATTCCTGATAGTGAACTTGATGTCTATAACCATCCGGGAGCCTTCATCCAGTGACTGATGGAAGCAGAGACAAACACCCACAGTTAAATACTGAACAGAACCCAAGGAACCCAGCGACAGAGAGAGAGCAGCAAAGAGCAAATTGGCAAAGAATGGGCTGGCAAAACCAGCAGAGACAGCTGATCTCAACAGGGGAGAGCTCTTGGACCCCAGACCGACAGCTGTGAGGCCAGCATGGGACTGATCCAGACCCCCTGAATGTGAGAGTCAATGAGGAGGCCTGGGCTACCTATGGGGTCCTGAGCAGTGGATCAGTGTTTATCTCTCGAATACTAACAGACATCCTGTGTCCATAACACAAAGAGGGTTGCTCTCTCTGCCTGGACTCTTAGGGAAGTGCCTGGACCCTACCCTGAATGAAATGATAGACTCTAGATATCCCCTATGAGGAAGGAATTGGCAATAGGGTGGGAGGATGGGGGGTATGGTGGGGGTACGGGAGGATGGGAGGGAGAGGGGACTGGGATTGACATGTAAAGCAAGCTATTTAAAATTAAAAAAAGAAATACCCAAGTCTGAACACCTCCTCCCAATCCCAACCCTAAAATAATTGAGAACTGACACTAACAGGTATAAACTATCCTATAATAACAATAGTAGGGAGATGGGGCATGGAATTCTAAAAACTACTTCCTGTTGAGATGGGATGATGACAACTTCATGGGGACCTTTGAGAAGAAAAATGTTAGTGTAACAAAATCTTAAGTAGTTTAGACAGTCTCTGTTTAGCAGGAGATGCTTGATTGAAGCTCTTGACTGGAGTTCTAGTGTTGATTGAAGATCTGGTCTGAAGCTCTGGCCAGACTGTAGAAGGTACACTGTATTAGTTCCTTGGTCTGGAGTTGTGTTGAGTGATATAGTTCCAAGCCGGTTTCAGGATGGTGCTTGTAAAGTGGAGTCAATGATGTGGGGCAGTTCAGATGCATTAAGTCGAATCAGGTGGAGTTGATGAAAGTGGAGCCCCATTTTCTTTCCGAAGTGAAGATTGTTGTCAGGAAATCCCTTGTTCTCTGGAAAACTCAAACATTAATGTTAACAAAGAAATTTTTAACTTTTATATGTATGCATACTGGGAAAGATGATAATAGGGAAGCTGGAAAACATGAAGGAGATTAGACTTTTCAGAAAAAGAAATCCACAGATGACAGTCCCTAATTTTGTTTTCTTCTGACTTACATCAATGGCTCTTTGATATAATACAGAAATTCTGAATTTTATTTAAACAATATGGTTGAATTTAGAATAGGAGAGCCAATCCAATTCCAAAGCCAGCTTCAGTTAAATGAATGGGGACTAAAGCATATTAAGAAACAAGGAGAAATGGGTATTATAAAACACAATATAGAGAGATTTAGACTTTGATGCCACATAGTGAGTTATAGATTGTTTGATGTTCCTCAGGGTAGCTATCCATTCTTCTTTGGGTATCCATATGTCCAGTATTTTTGTTGATTTTTCCTGTGAAGGCAAAAAAAAACCACTTCTCTTTCCTTTTATGAGGTCACCTTACCCATGATAGAATATGACCTTTTAATGAGCTGTCATCTTTCCTCCTCCTGAGGTGTCTTCTGTTTGGATCGAATCTTAAATAATTTCTATGGAATCCAAAGTTTTTCTTCAACTGTGGAAACAAAGGAAAACCCCTTCCCCAATGTAACACATATCCTGGTTTTCAGACTGAGGTCATAACATCCTTAAAATACACTGGTTGGTTCAGTTCAGAAGTTTTCTCTGTAGTCTAGTGTCTTTCTGCAGCATTTTGTCCTTTTTCATTAGCATTAAGAAAATTCAACTTTAGTAAAGCATTATGTAACCTGTGTTTGGGGGTCTTTGTTCCTCCTGGCTGTTTATGAAGTATTTCTTTAAAGGTTCAGTTAGATCTTTCAACCACTGCTTGTCCTGTGGGAGTGTAAGATATACCAGTTACATGTTTTATATTATTATATTTGAAAAACTGTTCCAATTTACTGGATACATATGCTGGAGCATTGTCAGCTTTTATTTGTGGAGGCATACCCATTCTAGTATAATGTCTTCCCTCTGCATTAAAATTCCTGGGGGGTATTCTCTAGATTGTAAAATAACCAGAATACAGTGTAGTTTCAGATCCACACGGTCCATAGCACTCCAGTGGTAGAGGCAGGTAGATTTCCAAAGAGCCTGTTTCAGAGAGATAAACAAATAAATAAAAGTAAAAGAAAGAGAGTAATAATAATAGATAAATAAATAAACCATGTAAAGATGGAAAATACACAGAGAGTCTGGATACTGTATACTATTGTCTTTTTCAGTGTTTGATTGCTAAAGAAGGAACAACTGCTATAGTACACTTGATAATAAATGCTGCTGAATTAATTCAAATTATATATTTTGAAAATGCCTTGAATTCAAAATTTAAGTATAAGGGTATGTTGCTTTGGAAAAGATATTTTATTTTTGTTTCCACAGATATTGGAAAGCTGTGGATTCCTTCCAGGCTTCTGCAGTTTGATGAACAAAGATCCCCGGAAGCAATGGGCCAGGTGTTCCAACATCTAAGACAGCTGAGATGATACAGCCTTGCAGACCACAAAACAAGGATTTAATACAGGTTTCTGTGTTTTGTCGAGATCCCTATGTATGGGCAGTGCCCCCTACCAGCAGGAAGCAGTTTGGAATAAGCAATGTCCAAATTCCCAAATATTGTTTATAAATCTTTGTTTTCGTTTAAATGGGGTTCTTATAATTGGTTAATGATCACAGCCAATCTTTTTTTAATGGTAATAGGGGAATTATGGTATGGAAATGAATACTTTGTATTGGTATGGTTGTTCATTTATTGATACAAATTCAAGGTCAATTTTGTGATATGTATATTTCTCTTGATTAAGTATTGTGCTTATATTGATCTTTTAAAACATAATGCATAATTAAATATAGATTATAGATAGTTACTTATAATAGTCAGAACTTATAGTTAGGTTAGTTAGGTTTTCTAGATATACAGAGACATATTTGAGATAGATAAATAGTCTTCAAAATTTTCAAAGACCTTCAGAAAATGACATTTAAAATGCTTTAGGGTTTTTCTTGACAATGAGCAATGTCTGATACTGGCAGCAGCAATTATGTCTGAGGGGAAGATGTGCATTGAAGAAACTCATTATGGAGTTTGCTTTCAACATGGCAAGATTAGCCATTTAGGCAAGAAATGCTCTTGCCTAGAATGTTTGACTGTTGCTATAGTCTGGACATGAAGGACCCACAGAAAAGTGACTACTGAATTTGGACAGTACTAAAGGGTTCCTGCTTCATGTAAGAATCTGCCAGACTTTCTGCAAAACACAGAAAAATGAATGACTGACTGCTGATACAGATGGACAGTTTAAATTTCCTCCTTTGCTGAGAAGTCTTCCAGACACACTGTAGCCTATAGGATGAAGATGGATGCCCCAACGTTACAGAGGAACTTTAGATGACTGTCCAGGTAGCAAGATGTCTCTGCCAATTTTAGTGTTTATATATTATCCTTCTGTGGTCTTTGATAGAGTTGAAGGCAGATAGTTATAATCATATTTTTCCTTAGTAATGGTAAAAAGATAAGTTACATATAAGACTTTTGACTCACAAAGGTAGGATAGATGATATTTTCTTTAAATATTACTAAATGTTAATGGACTAAATATTGTAACTATAGTTCTTACTTGATAATTGTTCTGTTATACATAATTTGACTATGTTAAGGTTAAAACCTTTCTTTTTATTTAGACAGAAAAGAGGAGATGATGGGAGATTTCATTCTGTAAATCTGTCTCTTATTGGTTGTTGAATAAAGCACTGTTGGCCAATAGGGAAGCAAGAAAGATGGGATTAAGAGTCAAGGAGGATTCTGGGAAAGAGAGACAGAGAGACACAATGTAGACCACCATTGTAAGAGGTCTGGACGCTTTCTCCGGTAAGAGAAATACTTAGATTAACAATTATGGGTTAAAAACTTAAGTCAGAGCTAGCCAGTAAGAAACCAACCAAACAGCCAACAGCTTCATAATTAATATAGTGCCTTGTGTGTTATTTGGGGACTACAACTGTGGCAGTGCCCAAGTGGATAGTGGGGAAGACTATACTCTACATAACAGGAAACATTCTCTCCTGTTTTCAAGCCATCAGGGCATATCACATTTGATATCTAACATCTAGGACTTATGAATATTTGTTCTTCTGAAACTGAATTGATGTAATATGTATATCTCCTGTATACCAATTTGCCAACAAATGACAAAATTTCAGGATTCTTTAGAGTTGAGAAAGGTACATTGTATATATATGTTTTTCTTTCTTCATCTCTGTTGTTGGAAGCAGGCTGATTTCATAACGGTTTTAGTGAATATTTCTTCAATTAATATATATATACAATTGACACATTGAAATAGAATCATTAGTGAGTATTGTTCCAATTAACGATGATACACAGTAGTACATTGAAATAGAATCTATGAGATAAATATTTAGAAGAGGCACAACAGGGTCACATTCTAGGTCTAATTTTTATTTTTTGAGGAACTTCCACACATTTCCATAGAAATTGTACTAGATGACATTCTCACTAGCAGTTTACAAGAGTCTTTTTTGGTCTGCATCCTTCCCAGTATCTGTTACTAATTTTTTGTGATTGGAGTAGGGTTGAATCTGAGTGTAGCTATTAGGTGAACTTCACTGATGTTGAACATTTTTCATATATTTATTGGCCATTTGTATGTTATCTTTTCAGAATTTTCTGTTCAATTAGTTCATTTATATATTATGACATTTGATTTTTTATTTTTTAGTTGTTTTATATTCTAAATATTAACCCTTAGCCAGATGTCTATCAGAGATTTTTCTCTCATTTTATTAGTTATATTTTCAATAAGCTGTTTCCTTTTTAGCTTCATGAAGTCCTGTTTGTGAATTTCTGGTGCTGTTTCCAAAACAGCTAAAAACTTGTTCAGAAAATATTTGCTTATGCCTGTATTTTGGGGAAGAAAGAGAGCTAAAACAGATAGGATTAAGTGAGAAGTATAAGAATGGAGTGTGGAAAGAAGAATATACTTAACGAAAATATATACTTGAATTAAAATCGCCTTATATAACTGGTATAAAATTAAAATATCACAAAAATATCACTTGCATCATAAAACATGAAGCTAAGTCATTAAAGGAGGTAAGATATTACTCACATTTACAAATTAGTAGTAAACTTATCATCATTGCTATAATAAAGGAAGTATCAGGAAACACTAGGAGGGAAACATATAATCACAGGGATCAACTGGCAAAGTCCTTAATTGCATCTGTCCTATATAGGGTGAAAGAACAAGATGAGAGTTCAGCATGAATAATTACTTTCCATAATTGAACAATAAGCCTTGATTTTAGAATTATTTTTAGAATTGTGTGAAGTGGCAAATGACTCAAGCATTTGCAAGTAAATTTCCATGCAGTAGTTTTTATTAAAAAAATCTGTTCCCAACTAGAAGCAGAGACACACACCAGTAACTCATCACTGCAACAGACACATTTTTTAAAATTAGAAAATAAATGTATAGAATATTTATGGTAAAACATCTAACTATTTATAAATCACCGTAATCACCTTTTGCAAAACAACTTCATGTATTATTCAATAAAATTCTGATTTATCTATGATGCATCAATCACTGTAAGAGTTGATTGCCTAATCAAGCAACCAAAAATTGATCCTTATGTTTAGTGGGCATCTCCCTTCACAGAGTTAATTCTGGGGCCTGAACTCATTTTATCCTATTCATCAGCCAGGCTTAACATTTATCAAAAGATTGGGATAGTCTCTGCATTAGTTACATAGAGCTCTTACAGAACTCTACTGTCAGCTGGGTGGCTAAATATTGTCCCAAGTGACTACTGAACTTATGGACAGTCCTACAGGGTTTGTGCTTCATGAAAGAGTCTGCCAGACATTTTGCAGGACACAGGAAAATGACTGACAAACTGTCAATGCAGATGGACAGTTTAAAATTTCCTGCTTCGCTAAGAAGTCTGCCAGACACACTGTGGTCTGTTGGCTGAAGATGGATGCCCCAACATTGCAGAGGAAGTTCGGGTGACTATATAGGTAGCAAGATGTCCCTGTCAATTTTATGTTATATATTATCCTTCTGTGGTCTTTGATGGAGTTGAAGACAGATAGTTATAATTATAGTTTTACTTAGTTATGATAAAAGATAAGCTACATATAAGACTTTGACTCACACAGATAGGATAGATGATAAAATACTTTCTTTAAATCTTACTAAACATTAATAAAGTAAATATTGTAACTATAGTTCTTACTTGATAACTGTTCTGATATATATATCTGATATATATATCTTGACTATTTTAAAGTTAAACCTTTCTTTTTATTTAGACAGAAAACAAAAGATGATGGGGTAAGTCCTTCTGTGTATATGTTGTCCTATTGGTTAGTGAATAAAAGACTGTCGGCCTATAGGGAAGCAAGGTAGGTGGGACTAGAAGAGAAGGATGATTTTGGGAAATTTAGCCAAGAGTGGAAAGTCACCATCCCAGGAGAGAATGCAAGTCTGGCATTCTTGGTAAGATAAGACCTTATAAAAATATGTATTAGTAATTGTGGATAAATAATTAAGTCAGAGCTAGCTGTTAAGAAACCATAGCAAATGGCCAACAGCTTCATAATTAATATAGCTCCCTGTTTGTTCATTTGAGACTGATGTGGCTCAGGGACCAGGCTGGCAGGAAGAATGCATGTTACAGGTATGGAAAATCATTACATTAAAGCAGAAGAGTGGTGACAAAGCTTATTTTAAAACGTTATTTATTTCCTGAGAACGTATTTGTAGTCCTTCTTGGGATTCCTCATTACATTTTGCTTTGATTATAAATAGCTGATGATCAAAGCATTATGGAAAAGGTGTTGCTGATCATGAAAACTTCATTACTACTGAGAACTGTGTTACAGTCACTATTCCAAATCCTATAACATTAAAAATAATCCTCCTAAAGAAAATTACCCAAAAGCGCCGGGCGGTGGTGGCACACGCCTTTAATCCCAGCACTCGGGAGGCAGAGGCAGGCGGATCTCTGTGAGTTCGAGGCCAGGCTGGTCCGACAGCCTCCAAAACAATACAGAGAAACCCTGTCTCATAAAACCAAAAAAAAAAAACAGAAAATTACCCCCAAAGCAAAGTCACTCCTTCACATCAGCCTATTCAGATGTCTGACTTTGCCTTTCAGTTTTTCCATCATTGCCAGAAACTGACAAAATTTCCAAATTCTGCCAATGAGTCCTTCTTTCCAAAGAATTATAATACTTAGTGATTTTATCTTTGCCACAACATACGAGGGAGTCCCTTCTCTTGAAAAGCACTTTGACTGAGGAGCAACTACATAGAACAAGTTCTGTTTTATAGCTACAGGATCTAAACTCTTTGAAGTAGAATTTAAATAACTCAAATGTATTATAAAATGCTAAAGGGTGAAGTTGATGTCCACTCTGTGACAGATTATAACTTGTCTCTGATCTCATGCAGAACTGTTTTGAGGGCTATCTACACCAGAAGATACCAAAATCTATGGATGCTCAAATCTCTTATATAAAATGGCACATAATCCTCATAGAACCTACACAAATCACCTCAAACACATTAGAGATTACTTATAATGCATACTATAGTGTCTATGCTGTATAAGTAGGAATTGTGATGTATTGATTAGAGAACAATGACAAGAAAAGGATTCTCAATACATTCTTAGGAGAAACCTCAGTCCATTCTCAGCACAATTCCAACATCCCTACCCTATGCTATTGACAAACATTTTTCTGAAGGTGAAGACTCCATGATCATGGTCCTCACCTCCTCTATTGTGTAGACCCTGGGCCCACTAAACACATCATCTCTGCTATGATGCCACAGCATGTCATCTTTGTTTGTAATTTGTCCCCTTTAGTGAATACCTCATAGTATTTTGATTAATTAATTAAAGATCTATGCATAGGAAAGCTACTGATTATTAATGTGATTTTTAAACTATGGAAATTCTGATTGGCAATTAGGCTGTATTTCCTGATGTCAAAATTAAAGATTTAATAGACTCACTGAGAAATTCTGTCTTAGTTCTTTCCAGTTTTTAACATATCAGGTGTTTTCAGCTCATAGATGTTGGTAGACGTAGCAAAGAATGATTTTGTAGGAAAATAGCTTAAAGGAGTTAGTTTTTGCTGTTTGTTTAACAAAAGAGAAAGATACTCAGGCTTAAAAATAATGACTTGTTTTGCTCATTAGCTGAATGAATATGGAAAATGACTCATCAGTTCATAAATGTGTCACAATGCTGTCTTTGGCATGACCCAGCAGTGAGATCTAAGTTAGTGGAATCATAGCAGGAGGTTCAAAAGATTATAGAAAATTGATGCTAAAATATGACTTGACAACATTTTAAGTTTGTTATGCTTTGGCAAAATAATGTAGTCAGCCATTGCTGAATAATCAGCAAGCTGTTAGCCTCTTTGAATTATATTCCATTTACAGAAACATGATGAGTTTTTGTTCTACATGGAAAGGACAGAAGGTTTACCAGCTTGAACTGGTTTTTCCTTGAAAAACTGTCCGGCACCCCACTGATGCTAAATGTGTCATTAACCTTCTACCTGGGGTGTTTATTACCTTAACTTAGAAAATATTCACAAATGCCCTTATCCACATAATGAGGGCAAGGCAACAATCAACGTCTGCGATGTTCTCTCATTTGTTAGAATTGCAACTGCTCTTGAAAATCAAAACCTAGTGGGAAATAGGAGCTTCATCATATTTAAAGATCAGTTCTTATCTTTCTCAAGAATAAAAAGTTTCAAAAATTGAATTGTCCTATAATTTATCATACAAGGATATTTTATTGAAACAAAAAGGGGTACTAAGAATTTCAGTGGATTATCTGCACATAAGGCAAGATCACCTATGAGAAAACAGAGTACATTGTTATACTGAGTGTAAAGAGCATCAAAGGCTGAATTCTGTTCTGTGATAATGGATAATCTTTACAAGCTCCCAATTAGGCTTTCAGTTAGAACTTTGAACCCAATGAACCTCAAGACACACACTGGAACAACTCACCCTGCGATACAATGTTCTTAAATTTATAGATGTTGCACTATAATCATCCATAAAACAAAATAAAAATCATGGGTGTATTACCCTAATGTTATGACAGTTTTTATTATTTGCTTGTTTGTTTTGGTATTTTGTTTGTTTTTAATCTACTTTCTCATTATCTTCTCTGTTAGTGCTATTTCAAAGAGGAGGAATGTTTCCATGTCATCTAATATGTCAATGAAATGGGTTAATTACCATCTGTGCTGTCTACATTTCTCAATGATATCATTTTGGAAGTAAAATGTGATCCACAGATACTATTAGAGGAAAATAGGTTCTGTTTAAGGTTTAAAGTCATTATTTATGTACTCACTCTAAATATTGGTTTTGCTGATGGCCATATGGAGAACATATATATTCTATTACTGAAAATAGAGGTTTTCATACAATAAATTCTGATGACAATTTTATACCATTAATTTTTGCTTTTATTGAAAATAAGTGTACACAGTTCAAAAACATTGATAGTACTGTGAAGACTTAGTTACAAATATATTTGAATATCTGTTTTAAAGTTTAGTTGAGAGACTCTTCAGATGTTAGATGACCTAGGAGTCAAAAGCCTTGCTTTAAGAAACATTTTCTCAGCTGATAAAGGAGAAAATACACTCAATGGGGAAAAAAACAACAAAAAACTAAGCTAATATTATATAGTAATTAATTCTGTGTTGAAAAGCCCAGAAGAGTTGACATTTGAATAGAGAGCTTAATGAAGTAGAGAGATGCATTGCAAATATTAAGATAGTGGGACCTTTGGATATAATAGTTTGACCGTCATTTCTAGGAGTTGTCAGCAGACTGTTTGGGCCAAAGAATGTGGAAGAGGGTAATGTCAAAAAGAAAGGTCAGGATGAAGCCTTGTGGATGCAAGCTACCATCATTGCCATTTCATGGTTCCTTTTTCAAACATTTCTGACTTCAAAATGAACAGCATAATCTCATAAACTAATCCTCACAAAGTGCAAAGAATGCACAAAATATATATACAAAGTTTTGCAATATGACCTCATCTTCCAGACCTCCCATGATAATGAAAAATGCATCCTAAAATAATAAAGAATGTATTTGTCCCTAAAATGACGTGACAAGCCACAAGAACTCTGTGTTCTTCATGAGTATTTGAGAGAGCAAATATTGCCAAAACTAAGTATTTGCCTTCTGACATTGACACTGTATTAGGCATTTATGTAAACTATTTATTATTTATTTTTAGCACGTTTGCAAAAGACAAGTTAATTTCCTGTAATTCTTTGTCTATAGATAAGACCTCACCTAAAATAAAATAAAAATATAAGGACCTTCATTTCATTGTTACTATTTTGTGTGTCAATGTGTTATGATATCCCTGTCTAATATTCAAATACAGACTCACAATTGAATAAGTAAATGTCAGATTCTATTAGGTAAATGATAATGCCATCATTTGTTTTTTGTAGAAATGCCAGTGATTCAATATCTGTGCTTACTACAGATGTTCAGTTGGAATAATCAATATGCTGATAACTTTCTAATATCATCTGTATAGATTTAATAGGATAGTATTTGTTGAGTGCTTGAATGACTATATATGACAGCTAAATGTTTGTGTATCTGGAAGAGTTTATACTCTGGGTGCACTTGTTTACTACTGTAGCAAAAATAGATGTCTGTATGTGAAGGTATAGCAACTCCTCTGTTGGAGTATCCTTCTAACAGTGATAATAAATATTTTGCATTGCAAATGTTCCACAAAGGAGACTAATGTCATTCTGTTTGCTATTTAGATTTCAACATTTTGAGCTGCCAAAACCACTTATAATTTTACAGTCTCTTGTTTGTGATAGTCCAAAACAAATTTGATGATCCATCCAAATATACAGACATGCCACTTTAATGTCACTATCATTATTGGAGCTTTCCTTTACGTGGAAAATCTTACATACCACTAGTAAATGACAGATGTGGTAATTAAGGGACTGAGGCAAAGCCAAGGTTGATGTTCTAATAAACAGGTCATTAACTTTGGTAATGGCCAATTTGAGAAGATGATTGTTATTGCAAACTGCCTTTCATGAGTTATGAAAGTAACAGTGTAAGTTCGAAGTCCGTCCAGTAGCCGGATCATAACAGGCAGCATTGCAATGATCATGTTGAAATTTACCTAATGTAAGTTTGTTATGAGATTAGCAACTATTTTCAGGGTCTGCAAGTAACATTGAAATAAGTTATATCACAGGTAATATAAGAATCAACCTCTAAGTATGTTGGAATTGCAGTTAGCAATAAAAGTATTTCTTTCCTAGAACTGATATAAGAATTCCTTCTATATTCTACCTTAAAAAATTCTTTTTTAAATTTTTCTGCCTGAAGTTCAATGATCAGAATTCTCTTCCTTAATGGGATTCATAGGAAAGAGAATCTCTGAGCCAGCCTGCTCTACATGGTGAGTTTTAGGACAGCTGGAGCTATGTACCTTGTCTCAAAAAACTCTCTTCTTTCGAGAAAATCTACTCCATCTGGAACAACTATTCTTGCCACAAATTACTTCCTAATGAAGAACTAGTGGCGATATAAAAAATTAATGATATCATTTGATGAACTGGTAAGAGTGGGGAAATATTTGCTGCCCTTTATAAATTTTCCCTTATTTAATTAAATATGCTAGACAATCATTTTGAAATTTATACTTGTTTTTAGGGTGTCTTCACTTACAGATTCCCTCACTGTGGAAACTCCTTGTTTGTTTATTTCCTAGAAAAATAAAATGCTTTCTGTACCCATTTTCAACTTTTAGGCTTCTTATTCAGAAAGCAGAAGAATTAAATATCCATTTCTACACCCATCTTTGCAAGTGGAAATGCCAACTCTCCATTATACTAGACAATGAGAGGAAAACAAGGAAAGTTCCTAACAAAGCCATGCCCCCTCCACCAGCTCAGGAGTTCTCTCTCTTCCCTCACTCTAGTGATAAGTAGAATATCTACAACTTACCACTCAGTGCTCCCTCTGCAAGCAGGAGTGCTTGCTCCGCACCCAGTCTAGTGATGAGGAGACCATCTGCAGAACTTACAGGCCCATGCTTTCCATATATAGACCAGTATGCATAGATGGCATGCTGGATGTAAAGAAGAAAATCCCATTTATGTTAAAAAAAACATCATGACAAGAGAAGAACAGAAGGAGTGAAGCGAAGAACAATGAAATGTAAACATGAAGATGGTATAGTTTAATTCTTCTGTTGTTTTTTATGATTTACAAATTAAAACTTTAATAATATCATGAAATAGATGATCCCATGAAACAACCTCGAATTCACAATAAGTGAAGAAAATCATAAAAACTGAATATCCTGTGTTAAGTACATTTCCCAAAGGCTAAGAAATATTGATTTCCTTTTATTCTTAGGGATTTCTCTTGGCTGTGGAGGGCAAAGATCACAAGGGCCACTGGGAAAAACCAGAGTCTGAACTGACGAGTCTTTAGCAAGCTGCATACTGACTGCCTAGAAAGAAACGGTCCTCGCAGAGCAACCCCAACTCCTTTGTGCAGGGAGTTTTTAAAGGCAAAACCCATATTCTGCTTGGCAGTTGCAGGGGGAAGTAGATCAAGCAACCAGTTTAACAGAAGCAAAAAGCAGCAGTTAGCTGGGGCATCTTCACCTCAAGTCTCCGGAAGAGGGTTGGGTAATTTCTAAGGGACTTTCCCATAAGAGGGGGGGAGGTAGGGTCAGCCCTGGGTCAAAACTTATATGACTGCAACAGCAACAAGATGGAGAGACCTTGGCCTGGTCACATTGGTGGCTCTCTAATCTTTATTCACTTCAAGGGAAAGTGTAATGTTTTTTAGTACAATAGACAAGTTACATAGTATTGACATAAAAAAACAGAACAATCAAATGTTTCTCAAATCAAATCAGTGGTCTCTCAGTGCCACAGGCACTGAGATGGACAATTAACAAATGGGACCTTCTGAAACTAAAAAGCTTCAGTAAGGCAAAGGACACAGTCAAAAAGACAAAAAGGCAGGCCACAGAATGGGAAAAGAAATTCACTAACCCTACATCTGACAGAGGGCTAATCTCCAAAATTTACAAAGAACTCAAGAAACAAGTCTCCAAAACACCAAAGGATCCAATTAAAAGGTGGGGTACAGAGCTAAATAATGAATTCTCAGTAGAGGAGGCTAAAATGGCCAAGAGACACTTAAGAAAGTGCTCAACATCCTTAGCCATCAGGGAAATGCAAATCAAAACAACTCTGAGATACCATCTTACTCCTGTCAGAATGGCTAAAATCAAAAACACTGAAGACAATTTATGCTGGAGAGGATGTGGAGAGAGAGGAACACTCCTCCACTGCTGGTGGGAGTGGCGACTCATACAGCCTCTTTGGAAATCAGTATGGAGATTCCTGAGGAAAATGGGAATTAATCTACCACTAGACCCAGCAATTCCACTCTTAGGCATATATCCAAATGAGGCAAGTTCATACAACAAGGGTATCTGCTCCACTATGTTCATAGCAGCATTATTTGTAATAGCCAGAACCTGGAAGAAACCTAGATGCCCCTCAACAGAAGAGTGGATAGAGAAAATGTGGTACATTTACACAATGGAGTATTACTCAGCAGAAAAAAAAACAATGGAATCTTGAAATTCGCAGGGAAATGGATAGCACTGGAAGAAACCATCTTGAGTGAGGTAACCCAGTCGCAAAAAGACAAACATGGTATGTACTCACTCATATATGGATTTTAGACATGGATCAGGATAGTGCCAGTCTGCACTTCCACTGATAGAGAGTCTGGGAAACAGGAAAGAACCTAAAAGATATGCATATATGCATAGTACCCAAGAGAAGAGGATTGAGACAAGATCCTCTGAATGGATGGGGAACACGGTGAGGGGTAGGCGGGAGTGGGACCTGGGAAGAAGAGAGGGGGTGAAGAGGAAGAGAGTTGGTCATGGGGGAACAGGAAGTTGAGGGGGTGGTGGTAGAATAGGGGGAAGAGGGAATCATAGGATCCAATACAGATCAGGCACCAGAGTGACGTCGAGTGATCTAAAGGGATAACACCAATTGGCAAGCTAAGCAATAGTGGAGAGACCACCTCGAATGCCCATTCCTGATAATGAACTTGATGTCTATAACCATCCTGGAGCCTTCATCCTGTGACTGATGGAAGCAGAGGCAAACACACAATTAATCACTGAACTGAACCCAAGGAACCCAGTGACAGAGAGAGAGGAGTGATGAGCAAATTGGCAAAGAATGGGCTGGCAAAACCAGCAGAGACAGCTGATCTGAACAAGGGAGAGCTCTTGGACCCCAGACCGACAGTGGGGAGGCCAGCATGGGACTGATCTGGACCCCCAAATGTGAGTGTCAGCGAGAAGGCCTGGGCAACCTATGGGGCCCTGAGCTGTGGATCAGTGTCTATCCCTGGTATACAAACAGTCTTCGTGTGCCTATAGCACAAAGAGGGATGCTTCTCAGCCTGGACTCTTAGGGGAGTGCCTGGACCCTACCCAGAGTAAAATGACAGACTCTAGATATCCCCTATGTGGAAGGATTTGGCAATAGGGTGGTAGGGTGGGGGGGAAGGGGAGCGCAGGAGGAGGGGAGGGAGAGGGAACTGGGATTGACATGTAAAACAAGCTATTTAAAATTAAAATAAAAAATGATAAAAAATCAGTGGTCTCAAGTATCCCACTCATGTATCACTGTGACTCACTGGTTATGGGTCTTCTAGGTCTTTGTAGAATTTGAAAGTCAAAAACATAAAGTAAGCCAGGCATTGGTGGCGCACGCCTTTAATCCCAGAACTCAGGAGGGAGGCAGAGGCAGGTGGATCTCTGTGAGTTCCAGGCCAGCCTGGTCTACAGAGAGAGTTCCAGGACAGCCTCCAAAACAATACAGAGAAACCCTCTCTCGAAAAACCAAAAAAAAAAAAAAAACCATAAAGGAAAAGAAAACAACAAGTCAAAATCACCATGTTACTTTATTCTTCAAAGTATGTCCTCAAGGCTGAACAACTACTAGGACCAGGGTTTGACAATGAAATTTGTCAGGAACTACTCTTGCATGCAAGCTTCCCATATAGGAACTTTCTAGAAAGAGGTTAAAATTGAAAACTTCTCCCTAAGTACTTATAAACCTAGATTAGCATTATCTCTCAGGCCTCATCAGAGAGGCATCTTTGTGGATGTCAATTTACAAGGAGAAAGACATGTAAGCAGTCAACATGCTGAGAATAAGAAACTGAAGAGTGCTCACCAAAATGAGGCGTGTGCACCGCAGCCTTCTTCCTAAGGCTCAGGGATCACCATGAAAAAAGGACCAGAAACATTTCCTCCACAGGGGGATAACCAAGTTAGAAGTTCATTAAGTTAAACTCTAATTTTAAATAGAAATATAATAGGTTATGGTAAACATCACATCCAGATGCCATTAAATAATGTACTAAATGATGAGAATGAATTTTTACATTGATTCTAAAGTATATAGGGGCTGGGGTGCTGAGAAGGTAGGGGGAGTGGGATGATGGGAGGGAGAGGGAACTGGGATTGGAATGTAAAATAAGATTGTTTTAAAAATAAAAATAAAATGACGGGAAAATTTAAAAAAAACAAAACATTTTAAATATCTTATTTTCACTAAATAAAAATACAGTTTTCAATTGGTAAAAGCATGCAAGATAGCAATTAATATTTCAAAAAATCATTAGTAATATACAAACAAAATAAAAATGAACTATATTAAGTATAATTCTATTTATTATTACCTATTAAAAACTGTTATTCTGAGAAATATTTGATAAGGTTTACATGCATGAAACTGAACCAGTCGATTTGAAACTGTGCTCTTTATTTTTCATGTGGGCAAAGACACATAAATAAATGACCGGCTGGTCCAGTGTCTTATCAATAGTAACTTATTGAGACAAAATTTAAATTTAAAAATTTTATTGGAAAAATAATTTAAAAGTACATCTCTTAATTGCTACCACAAAGTGTCAATACAGATTCATAAAAATATTTGTATTTCAGTAAAACTCATTTATAGTTATTCAATTTCAGCAGGCATTGGCATTGTATTCTGCTCTGTTTTAAATACATTAAAAGATGGACAAGAATAGATGCAGATAACAAATGGGATGACAGAATGTTGGCAGCAAAATTTGAAGCATGTTTCCAAGATGGTTTTCAAATGTGGTTTTTGATATATTTTCAAACAGTATTAGACATAATTTTAAAAAGTGGCCTATTCTTGAAGCCACCATACAAACAAATACATATACACATCATTGAGTCACAAACCTATAACGTGACAGATGATATCTTTATCATTCTCACCTTTTCTGTATCAATGCCTTGTAAAGTCCCTGTTAAAGATGAAATCAGTCCACTAATTAATCAGTTGCTTCTTTTGACATGATTCCAAAATATAAGTGGGTAGAACTTTTAAACTAAACTGTCCATTTTTAATTAAATTGGCTGGATATTTTGTTTTATGAAATTTGGGTGCCTGTGTAAAACTTGTCAGTAGAACTGAAAAACACTTGTTAATTTATTCCAAACATGAAAGACGCTCTTTTGGGTGCAGTAGGAAAACAGTGAAAAATCAATCAGAAATGATATCATCAACCTCAGATTAAAGTTACATGAGGGAGAATGAATTGATACTTATATTTATATAAAAATGGTAATTTCTTTGGCATTAGTGTTACATGCCAAAAATTCAAACAAGTTAAAAGTTAATTTAGACTACCATAAGTGATTGGATTTTATATTTTTGTAAAAAGACATTTAAAAATAGCTTGGCTGAACAATCCAGACTTGTTTAGGGAAATAAACAAAATGATACCAGCAAACGTAAAAAGAGAGGAAATGAGAAATCTGCATGCTAGTTGCATAGTAGATGAAACCAAGTGAAGAAAAATGTCTAAAAGTACAACAATAAAAAGAAATGTTTGTCTGAAAAGACTGGGATTAGATCAGAATTGTTCTGTTACTTTATTTGGGGGCACCAAGATCCTTGTTGCACAATCTGAGCAGAAAGTAGTGTAGTGTGAGAAATAGTGGTAGAATGGCATTTGTGAACGTAT
Organism: Mesocricetus auratus; assembly: GCF_017639785.1. Classification (NCBI taxonomy): domain Eukaryota; kingdom Metazoa; phylum Chordata; class Mammalia; order Rodentia; family Cricetidae; genus Mesocricetus; species Mesocricetus auratus. The sequence continues at coordinate 62,745,385 of NW_024429190.1, forward strand.
TGAAAAGAGTGCAGCTTCATGAAATGTTCTGATAGAGGTTGAAGGAAGGGTCACACCCTTTGATAGCTCTCATTGGGTAAGGATTTGTATACACTGAGAAAAGTTAGTAATAATATTGACAAGTCAGCTCTTTTTTTCTAGAAATGATGGTGTCATGAATTTAAAATGGATGGTTGAGATAAAGACATGAATTCAACAGACTGGTTTGTCACTAAGAAATAGTCAATATCACTTTTTACTTATTTAGTGCAGTTTGCCAAGTCAATACTAAGTATAAATCTAGATTTAAGGGATTAGGCTAATGCCAACTCCCACAGATTTGGTGCCATTCTTGAATAAAAGAATCTTGAAATAGTCATAGTAGATGAAGCTATGATGAAATCACATCAAGAAGAGAACAGAAGAAAAGGACTTTACTAACTCATGTGTGAGGAATGGATAGTATGGTATGTTTCTGGTTGAGGACAAAGAGTGTTTTGAAAAGATTAGGAGCCGCTGGGCAGCGGTGGCGCAAGCCTTTAATCCCAGCATTTGGGAGGCAGAGGCAGGCGGATGTCTGTGAGTTCAAGGCTGGGCTGGACCGACAGCCTCCAAAACAATACAGCGAAACCCTGTCTTCTTAAAAAAAAGGAAAAAAAAAGAAAAGGTTAGGAGTATCATAATTAGATAAGGAAATATAAAGGAAAATATACTTTCTAAGTTCACAGGGTGAACAGATTTAAATGCTGGCTCCTAGTTATTTCTACTTTTCTGGTGAAAATATTTTTCTCAGATAGCAAGAGGCTCCTTTCTTCCTTACTCAAGCTCCTGTGTCGCACTGTAGCTCATTTCACTGTATGAGAAGCGATGTTCTCATCCTGATGGATGAGAAGATCATTTGTTTCATACTTACCATAGAGAATATCAAACACACTTTTCAAGGAAAGTTCATCATTGCCCTGAAGAGGAAAGGTGTATTCAGTCATACATGAGCACTCTAGATTTTGCTTGGTTAAGGATTTTATGACCAAAGTAAATTATTTCTCATGCCAAATTTTATAGGACACAACTGGCCAATTAAAATAAAAAGGGAGAGTCAGCATTTATGTGTCCCTTTAGGAGGTATCATATCAGCAAGTTTTTCCTCACTGCAGAGTTTAAACACACTATTAGGGAGCATTCATGGCCAAACTGATGTTGCTATGACTTTCTGTGCTTCTGTGAGTACCTGTAAAACCCAGATCAGTAAAAGAGCATTCATTTTCTGGTGATAATAAAATGCAAGGAGAAATATTTTGAAATGCATTGACTCTGGAGGTAGATCATTAATTTGAATGGTCAATAAAAAGTTGAGCAATTAGTATGTGACAAATTTTTAGGGAAAACCCAATTCAAACTGTGAAGCAATAGTAATTCACTAAAAAGTAAAGACAGATACAAAAACAAATTACTACCATCAATGCAGAAAAAGAGAGATGAAAAAATACTACACATTGCCCAGATGCCCATAGTATTGACAGACCATTCTTTATGTGACTTATTGGAACTTTTCCACTCATTCATTACTACATGAGTGCTTATCACGAATGCTCATCTTGACCTATATAGAAAATGAAGACTTTCTATCACTTATGATACATTGATATTCATTTTGTTGGAATATCCCTATAATAAGTGCACTAATTACACTGTATTTACAAATTTTAAATAGCAGGATTGTTATTTGGATCCATTTTCTAAGCAAAATTCATGAGTATCAACATGTTTGTGTTCAAGACAAATACAGAGTCTTACATCATTGACCATTTTGTATATTGTTTGATATATATTCCATTACCAATGTCTGCTAAAAAGTAGTTCTAAATCAGGCCAAATGACATACACATTTTTACCATTCTACATAAATAACCACTATCAGAATATTGCCATAAAAATAAACAAATATCAGTGACAGAAATTTCCAAAATATGAGTGAAATAAATTTCAGTTCTTATTAAAATGTTGATAATCATCCACCAACAATAATGTCTACTATGCGTGAGCTCACATATGCTACAAGGAACATGGGGCTATCGGGAGCCTTAGTATATCAGTGTCCATACAGCAGAGCTCTTTGCTGTGTTGTTATTTACATGTTAATTGATTTATGGAAATTGTCGTAATGAAAATTACGATTATAAAATAATGGTCTTTTCAAATATTATAATAAAATCAGAATACTGCCTGGTGGTGGTAGCACACACCTTTAATCCCAGCACTTGGGAGGCAGAGGCAAGTGGATCTCTGTGAGTTCCAGACAAAGTCTGGTCTACAAGAGCTAGTTTCAGGACAGGTTCCAAATCTACACAGAGAAACCTTGTCTCAAACAAAACAAACAAACAACAACAACAAAAAAACGTCAGGATACCAATGAAGATAAATGTTTATTGTATCACTAGACTACTACATAATGTATTTCAGTATCTAATTACAATGAAAAAGAACTAAGTATAAGTAACCAAAGGTGATAAAGGGGTGTGGAAAATAGAAAAAAATTAAAACAAAATAACAACTATTAGAAGATGTCTTTTTTCTCATTATAAGATCAATCACAAAGATATTTCACAAAATGATTTTGTAAGTTTAGGTTAGAAACAACGAATAGGCTTATAATAGAAATAGATGATGCTTTTAAATTAAGGATGTAAAATCATGAAATCATTTGTCATTAAATAAACATTTATTCTATACCAATGTAATATAAAAAATCCCAATCATGTGACCAACTGTAAGCATATATGAACTTATAGTTGAGTGCTTATTTAGTGATCTAAACGGATGACACCAATTGGCAAGCTAAGCAATAGTGTAGAGACCACCTCGAATGCCTATTCCTGATAGTGAACTTGATGCCTATAACCATCCTGGAGCCTTCATCCAGTGACTGATGGAAGCAGAGGCAAACACCCACAGTTAAATACTGAACAGAACCCAAGGAACCCAGCGACAGAGAGAGAGGAGCGAAGAGAAAATTGGCAAAGAATGGGCTGGCAAAACCAGCAGAGACAGCTGATCTGAACAGGGGAGAGTTCTTGGACCCCAGACTGACAGCGGGGAGGCCAGCGTGGGACTGATCCAGACCCCCTGAATGTGAGAGTCAATGAGGAGGCCTGGGCTACCTATGGGGTCCTGAGCAGTGGATCAGTGTTTATCCCTCTAATACTAATAGACATCGTGTGTCCATAACACAAAGAGGGTTGCTCTCTCTGCCTGGACTCTTAGGGAAGTGCCTGGACCCTACCCTGTGTGAAATGACAGACTCTAGATATCCCCTATATGGAAGGAATTGGCAATAGGGTGGGAGGATGGGGAGGATAGTGGAGGGGTGTGGGAGGAGGGGAGGGAGAGGGAACTGGGATTGACATGTAAAACAAGGTATTTAAAATTTAAAAAATAGCAAAAAAAAAAAAGAAAATATCTACCTAGTGATTTCAAATCATTGGATTCTTTTCAAATATTTATTTGATTTCCAATTGGACCATTTATCTTTAACTTTACAAACTAGAGTTTAGATAATCAATTTTAATGAAATACATACACACATACATATATGTGAATATATATACATTCATACATATATATATATATATAATACATGAAATATAATTGGCACAAATTTCAACATTTGGTATATTTTTCTGAAAATAATTATCTTTTGCAATCCCTGGTTATTTCTTAAAGTCATATTATCATATAAGGTAATAAAATGATCCTTTCTAAGTTACATGTCACTCTAGTAGATCAAATTTCAGTTCAATAAATAAGAAACTACCAATCTACTTGTTTATTCAATAACATATGTCAAATTCTATCATAACTATAAAGTGGGACATAAATAAATAGTTTACTATGTTCAGTAGGAGACTTCAGAATAAATAAGGGAAAATATCTTAGTCAACTTAGGCTGCCATATGAAAATTATTTGTCACAGTCTTGGAGTCCTAAATCAAGTTGTCACATTAGGTTTTGTTTTTCATTTCTTGCCTTTCAGGTGTCTGTCATCTCTTTCCATGTGTGTTGCTGCGTATGTGTACTGGGACAGAGGCAAAATTAGCTTTTCAGTGTCCATTCTTACAAGGCCACTAATCCTATTGTAGGTTAGCAACATTATAGTCTCATCTAATCATTACCTCTTAATGATCCCATCTCCTATCCTATCATCATGTAGGTAGATTATGTTGAAGAGGAACTAAATTCACATCATGAAATAATTCTAGATCACAAGCTAAATCTACACATTCTACAGTTTGAAGTACATTTTCAGCTTCTGTAAGGTAGATCAATACATAATCTATTGTGCAGATTGTTGCTGATTCAAAACAACAGGTCTATATCTTTATCTTTCCATTTTCTCTAATTGTGGTTTTATCACATTGCTGTAACACTTCTTTATCTGAGGATATTGATGACATACAGTATGGCATCCTCAGCCATTATATTGAAACCAAAAGAAAATTATGTTCAAATGTTCAAAGCAGCAAGCACATCTCATATTCCCTTTACATCTGATCGAGTATGTTGGAGAATGTATTCTTCACAGGAAAGGACCAAGTACAGGAATTGAATAGTGATGATTTTCTAATTGTACAGTGACTAGCAATGCAAGCAAATGAAGAATGCCACATTAGTCATGAGACCCTCCCAGATTAGTCTATGACAAAATGTGATAGGTATCACCATCCCCACAGATATTTGGAATACCTACTGGAAAGTAATGTTATAGATATCAAGGTTTTTAACAAAGACGATACACTGTGACATTTCTTTTGTGTCAATTATAGTGACAATTCAAAACTTTCTGAAGCTAAACGAGGTGATCATTGAAAAAGTCCAAAGGCATTTGAATCAAATAAAATTAAACATCAACACTGCTGGAAAGTAGATGTTTCTTAATCTTTTAGAAAACAGTAAAATGGAGGTTGAAGCATGCTTAGTGAATTGCTCAAGGCCACTCATTAAATGCATCACTAGCCTTTTTGCAGTATAATATCATATGAAAGCCAGACTAATTCCCTGATTTTATTGTACCCATTGTGCTTAGTTGGCTAGTAGGTACTTTTTTTTAAGAAGGAAGAGTTTATTTTAGCTTACAAGTTACAGTTGAACACCAAGAGAATCCAAGGCAGGAACTCAAAGTAGGAACTGGGAAGCAGGGACTGAAGCAGAATCCATGGAGGAACACAAGTTACTGGCTTGCTGTCAAGTTTACATTTTTATATGAGTCAGAATCATTCACTGAGGGCTGGCCCTGCCCACAGTGGTCTGGGAACAAACACATCAATCATTAATCATGAAAATACACTTATAGAAAGGCCATCCTGTTGAAGACACTTCTGTAACCGAGGTTCATCCTTTCAGATGACTACACTTTGTATTAAGTATACAAAAATTAACAATTACATGATCCTATATCAAGGCACTGTATTTCTTTGAGTACTAATGTGAAATTAGAAGATACTTCGGCTTTCTTATAGTAATGGGTTTGAGAAACAGCCTTTTCAGTTAGTATAAATAATAATTTTAACTACTATTCATTTTACATTCACTATTGCACCAATAGTCATCAAATTTTATCAGTTTGGATTCTTATGGATTTTTCACTATTACCATATTATTGTAAATAACCTTTTGAATATTATAATGTTTCAGTAATTTTTATTGTCCATTTTCTTTTTTTCTTTTTCTTTTTAATTATTTTATTTTAATTTTAAATAGCTTGTTTTACATGTCAATCCCAGTTCCTTCCCCCTCCCCTCCTCCAGCACACCCATCTCCCCCAGCCAACCACCCTATTGCCAATTCCTTCCACATAGGGGATTTCTAGAGTCTGTCATTTCACTCAGGGTAGGGTCCAGGCACTCCCCTAAGAGTCCAGGCTGAGAGAGCATCCCTCTTTGTGCTATGGACACACGATGTCTGTTTGTATTCCAGGGATAAACACTGATCCACTGCTCAGGGCCCTGTAGGTTACCCAGGCCTCCTCACTGACACTCACATTCAGGCATCCAAATCAGTCCCATGCTGGCCTACCTGTTGTAGGTCTGGGGTCCAAGGACTCTCCCCTGTTCAGATCAGCTATCTCTGCTGATTTTGCCAGCCCATTCTTGGCCAATTTGCTAATCACTCCTCTCTCTCTGTCACTGGGTTCCTTGGGTTCAGTTCAGTGTTTAAGTGTGGGTGTTTGCCTCTGCTTCCATCAGTCACTGGATGAAGGCTCCCAGATGGTTATAGACATCAAGTTCATTATCAGAAATGGGCATTCGATGTGGCCTCTCCACTATTGCTTAGCTTGACAAGTGGTGTCATCCCTTTAGATCACTAGAGGTCAAACAGACGCCTGATCTGTCTTCTAACCTATGACTCCCTCTTCCCTCTTTTTTATCCCCCCAAACCTTCCTGTTCCCCCATGACCTACTCTCTCTTCCTCTTCTCCACCTGTCTTCTTCCCAGCACCCACTTCCCCCCACCCCTCGCCATGTTCTCCATCTGTTCAGAGGATCTTGCCTCATAACTCTTCTCTTGGGTACTATGCATATCTTTTAGGTTCTTTCCTGTTTCCCAGACTCTATCAGTGGAAGTGCAGACTGGTACTATCCTGATCCATGTCTAAAATCCATATATGAGTGAGTACATACCATGTTTGTCTTTTTGCGACTGGGTTACCTCACTCAGGATGGTTTCTTTCAGTGCTATCCATTTACCTGCGAATTTCAAGATTCCATTGTTTTTTCTACTGAGTAATACTCCATTGTGTAAATGTACCACATTTTCTCTATCCATTCTTCAGTTGAGGAACATCTAGGTTGCTTCCAGGTTCTGGCTATTACAAATTATGCTGCTATGAACATAGTGAAGCAGATGCCCTTGTTGTATGAATTTGCCTCATTTGGATATATGCCTAAGAGTGGAATTGCTGGGTCTTGTGGTAGATTGATTCCCATTTTCCTGAGGAATCTCCATTCTGCTTTCCAAAGTGGCTGTAAGAGTTGGCCCTCCCACCAGCAGTGGAGGAGTGTTCCCCTCTCTCCACATCCTCTCCAGCATAAATTGTCTTCAGTGGTTTTGATTTTAGCCATTCTGACAGGAGTAAGATGGTATCTCAGAGTTGTTTTGATTTGAATTTCCCTGATGGCTAAGGATGTTGAGCACTTTCTTAAGTGTCTCTTGGTCATTTTAGCCTCCTCTATTGAGAATTCTCTATTTAGTTCTGTACCCCACCTTTTAATTGGATCCTTTGGTGTTTTGGAGACTTGCTTCTTGAGTTCTTTGTAAATTTTGGAGATTAGCCCTCTGTCAGGTGTGGGGATAGTGAATATCTTTTCCCATTCTGTGGGCTGCCTTTTTGTCTTGTTGACGATGTCCTTTGCCTTGCAGAAGCTTTTTAATTTCAGGAAGTCCCATTTGTTAATTGTCGATCTCAGTGTCTGTGCCACTGTTGTTATGTTTAGGAAGTGGTCTCCTGTACCAACTCGTTGAAGAGTATCTCCCAATTTCTCTTCTAAACGTTTCAGTGTGGCTGGATTTATGTTGAGATCTTTGATCCATTTGAACTTAAGTTTTGTACAAGGCGATAGACATGGATCTATCTGCAGTCTTCTGCATACCAATACCCAGTTATGCCAGAAACATTTGTTTTAGATGCTTTCTTTTTTCCACTGAATAGTTTTAGCTTCTTTGTCAAAAATCAAGTTCATAGGTGTGTGAGTTAAAATTAGGGTTTTCAATTCAGTTCCATTGGTCTACCTGCCTATTTTTGTGCCAATACCAAGCTGTTTTCAGGACTATAGCTCTAAAATAGAGCTTGAAGTCAAGCATGGTGATGTCTTCTGAAGTTCCTTTGTTGAATAAGGTTGTTTTGGCTATCCTGGGCCTTTTGTTTTTCCATATAAAGTTGATTAATGTTCTTTCCAGGTCCTTGAAGAATTGTGATGGAATTTTGATAGGGATTGCATTGAATCTGTAGACTGCTTTTGGCAAGATTGCCATTTTTATTATGTTGATCCTACCAATCCAAGAGCATGGGAGATCTTTCCATTTTCTGGTATCTTCTTTGATTTCTTTCTTTAAAGACACAAAGTTCTTGATATACAGGTCTTTCACTTCCTTGGTTAACATTATCCCCAGATATTTGATGCTGTTTATGGCTATTATAAAGGGTGATGTTTCTCTGATTTCTTTCTCAGCCACTTTATCATCTGTATATAATAGGGCCACTGAATTTTTTGAGTTTACCTTGTACCCTGCCACATTGCTGAAGGTGTTTATCAGCTCTAGGAGTTCCCTTGCAGAGTTTTCAGATCACTTATGTAAACTATGATATCATCTGCAAATAGTGAAAGTTTGACTTCTTCTTTTCCTATTTGTATCCCTTTTATCTTCTTTTGTTGTCTTATTGCTGTAGCTAGAACTTCAAGTATAATATTGAGGAGATATGGAGAGAGTGGACAGCCTTGTCTTGTTCCTGATTTTAGAGGAATTGCATTGAGTTTCTCTCCATTTAGTTTGATGGCATCTGTTGGTTTACTGCATATTGCTTTTATTATATTCAGGTATGTTCCTGTTATCCCTGATCTCTCTAGGACCTTTATCATGAAGGGGTGCTGGATTATGTCAAAGGCTTTTTCAGCATCTAGTGAGATTATCATGTGGTTTTTCGTTCACAGTTTGTTTATGGTGGATTACATTGATAGATTTTCTAATGTTGAACCATCCCTGCATTCGTGGGATGAAGCCTACTTGATCATGGTGGATGATTTTTCTGATGTGTTCTTGAATCCGGTTTGCGAGTATTTTATTGAGTATTTTTGCATCGATGTACATGAGGGAAATTGGTCTATAGTTCTCTTTCTTAGTTGTGTCTTTGTGTGGCTTGGTTATCAAGGTAATTGTAGCCTTGTAAAAAGAGTTTGGCAGTGAGCCTCCTGCTTCTATTGTGTGGAATACTTTGAGGAGTATTGGAATTAGCTCTTCTTTGAATTTCTGGTAGAATTCTGCACTGAAGCCATCTGGGCCTGGGCTTTTTTTTTTTGTTTGGGAGACTTTTGATGACTGCCTCTATTTCATTAGGGGTTATAGTTCTGTTTAGATTGTTATCTGCTCTTGATTTAGTTTTGGCAAGTGATATCTATCCAGGAAATGGTCCATTTCCTTTAAATTTTTGAATTTTGTGGAGTACAGATTTTCAAAGTATGCCCTGATGATTCTCTGGATTTCCTCAGAGTCCATTGTTATGTCCCCCTTTTCATTTCTGAGCTTGTTAATTAGCATGCCCTCTCTGTGTCTTTTGGTTAGTTAGGACAGAGGTTTGTCTATTTTGTTGATTTTCTCAAAGAACCAACTCTTTGTTTCATTGATTCTTCCAAATGTTTTCCTGGTTTCTACTTGATTGATTTCAGTCCTCAATTTGATTATTTCCTGGTATCTGCTCCTCCTGGGGGAGTTTGCTTCTTTTTGTTCTAGAATTTTCAGTTGTGCTATTAATTCTCTAGTATGAATGTTCTCCAGTTTCTTCATGTGGGCACTTAGTGCTATGAACTTTCCTCTCAGTACTGCTTTCAAAGTGCCCCATAAGTTTGAGTATGTTGTGTCTTTATTCTCATTGAATTCCAGGAAGTCTTTAATTTCTTTTTTTATTTCTTCCTTTACCCAGGGATGGTGGTGCAATTGTGCATTGTCCAATTTCCATGAGTTTGTAGGGTTTCTGAGATTCGTGTTTATTGTTGAATTCTAATTTTAATGCATGGTGGTCTGATAAGATACAGGGGGTTATTCCAATTTTTTGTATCTGTGGAGATTTGCTATGTTTCCTCTTATGTGGTCATTTTTAGAGAAGGTTCCATGTGGTGCAGAGAAGAAGGTATATCCCTTTGTGTTTGGGTGGAATGTTCTATAGGTGTCTGTTAAACCAGTTGGGTCATAACTTCTATTAGTTCTTTTGTTTCTTTGTTAAGTTTCTGTCTGGAGGTCCTGTCTAGTGGTAAATGTGGAGTTGTCCTATTAGTGTGTGAGATTTTATGTGCAATTTGAGCTTTAGTAATGTTTCTTTCACGAATGTGGGTGCCTTTGTATTTGGGGTGTAGATGTTTAAAGTTGAGACTTCCTCTTGATGGACTTTTCCTTTGATGAATATGAAGTGTCCTTCTTCATCTCTTTTGATTGATTTGTTAGATATTAGGATTGCTACACCCGCTTGTTTCTTGGAACCATTTGATTGGAAGATCTTTTCCCAACCCTTTACTCTGAGATAATATCTGTCTTTGATGTTGAGATGTGTTTCTTGAATTCAGCAGAAGGAAGGGTTCTGTCTTCGTATCCATTCTGCTAGTCTGTGTCTTTTTATAGGCAAGTTGAGGCCGTTGACATTGAGGGATATTAATGACCATTGATTGATAATTCTTGTTTGTGCTTGATTTATTGTTAGTGAAGTTATTTTGTGTAGTTTCTCATCCCTTTTTCTTTTGGTGTTTTGTAAAGTGGGATTTTATATTACCTGTGTCTTTGTGAGTGTAGTTATCTTCCTTGGATCTAGGTTTTCCTTCTAGCACTTTCTGTAGAGCTGGATTCATGGATACATATTGTTTAAATCTGACTTTGTCATGGAATATTTTGTTTTCTCCATCTATGGTAATTGAAAGCTTTGCTGGATATAGTAGTCTGTGGTGGCATCCTTGTTCCCTTAGCATTTGTAGGACATCTATCCAGGATCTTCTGGCTTTCATCGTTTCCATTGAGAAGTCAGGTGTAATTCGGATAGGTCTGCCTTTATATCTTACTTGGCCTTTTTCTTTAGCTGCTCTTATTATTTTTCTCTTTATTCTGTAGGTTTGATGTTTTGATTACTATATGGTGAGGTGACTTCTTTTTGTGGTCCAGCCTATTTTGTGTTCTGTAGGCTTCTTGTACCTTCATTGGCATGTCTTTCTTAAGGTTGGGAAAGTTTTCTTCTATGATTTTGTTGAATATGTTTTCTGTACCTTTGAGTTGTATTTCTTTGCCTTCTTCTATACCCATTATTTTCAGGTTTGGCTTCTTCACAGGGGCCCATATTTCCTGGATATTTTGTGTTAGGGATTTGTTGGTTTTGAGATTTTCTTTGGTTGACGACTCTATACCCTCTAATGAGTCTTCAACACCTGAGATTATCTCTTCTATCTCTTGTATTCTATTGGTGACACTTGCATCTGTAGTTCCTGATCATTTACCCTACTTTTCTATTTCTAGCATCCCCTCATTCTGTATTTTCTTTATCGTTTCTATTTCAGCTTTCAATCCTTCAACTGTTTGAGTTGTTTCCTTCATTCATTTGGTTGTTTTTTCTTGGTGCTCTTTAGATTCTTTGAGAGATTTGTTTATTTCTTGAATTTTTCCCCATTTTATGGATTTTTTGGTTTGTTTTTTCTTCTATTTCTTTAAGGGATTTCCTCATTTCTTCTTTGATGGTTTGTATCATCTTCATAAAATAATTTTTAAGGTCTATCTCCTCTGCCTTGTCTATGTAGTACTTTTCAGGTCTTGCTGGTGTTGGTTCCCTAGATTCTGGTGGAGTCATGTTGGTCTTTCTATTTCTGAGTGAGCTCTTCTTCCCATCTCTTCTTCCAGTGGGTGCTGTTGGGGTCCTTCCATCTCCACTGGTCTCCTTCCTTCCTGAAGCTGAAGCTGGGGACGCTGACACTGAAGCTTAAGCTGAAGCTGGGGTTGCCAGAGTTTGGGTCCTGGAAAGGCTGATGTCTTTCCTGCATGGGCGGATCTTCTGGATCCCAGGAGCTTCCCCCCATGGAAGCTCGAGGGGATGGGTGTTGGGCAGGGGATGGGGAATGTCTCCCATCCCCCCCCAGAGACCCAATCTCACCTGAAGCTTGGCTCGCTGGAGTTTGGGGCCTGGAAGGGTTGATGTCTAGTAGGTACTTTTTTATCTGGAAAAACTATATATTAACCACTCTTTCCTTAACAGTCTAGGGACTGAACTAAGGACTGAAGAATGATAAAAGGAATTGTATTTCTTTGGCGATATTCGAAATGTTTAGTAAATACAGGTTTTTTTCCAATACCATCAAGGTAGTTTTGAAATTATTGCTCTTATGTTTGATGAAGATTAAAGTCCATAAGTTAAACAGAAAAAGAATTCTGAGTATACTATTGACTTGTTTTATTTCTCCTCTTCCACATATTTGGATACAAGTTAGAATTTTGCCATATGTCCAGGAAGCTTATTAAAAGCTCCCCCACGTGTAAGTAATAAATAAATGTTTTAAATTTTATCATAATTTTAAAAAATTTATAAAATATAGTTATTATACTAGCATAGTAATATTACTTTGATTTATTTACCCTGTTATATACTATACATATGGGATATAAGTTAAGAATATATTATCTATTTCCAGTTTATTGAATACTTCCCATGCAGTCTCAAATGGTGTTAAAAGTATTTAGTAGCACAATCTGTATGTAAAATTGTAACATATAAGAATTCTGAAGGTGGGTTTAAAGGAGCCCATAAAAACCCAGGTAATGTGATAAAACAAGAACGAGCAAATTATAATAAAACACACCAAATAAGCCAACAAAAGGGAAAGAACCCAAGAAAATTCACAAGAAGCAGATAATAAACACAAAAACACACTTATTCTCACATTCAGTAATATAAAACATAAAACTGGAAGACATAATACATACTGTAGGATAAAGAAAAATAAATAATCAAAATTAAATGAAAAATTCAAATAAGATTACAAAGAAAATAAAAGTCCTGGTACAACATTATGAGATGAGGGAATTTTAAAGATGGCCTTTAGTTCATTTTTGTTGGGCTTCTACTGCTTGGTATATGGCCTATGCTTAAGAGTGTTTTTATTCTCCCATGGGGCTCCCTAAAAGGAAATTAATTTTGTATTTGTAAGTAGGTATCAATTAGAGATAGATTTTAGTTAGGGATAGATGCATGTGTCCACTTCTCCTTTCAGGTCTAGGATCCCATTAGGTGTAGACTCATGCAGGCCCTGTGCAAGCTGCCATGGTCTCTGTGAATTAATATGCTTGTGAGTAGTGCTGCGTTTAGAAAGTCCTGTTTCCTTAGTGTCCTCCATTCCTTACCTCCTGGTCTTAAAGGCTTTTTGAGTCTTCTTCCATGTGTTCCCCTAACCCTGGGGTGAGTGATTTGATGGAGATATCATGACCAAGTGTTCCAAGGTCTCTTATTCTCTACATAATGTCTGGCTGTGGGTCTCTATTTGTTCCCATCTGCTGCATGAAGAAGCATTTTTTTTTACGATGACCCAGCAAGGAGCTGAACAGCAGAATGTCACTAAGAGTCATATTCTTATTATGCTGTTTTTATAGAAGTTGTCATTTCTCAGGTACTTGGTCACCCAAATACCATTGGTTATGGGTTCCATCTCACTGAGTGGGCCTTAAACTCAATCAGGCATTCATGGGTTGTCCCCACAAGCTCAATGTCACTATCGTACTAGTGTATTTTGCTGGTAGATTGAAAGGCTTGTAGCTGATGCTTACCTTTCTCCTTTGGTAGTACACAGAGTACCTTCTGGCACTCTGGTAGGGATGACGCCTCTAGGTAGGTATAACTTCAACTTCTCTGTGTTCAGTAAGTTTTGTAAGTGTTATTTTCAACAACAGGATCTTGTTTTCAGTTTATAAAGAACAGCCTACAAACTTTGCAACAGCTTGATTTGTTTGGAAGTGTCCATGGGACCCCTTTTAAAGAGAGTTAGATATAACACATTCCCAATACTGTAGCTTCATTTTTGTGATGAGAAATGTCCAGTAAGATGGTCCTTAATTTTAGCTTTCCATCATAGTAGTCTCTACCTAATCCCCTTCTACTCTCCCTCTCCCCATTTAGCCCTCTCATTTCAGACCCATATAGTTTTCTAATTGGTCTGCCTTTATATGTTAATTTACCCTGTGGCTTTTAATATTCTTTCTTTGTTTTGTATATTTGTATGTTTTGAGTATTATGTGACAAGATGAATTTCTTTCTAGTCCAGGTTATTTGGTACTCTGTGGGATTCTTGCAATTGATAAGCACCTCTTTCTTTAGGTTAAGGAAATTTTCTTCTATGATTTTGTTGAGAATATTTCTGTGTCCTTGACCTGTGTTTCTTCTACTTTCCTATTTCTATTATTAGTAAGCTTTGTTGTATTTATCATGCCCTAGATTTTCCAGATATGCATTAGCAGTATTTTCATATTTAATATTTTCTTTGATCAAAGTATCTATAAGTTGTAGTTTGCCTTTAATGTCTGAGATTCTCCCTTCGATGTCTTGTATTCTATGGTGAGGTTTGCCTATGAAGGTTCCTGATTGAGTTCCTAACTTTTTCATTCCCAAATTTCATGTAATTTGAGTTTCTTTCTTGGTTCTATTTCCACTTTCAAGTCTTGGGCTGTTTTATTCCTTTCCTTCCACTATTTGTTTGTGTTTCTTAGATTGCTTTAAGGGATTTTCTTTTTCATTTCTTGCTTAAGTACCTCTATCACATTTGTAAAGACTATGTTAAGGTGGACATGCCTCAGCTACACTGTACTTCTCAGGGCCTACTGTAATAGGATTGCTGGGCTCTAGGGGAGACATAATGTTCTAGATATTATTGATTATGTTTTTTTACAAGTACCTAGGCATCAGAGTTTGGGATGATTGCAATTCTAGGTGCTGATATCTTATCTTGTCTTTGTGGTTGTGGGTTACATAGTAGGGCATGCCTCTGGGTCCTGTTAGGTGTGGTCACTACAGGTTCTTGGTACAACTTGTTTCTAAGAATTCAGAGTTAAATATTAAGTATGTTGGTAGACTGGGAGTGTGGCTGAAGGTGTCTACAGGAGAGAGGAAAGCAAGGTGTTCCACCAAGATATGCTTACTCCCCTGGGATTGGGAGTAGAGCATAAGGAGAAGCCCAAGCAGGTAGTTTGCTATAGAGCTGAGGTTGGAATTGGGGAATTTATTTGGAGGAAAGGAGAAGAATGAAACCTGAAGCTTTGCTAGCCTACTTGATTTTGTGGGAGACTTAGTTGTTGAAATCCCATTAAATGCCTGCTAGAGTTAGGATCTAGAACAAAGGCATGAGAGGGGGGAAGGCAGGAGGAGAATATCTGTGTGATCCACTTGAAAGGGTATCAGAGAAGTAGGGGAGACCACAGCAGGTATTATACAGAGATAGGGTGACACTTAGGAATTGCATTCAGAGAAGAGGAGGAAGAGGTGAAGATCTAGTTACCTACCTGCTCCTCTCTCCTGTGTCTGTTCTGATATGGTAAACCTCTCAATGCATTTTTGAGCTAAATTAATTTGTTTCTTATATCCTTGACTTACTGAAAGAGCTCACTTTTTAGATGTATTTTTATAATATGTATGACTGTTTTGCCTGAATGCATGCATTGTATCATGTACATGACTGCTGCCCACAGAGGCCTCAACAGGGCTCTTTGCAACTCATGTTGCTGGAGAATTAAGAATCGCTCATCTGAGATAAAATATTTATACATCAGCTAATTCACAGTTAATGTAACAGCATTGAAGCATTACCATCTGCTCCTCAAAGGGTATTTGGTAACTTAATGTATGACATCATTTTTATAGATATGGCCATGTAATTTTTTGAAGTCTCATATTTTTCAAAATAAAATTAGTATCTGAAAAATTTGGGGCATTTTAAATAAAAACAATACTTAAAATGTGTTTAATGTCTTACTAATAAATTATTAATAGCTGAAAATGAAAAAAATTAAGGTGTAGCCTTTAGCCTCAATAGAAAATTTATATATGGTCAGTACTTCATGGCACAAGTTACCACAACAATTAACAGTGACCACACACTTATCTTTAGTTCTCTTTTACTTTGAGTCTAAAGAAATTATTAATAATTAGTCATTCATTTGGAATTTATGTTGAATATCTAATATGTACTAAGAGGTACTAAATGGCATAATTACCCATATTATGTCTTGAATAATAATCTTAGAAAATATGAAACACATTCATAACCCACCTATCAAGAGAAAAAATTCATTCCAAATATTTGAAATTCTTTCTGAAAACCAAAAATTTAGAAGGTGAAAATCTTTTCTTTTAATAACTATTCTGTCCCAGAATGCCCCATGAATATCTAAAAGCTACAATTAAAAGCCAAAAAATTCTTGGTCATTAGAGTTTGATCAAAATTGCTGATAATATCAACTGGCTACCTTTCAAAGAGTGATATATGCATGATCGCTGACCAACCATTTACAACTTCACTTGGACAGACTGGGTCTACACTATGATGATTGATAGAGATAGGGTGATGCTGCATACCTAATGGGAATGTTAAGCACAAAGCAACTTCTGTCAACATAAATGATGGGTCCTTTAAATGGCAGCACAGTTTAAGAATGACATGCTGAATCAATCCTTAACTAATTGGAAAATTAATTAGTGCCTGTCATTTAAACTCTGTAGTTTTTAGCTTCAATCTGATTACAGTTAACTAAATGTGTGAAAGAAGACATTTTGCAAATCCAGTGAAACTTTTGCCTGAATTTTCACAAAACATCTCCTTTTGTTGCCTTGGTGTGTGCTATTGCTGAAAAATCCATTAGTCTGCTAATGGCTATCAATGTGGTAAATATAGTAAGTTATGTCATTTAAATTTGTAAATTTAGTTATGGAAGACTGTCTTTGTTAAGGGGTTGTTTTAATTAGGATATCTATAGCTGTGAAGAGACACCATGACCATGGCAACTCTTATAAAGGAAAAACATTTAATTAGGGTGCCTTACATTAAAGATTTAGTCCATTATCATCATGATGCAACACAATGGAGTGCAGGCAGACATTGTGCTAAAGAAGTATCTAAAAGACACACATCTTGACCTGCAGGCAACAGAAAGTGCTGTAGGACCCTGCATGTGGCTTGAGCATATCAAGAGTTTAAATCCCAACTCCACAGTGATATACTTCCTCCAACAACCACACCTACTTCAACAAAGCCATGCCTCTTAATAGTGTCACTCTCTATGAGCTTGTGAAGCAATTACATTTGAACTACTATAGGGGTGTTAGCACATTAGATGATTGTTAATTCTAGAAAAGTAAACTAGCAACATGCCTTGCTCAGAGTCTCCTGAGGCTTGGGGTCTGTGCACAGGGAAATGCCTCCAGGCAATCAGCCCATCCAGAGTCTGCCAACATCACAGTACTATTCCCACCTCCACCCACAAGAAGAGGAGAGCCATATGTTTGCAACCACCAGAAGAGAACCTTGGTCCTATACCCACCAGGAGAGGGAGAGACCCCACTTATCCACTGAACTCCAGACCAGTAAGACCTGAACAGCCCAACACATAAATCCAGTCACACTGAAACTCTTAGAAGAGAAAGTGGGAGGTACCCTTGAATGAATTGGTAAAGGAGACCACTTCCTGAATATAATACCAGTAGCATAGACAATAAGATCAACAATTAATAAATGGAACCTTCTAAAACTGATAAGCTTCTGTAAGCAAAAGGAGAGTCAACAATATGGAAGCCTACAAAAAAGGAAAAGATATTCACCAACCTCACATCTGACAGAGGACTGACTTCCAAAATATACAAAGTATTCAAGAAGCAAGTCTCCAGAACACCAAATAATCCAATTAAAAAGTAGGGTACAGAACTAAATAGTGAATTCTCAGTAGAGGAATCTAAAATGTCTGAAAGACACTTAAGAAAGTGCTCAACATCCTTAGCCATCAGGGAAATGCAAATCAAAACAACTCTGAGATACCATCTTACTCCTGTCAGAATGGCTAAAATAAAAAACACAGAAGACAATTTATGATGGAGAGGATGTGGAGAGAGGGGAACACTCCTCCACTGCTGGTGGGAGTGCCAACTCATACAACCACTTTGGAAATCAGTATGGAGATTCCTCAGGAAAATGGGAATCAATCTTCCACAAGACCCAGCAATTCCACTCTTAGTCATATATCCAAATGAGGAAATTCATACAACAAGGGCATCTGCTCCACCATGTTCATAGCAGCATTATTTGTAATAGCCAGAACCTGGAAGAAACCTAGATGCTCCTCAACTGAAAAGTGGATAGAGAAAATGTGGTACATTTACACAATGGAGTATTACTCAGCAGAAAAAAAAACAATGGAATCTTGAAATTCACAGGTAAATAGATAGCACTGGAAGTAACCATCCTGAGTGAGGTAACCCAGTCGCAAAAAGGCAAACATGTTATGTGCTCACTCATATATGGATTTTAGACATGGATCAGGATAGTGCCAGTCTGCACTTCCACTGATAGAGAGTCTGAGAAACAGGAAAGAACCTAAGAGAAAGAACTGCATAGTACCCAAGAGAAGAGGAATGAGGCAAGATCCTCTGAACAGATGGGGAGCACAGCTAGGGGTGAGGGGGAGTGGGAGCTGGGAAGAAGAGAGGGGGAGAAGAGGAAGATAGAGTAGGTCTTGGGGGAACAGGAAGGTTGAGTGGGGGGGTTGAATAGGGGGAAGAGGGAATAATAGGTTAGAAGACAGATCAGGCACCATTGTGACCTCTAGTGATCTAAAGGGATGATACCAATTGGCAAGCTAAGCAATAGTGGAGAGACCACCTCGAATGCCCATTCCTGATAATGAACTTGATGTCTATAATCATCTGGGAGCCTTCATCCAGTGATTGATGGAAGCAGAGGCAAACACCCACAGTTAAACCCTGAACTGAATCCAAGGAACCCCAGTGACAGAGAGAGAGGAGCGATGAGCAAGTTGGCAAAGAATGGGCTGGCAAAACCAGCAGAGACAGCTGATCTGAACAGGGAAGAGCTCTTGGACCCCAGACGGACAGCGGGGAGGCCAGCATGGGACTGATCCAGACCGCCAAAATGTGAGTGTCAGTGAGGAGGCCTGGGCAACCTACAGGGCCCTGAGCAATGGCTCAGTGTTTACCCCTGGAATACAAACAGACATCGTGTGTCTATAGCACAAAGAGGGATGCTCTCTCAGCCTGGACTCTCAGGGGAGTGCCTTGACCCTATCCTGAGTGAAATGCAATAGTGGAGAGGCTACCTTAAATGCCTTTCTCCAATAATGAGCTTGATGAGTAGCTTATGTGCCACTCTAGAGCCTTTTTCCAGTAGCAGACACCCACAGCTAAACACTGAGCCAAACTCCTGGAATCTACTTGTATAGAGGGAGGAGTGATGAGAAAAGGGTAGACCAGGCTGAAGAAACCATCAGAAACAGCTGATCTGAAAAATGGGGAGTTCATGTACCCCAGACTGATAGCTGGGAAACCAGCATAAGACTTATCCAGACCTCCTGAATGTGGAAGTCATGTAGGAGACCTGAGCAATTTATGGGAATTATGGACGTGG
Organism: Mesocricetus auratus; assembly: GCF_017639785.1. Classification (NCBI taxonomy): domain Eukaryota; kingdom Metazoa; phylum Chordata; class Mammalia; order Rodentia; family Cricetidae; genus Mesocricetus; species Mesocricetus auratus. The sequence continues at coordinate 62,764,767 of NW_024429190.1, forward strand.
ATCAGTTTTTATCCCTAGTACAAGAATAGATTTAGGAGCCCATAAAACACAGAGTGATACTCTCTCAGCCTAGACACACAGGAGAGGGCCTAGGCCTAGCTCCAACTGATATGACAAACCATGAAGTTCCCCCATGGAAGTCCTCACCCTCCCTGAGGTACAGAAAGAGGATGGGATAGGGGGTGGCTTGGGATCAGGGGAGGAAGAAAGGGAGAGGAAACTGGGATAGACACGTAAAACAATCTTGTTTCTAATTTAAATAATAAAGTGGAAAAAAGAAAAGCAAAATATCTTTATCTTACTATTTTTTCTAAATCTAAATGCTGACTGTTTCTAAAATTGAACAAGTAAAAGATCCAAAGAAAAACCAATCACACAGGTACAGAAGTATAAATACTAACAATTACATCCTCAGTATATATAGGTCATCTATTTATTAATAGTTGCTTTAGTTCCTGAAGTAGTCATGAATCTGAAATGTAAGATTTCAGAATGGAGTCAGCACATTCTTAGAATCTGGTAGTTATATATTTAACCCTCAGTATAGCCTTTTCATGTTAACAGTTTTTCTATCTCACAGATAGAAAAAAGAATCAAAGACAAAAGAATCAAAGAAAGCAAGCCATTTTCCCAAAGCCACGGAGCCATGACATCCTGGTCTTCTTAGCAAATGTTCTTCTTACAGAAATATATTTCATTCTATTTGTAGGCAGAAAATGAAAATGAGAACAGACAGTCCATAAATATGGAAATACAAATAGTAGATGAACCCAGCAAAAAAAATGTTCACACATATGATAGATGCATCTTACCCTCATGCAACATTCATTGGCTTAAATCTTAATAGCTAGAGTTACACAAATAAGGTGACATGTACCCATTTCGACCTTCTTAAGCAACAGGAAAGGTTGAACATATGTTCTAAATGCCTTTGAAATTATATACTTCAGGTCAAAACAGGTTCATCCTACTTATTTTAATGACCATCTCCTAGAAATTTAGCTAGAAGAAAAACAATTTATAGGAGAAGCAATACAAAGAATAAAATCCATTTAATATCAAGATACTAAATATCACAATCATGAACAATCAAAACATAGAAGTGGATGAAATGTCATTGAATCAGTATTGTACAAAAGAAGGAAAATAGAATGCAAGTTAAAGTTTTAACAGAGCTAATGCTTTCTTGAGTTGTATATTTCTAATAATACAATCCACGTTTTGTAAATTAAATGCTTAAAGTAATAATATCACAGCCACATATTTGTTAAAAAATACAAGTGCACAATGGTTGAGTACAAGCAGTTCTTGAAAACCATCAAAAGTCATTGTGTTCTTCCAAACAAGTACCACATACAGTTTCTCCCACTTATAATTATATCAGAGAATGTTTCCAGTATATCTAGGTATTTTTTAAATTGAATTACTTGTTTTATTGATCACAACAATATTAATTGGAACACTAAAATTGTAAATGTTATTATTTTAATATAACATGAAAAAATTGGAATTTCATAAATCCTTGCAGTTTATTTTGATTACATTGTATGTGAAACATTAATGCATAAAATTAAAGTTTAACTTATTTAGTATTTGATTACAGTTTAAAAACTTCCAAGTAGATATTACTATTACTAGTAGTTAATACTCAATATGATTTTAATATTTACTCTTCTGTCTATAAATGTCATAAACAAGTTAAGTTTCCCCTAAAATCCATAGCCCACATTTAGTATCTCCACATCCCTCAGCATGCTTTCCCTCTCTACCTAACAGTTCCTATTTACCCAGAGGTCAACTTCTTGAAGAGACATTTTATTAGTAAAATAGGTTTCACATGACACGGCAGAGAAATAAGTAGCAGAGACTTGAGGGAATGGATGTATTTGCTGGTTCTGAAATGATTTCACATCTGGAAACCAGATGGAAAATCATCAAAGATAGAAAGAGCAAAAGGGACTTCAACAGATAGGTTGAACACATCTGTAATTTTGAGATCTCATGTTTCACACTTTAGACAACTCTCAAATTTGCACGATTGTCTTGTGTGGTGTGTTTTTTTTTTGAGGACCAGATTAGTTCTCACTAACTCAGTATATACCATTCTTGATAACTCTTTAGAGATGCGCTCCACAGGAATCGGTTACCATCATACACTAACAAGTAATCCTGTGGCCATCTGAAGCCAAGGGATATTAGCACAGTGCCTTCAGAAATGTGAGGCAGCCATAATTCATCATCACTCTGTTTTAGGATGTTGATCAGGAAATTGTCTTCTATGCCTTTAACTAGTAAAGCAGAAGCCTATCAAATGTCTTCTAAAAAGTCACTATACATGGTGCAAAAACATGATGTGATATTTTTTCTTCTCTATGTATGTGAATAGAGATTCACAAGAGACAGGAAGCATTTTTTAGCATGTTACACACACAAGCATTTGATTTTGAAGGATCACTCTAATCTTTAAACTTTATATGGTCATATGTGCAAGGCAGAAAGTACTCATGATCAAAAACTTCATGGTGTATCAAGAATCTACATTTACCAGTGACTAACCTGAGGTCTACCCTAGCTAGACCTCAGAAAATCAACTTCTTGAAGGTCTTTTCCCACAGTCAGTGTACATGCACCTGCAAATGAAGACACACAAAGTACAGGACCTAATGAGTACTCTGCCCTCTGAAAAACCAATCAAGTTTTAGGATAATAAAATACTCTTCATTGATACTTTCCTTTAGAGGCTACTTTTATGTACACTAAATTAAGGACTAATTCAAATAAAAAAACCCACAAAATATCCAGCATCTACTTCTTTAAAGTCTAGCTCAAACTGATACAGGCTAGGGGCACTTGTCACCTTTCTATAAGACAAAAGGATCACACTCAGGAACACCTTCCCAATTTCCTTTATCTTTTACTTTGCAGTGTCCTTGGCTTTTCCTCCTTAATTTCCCCTTTGTGAGTAATTACAAGTAAAGGAGACCCTATAAGAATAGGCATCCTCTCACCTCAGAGACTTTAGTTTCCAGTGTGCTGTCTTCCCTCATAAATGACAAGGAAGGAGGGGAGAGTCTGTGTCAATGAGACCATTTTCTCTTACTGACTTGACTTTACATGACTGCTATGACCTTGGTGGATTCTTTCTCCATTTTGTCTGGTTAATCTTAGCTTGCCAATGCAAGACTAGAATAAATTTTTAGAGAGCCTTGATGAACTTGTGGATTGAACCTCTAGGATCTGGAAATACACCTTTTGACCTCTTTGCTTAAGTGAATTAACTGATCTCTGCAAAGCCATTCCTGAGGCAGGGAGGTAAGAGGAAGTGGCTTTTGTAAGCAAGGGGAAATTGGTTTCCCATGGGCTGAAGTACCTGCCAATGAGATCAGAGGTCCTGTGGGGTAGAGTTTCTGAGGAGAAGGTTGCAAAAGAGAAGTAGAAGATTTCTTTGCAGGTTCTGTGCCCCTGGCTTAAGGTTCTTCCTCACACTCTTGCAGGTTTAATCAGAGATTGGCATGCTCTGCTGTGTAATCCCAGGGGTTTGTCCATCTTGCACAATTGGGACACTTTGGGGTGGAAGAAAAGTGGGTCATATGGAATTTCTGTCCATTTCCTTTCTCTCTTACAGAGTAATTATAGTTAAAGATTAGCGGTATAGTTAAGACTGCATTCCTGTAGTCAAAGTTCTCATCACTTAGGGGGATATGTGGCCACAACTGAGTTTAAAGGACAATGAGGGCCTTGTTCTTGGGTCTCTGTGGATATAATTCATCCCAATTTCTGGAAAGTAGAGAACCAGCTGAAATGATGGATGAATTTGTTCCCATCCATGAATAAAAGTAACCTGAGAGAGTTTGGGAGGAGGATGGCCTATCTTCCTCACCCAATTTCAGTCCTGTGTCTGGAGAGACATTTCTAGTCAAGGACAGAGAAAGAGCAATCAGGTCTTTCTCCACAGTGATCCATCCCCATGTAATGGGAATGCCTTGTGAGTATATTTAATCTGCATGCAGTCTTCATCTGTAGAACCTTAACTTGTATCCAAGACATCTCTTGTATCTCCTCTCCTTAATGCAACTCCTCTCTAATCTCAAATTGTTGTATAAGAACTAAGAGGGCTAGTCTTTCAAGAAAGAAAACTCCATTCTTTATTACTAGAGTAGGACACGACACATTATTTAAATATCTGACTTGAGAGAAATGGTCTTCCTCAAGGAAGAACACATCAATCGGTTATCTGACATCAAATGGTCAGTCCTAATATTATATGCATACATGTAACAATGTATAGATTGTGCAGGTTTTACTTATATATTAACCACAAAACAGAAGAATGATGAATATAAGGTCAGTCTCAGTTACAGGCAAGTTCAATATCCACCTGAGGTACATAAAACCCTGTCTCAAACAGGGTAGGGAGAAGACCAAACATGGTGAATTAACTCTTCAGAAGGTAGACAAAGGCATATCTCCACCTAGTGGTAGAGTCTGAACTTTACTATAGAGAGAGAAGAAATTTGAGAAACAAGAGAAAATAGACAAGTTATGTTCATTTGGTAATCTTACAAAGACACTTATAGACAAAGGAAATCTAACTATGACTAAACAAAGACAGGATAGTGGAAGATTATTCCCTACTTTCCCATAATGCTCTTGCTAGACTAAGGCCTGCCATGCATTTTGAACTGTCCCTGCCATGTAGAACAGTATTCACTACAGTACACACACTGGTGCCTCAGCTCTAGTCATCACTGCCACTACCTCATCACTGCCACCTACAAACTTCACAAACCCTTTAGAGAAGGATATCACACACTCTCCAACATTTCAGAGCCAAAAATAATATACTTTGGAAATATAAATGATACATTTATTTAGGTAACTTACTAGCTATGTAACCCGGAGAAAGAAAATAATTTTGTGACCTCTTTCATTCTTCTTAGAACAAAGATCTCAATAATAATATTCATACTTTTGTTACAAGGCAATCATACAGTGAAATGTAATAGTATCAGTCATACAGTGACTAGAATGTTGCTGGTTCAAAATTGAAATGGCTTTTCCTGTTATTGATGAGGCTTGTTTTGATGTGACAGTTTCTAAATCATTAAAATATAAGTCACAGGACAAATAAAGCGTGTCTGAAGATCAGAGGATGGAACTTGCCACTAGCTAGCTATGGCGGTCTGGCTGTAAGATGGCTGGGCACAGACAGAAAGTGGAATGATGGGGCGGGGAGTGTGCATAAGCGTGAAGAAACAGGAACACACTCTATTTTTCACTGGGAAGCTAGTGAGGTAAAGGTGGTTTTGGCTTGTTCCTTCTCTATGATCTCTCGGCATTTTCATATATATATGTATATATGTCACAGGGTGGAAGAAATTAACTATCAACATACCATGTTTACTCAAGACAAAATTTGGATAGAGCCTCTATCTAATCTCTCTTCCTTGGAGTGTTCTCACTGATGTCTGCATTTATGCTACTCGATGGTTAAGTAACAAAGGAATAATGTGGGGAAACCTTCAGATTTACTTGAAGGTTTTTCCCATCTCAAAAAATTGACTGATGAATGTACACAGAAGTAGAGCTGAGGCAGAAGCACAGTTTAGCATCAATAGACAGACATAGCCTTTACTGCTCACTCCAGGTCTGGAGACCTTGGCTTTGCACACATAAGTCACATTGGTTTAGTTCCATTAGCAATATCTTTTTGCTGCATACTTACTATGTGTTTGAACATCATTAGAAAAACTACATGAGTATGAAACTCAAAAGAGGATATTACAGTTCCAATGATAAGACATGCTATACAGGCACATAAATAACTCCTAAAAAATCTTAAAGTTGAAATATATCAATTACATATATCAAAAGAGAGGATGCAAATTCACAAATTGACTGGGAAATGCAGCAGAAGAAGAAAGAATATAAATTTCTTTAAAGTAATCTAAAAATTTTAAATCTGAATCACTACTTAGAAAATTTCATGATCTTTATCCTCTTGTCTTTGATAAATTTAATTCAAAACCACCACCAAGAAGCAACTGCTGAAACTGAGTAAATAATTACAGAGACATTGAATATTATCCTTGAAATTTTTTCTCTGTTTCTTAGAAAATATAATTTATATGAACAGTTATTTCACAATATTTGTATTCAGTTTGCAGGTGGTATTTCTTCCAAGTTCAAAATCAGTACCCTGAGTGCCCACAGAAACAGTCCTGTTGCAGAAATGATACAGATGAATGCATTCAGAAAAATACATGTGTGCAGGCCATCTTTACTTTCCTCTATGACTCTGTAGATATTAATGGATTCAAATATAGTTATAAATATGTAGATGATAATACCATAGATGATGTATAAACACATATATATCCATACATAAACATACATTTATTTGTTTTTACATGGTATAGACATTATGCCAGTAGTTTTTAGGGACTTTTTGTGGTCTGGTTTGCTCTAGGATTTTCTGGCATTAAATAAATTATATCTAAGTATTATTTACTTATTAGATACTGTTTACTTATTGTGACCAGGTGGCCAAAGAACAGACTGAAAAGCAAGTCTATTTCCTTAAGGTTTTTCTCTACCATTGTGAATATTGCTTCTCTCAGTAAGCCTTCAACTTTTATTTTGTACGCCATCTCATGTCATCTGGGTCACATTTTCCTCACCTCTTTATACTATTTGCCATCATATTCTTCAGTTATATATTTAGATCACACCTTTACCTTCAGTGAAGTTTTACCAATAAACCCCTACCCTTTCTTTTACTCTAACTCTTGGCCAATTTTGCGATCTATGTGAATCCTGCATTGCACAAGTTACCCATGATCTTCAGCATCTATAACTTGACCTCTCTGCTCAGCAGGGGCGTGCCTCTACTGTGCTCCACTGACTTGTCATCACCCATAGCTGCTTAATTATGTTCTGAAAATTTCAAAATGGAAAAACGTTTAATCTCATGTCATCATTTTAACAATTTTCTCATGAACCTTCCTATCATTTTACCTCTCCAGAACACCCATTAACAATAAATCTTCCCTTTCAATAGTGAGGACCTCCTGTCCTTTGATCTAGTCTTTCATAAGACCCCTTGGGATTCTAGGAGAGCCAACTCTGACTAGCTCAAGCATAAAAGGAAAATTTAATATAAGATGCAGGTACAGCTTACAGAATCAAATGAATGGAAGGAACAGAACCAGACTTCAAAAGGTTTGTGAATCCGAAACAGCAAAGGCACCAGAGTCTCAGGCACTATTTCCCTGAGTTCACCTCTTTTCTTTCTCTATGTTTTACTTGCTTGAAACATTTTTCTATGCGTTCTCAGTCAGTGGTAACAGAATTCCACCGCAAAGCTGCTGTATTTGCATGACCTCATTGCTAGCCAAACCCAGATCAAATAACTCTCTGAATTCAGGTGCACAGAGAAGCTTGGGCTTTTGCAGTCTGGTGATAACCACCAAACCACTTAGAAACATCACTGTGGGTTGATCCCTAGTCAATTAACTATCACTGAGGGTTGATGCCTAGACAACTAACTGAAGTATTGAGTATACAGTCAAAGAAATATGACTACTAAGCACCAAAGAAGGGCATGTTTTGTAAGTAAGGGTGACATTACACAGAAGCACAAACCTCTTGTTTGTCTAGTGCCATCTGCATGCATTTCAGGTTGCTGAATTTACATGCTATGTAGTCAATAACATTCTATGTTCCTGCTGTATATTTTCCCTCTGTCCCTTAGTAATGTTTAATCATGGACCATTATAATAATGACTTTACCTATTTTCACCTAGTGGATATCATGACTGACAGAAGGAAATATAATTGCATAAATTTACAAAATTTGAAGGTATGTATTTAGTGACAGCTAGTACTAAATAATCATAATAGATCTTATATGAATCCCTAATTAATAACTTCATAATTTTATTCTTTAGTTATTCCAAATGTAGAGCAACTTCTCAAAAATGCCAGTCTTCTTACATTCACCACACTGTTTTATTTCACACAGTTCCATTCTCTCCTGAATTTCAAAAAAAAAGTTTAACAAATAAAAACTATCCAGGTCCCTCAATGATCAGACTCTCTATGAATCGATTTTTAATTCTAGTGTACATTTTAGCAACTACCTACAGACCAGTCATTCTTTCTCCCAATTTAAGAATAATTCCTTCTCCTAATTCCACCTTCCCCAGTCCACTGTAAATTTCTAAGACATCAACTATTGTATCTATTTCTTTGTATCTGAGTTGATTTTATAATCACATATGTTTTCCCATAGTATGCAATCAATCTGTTCACCTCCAATATTGTCCACTATTTACATTCATTGTATCCCACTTCCTTTAATCCTCTCTACTAGATACTTCTTCAGAATAGCACTTATACCATCTACTGCTTATCCATACATTCACTTCTACAATGCCATATCAGCATCTCAGCTGTCAACATCATCACCATCTCCTAGTATTGCGTCTTGTTCTGATTCTATCTCATCACTGTCTCCCACCGCTCTCAACTCTTAAATACTAATTTTACCCAAGAGGAGTCCAACATCACAGCTGTTATGGATTTTTTCCTGATGTCATTTACTAATTATCTAATCCTCCTAGCTGTTAGAAAGACTGAAAGTGACTGAAGCATCTTCTCATATTTTGATAGCTGCATGGCCAGTTTTCTGTAGTGAGAAAAAGAAAAATTGTCAATGAGTCCTTTCAAAAAACTGACCTCACAAAGACAGATATTAAACCATAAATTCAATCCTCCTCGTTTATTTCTATGTATTCACAGACAATATAAGTAGAAAACAGAGCTTAACAGAACCACCTTTTGAATTAACATCATAAGCAACAGATAGAATATGGAAAGATCTTGGTCTTTATTTGACAATGGAAGTGACTGAAGCAAACGTGGTAGTGTTACCCTGTACACTTCTTGCTTTATAAGAATAAACTTTCCTTTCCTTAAGTTACTTTAACATTTTATTATCACTGCTCTTATCACCTGTTTTGCTTTTAGATCCATTTAAAACTTTGACTCTAACTTTAACATCTCCCATAGAGAGCACACAGCAGTTTTCCATACGTTGTGTTTAAAAAAAACATTTGAATGCTATCTCAGTTGCAACCTTCTCTAAAGGTACCTTTCTATTTTGTTTTTAAAACATTCAAGCTCCTTGGCAGGATGAACCTTTCCCGAAGTCAAAACTATTCAGTCAATCACAGTAAGTCTTTGCCTAGGCGAAGCCCTTGAATTTGACTTACCTTCTTCTCTTTCAGCATTATAAAGTGTTGTTAAAAGTCAAGTGCCAGCTACTGGGGAGCTCAGCTTTGCATCTAGGAGCTCATAGGCAGTACTTCCTCTATATTTGTGGCATCTGTTCATACCTTTATTGTAGCATTCATCACTTTCTATGGCAATGATTTGTTTACCTGTCTCCCCTACACTGTGTGTGCCATTAGAAAAAGAATGGTTTCTTAGCTAAGTGAGTCCAGATCCCAGCTCCAGTAGCTGGCATGGAGTAGCAACTAATTAATTATTCTTTTGAGTAATGGGTCCTGCTTGCTAGCTCCTTGAAAGCAAACCACAGAGAATAACCATACTTTTATTTCTTTTGTAAATCCTAAAAAGATGACAGCCCTACAAAATCATGTGGTATGAAATTAGACCACAATAACAGGAACTCTGGCTGCAATCATGCCACATACATATCAGAAAAATGCTAAATTTGGTTAATGCTTCAATATATCATCTTAATTGATTATAACACCTGTGGTTTTACAATGCAAGTAAGAGACGTGCTTTCATCCTACTTCTGTGCTGCCTAAGTAGGGAACACATATATAAAAAGTGTTTACATTGCTATTATTAACTTTCCATATTAATATAGCTTTCAGTCTAGGGAGCCCTCAAAAAGAATCCCTAATTTTCTTGAGATGAACAGGTACTATCCTCTTCCTTGTGACATTGTCTTGCTTGTCCTAATCACTTTACGCTAATCACTGGAGTAAGAAGCAATATCCACTTTTCTACTATTGCACCTATAAGGTTGGCTCTAAGCCTGTGATGTAAGAGTGAAGGAGGCTTCTAGGTAAGTGTCTTGTTTCAGGTGAATCTCCTCATCATTACATATCTGATCCTTGTGAAGTTTAAACATTCTTATTTATGTCTAATGCTGAAACCCCTTTCTGTAATTAAAGTCTTGGTATATTTCCATAAAAAGTCAAACCATTTCTCATAATGACAACTAACTATCTTTCTCAACTCTGTCTTCTGAAATGTACAAAATATTACCCCACAATAAGGATTATTCCTCACCTTTATTCTTTTGAGAAATGTGGGGCACAGTGATCTTAAGGATCATGCCTTTTACCAAGTTCACAGTACACACCGGATACACTAAGTCATATGTTTCTGTCAAAACATAAATTATGACTGAATCATCCATATTGACATGATAATAAACATTCTTGGGATTCATCAGCATGTTTGTCCACACCAGCCTAGAACTGTGGTATAAGTTGTTAACCTTTCAAGAAACCTGAAGCACTGGGTCTATTATAGTAGCCATGATGACAGCTGTAGTGTTTGCAGAGGTCATATCTCATCCTAACAACAAATGCCTTCCTGACTTCTAGCAGTACCATCATTTCTAGTTACTGTTCTAAATATCAGTACTAAACTACAGAAATAAATCTGAAAGGACTTTTCAGATAAATCTGGCCCCTTGTGATTTTTTTTGCAGTTTTTCACTTTAGTTTGTTATCAGTTATTTCATCTCTAGTTAGTATATACAATATTTTTCTTGGTGAACAGGGTATAGAAATATCTTCATACAATTTGCCTGTACTATAAATTTTATTTTTGGTTGTGGGCTTAGCCTTTAACAGCTCAGTCATCTCTCCAGCCCTGTACTATAAAATTTATAAGTGATCATGGTCTTTAAAACAATCACACTTTTTCCTATCTTCCCTCTCCTATTTGGATCATGTCATGGCCTTTTAAGGATTGCCATTACCACTGCCATGCTCTAGATCTGGTAACACAAATGTACTAATATGAATAGTTAAAAGATTGCACCCTACAGCAAATTTCCCACTAGGTAAAGGTCTCAAGCCAGTGTAGTGCTTTTCTTTTATTCCTTGTTGTAAGTCCATCATTTTAGTAAAACTTCTCTTTAAACTGCCCCAAATTTGTTTCAAAGGAAACCTGAGCTTTCAATCAGTCTAGATAGAGGATTTGTTCAATGAAAATATTTTCTAGCAGGAAAAAATGGACTCTGAAAACTGTATCACTATAATATTAGAAAGAGAAATGACTCACTTTATTCTGAATTATAGCTCATTTCACCAGTGCAGATTATTGAATGTTAAGCTCAGATGGTTCATGTACACCAGTCTGCAACAGAAGACACACATATACCAGTGTACAATCGAAGGCACACTTACACTACTTTGCAACAGAAGACACATGTATATCAGCTTGAAGCACAAGTCACATAATTGACTTTTAGGAAATATTTCATAGAAAACCATCCCAGATATTTCCTGAAACTCTTTGGTCTTCACTGTGGTTATTCAGCAAAGGTTTGTGAAAGTAATGATGTTCCACTACGTTCCAAGACTTGAATGGAATGTGCAGTATATATCCTCCGTTTCCTGATGCAGTTGAACTTCCCTTTCTTTGAGGGCTTCTGCATTTATTACAAACACTAAGCAGAAGGCTAAGTATTCACTCAGTAGAAATGATGCAGATGCATCCAGATTTGGGTTTGGGTTTTTAATGAGTAATTTTGAGTTTTTGACTTGAAATAAACTGTGGTCTACATATTAAAGAATATATTCAATTGTTTCAAGAAATGATCATGGGGAGTGGACAGCATTATGTATAAAAGGGCATCCAGGTGATAAAATGTGAGATTTGTTCTTTTAGAATGCTAATATATAAGCATATATCATGGTATTTAGTGATTATTAAAATGATTGATTGAGATTCAATAGTAAGGCATCAAATGGACATTTCCCTAGTGCCAGATTTCTCTTTAAACACATGAGGGCTCCTTCTGTTATGGTATCTCTTTATCTTGCTCTCTTCTATTCTTCCCTGACACAAACTTCCTGCTCCCTCATGTTCTCTTCTCCCCTACTCCTCTCCCCTTTCTCCTAACTCCCTCTCACTTCCCCCCATTCCCCAAATTTGGTCAGGAGATCTTGTCCCTTGCCCCTTAATCTAGGGAACCATGTATGTCCCTCTTAGGGTTGTCCTTGTTTCCTAGCTTATCTTGCGGTGTGGATTGTAGACTGGTATTCCTTTGCTCAATTTCTGAAATCCATACAATTTTTGTCTTTTGTGAACAGATTACCTCATTCAAGATGGTTTCTTCCGGTTCCATCCATTTACCTATGAATTTCTAGATTCCATTGTTTTGTTTTGTTGTGTTTTGTTTTTCTGGCTGATTAGTATGCCATTATATAAATATACCCCATTTTCTTTATCCATTCTTCAGTTAAGGGACATCTAGGTTGCTTGCTGGTTCTGGCTATTACAAATAATGCTGCTATGAATATAGTTGAACAAATGTTGTTGTTGTTTGTATGTGTATCTTTTGGGTATATGCCTAAGAGTGGAATTTCTGGATCTTGTGGTAGACTGATTCCCATTCTCCTGAGGAATCTCCATACTGATTTCCAAAATGGCTGTACAAGTTTGCACTCTCAACAGCAGTGCAGGTGTGTTCCCCTTTCTCCACATCCTCTCCATCATAAACTGTCATTGGTGTTTTTGATTTTAGCCATTCTGACAGGAGTAAGATTTCATCTCAGACTTGTTTTGATTTGCATTTCCATGATGACTAACGATGTTCAGCACTTTCTTAAGTGTCTTTCGGTCATTTTAGATTCCTCTATTTATAATTACCTATTTAGTTATGTACCCCACTTTTTAATTGGATTATTTGGTGTTTAGGTGACTAGCTTCTTGAGTTTATTGTATATTTTGGAAATCAGCCCTCTGTCAGATGTGGGATTAGTGAATATCTTTTCACATTCTGTAGGCTGCCATATTGTCTTGGTGACTGTGTCCTTTTGCTTACAGAAGCTTCTCAATTTCAGGAGGTCCCATTTATTCATTGTTGATCTAGGTGTCTGTGCTATCAGTGTCTTTTCCGGAACCTGTCTCATGTACCAATTTGTTCAAGGGTATTTCCCACCTACTCTATTAAGAGGTTCAGTGTGACTGGATTTATGTTTAGGCCTTTGATCCACTTGGACTTAAGTTTTGTGCATGGAGATAGATAGGGATCTATCTGCAATCTTCTACATGCCAGCATCCAACTATGCCAGCACCATTTGTTGAAGATTCTTTCATTTTCCCATTGTATAATTTTAGCTTCATTGTCACAAATCAGATATAACTAGTTGTGTGGGTTCATATAATGCTTTTCAGTTTCATTCCATTGGTCTACCTGTCTATTTCTGTGCCAATACCAAGCTGTTTTCAGGATTATAACTCTATAATAGAGCTTGCAGTCAGGGATGGTGATTGCTCTGAGAGCTCCTTTATTGTACAGGGTTGTTTTGGCTATCCTGGGTCTTTTGTTTTTCCATATAGAGTTGAGTATTATTATTTCAAGGTCTGTGAAGAATTGTGCTGGTATTTTTATGGAGATTGCATTGAATGTGCAGATTGCTTTTTGCAAGATTGCCGTTTTTACTATGTTGATCCTACCTGTCCAAGAACATAGGGGGTCTTTCCATTTTCTGCTATTTTCTTTAACTTCTTTCTATAAAATTCAAAGTTCTTGCTATATAGGTCTTTCACTTGTTTGTTTAGCATTACGCCAAGATATTTTTATGTTGTTTGTATGTGTTGTAAAGGGTGATGTTTCTCTGATGTTTTTCTCAGCCCTTTTATTATCTGTATATGGTAGGGCTACTGACTTTTTTTGAGTTAATCTTGTATCCTCTCACTTTGCTGAAGGTGTTCATCAGATTCAGCAGTTCCCTGGTAGAGTTTGTAGAGTCTCTTATGTAAAGTATCATATTTGCAAACAGTGAAAATTTGACATCTTACTTTTCAATTTGTATCCCCTTGATCTCCTACTGTCGTCTTATTGCTCTAGCAAGACCTTCAAATACAATGTTGAAGAGATAAGGAGAGGGTGAACAACCTTGTCTTGATCCTGATTTTAGAGGAAACACATTAAGTTTTTCTCCATTTACTTTGATGTTGACTGTTGGTTTACTGTATATTACTCTTATTATGTTTAGGTATGTTACTGTTATCTCTGATCTCTCTAAGGCCTTTATCAATAAAAGATGTTAGATTTTGTCAAAGGCTTTTGTAACATCTAGTGGGATCATAATGTTATTTTTCTTTTTTGGTTTGTTTACATGGTGGATTACATTGATAGATTTTTGTATGTTGAGGCATCCCTGAATCCCTGGGATGCGGCCTACTTGATCATTATGTATGATTTTTCTGATTTGTTCTTGGATTTGATTTGCCAGTATTTTACTAAGTATTTTTGCATCAATGTTCATGAGGGATATTGGTCTGTAGTTCTCTTTCTTAGTTGTATCTTTCTGTGGCTTAGGTACCAATGTAATTGTAGACTCTTTTTTTGTTTTTTCATTTAAATTAGAAACAAGATTCTTTTACATGTCAATCCCAGTTCCCTCTCCTTCTCTTCCTCCCCTGCCCTCCACCGGTCCCCTAACCCATCCCCTTTCTGCTCTCCAGGCAGGGTGAGGCCTTCCATGGGGAATCTTCAAAGTCTGTCATAAGATTTGGAACAGAGGCTAGACTCTCCCCCGTGTGTCTAGGCTGACAGAGTATCCCTCTATGTGGAGTGGGCTCACAAAGACCATTCGTGTACTGATCCACTACCAGAAGCCCCATAGGTTAACCAGACCCCCAAACTGACACGCTCATTCAGGGGGACTGGAACAGTCCTAGTTTCCCAGTTTGGGGGTCCATGAGCAACCTCTTGTTCAGGTCAGTTGTTTCCTTGTGTTTCTCCAGCTTGGTCTTGACCCCTTTGCTCATCACACCTCCCTCTCTGCAACTAGATTCCACAGTTCAGCTTAGTGTTTAGCTGTGGATATGTGCTTCTACTTCCATCAGCTATGGGATGAAGTCTATTCAGAGGTCTTGTTTAATTGTAGCCTCTTAAAAAGAGTTTGGCAATGAACCTTCTGTTTTTATTGTGTGGAACACTATGAGGAGTATTGGTATTAGCTCTTCTTTGAATTTCTGGTAGAATTGAGCACTGAAACCATCTGGTCCTGGGCTTTTTTTTGGTTTGGAGAGTTTAATGACTGCTTCTATTTCATTAGGGGTTGCAGGTCAATTTAAATTCCTTATCTATTCATGGTTTAATTTTGGGAAATAATATCTATCCAGAAAATTGTCCATTTCCTTTAAATTTTCAAATTTTGTGGAGTACAGGTTTTTAAAGTATGACTTGAAGATTCTTTGAATTTCCTCAGTGTTGGTTGTTAAGTTCCCCTCTTCATTTCTGATTTTGTTAATATACATGTTCTCTCTCTGTCTTTGGGTTATCTATCTTGTTGATTTTCTCAAAGAACCAAATCTTTGTTACATTGAGTCTTTGTATTGTTTTCTTTGTTTATTGATTTCAGCACTCAGTTTGATTATTACCTGACATCTACTACTCTGGAGCCAGTTTGCTTCTTTGTGTTCTAGAACTTTCAGTTGTGCAGTTAATCCTCTAGTGTGACTATTCTCCAGTTTCTGCATGTGGGCACATAGTACTATGAATTTTCCTCTTTGTGCTGCTTTCATCCCTCACCTTTATTCTTTTGAGAAATGTGGGACATTCTCATTCTTCATTCTCATTGAAATCTAGGAAGTCTTCAATTTATTACTTGTCTTTCTTCCTTGTCCCAAGAATGGTGCAATTGTGCATTGTTCAATTTCCATGAGTTTGTAGGGTTTCTGCAATTTGTGTTGTTGTGAATTGTAACTTTAAAACATGGTGTCTGATAAGATACAGGGGGCTATTCCAATTTTTGCATCTGTTAGGGGTTTCTGCAATTTGTGTTGTTGTGAATTGTAACTTTAAAACATGGTGTCTGATAAGATACAGGGGGCTATTCCAATTTTTGCATCTGTTAGGGTTTTCTATATTGCCGAGTATGTGGACAATTTTAGAGAAGATTCCAGGAGGCACTGAGAAGAAGGTATATTGTTTTGTGTTTTGATGGAATGTTCTGTACATGTCTGTTAAACACAATTGGGTCATAACTTCTGTTAGTTCTTTTGTTTCTTTGTTAAGTTTCTCTATGGCAATCCTGTCTAGTGGTGAGAGTAGGATATTGACATCTCCCACTAACTGTGTGAGGTTTTATTTGTGATTTGAGTTTCAGTAATGTTTCTCTTATGAACATGGATGTGTTTGTATTTGGTGCATTGATGTTCAGAATTGAGACTTATTCCTGATGGATATTTCCTGTAATGAATTTGAAATGACCTTCTTTATCTCTTTTGATTGACTTTAGTTTGAAGTCTAAGTTTTAAGCTACTAGGATATCTACACAAGCTTGTTTCTTGGGTCCATTTGATTGGAAAATCTTTTCCCTACTCTTTTTTTCTGAGGTAATGTCTGAATTTGAAGTTGAGTTGTGTTTCTTGCATGAATCAGAGGAATGGATTCTGTCTTCGTATCCATTCTGCTAACCTGTGTCTTTTTAAGGGCAAGTTAAGACCATTAATATTGATGTAAATTAAGGACCATTGACTGCTAATTCTTGTTTATTTTGGATTTGTTGGTGGTGGTGCTACTGAGTTTGGATTTACTCTGCTTTTTCTTTTGGCTTTTGGTAAAGTGGGGTTATCTATTGCCTATGTTTTTGTGAGTGTAGTTAACTTCCTTAGGTTGGAGTTTTCCTTCCAGTAGTTTCTGTAGGACTGGATTAATGGATATGTATTGCTTAAATCTGACTTTGTTGTGGAATATTTTGTTTTCTCCATCTATAGTGATTGAGAGCTTTGCTGGGTATAGTAGTCTGGTTGGGCATTCGTGGTCTCTTAATGTTGGTAGAATATC
Organism: Mesocricetus auratus; assembly: GCF_017639785.1. Classification (NCBI taxonomy): domain Eukaryota; kingdom Metazoa; phylum Chordata; class Mammalia; order Rodentia; family Cricetidae; genus Mesocricetus; species Mesocricetus auratus. The sequence goes on from NW_024429190.1 coordinate 62,781,847, forward strand.
TACCCAGGACCTTGTGTCTTTCAGAGTTTCCATGGAGAAGTCAGGTGTAACTCTGATAGGTTTACCTTTATATGTTAGTTGGTCTTTTTCATTTGATGCTCTTAATATTCTTTCTTTATTCCTTATTTTGGTGTTTTGATTTTTATGTGGCGAGGGGAAGTTTTGTGTAGTGCTCTCTATTTGGTGTTTTGTAAGCTTTTTGTACTGTCATTGGCATGTCTTTCTTTAGGCTGGGAAAGTTGTTTTTTTTTTCTTTTATTTTGTTGAATATGTTTTCTGCACCATTGAGGTAGGTTTCTTCACTTTCTTCTATGCCTATCATTCTTAGGTTTGAACTTTTCACGTTGTCCCATATTTCCTGAATATTTTATGTTAGGGATTTGTTGTACTTAAGATTTTCTTTGGTAAACGAATCTGTTTCTCTTAGTGTATCTTCAATGTCTGAGATTGTCCTTTCCATCTCTTGTATTCTGTTGGTTATGCTTGCAACTGTAGTTCCTGACCGTTAACCCACCTTTTCTATTTCCAGCATTCCCTCACACTTCGTTTTTTTTTTTTGTCATTGTGTCTAATTCGGCTTTGAAATCTTGCAATTTTTAAATTTTTTCTTGCAATTTTCGGTTTGTCTTTTGCTCCATTTCTTAAATTTTTTTGTTTGTTTTCTCTTTCATTTCTTTAAAGGATTTTCTCATTTCCTTTTTTACAGTCTATGTCATCTTCATGAAGTTGTTTTTAAGGTCATTCTCTTCTGCATTATCTGTGTTGTAATGTTCAGATCTTGCTGGTGTAGAGTCCCTAGACCCTGGTGGTGGCATATTGGTTTTTCTGTTGTTGAACATGTTCTTATATTATTGTCTTTCCATGCATTCTTCCAGTGAATGCAGTCAGCGTCTCATCCTCTCATCATGAATATGGATCCAAGGTTCTTTTCTGGTGTGGTGCAAGCAGGTTCAATACTCCCAAGGGTCTCACGATGGGTGTAGGTGGGTCTGAGACACTCCCTCTCCTGGTGGGTGGAGGCAGGACTAGCAATGTGATGACAGCATACTCTGGATGGCTTGATCTGCCTGAACCAAATCCATCTCCCCTGAATCAGTCGGGACTAACACAGGGATATCAGCTGACTCTGGGTTGCTTTGTATGAAATGGGGCTAGTTGACCTGCCTACAGTCCCCAGACTGAGACGGAGCTGTCTATAAAACTCTTTCTGACACTATAAAAACTAGTCAAACAATCCCATGGCCAGAGAGTCTGGGAAACAGAACCTTCATTCAGTGGCTGATGGAAGAAGAGGCAGACTCCCATGGCTAAGCACTGAGCTGAACTCAAGAAAGCCAGTAACAGAGAGGGAGGACTGATGACCAAAGGGATTAAGACTAGGCTGGTTTAACCCCCAGAAACAGCTGACCTGACAAGGGTTAACTCTTGAATCCCAGGCTGATGCCTCGGAATCCAGCATGGGACTGATCAAGACCCCCTGAATGTGGGTGTCATTGAGGAGACCTAGGCAATCTATTGAGCCTTGGGCAGTAGATCAGTATTTATCCCGAATATACAAATGGACTTTGGACTCCCATCCAACAATGTGAGATGCACTCTCACCCTGAACTCTTGGGGGAGGGCCTAGGCCCTGCCCTGGATGAAATGACAGACTATGGACACCCCCATGGAGGGCCTCACCCTCCCTGGGGAAATCAGGGGATATTGGGGGGTTGGGGAGAGGGCATGGGAGGAGGGGAGGGAAAGGGAGAGGGACCTGGAACTGACTTGTGAAGCAACCTTGTTTCTAATTTAAATTTAAATTTAAAAATAAATAATAAAAAAGAAAAAAAAACTAGTCAAGAGGGAGGATGTTTCCAGGTCATGTCCAGCTTGATACAATGTATCTTGCTGCTAAGGTATGTGGTGTCTTTAGCACCATGGTCTTATTTAAGCCACTTTTTTATTTGTTTGTTCTATTTTTCACATTTTTAAATTTAACTTTCTATACATGTCATTCTCAGTTCCCTCTCCTTCCCTTTCTCCCTCACCCTCCAATCCTCCCAACCACTGAACCCCACTCCATCCCCCCCCCTCTGCTCCCCAGGGAGGGCAAGGACTTCCATGAGGGATTTTCAGAGTCTGTAACATCATCCCCGGAAGGGCCTAGGTTCTTCCCCATGTGTCCAGGCTGAGAGAGCATCCTCCACGTGGTAGGGGTTCCCAGAGTCCCTCTATATGCCAGGAATAAATACTGCTCTATCCTCCAAGGTCCCACAGATTGCCAAGGCCTCCTCTCTGTCACTGAGGTTCTGTGGGAGGGATGTCTGGATCATTCCCATGCTGGCCCCTCAGTCATCAGCCTGGGGTCCATGCATTACCCTTGTTTAGGCCACTTTCTTTGATGCAGGCTCTTATTGCTTGTTTTCTGAATCAGACTTACTGGCTCTTAAGCTTCCAGTATGTTTCCCGTGTCTGCTTCCTGCCTCCCTTAGAAGGACTGAGATTGCAAATGTCCTTTATCCTCTTCCAATCATTAGAAAGGTTCTGTAAAGTCCAACTCAGGTCCTCATGCTTGCTCAGCATGGACTCTACCTGTTAATTTAAATCCCCAATCATGGTCCATGTCTGCTTAAACATCACACTAAATTAGTAAGAACCTCAAATCCAATTTGCAACAAACATCTTTATATGGAAAAGATACAACATTCAAGTGTGACTTGCCATGCATGAATGGAAAAGTCTACCCAGTGAGATGGTAGACTATCCATCTATGATTTGCTGGAACATGTGAAGGGGCTAGTACTGCAGACAAAAAGCTGCAGGATCTCCACAACACAGGGCAACAATGGATATCCAAGATTAGTTCCATTGAGGGCCCAGCATTAATAGTGGAATACAAACAAGAGGCCTAGAACTAGATCAAAGGATCTTTGCAATGAACATTTGCAAGTGAAGATATATGAACAAAAGTGTTTACTGTGTAACTCACTGTTTTATGCCATAGCTTCCATAATGACATTTTTCCTTTTATTTTTTTCTCTTTCATTTTATTCTAATTGGGGGGACATTGCAAAGGCAGAGGGGGAATACAAAGGGATGGAGAAATGAATGGGTTCAAGACACATGATGTGAAAGACACAAAGAATAAACAAAAAGAAAGAAAAGAAGAAGAAGACTGGACCTGTCATCAGACAGGGATGGACAGAACAGAACCATTTCATACAAATAGATTCATGGAAACTGGGAGTCATTTCCGTCAGTTGTGTACACACGGTTACCCACCAGGCTCCAGTAGGTCATCCCAATAAAAATGGAAATACATATAGCTCATGTTAAAGCAAATGAATCACAAAATGAAAACCAAAGTCATAAATGTGGGAAAGGGACAATATTGATATGGGTGGGAAATAAGAAAAGGTGTGGGGAGAGGGTTACCAGAATGTACTATATACATGCATGAAATTACCAAAAAGATAACATGATAATAGAAAGGAATGTCAGATCCCTCTTATGGTCTTCCTTATTAGTTCAAAGAAGTATAAGATTATTAGCAAAAAATAACAGTTTAAGGTTCAGCTAAGTTAAATCATGTAATATGTTAAAGCTTGCTACTCTTTTTTAATTATTAAAGAACAGATGGGTATATTTTCTGGAAGAAACATAATAATGATAGATGTCTGAGACCAGCTTGTTAGACTTAGTAAAACAGTTCCCATTTACACTGTATTCCAGTCACCATGTTGTAGTTATGTGACACCAAACACCATGATACCATGACATGATTCAAATGTCTGCTTCCTGGGCATATTGACTGCAACTCACTGTAAAGAACAAAGTTTGCAGAGAATGAGAGCACTGTTCAGTCCATAAGACAACGCATAAAATATAGGCAAACAAGGAATAAACTTCATTGTTTCCCTCACAGTCTATTGGTATTTGGAAGCTGTATGTGACTCATGCAGGGACAACAAAACATGAGGTTATGTTGTCTTCTTAGCTCCCAGTGGTAGAATGATACGTTCTCCCAAATAATTTATATGTTAGCTCATTACTTCTGATAGATAATACTCCTGGAGATTTTCTTGGGTACATGAATAAAAATACAGATACATGCCTTTCATTCTCAAATCACAACTTAATTATCGAGCCACTGGACAAAGGAGTTTTCTAAGCCCTAAATCCTCACCTTAAGCAGTCTTTCAGGTTTTTGCTGCCACAGTACAGGAAGATGACATTTCTTTAGCTGAGTTGGATCAGAAATATGACATAAATTTGTAGCTGAGCCCATGTGATCATCATGGAAGGAAAAAAAGGCCTGTAATATGACAGACTCCACTATGCTGTGCAGAGAATGGCAGGATTTGAACTGCCTGTAGAAGGAGATATAGGTACAATAGCTGTCTGTGGAGTGCTGACACCATTGCAGGAAGAAAGCCTGCATGCACAGCTTGTGATTATTGGTAGCAATGAAGTAACACTGACAGAAGATGGGGAGTGGGGGAAGAAAAGTTCCACAGTAGAGAAACAGATATATTTCATGGCATTCAAAATGTAGGAATAAAGCGAGTGATCCAAACCTAAGAAAGAGAATAAAAATGAACAAAGCCATTAAAAAATTCTCATTCTATCTAAGCATTTTTATGACATAAAGAAGGCAGGTTTGACTTAAATATTTGTATTAGTTACTTAGTCCTTGCTGTAACAAAGTAGCAGACAGTGAGTTATGAAGGAGGTGTTTGTGCCTCCTGGTATCCCGGAGGAACCCACCAAAGGAAAGGCAGGAATGATGGCAGCAGGAGTGGGAGGCAACTGTTTGCATAGCATCCACAGTCAGAAGCAGAAAGAGGAGTGTTGGGGCTTGTTGGCTTTCTCCTTTACCTGTATGTATACATTCCAGGACCCAGCCCAGTAATAGTGCAACCTGCAGAGGGGGTTCCTCTTTCCTCCTCAATTAAATGTCTCTGCAAATGTTCCCAAAGACTTGTTCAGACAAGTGTTTCCTAGTTGATCCAGTTCCGTCAAGTAGACACTGAAGATTAACCTCCATATAATTCTGGATATAAATTTTACAAGCAAACAAAATACTTTTATTTTCTATACTTCTCATGCTTGGATTAAAATGTAGTGAACAAAGTATTTTTTAAATCTACTTATCACTATAATCAAGTATCCTAGTTTTTAATACTTTGTAGCGGTAACCTCACAAGAAGTTTTCAACAAACATAAGTTTCCCACTGGTATCTGGAATCATTTCTGGTGAGGTCAGCTTGCACCATTAGATGCTGAGCACTGTGAAACAAGTCTACCTGTTCTTTAAACGCCTGGGATCAGAAACAGGTATTTGAATGCACAATGATATTATCCTCATAATGCTGATTTAAATGCCATCCAATGTTGGAGGATTTTCCTATGATTTAGAAATCCAGTGAAATAGTTAATAAAGAGAAAGCATTACAAGTATAAAACTATGTTCCTCTGCTGAAAGCATCCCAGATCTTTCACCAAAGCATTTATTCTGAATTTTAATAAAACAGATGGACTCTGAGCATTCCTAGAGAGCTCCAATGCTATGCATTTTCTGTTCCTTGCCACAAAAAATCTAGGCATGCCTTGCATTTTTTGCTTCTTCTCCATGACAATTTTCTAATTTAGCTACTATAATTAATGGGTTAGTATGAATTGACTGCATTTCTAAAGACTGCCAGGTTTATGGCCACTCAGTTCAGGGGAGCAACTCTCTGCAAGAATATTCCATATGTTCTTGATATTTAAACTCTTACATGTTCTCATAAAAATGGTGAAATGTGTTCCTGATACAAAAGAGCCAAAAAGTTGGAGCTATCAGAATTGAAATCAGGAGGCCTTTAAAATAAAGAAAGGCTTTGAAAAATGATAGTATTTTAAATGTGGTGAAAGTTATGTAATAAATGTCAAAGGAAATGTGTAATGAATAGTTTCCAAAGGGATGTTTATTAGGTAGTTTGTATACATCTGCTCAGCATTCTCTCTTGGCATTAAGTGATTGATTCTATAAACATGAGTACTGGGCCTTGGGAGATGGTTCAGTCAGTAATGTGCTTGTAGTGTAAACATGAACACGTGTTTGGATGACCAGAATCCACTTAAGATAAAGGTATGGTCTGCACACATCACCATTGACCTGGAGGTGGAAACAAGAGGATCCTGGGCTTTTCCCAGAACCACTACAGCCAAGTAGGGAGTTCCAAGTTCAGCAAGAAATCCCAACTCAATAAATTAGGGGGAGGATACTTAAGGAAGGCATTGGACTTCAGTCTCTATACATGTTCACAGACACAACAGTGTATACTTAAATGACATATGCCACACACATATAAAAATATGGTTACTTCAAGTACAATGAATTTAATGTAGTCTTAAAAATGAAATTTGAAATTTAGTTCCCATTACAATTCAAACATTCTGATTTGGTTCTCATCTCAATGGATAAATGTAGGGCATGCTATCACTAACATTATTTTGATTGGAGGGTGGATATGGGAGGAATAGGAAGTGAGTGTGATCAGGAATCATTGTATGAAATATCCAAATAATCAATAAAAATATTACATTGGGGAAAAAAACTAACAAAGAATAATCTCAACTTTAAAGGTATTTCTCTTTAGAAAATTTCTATTTAGAAAAATATTATTGTGCAACAAATATATTCTTATTGAATAAAAACATCATATCTCACACAAAAAAGAATACTATATTTCCACCAATTCAAGAGGATATGAATTACTAATTCAATCTCCTTTAGCTAGTAAAAACTATGCCAAATGAACACTCTAATGCCTGATCAAAACAGGTTCTGTTTACTCTCTAGGTGGCCAACTGCTGTTCATATAAACTGTTAGAATAATAAGCCAAACTAGAAAATATTAATGGCTAATTCCTGTGTTTGAGAGAGGCAGTCTGAATTAACTAAGAGTCAAATTAATCAATGATCCTTTTTTTCACAGAAACTGTGTGTATATATTTGTGTGTGTGTGTGTGCGTGTGAGAGAGAGAGACAGATCTAATTCAAATCCAATTAAACATATTTAAAAATAATAAAGAAAAAACAAGATAAACAACCTAAAGAACTTTAGAATTTTGATGGAAAAATATTAAAAATATAAAGCTTCGCAGTACCTTGGAACCACCACTGAGGCTCCCATTCCTGTGGGAGCCTAAGCACCCCAGTTTCCTGGTTTTCTCCTCCACCTACTGGGCCAAACAATGCTGGGCCTGTTTCTGGGCCCCTGTTCCAGTGCTTGGAGACTGCCACTGAGCCTGAGCCTTCCCTCCTGGCAGGATCCTATGCAGGCCAGGTTCCTGGTCCTTTCTCCACCCACTGGATCAGGTAAACCAGGCCTGTATCTGGGCCTGCCTTCCAGTGCCCAGGGAATGCCTGGGGACTGCCACTGGGCCTCCCCTCCTGGCCAGAGTCTAGTTTCCTGGTTTTCTTCTCCATCCATGAGACCAGGCAATTTGGGGCCTGGTTCTGGGCCCGGAAATGGCTACTGAGTCTCCCCTCTCGGCAGAGCCTATGCACCCCAGATTCCTGGTCTTCTTCTCCACCCCTGAGACTAGTGCCTGGGACAGCAACTGAGCCTCCCCTCCTGGTAGGAGCCTATTAACCCCAGATTCCTTGTCTTCTTTTCCACCCATGAGACCAGGCAATTTGGGGCATATTTCTGGGTCCCATTCCTGTGCCTGGAGATTGCCACTAAGTCTCCCCTCCCTGCAGAGCCTATGCACTGCAGATTCTTGTTCTTCTCCACCCAAGAGACCAGGACTAGGACCAGAAAGAAGAGAACTAACATAGTATTGGACTTGCTTGCACCCACTGAAAGGGAACTCTGGTGCCCTAAACACCAGGCCAGGAAGAGGCTCTGTCTGCACCCACTAGAAGAAGGGATGGGAAGGAGACAACACAAAAACACACTCAGCAACAGAAAGACAAATATAACATCACCAGATTCTAGAGACTCTACACCAGCAAGACTCCAACATTCCAATGCAAATGAAGCAGAAGAGAATGACCTTAAAATAAACTTCATAAAAATGATAGAGGCCCTCAAAGAGGATATGGGAAAATCCTTTAAAGAAATAGAAGAGCAAACAAACCCAAACATGCAAGAAACGGAAGAAAAAAACAAACCAAAAATAAAAAGAATGCAACAAATTGCAAGAAACAATTCAAACAATGCGAGGGTTGAAAACTGAAATAGAGACAATTAAAATAAACACAATCTGAAGGAAAGTTTGAATTAGAAAAGCAGGGCAAATGGTAGTACAGATGCATGCATAACCAACAGAATACAAGAGATGGAAGAGAGAACCTCAGGTGTTGAAGATACATTAGGATAAATAGATTCATCAACCAAAGGAAATCTTAAGTCCAACAAATCCTTAACACAAAATATCCAGGAAATATGGGGCACCATGAAAAGGTCTTATCTTGCCCATAAAAAGACACAGGCTAACAGAATGGAGTCAAAGACAGAACCCATCCTTCTGATGCATACAAGAAACACACCTCAGCCTCAAAGCCAGATATAAACTCAGAGTTAAAGGTTGGGAAAAGATTTTCCAATCAAATGGACCCAATCCTAACATCTAACAAATTCAATTTTAAACTAAAATCAATCAAAGAGATGAAAGAGGACATTTCATACCCATTACAGGAGAAATCAACCAGCATGACATTTCAGTTCTGAACATCTATGCCCCAAATACAAAGGCATCTACATTAGTAAAAGAAACATTAGTAAAACTCAAAGCACACATAAAGTCCGACATAATTATAGTGGGAGACTTCAATACCCCACTCTCACCACTAGACAGGACTACCATACAGAAACTTAACAAAGAAGCAAAGGAACTAATAGAAGTTATGACCCAATTGGCATTAACAGACATCTATAGAACATTCCATCCAAATAAAAAAGAATATACCTTCTTTTTAGTTCCACATGGAACCGTCACAAAAATCGACCACATACTTGGAATCATATCAAAAATCAACAGGTACAAAAAAATTGGAATAACTCCATGCATCTTATCAGACCACCATGCATTAAAATTAGAATTCAACAACACAAATTGAAGAAACCCTACAAACTCATCGAAATTGAATAATGCACAATTACAGCATTCCTGGATCAAAGAAGAAATAAAAAAGAAATTAAAGACTTCCTAGAATTCAATGAGAATGAGGACACAACATACCCAAACTTATGGGACACTTTGAAAGCAGTGCTAATAGGGAAGTTCATCTCACTAATTGCCCACATAAAGAAACTGGAGAATAGTTATACTAGAGGATTAACAGCACTGCTGAAAGCTCTAGAACACAAAGAAGCAAACTCCTCCAGGAGGAGTAGACATCATGAAATAATCAAACTCAGGGCTGAAATCAACAAAGTAGAAACAAGGAAAACAATACAAAGAATCAATGTAACAAAGAGTTGGTTCTTTGAGAAAATCAACAAGATAGACAAACCCTTATCCAAACTTATGAAATGGTAGAGGATGATTATGCAAATTAACAAAATCATAAATGAAAAGGGACACATAACCAGGGACACTGAGAAAATCCAGAGAATCATCATGTCATACGTTGAAAACTTGTACTCCACAAAATCCAAAAATTTAAAGGAAATGGACAGTTTTCTGGATAGCTATCACTTGCCAAATTTAAATGAAGAAGAAAGAAGCAATTGAAATAGACCTATAATGCCTATGGAAATAGAAGCAGTCATCAAAAGTCTCCCAAACAAAAAAGCCCAGGTCCAGATGGCCTCAGTGTGTAATTTTACCAAAAATTCAAGAAAGAGCTAATACCAATACTCTTCAACCCAATAGAAGCAGAAAGATCACTGCCAAATTCTTTTACGAGGCTACAAATACCTTAGTACCCAACCACACAAAGACACAACTAAGATAGGGAATTACAGACCAATCTCCCTCATGAACATTGATGCAAAAATACTCAATAAAATACTGGAAAACAGAATATAAGAACACATCAGAAAAATCATACAACATGATCAAGTAGGCTTCATCCCAGGGATGCAGAGAGGGTTCAACATATGACAATCCAGCAATGTAATCCACCATATGAACAAGCTGAGAAACAAAAATCACATGATCATCTCACTAGATGCTGAAAAAGCCTTTGAGAAAAGCCAACACCCCTTCATGATAAAGGTCTCGGAGATATCCAGGATAACAGGAGCATACCTAAACATAATAAAAGCTATGTGTGGCAAACCAACAACCAACATCAAACTAAATGAATAGAAACTGAACACAATTCCTCTAAAATCAGGAACAGCAAAGGCTGTTTACTCTCTCCATATCTCTTCAATATTGTACTTGAAGTTCCAGATAGAGCAATACAACAAAAGGAGATCAAATTGGAAAGGAAGAGGTTAAAGTTTCATTATTTGCAGATGAATACAATAGTTTACATGAGTGACCAAAAAACTCTAGCAGGGAACTCCTACAGCTGATAAATACCTTCAGCAAAAAGGCAGGATACAAGATCAACTCAATAAAATCAGTAGCCCTACTATGTACAGATGATAAAAGGGTTGAGAAAGAAATCAGAGAAATATCAATTTTAAAATTGCCATAAACAACATAAAATACCTTGGGTAATGCTAACCAAACAAGTGAAAGACCTGTGTCATAAGAAATTTGAGTCTTTAAAGAAAGAAATTAAAGAAGACACCAGAAAATGGAAAGATCTCCTATGCTCTTGGATAGGTAGGATCAATGTAGGAAAAATGGCAATCCTGCCAAAAGCAATCTACAAACTCAATGCAATACCCATCAAAATCCCAGCACAATTCTTCACAGACTTTGAAAGAACAATAATCAACTTTATGTTGAAAAACAAAAGACCCAGGATAGCCAAAACAACCCCATTCAACAAAGCAACATCTGATGGCATCACTATCCCTGATTTCAAGCTCTATTATAGAGCTGTAGTCCTGAAAACAGCTTGGTATTTGCACAAAAATACACAGTTAGACTAATGAAATCTAACTGAACACCCCAATATTAACCCATACATGTATAAACATCTGATCTTCCACAAAGAAGCTAACAATATACAATGGAAAAAAGAAAGTATATTCAACATATGGTGCTGGCATAACTGGATGCTGGCATGTAGAAGAATGAAGATCGATCCATGTCTATCACCAGGTACAAAACTTAAGTCCAAATGGATCAAAGACATCAACATAAATCCTGCCACACTGAACCTCTTAGAAGAGAAAGTGGGTGGTACCCTTGAATGAATTGGTACAGGTGACTGCTTCCTGAATATAACACTAGTAGCACAGACACCGATGTCAACAATTAAAACATGGGACCGACTGAAACTGAGAAGCTTCTGTAAGGCAAAGGGCACAGTCAACAAGACAAAAAGGCACATCACATAATGGAAAAGATATTTACTAACCGCACATCTGACATAGAACTTTACAAAGAACTCAAGAAGCACGTCTCCATAACACCAAAGGATCCAATTAAAAAGTGGGCTACAGAACTAGATAGAGAATTCTCAATAGAGGGGTCTATAATAACTGAGAGGCACTTAAGAAAGTGCTCAATATCCTTAACCATCAGGGAAATGCAAATCATAACAAGTCTGAGATACCATCTTACTCCTGTCAGAATGGATAAAATAAAAAACACCAATGTGCTGGAGGGGATGTGGAGAAAGGGGAACTCTCCTCCATTGCTGGTGGGAGTGCCAACTCATAAAGCCAGTTTGGAAGTCAGTAGGGAGATTCCTCAGGAAATTGAGAATCAGCCTACCACAAGACCCAGCAATTCCACTCATAAGCATATATCCAAAGATGCACATTCATACAAGGACGTCTGTTCCACTATGTTCATAGCAGCACTATTTGTAGTAGCCAGAACCTGGAAGCAACCTAGATGCCCCTCAACTGAAGAGTGGAGAGAGAAAATATGGTACATTTACACAGTGGAGTACTACTCAAAGGAAAAAGAAAATAGAATCTTGAAATTTACATGCAAATGGGTGACAATACACGAAATCATCCTGAGTGAGTTAACACAGTCACAAAAAGACAAGCATGGTATGCACTCACTCATATATGCATTTTAGACATGGATAAGGGGAGTGCTAGCCTACAATCCCATGGCCCAAGAGTCTGGGAAACAGAACCTTTACCCAATGATGGAAGCAGAGGCAGACACCCAAGGCTAAATACTGAGCTGAACTCAAGGAATCCAGTGACAGAGAGGGAGGACTGAAGAGCATATGGCTTCTTTTACCCACAGAAACAGCTGACCTGAACAAGGGGGAGCTCTTGAACCCCAGACTGATGCCTGTGTATCCAGTATGGGACTGATCCAGTCCCCTTGAATGTGGGTGTCAGTGAGGAGGCTTAGGCAATCTATGGGGCCTTGGGTAGTAGATCAATGTTTATCCTTGGCATGCAAATGGACTTTGCACTCTCAGACTGGACTCTTTGGGGAGGGCCTAGGCCCTGCCCTGAATGAAATGGCAAACTATGGATACTCCCGATGGAGGTCCTCACCCTTCCTGGGGAAAGAGTGGTGACTGGGAGGAGGGGATGGGGAGATAGGGGAATGGGGCTGTTGAGGGAGTGGGAGAGTGATCTGGGATTGACATATGAAGCAACCTTGTTTCTAATTCAATTTTAAAAATAAAAAAGACATTAAAAATAAAGCTTAATGTGGTACCAACTAAATTCTATTTTACTCACTTTAAGTGGTATTTTAAAGCATTTAAATTAACAATTAATGAGATGAATATCTTCATAATTATTTTGAGTTATATCTCCTAAGAGTAAAAGTTTCACTACTGTTTATATATAAATACATAAGTATATATGAATGAATAAACAAATAACAATTAAGGAATTTCCTTTATTTAATTGTTTCCATAAAAATAAATGTGATATATTGGTGTTTTGACAAAATTTATTCTCACATCATAGTATCATATCAAGAAGACTTCATTTCATATTAATTAACCTTCAGAGATATCTATATGTCATGTGTAAGAAATAATTTGTTGAAATGTTTCCATATTTTGTTTATTTATATTTATAGGTTTTAGTGTACTACAACCACAATGAGGAATTTTTCATGAATATTTATAGACATTTTAACATTTTCTTAATATATTAATTGAATTGAATTAAACTAGCAGAATGCTTACTATATGCTGCTAGATTGTCTTCCACCTATTTTGTCAAATTTCTCTCACATTAGGACTGTTAGAAAATACCATCATTGATTATTATCTTTTCTCTGTAATTGACTATTTGCAAGAAGGAAATGAAGGTATTTGATTGATGTTTTAGTTTTAGTTTCTTATAAATAAGCACTAATTCTTGTTAATGGAGTCCCAAAGAGTTCCTCCATCAGTAAAAAGAGGACATTTAAAGAAAGAGAGGAGAAATCTATCAAGTATACAAAAACCATTTCAAATTTGAAAAGGATTAAGTCAATTTGTAGGCATCAATTTGCTTCTATGAATACAAATCAAATCTTGCAGCATTTTAGTTTTGTATATGACAAGTTCAATAAACTATATACTAACTGTCAATAAAACACTGAAAGTCTCTTCAATGGAGTGAAAGAGAACTCGGTTTAAATTTTATGTGTCACATGTAACACAGCATTTTAATTAGTCAAGCCTAAGTGACACAGAAACATATGCAGTGGGCAGTAATCTAGTAGCAGGATGATTGAGCAGTTGTGGGTGAAACTAGTCAAAGACAATAATCAACACTAATGTCATTTTTTCTGAGCATTAATGGCACCTTAGTTCAATGCTCTACAGTTCTCCAGGTGTCCACCCAGATGCCACACATTAAAATGGCCCTCAGGTGCATACAGAGTCAGTCGTGCAGGGCAGGAAATGGCAACCGGCATGGAAAATTATTCTCAAAATGCACACACTGATGGGACTTTCTTTAATTGCATGACTTTCCCATTCATAAGAGTTAGCACTCTTTCCAATATCAGACACTTTTTATTAGAAAGGCCTTTTGGTAAAATCACTTTTAAGCAAAGAAGAAAATAATATTTTGTGCTTTCAATTCATATTCATCTTCAAACAGACCCTATGACCACTATAAAATGATTTGCATAGCTTTTAAACATATAAACATTCTGCAGTACAAATTAGTTTCTCAGCCCTGACAACTATAAAGCACATGATATTAAAATGACTGTGTCTGAATTCTGCTATTAGGAGACTGGATTTCAAAACAGGTAAATATATGTAGAAAGGAACAGAAGAAATGAAATGGGTTTCTCTGAACAGCCTCACTACAAGAATGCTGAAATTATCCCACTGTCCATCAGAATGGCTATTCTGACAAATATTTAAAGCTGCATGAACTTTCAATCAAATGGAAACTTTCTAACAATTAGCAACTACGGTAATCATAATCCCTCTAATTCTTTGGCTTTATACCAACCAATAGCATTGTTACAGTAGGGTCTTATTGCTATGAAGAGACACCATGACCATGACAAATCTTACATAGGAAAACATTTAATTGGGGCTGACTTACAGGTCAGAGGTGTAGTCCATTATTATCATGGCAGGAAGCATGGTGACATGAAGGCAGACAGTGGTGGACAAGTAGCTGAGAGTTCTACATCTGGATCTGCAGGTAGAAGGAAGAGACAGTGAGTCACTAAGCCTGGCTTGAGCTTCTGAGACCCAAAAGCCCACCTCCAGGGATTCATTTCCTCCAATAAGGCAACACCTACTCCAACAAGGCCACAACTCCCAATAGTGCCAGTCTCTAAAAGTCAGTGGGGCCAGTATCATTCAAACTACCACAAGCATGCATTTCTGTCTACATGTTTTAGGAATGACCTATTTATGACCAGTTTCTGAAGTCAGTGGTGGATAACAAATGTGGACTAACCAGTCAGAGTTATAGATATCTGTAGTGTAGAACAGAGGCAGTAGAATCAGGATTTAAGGCTAACTTGTACTACATAGTAAATTCTACACTATCCTGAAGTAAGTAACTATACCCTGAATCAATCGATCAAACAAGCAATAAGGTGGAAATATATTTTAAGAAAAATACAATTAAATAGAGAACAAATTTAGACAAAAGTATATGTCATTGTACTATCCCTTAAAATAAAATTTAAATTAAATATGTGTATTTATCTGTCCACACTTGTATCCTACTGACATTCCCCATTCACCTTGCTGGTATTCTTTATTTATAACATGTATCTCTGTCCTAGAGACCAGACTTTTACTTTCCTTTCATCTTTTTTTCAACTACAATATTCCCTTATGGAATTATTTTGATTGGATTATTCTTTTTCTCTAGGCAGTGTTTTTCTGTGTAGCCCAGGCTGTCCTGGAATGTTTCTTTGTAGACCAGGCTAGCCTCAAACTCAGAGATCCATCTGCCTCTGCTTGCTGAGTGCTGGAATTAATGGTGTGTACCATCACCACCATCACCTGCTATTACTAATTTTAGATGATAAAAATTCATTTCTGTAACCTCACAGAATTGATGCTAGATGGAACTTCAGAATAGTGTACATCAGATAGAAAAGACTTCCTAAATACACTGTATACATACACTGTAAAACAGAGTGGAAAATGCCTAAAGGAAATGTCTTTTGCCTCTGAATCTTTATTCAACAGATGTTTAAAAATACATGATAATGATCATGGAATGTGAGATACAGGACCGAGGTCAATACAGGAAGAATTTCTTTAAAAGAAGTTAGAATACCCAACTTAGGAATTAAAACACACACCATACACCACACACACACACACACACACACACACATGAGTATACATGCAAGCACACACATGCATAGGTGTGCACACACACAAGTTAGTGTTTAAGGGCAAGAAAAGAGGAAAGAGTCAGAGACAGGAAAATATCATTGTGTAGCAATGTCCTTTGAGATTAAGGCCTTCCAACTTGGGGCACAACTTCTTAATATGTAGGATCTACAGAGAAAGTAAATTATGATATTTTAGAACAGGATGTTTATAAGAAAGTGTAATTTAAGGAACAAAAATATTTTATGAAAGGAAAGACATTATTTTGGTTAAAATGTCAGTGTTTTTGGTTAACTGTGGTAGGGAGCAAATGGTAAGGTCACTTCAGGTCTCCAAAAAGTAGGCGAGAGAAGGGGGATAGGTGGAGAGAAGAAGGATATGGAAGGGAATGGAGGAGAAAAATAAGTGGATAGGAGTAAAATGAGGAGAGGTTGTGGAGACAAGATACATACTACAAATGCATGGACACAAGTAAAGGAACCTAGTTCTTCTACTTAGGGGTCACTCCACTAATGTAGTAAATTTTCTTGTATATTGATTACTTCTCAGTAGCCCACCTTCTAAAACCAAAACATTTGTGTGGGGAGACACCGCATATCCAAACCATACTAAACAAACAACATTATTGAAACAAATATTACACTCAATTCTTAGTGGAAAGTACTATGACTGTTAGAGTGTATGGTGTCCAACTTGCAGGGTACTGTTTGTACAATTATCCATATTTTATTTTTAATCATAAAATCAATCAAGATATTTTGAAGCAATATTGTTTACTTTATTCAAGTAACTTTATTTCTATACTATTAATTGCTATTAAGATAATTTATGATCATGGTATGTAGAATCACTTATGCCAGTTACTTCTGTCATATTTTCATAAAAGTACTTTGTAGAGCAATTTAAAGATATTCAAGTATAAGTATGTGTATTTTATTTCAAGGACAGATGCTATCCACTCCTGAATTAAATGTGCCAGACTGGCAGTCACACTACAGACACAGTAGAAATTAGCTATTAGTCAATAAACTCCCGTTTACATTCACCTTATTTAGAAGTATGGCCAAAGGCAATCCATTATCACATTTGTCCTTATAGTAAGTAACACATAACAGCACTACCTCTTTTTAACCTTGAGCAACACTGAAACAGAGGGACCTAAATGACTAACCTCAGGCAAGACACATATTGGAGTCACTAGTCATGGTGGGTGTTTAGTTCAGAGCTAGCATCTTACATCTTCAGTTGGCAAAAAACACACACATATACACACTGTGCATACATACACATGTATATATACTCCATATTATTTATCCATATAATTATATCTATGCATTATGTCATGTGCTTTCTGCTATAATGTTCACTAAAACCACAGAGATTGTCACCAAAATTAGTTTTTTTCTCTCTTAAAATATTTTGCCATGGTGATCATTTTTCTTTCACTTCATCAATTAATTTTCTTCCCTAAAAGCACCTTATCTTCAAGTCTCTCTCTATCTCAAATCATTTCTAGACACATTACAGTTCTGACAGACTGGTTCTGGAAACAGAGCCCTTGACAGTGTGGGGGGCGGGCAGTGTATAGTGCCAGCATGTTTCTACTGCAAACTCATGGGTATTTTCCAAAGACTACATTCTTGATAAGAGAACAAAGAGGATATTTGTGGGAATTAGCTTCAAAAACTTTTGCTTAAATGTGCTTGTTTTTATGAAAAAAATTTTCCTTATGTTTCTGAAAACCTAAAAGCTACAAACATTAAAGCTTAGTGTGCTGTTGTTGCACTGTTTATAATACAAAATAATATTTTGGTTTTACATTGGACTGACAGCATAAAATAAAATGACTTAGATTCAAATATAGATTGTTTATTAATGTATAATAAACATATTTGTCATATAGTAAGCTGCATTAACCTAGAGTTTGAAGCTTGATCAACTTTAACAGAGGTATACACTTGTTTCCAATCATCAGAAAAATTTTCATCATGAAACATGTCCATGCTTCTCTGGACTCCTTCCTCATGACATTCCTAGTCCAAATTCAATTTCCCGTCATCCCGTAACCTACCAGAAGCCATTTTTAGATTAATTTCTATTTTAAATAATTGTATATTAATAAACAAAGATGATATGAAAAATCTTTGGTCTAGTTTTTATTTCATTCCACATAATTAAGATTTTTCCACATACTGAAGGTGTCAATAGCTTATCATCTTTACTTAGAGCAGTGTCCTATGTTAAATAGACAATATAATTGTTTACATGTTGATAAGCATTTGTGTGTTTCCAGATTTGATCATTAGAAATTAAATCCTAACATTTATGTACATGCCTGCAAGCATATGTCTTCATTTATCTGGAGAATATGTTTAAGAATGGTATGTCTAGAAGATACACCTCTTGAACTGTTAGCATTTAGAAAATGCCAAGTTCTTTTCCAGATATCTGCACCATTTTACATTCTTGCATGTAGTTAAAATTACTATTTCTCCATGTCATTGCCAGCATTTGATGACTTTTTAATGTTATCCAGTCTAGTAAATGTGTTGTAGTGCTCCATGGTGATTTAAGTTTGTGATTCTCTTATGGCTAATAATGCTAAGCATTTTTTCATATTGTCATTTCTACCATCCTATCATATTTTCCTTTTCGGTGAATTGTCTGTTCACCATCTATCAATTTCAGCCCGTGTTTTTATTAGGTTGACAGCCACTTTATGATTAAAAATCTTTTATCATATATATTTAAATATTTTGTGAAGCTATATGGCTTGTGTTTTTAATTTATGAAAAACATCTTTCAAGGAGCATAATTGTAATTTTGAAAAAATATGGATTCTGCTGTTAGGAATTTGTAAATAGTATCCAAGAAAATACTGACTATGCTATGTCAGAAAGATTTTCCTAGTGTATTTTCTTCTGCAATGATCTAATTTCTACATTCTAAATTAAAGTGTATGACCCAATTTTAGCAACTTTAATGTAGACTATGAGTTAGGGGATAAGATTAATTTTATTACATATAGAGATTTAAATATTTTGGCACAGTATGTTTAAACTGTGATCACTTACAATTTAACTCTATAAGTGTTGCTACCTATGAACAATATGTCTCTCCTCTGACTTTTGGATTTTCCAGTTTCTCTCATCAATAGAATACAGGACTCAATGTTCAAGTATTTTACATCTCATGCTACAATAAGCTACATTTATACTTTTAATTTCTAATTGTTCATTGTCACTCTGTGAGAGCACAATTAGGTTTTTTATATTGATCTTATACCTTACAACTTTATTGAATTATTATGAGTTATTGTATTATTATTATTATTTTAGAGTTGTTTACTTGGTTTTCTTTGATACAAGTTCTGACTAGGTAGCTCTGGCTGACCTGGAACTCAACTGTGTAGACCAAACTGGTCTCAAAATCACAAAGATTCATCTATCTTTGCCTCATCAATTCTGGAATTGAAGCAATTCAACACCACACCTGGCAACCATCAGTTCTAATGGCTTCTTTTCTATAACATTAGTATTTTTCTGTGCACAATCATGTCATGAATACAAAGATTCATCTTCATTTCAAGCTGGAGGCCCTGTGTTTTTTCTTAGATTCCACCAAAAAAGCACAAAGTTAAACAGAATTTGTGAGATCAGAAATGCTGCCTTTCTTGGTTTTATCAGAAAAGCATTCAGAGTTCTGTTGCCAAGGTTAATTTTTCTGTGAGTTTTTCACTGTGGTCCTTCAGTAGACGCTGGAAGTTTCCTTCTTCTCCAATTTACTACACATTTCCATCATTCCTATGAACAATATGTTTTCAAATTATCTTCAGAGAATCCATATCTAGGCTGCAATAGTATCCCTCCATAGGGAATAGGCTCCCAAAGTCTGTTTGTGACCTAGGAATAAACCCTGGCTCTACCAACTCTTTGTTCATTGAAACTTTTTTTGTATTTTTTATAGTTTATTGGTTTCAGCCTAAGTTGACTATTTATTGCCATCTGTTTTTATTCAGGTGTAAGTTCTGTGTATTCTAGAGTTTTAGACATGCTGTTAATTTGCTAGTATGAGATCTCTCCAATTTGCTTATGTAAGCACATAGTTGCTTGGTTGGAGTTGCTCCAAGATATTTTATATTATTTGAGGCCAGAGTGAAAGGTGATGTTTCCCTGATTCCTTTCTCAGTCCATTTGTCATTTGTATATAGGAGGACTACTGGCTTCTGTGAATTAATTTAGCATTCAGCTACTTTGCTAAAAGTGTTTACCAGCTCTAGGAGTTTCTTAGTGGACATGTAGGGTCACTTATGTATAGTATCATATCATGTGTAAATAAAAGTATTTTGACTTGTTTAAAGAAAAGACATTCTCACACAGTCTTGCATTTTGTTAATTGTATAAAATACAATGGTTGATTTTTAAATATTAAATATAAATTAGAACTCAAAAATAAATTATACTTGGCCAGTAGAAAATATTGTTTCCATGTCTTATTAAATTTCAATTCTTAAAATTCTATTTAGAATGCCTACACTTATATTATGGGATATATTAATTTATAGCTATATTTACCTGTATAATTTATAAAATGTAAAAAACTTTCTATTGATTTTTTGTGAATTTCACATCATCATTCCAATCCCATTCATCACCCTGTCTCTTTATATCTGTCCTTTGCCCTTGCCACCTCCTTTGAATATCTATAAATTAAATAAATGCATCTCCAGTAATGTCACCTTTCATTCCCAATACTGGTCATTTGTCCTTCAGCCTCTTTTTCTCATTCATCTGGTCAACGTTTTACCAATTTTATTTATGTTATTTTCCATTTCTATTTTACATAATTATAAAATTCATCAGCCAAAAAGTTGAGCCAGGATTAGAGGTATCAGCTACTAAACCTGTAGAAACTCAAACACACAAATGCATGCACACACATGTACACCTAAATATACAATTTTAAGTATTTTTTGAAATCTAGAGTACACTGCTTTCATTTCTTCTGCTCTAGTTTGGTGTTACTGCCATACCTCTGACTTAATTACCCACACCATATTGCATGGTTTAAACAAAAAGTGATTTTTAAAGATATTGAAAGAATTGCTTTTGTAATAATACATCGATTTGCATAGTAATGCGCTACAGAAATCTATTGGTGCTAACGTGTATCTACATTTGTTTCCATGTTGTTTTTCTATTCCTGCAAAACTAGTTTACCATGTCTTTGAGTGAATGCCACTTTGTCATGATTTTCCAGCTCTGAATTTTTAATTTTATTTTTTTAACAAATAGTATGTTCACTGAGTATAGAATTTGGGGTGTTTTTGTCTTATTTTTCCATTCTTCCTTTTTATTTTTGTTTTCTTTCTTCCTCTCTGTTTCCAACATCTGAATGTGGTCTGGAGAAAAGTCTGCTGTGATCTTTATCAATGTTTATTGGCAACAAACAAACCTTCACTTGTGAATACCTTTAGAATTCTCCTTTTCACTAGTTTTAAAGTTCAGTGTTGGCAAAATTTTCCCTGCCTATTTGTGCATGATGCGTAACAGATTCTAATATGGGTGCACTATAATTTTAAGCAAATTTCAAATTTTGATCCAGTGCAAAATTTCTTGACATTTAAGTTATGAAATAAATGAGAGAATAAATGTCAAGAGAGTAAAGTTTTCCTATTGATGATATGACATTTAAACAGGAACTTGAAGCAAGGAAACAAGCCATAAACTGCAGTTGACAAGTTAATTTAGATAAGAGAAAAGATGCAACAAAGTTAGAATAGCACAGTTGATATTTTTAAATAACGTCTAGAATACCACAGTGACTGGCTGGGTCTGAGTCAGTGGCAGATGAATTTGGATAATGGAATCCAATGTTTTTATCCCACTACATTACAAAAGTCTTACCCTTTACTCTGACAATAAATAAAATTCCATGGGGTAATTATTTTATAGTAAAAGTACACAATCTGCTTTACATTTGAAAATGCTCTTTAGATTATTGTTGGGAAGATATACTATGAAGTAAAATTTTTTTGTGCACACAAGTAAATAGGAGGTTGGTGCTGTAATTTTCATAGGGCTTTGACTAGGGTGATAACAATGCATATGAAACCCATGTGTTCTGGTCATACATGCAGAGCAGTGTTGATAAGATTTGTAGTGTGATAACATATCCCAGAAGACTCTAAAGTTGGTCCTAAGACCACCATTTCTAGCCTAAATGGTTTGAATCAGGAGTCAACTTTAACTTTATGGAGAAATATTCAAGAATAGCAGATTAAGACATTTTTAGAAATGTCCAATTGACAGTCTAAGATTTTGAAATATCTAGTTGATATCAAATTGGAAATTTTGAGTAAGCAATTAGTTACATAACTCTAAAGTGTTGAGCTTACTCTAATGCAAGTTGAACATATTAATTCATCCTGGGGATTATATTTAAAACAAAATAATATGAGATCTATCCCAGTGAGTATATGGGGAATTAATGTAAACAAGGAAACTTTTCTGGATTTGTTCCTGAAGTTTAAGAGTCTGAACACAGAAGATTTTGTTACAACAAAATTATATGGGATATTTCCCAGTGAGTACATGGGCAATAAGTATAAACAAGGAAAACTTTTCTGGATCTGTTCGTAAAGTTTAAGAATCTGAACACATAAGATTATTTTATATGTAATTTTGTGACCATTAGTATTTTAAGAGTCTCATGCTCTATCGATTGGGCTAGCCAGGCAGCGTTACCATTAGTATTTTAAATATCTATCTTCAGATTACATCAACAACACCTCAAAATTTATTTAAAAGACACTAATAAATACCTAACAATTCAGAAATGTGTTCTGTCCTTTGGGAATGATTCTTTCTGTAGCTGTACTGTGCATGTGTCACACACCACATTTAGATTCAAAACAATTGACAATATTGCTTTAACAGGACTTTTTATTAATTTGTGGCGCACTGTGATATTTCTGGTTAAATGTGGTCTTTTAAACATTTTATTACAATTTTCTTCCTTTCCTTCCTTGCCTCTCCTCTCCTTCCTAGTTGTTGGCCATTCAACCTAGCTAAATTATCTGTCATCTAAGAGGCCAGAAAGATTTTATCCAGCAATTGATGGGAGCAGATGCAGAGTCCCACAGTCAAACAATAGGAGGAGCTCACAAAGTTCTTCAGAGGGATGGGAAGAAAGATTAAAGAAACCAAGAGGACAGGGAGACCACAAGAACATGGTCCACACATTCAACTGACCAAGACTCATGGGGGCTTTCAGAAATCAGGGAGCCTGTAGGGGTCTGACCTAAGTCCTCTGTATACATGTTATGACTGAGTAGCTTGAGGTTCTTGTGGGATTCTTAATATTGGAAGTGAGGTTTATCTTTTGACTCCTTTGTCTACATGCATGACCCTTTTCCTCCTGCTGGGTTGCCTTGTCTAGCCTTGATGTGATGCTATGTGCCCAGTCTTTTAGTAGATTGTTATGCTGTGTTTGGTGGATGTCCCTGCCAGGCCTGATCTTTTCTGAGGGGAAGATGAGAGGGAAAGATCTGGGGGAGAGAGGAGGTATGGAGGAAAGACCAGGGGAGGGGAAGGAGGGGAAACTGCAGTTGAGATGTACTATATGAGAACAAAATATCACTCAAAACATATCAACTTCATCTGAAATTATCTAATCTTGGTTCTCATTACCAGTACATGATAGGTCACTGAACAATGTAAGTAAATCTAGTACTCATAATAAATCTGGGAGTACCATTTAGCTTAAATAAGTACACAAATTACAGGCAAGTGCAGTAACAACACGTACAGTAGTGATCAAGCCTCCTGATATACAAACACATAAAACAGACAATAGATTTTCCCAGTGTCAATTTCCATGTTGCTCAACCAAGAAACTTCATCATTTGGTTACTCTCTCTCAAATACATGCAATAGAGAAAAGTCTTTCTTTTCTCATCCACTTGACCTACATAACCATCTAAATAGCATGCAGTTCCAGATCAGCAACACCCAGGCTATGATTGAAATGAATAGAGACACAGTATTATTTAGGAGGCAATAAACAAGCACTTTAAAGAAATACAAGCCCTGATGTTAGGGAAGGAAGAATTATTACCAGTCAGAGATGACTGACAGAGACATGGGTGTCAGAGATCTGTTTCACTATATTGAAATATCTTTCTGTTTTGGAGTGTTGCCTCTAGACAAACAAGATTAATGTGACCTAGCAAATTCTCTGAAAGACGTATCCTCAAGCCTACCACAAACTACTGAATCAAGAAGAATGTCCCTGAGAGTTAGCTGTAGCAATCTGTTTTAGAAGCCATTCAAATGACTATTTCATATTAATGTCGATAATAATTACTACAGATATAGTATATTACAATACTAATGTCAAAACCATCTAGTTTTTAATGAATATCTAGGTGTAGTAGACATTACATTTGGTATGTAAGATATTTTTAATTTTATTACAACTTTGTAAACTGGCTATATGCTAATTAACTTCTGTCATCTTGACAAAACTAGAGTACAAGGGGAAAGACCACCTCAACTGAGGAGCTGCCTCCATTAATCCACACAAATATCCAAAAATTGCAGAGCCACTTAATAAAATGATTTTGGGATGGGGCATGGTGATGTTTCATGCCCTGGAACCCCAGTGCTTCGAAGTCCATGGCTGGTAAATTTCTATGAGTCTGAGACTAGCCTGGTCTACCTGGCATGTATAGCACAGCCAACACTACATAACAAAATTCTGTCTCAAAACACTAAAGTGATTTGGAATTTAAGCTCTATTACTGTTTACTCACTAAAGATTTGCCAACTATTTCCAACAAAAAATAATGTTTGATATTAACATGAAAATAATTAGCATTCAATTTGTTATATATTGTTATATATTTCATTATTATGTTTTTCAAATAAGTGCAATTTTGTTGACTTTCTTCCTTCCTCATTCCTTTCTGTCCAAGTAGCCTTCTTTCCACTTTCATTACATTAATTTCCAGTGTTTTAGATTTCAACTCAATTTACAAGGGAGAGAGATTTCTCATTTCTTCCCTAAAATATTAACTTCCTAATAAATTATTAAAGCATACTAAGGATATAGGCAAGGATTTTTAGAATACTTCTAAATGTAAAAGAGTCTAGTTCTTGATCTATTTTTACTTAACATTTTAAAAGTAAATAATGCTCCATGTAAAAATAAATAATAGTTCATTATAAATGGACACTGCATTTAGTAAATTAGAGACATCTTGTAAATTAAGACCAGACAAATGTTCCAAACTGTAGTATATGGAATGATTAGAGAACAAACCTTATTTGTTTTCAATGGGCAGACAGACAAACAGGTAGACAGATAGACACATACACACACATGCACATGTATTACTATGGAAAGAAGTATCAATGTTTGAAACTAAAATTGTTCCATCTCATTTATCCAAGCATGGAGATGCTGGCCTTGTGACCCAGATTATCTCTGCCCTTGCCTCTCCATTTCAGTTAATGAAGATTTGTATAAACTTTCCAACAGTAGCTGGTGTAATTAGTTGATGTATTAATGTTCTACCTAGATGTTAACATTATTACTACCATGGTTTATTTTGTCAAACCCTGACAGTGAAAATTCTAAAGGAAATAAAGAATATGGGTCATTTTAGTGCAAACCAAACTACAGAGTGTAATATTACATAACCATTATAATGTTCTATGAGTGCCAAACTTCTCAGGAGAAGAGCGGGAATCTAACAACATAAACAAATATGCTTAAAAAACTAGAAAACAACATCACCATTATTGTCACAGATACCAAAGAAAAGTGCTAATAATAGAGCTAGCCCATAACAATTTAGCTCACATATTCAATGTGTTACTAATGTATTATTAAAACTCCATTTGGCTAAATGTTAAATCTACAAAAAAAAAACCAAAATATGTGAAATGTTGCCTTTGATTTATACTTTATCTTAATGTTTGTATCTTCCAATAATGAAAGTATTATTTTATGTAGGTCAGAAAAAATAAGTATGGTCATTAATACTAAAAACATAATTCAGTTAGATAAATATAAGCCATCAATAACCACACTGTAAGTAAAAAATTGAATTAACAATCACAAACGCAGTTATGAAATACCATTACAAGTCAACTTCATAGGAAAATGGATGATAAATTCACTAATATATTCACTTCTTTCCAATTTGCTGCTATGTCTAGCACTCACTTTAATTTTATGTAATAATATAGGCATGCATAGAATAAAATGGTACTTCAAACATAGTGGTCACTATAGGAAAAAATGTCTAAATAAATGAGCAAAGAGCATTGACATTATCTCAAAGCTAATGCAATGATATAATTATAAACTTGAAAAAACTCCCAAACCTCTTTGTATGGAAAGAATAACTATTCCATTCCACATTACATAAAAATATTAGTGTATTGACAAAGCATGGAGTAATACCATTATACCAACAAAAGACACCAACAAGAAGTAAGAAAAAAAAATGATTTCTCTTCTTCCAATAATGAAGCTGAAGAGTAGAAATAGAAGTAGTTAGAAAAATGCAGTATTTTATCTAGTTGAAGTGTAATTATTGATGTTAGACTCTATTCATAAAAGCATACAAAATATTCACAGTAACCAGCTTCAGCATGCCTGTTTACTTTTCCAATTTGGATTAAATTATTTCACTGTGAGAATGCAGCCTGGAAGCCTTATTTGACTTTATAACTCCCAAAGGAGCTTTATCCCTTACTTAAAAATAAACAAATGTATTTTGTAAATACTTATTCTGTTTACAGGCAAGTGTGAGTACCAAGAAGGGTTGTGGCCTTTTACCTTGGATACAGTAAGTTCAATGTACTTCAGATCCGCTGTTTAACAACCTGAAATTATGACGCCTTTCGTATGCTTCTATTTTTCTCAATTTCTTCTTCTATAACATTTGTCTGTCTAATTCCAACTTTGGAATAATGTTCAGTAGCATGACATATACAAAGAGAATTCCCTAATATTGTGACTTATATTTTTCTAATAATTTGATAATACATGGCAGAAAATATGGAATTACTTAGTTTTTCATTATTGAATAAGTCCCATTCAAATTTTCTTTTTTTTCTTCCATTTCTTTACTATTAGGAAATGTAGCAAATAAGTTTTCAATATGATTTTTCTCATCATGAATTTTATTAATCATAAGACAAACTAATCTTACTGTAGATAATTTTCTACTACCAAAAATAAATAAAACAGTAATAAGAATAAGATAATTATGTATTCTACTTACTCTTAATTTTCAATGCCTTGTATTTCTTCTTTTTCTTTCTCTTTTCTTCTGGTATCCCATTATTTATAGGTTCTACATATGTAACTGTTATATAGGAATTGGGATTCTTTTCTTCTGTAACAGTCTCTTTTATCTTTGCTTTCAATTTGGAAGCTTCTGTTACCAACCTCAAATTCACTGCCCAACCTACAAATAAGGCCCTTCATAGGGAATCTTCAAAGTCTGTCATATCATCTCTGGCAGGGCCTAGGCCTTCCCCCATGTGTCCAGGCTGAGAGAGTATCCCTCCATGAAGAATAGGCTCCCAAAGTCTATTTATATACCAGGGCTAAATACTGATCTACTATCCAAGGCCCCACAGATTGCCGAGGCCTCCTCACTGACGTCCACGTTCACAGGGTCTGGATCAGTCCAATGCTGGCCTCTCAGTCACTGGTCTGGGGATCATAGTATACAAAAGTGACCCCAAAAATTATATGAGGAACACCTACAGCTGGTAAAAACCTTCAGCAAGCTGGATGGATACAAGATTAACTCAAAAGAAATATCAGTAACCCTCTTATATACAAATGATAAATAACTGAGAAAGAAATCAGGGAAATAAAACCCTTCACAATAGCCATAAATAATACAAACTATCTTGTGGTAACTTTCCCTAAGCAAGTAAAGGCATTTATAACAAAAAATAGTCTTTGAAGAAGAAAACTGAAGAAGATATCAGAAGATAGAAAGATCTTCCATGCTCATGCATCGGTAGGATTAATACAATAAAAATGGCCATCCTACCAAAAGAAATCTACAGATTCAAAATAATCCCATCAAAAGTCCAACACAATTCTTTATAGACCTTAAAAGAACAATATTCAACTTCATATGCATAACCCAAAACCTAAGATCATTAAAACAATCTTATACAATAAAAGAACTTCCGGAGGTGATGGGGGAAGTCCTGTGTATGTCAATTAAGCACTGTTGGCCAATAGGGAAGCAAGATAGGTTGGACTAGGAGACGAGGAGGACTCTGGGTAGGAGAAACACAGAAAGTCAAGATGTAGCTGCCATAGGGATAAGAAGCCCGGAACCTTGCTCTGGTAAGAGACATACTTAGATTAACAATTATGGGGTAAATACTTAAGTCAGAGCTAGCCAGTAAGAAAAAGCAAGGCCAACAGCTTCATAATTAATATAGCCTCCTATGTGTTCATTTGGGACTGATGCGGCTCTGGAACCAGGCTGGAGGGAAGGCTTCTCTTTACATAATGGTGATCAGAAGTAGGATTATGAATTTCCACGTAGAATAACAAAAGTTTTAAAGGAATTTTAGAAACAAAAGAAGGGAGAAAAGCATGAGTTTTTGGTAGCAGCATTTTTTCAGGTGGGCTCTGTTTTGCTATCAACAAGCAGAGACTCACGGCTCACTTAAGGGAGTCTTCCTGACTCAGCATAAGCAAAAAACAAACAAACAACAACAACAACAAAAAAAAAAACAAGGGTCTATTAAGAGGTTCTGCTAATGATTCAAAGGTGGGTAAATACAGCTGGAAGTGGCAGTGACCACATCTCCAAGCCAGCAGCTTTTTCTGGATGTCAGCATAGACTGAGACAATGAGCTGGAATCATGCTTACACCCTCCATCTTGGAAAAACTGCAGTTTAAACAGCGGCGGTTTTAACAGATAAGACTCGTAACCAGAAAAACATAAAGATTTACAGTAAAGTCAGACTTGGATGAAGAAAAACTTTTAAAGGTTTGCAGTGTGGTTTAAAACATATATAAGATTGAGAGAGAAAAAGAAACGGCATAGTGGTAAATAAATAGAGAAGCAGGCTGTGGTGGCACAAGCAAGTATGATTTTATGCAGAGGCAGAGGCAGGCAGATATCCAGAGAAACCCTGTCTCAGAGAAATAAATAAAGAAATAAAAGTAAAAGAAATAGATAAATAAATAAGCCATGTAAAGATGGAAAATACACAGAGAGTCTGGATACTGTATGCTATTGTGTTTTTCAGTTTTTTGATTGCTCAGGAAGGAACAACTGCTAAAGTACACTTGATTATAAATGCTGCTGAATTAACTCAACTTATATCTTTTGAAAATGCCCTAACTTCAAAATTTAAGTATAAGGATACGTTACTTTGGAAAAGAGTTTTAGTTTATGTTTCCACAGAGGATGAAAAGCTGAGGATTCCTTCCAGGCTTCTGTAGTTTGATGAACCAAGACCCCCGGAAGCAATGGCCCAAGTGATTCAACATCTAAAACAGCTAAGATGATACAGCATTACAGACGGAAAATAAGGACTTTACAGGTTTTTGAGTTTTGTCATGATCCACATAGAATGAACAGCACCCCCTTCCAGCACGAAGCAGTTTGGAATGAGCAACATCCTAATTCCCATCTTGTTTATAAATCTTTGTTTTCACTTAAATGGGGTTGTTTATAATTGGCTAATGATCACAGCCAATCTCTTTTTAATGGTAAAAAGGGGAATTATGGTATGGGTATGGTTTTTCATTTATTGATACAAATTCAAAGTCAATTTTGTGATATATATATATATATTTCTCCTCTTGATTAAGTATTGTGTTTTACTGATCTTTTAAAATGTAATTCATAATTAAATACAGACTATAGATAGTTACTTATAATAATCAAAACTTATACTTAGGTAAATTAGGTTTTCTAGACATACAGAGATATATTTGATATAGACAGTCTTCAAACCTTTCAAACACCTTCAGAAAATGGCATTTAAAATGGTTTAGAGTTTTTCTTGACAATGAGAAATGTCTGCTCCTGGCATCACGAATTATGTCTGAGAGGAAGATGGGCATCCAAGAAACTCATTATGGAGTTTGCTTTTAACATGGCAAGATTAGCCATTTGGGCAAGAAACTGCTCTTGCCTGGACTGCTTGACTGTTGCTGTATAAACTGTGCATGCAGGACCCACAGGAAAGTGACAGCTGAACTCAAATAGTCCTTCAGGGTTCCTGATTCATGGAAGAGTCTGCGAGACTTTCTGCAGGACACAGAAAAATGACTGACAGACTGCCGATGCAGATGGACAGTTTGAAATTTCCTGCTTTGCTGAGAAGTCTTCCAGACACACTGTGGCCTATGGGCTGAAGATGGATGCCCCAACATTACAGAGAAACTCCAGGTGACTGTCCAGGTAGCAAGATGTCTCTGTCAATCCTAGAGTTTATACATTATCCTTCTGTGGTCTTTGATGGAGTTGAAGACAGGTAGTTATAGTTATAGTTTCCCTTAGTTATGATAAAAGATAAGCTACATATAGAACTTTGGACTCACAAGGATGGGATGGATGATATTTTCTTTAAATCTTGCTAAATGTTGATAGACGAAATATTGTAACTGTGTTCTTATTTGATAACCGTTCTGTTATATATAATTTGACTATGTTAAAGTTAAGACCTTTCTTTTTGTTTAGACAGAAAAGAGGATATGATGGGGGAAGTCCTGGGTATATGTCAATAAAGCACTGTTGGCCAATAGGGAAGCAAGAGAGGTCGGACTAGGAGTCGAGGAGGACTCTGGGTAGGAGAAACACAGAAAGTCAAGATGTAGCTGACTGCCATAGGGGTAAGAAGCCCGGAACTTTGCTCCGGTAAGAGAAATACTTAGATTAGCAATTATGGGATAAATACTTAAGTCAGAGCTAGCCAGGAAGAAAAAGCAAGACCAACCACTTCATAATTAATATAGCCTCCTGTGTGTTCATTTGGGACTGATGCGGCTCTGGAACCAGGCTGGCGGGAAGGCTTCTCTTTACATAGAGATATCACCAGTACCCCAATTTCAAGCAGTACTATGGGCTGTAGTAATAAAAACCACAGGGTATTGGCATAAAACAGACACACTGATAAATGGAATAGAGTCAATCAAAGACACAGATATAAATCCACACACTTATGGATACCTGAATTTGATTTCTAAAAAAGCCAGAAATATATAATAGATAATAGAATGCATCTTCAACAAATAAGGTTGGTCTTACTGGATGTCAGTATCCTGAAGAATGACAATTGATCTTTATCTACCACCCTGCACAAAACTCAAGTCCAAGTGAATAAAGGCCCTCAGCACAAAACCAGATACACTGAACCTGATAGAAAAGAAAGTGGGGCATAGCCTTGAATGCATTGACACAGAAGACAACTTCTTAAACATAATACCAATAGTGCAGGATCTCATAGAACTGGAAAGCTTCTATCAGGCTGTCAATAAGACAAAATGGCAGCCCATAGAATAGGAAGAGACTTTTACAAATTCCACATCTGACAGAGGGTTAATATCCAAAATATATAAACTCAAGAAAGTAGATATCAAAAAAATAAATAATTCAGTTTTTAAAAATGGGGTACAGATCTAAACAGAACATTCAACAGATAAATCGCAAATGGCTGAGAAACATGTAAAGGAATGTTCAAATATCCTTAGCCGGGTACTGAAGAGATGGCTCAGAGGTTAAGGGCACTGACTGCTCTTCCAGAGGTCCTGAGTTCAATTCCCAGCAACCACATGGTGGCTCACAGCCATCCATAATGAGATCTGGTGCCCTCTTCTGGTGTGCAGACATACATGAGGCAAGATGTTGTATTCATAATAAATAAATAAATAAATAAATAAAATATCCTTAGCCATCAGAGAAATTAAAATCAAAAGGACTTTGAAATTCCATCTTACACATGTCAGAATAGCTAAGATAAAAAAGGAAAACAAAACTTGTAGCAGGTCTTTCCTTGCCAGCACCTGGATAATAACATGGAGACTTTTTATTAATTGTGAAATTAATTGTGAAATTGACCTTAGCTTGGGCTTGTTCCCAACTAGCTCTTAAAACTTAAATTAACCTGTTTATATTTATCTGTATTCTAGAACATGGCTAGTTACCTTTCCTCCATAATTTACATCTGTCTGCCTCTGAGTCTTACTGGCAAAACTCTCAACTTTCTGATTCTTCCCCAGAACTCCTGCCTCTCCTCTCCTTCCTAGTTGTTGGCCATACAACCTAGCTAAATTATCTGTCATCTAAGAGGCCAGAAAGATTTTATCCAGCAATTGATGGGAGCAGATGCAGAGTCCCACAGTCAAACAATAGGAGGAGCTCACAAAGTTCTTCAGAGGGATGGGAAGAAAGATTAAAGAAACCAAGAGGACAGGGAGACCACAAGAACATGGTCCACACATTCAACTGACCAAGACTCATGGGGGCTTTCAGAAATCAGGGAGCCTGTAGGGGTCTGACCTAAGTCCTCTGTATACATGTTATGACTGAGTAGCTTGAGGTTCTTGTGGGATTCTTAATATTGGAAGTGAGGTTTATCTTTTGACTCCTTTGTCTACATGCATGACCCTTTTCCTCCTGCTGGGTTGCCTTGTCTAGCCTTGATGTGATGCTATGTGCCCAGTCTTTTAGTAGATTGTTATGCTGTGTTTGGTGGATGTCCCTGCCAGGCCTGATCTTTTCTGAGGGGAAGATGAGAGGGAAAGATCTGGGGGAGAGAGGAGGTATGGAGGAAAGACCAGGGGAGGGGAAGGAGGGGAAACTGCAGTTGAGATGTACTATATGAGAACAAAATATCACTCAAAACATATCAACTTCATCTTATTTTAAATTCCCTGAAACTCCCTCATCTGGATTACTGATATCTCTGAACTTAGTTTCAGCAAAGGCTTTTAAATAAAGGCTGCATTTCTTATTCATTTCACACTTATTTTTCTCAAAGCAAATTTAAAAAAAAATCTTAGAAATTAAACTAGCTAATAATGTATGTATTCAGAACCTTGACATTAAAGCTGGAATAAAATCTTGAAACCTTCTCAATGTCATGTAGACTATGCTAATAACCCTATTAATAATTTGTCTAATTTATAAAATTTCTGGTTCCAATGCTGTCTTGTGAGACTTCTCTCTACTGTCCAACAGCATCAAGTTCTTTCAAATCCCTGATTCTTTGACTATGATGTTCCTTCTGCCAGAAATACTTTCCCATGTTCTTACATAGTTTTACTTCATTAGTTAATGTTGTTTGAAATGTCACTTCCAAATCAGGCCTTTCTCTTTTTGTCTAAAATGAGGGCCAGGTGTTATGAAAAGAATAAAAAAACATACTCCTCCATTGTAGTCTATCATATACAATATTTCTTTTTTTCAACAGCAACTGATTGCTATTTGCAGTTCATTATGTTCTGCTTTCTTACATTATTATGTGTTTTCAGTACCAGCATGCAATTTTTCAAAATGTAAAAAAGCATGTATATTTTTTATATATTTAGAATGGAATGACTGGCTGTAAGTGGAATTAACTAGTTTTGAATGGCTGTTTAGTAGTTAGAAACTCATTCTCTCTGCTTTTCTTTGAACTGTGCCAGTATATTAATCTTTCATGTCATATTTTCATATAAAATAATTGCTTTACCTTCCACCCCAGAGAAATCTCTCCAGCACTTCCACTAAATAACTATACTCTGCCCTTTTACTCACTCATTTTAAATAATGAATGTCAAAGCCAGTGAAAATCTTCCAGAGCTATTTATGATAAACTCACAGTCAACATTATCCTATATGAGGAGGAATTTGAAGCACTGAAATGTGGAAGGAGACAGGGCTGTCCACTGTATCCACATCTTTTCCATGTAGTACTAGCAGCACTAGCTAGACAAATACGACAAGAGATTAAATTGATGGAAATAAGAAAAGAAGTTAAATGTGTTTGCATGTGATATATATTATAAATACTATATCACATATTCTGGAAATGATCAACAATTTCAGCAAAGTATCAGGATAACAAATTTATCCTAAAACATCAACAGACTTTCTACACATCAATAGCAAGCATACTGAGAAAGAGATCATGGAAACATTCCCATTCACAATAGTTCCAGAGAAAGTTGAAATCCAGGAATAAATCTCATCAAGGACTTTAAACACCCTTATATTGAAAACATTATATCTCTGGAGCATGATATTGAGGAAGACACTAGAAGATGAAATGATCACCCATTCTCAGGACTGGTAGAATTAACATTGTGAAAATAACCATCGTTTGAAAAAAACAATTTACAGATTCAACAAAATCCTAATCCAAATCCCCATAATATTCATTTCATATATTGAAAAAACATCCTAAAATTTATATGGAATCACTAAAGATTCGAGATTTCCAAGTGAGCTTAAAGAACAATGTTTGAGAGATTACAGTTACAGTTTTCAAGCTATACCTCAGGGATACAGTAATAAAAAAGAAAAATAGCACAATACTGGCATAAAACCTGACATGTAAATCAATGGAACAAAACAGCCAGGCATGTAAATCAATGGAACAAAACAGAAGACCCACACATGAGCACAGGAAGTTACAGTCATCTAATATTGACAGAGATGTCAAAAATACATTCTAGAGAAAAGATAGCATCGATAGCATCTTCAAATAATGGTACTGAAAAAACTGAATGTCAACATGTAGAATAATGAAATTAGACCCACATCTATCACTCTGCACAAAAAGTCAGCTTCAAAAACACAATGCGAAGTCAGAAATGCTGAGATGGCTAAAAGAAAATAAAGTCAGTGCCCTATGGGATATACCTCTAGAAAAAACTTTCTGACCTGGACTCAATCTGCTGAGGAATGAAGAATGACAGGTGACAAATGAGATCTCATAAACCTAAAGGCTTCTGTATATCGCAAGAAACAACCAACTGAGTGTACACAGAATCCACAGAGTAGGAGTTGTTCTCTGCCAGCTACATACCCAATCAAGGATAAAAACACAGAATACATAGAGAACCAAAAAACAATCAAGAGAATAAATGACTGGGTTAAAAATGGGCTACATACCTGAAAAAAGTTATGCAAATATAGAAGAAAATAAGCAAGGTGTGGTTGTGCACACCTTTATTTCCAGCAATCAGAAGGCAAAGGCAGACTGACATCTGTGAGTTCAAAGTCATCCTGGTCTACAAAGTGAGTTCCATTTACATATCCAGGGATACGTAAAGATACCATGCCCTCAATAATGAATACTAACTTAAATTACTAAGAAACATCTTTAAAAACACTCAACAACCTTAATAAATAGGGTAATACAAATTAGAACTCCTTTGAGATTTTATCTCAGCACCATCAAAATGCTAAATTCAAAAAAATAACTAAAAAATGTAGTGAGGATGTGGCAAAAGATCCTCATTCTCTTTTGACAAGATTGGAAAATGGTGCAGGCACTCTGAAAATGACTGTGGAGAGTTAACTAAAAGAAAAACATGTATCTAACATTTGACCCAATGGTGCCGTATCTTGATATACAATCCAAGGACTAAATATCCTATTACAGAGATCATTCTCATTCAGTTTATTGACACTCAGTTTACAACAGCTGGTAAAAAGAAGCTCAGGTGGTCAGCTTAATAGAAAGGTGGTATAAACATGTGGTAAAACCTTATTCACATAGATTTATTTATATTTCTTTTTTGTCTTTTCAATTTTCAAGCAAGGTTGCTTCACAGCCTGCTCCCTTTCCCTCTCCCTACCCTCCTCCCACATGCTCCCACCAAACTCCCCAACCCTCCCTCCCCCAATACCCACTCCTTTCCCCAAGGAGGGTGAGGCTCTCCATGGGGGGTGTCCATAGTCTGTCATTTCATCCAGGGTAGGGCCTAGGCCCTCTCCCAATAGTCCAGGCTGAGAGTACATCTCTCATTGTGTGATGTGTACCCAAAGTACATTTGTATGCCAGGGATAAATACTGATCTACTATCCCAGGACAGGCTCCAAAACAATACAGACACCCACATTCAGGGTGTCTGAATGAGTCCCATGCTGGATTCCCAGACATCATACATGGGACCTCCTGAAACTGAGAAGCTTCTGTATGGCAAAGGGCACAGTCAACAAGACAAAAAGGTAGTCCACAGAATAGGAAAAGGTATTCACTAACCCCACATCTGACAGAGGGCTGATCTCTAAAATTTACAAAGAACTCAAGAAGCAAGTCTCCAAAACACTAAAGGATCCAATTTAAAAGTGGGCTACAGAACTAAATAGAGAATTCTCAATAGAGCAGGCTAACATGAATGAGAGGCACTTAAGAACGTGCTCAATATCCCTAGCTCTCAGGGAAATGCAAATAAAAACACATCTGAGATACCATCTTATTCCTGTCAGAATGGCTAAAATCAAAAACAACAATGACAGCTTATGCTGGAGGGTATCTGGTGAAAGGGAAACACTCTTCCACTGCTGGTGGTTGTGCCAACTCATACAACCACTTTGAAAATCAGAATGAAGATTCCTCATGAAAATGGGAATCAGCCTACCACAAGACTCAACAATTCCACTCTTAGGCATATATCCAAAAGATGCACACATATACAACAAGGACATCTGTTCCACTATATTCATAGCAGCATCATTTGTAATAGCCAGAACTTGGAAGCAACCTAGATGCCCCTCAAGTGAAGAGTGGAGAGAGAAAATGTGATACATTTACACAACTGAGTACTATTCAGTGGAAAAAAACAATTGAATCTTGAAATTTGTAGGCAAATGGATGGCACTAGAAGAAACCATCCTGAGTGAGATAACTCAGTCACTAAAAGGCAAACATGGTATGTACTTACTCATATATGGATTTTAGACATGGATCAGGGGAGTGCCAACATACAATCCCACTGCCAGAGAGTCTGGGAAAGAGAACCTTCAACCAGTGACTGATGGAAGCAGAGGCAGACACCCACAGCTAATCACTGAGCTGAACTCAAAGAACCCAGTAACAGAGAGGGAAGACGTGTTTATATTTTGATTACTCTCAGAGAGTGGAGATAAATACCCATGCTTAACCAAATGACATCTATATTTTAAAAGAATAGAACTAGCCAAGCATTGGTGGCACACGCCTTTAATCCCAGCACATGGGAGGCAGATGCAGACAGATTTCTGTGAGTTCGAGGCCAGCCTGGTCTACAAAGCGAGTTCCAGGACAGGCTCCAAAACAATACAGAGAAATGCTGTCTCATAACCCCCCCAAAAAATGATAGAACATAAATAACAGCAGCTCTCAATTTACCCATGTTTACTAATTATATCACCTAATAAAATCTTAATAGTTTATTAAATAGTATATAGGTATAAAAAACAGCAGTGAAAATACACTAAAAATTCTTCAGTTGTATTAGCATAGTTGCATGTATTCCTTTGAGAATGTACATATAATACTTCCATGTAAGAATAGAAATAATTGATCTGTTAACATACCTCTATTTTAGATTATTAAATTTTTTTTTGGTTTTACGAGACAGGGTTTCGAACTCACAGAGCCTCGAACTCACAGAGATCCGCCTGCCTCTGCCTCCTGAGTGCTGGGATTAAAGGCATGCACCACCACTGCCCGGCTAGATTATTAAATGTTGATATCTTACATTGAAATGTAGTCACTCTATCAGAAATGAGAAAGAAAGCAAAAGAGAAAAGTGTAGAGGCTGGCATTTGGTGTTTGGTTTGGTTTGTGTTGATTTGGTTGACTACTTGCCTACTTGACAATACTTTCCTTGTGTTGTGGCAACATAATTCTGATACCTATGTGTAATTCTCCTTTTGTGTCTGTCTTTCTGCCTCCATTTAATCTTTTTTCTTCCTAAAGAAACAAGTCATACTTGATTAGGACCCAATCTCAGCGATTCATTTTTTTATTCTTTATGTTAATTGTAAAGTAAGTTTCTTTCTGCAGAGGAGGTATTTTATGTTTATGCCCTGGGAAGAAGTAGAAAAAAAACTCAGGTACTCAAGATCCCCTTCTGCTTCTTAGAATTGGATCCTTAAGTCCTCTTAAGCATCATATTATGCTTCAATGTTGTTACTGGGGAACAAAGATGTTGGTATCATGAAGTGTCAATCTAGTCGCCCCCTTTTCAAAATTACCCAGACTCTACAGTGAACATAATGGATTTTCTAGGCCAAGAGACCTGTTGTAAGAGACTGTCATGTGCCATAACAGAGCAAGATATCTGAAAACAGCCCCTCATGACAAAGTTCTCCAAAATGAGAGTCTGTACATGGCATTAGCCACTGGCAGATAGTGTAGCCAGTATGCGATGCACATGGGCCTGTGGTATCACATGTTCCACCATTAGACTCTTGGTCATTGGGAGGTGGAAAATATGTTGGATATCCCAGATCTATAGGAGGCTAAACACATCAATAGTCCCAGAGGGGAGGACTGTGAAAAAGATGCCCCAAAATAGTGGACAGTCCCTGGTAGACTCCATAGACCTGGGACTATAGTCTAAACATGGTAAAGGTTTACATAAATACTACAAGGGTCTTCCATCCATTGCTTTCTTGTATTCCCACAGCAGTCACTGCCTCCCAGTTTCATCTGTTCTTGATCATCTGCCATGATTCTACCTTCAAACAATGCAGTTCAAAAAAACTCCCATATACTAAAAATATAGCCTTCAATAGTTTGGAGTGTAACACTTGGTTTAATGTCAACAGGTTCTGGGAAATCCTACAGCTCTGTTCACTGCACATAGTTGGAATTGAGCAATGATATTCCCAGCTGCTGCCCTCTTTATGTGATCCTCATACACTCTAGAAAGTGTTAACAAAATGCGCACTCCAGCATCCTCCAGTCTCAATTAATTGTCCCAATTCGGGCCACATGAGAAGGGACACAGTGACACGAATTCACTGAAACATTCCCAAGCCCTTCTGATGATCAGTTTGTTGCAGGAGGGATGATTCTTCTCCAAAGTATCCCCTTTAAAGTATGTGGATGCAGTCTAGTAGAGGAGTTCATATTTCTACCCATGCTACTGTAGAACTTTAAAAATCTGTTTATGACGTATATTTTATATTATACCCTATAGTATACTATTAATCCTATTTTAAAAGTGCACAATGCATAAATATACATATTTAAAGCACACATTGAAAGCTTTCAACTGAATGTACACCACAGACCCAGGCTTGGGAGATTGATGTTGTCCAAGGTATTAAGGCAGATAATCACCTCATCTATCCTATCACACAGATACTTAGCAAAGGCAAATGTAAGGAAAAGTGTGAGAAGGATTCCTGCTGGACCTGTAATAAAAATGTATTTATGGGGCATTATAGTAGGTAATGTTGTACTTATTATAGGCCCTTTAATTTGTACCACTAAGACATTTTATGCTCCAAAATCGTTATATAGTGCAGACATTTATTGCTAAACAATAAGCAAACTGCATGCATAAATTTGTTTACAGACAATCTATGCTTTGCTACTATATTTTAAAGTAGAAAAATTCATAGAGATGAGGGGTTTTTAAAAACTTCTCTTAAAATGAATTAAGAAAGTAGATTCAAAAAGCAAAACACAACGACAGGTAGGAATTCAGTTGTATAGCTGGAAGAGAGGAAGGAAAGGAAAATAAGTCAGGGACAACAAGATATTTTTCATGCAAGGAAAATAGAAAGATTTTAGGCATGAAATTAGGGATAAAATACCTTTGCTATAAACAATATAGCCTGCCAATTGTGCTGAGTGAATGGGGTGGGATTGATTGTGCCAGAATTAGATAAAGCACTAGCTAAACAAAGAGCTTCTGGCATCCTAAGGCAGGAGCCAGAAAGTACAAAAAGATCAGTGCAGTGGCATTCAGCCATTAGATAGCAATGAAGCTAATCCACACCGTGAACTTCTGAGAAGAGTAGATTTTCCTTGTTGTCTGTTCTCACAGATAATCATTAATTTTAAGTGCAGTCTGTGCAGGTGCGGAGAGAATCCCTACTGTTCTGTCATTGTGTTGGAGCGTTTCCAGATTTGCAAGCTGGTCTAGTCCTTGAGTCCCTTCCACTTCACTGCCTCTCAAATTCACTCTCACCTACAGCCAGCCAGTTAGAAACAGATCCATTTTCCTGGCATCCAGGGAGGTTCATTTTTTAAGAGCATGCAGCTAAAATTCCATAAACTTGCTCAACAAGTGACAGTAGAAAAACCCAGTCTCTTCTATGAACTGTGTAAGGAATCTGCTAAGGTGGCATGGTTAAAGCTCTTCTGACTAATTGATCAGCTACTCTGTACTGGAGTTCTGATATTTTTAAGCTGAAGGACACATAAAGTGTGTGCTTTGTGCTGTAAAGAGATAGGAATTCTGTTTCACTTGAACTTAAACTCCCAGCATTTTTCTTTTTCATTCTGCATTCTGCAGATATTTAAATGCAGAGTTAAAGTCATTCTTTGGAGGGAAACTTGAGGAATTGTAGTTACAATTAGCCCTGTGAGTTAGACATTTGTGTCTTGAATTTTAATTCCAATTACACAGCTTGCAAGCAAATGCCGGATGGACCTGTTTTCCTCTCTATTTAGAAAAGGGAGGAGGGAGGGGGGAAACTGCACATGGTATCATTGGATGCAAGCCAAGAGGCAGAGTGTTGGGGAAGAACTGGCAGCCACACCATCTGAGAGATCAAACTGGTGACAACTTTCAATGCATTTCAAAAATAAGATGTAGCATAGGAAGACAAGGACAAACTTTTCAACAAAAGCCATAAAAATCATTTTTGCTCCCTCCCCTTTTATGCAATAATCATTCCAGCTTCTAGCTTTCTAAATGTTCCCACTTGATTTCAGCTATGTAGCTATTTTGCTATAAATGTCAAGAAAGTCTTAAAGACTATATTTTTCTAATCTTGAAGATGCTTCAAGATTTTTGTACTTTTTTAAAAACAAGTTTCTAGCAAACAAAAGGAACTTAGGGGATACTTCTTAAAAATGAAAATTATCAAAAGGAATCTTTACCAAAGTAAAATGGGCTGGTTAGTAAAATGGTTTGCAGGCAACTAGATCCATAACCAAGACACGGATAACTTGAGCATAATGACCCTTTTTATGTGGCACCCTTAAAACACTTCCAACGTAGCCATTTCTCTGTAAACTATTGCTGTGCTAGAGAGAAGTACAGTCTATCAAAACCTCATTTTCCAGATAATAAATTCCCAACACAAGAAATTTAAGTCTTACTTAATGGTCCAGAGCAAAAAAATTAAAAATGGGGGTTGTTCTGAAATGTGTAAACCTAGATTGTTGAGTACGGCTTTCTTCCTTTATGTCCATAGTCCAATGGATGCAGAGAAGACAAACTGCCCTGTGCAAGAGGAAACAATAGTTGAGGAGATATACTTGGTTATTAAAGGAGAAAAGATTCTGAATTCACATGGCTCTAGGAAAACATAGCTCAATCCCCTTCAGGTACATACATGTTCAGTCTTACTTGCCTCCACTCACAAACACTCATCTTTGATCCCGTGAGAAATGTATCATGGAAGGCTCTCCACAGAAATGGTGGGAAACCAGAGTTACTGGAATTTTGAGTTGGTAAACTGGATTAGTGTGGGGAAAGGAAGAATTCTGACTGGATTTGTTAGGATTGAAAATGCTAACTCTGATAATCTCCAAAGGCAGTCTTTGCATTCGCTCAGAACTAAGGTACTGTTCCAAAGACCACCATCACTGTGTTCTAAAACTTAACTCAATCAAGGCAAAATGATAACCAGTTCACAAGATTTAGCCTAGTAAAGACAATTCTAGTAATTACAATAATGGTAATAACTAGCAACCACCATTGTTATCCATAAGCAGTGAACATGTGTACTAAATAAGAAATTCTCATATATCCTACTAGAAAGAGGTTATAATCAATGTAAGAAACCAGGGTAAACCAGGCTTAATAATCTGCCCAGCTCACACAGTACTGTCCCCTTCACCATTCTTATTGTCAGTAATGCTCCATCTTAATTTTTATCTAAATATTGTCAGTTACTTCATAATAAAATTGCTTTTGTACAGCAAAATGCTTATGAACCCTCTTGTAAATTAACTAATCAAATATTTATATTACTGGTTCTTTTTAAATTCATGTGATTTGATAATCTGGCCTTTTTTTCCAATAGTAGAGATTGGACATATGGCCTCACACATCATATATATACACTCCCCCAAGATGTTATGTACATATACGGATATTTACTTTTATTTTGAGGTAGGATCTCACTGAGTTGCCTATGCTGGCCTTGAACTCACTTTGTGGTTTACACTTCTCTTGGCATAATATTTGCTTCAGCTTCCCTAGTTACTGGGATTATAGACCTTTGCCACAACTCTGGATTGGCATGCTGTACTCATAAATCTTTCAGTTTTTGTTTAATGTGATTTTGTTTGGGGTGGAGTGTTGAAACTATTCTCACAAAGAGCAAAACAAAACAGGATACCTAACATGTCTATTCAAAAATATATTAAGAACAAATGTTTCACATTATAGACATCAAAATAATTAGAGTGAATGATTTATAGCCCTAGTTTACAAAGGAATCTAAAATATCAACATATTTTGAAAGGTTTGATAATAAAAGCCTTTAAATTAAGCATTGGTTGATGTATTATGTCCCAGAAATTAAACCTATCCAAAATTTTAGAACTACACATTCAGGCTGTACATCATTCAGGCATTAACAATATGTAGATAATTTGTTGTGTGTTATTATGCCACAAGTCATAACCATGAAGATTTTTGCTTCTTGTGTGCTAAAATGATAGTTTATAGAACTCTGATAAATTTTAATACAAGGAGATTAGTTTTTATTACATGTAACTATGCAGAATCTTAAGACTTCTGTTATCCAGTTATAATCTCAAAATTCATTCTGAGACGATTTCTGGCAAAACAGTGAAAGACATACCTGCTCCCATTGGTTAGGAGTCCCCCAAAACGCCAAGCTATCAACCACAACATATACATAGAGGACCTGGTGCAGACTCATGCAGGCCAAGTGCTTGCCATGTCATCTCTGTGAACCCATATGTGGCCAGCTTGCTTGATTCAATGGGTGTTCTCCATCTCCTCCAACTCCCACAATCTTTTTGTTCCACAGGATTCCTGGAGCTCTGAGGGGATGAAGTTGATGGAGACTTCCAATTTAGACTCTCTCTGTCTCACTTCATAATGTCTGACTGTGAGTCTCTGCAATGGCTCCTATCAGCTGCCAGAGCAAGACTCTCTGATGACAACTGGACAAGGCACCAGTCCATGAGTATAGCATACTTTTTCTTTTTTGCCCAATTTAGGGACTCTTCCTCCTCTTGTGTTGCCTTTGTCCAGCCTCAGTGTGAGAGCTGTTGCCTTGTGTTATTGTATTATGTTTTGTCATGTTTGGTTATTGTCTCAGGAAAGCCTGCTCTTTTCTGAAGGGAGGAAGAAAAGGAGTAGATCTGAGGAGAGAAGCAGGTGGCAGGGAGGAGTAGAGGAAAGGAAAACTGTGGTGAGGATGTATTCCTAGAGAGAAAATCAATTTTCACAAGAGAACCAAAAAAAGGAAAGGAAAGAATTCCTGGATGTTTTCCTTGTTTTAAAGTGTGTGTGTGTGTGTGTGTGTGTGTGTGTGTGTGTGTGCGTAAGAAAGAGAGGGGGGAGAGAGAGGGGGAATGATACACACAGGTGCAGGTGACAATGGTGACTAGAAGAGGATGCTGAATACTCTGGAGCTGGAATTACAGGTCGTTGTGAACCATCTGATGTAGGTGCTAGGAACAAACTTCAGTTCTCTGCAAGAGCACCAAGCACTCTTAACTACTGAAATTTTTCCCCAGTGCCTTGTACATTTGAATTTAATACAAATATAGTTCAGTTATTTACCATAATAAGTTTACTCATTCCAAGTAACATTAAAACACTCGTTGGCTTTTTCTAAAATAAATAATCTTCTACCTTTCTATTACTCTACTATAGTTAATCTAAATAGATCATCCTGTCTTCGAACAGTTTATCAACAATGTTTAAGAGCCCTACTCATAAATAAATGATAAGATGAAATTACCAAAGAAAGAGACTGGAATACAGTCAGTGAGCCTGACTGAAAATTGATAAAATTCAGGTGCATTTTATTGTCTTGCACA
This sequence comes from Mesocricetus auratus, assembly GCF_017639785.1. Lineage (NCBI taxonomy): Eukaryota > Metazoa > Chordata > Mammalia > Rodentia > Cricetidae > Mesocricetus > Mesocricetus auratus. Next base: position 62,825,951 of record NW_024429190.1, read on the forward strand.
TAACTGGAACTCACTAAATCTGGGCTGATTACTGACTACCGAGCTGGAAGTATGGGGAGAATGAGTGTGCACAGGGTATTCAAGCAGCTTAAATATGATGGGTGAGTAAGTTACCGACAAACAGGGAAACAAGAAACAAAATGTTTTTAAAGATGCCCTGAAGCATAACTTCAAACATTCTAGCATGGCAATAGACCACTGGAAACCTGTAGAGTGATGCCTTTTCCTTGCCAGCCGCTTGGTTTTTCTCCAACAGTCGCCTGGGCTCTGCCGCGTTATAGTCCCCAAATAACACACAAAATACTGTATTAATTATGAAGCTGTTAGCCTTGCTTACTGGCTAACTCTGACTTAAGTATTTATCCCATAATTGTTAATCTAAGTATTTCTCTTACCAGAGAAGTTTCCAGGCTTCTTTTCCCTATGGCGGTTACATCTTGACTCCCTGTGTTTCTCCTACCCAGAGTCCTCCTTGACTCCTAGTCCCACCTATCTTGCTTTCCTATTGGCCAACAGTGCTTTATTGACATATACACAGGACTTCCCCCATCATATCCTCTTTTCTGTCTAAACAAAAAGAAAGGTCTTAACTTTAACATAGTCAAATTATATATAACAGAACGGTTATCAAATAAGAACACAGTTACAATATTTTGTCCATCAACATTTAGCAAGATTTAAAGAAAATATCATCCATCCCATCCTTGTGAGTCCAAAGTTCTATATGTAGCTTATCTTTTATCATAACTAGGGAAAACTATAACTGTAACTATCTGTCTTCAACTCTATCAAAGACCACAGAAGGATAATGTATAAACACTAGGATTGACAGAGATATCTTGCTGCCTGGACAGTCACCTGAAGTTCCTCTGTAATGTTGGGGCATCCATCTTCAGCCCATAGGCCACAGTGTGTCTGGAAGACTTCTCAGCAAAGCAGGAAATTTCAAACTGTCCATCTGCATCGGCAGTCTGTCAGTCATTTTTCTGTGTCCTGCAGAAAGTCTCGTAGACTCTTCCATGAATCAGGAACCCTGAAGTACTGTTTGACTTCAGCAGTCACTTTCCTGTGGGTACTGCATGTTCAGTTTATACAGCAACAGTCAAACAGTCCAGGTAAGAGCAGTTTCTTGCCCAAATGACTAATCTTGCCATGTTGAAAGCAAACTCCATAATGAGTTTCTTGGATGCCCATCTTCCTCTCAGACATAATTCGTGATGCCAGGAGCAGACATTTCTCATTGTCAAGAAAAACCCTAAACCATTTTAAATGCCATTTTCTGAAGGTCTTTGAAAGGTTTGAAGACAGTCTATCTATCTCAAATATATCTCTGTATATCTAAACCTAACTTACCTAACTATAAATTCTATTATAAGTAACTATCTATAGCCTGTATTCTATTATGCATTATGTTTTAAAAGATCAGTATAAGCACAATACTTAATCAAGATGAAATATATATATATATATCACAAAATTGACCTAGAATTTGTAAACCGTACAATACAAAGTACTCATTTCCATACCATAATCCCATTTTTCCTTTAAAAAGAGATTGGTTGTGATCATTAACAAATTATAAGTAACTCCAGTTAAATGAAAACAAAGATTTATAAACAATATGGAGATTAGGATGTTGCTCATTCCAAACTGCTTCGTGCTGGAAGGGGGCGCTGTTCACACCATGGGAATCATGACAAAACTCAGAAACCTGTATAAGTCCTTAATTTCAGGGTCTGTAAAGCTGTATCATCTTAGCTGTTTTAGATGTTGAATCACTTGGGCCATTGCTTCTGGGGGTCTTGGTTCATCAAACCACAGAAGCCTGGAAGGAATCCTTAGCTATCCATTCTATGTAGAAGCATAAACAAAAACTTCTTTCCCAAGTAACATATCCTTATACTTAAATTTTGAAGTCAAGGTATTTCCAAAGATATAAGTTGAATTAACTCAGTGGCATTTATAGTCAAGTGTACTTTAGTAGTTGTTCCTTCCTTAGTAATCAAAAAACTGAAAAGACAATAGCGTACAGTACCCAGACTTTCTGTGTATTTTTCATCTTTACATGGCTTATTTATTTATCTATTATTATTACTCTATTTCTTTTACTTTTATTTATTTTTCTCTGAGACAGGGTTTCTCTTTGGAAATCCGCCTGCCTCTGCCTCTGGAGCAAATCCTACCAGTGTGCCCCACCACAGCTGGCTTCTCTATTTTTATGTTTTACCACTATGCCATTTCTTTTTCTCTCTCAATCCTATGTATGTTTTTAGACACACTGTAAACCTTTAGAGGTTTTTCTTCATCCAAGTCTAACTTTACTGTAAATCTTTATGTTTTTCTGGCCACGTGTCTCATCTGTAAAACCGTGGCTGTTTAAACTGCATTTTTTCCAAGATGGCAGGTGTAAGCATGATTCCAGCTCACTGTCTCAGTCTATGCTGACATCCAGCAAAAGCTTGCCAGGTTAGAGATGTGGTCATTACCATTTCCAGCTGTACATACACACCTTTTAATTGTTAGCAGAGCCTCTTAAAAGAACCTTGTTTTTTGTTTGTTTGTTTGTTTTATGCTGATTCAGGAAGACTCCCTTAAGCGAGCTGTGTGAGTCTTTGCTTGTCACTTGCAAAACAGAGCCCACCTGAGAAAATGCTGCTACCAAGAAGCTGTGCTTCCCTCTGTTCTTTTGTTTCTAAAATTCCTTTAAAGCTTTTGTCATTCTATGTGGAAATTCATGATCCCACTTCTGACACCAAAATGATACTGCAATGATAAACGGCACACTTACTGAAAGTAAAAATAAGTATTTATTATAGAAATTATTCACAAGAGAAAAGTAACCCAGATGAGCTGAGCAGTTTTCCGCCGCTGAACTGAAAGCCGGAAAAGAGAGCGAGACTTCCGTTGTTCAGTCTTTTATACTTTCCTCTGTAACGCCGCTAGCCAAGCCCAAAAGTGCCAAACTTGTGGGACCTTGTACCCACCCTCCCATTGACTTTATTTACTAAACTGCATACACATTTCAAAGAAGAACACAAGCAGAATTCTATGGAAAAGGTACATGGCAATGAGCATGAGCTATCACATCAACAAATTCAAAGTATCCCTGTGAGTTCCACAGACATGCATCGTTCACTGCACAGAAAAGGGGTGGGTGGGATCAATCCACAATACACAAAATGGAGATACAAAAGAAGAGATCTATTGGGCAGAAAATGTAAAGTACTTTGTTGGCTTCAACGGACACTGTAACTATACGCGACACACAATTACTGAAAATAAGGCTAAGTATTTAATATAGAAAATTACTCACAAGATACCAAACCCAGAGGATCTAGTTCTCACCTAGCGGCCGGACCGGAAGCCGAACTCCAGGAAAAGAGAGTGAGATTTCCTGTGCGCTGTCTTTTATGCCTTCCCCCGTAACGCCCCCTAGCCATGCCCAAAAGTGGGCCTGGCTAGTGACGTAGTTCCGCCTACGTACGTATACATCTTTACGTCCAGCCGTATACGTCTTTAGTCCTGCCTAAAGTGGGTGTGGTTAGCGGTGTGGTAAACCGCCCTTTTATTACCTCATCTGTATGCGCCTCTAGTAAGTCACATGTTTAATGGCGGCATAGACTTAGTAAGTCACATGTTTAATGGCGGCATAGACTTCCTCCTACAGTACTTAGTTATTGCCTGGAACAAGAGTTTCGGTGGATGGTGGTATACTTTAAATATAACAAACTTTTATTATGCCTCTCTTGAAATTAATCATTCTTAGTCTCATGTAAAAACCCAACACTATCAATATCAGAATCCCTGTAACACCTAGGCATTTCCCTTTCCTTACCACTTCCTCTATATGATGTAGCTAGGTAAGAAACTGACTTAAGTTCTTCCACTGAAAGCCCTACAAATGTTATATTCAGCTTTTCACCAGCACACAAATAGCCAAACAGAAACAGTTTATAATACTACATTGGAGAAGGTTAAGGAAGCTACAAGACTAATTTAAATCTTCTCTTTCTTATCTTTTTTAAATTTTTTAACAGATTTTTAAAATTTGTATTTTCTGAGTACATGTATTTTTAGCTGCATGTGTGTATATGCACCATGTGTGTTCCTGGTGCTCACAAAGGCCAGAAGAGGGTGTTGATTTCTTGGAACTGGCGTTACACACAATTGGGGCACTCCATTTGGGGGCTGCTAGAGCAGCCAGTGCTCCTATCCACTATGCATTATCTCCAGCCCCTTAACATAAACTTTGCACTTTTATTTATGTGCTTTTGTGAGCATATGTCATGCAAGTATGTGTGCCTACAGAGACCAGAAAAGAACATCCAATCCTGTGGAGCTAGATTTACAGTTGTTTTGGGAGTCATGCAACATGTATGTAGGGGACTGAACCTAAGTACTCTGTAAAGTCAAAAGTATTATTAAGGGCTGAGATATCTCTCCAATTACTGTTTTAACTGGATAAAATGGCAACAAGTCATTTATACAGAAAATGAAATTTCAATTTTCATTGTTATGATTTTAGGAGAACTCTATAGACAATGGCAGCAGGCAAGTCCCCAACATTTAAATGTGTACTATCCACAACACAAGCAATACCCTTCAAACCTCAGTTTCTGAAAGGTCAATTATATCCATGAATTTGTCCCATTAATGAATACATAGGTCTAGATTTTTTTCAACAAAGAGTAAAAATAGATTTATTTTTTTATTTTATTTTCCAGTTTAAATTTAGATAAGAAACAAGGTTGCTTCACAAGTCAGTTCCAGATCCCTCTCCCTTTCCCTCCCCTCCTCCCGTGCCCTCTCCCCAACCACCCCCCCCCCCGTTATCTCCTCATTCCCCCAGGGAGGGTGAGGCCCTCCATGGGGGTGTCCATAGTCTGACATTTCATATAGGGCAGGGCCTAGACCCTTCTCCAAGAGTTCAGGGTGAGAGTGCACCTCACATTGTTCTATGGGAGTCCAAAGTCTGTGTGTATACTTGGGATAGGTACTGATCTGCTGCCCAAGGCTCAATAGATTACCTAGGCCTCCTCACTGACACCCAGATTCAGGGGGTCTTGATCAGTCCCATGCTGGATTCCCAGTCTGATGCCTGGGATTCAAGAGTTAACCTTTGTCTGGTCAGCTGTTTCTGGGGGTTAAACCAGCCCAGTCTTAATCTCTTTGATCACCAGTCCTCCCTCTCTGTTACTGACTTTCTTGAGTTCAGCTCAGTACTTAAACTAGGGAGTCTGCCTCTTCTTCATTCAGCCACTAAATGAAGTTTCTGTTTCCCAGACTCTCTGGCCATAGGATTGTAGGCTGGCACTCCCCAGATCTATGTCTAAAATCCATATATGAGAGAGTACATGCCATGTTTCTCTTTTTGTGACTGGGTTACCTCACTCAGGATGGTTTCTTCTAGTGTCATCCATTTGCCTGCGAATCTCATGATTCCATTATTTTTTTCTGCTGAATAGTACTCCATTGTGTAGATGTACCACATTTTCTCTATCCACTCTTCGGTTGAGGGACATCTAGGTTGCTTCCAAGTTCTGGCTATTACAAATAAAGCTGCTATGAACATAGTGGAACAGACATCTTTGTTGTATGAATGGGCATCTTTTGGATATATGCCTAAGAGGGGAGTTGCTGGGTCTTGTGGTAGGTTTATTCCCATTTTTCTGAGGAATCTCCATACTGATTTCCAGAGTGGCTGAACCAGTTGGCACTCCAACCAGCAATGGAGGAGTGTCCCCCTTTCACCACATCCTCTCCAGCATAAATTGTCATTGGTGTTTTTGATTTTAGCCATTCTGACAGGAGTGAGATGGTATCTCAGAGTTGTTTTGATTTGCATTTCCTGAATGGCTAAGGATGTTGAGCACTTTCTCAAGTGCCTCTCAGCCATTTTAGACTCCTCTATTGAAAACTCTCTATTTAGTTCTGCAGCCCACTTTTTAATTGGGTCCTTTGCTGTTTTGGAGACTTGCTTCTTGAGTTCTTTGTAAATTTTGGAGATCAACCCTCTGTCAGATGTGGGATTAGTGAATATTTTTTCCCATTCTGTGGGCTGCCTTTTTGTCTTGCTGACTGTGTCCTTTGCCTTACAGAAGCTTCTCAGTTTCAGTAGGTCCCATTTATTAATTGTTGATCTCACTGTCTGTGCTACTGGTGTTATGTTCAGGAAGCTGTCTCCTGTACCAATTCGTTAAAGGTTACCACCCACTTTCTCTTCTAAGAGGTTCAGTGTGGCTGGATTTATGTTGAGGTCTTTGATCCATTTGGACATAAGTTTTATGCATGGCGATAAACATGGATCGATCCGCATTCTTCTACATGCCAGTCTCCAGTTATGCCAGCACCATTTGTTGAAGATGCTTTCTTTATTCCATTGTATATTTTTAGCTTCTTTGTCAAAGATCAGATGTTCGTACATGTGTGGGTTAATACTCGGGTTTTCAATTCGATTCCATTGGTCTACCTGTCTATTTTTGTGCCAATACCAAGCTGTTTTCAGGACTATAGCTCTATAATAGAGCTTGAGGTCAGGGATGGTGATGCCTCCGGACGTTGCCTATGTGAAATCTACAAAGTGTTTTAATATAATTAAACGAGTCTATATTTTTCAATAAAAAATAATTCAAATTATTATCTTAGACATGAATAAGATAATAAAAGAAATACACATGTTCCTGTGGTCTGCCATCATAAAATGTGAGCTAAAATTTGGAATACACACAGATCAAGAGCCAACTGTGCAAACAAAATTATAATGAAGGAAAAACATCTATATTTTTCTAATAAAACACATGACAAAAGGTAAAGAAACACTGAAATATTTTAGAATAAACTACAAAATATGTAGTAATAAATTATGACATAAAATGATGCATTACATACAAAAAATCAAAATAGAGAAAAGTTGGAGTTTATAAGCTAAGTGATGACAGGTCTGGGGAATATAAGGGTTTCCTAGAATGCATGAGGCCCTGGGACTTCCTGCCTCAGTATCTAGCACCACAAAAAAATACATGATGACAATAACAATTTTAAATTGTTATAAATCCCATTTTTAGTTATATGATACTATTAAGGGAAGGTATTTGATGAAATTGAATCATTTCTGCGCATAAATATAAAGGAAATCAGTCTCATATTCTACTTTGTTCTCTTTTCCCATTGAAATTATTAGGAGTAGTATTAGTAACAAAAACAGTGCTATGAGTTTAAAACCATGATATGTGACACTATCAGCAGGAGGTGCTTTAGGCTCCTAATTATTTTCTCAAATGCTAACATGTAGAGTGGCTGCAGAAGACTGGAAATGGATGGGGATTCTCAAAGCAGAAGAAACATTAAATTCCAGTGTCAGAAAGAGAAAGAATTTGTGAGGATGAAAGAGCATCAGGAAAGTGATGAGCAAGCCAGAAGTAATAAAAATGATGAGAGAAGAGGTAGAAAGTTCTACTTCATGTGGGTTCCAATAAAGACACTACATTTGTTCTCATTGTGCTTGAGGAGATTTTGAGTATTACAATAAAAATGTGCAATCTAAAATCTCCTAAAGATGACTTTTCTGTTGAAAAGAATGAAGTAAGTGAACATTTGTTGTCCTTGCTTGTAAATTCATGATGACTCATCATTGAGTCACTAGCATTATAATAATACTGAGAACGTGTCAGTCTAAATACGATTAACATGTGTAAGCTAAATGATTTTTCAATGAATAGGATGTGAAGGTATGAGAAGAAAATTCCCAGAAGCTGTGTCAGCAGGTGGTTAAGTACCTGGGTTACTGATTGGCCCATTTTCCAAAGTGAGGTGTCTGGGAAATTCATATTTGGGAATAGAGGTAGGGAATCATGAAAAACCGGCAAAAGTTGAACTCTATTATGCACATAATAAATGTACTATGTCTATCAGACAGCCAGATAAGAACTACTAGTAGGTGATCAAACATACAAGCTTGAGACTGAAGGTGGATATATAGAAGTTGCCACAAAAGAGTAGTTTGGAGCAAAGGAAACTGATTAGATAATGCCAGGGGAGAGATGGGAGCTAGGATGGGGTTGAGCAGTAAATGGTGGTATGCTCATACATATACACACTAGAAGAGCACAGGGAAGGAATGGGAAGCGGTAGGAAATAGGGACTTCTGGGCTCGTAATGAAGGTAAAATACTCTAAGAATAACTGGGAGTAATTAGTTGTGTTAAAATACAGTGTGGTCATGAACTAAAGTGGAAAGTCTAGGGCCTGTGAGATTTATGGCCTTGGCAAAGGCATTCAGTCTAATGAAGTGGTGGCATGCACCTCAAGGGAAAAAGCAAATGGGAAGATGATGAGTGAAAAATACCTTAACTATTTTGTGCAGTTAAAAAGTGTTTCTGATATAGTCAAGAGCCATTGAAACACAGGAATATTCTACATTTTAAAATTACTTTTTTGTGAATTTGTAACAGATACTTTGGTAGCAAAGAAAATATTCATAATGAATATTATTCATTACCACAAAAATACTCTCCCTACCCAAAATGCTACACAATAGCAGGACTTTGACATTCTTCTTATTAAGGTATTATTAAGTACCTGCAATTACGATCCATCTTAAATCAACAGGACCAGAAAAATAGACTGGGTGACACATTCTGCGGTCCTGAGATGAGTACAGGAATGGCAATGCAATTTGCTCCCTGGTTCCTGGGACACTCCCACTATGTAATGCTAAACTGCTTTGTGGATGTTACTGCCTTGAAACCACTTGACTTTGAGGATGTCTAAGCAACTATGCAGAGGTACAAAAGTGGGAACTTCTGAGATCCTATGATCCAAAGGAAGCACTAACCTTCTCTTGTTAATTGATAGAGGAAGCCATTATGGGGTCAGAGAAAAACTAGTGCTAAAGAAATTCCCAGAAATCCACAAGGATGACACCAGCTAAAACTCCTTGAAGTAGTAGAGAGGGTGTCTGAATGAGTCTTCTCCTATAATCAGATTAGTGACTACCCTAATTGTCATCATAAAACCTACATCCAGTAACTGATAGAAGCAGATGCAGTGACCCACAGCCAAGCACTGGGCTGAGCTCTTGGAGTTCATCTGAAGAGAGGGAGTGGGATATTTGAGCAAGTGTGGTCAAAATCATGATTGGGAAAACCACAAAGACAGCTGACCCGAGCTGGTAGGAGCTCATGGACTCTGTATTGAGAGGTGGGGAACCTGCATAGGACCAAAGTAGGCCCTGTCAATTTGGTTGACAATCATGTGGCTTAATCTGTTGCAGGTCCCCTGGCAGAGGGACCAGCACTTATCCCGGGTACATGAACTGGCTTTTTGGAGCCCATTCCCTATGGAGGGATACTTTGCTCAGTCTTCATACAGGGAAAGGACTTGGTCCTGCCTCAACTTGGTATACCAGACTTTGTTGACTCCCCAAGGGAGGCCTTATCTCTCTGAGGAGTGGATGGGGGTGGGAGCAGGAAAGGTGAAAGGTCAGGATAAGGGGAGGGAGGGGGAACTGGGATTGGTATGTAAAATGAAAAAAAAAACATGATGTTGTCTTTTACCTCCTTGACTTGCTGAGGTGAAAAATATCAATAATATGGTACTACTCACCATGATATTTGCTATTCTGAAATATGGGTTTCTGAGGTCTGGGAAGCTATCTTGTCCATCCTCTCATAGAAGCACCTTAGCACCTCATACCTAATTAGCATATATAAGCACTGAATAGATATGTGGCTATATTGACGTGGGACTGTTGGTGGGATAATAAGCACTCATAATACACTACCAAAAACTGATCTTATGTTGTGGAGATCTCATGGTATTCCACTTATTACATATATAAAATATATACATATAAATATATCACCTAACTGTTAATCTAAGACTAGTACAAGAAATAATTGCTTGCATGTCTGTCCTTGATCATGGCTAGAAGTTATTATGAAGGAAAAATGGTATTTGTAATATTCTCTAAAAAAGCTATCACAACATTTTAATCCCTAGTTGTTACATAATAAGCTATAAATATACACCGCAGACAATTCCATAAGAAGAAACTATTTCATTTCCACATATCCATGGTAACATCATGGCCACAATGGAGGGTACAGGTTAAAAATGGATTCTTTTAATTAAGACCACACAATAGGAGATGACAATTAGCCAACTGAAGAGAATGCTAATGAATTTAGAAAAAAACATAACAAATCTGTTTCTCTATTTTTTCACTGTAAACATTAAGGAAACAAAACTACAAATAAAATTCTGGATGTAGTCTAGTCAATTTCAAGAGACAACTTAAACAAATCTTTGATCTTAAAGGCAGGAACTTCCTTTCTTGACCAGATTGACCAGAAGAGGAACCGCCTAAGCTACCAAGTTTTGTTATGATTGTTGAGGTCATATAAACCCCATCTGGTAAACAAGACTGCAAATCTTAATCACTGCATGGCAGAAGAAAACTCTAACAGCAAAAAGGACTAATTAAAATTTATGTAAGCACAACAATAGAAGATTAATAATTAAAACCATAAAATGAAAGTTTACGGACTCAGATGAGAGGGATATTGGTCAGGACTGAACAAATTCTTTTTAAAGCCACTGGTTTACTCTGTTATTCTATGGCAACAAGACATGTAGTTCAGAAGGGAAAACTGTGTCAGTCATTCAGAGGTTTTGACTAAACAAAGCCGAACATCTGCATATCTGGATGAGTGCCTCGCTTTCTAATTCATCAGGACCACTGATTCATCGTGCATATCAGATATCCTGTACTTGTTAAGTTACATTTATCTTTTCATTTAAGATTATGTTGATTTTATTTAGACTGTATCCAAATAAAGGATAATTAAACTTGTATTGACAGGAAATAATCTACTGTCAGATGATTCTGCAAAAATGGAATTAACTCCCTGGATAACTTTCAAGGTACAGGGGGAATTAGAGGTGCAAGGAAAAGAGGCCTGTGTCAAACCTCTCTCACTACGAAGCCTCCTGAGGAATGTTCCACCATTTGACATATGTACCTTGGTTTCCCCAGTCATCTAACACATTTAAAATATCTTGTTTTACATCCTTCTAGATATATTGACAAGGTCAATGGTTGATTATTAGTTATAAGTTCAGATTCTGGAGTCAAAGGCATCTAACTGGACAGAAATTAGCATGGGTACTATAAATGTAGTCATGATTCAATTTCCTCCTTCATCTGTAAATCGCTGCTATCACAACATCCAAGTAGCAAGGAAAACATGCATTCTAGTTGCTTAACAGTAGTTGGCACACTACTAGTGGTCAACAGGCAAACATTGGAGTTATAGAAAATGTGATCAAGATAATTTGGAAAATACAGACAGCTGTAAACACCCCAATTTCTCATATTTAAGATGTCAGGACATATAAGTTGCACCCGGTTTTCAAAATATCCAAAGGTTAAAATGAACAAACTGTCATTCAAAGTGACATAAATTTCATACAAAATTTAATTAAGCAAATACATATAAACAAGAATATATACATATATCTATACATATTTATATAGTATTCATATATACTTATATGTATTTATGTGTCTGTTCATCTCTATATCCTTTTCTCTCCTCAAATTCTTTTGATGGATGTACATAAATTAGCAAAACTCCCCATGTATCACCCAACTCTTATCAGAGATCAAACTGGAAGCAAAATTTCACTTGGCACATGCTTCCTATAGTGCACAGTGTTTGGATGACTCTTCTAAAACAGACCAATTAAAATTTTGAAATATAACCTCCCACTTTTTCTTCTATGAGGTTCAGTGTGTCTGGATTTATGTTGAGGAGAGAGATTCCTGAACATAATTCCAGTAACACAGACACTGAGATTGACAATTAATAGATGGGACCTCCTGAAACTGAGAAGCTTCTGTAAGGCAAAGGACACAGTAAACAGGACAAAACAGCAGCCCACAGACTGGGAAAAGATATTGACCAAGCCCACTTCTGACAGAGGGCTGATCTCCAAAATTTACAAAGAATTCAAGAAGCAAGTCCCCAAAATATGAAACGATCCAATTAAAAATTTGGATACAGAACTAAATAGAGAATTCTCAATAGAGCAGTGTAAAATGGCTGATAACACTTAAGAAAGTGCTCAACATCCTTAGCCTTCAGGGAAATGCAAATCAAAACTACTCTGAGATACCATCTTACTCCTTTCAGAATGGCTAAAATCAAAAGCACTAATGACAGTTTGTGATGGAGAGAAAGTGGAGAAAGAGGAATACTCCTCCACTGCTGGTGGGAGTGCCAACTCATAACAGCCACTTTGGAAATCAGTATGAAGATTCCTCAGGAAAAAGGGAATCAGGCTACCAAAAGATCCAGCAATTCCACTCTTAGGTATATACCCAAAAGATGCAAATTCATACAACAAGGAAAACTGTTCAACTATGTTCATAGCTGCATTATTTGTAATAGCCAGAACCTGGAAGCAACCTAGATGCCCCTCAACTGAAGAATGTATAGAGCAACTGTGGTACATTTACACAATGTAATGTTGAAATTTGCAGGCAAATGTATGGCACTAGAAGAAACCATCCTGACACAAAAACCCACATGACCTGTATTCATTCATATATGAGTTTTAGACATAGAACAAAGAATTACCAGCCTACAATCCACACTGCCAGAGAAGTTAGTAAACCAAGGAATACCCTTAGTGAGAAATACATGGTCCCCTGGAGAAGGGGAAATGGACAAGATCTTCTGAGGAAATTAGGAGCATGGGGGGAGGAGAGCAGGGGCTAGGAGAAAGAGAAGGGGAGAAGAGGATGACATGAGGGCACAGGAAGGTTGAGTCAAGGGAAGAATAGAGAAGAGCAAGAAAAGAGATAGCATAATAGAGGAAGCCATTACAGGTTTAAAGAGAAATCTGGCACTAGGGAAATGTCCATAGATACACAAGGGTGACCCCAACTAACAATCTAAGAAATAATGACAGACTCTGGAGATCCCCCCAAAGGAGGGCCTCACCCTCCCTGGGGAATGATGTGGGCATTGGGCTGGGGGTGAGGGAGTAGGGGTGGGGTTGGTGGAGGGAGAAGGATGGTACTGGGATTGACATTTGAAGCATGCATGCTTCTAATTTAAATAAAATGCATACTAAAAAAAAGGAAAAAAAGAAATAGTGGAGAGGCTACTTTAAATGCCCTTTCTGGATAATGAGATTGAAAACTACCTTATATGCCATCCTAGAGCCTTCATCCAGTAGCTGATGGAAGCAGAAGCAGTCATCCACAACTAAACACTGAAATAAACTTCTGGAATCCAGTTGCAGAGAGGGAGGGAGGTGTAATGAGCAAAGGGGTCAAGACCATGCTGGTGAAACTCACAGAAACAGCTTACCTGAACAAAGGGGAGCTCATGGACCTCAGAATGAAAGCTGGGAAAACAGTATAGGACTTATCTCGATCCACCTGAATGTGGGTGTCAGTGAGGAGCCCGCGGCAATCTATGGGGCCTCTGGTAGTGAATCAGCATTTATCCCTAGCATATAAATGGACCTTGGGAGCCTATTCCACATAGAGGGATACTCTCTCATCCCAGAAACACTGGGGAGGGCCTAGGCCCTGCCCCGAATGATATAACAGATTTTGAAGATTCCCCCATGGAAGGCCTTACCCTCCATGGGAGCAGAAAGGAGATGAGATAAGGGGTCAGTGGGGGGCAGTGGAAGAGGGGAGAGAGAGGGAACTGGGATTGGCATGTAAAAAAGCTTGTTTCAAATTTAAATAAAAATAGGCAAAGAAAAAAGTGTATAAGTGCACTTATATGCACAGAAAAAAGTCAAATATAACTAAGATTCTAGGCATATCTTAAAATAACACAAACCCTCATAGTCTCTTGCATACATGGCATCAACGTGCTGAAATGTATGTGTGGGTACCCTCTGCAATGTCTCCACCCTCCACACTGCTCTACATTGTCTAACATCAAGGTCCATAGCCAGCCACTATTAACACTATTTTCATCAGACCTTAAATAAATAATTCCCTAATCACAATCCTTTATCAAAATCTGGAATAGGAGAGTATATCTCTAAGTTATAAATACAAGCATGAAAGCATGTAGCAAAAATTTTCTGTAAATTATGAGTACTTAAGGATGTTTAAAACAACTATTCATAAGACTACATAGTTCAATAAAAATCTAAAGATCAAACTCATCTGTGTCCCCAGCACCCAGATCAAGAAGCAGAATGTTTTCTCACCCCAGATGCTCCTCTAACCTTTCTTCCAATCACTCTGCCCACGAGGATGCTGCTAGTCTCAGTTCAAATGTCATGCACTCATTCTGTCATTTTGAATGTCGTGGAAATAGAATCACAGAATTCTTGTATATCTAACTTCTTTTGCTTAATACTTGCTTGTGGAATCTGCTCCTATGGCTACATGTAGTTGTAATTCTGTTGACACATTTTACAGTATAATCAGTATTTATCCATGTCCCTTTCAACTTCATTTTCCTGTTTATACCCTATTGAGCACTGAGTATGCCCCCTGATCCAGACATGAGTCTTGCCTTAAGAAATATGTCCAACTCCAGTTCTCCTAATACCCCAAAATCTCCTGGACCTTCTACAGCCTTTGAGTTATCTCCATAAAGAATTTGAAGTTTCAAACGAGCTTCTTCATGCATGTATAGATGAAGTTATTCAAACCTTCCGTATTACCCATCTCCAAATTCTTTCCAAGTTTTACTTCATCTTAAGTATGACTTGAATTGCCAAAAATGAGACAGTTCCTTGTCTGTTCTTTAGGAAAGAAGACAGTGTGCAGATTTCACAGTAGCTTTGTACAAAAGCATAGTATCATTACTTGGTAATGGAAAATAACCCATCTGATATATGTAAATGAGTTAATATTTTCACCAAATATGTATCTAAATTTAAGCAACTTGCCACACATCAATAATGCACCAGGACTTTTCAGTAGAGGATAAAATCAGTGATCCCTAACTACAAATTTATAATATAATCAGACCTTTCCAAAATCACAAAAACTTTGTATTTACTACATCCATATATGATGTATAATGTATTTAAGTGTTCTTTTGAAATAAATTGAAATATCGTGATTTGAAGTAGTATTTTGGCAACAAAGATTCCATTTGCTCTCAACCAAGAATCATTTCTCTGGAAATTCTCTATTTCTATTTTCTCTGGAGGTTTTCAACAAGCTTTTAAAACAGATGCTGAGCTAGAAACCAATCCAAGAAATAAAGAAAGCCAAGGGGGAAAATAATAATAATAGACAGTGGTACTTGATTGTTTCCCTGATCAGGGCATCCTCCTGAGTGACAGGTAATTCATCTTCTGTCAGTTTCCATTGCCTAGAGATCATTCCAAGCATTGTTATCAGCAAAACCTCTACAAAGTGAAGGATTCTCAAATGGGAAACCAGATGTGATGAGGTCAGGCCTTGCATGTGATGGGGTATTTGGGTTAATGATGATTGATACCATATCACATTTCATAAAGCACACTCTTGCCAAATCAGGTCTTTTTGCTGTCACAGAGGAGCAGTTGCTGAATGCACTGACAGCACAGCACCAAGGTCAAAGTGGAAGGATTGGACAAAGGAGCCTACCATCCTTGAGAAGGAGCAAAATAAAACAACAGTGTACATAACATAGAAGAATTGTGTAAAAACCCCTTCAGACATCTGTAATTCATCCAGAATTTCTAAAACAGTCCAAAGTGTCTAAAACTGTAGTAAGCATATAAGTATAGCATGATTTCTTGTTTTGAAGGTTTATTTTTAAATTCCTCTCTGAAGATTAATATATAAACTTATCCATACTGTAATTACATTATTAGAATCAACATGAAAATGCTAAACAAATACCTTTGAAACATTTGAGATACTAATGGTGGGAAAAGGAATACAAATCTTATTTTACCCAGTTGTATGCAATATTTTATACACTTTTACCCAACTGCATACAATATTTCATCATCAATCTTGTGCAAGAAATATTTATTTTATTTATTTTACATGAGAAGGTATTTTCAGAATAGAAGAGTACAGTTGCCAAACAATAACAAAAGGTGGTTTCACCATTTCTTCTTGAAAATAAATCTTTGAAACAACCTTATGCTATTGATTTGGAATATAATGTTTTCAAAGAAAAGATAATGAATGCTTTGTCTATCCTAAAATAGTCCAGGAAAAGCATGATGTTAAGTTGCTGTACTTAACATGGCTCTTAAAATGCCCTAATATTGTGCAGCTACTGACATCATGTCAACTTCTCCAAAATAAGTTATAATTCACAGAAAGTTTCAGTTGAGCTGGCAGAAGAGGTTAACATATTTGAATCTACAACTTCTTCCTTATAATCACTATTTGGATATAATTAGAGAGCTATGTAAATAGCAGTGATAGAGTGCTTGCCTAGCATAAGCAGGGTCCATGATTTAATTTCTAGTACTATAAAAATAAAATAATTTATTCAGAATGAGCAGGTGCTAAGTAAAAATTGGAATATCACTGTCAATAATAGATTAGGAATTATCCACCTAATAAAATATAGAGGTATAATCATGCATTTACATGCCAACTTGACCAAGTCACTAGGCAAATGTTTAGTTAAATATTATTTCTGGGTCTTTCTGTGAGGGAGACTAGCATTTGAATTCAAAGACTGGATAAAACAATTAGCCTTCTCCTGCAAAAGTGGGCATCATCAAATCAAACAACGCTAGGAAGGGGAAGATTTCATTCACTCATTCATTTATTCATTCATTCTAGTTGTAAAACATAGATGTTGCTTTTCACTTGTTTCTGCAAACCTTTGACCCCTTGGGTCTTGAACAAAGTAGAACTATACCATCAGTTCTCCTGGACTGCCCACTGTACCTGGCTTGGTGATATATCACTGGCTATCCTAAGGCTTTAGTTTCTATAACCATTGGAATGAACATTCCTTCTTCCTACATCCATATCTACCTCCAACATCCTCATCTTGTGGCATGTATTCTCTGAACAAAACTAAATAATAAGAGTTTGGGAGACTAAACTGACATAAATATATAAACATGTGAAGTGACTTTGGTAACTGGTAGAAGTTGAAAAAGTCTTGAGGTCAAAATGTAACCATCAACAGAAGGAATGTGTGCCATGCTATTAGAGAAAGGAAAGTGTGGGGAGGATTCTTCTGAGAAAGCAGCACAGCCTTGACTGGCCTATAGCCCAGTGTTCTTTGAGAGGAAGAACTTGATAGTCACAAAATGTGATATTACTACAGGACATGCATAAACATCACATTGAAGTGAAACAGTGGTCTCTTCCACAGTGACTGACATTAGTCAAGCAGAAGAATAAATGAGTTGAAGTAGGTATTGCTCAGCAAAGAGAAACAACTGTCAAAGTGCTGGAAATTTTCTCAGCCTGGTGTTTGCAAGAGAACATCAGTATGTGGTCAACATGAATTTGTAGGGAATGGAGTTTAAGGCAAAACCTTAGGCCCTCACAAACACTATAAGAAAGATTTGAGATAATAGAAAGTAACAAACGGCATGGCTATGAATTTTTCTACAAGAAAAGAATTACTCTAAATGTGATTCAAAAATCATCAGAATTTTCCACAAAATACTCAGAAAACATAGGCTGCCACCACATTTTCCAAAGGCTTGGGCTTTTTTCACCTTTCTTATAATCATTAAACATTTCATGTGTTTGAAATCTTGACAAAAAGGATTTCAGGCAAGCCAAGAGGAACAGCAACAAAGGCTATGAGACAGAGCCACTAAAGAGAACTGCTCACATTCATTCTGCAAAGACTGGGTTTCATGTTTTCAAATTTAAAGTTTGAGGGCAAATCTAATAAATTGTAGTAAGAATGCACATATTTATTTATGTCTTGGGTCCTCTCAGAGAACCAGGGGGAAATCCTTTACAGTATCAAAGAGTTCAACTAGGGCTTGGGATGGCACTACCATGCACTTGGTCTCGAGGCAGCCAAAGTGCCCATGGAATCAGGAAGATATAGCGTGGAACCAAAGAGGAATGTTCTTGAGCCTTAATATGCAATGGCATGTGTCCTGCTAAGCACTGAGCTTGCTTGGAATTTGTTACTCCTTTCTGCTCTTAACGTCTCCCTACTGGGTTACAAGTGAGTATCTTTTCCTGTGCCTATCCCAGAAGTTTCCATAGAAGCCTGTAGCTACTTTCTTTGGGAGATCATTAATTTTGGAGGAGGATATGATGGTGAAGATCACAGTATGAGGTCAGTATACTTAGAAGAGGAAAGAGTTTCCAGGACAGGCTCCAAAACAATACAGAGAAACACTGTCTCATTAAAAAAAGGAGAAGGGAAGAGAAGAGAAGAGAAGAGAAGAGAAGAGAAGAGAAGAGAAGAGAAGAGAAGAGAAGAGAGGAGAGGAGAGGAGAGGAGAGGAGAGGAGGGGAGGGGAGGGGAGGGAGGGAGGGAGGGAAGGGAAGGGAAGGGAAGGGAAGGGAAGGGAAGGGAAGAGAAGAGAAGAGAAGAGAAGAGAAGAGAAGAGAAGAGAAGAGAAGAGAAGAGAAGAGAAAAGGGAAGGGAGGGGAAGGAAAGGGGAGGAAACACAGAGCAAGTAGCCATCTACAAGATTTGTTTCACCACATCTTGTGTTAACATCTTTTTGGACTCTTCACAGTCTCTAAATTTTGAGAAAAAAGCACCTTAAGTGGCATAGTCTTTGGTATTCGGTTTTATCACAACCAAAACTAAGACTAAAGGAAGAATCCCACATAGTGGGAACAAAGAGTGGTTATTGACCACCTTCTTAGTAACTGAAATACACAGAAACTGAGGACACCAGAAACTTATATAGTCACAAAGATTGAATGTAATAATTGCCAATATTCTTCAATACATGAGTTTTGGGTGGTTTTTTTAGCATTAAAAATAATCATTAAACAACTAATGCATTTGAGTTCTTTAATGGGAGTATTCTGGCCAGGTAAGTCAAGAATAAACTCAATGAGGGTAAAGGAGACAGTGTATGAGGAAAGTCACATATATTTACTCAGCCAAACACTGGATTATTTCTTTTGTACTTCATGCTTTGGGTACAAATATATTAATGAAATTGTACACACTGTCTCCTGTCTAGTATGGTAAAATACCTGGCCAGCACCTTAATTAGCAAATATAAACAGAAGTAACTCACTCGTTGAGGTAATATAATCAAATTCATCACTCTGCAGCACAATGATATTTAGAAGGTGTGTAGCATCATTTTCTTCAGCTAGTGTACAAACTAATAGATTTCCACACATTTTCATACATATATATCATTGATGTTTTGATATATTTCCCCACATTACTTTCTTTGTGCACTATATCCTCCTATTTCTTCCTTTCCTAACCCTAAATAGTATGCCTTCTGCTTTCATGTTATTCACATAGATACACATACATCTGCATATATGTATATGTATGGCATGTATCTTTATCAGAGAAAGAGTTAAATTGTTTGTCCTTCCCCAGCTTTCAGTAAACTGAGTAGGTCCTCTAGAGATAGTTTTAAAAGATATTTTTAAAAGACTATTTTCACAGCTAGTATGAGAACTAAAAGTACAAAAGCAAAAACAAAAGCTTCTGGATCTGTGCTCAAAATCTCTGATAGACAGTAGTCCAAAGTACAAAAGCAAGAGTCCCCGTAGTCTTCTGCCAGAGGCATGTGGGGGTGGGGCGAGGCTCTTACTTTCATATTGCTTAGGGTAAAATTGCACCAACCTGAAGGTAAGATGAAAAATGGTGGAAAGAGTAGGATGAAACCCATTCCCTTCTGAAGCTTTCTCTTTTTCACAATGGCATCTTTGCTACAATAAAGCAGACAAGTGTAATGCTTCCACAGACTACATTTTCAGAGTATGTGATTTTCTTTCCGAGCTTCAAATGCACTCTAAGACATTAGCCTTTCTGAAAAACAAAAAAAAAGGGAATTCTGCATCACTGTACAAATCTAATGGTATGGTATTTATAGTAGAAATCTAAATCTGACTCCTATTGTATCAAGGCATTTGTTCAGCATTCTGAGGGGAAAAAGGAGCACATGATATGCTGTGTAGAAGAAAATTGCTCAGTGTTTTCAGTAATGGAATCTATACTATCATAAAGAGAACTATACATGGACTCAGAGTTCAGGGTGATAGAGAAGAATGGGGAAATATTCTATTTCATACTGTTCACAAGAGTGTATCAAAGCTTCCCACCAATAGTCCAGAGAAAGGACTGATTTACATATATGTAAAATATATACACAAACTACTTTATATCTAAAATAAGAGCCAGAAATATAACATCACTTGTAGATGGTATGCAAATGTGCATATCCAAGTAGGAATTTAAAATTAAAATACCTAAAAGAAACTCATTTCAAGAGCATTATCTTAATAAAAGACCAATCAAGCCACTAGAGGTTTTAACATTGTTTTACAAATTACAATTCCTTCTATTAAATCAATGCCCATAAATAAACATAAGAGCATAAGTAACTTACGATCAAAACCATTAGTTCTAGTCTTTTCTTCCCTAAAGTTTAACTGGACTTCTCAAACATATGATTTCTACTGTTAGTGTCTTCAGTTTGCTCTGTGATACACATATATGAACAATATACTCAGGCATCCATTTTCCAGGGGTTGCATTCTACTGAACTTTCAGTATTCAAAACTATGACTTAAATAAATTTGTTTTCTTTATAAAATACTTATTCTTCTGTGATTTGTTATTATAACAGAAAACACAGTACTATAGAAAATATTATCAAATTTAGTCTTGATTCCAAAATGTAGTTTGTGTTAAAGAAATTGATTAGTAACAGGTAACCATAGAACAGTTAAAACTATAGGGGCAAATATGTTACCTAGGACTGCTATGTTCAAAGGAAAGGCAGAAGAGGCTTTGAATTTAGGATTGAAAAGAGGTTTGAAGAGAAAAATGGTGTGGTGGAAATTTAATACTTCTCCTGAGGAGCTATGTGAGAGAGATACAAATACTGAATATAGTGATATTGGTGATTATGATAAGAGTTGGTCAGTAAAGAAGACATGATGCTATGCTAAGTACTGAGTGTATTATGGGACACTAGTGTGGAACATGTAAGTACAATCTATGAATTCAAGGACAGAATTATAGGATTCAGGATTTTAACTTTTGAATTGGCCATCTCATAACCTGAGGGGGCTTCAAGTCAAATTCAATGGGGCAGTTAATTACTGTGTAAAAGCTTTTTGGATATGGAAAACCCAAAGAATCCTTGATTCTAATGCCACTGCTGTTGACATTTTCCTCTGCTTCTTTCTAATATTAACAAAACCTTTACCTGGTATTTTTATTTATATGTCAACCACATGGTTGACATTGTTTCCAATGTTTTACAACTATTACCTCCTTTATTTTCCATTGCCAACACTATAAAGTGATCACTTTGCAGCAGTATTTTTTTTGGTTTTTCGAGACAGGGTTTCTCTGTGGCTTTGGAGGCTGTCCTGGAACTCACTTGGTAGTCCAGGCTGGTCTCGAACTCACAGAGATCCGCCTGCCTCTGCCTCCCGAGTGCTGGGATTAAAGGCGTGCGCCACCAACGCCCGGCTTTTTTTTTTTTAAGATTTATTTATTTATTTATTTATTTATTTATTTATTTATTTATTATGTATGCAGTATTCTGTCTACATGTATGTCCACAGGCCAGAAGACCAGATCTCATTACAGATGGTTGTAAGCCACCATGTGGTTGCTGGGAATTGAACTCAGGTCCTCTGGAAGAGCAGCCAGTGCTCTTAACCTCTGAGCCATCTCTCCAGCCCACTTTGCAGCAGTATTAATTTACACCCAAGACACAGAATTCTATCCACAAATTAGTTTGTTTTCAGAGCCAAGACTTTAAGTTCTGTATTCATTTGTTTCTTTTATTGAAGAGTGCTTGTGTGTGAATAATGGTTGTCACATTTTCAGGTGGAAAACTTAGCATCTTATTTCCAGATGGATGATTCAGGTCACGTGAAGAGTCAAATGCCCACTGGTTAATTTGGGCTATTGCTTCCTTTACTGTTTCAAGCATGGAGCTACAAGCAAGCAGCACTGGCAATACACTATTCACAATCATTTGTCCTTAACCTGACAGCTGATGCCATCATGTGCTGATGGTCCTCAGTTTATGATGGGGTTACATCCCAATAAAGTCAAGGAAAGTTGGAAATGTGGTCACAATTCTATTGTGTAAATGTATAAGATATCATAAGGAAATCCAGTATTTTGTATAATCTATTTATAGAAAGGGGGAAAAACAAAAAGTGCACTGAACATGCCCACCCAATGGGTTGGCATAACCTAGTAGCACTGCATGATAAAGGAAGTTATTTGCCTCACTAATCATAGGGTGACTAAGAATTGCAGCTGGCTGACATTGCAGAACTTGGCAAAAGACTATTGTTGCACTTAACCAAGCCTGGGAAATCAGAATTCAAGTTTCTAATGGTTTCTAATGAATGTATGGAGATTTTTCATCATGATGAAGTTTTAAAGATGTGAGTTGAGTCTTTGTATAGATTTCAAGCTTCAGTATTATAATATATGTATATGTATGTGCATTCACACACACCCATACATACATACACACACACATAATTTTTTTGCCCTGCTTCCCTTTAGTGAATGAGATTCTTATCTGATACCTGGCTTGTTTCCATGGTTATTCTCTCAGAAGTCTGGAAGGGGTCCCTGTGAGAGATGCAATAGCAATGTGGTGGATACAGTTCATGTAGAAATACTTTCCTAAGGTTAAGGTGCAAACTCAGCTTTCCTGGTCTAACAAACTTATTCTTTATCTCACTTTCACTTCACTTGCACTTTGACCTCAAAATGTCTGGAGTCACTTGATTCATTGTGCAATCCTTTCTAACACCTCATTTCCACCTTTATCTCCTTCCTTACCTACTTGTGTGAATGTGATAGCCATCTTGCTACTGTCCTGAATTTCTACTCATTTGCACGTTTGTGTTTCTAGATCGTGAATTAGGATCAGTTAAATAAAACCAAGCATAAGAAGATTCTCTACCTTAAGCAGATTTCTTATGCCTCAGCCATACGAATTACGCAAGTTATAGGAACTGATGGTGCAACTAACCTTGGGTATCATATATCAATGATTTTCTAATGACTTATGGGTCTCCCCCTCTCATCTTCCCTCATTAAGGTATGAGATTCATCCCCATCTAAGAATTATGGAAAGCAGCAGAGTACTTCATCTGTAAAAGCATCTGCTTTATGGCTTGAATGTGAATTGTCACACACTTAGTCTCCAGCTGGTTGGCACTGTTTTGGAAGGTTATACAACCTGTTAGATATAGAACCTAGCAAGTAGGCATAGGTTCTTAGAAACAAAGCCCCCGGTGCCTCCTGGCTTGCTCAGACGTAGCGTCCACACTGCAAGCACCCTCCCCACCCCTTTACAGCTGCAGCCACAGCTACACTACAAGTTCCCCGCCTTTACAGCTGGAACCACAGCCACTCAGTACATCCTACTGAGCATAAGTCAGTGTTCAAACAAAGCCTTCCTTCCTAAGTTGCTGTTCATCAGCTGTGTAGTTACAGCCATGAGAAAAGTAAGAAAGAGAACTCTCTTATTCACCACCAAACACCTTCCTCTCCATGTCAGAGGAAGAACTTTGTTTATATTTCTAAGACATTTCTTTGAACTACACTTCATCCCATCTCCCCTTGAAGTGACCAGCCCCCTGTTTTAGCAGCCATGATAAACTAACATGTGCTCATCTGAACTTACCCCTCCAGTCCTGGTCACTAGTAGGTCAGCCGCCCTCCTCTTGACAAGGAACCAATCAGAAGTTAGCTGGCAGGGCTGTGCTTTACGGCTCTGGGTGTGCTTTAAGGACAAGTTGCACAACAGTGACTTGCAGAGCATAGCAACCGCCCTGGGAAGACCTATGGCCATAACAACCAGTTGACCAATCAACACAGGGCAGGTCGTCCAAGCCTGAGACTGTTGCACACCCCTAGGCACTCCCCTTATGCTACCCTTTAAGATCTCCACCTTGTGGTTTCTCCAGGTCTTTTTTCCAGTCATCTGCTGCAGTGGAGGGATGAAAGGCCTGACCTAATGGTGTTAGCTTGTTAAACAACTACAACAAAGGACTCTTTGCTTTTTGCATCGAAATGGGCCTCTTGGTGATTTTGGGGTTGAGAATTTGGTCACAACATCCTGCTTCCACTCAGCTCATGTCACAATCATTATCTAGTTTTCCTAATATTAGCAACAACTCCCATCCCATTGTTTATATCCCATACAGACACTCACAGTGTAGCCAAACAGGAGACACAAACTCAGGCAGAAAGTCTTCTGCATCTCCTAGACTCTCCTTGTCTGTTACCTTTAACTCTACAAAAATTACTGATACTTGCAATCTTTATCTGTGGAAAGCTGTTCTAATAACTAGACAGTTCACTCACCTAATGCTCAAATGACCCCAACCATAGACAGATTCTTATCCTGTTCATTTAATACATGAAAAACAAAATTGTTCAAAGTCGCACAGAGACATTCCTGCAGATCCCTTTGCTTCTTTGGTCTATTACTAAATTATATTGGAAATATCAAGAGCAGTCATTTCACTTTTAGCAAAATGCTTACTTTTAATTGTACCAAGTTTTAAAATATTAAACAGATTTCCTACATGCAGATATTTAAAACTTATCTCACCATCTAAATTGTTCTGAACTTTCTTTTCATATTTTCTTTTCCCATCAGATTTTCAATCTGTACTCATTCTTTGTGAATGAAGTACTTAAAAAACCCCTGTAATCAAATCTGAAGTTCATTACATCTGAATATTTTTCACTCACTATAAAATTATTTTCATGTTGTCTTAAATATTTGATATTCAATTTAACTTTTACAAACAAGAATATCAGTTCTAAATAAAAATATCTAAGTAATTTTGAAACCTTTAATTTCTGAAAAATTAATTACATCTTATTAAAATGTATAAAAATGCAAATTCATCACATTTTTGCACTTATTATCTGGCTAGTTATCAAGATGAAGTTTATATAATATTCATAAAAGTTATGGCTAATTACAGAACAGACAAACACAAATTTGAGAGTAGTAGGAATTGGTTCTGTAAAATAATTCAAGTTCTATCACATATCTTTAATACCTGCTCCTTAAAACTAGATCTTCCAGTGTTCCAGTGTCAAAACCAACAATTACACAGCATTTAGGCCTTTTCAAGAGGTAGAGAGAGAAATACCCTGGGCATGTCTGATACTTGTCAAGAAAAGATATTGTACATTACAGAAATACAGGGGCTGGGTGATGAATTTCATCGTGTAAGTGCTTATGATACTTAAGATATAGTGAAGTACAGGACTCTGGATGATGGCCACTCATGGCTGAATTCAAGGAGGGTTCACAGTAGAACCCAAGTGCCATTTAAAAACCTGAAGACAGTGCAACAAAACTCATGGCTGGAACATGTATCTGGCACACACTGTTTTTAACTTACATAGACTTAACCAAAGTTTATTTACAAATCTGGGGAAGGGTATTTATGTTTTACCAAATTGAAAGTCCATTCAAACTGGAATTAGGACTCCACTAGCTCCTGGCAGCCCACAAAGAGCCTATCTTCTGTTTAATACCAGGAAATATTGCTGCAAGAAACACATCAAATCGAAGGCAATTCATGGATCAAACACATGTAATACTAGACAGGTTCTGAGCAAAAATGCCCCCAGGTAATTTAAATAAGAGGATTTCAGAGGAAAATTGCATATAAATAGCAAACTGGGGGTTATTATTAATGTAACATGCAAATTCTCTCTTCTTTTTTTCTTTTTAATGCTTTAAATGAATAATTCCCAGTAGGAGAAAAGAAAACTAGATGCTCTTAACTACTAGATTTCCTGAAAGCTATTACTTGTATACAGCTGATCCATAAGAAAAAAATGTTGCTATTAAACTAAATTTTAAGTAAAAGCACATTATAGTAGAAATAAGACTCTCCAGAGAGTAATTTTATAGGACCATTATTGCACGGTAGCTTGGGCAGTTGAACTCACATGAAACAAATGGCTCTATAAAACAAGTCCCAAAGTGGCCTATTGCTTAATTAAATTCATATACAAAATGTCCCTCTGCCTTGACACGTGTACATACATATATTAGATGTATTTTAAATTCCAGTCGGAAAAATATGACCTCATAAAGATGCAAAGGTTTAGATACCACTTCAAAGCCAAGGAGCTACGTGAAGCAATATTTTAGGTGGAACTGTGACTTAATTCCTTTTTTTCCCTTCCCCTAGCAAGAACTATCTGTTTGATGCATGTAATATGTTTAAGCTTCCTTTATGCCTGTAAGGACATGACATAGTCTTTCAATGAATGCAAACACTTCTTCTCACACATTATCAAAGTGGAAATGTTTCCAAAGAACCTGTGTATGAATGCGCAGGAACACATTTGCAGCATCTACAGTCCAATCACTCAACTTCAATGTGTCTACTTAGAGGAATGTTAATCTAATGAATGCAAATAAATGAAGATATATTTTATGACTTGAATACAATATTATTTTACTACAATGTATAACTCCATTATTCTGTTTCACGAACTACCTCCATGTCAGTAACAGCCGTCAAGGAACAGACTGTAGTCCATTCTGTTCAATAGCCTAAAAGCATGCTAAAGCCATCTGGTATTAAATGTGTTCAAAGAATACAGAAACATGAATAAATAAGGAGACATTAGTCAAAGCATTAGTTATTGATTATGAGGTCTGGGGTTCCACAAATGTTCTGTCAGTTTCTAAATCGGAACCTGAAATTACTCATTTTAGCTTCTATATTTTCACCAATTCTACAATAAAAAATTTAATATTACTACTAAACTGCTACTCCTAAGAGAAAGGTGCATCTATGTGAAATCTAGAGTAATATAGGTAATTGTCAAATGTAGACAATCAATACAAGCAGTTTTATATCTGTAGGTAAAATGTTTTAAATTTGAGTGAAATCATCAAGTTTTCAAAATGGAAAGGTAGGGCTAGAGAAACAGTTCAGTCATTAAGAGCAAACCCTGCTCTTGCAGAGGACCAAAGTTCAGTTCTCAGTGAACACATGAGGAGAATCACAAACACACACATTTACAGCTACAGAGGCTGCAACCCCTTTTTGGTCTGCTCATGCAGCATCATTCAGAGGCACATACCCCCACATGGATAAAAAGGCAAGCATGTAATTTCAAATCTGAAAAAATCTCTTTCTTTCAAATGGAAAAAGAAGAACTGTGTGGTGGTCTAGTCTTTACAACCTAAAATTAAAATATCCCAAGAATGTTATAGTAATGCCTCCTTCTTGCATATCTCAAGGGTCATGGCAATTCCCCAATAACAGAACACATACTAACAAGAGAAAGAGAATATGAAGTTTAAATAAAGCCTTACATAACACAGAGGTCTTCAGAAATGAAGACTTAAAGACTAAGTGATAGCACATATTTTTATGAATGGATCTGGTAAAGAATGAGCAGTTGTATAAGATATAATTTGTCAAGGAATATAGGTAATACTCTTGGAAATTTAGTGATGCCAGTTTGTTCCACATCTTCTTGGCCTTGTGGGTTCAGGACAATGAAGAGGGATGCTCTCTATTGCTTACTTTCTTATGATGAAGGGCAAATATTTCACTTATACCATGCTTCAGAGGAGAATAAGGAGAGGCTAGACTGAAGTTCTTTCTGTACTGCCTTCTCCTTGTCTTAGATTCCTTAATTTGGGAAATCACACATTGAGTTCAATAAAGTGTAACATTATAAGGACTATTGGAGTTCACAGTAAATACCAGGCACTGTGTCAGATGCTTTATAAAGAGTTTTTGTTTAATGTTCATGATGAATTCTTATTGTAAACACAAATTAAGGGTAGGAGGTAGTAGATCATGCTTATTATCCCAGAACTAGGTAGGCTGAAACAGGAGAATTGCCATGAGTTAGAGGCTGACTTATATGAAGTAATGAGTTCCAGGCCAACCTGAACTACAATGTGAGACTCTGTAGCAAAGAATACAACAAAACAAAAAGGATAACAAACAATTAAGACACTAAGATGTTAAGCATTTCACTTCAAATCACACTTAATGAATGACAGTCTAGGTCATATGAAGTCTGTTAAGTTCTACATTCGAGCAGACAATTTTGACAGAAAATCATGCATTTTGTTCTTGGTCTGAATAAAACTCCAAGTCCCTTCCTACTACTTCCTGTACATGTCTCTATCCTTCTTCCTGGCTTCTCAGTAGCTATGGCTAATTCCTGTGAACTAGTTGCTGCCTCTGCCCCCTTTTCCAAGGTTGATTGTATTAACATAGTCTGGGTTTCCCATTGTGAACAAATGTCCTACAACAATTTGCCTACTAGCACAAAGGTGGCATACTGTTGTCAGCTAGCTAACTGCTCTCTGACTGGATTTGAAACCTGCTTCACAGGAGGAAATTTCATGAATGGTACTGTAATCTTGGATAAAAACACAAGACTTGGGAATTCACATCATTTCCCCTAGAGGACAACTTGGTTTTGCTATTTGCTACATGGTCATTTTGCCCTTATATTTAAGTTTCTATCCATAGTCTGTCACTGCTCTCAATCTTTGTCAGATATGCTTCTTTTCCCACTGGGCAACACTCAACTTAGAGATGTATGATTCTTCAAAACTTTAAGAAAATCAAACTTATGCTCAAAGTAGGACATCCTTTCCCAGTAAGGCTCACAGATGAGGAGAAGAGTAGACAAGGAGGCAGAAATATTGTTAGATGAAAAAGGTAGGAAGGTTGCCATAGAAAACTGTTTTTGGATATGCGACAGCCCTGAACTCACAGGAGTAGTAGTTACTTAGACAAGACTGGCACAAGGTAAAGCCAGAGAAAATTCCTGCATAGGTGGGGAAAGTGCTTTCTAGGCTCTGCTCACTATGGAGGAGTTACTGGCAGGTGATGACTACTGGGAGGGTAACCATTCTTTTGGTGGATGTAGACCTGTAGGATCCCCATGCTTCAGTGGAAGGACACACACCCATGCACATATTTGCAACACTAATTGGGCTTATTTATCAAAAAGGAAGAAAAAAACTTGGGGAGATGGATGTATTGAGAATGCTATAGGAAGAATCAGGAGTGGGAAATGTCAGGTCACAGCTTGTTGTATATGTGTAGGAAATTTCTGATAATGAAGAAAAAGTATCAATATTAAAAGGCATATCCTGAGTGTTGTACCTCACCAAAGAAAAACTGCATACCCTGTCCATGTCTAACCCATATTTGTAAATAAACTTTACATAACTAAATATGTCTATGTTTAGAGGCAGTGAGTAGGTGCCTGAATTATGTATCTTTTCAGAGAAGGCAACATAGACTCTTCTGTCTGAAGGTAGATGACTGTAAAGGAGAATCCACAGATATGAGCCATCCCCAGGATGCAATGAATGAGCCAAAGCAGAAAGAAGTCTGAGTGAGTAGCAGGCCTGGCTAGAGAAAGTGTGTGATGGGTCCAGCAGAGCAGTTTGCCATTCCCACCTCCCACGCTCTCACTGATGCCATAGTTGAGAGCCAAGGGCACGATCTGTAATATCTCCGAGAGTAATATCTGAGAGCAGATGCTATTATTGTCTTGCAAAAGGAAGCCACTCTCAAAATAGCAGCATAGAGTACAGGCTAACGCTCAGAGAAATGTGCAGGACTTTACAGGAACTTCGCAAGGGAATGATATGTTTACTTTGAGCGAATCAATAATCGTAATGAGGCCAAGGAGTCTTCATTGGGTCCAGCATTAAAGGTCACACTCCAGCAATTACAGAAATAGAACTTGTTTTCCTGGTTGCTATGAGAAGCCCTGATGAGATGAAAAAAATTATAGTGGGCACTTCCAAAACTATGAATTCCATTAAGGGGCCAAAGTGAGAGATGGGACATCTGTTTTCTTTGCGTCTCAAGTGTTACTCAGACGAATTATAACAGGAATACCCAGGAAAACCTAAGAGATGTTCTCCTGTGTTGTCATCATTTATTACCCCTTCAATATTATTTTCTCACTCTACTTTTCTTTCTTGGTTTGTATTCATCCTTCTACATTATACTACTAATTATTAAATTGCTTAAATTCATTTTGTTTTGAAAATATTGCCTATAGATATTTTTGCTTTGATACCCTTTGATTTTTTTTGTTAACATTGTTTTAGAATGTATGCATTCATTTCTAGGACAGAAAGGCTTGAATATACAATTCTGGAAATAGACAAAAGATAAAGAAGCTTGCAAAGAAAATTAACCACCATTGACTTATATTTCACATGTATGCACATTTATCTTTAATATAAGAGTTGAAGCTTCGTTGGTCTGTGTGCTTACTTTTTGTTCTGTTTCTCATGTAGTTCTCGGCATATCATGCAGCCCAGGCTTGCCTCTGTTTTCAAACTCATTATAGAGGTGGGGATGACTTTCAAATTCTAGTCACCCTGCCTCCATTTCCCCAGAGCTGGGGATTATAATGGTCAGGCTCAGGTAGTGATATGGATGAAGCCAGTGTATGCATGCTAACAAATGCTCTACTGAGTATATGTCCATCCTTAGAGTTGAAGTTTTACAAGACTTTAGGTTTCAAGTGACGAAACCCACACACAGAGTGAAAGGGGTTTATTCTGCCTTTATTGTTAATACCAGTTAACGGATCCTCAATTGCACACCTTGCCTAGGAAATACCCCTAAAGTTCAAATTTCATTGCCAAATGAAAAACATACATTGTATCTGGTAGACCAGACTACAGTTTATGTCTCTCTCCTAGCATCCCACCATTTGCTCTTCATAGCTTCCTGGTGTGGTAATCCCATGATTGGAAATTTCTTCTTTCACAAATTATTGTGAATAAATTTCTTAATGTTTTTCACTTGGTACTCTGTAAATTCTGGGGAAAAACAAATTAGCCAACTACATACCAGTTTTGTTTTTATCCTGGCATCATCTGGCTGTTAAGAGAAGCTTTTTCTTTGCTAGCCGCTTTGGTTTATCACCCACCGGTCACCTGGGCTCTGCCACATTGTAGTCCCCAAATAACACACAGGAGGCTGTATTAATTATGAAGCTGTTGGCCTTGCTTGTTTCTTACTGGCTAGCTCTGACTTAAGTAATTACCCCATAATTGTTAATCTAAGTATGTTTCTTACCGGAGAATAGTTCCGGGCTTCCTACCCCATGGCGGTTACATCTCGAACTCTCTGTGTTTCTCCTTCCCAGAATCCTCCTGGACTCCTAGTCCCACCTATCTAGATTCCTATTGGCTCAACAGTACTTTATTGACAAATGTACAGGACTTCCCCCATCATCTGGCTATTTAGCATCTAATTTTAGATGAACAATTGGACAAGCATTGGGAGCTGAATTCAGAAATCAGTGGATGATCCTGTATTTTTTATACATGTATCTGAACTAAGCAAAGTGTCCCTTTCTCCCAAGGTGGCCTACAACACTTAGTTAAGTTTTCCAACCCATGGGGTCTCTCACTTCTTTGTCCTAATTGGCCTTCCAAAAGGGCTCATACATGAAATTATTCTTCTCCACCACAGAGATAACCATAAATTATCCCACCACATTTCTCTTCAGGATTTATGACAAAGGTTTCTTCCTGAAAGTCATGGCAAAAATCTTCATCAGTCCACCTTCCTGATTTCTATAGTGACTAACAAAAGATTCAGGATATCATAGTGTAAATGATTCCAACAGCATCATGCTTAGCTTTACTTATGCTCTTGTTGTTAAAGTGTCCATTGCTCTCACCAGCTCTGCACTATTTCATGCATACATACTGCTTTGACTCTGAAATACTTTGCCCATCATGATCCCTTGGTCTTCCTTTTCCTTCATATCTGGTTGAAATGGTACCTTCTCTAGATTTCCTTTTGTAAATGTTGCTCTGTACCCTGGACTGCAAACCAATGTGTTTCCACGGTTCTTACTCTTCTTGCCATACGTGCCCCCTTCATTCTAACTTAATACAAAAACTATCATTTACATACCTGTCCTTATATATCAATCATGTAAAATTAGCTATGGAAATGAATACAGTATTTCACATTTTAATCCAACATTGTTGATTTTTCATGCACGTAACAATCCTGTCAAAGGAAAATTTAAGTCTGGGACAAAATTAACACAGGCTATTTATTTATAAACTTGGGTAGTAGAACCCATCTGTCACTATCTTAATTTTGGCTGAGAATCAAAGGAGTGAGAAAAAAACATCATTTAAATAGTAAAAAGAAGAAAGAAACACAGGCAATTCCTTATTGGCAAATATTTTATTAAAGTGGTATTTTGAAAGTAAGGTAGACTCACTCATTGATCTCCAGACATGTCTTTCTTTGGCTACAGAAATCAAGCAAGGGGTTTGTGAGATTCTTAAATATTTAGCAGGAGTGAGTGATATTTTGTTTCCTATGGTTTTTGTTTTGTTGATTTGTTGGTTTAGTTTCTAATGTTTGTTTTAGTTGTATTGTGATAGAGAATTTTTATTTGTTTTGAAGGGTTTTGTTTTCAGCTTGGTATATGTATGTGTGGCGGTAGGTGGGGATGTGAGGGTGTGGGGGGTTAGGGGTGGTTACCCATATGTATGTGGATGTAACTGACCATCTTGAGTAACAGAGATGCACAGCACAGCATACTATTTGTGGTCAAAAGTCACAATGTTTCTTAGAGATATTGTTGATGTGACAGAAAGTTTCTCAGTTTGAGAACTGTGACTTGGTGGCTTTCTTCCCAATGATGATCTAGGAACCCGTACTCCTTCCTCTTATAACCATATGATCCTCTAAGTTCATTGAACAAATAAGGGAAGAAATGGCATTACAACTCCTCTTACAAGCACCAAAGAGATATTAGTAATCATCACTTCTATAGGAAATCTGAACAAATTGAGGTCCATGGACATACTAGTGGTAAATAGCCCTAAGAAACATGCCTGCAATGGTGGCAAACACCTTTCTGAAACTGAGGACAGCTCACATCTACCATCTCTGCTACATGGAGTCTGAATTTTGTTAAAGAAGACATGTTCCTTTCCTAGCAAAGGAACAGTGACAAATACTATAGCTATTTGGGAATGACCAAGTGATTAAATCAAGAAACTTCAACTGGATCTATAATCTCAAATCTCAAAAATGATGAAATATGATTCTAATCATGAATATACTGAAAATGAGTTTATGATTAAATGAAACCATGCCATGTGGAGATATAAGGCAGTACTCTGAGGCTGAGAGTGAATACACCATATCTATAAAAAACAATAGAAATTGAAGCTAACCAAAAGCAGCATAGGAAGTCTGCATAAAACAAGCCAATAGCTGTACTTTGAACAGTAAAACTCCAACTGCGAAATGAATTAGAGAGAATGTTAAATAATTTAATTACCAGAGTGACCACTCTGAGATTTTGAGAAGCTAACTCATAAGAGGTAGAAATTTTATTTAATGATGCAGTATAAATCTATTTTTATTTTGAATTCTGAGATAATTTTTGAGACATCAAGATCAGACTTAACCATTTCTATTTGTCACTTGAACGTACACTGTTTCTAAAATAAAATTGTCAAAAATAGAGCATGCAATAAATATCATCACATCACTGAGTGAAAAATATAATAAACAACATTCCAATTAGTTTTTGAGGTATTCAGGAATGAATTATCCTCTGCTTTCAGGTTTTCATGAATAATTCAAATTTCACTGTCAGTCGACCTAATTAGTAATTATCTAAACTATTTCTAAATTATCTGGTCTGAAGCTACCTGCATCGTAACTATATTTATTTCTGATATAATTATTAACCCCATCTATGTTGATCTTGTTCTTCCTGTTTCTGGTAATGAAAGAGGAATCTCTTAACACAGACACTAGCAGATTCAGCTTAATAATGTCCCATTATCAATCAGTCCCTAAGATCTGACAGCATGTATTACACAAGGAGACATTTTGAATGCTTAGAAATGCATTGCCACATTCAACCAACCTAAAGAAAAAGCAAAAGCAATAGAGATCTGACCCTGAAGAAAGAGTTCACACTCTTGAGCAATCACCTCTAGTGTAGGTAGGCAAAGGACTTAGTCAAAACACAGTCGGAAGCATTGTGGAACAAAGGGGGAAAATAAATTTACTAATGCATCACCATACTACAAATTACTTTTATTCTATTTTGTTATAATTGTGTCATTTTGCATGCTCTTTCACAGAACAATTCATATTGCCAAATAACATTTCCTTCCCCATGCCCCAAGAAATTCACAAAATAAATTGGGATGTTTCTACCCCCCCTCCAAAAAAAACCTATAAAACATAAAAATCCCTACCAAGTATTGAAAGTAAATAGAACAATAATTATGATATAAGACAAACTCTATGACAAAAACTTATATTATCTACAGTCTCTGATTTCATTGTATTTGTTCCTAAAAGGGGACTGAGCTGAAGTGATGTTACCTTTCCCTTCTTCACTAGTTTTTTTTCCTTACTAGACAATTTAGGGAATTATAATGTTTTATGCATCTGTTTCAAAACTGTCAAAAGCACTTAGATTTTAACCTCAGAAGCAAATAAAATTTTATTTCATGGTTGCTGTTTCCCCACAATGGCAACTTTGTCTGCTACTGTCATTAATAGCTTCTCTGATTTCCATACACATTCAAACACACATTTAAAAACATCTCAATTCCTTTCTCAGTCTTTCTTTCCCAGATCTTACTGACAACTGAGAAAAATAAAAGATGTGATAGGCTATGGTCATTTCTTGAGTCATCACAGGCTCAACATTGTCCCCTTGGAGTGTTTTTCCCCCGTTTTGTTCATTCTCCTGGATGTATTTTTAGAAACTTTTCTTATTTCTTTTGAGTTTCCTAGATACATTATTTCATTTTGCTTTGCTGCCTCTCTTATTGTGTGCCTGCATTCCTTGATGGCTTGCTTATATCTATTCCTTTCAATCTCCCCTCTTTTCCATTTCCTATACAATTCTATTTTGTATTTCAGGACTTAGAGAACCCACCCTCGCCCACAGATTTTTTTAATCTTCTCTATATTTTTAAATTCTATTGGAATTGCCGCTGAGCATCCCACTCTGAGCTCATCCTAAAACTCATTTCTTCCCCATTTACCAGCCTCTAACACTTGGCTACTAACTTTATTTCAAGTGCTTATTTTTCTCACTATACTAATAACTCTTCTAGTTTGGCCATGATGTCCTGCATCAGGATTTTGAACAGGTTTTTAAATACCATGAGAGGCTTATTTTACTCAATTTTATGATGCCTACTGAATAAGAGTATATGGGACAGTATCATTTGCATACTAACCTTCTGAGTTATTGAGATAATCTCCACATCCTTGAGCCTTATAAAAATTATTTGACCCAGTGATGCCCCTACAGGCTTGAGTTTTGAGCACCTATTCCTCAGCTGGTTACTATGTATTGTTAGGCTATGAAATTTAGAACCTGGAGCCTAGCTGATAAACTTGGACATTTTAAGGTTATCCTTCCCCCCCTCCCCGATTCCAGGACCATTCTCTGATTCCTAGATAAAGTTCAAAATGGCCCTCAAGTGCCAGCTGCCATGGATCTGATAAACCATGCCTTTTGGTGATAATACACTGAATTCCTAGGAAGTACAATGTTAAATAAACCTTACTTTGTAAAGTATGCATCATGCATTGTGTTTCAATGAGAAAAGTAACACAAAGTTATTTGGCCAGCTGATGATCCTGATCAATACATTTATGACACTAGACACTACCCTGTCAAGAACAATGTCAGGCAATATAACTTGGATCTACTATGCCCAATTCCTCCAGGGAATCAAAAGCACTTAAAGGTTTTAGTTTAAAAATATTCTACTAAATCAAGAACAGATAAAAATCTGAACAGACCTATAACCCTTAATGAAGCAGAAGCAGTCATCAAAAGTCTCCCAACAAATAAAAGCCCAGGCCCAGAGGGCTTCAGTGCAAAATTCTACCAGAAATTCAAAGAAGAGCTAATCCCAATACTCCCCAAAGTGTTCCACACAATAGAAGTGGGGGGTTCACTGCTAAACTCTTTTTATGAGGCTACAATTACCTTAGTATCCAAGAAACACAGAGACACAAAAAGAAAGAGAACTATAGACCAATTTCCCTCATGAACATTGATGCAAAAATACCCACTTAAATGTTAGCAAATTGAATCCAAGAACACATCAGAAAAATCATCCAACATGATTAAGTAGGCTTAATCCCAGGGATGCAGGGATGGTTCAACATTAGAAAACGTAATCCACCATATAAACAAACTGCAAAGGAAAAACCACATGATTATCTTCCTAGATGCTGAAAAAGCCTTTGACAAAATCCAACACTCCTTCATAATAAAGGCCCTAGAGAAATCAGGGATAACAGGAACATACCTAAACATAATAAAAGCAATATACAGTAAACCAACAGCTAAGATCAAACTAAATGGAGAGAAACTCAATGCAATTGCTCTAAAATTAGGAACAAGACAAGGATGTCCACTCTCTCCATATCTCTTCAATATTTGACTTGAAGATCTAGCTAGAGCGATAAGTCAACAAAAGGAGATCAAGGGGATACAAATTGGAAAGGAAGAAATCAAATTTTACTATTTACAGATAATATGATAGTTTACATAAGTGACCCAAAAAACTCTGCAAGGGAACTCCTACAGGTGATAAACACCTTCAGCAAAGTGGCAGGATACAAAGTTAACTAAAAAAAATCAGTAGCCCTATTATATACAGATGATAAATTGGCTGAGAAAGAAATCAGAGAAACATTATCCTTTACAATAGCCATAAACAGCATCAAATACCTGGGGATAATGTTAACCAAAGAAGTAAAAGACCTGTATATCAGGAACTTTGCGTCTCTAAAAAAAAGAAATTAAAGAAGATACCAGAAAATGGAAAGATCTCCCATGCTCTTGGATTGGTAGAACAACATAATAAAAATGGCAATCTTGCCAAAAAACAATCTACATATTCAATGCAATTGCCATCAAATACCAGCACAATTCTTCACAGACCTTGAAAGAAAAATAATCAACTTTATATGGAAAAACAAAAGGCACAGGATAGCCAAAACAACCCTATACAATAAAGGAACTTCAGGAGGCATCACTATGCCTGACTTCAAGCTCTACTATTGAGCTATAGTCCTGAAAAAAAGCTTGGTATTGGCACAAAAATAGGCAGGTAGACCAATGGAACCGAATTGAAAACCCTAATTTTAAGCCACACACCTATGAACACTTGATTTTTGACAAAGAAGCTAAAACTATACAATGGAAAAAAGAAAGCATCTTCAACAAATGGTGCTGGCATAACTGGGTATTGGTATGGAGAAGACTGCAGATAGATCCATGTTTATCACCTTGTACAAAACTTAAGTCCAAATGGATCAAAGACCTCACATTAATCCAGCCACACTGAAACTCTTAGAAGAGAAAGCGGGAGATACTCTTCAATGAGTTGGTACAGGAGACCACTTCCTGAACATAAGAACAGTGGCACAGACACTGACATTAACAATTAACAAATGGGACCTCCTGAAAGTAAAAAGCTTCTGTAAGGCAAAGGACACAGGAAACAAGACAAAAAGGCAGGCCACAGAATGGGAAAAGATATTCACTAACCGTACATCTGACAGAGGGCTAATCTCCAAAATTTACATAGAACTCAAGAAGCAAGTCTCCAAAACACCAAAGGATCCAATTAAAAAGTGGGGTACAGAACTAAATAGAGAATTCTCAATAGAGGAGGCTGAAATGGCTGAGAGACACTTAAGAAAGTGTTCAGCATCCTTATCTATCAGGGAAATGCAAATCAAAACAACTTTGAGATCCCATCTTACTCCTGTCAGAATGGCTAAAATCAAAAACACCGAAGACAATTTATGCTGGAGAGGATGTGGAGAGAGGGGAACACTCCTCCACTGCTGGTGGGATTGCCAACTCTTACAGCCACTTTGGAAATCAGTATGGAGATTCCTCAGGAAAATGGGAATCAATCTACCGCAAGACCAAGCAATTTCACTCTTAGGTATATATCCAAAAGAGGCAAATTCATAAAACAAGGGCATCTGCTCCACTCTGTTCATAGCAGCATTATTTGTAATAGCCAGAACCTGGAAGCAACCTAGATGCTCCTCAACTGAAGAGTGGATAGAGAAAATGTGGTACATTCACACAATGGCAGAATATTCAGCAGAAAAAAAACCAATGGAATCTTGAAATTCGCAGGTAATTGGATGGCACTGGAAGAAACCATCCTGAGTGAGGTAACCCTATCACAAAAAGACAAACATGGTATGTACACACTCATATATGGATTTTAGACATGGATCAGGATAGTG
Source organism: Mesocricetus auratus (assembly GCF_017639785.1). Classification (NCBI taxonomy): domain Eukaryota; kingdom Metazoa; phylum Chordata; class Mammalia; order Rodentia; family Cricetidae; genus Mesocricetus; species Mesocricetus auratus. The sequence goes on from NW_024429190.1 coordinate 62,864,432, forward strand.
CCAATCTGCACTTCCACTGACAGAGAGTCTGGGAAACAGGAAAGGACCTAAGAGATATGCATGGTACCCAAGAGAAGAGGAATGAGGCAAGATCCTCTGAACAGATGGGGAACACGGCAAGGGGTGGGGGGGAGTGGGAACCGGGAAGAAGAGAGGGGAAGAAGAGGAAGAAAGAGTAGGTCATGGGGGCATAGAAAGGTTGAGTGTGTGGTAGAATAGGGGGAAGAGGGAATCATAGGTTAGAAGACAGATCAGGCACCAGTGTGACCTCTAGTGATCTAAAGGGATGACACCAATTGGCAAGCTAAGCAATTGTGGAGAGACCACATAGAATGCCCATTCCTGATAATGAACCTGATGTCTATAACCATCCTGGAGCCTTCATCCAGTGACTGATGGAAGCAGAGGCAAACACCCACAGTTAAACACTGAACTGAACCCAAGGAACCCAGTGACAGAGAGAGAGGAGCGGTGAGCAAATTGGCAAAGAATGGGCAGGCAAAACCAGCAAAGAGAGCTGATTTGAACAGGGGAGATCACTTGGACCCCAGACTGACAGCTGGGAGGCCAGCATGGGACTGATCCTGACCTCCTGAGTGTGAGAGTCAGTGAGGAAGCCTGGGCACCCTATGGGGCCCTGAGCAGTGGATCAGTGTTTATCCCTGGCATACAAACGGACTTTGTGTGTCCATAACACAAAGAGGGATGCTCTCTCAGCCTGGACTCTTAGGGGAGTGCCTGGACCCTGCCCTGAGTGAAATGACAGACTCTAGATATCCCCTATGTGGAATGAAATGGCCATAGGGTGGGAGGGAGGGGGGAATGTTGGGGGGAAGCGGGAGGAGGGGAGGGAGAGGGAACTGGGATTGACATGTAAAACAAGCTATTTAAAATGAAAATAACGATAATAATAATAAAAAGAAAAAACTACAGAAGATTTTTACAAAGTCAGAGAAAAGAGGGATTTGATGTGAGATTGTGTCTCCTAGGAATGTCAGAAGCCACACCCAGAATCTTATGGAAAGGATTGTCTAAACATGAGCACAAGGACAACAGGATACACTAAAATGAATGCCTGAGAGTCCTCAAACCTATACAAAAAAAAAAAACTATAGGCAACCAAGGAACACTCAGAACTGAAGAAACAGCATTTCCCAGGAAAGAGCACTCCCATTGGTTATGCAATATCACATGGTCAGTCTTGAAAACATGCATAATGTAGCATTACTCAGACTAAGTAGGTTATATGTTATGCATTTAAGTGTCTGGGATGTGGGGGGTATGTGTGTAACAATTAATGAACAAAGAGGCTATAAATTTTAAAGAGTGCAGGGAGGGGTTTATGTGAGAACTGGGTTGAAGGAAAGGCAAGGGAAAATTATGTAATTATGTTATAATCACAAAAATAAAAGAAATAAAAGCAGGTTACTTGCAGCCATCAGAAAAAAATAAAATTCTCAGAAAAACACTTTTAAACATTACAAACATTTCTAAGTAAAATTCTACCAAATACCTGTGATTGGAAATTTAAAAATGAACAACAGACTTGTAGGGCTTGACAAATTTGGGAAACCAAAATTTACCTTAGGAACTAGGTCTGTTGCAACCCAGTTACTGAATGATATTATTCCTCTTATTCATTATTAAACTAAGGAAATGAAGTTTCTGTGGTATTTTTATGCTATAACAAATAAAGCTTGCTTGATGATCAGAGTGCAGAGCTAAGCCACTAGTTAGCCACAGAGTCCAGGCAGTCGGGTACACACCTTTAATCCCAGCACCCAGGAGACAGAGGCCACCATTGGCTGTATAAGATTAAATTTGTCTAAAAGAGAAACAGAACTCACACAAAGGTGATCTCAGCACTTGGGGTCACAAGCCTTCAGTCCCAGCACTAGGGAGTTGGAGACAGGAGTGATATTGCTGGGCAGAGAGAGGAATAAAAGGCAGGAGGAGAGAGGAGCTCAAGGCAGTCTGAGGTTTTGGAGAGACAGATATAGTCGGAGCATCAGTTAGTCTGAGGATACGTCTGAGGATACAGTGTGAGGATACAATCTGCGGACAGAATCTCCCCTTTGGTCTAAGTCTAGTGGCTGGCCACTCTGCTTCTCTGATCCTTCAACTTTCATTCCCTTTTAGATGACTCTGAGTTTTTATTATTAAGACCAAAGAGAATTCATGCTCTAAGTTATAAATTCAGTACCCAAAGCACCAACAGAAATGTTGAAACACAGAGAACAGATTGTAGCTGCAGACTTCCTGTGAGTCACTGGACACCACACTTCAGAGCAGAGCAACTGTTTAGGCAACTTCATTTCACTGGCACCAGTTAGCATTAAATATTAGTTGCAGGCTTTCTATTTGAAGGAACCAGTACGTTAGTCTCTTTCTTTCTGCTAGCTAGACCAACATTTCTACTTCTGATCTGCCAAAATCAGCAAAGGTATCATAGTGACTGACGGGTCTAGCCAATGACTCTCAATAAGCAGTTTTTGTTACACCTTTATATACTTTTATTTTATTTTGTCACTTGTGATTGCTGTTTGGTTTTTGTTTTTGCTTTTGTTTGAAAAGAATTCTAGGTTCTTATAGTACAAGCTTGCCTTGTGTTTTCTATGCAGCATAGACTGGTCTCAAATGTGTAATTCTCATGCCTCTGTTTCTAAGTGCTGAAGTTATAGGTGTGTACCGTTATACCCTGCTTCTAAATAGTTGTTTTAAACAACAAAAATCATTAAATTATTAGGAATAGAGACTAAAATATGAAGATTTGGATTTCGTACGTCTTCCCCTGAGTTGTTTTGTAAGTCAATAACAAAATGTCTGTTTTTCACAAGATATCCCACAAACTACTCTCTCTCCGTCTCTCTCTCTCTCTCTCTCTCTCTCTCTCTCTCTCTCTCTCTCTCTCTCTCTCTCTCTCTCTCTGCTCTGTGTGTGTGTGCGTGTGTTTGTGTGTGTGTGTGTGTATCCTTCTTAAATCCTTTTACACAAATGGCTAGAAGCTTTTGAATAAGTGAAAAGTAAATCATGAACCATAAATTTAAACTGTCTCTTATTGAAGGTGGAAAAACATTTCCAGCTAAGAAAACAGGCTGTCAAGCTGTGGAAGCATCACCCTGCCCTCAAGAGACCCCAGTAAAAAGTAAAGCATTTTACAGACAACTGTAAACAAATGAATTCTAAAACGGGTTATGAATGAAAGAGACGAAAAATTTTTTGTACCATGAAGAAAGGGTAAGAGTAAAATACCATCAGCCTTAAATGGATTTTTTCTTTTTTATGGATTTTACATTTTAAACACATATGTCATGACATTTTAATGTAGCAGTTCTGAAATGGAGAAAAAGCACATTGATTTTGTGCCCCAGAGAAAAATAAACAATAGCACTTTCCAAAAGGTTTTGGCCTGAGATTTCCTTGAACCATATAAAGGACATTTATCCCCACACTTAAAAATGCTGGTAATGACTGTAAAGCGCTGACCATTCTTTCCATCTAAATATTCTATTTGCTCCTATGCATGAGGTCACCATGATGCCATAGCTATAATGTCAGGTACTGGTGAAAAGTTACCATGAGTCAAATTGGTACTTAAGATAGCTGTATCAACTCACAAATAAAATGCATCAATATAGAATCAATAAATCTTTCCTGCATTGAACTAGAAAAGTCAATAATTTTGAAATAAAATTTTACTGAACTCAAAACAAAATAGTACGATGCATATCCAGGTAACGTACATACTATTTTTTCTGATACTTTTCTGTTTTTTATTTGATTTTGTTAGCTTCACTAAAGATACAAGAATAAAATACTTTTATTAGAAAACATTTGGGGCATTCAATAATCTAATTCCAACACAGGTAAAACCACATAAATGAAAACCCCAGGAAACTAGTGTTAGTTATATGAAAATTCTTGATTACATGTGTGTTATCTGAGGTTTATGAACATGGAGAAAGTAAAATGACAATTACATACATTTTAATGGAAAACATTCTATAGCCCCAGTAAAAGATTATACAATCAGATTTTAAAAGAATTCATTATATTTATAATGTAACAGACAGCAAGATAAATCAATCAGTAAAGCAATGTGCTGTCAAGTCTAAATTATCAGGATTCCTATGGTGGCAGGAGAAAACAAACTCCTGCAAGTTGTCCTTTGACCGCATCATGCTTGTGCTGTTTTACAAAAACCCACACCAAAAAATAATAATAATAGAATTTTTAAAAGATTGTATGATGAAAGAATGTTTTTTAGACAAAATTGTATTATACTAGTATCGTTTGGTAACATGTGGCACTGAGAAGAAGGCATATTCTTTTTTGTTTGGATGGAATGTTCTATATATGTCTGTTAAACCCAATTTGGTCATAACTTCTGTTAGTTCCTTTGTTTCTTTGTTAAGTTTCTGTCTGGTGGCCCCGTCTAGTTGTGAGAGTGGGGTGTTAAAGTCTCACACTATAAGGGTGTGAGGTCTTATTTGTGGTCTGAGTTTTAGTAATGTGTCTTTTATGAACGTAGGTGCCTTTGTATTTGGGTCACAGATGTTGAGAATTGAGACTTCTTCCTGATGGATTTTTCCTAAATATGAAATGACCTTCTTCATCTCTTTTGATGGACTTTATTTTGAAATTTAATTTGTTAGATACTAGAATAGCTACACCAGCTTGTTTTTTGGATCAATGGCTGGAAAATCATATCCCAACCCTTTATTCTGAGGTAATGTCTGTCTTTGAAGTTGAGGTATGTCTCTTGTATGCAGCAGAAGGATGGATTCTGTCTTAATATCCATTCTGTTAGCCTGTGTCTTTTTATAAGCAAATTAAGACTATAATATTGATGAAAATTAAGTGCCATTGAGTGTTAATTGTTGTTTGCTTTTGATGTTGGTGATAGTATTGTTTGTGGATTTATCCCATAAAATGGGATTATATGTTGCCTGTTTTTGTGAGTGTAGTTAACTTCCTTGGGTTGGAGTTTTCCTTCCAGAACTTTCTGTAGGGCTGGATTAGTGGATATAGATTGTTTAAATCTGGTTTTGTCATGGAATACCTTGTTTTCTCCATCTATAGTGATTGAAAGCTCTGCTGGGTATAGCAGTCTGGGCTGGCATTCGTGGCCTCCTAGTGTTAGTAGAATGTCTATCCATGACCTTCTGACTTTTAGCATTTCCATGGAGAAGTCAGGTATGATTCTGACAGGCTTGCCTTTATATCCTTCTTGGTCTTTTCCCTTTGCTGCTCTTAATATTCTTTCTTTGTTCTGTATGTTTGGGGTTTTAATCATTATGTGATAATGGGACTTTTTGTGGTCCACTATTTGGTGTACTGTTAGCTTCTTGTAGTTTCATTGAAATGTCTTTCTTTAGGTTAGGGAGTTTTCTTCTATGATTTTGTTGAATATTTTCTGTATCTTTGAGTTGGGTTTCTTCACCATATTATATACTTATTCTTCTTAGGTTTGGTCTTTTCACAGTGCCCCATATTTCCTGGATATTTTGTGTTGGGGATTTGTTGGACTTAAGATTTTCTTTGGTTGATGACTATCTTTTCTCTAGTGAGTCTTCAACGTCTGACATTCTCACTTCCATCTCTTATATTCTGTTGGTTATGCTTGCTCTGTAGTTCCTGATCATTTAACCACCTTATATAATTCCAGCATTCCTTCAGACTGTGTTTTTTTTAATTATCTCTATTTCAGCTTTCAGACTTTGCACATTTTGAATTTTTCTTGCAATATTTGTTTGTCTTTTCTTCCATTTCTTAAAAGGATTTTCTCATTTCCTCTCTTAGGGTCTCTATCATCTTCATAAAGTTGTTTGTAAGGTCATTCTCTTCTGCCTCATCTGTGTTGGGAAGTTCAGGTCTTGCTGGTGTAGAGTCCCTATACTCTTGTGGTGTCATATTTGTTTTTCTATTGTTGAATGTGTTCTTATATTGTGGTCTTCCCATCCCTTCTTCCAGTGGGTACAGTTGGGGTCTCTTCCTCTCCTGGTGGGTATGGGTCCAAGGTTCTCTTCTGGTGGTTGTGAGCACGTTGAATACTCTGATGGGTCTCATGGTTGGTGCAGGCAGGTCTGATGCACTCCATCTCTTGGGGGTGGAAGCTGGATTAGGACAGTACTATCAGCAGACTCATGGTTGCTTGGTGAGCTGGGGGCTAGTCAACCTTCTGCAGACCCTAGGCCAGTAGATCCCAGAGTAGTCAAGTTGAAAGAAGTGGGGCCTGAGGCAGGGGCTGGAGCTCACCTCTGTCTTGAGTGGGAGAGGGGATAGCTCAGCAATCTTAGCAGGCTCGAGGTTGCTTGGTAAGCCAGGGGGTGAGTTGACATGCCTGCAGTCCCCAGGCCAGGAGATCCCCTGTGCAGTGTTTTTTAAATAGAAGTACACATAATGTGACTTTCCACAGTGGTCACCATCCTTGTTTGCTTTATACCCACCAATTTTTATTTTATGCTCTCTCTGTATAAACCATCATTTGCAAATGAATACTCTGCCATAATCTGTTTTCATCTGCATTTTCAGTAAGACCACTTGGTGGAAACTTGTTTAAAATTTCTTGCTGTAGCATGCTTCCAACAAAATATCAATTTTATGACATTATTATGATATCTACCCAAAATAAAATTTAATTCATAGCAATTTTGCAAAGAAACTCAGTGGATAAAATATACTGGTTTCACATTCCCACCAAGGTTCATCATATACTTCATATTCAAAACAATTAACATCTCATGAACAATAGTATAAATCTTGTATCCAGGCAAATCAAAGTTACAATATATTCTAGTGATCTCCAAAGATAGAGGAATTTAAAGTGTGGAGGGTGCTGCACATGGTGTCCATGTATTTAAATCTAGTTCTCCTTTGGGAGCAGAGGTAAATAGGGCTCTGTGAGTTTGAGATCAGCCTGGCTGATGTAGTCTATACAGTTGGAAGATAGTTAGGTCTATCTACAAAACAATAACCCCATCTTAGCACTTTCAAAATCAAGGAATTTAATGCCAATATTCTGTCATTCAGTTGGAAAGAAACTAAATTTTGGTATTTTTACTAAAATCTTTATTTATATTAATACTTCCTTTCATAATTCAGGCAAGAAAAAGCAAGAATAATTGCAAATTAATTATGTTTATCAATGCTCTGTCTTTAGTACATGTTCCATTATACCTGTACTTAGAATGTTTTTCACATAAAATGAAAGAGAATTGTGGTAAATATTGTGGGTTAAGTGTATGCATCATTCTATAGTAAACTGACACTGGAAAAGAGGAGAAAGATGAGAAAGAATTAGCCTTGGATAGAGTATTGAACAGATGCATACATGTGCTGTTATCAACAGTCCTTGGAGATTAAAACTTGCTGAATATGATGTAATTAATTATTGAAACAAGGAAAATTTTAAACACCCCTTTAAAGGCTGAAACCCTACAGGAGGCATGCAAACATGTGGTAGTGCATTTATGCAATGAAATATGAGAAAAGAAAAATGGAAGCAGTAGGCACTGTAAAATATAAGGATTGCCGAAAAGCAAAAGTGTTTGAACATCACTATAAAAGAACAGTAAGATTTTCTAAAGACTACATATTAATATTATTTTATAGAATTGAAATGTAAAAGAATCAAACTTTAAATCTATGGCAGGAGAAGGCACAAAATGCCAAGTATAGGACCACAATTCAATAATTATGAAAAAAATTATATGCATGGAACTATGACTTTCACACATGTCATTGAAAGGCAGACTTTTCTTGATGGGGGATGACCTACTGTATATATGTTTCTCTTACTGGTTGATGGAAAAAAAAAACACTAATTGGCCAGTAGCCAGGCAGAAAGTATAGGCAGGGCTATGAGATGAGGAGAATTGTGGGAAGAGGATGTTGAGAGAGGTCTTGAGAGAGAAGCCATATAGTCAGTGAAGAAGTAACATTATGGAGCTTTCTCCATTAAAATAAGGCCATGTAGAAATACATAGATTAGTGGTTATGAATTAATGATTAAGAGCAAATTAGCCAGTAAGAAGCCCATTGCTCAAACACTTTATAAATAAGTCTCTGTGTGTTTATTTGAGGTAAAGTAACTGTGGAAACAGGCTAGGCAGAAACTCTATCTACATTACATATCATACCTAGGAAAGGAGATAAAAATCCAACCTTATAGATCTCTGGAAATCTCACTAGTGTCAGCTCTCTCCTAAAACCTATTATGATTCCCTCTATTATGGTTTCTCATCCTGGTCTTCTCTATTCTTCCCCTGACTCAAACTTCCTGCTCCCCCATGTCTTCCTCTTCCCCCCTCTTCTCTCCCTCTCTTTTTTCCTGTTCCCTCTCCCCTCCCCCCATGTTCCCAAACTGCTCAGGAGATCTGGCCTCATTCCACTTCATATATCTCTTGAGAACCTCTCTGTTTCCCAGACTCACTGGCAGTGGGATTGTAGGTGGACACTCCCCTGATCCATGTCTAAAATCCATATATGAGTGACTGCATACCAATTTTCTCTTTTTGTTATTGGGTTACCTCACTCAGGATGGTTTCTTCTAGTGCCATTTATTTGCCTGCAAATTTCAAGATTCCAAGTTTGTGTGACAAACTAAGCAATAGTGGAGAGACTACCTTAATAGCCCCTCCCTGATGATGAGATTGCTATCCTAGAACCTTTATCCAGTGACTGATGGAAGTAGAGGTAGATACCCACAGTTAAACACTGAACTGAACTCCTGGAACCCAGTTACAGAGAGGGAGGAGTGATGAGCAAAGGGGTCAGGACCATGCTGGTGAAACCCACAAAGACAGATGACCTGACAAGGGGGAGCTTTTGAACCCCAGACTGATAGCTGAGAGGTGAGCAGGGGACTGATACAGACCTCCTGAATATAGTGCCAGTGAGAGGGCCTCGGCAATTTCTGGGGCCTTGAGTAGTAGATCAGTGTTTACCATGCGTACTAATGAACTTTGGAAGCCCATTCCAAATGGAGGGATGCTCTCTCAGCCTGGACACATGGGTGAGGGCCTAGGACCTGCCCTGGATGAAATGAAGGACTCTGGAGATCACCCATGGAGGGCCTCACCCTCTCTGGGGAATGGTGTGGGGTATTTCAATCTTGGTAATTAAAGACAGTTAGGAAATTCTAGCCACTGGGGAAATGTTTCAACATAGATATTATTAAACTTCTAAAACCAAAAATTAATGCAAATACCTGCAACATAGGTAATGGACTTTGAAAAGTTATTATATAATTAATATTCATAAACAGCCACAAACAGATATTGTTCTGTGAAAAATAACAGGTTACTAGAAAAAAGCCTTTCCATTAAAGTTTTGAAAACATTGATGAGAATTTTGTCATAATAGTATAAAAAATAAAACAGAGACAAACTAATAGGTGAATGATTTAGGAAGTTCAATTGCTGTCTCTCAGAATTATCAGAAAACATAATACAAAGAAAATGGGAAGAAACATTGTATAAAATAAAATGAAAGATATTCTTTCAGGTTCGTTCTCATGGTAACTAATGACATCTTCACCCAGGCACATATGAGGCTTCAGAACTCTAAGATATTGATGTCATCCACAAAGCTTCTAGGAATAGAAACTGTGTTTTAATAGATTCTTAGGAAAGACTTTACCTCACACAGAGATGCAGTCACTGCAGATAAGAAAAGGTTTAAAATGTTTGCTTGTTTGATGAGTAGAGGAACTAATCTGGTCAGTTCTGGGGATCCTTGGCAAATCTGGAAGAATCCTATTACCTTCTCTTGTCCTATTTCACAGATGGGGGAAATGCCTGAGTAGGAAGAAAGTGAACTGTTTATGAACCTCAGACAGCATTATTGTACTGCATGAGAGGATTCTTCAAGACACTAGGAAAGCCCTTTGATGGCAAATAGACAGAGAAAACAAGCAACAATAACACTTACACAGGCTAATTTGATACTCAAACAGAAGTGTGATACCTAGAGATATTAGAGCATTTGCCAGCAATGTACGTTAGTTCTCTACACTGTATTTCTACAACAGCAAGACATGCATATTGAGCCAGATACTCTGTCCAAAATAGAAAGAAATTAAAAGTCAAAAAACTATAACTTGTGCTTGTATTTTTGTTAATTTACACATATAAATATACATACTGGTATTATATAATTCACTCATTTGCTGATCTGCTTGCTCTTTAAATAAAGGAAGAGAGCATAAAAGTTATATTTTGAAGGTAAGTCACAGGAAAAGAAAGCAGTAGGTCAACCTCAGACCTTCTAGCTCCTTCTTTTGTTCCTTTTGTTCTATTCTAATCCTGACACAGCAGAGCAGAACACACAAATATCCAACATGATGAAATATGGCAGATTTTAAGATTTTGATGAGATCTGAACCCAACAAGGAACTAAATCTTTTAAATGCTTGTTGGTTGGTTGGTTGGTTGATTGATTGGTTGATTGATTGATTGATTGATTGAAAAATAATATAGATCTCTGTTATACCATAGTTTAAGCCAAATTCTTTTTCTTTATTGGGCCTAAAAATAATCAAAGATTGATTATTTGACACATTGTTATACCTATATGAATGTATCACCATGGATACTCACTGCAGGAGATGATCAATTTTGGTACATGACTTGGGACCTTCTTTGTACAATAAACAAACTATTGGACAAGCAGTCACTTTTTCCCACAGAACTAAGGTAATTTTTTTTTATCTCGCAGAGCTTTTATTTCAGTACCCGAAAGAATGCAGTTAATGGAATTTATGACTAACATCAGGCATGCACCTCTACCTGAAACTGTTGTTAGTTCTTGACTGGCCTAGATTGTTATACTTCTTTAGGCACATCTGTGAATGTTTTGGAGCCTGATATACAAAGTTAACTTCTTCCCGTGGCAGTCTGGTAATAAGAATTATGCTCATGAGTTAGATTCCTTTATAACTAACTAAAGCCCTCTGGATTCTCAGGCTGCCCATTCTACCTTGAGCCCATGTTTTCAATTCAAGATTTAAGTAAATCACAGTATAGGGAAGACAACCTAAAAGGCTGGCTTGTATAACACCCATAGAATGTTTCTCAGCTGATAGTCAAACTTGAAAGATAAGAAAGCTCACAATTAAACAGTGCCAGGTTATTTCCCCACTGCTACTTTTTCCGACACAAAGATCTCCCTAGAAAACCAGAAATGAATCCATACAAAGAGATTTACCCCATGTGGTCCCACTATCAAATTATAGAAAGCACTTCCACTATCAAAATTATATAAAGCAGTTAAAGGACCTTGAGAAAGCATAGTCCCATGTACAGTAATATGCATCTCATAATTTTGTTTATCTGTCAATGATTTTCATGTGATTAGCTTTAAAAACAACCAAATACACGACTCTCAACTTCCATACATAAAAATTGGTCTTTGTTCATTCTCCGGTGACAAGATGTACCTAGATGATAAAGAAAACTGGGAGCCAATCCCCCCCCATAGCCATTTCTTCAACCATCCCATCAACAGCTCTTCATCGCTTCAACTACTTTTCCAAAGAGGTAATGCTGAGATCAGTCAGAAAGGCTTTCTGAGAAGACTGCTTTGGACTTCTGGGTCTGTTCCAGTCGATTTAAGATGAATTGGCTTGTATCAATGAAGCGCTCAACACAGTTCACAAAGCAGGCCTCAGCCCGACTGTCCAACTTGGGCCCAGGCTTATCCATGCACTTCTCCCAGCAAAGTTCCGTCATCTGGTGCACCAGCTGCTGGAAGCGCTGCTTCTGCGTCCCCACCTCGATGAAATGCTGCAGCTGTGGGTCGACTGCGCCCAAACCCGCGCCCGAAGAGGACGAGGAGGAATCCATCCCGGCGCGACCACGCGGGCCGAAGCGAGCACAGAACCAACTCGCCGACCTTCACGTGTCTGGGTCCTAAGGTAATTTTTATCCATATGTTAAATCCAACTAGTTCGAGCTTGACTTTACATTCTGGAAATCAAAAAGAAACAAATGTCTAACTGCATTGAAGACTGAAAAGTTTGGGCAAATATAATCATTGCCATTCTGTAGCTTTGACATTACAGCTGTGTAGGTAGAGGTATAGACTCTCTCATCCCAAGAAACTGTGTGACACCATGTGTCTATGCTGTGTGCCATGTAGATAAAGCAAGTAAATGTTTTTGAATGAACTTAACATAGCATGTGGTAGTATCATTGTTAGTAGCATGCCATTCCTGTCAATACCTTAGTCATATTAATTGTGGGTAAGTATTGTCATGACTCTATTGAGACAAATTACGTATTAACTCTCTATTTTTTTAAAGTTTATTTTTTGACTTTTATTTTAATTTTGTTTATCTGAATGAGTCTTTGCCTACAGATATGTACATTCACCAGGTTTTTGTTTAGTCTTTATAGAGCACAAATGTCTTTAATGTTTACCCTAGAGTTACAGTTGTTGAGCATTAGTGTGTGGGTGCAAGGAAAATAACCTGTGCCCTTTGCAATGAATGACAGAAACTATTTATAACCACTAAGCCATCTCTCTAGCCCTTATCTTTTAGATGTAAAGCATTAAGGGTATTTTGTACAAAAACATATAGCTAATAAAAAACAATAAGCTATTATTTAACTTCTTCATATATTTATGTAAACCCAAAATGTTTTTTCTATTAACAACTTAAGAATTAGAATTGAGATCTGGTCTGAGAATTCTACTTCTGTTCTGTAAAGACTCATGGTCATAAACTATGTACTAAAACATAAACATTTTTTCTTTTTATTTAAATTAGAAACATGCATGCTTCAAATGTTAATCTGAGCTCCCCCCCTTCTCCCTCCCAGTCCCAGTCCCACCCCCCCATCCCTAGCCCAATCCCCACATCTTTCCCCAGGGAGAACTTTTATCCTACATTCCTTTCTTTCCTCCTCTCTTTCCTTTCTTCCATTTGTCTTGGTGATCAGAGAATAATGCTTACAGTAAGAGGGAGGAAAGAATAATGTTCACACAGAGCACATGCCTACATTTTAAAAGAGTTTCTTTTCTTCAGTCACTAATGGGAAAAGCATGATAAGAACTTGTGATTTGCTCTAGGGCAACAATATTTTACAATCTGCCAATTGATTGAAGCCCCACAGTTGCCTGGAATTTGAATAGAAAAAAATAGAGATAGAAAAGGGAGTTTTCCAGCAGGTCAAGGGAAAAAAGGCTGAAGCTAGGCCAAGGGCATATCACTCAATCAGAGCAAGAGGCATTGCTCATCACCCCCAAATACTGGAACTTAATATTGTTTGTGTTGTTTCATACATACTCAAATGCATTCTTCAAAAGGCACACTATATTTTAAATGATAGTCTATACAAGTGTTTCTTAACACACCAGGTAACAGTGTTTCTTTAACCTGGAATGGATTCAGCTATTTAATTTGACTACAATCTTTAAAAAAATGAAAGAAATAAGAGAGACATAGACTTTCAAATATAGTGAAGAATCCTATCACTGACTGTCACATCCAAAGATAAATCCATTTCTTCAAATTCCAAAAGACAGTGCAAATACCCAGAAATTATCTAAACCTGGACTATAGGAGGATTTCCAGTGGTTAGATAAAAGCCAGCATTCCAGTGGAATTTGTGAGGCTCGTTCCCCTGAGGCTCGTTCCCCTCTACCAGAAAGTGTCATTTCCTTTACCACTGGAAGAAAGAAAAAAATGTCTACCTTAGGGGTCTATTAGCATACAAAGGTGAAAGCTGACCTCCAGATTCCCTCAATATCACAAGTACCTGGTATACATTTGAAGGTCCATGCTAGCCTCCTCATGCTTCGCACCTCATACCCCCTCCTCTATCCTAAACTCCCTCCAGCTCACAGGCATCTCTCCCCATTGCTACTCATTCTCCTCATAACCCTGATAATTTTGCTATGCTCACTTCTTTCTCTGTAATCTTTCAGATGCCTCTGGCTGTTCTCTCTCTCTCTCTCTCTCTCTCTCTCTCTCTCTCTCTCTCTCTCTCTCTAGCTCGCTCTCTCTCTCTCTCTCAACCATACCATGTCATGTCAGCAATTTATACACTGACCAAACAAGCTCAGAGTGATTTAGCTGAATATGTATAAGTAATTTTTCTTCTCTTACTGTGAATTATTTTAAACTCCAGAACTCCCATGAGCCTTTAGTATGCTAAACTAATTATAAATTTCAGTGAAGATGATACACAAGGTCTCATTTTCCAAGCCTCTGTAACATGAGAATATAGATTATATATCAGGTTATCGGGCAGCTAAACAATTAGATAACCTAGGAGACTACACCAAGATTGGTGTTCCAGAAATGAATTCATGAAGTTGATTTTCTCAGTAATGAAGAAGTGATATGCAGTGGAAGTAGGAATGGTCTTCATAGGGTTGGGTGCTGCTGCCCCATCACTGAATGTGAAAGACTTCTCATACTAGTTGAGTCAAATAATGTGTAAAAACATAGTATTTGATTATAGAAAACACCATGTGTGAGATTGAAAAATTAACAACTATTTATCTAAGTACCTTCATCTTCTCATGGAAGAAATGAGTCTTTCTTCATCATTGTCATAAGGATATCACTCTCATCGAAGATCAGAGAACCCCGCAGAAGACAGGAAGGAAAGATTGTAGGAGTGGAGGTGTGGGGAGAAGGAGGACAGCAGGAGAAATATGATGCACTGAAGCAACTAAGCAGGACTCGCATGGCCTTACATGGGCTCACACACACTGAAGCAGCAAGCAGGGGTCCTGCAGGGATCTACACCAGATCTTCAGTGAATATGTTATGGCTATTAGCTTGGTGTTCTTGTGGTACTCCTTACAGTGGGATTAGGTGTACCTCTGAAACTTTTGCCTGTTCTTTGAACTCCTTTCTTCCTTTTGGGTAGGTGGAAGAAGTTGGGGGGTTGGAGGAGTGATAAAATAAAAAAAAGCAGAGAAGGCAATCATTTCCTAGCTAGGACAAGCAAGGAAGGCTTATATGTATGAGTGACTCTAAGTTAACCCTGAAAAATGAAGAAAAACACAGATGGACATGTAGAAACAGCTCTTGTCGAAAGGGACTTACTCCGCACCAGTCTTAAACTCTACAAATATAGGTGAATAACTTGAAAAGTAACAAGATTTCAGGGAATAAAGAACATGCTGACCAGAGGCATTACAATGCTGACTCTGTATCTAAATAGTGAGTCAGAAAGCCACAAGCAAACAAAGGAAGAGTGTCAAAGTCTAGTGCAGCTGACAGAAAGCAACTCACAGGTAGGTAAAGG
Source organism: Mesocricetus auratus (assembly GCF_017639785.1). NCBI lineage: Eukaryota > Metazoa > Chordata > Mammalia > Rodentia > Cricetidae > Mesocricetus > Mesocricetus auratus. The sequence continues at coordinate 62,879,698 of NW_024429190.1, forward strand.
GGTGAATAAAGGGAAGACATATCAGTTACCATACCCAGCAGCTCTGATATTGCAGACAAAGTCCATGGAAAATCAATACAGTCTTCTAAATGTAAGGAACAGCAGCTGCAAATGGATGATTGAGCATGGTGATGCAGTATGCCTGAAATTGATAGAAATAGGCATGCCACTGATTGTATTGGGGTACCATAAAAACATATGTACACTGGCTTCTTTACAAAATAGAACTCTGTCTTACCAAGATAGAAACTCATAGTCCAATATCAGAATGCCAGCATGAAAAGATTCTAGGAAGAGCTATCTTCTTGACTCATGATCTTTGTCTTATCTTCTATGTGAAGATGGAAGAGAGAGGATCACTGCTAGTAGCTAAAGAGACTAATGAGTTAAACGTTAAACATGCTGCTAAGTTAAGAAGGATGTATTTAGTGAAAGTACCTCTCAGTCTGTGTGTGTGTATGTGTGTCTATGTATCTCTGTGTGTGTCGATGGATACAGCCATTGTCAAGGTTGGAAAGAATGTCAATATTTTAGTTGCTTTATTCTACCATATAAAATTTTTATTACTATAAATGCTGAGAGATAAGACTCCAGTAAAGAATTTTGAATAATAATGGACCAAACAAAATGCAAACCAGTACAATCAGTGTCTATTTCTGTGGTCTGTGTATCTTTGTAGTTATTTTTCCTCACCCCAATTCTCTAGCCTGTGTTTAGAAAAGTTTCCCATATTGGACATGAAGTAGATAGCAAACAAATATTGCATATATATGTTCTTGTGTGAAGTTCAAGAAATCCTACACATCTGGTGCCTTAATTTTCTTTGTCTCTAATCAGAATACTAGCTTCTCTGAGGAGAAATCAAAGTGAAATATCTTTTATCATTTCCAATTACCATCCCTTTATTTCTTCCTAAGCATATATCACACTCCAGTTATTTTACTTCACCACCAGTGAAGAGATGTTTCTGTCAGCAATTTACATGGGAAGACACTGTGCAGGACAAATTTACCAGAGTTGATATTTATTTTGAAGATTTATTTGTTTTGTGACACTTCAATAACAAAATACTGCAGGTTTCCTTGTATAAAGGGTAGAAAATAATTTTCTTAGTTCTGTAGTCATCAATTCCAAAATGAAGGCACAGTCTCTGACAAGGCCACTCTTCCTGGATTGAATCTTCATGTGGCCTCCTCTTAGTGTGTGAATAGGGATGTGAAATCACTACTTTCTCTCCCTCTTACAAGTCTTGTTTGATAAAGATAACTTGCTTGGTTCACAGTTAGATAAATCACCTCACAAACTTACAACCAACATATTTGTTCCATGTCAATTCAATGTAGAAGATGTATAACTGATTGTTTGCAAGGATTATAATAGAAGACTTATGTATTCCCTGTTTCTCCTTAATAGCATATGTGTCCATTAGCTACTACTACTAGGTTACTGTATTACCAACTTACTGTAAGTGCAGTAGTTTAAAACAATACTGTGACCTTTCAGGAATTTTGGCAGGCAGATGGTAGCATGGACTGCCTGAATGTTTCCCATGTAGCCCCCATGCCTGGCATGATCTGCAAACTACTCTATTCAAGACTCTGACATAAGTTCTGTTCTATGTAATTGCCTTTGTAGAACCAGAAGACAGGCTGTTCAGTTCTCATAGCAAAAAGTTCAAGAAGGTACATCTCATCACACCAAATGATTTGGTTTGTGTCAATGTATCAACACCTCATTAAACAAATAAATTATTTGGCAAAATTCATAGTCAAAATGTGAAGGAAACTAAACAATTTCTGCTGCATCTATCACATACAACTTTTCATTACCATTAAATGTTGAAGAGTAAAATTCTGGTATAGAATTTGGTGTATAAATAGACTGAACAAAATATTAAGTATAGCTAGTAATTTGACAATAAAACTTTGAAACAAAGTTATAATAAGTTATACTTTAAATAATCATATATGTATATGTATACATATATATAATATGTAGCATATATTATATATATGTATAGAGAGAGCTCATTTATCACATACAAATATCTTCCAAAACTCTACCACTTCCATTTATGCTTTAAAGTGGATTTAAGAAATCCACATTTGCTTCTTCCCTCATCTTAAAATTTTTATTTTGTTTTATCTTGGATGGGGGGATGGTGAATTGCAAGGGCCAAGGGTGAATAAGAAGGGACAGGGAGATGAGTGGGATGGAGATCCATGATGTGAAATACACAAAAAATCAAATAAAAACTTATATTAGGAAAATAAATAAAAATTATTTTTAAGGTGACTTTAAAAACTATAACTATGAGAACATATAACAAATAGTCAAATAGTTTTTATTAGAAGCAATCTTGTTTTACATGTCAATTCCAGTTCCCTCTCCCTCCCCCTCCTCCCCTGCACGCCCCCAGAAGGAACCCCTATCCTGTCCCCTTTCTGCTCTCCAGAGAGGATGAGGCCTTCAATGGGGGCTCTTCAAAGTTTGTCATAACATTTGAAGAAGGTCCGAGGCCATCCCCATTGTGTCTAGGATGAGAGAGTATCGCTCTATATGGAATGGATATCCAAAGTCCATTTATATACTAGGGATAAATACTGATCCACTACCAGAGGCCCCATAGATTGCCCAGGACTCTTAACTGACACCCATATTCAGGGGGTCTGGGTCAATCCCATGCTGGTTTTCCAGCTATCAGTCTGGCGTCCATGAGCTCCCCATTTTTCAGGTCAGCTGTTTCTGTGGGTTGCTCCAGCCTGATCTTGGCCCCTTTTCTCATCACACCTCCCTCTCTGCAACTGGATTCCAGGAGTTCAGTTCAGTGTTTAGCTGTGGGTGTCTGCTTATGCGTCCATCAGCAAATGGATGAAGGCTCTAGGATGGCACATAAAGTAGTTATCAATCTCATCTGAGAAGGGAATTTAAGGTAGCCTCTGGACTATTGCTTAGATTGTTAGTTGGTGTTATTGTTTTGGTTCTCTGGACATTTCCCTAGTACCAGACTTTTCTTTAAACCCTCTATTATGGTATCTCTTTTCTTGCTCTCCTCTATTCTTCTCCCAACTCAACCTTCCTGCTCACTCATGTCCTCCTCTCCCCTCTTCTTCTGGCTTTCTCTTTCTCCTAACTCCATCCCCCATGTCACAATTAGCTCAGGAGATCTTGTGCCTGCAAATTTCAAGGGATAATTTCAGAAAATGGAAAGACCTCTCATGTTCTTGGATAGGTAGGATCAACATAGTAAAAATGGAAATCTTGCCAAAAGATCCCTTGATCTCCATTTGTTGTCTTAATAATCTTGCTAGAACTTCAAGTACAGTATTGAAGAAATATGGAGAGAGTTGACAGCCTTGTCTTGTTCCTTATTTTAGAGGAATCTTGTCGAGTTTCTTTCCATTTAGTTTGATGTTTGCTGTTGGTTTGCGGTAGATTGATTTTATTATGTTTAGGTATGTTCTGTTATCCCTGATGTCTCCTGGACCTTTATCATGAAGGGGTGTTGGATGATTTCAAAGATGTTTTCAGCGTCTAGTGAGATGATCATATGGTTTGTCTTTTGAAGTTTGTTTATACGGTGGATTACATTGGTGGATTTTCATATGTTGAACCATCCCTGCATCCCTGGGATGAAGCCTACTTCATCATGGTAGATGATTTTTCTGATGTGTTCTTGGATTTGATTTACCAGTATTTTATTGAGTATTTTTGCATCAATGTTCATGAGTGATATTGGTCTGTAGTTCACTTTGTTACTTGTGTATTTGTGTGAATTGGGTACCATGGTAATTGTAGCCTTGTAAAATGATTTTGGCAATATTCTTTCTGCTTCAATACTTTGAGGAGAATTGGAATTAGCTCTTCTTTTAATTGATGGTAGAGTTCTTCACTGGAACCATCTGACTCTGGGCATTTTTGGTTGGGAGCTTTTGATGACTGCTTTTATTTCATTAGGGGTTATAGGTGTATTTAAATTCCTTATCTGTTCTTGGTTTAATTTGGGTGGGTAATATATATCCTGAAAACTGTCCATTTCCTTTAGATTTTTGAATTTTGTGGAACACAGGTTATCTAAGTGTGACCTGATGATTCTCTGGATTTCCTGAATGTCTGCTGTTATGTCCCCTTTTTCATTTCTGCTTTTGTTAATTTGCATGTTCTCTGCCTTTTGATTACTTTCGATAAGTTTGTTTATGTTGTTTACTTCTCAAAAAATCAACTCTTGGTTTCAATGACTCCTTGTATTGCTTTTTTTGTTTCTACTTTATTGATTTCAGCCCTCAATTTGATTATTTCCTGGCATCTACTCCTCTGGGGTGAGTTTGCTTCTTTTTGTCCCAGAGCTTTCAGTTGTGCTGTTAATTCTCTAGTGTGACTATGCTCCAGTTTCTTCATTTGAGAACTTAGTGCTATGAACTTTCCTCTTAGCACTGCTTTCAAAATGTCCCATAAGTTTGGATATGTTGTGTCTTCATTCTCATTGAATTCTAGGAAGTCTTTAATTTCTTTTTTATTTTTTCCTTGACTCAGGAAGGGTGCAATTGCATATTCTTCAATTTCCATGAGTTTCTGCAATTTGTGTTGTTGTTGAATTCTAACTTTAAAGCATGGTGATCCGATAGAACACAGGGGGTTAGCCGGGCGTTGGTGGCACATGCCTTGAATCCCAGCACTCGGGAGGCAGAAGCAGGCGGATCTCTGTGAGTTCGAGGCTAGGCTGGACCGACAGCCTCCAAAATAATACAGAGAAACCCTGTCTCGTAAAACCATAGAAAAAAAAAGAACACATGGGGTTATTCTAATAGTTTTGTATCTGTTGAGGTTTGCTATGTTGCCGAGTATGTGGTTGATTTTAGAGAAAGGCTCCATGTCGCACTGAGAAGAAGGTATGTTCTTCTGTGTTTGGGTGGAATGATCTATAGATGTCTTTTAATCCCAATTTAATCTGCTAGTTCCTTTGCTTGTTTGTTAAGTTTCTGTCTGGTGGTACTGTCTAGGGATGGGTGTGGGATGTAGAAGTCTCCCAATATAAGTTGGTGAGGTTTTATGTATGATTCGAGTTTTAGTAATGTTTCTTTTACAGATGTGGTTGACTTCCTTTTTGAGGCATAGATGTTCAGAAATGAGACTTCATCCTGATGGACTTTTTCTGTGATTAATATGAAATGCCTTTCTTCGTCTCTTTTGATTGATTTTTGTTTAGAGTCTAATTTGTTAGATATTAGGATTGCTGCAATAGATTATTTTTTGGATCCATTTGATTGGAAAATCTTTCCCAACCCTTTATTCTGATGTAGTCCTTCTTTGAAGTTGAGGTATGTTTCTTGTATGCACAGAAGCATGGATTCTGTCTTCATATCCATTCTGTTAACTGTGTCTGTTTATGGGCAACTTAAGCCCATTGACATTGAGGGATATTAATGACCACTGATGGTTGATTCTTGTTTGTTTTTATTTGTTGTTGGTGGTGTAATTGTGTTGGGTTCCCCTCCCCTTTTGCTTTTGGTGTTTGGTAAAGTAGAGTTATCTATTGTCTATGTGTATGTGAGTGTAGTTATCTTCATTGGGTTGGAATTTCCTTCCAGTACTTTCTGTAGCACTGGATTTGTGGATATGTATATTTTAAATCTTGTTTTATCATGGAATATCTTATATTCTCCATCTATAGTGATTAAAAACTTTTCTGGGTATAGTAGTTTAGGATTGTATCCTTGTTTCCTTATATTTGTAGAACATCTATCCAGGACCTTCTGGCTTTCAAAGTTTCCATTGAGAAATCTGGTGTAATTCGAATAGGTCTGACTTCATATGTTACTTGGCCTTTTTCTTTAGCTGCTCTGAATACTTTTTTATTTATTCTGTAGGCTTTGTGTTTTGATTATTATGTAGCAATGGGACTTCTTTTTGTGGTCCAGTCTATTTGGTGTTCTGTAAGCTTCTTGTACTTTCATAGGTATATTCTTCTTTAGGTCGGGGAAGTTTTCTTCTCTGATTTTTTTCTTTTATTATTTTTTATTTTAATTTTAAATAGCTTGTTTTACATGTCAATCCCAGTTCCCTCTCCCTCCCCTCCTCCCGCACTCCCCTTCCCCCCCAGCCTCCCACCCAATTGCCAAATCCTTCCACATAGGGGATATCTAGAATCTGTCACTTCACTCTGGGTAGGGTCCAGGCACTCCCCTAAGAGTCCAGGCTGAGAGAGCATCCCTCTTTGTGCTATGGGCACACGATGACTGTTTGTATTCCAGGGATAGACACTGATCCACAGCTCAGGGCCCCATAGGTTGCCCAGGCCTTCTCGCTGACACTCACATTTGGGGAGTCCAGATCAGTCCCATGCTGGCCTCCCCGCTGTAAGTCTGGGGTCAAAGAGCTCTCCCCTGTTCAGATCAGCTGTCTCTGCTGGTTTTGCCAGCCCATTCTTTGCCAATCTGCTCATCACTCCTCTCTCTGTCACTGGGTTCCTTGGGTTCAGTTCAGTGCTTAATTGTGTCTTTGCCTCTGCTTCCATTAATCACTGGATGAAGGCTCCTGGATGGTTATAGACATCAAGTTCATTATCAGGAATGGGAATTCGAGGTGGTCTCTCCACTATTGCTTAGCTTGCCAATTGGTGTTATCCCTTTAGATCACTCGAGGTCACTCTGGTGCCTGATCTGTCTTCTAACCTTTTTGAATATGTTTTCTGCCCCTTTGATGTGGTTTTCTTCACCTTCTTCTATACCTATTTTTCTTAGGTTTGGCCTTTTCACGGTGTCCCATGCTTCCTGGATATTTTGTGTTAGGGATTTGTTGGACTTGAGATTTTCTTTGGTCTTTAACTTTCTTTCCTCTAGTGAGTCTTCAACACCTAAGATTCTGTCTTCCATTTTTGTATTCTATTGCTTATACATACATCTGTAGTTCCTCATTGTTTACCCAGCTTTTGTAATTCCAGCATCCCCTCATTCTGTGTTTTCCTAATTGTTTCTATTTTAGATTTCATTGAACTCTGAAGTGTTTTATTCACTTGTTTGGTTGCTTTTTCTTATCTTTCTTTAGATTCCTAAAGAGATTTGTTTATTTCTTGATTTTTTTGGTTTGACTTTTCATCCATTTCATTAATTTTTCTTTGTTTATTTTATTCTATTTCTTTAGGGGATTTTCCCATTTCCTCCTTAAGGGTTTCTATTATCTTCATAAAATAGTTTTTAAGGTCCTTCTCTTCTGCTTATTCTCTGTTGAGGTTTTTAGGTCTTGCTGGTGTGGAGTCCCTAGATTCTGGTTTTGTCATATTGATCTTTTTGTTTTTGTGTTCTTATACTGTCATCTTCCCATCCCTTCTTTGAGTGGGTTCAAGTGCAGTCTCTCCCTCTCCTCTAGTTTTCTGTTGGTGTAGGTGGGCCAAGACTTCAGTGTCTGCAACACTGGATGATCCAGCCTTTCCTAATGTTTCCTCACTCAGTGGGGGTAGGGGGGTCAAGTCTTAAGTGGAGCAAAGATAGTGGAGGGCATCCAGGGGGTCCAAGAGTGAGGTATGGCCAGACTCAGGGTGGGACATTAATGACCGTTGATTGTTAATTATTGTTTGTTTTGGATTTATTGTTGTTGGTGGTTTTGTGTGTGGATTTACCCCACTTTTTTTTCTTTTGTCTGTTGGTAAAGTGACATTATGTATTGCCTATGTATTTTGAGTGTAGTTAACTTACTAGGGTTGGAGTTTTCCTTCCAGAACTTTCTGTATGACTGGATTAGTGGAAATGCATTGCTTAATTCTGGTTTTGTCATGGAATACCTTGTTTTCTCCATCTATAGTGATTAAAAGATTTTCTGGGCATAGTAGTCTACGCTGGCATCTATGACTTCTTAGTTTTTGTAGAATATCCATCCAGAACCTTCTGGCTTTCAGAGTTTCTATGAAGAAGTCAGGAGTAATTCTGGTATGTTTGCCTTTGTATATTACTTGGCCTTTTTCCTTTGTTGCTCTTAATATTCTTTCTTTATTCTATATGTTTGGTGCTTTGGTCATTATGTGGCAAAGGGACTTTTTGTGGTCCACTCAATTTGGTGTTCTGTAAGCTTCTTGTACTTTTATTGGCATGACTCTCTTTAGGTTGGAAAAGTTTCCTTGTAAGACTTTGTTGAATATTTTTCTACACTTTTGAGTTGGGTTTCTTCACCTTCCACTATACCTATTATTCTTAAGTTTGGCCTTTAATGGTGTCTCATATTTCCTGGATATTTTGTGCTAGGGATTTGTTTGACTTAAGATTTTCTTTGGTCACTGAATCTATTTCTCATAGTGTATCTGCAATGCCTGAAATTCTTCCATCTCTTGTATTCTGTTGGCTATGCTTGCATCTGTAGTTCCTGATTATTTACCCAGCTTTTCTATTTCCAGTATTCCCTCAGAATGTGTTTCTTTTTTATTGTCTCTATTTCAGCTTTTATCAATTGCACTGATCATTGTTTCCTTCACTTGTTTGGTTGTTTTTTTTCTTGGCTTTCCTTGTTTTCTTCAGGAGATTTATTTCTTGCAATTTTTGGTTTGTCTTTTCCTTTATTTCTTCAACTTTTTCTGTGTTTTTTCTTCTATTTCTTTAGGGAATTTTCTCATTACCTCTTTCAGGGTCTCTATCATCTTCATAACGTTGTTTTAGGACTATTCTCCTTTGCTTCATCTGTGTTGGGATGTTCATATCTTGCTGGTGCAGAGTCACTATATTTTGGTGGCATCATATTGATCTTTCTGTTGTAGACTGTGTTCTGTTTTTTTGTTTGTTTGTTTGGTTGGTTGGTTGGTTTGGTTTTTCAAGGCAGGGTTTCTCTGTGGCTTTGGAGGCTATCCTGGAACTAGCTCTTGTAGACCAGGCTGGTCTCTAACTCACAGAGATTCACCTGCCTCTGCTTCCTGAGTGCTCAGATTAAAGGTGTGAGCCACTACCATCTGGCTATAGACTGTGTTCTTCTTCCAGTGGGTACTGGTGGGATCTCTCCCACTCCTGGTGGGTACGGGTCAAAGTTTTTCTTCCAGTGGGTACAAGTTGTTCCAATACTCCAATAGCTCTCCTCTTCCAGTGGGTGGAGGTGGTACTAGCACTGAGATGCTGGCAGACTCTGGATGGGTTGGTCTGTTGGGTTGGGTTCCCAGGCCTCAGGAGGCTCTGAGCAAGGCACCAGAAGATGGGCCTAAACAGGCCCATGCTTACCTCTTCCCATGGGTGGAGGTGGGACTAGGAAGCTGGCAGACTCCGGGTGGGCTGGTCCACTGCAACAGTTCCCCTTTCTGCAACCCTGAGGCCTTAGTGGGTTCCAATCAGGGCAATGGAAGGTGGGGTAGAAAAAGATACTTGCCTCCTCCCATTGGTGGAGGCAGGAGTAGCATCACAAGCCTGGTGAATCTGGATGGACTGGTCCTCTGGGACTAGTTTCCCAGTGCGAAGTCACCAGACCTCAGGAGGGCTCCAAGAAGGGCTTTTGAAGACAGTAAAATTAAAAATTTTAAAGATAAAATGAAGTGGGTCTTTGTGTCCTTTGCTGTACAATTATATCAAATTATACTTATATACATGAATACTAGTATTCTATCTATGGCACTGTGCCTAGAGTTAACCATGCTGTCTCATATGCTTAGAATTGTGGTAGCTGAGTAGAACTCATGTTCTTGCCAACATATGATAAAGTGATGATTTCTGAGGATGACAAGGTATTACTGAAATACATGACAGTAATGAAGCAACATGCCTTGTGGAACTTATTCTGTAGACCAGGCTAGTCTCAAAGTCACAGAGATCCACCTGCCTCTGCCTCCTAGGTGCTTGGGATTAAAACTGTGTGCCACTACCACTGAGCTCAAAACTTCTGGATGCATTAGTTTCCAGAATTTCAGTTTATAAAACTGTTTGTATTTGGAAGAGAAATGCCTGAATATTGTTTAAATGTAACCACAGTGATTCCATTTTAATCTTATGAAGGAAAATAATTTTTAATGAGTGTGCCAGATTCTGGCTTTCCCAGCTCCTCATTGTAAAACCAGTATCTTTTGAGATAACCCCTAATATGCAGAGACCAAACTGCAGTCTGTTTAATTTAGCATATGCCATAGATTTGTAACATCCACCAGGGAGATGTCAAAAGACCTTTGCAAACTCCCACATGTGTAAATGTCACTACAGCATATAATTTCTCACATAAATCTGCTGAATGTAATGATGCATTTAAATAACTCCTTAAGAACACTAATGAAGGTTTCTGCACATCTGATGACAAGCTGAGAGAAACAGAGCCGTGATGATTCTGGTACATGGTACAGTTGATAAGACTCACAGTATCATGTCTTTACCTCTCATAGCAGCCTCAAGGACACAGGACTCAAACACCAGCCTCGGCATACAAGCACCACAAGTTGTGAACACTGTGGGTTTCCTTTGAGTCATTTAAACAACAAATCTGATATGGATTGCAAAGGTCCACTGAATTGTAAGATGCAATTCTAAGAAACATCAGAAGTACAGGAAGTGAAATAAAGCACAAAAAACCTACAAGGGCACAAAAAAGACCACATATGTTCAGCCCAGTCTTTATATGATTAGGTGAGGTGTATAACAACTGGGGATAAACAGTGTCCCATAAAGCTAGGTAACAAGCTCTGCTGTGAGGAAAATGCATCCCTGTGCTCTGGTTCTGCAACAAGCATCCATTAGCATATAACCTTCCATTTACAAGCACATGGGGGAAACCTGCCAACAGGACACTATATACTGAAGATGATTAAATCAGCACTATTGAGAGAAAAACACAAAAAGAAACCATCTGAGCAATTTAATTACGAGGGCCACATTTCCTGGAAGACAGATTTTGAAGTCTCTTATCGCTTACCAGCTATGTGTAAGATGAAATTTCAGAATAGTACAAGAAAGAAAACAAGCTTAATCGAAGTTAAGTGTATTTATTTGCTCAAATCCACCTTACAGATAGTCTAGTTATGCTGTAGCTGTTTTAATGTGTGCAAATCCATTCTGTGATACACAATGATGAAATCTAACAGTCTCTCAGCATGTACCTTCATCAGTAAGTGACAGGGTTGCATATCAAATGTAGAGACACCAATGTTGAAAAAGTAATACCATTATAATGAATAATACTATATACTCTAGAATAATGGTATAATTGACTTCAATATATCATAACCATTTATTTTCTTCATAAAATATAAATATGTATATATAATATACATAAACCTTGACTATATCATATATACCTATAGCAGTACACTATATATATATGTGTGTGTGTATATCTGCAATTTTAACTTTTTTTAAAGTAGGATAGTTTTCATTTGTTTTAATTTTACATGCCAATCCCAGTTCTCCCTCCTCTCATCTCACTACCCCTACCTTCCCCTCACCTTATCCCCCATCTGCTCCACAGAGAGGGTATGGCTTTCCATAGGGGGGTCAGTGAAGTCTGTCCCATCACCATGATGAGGACTGACCAAGGCCTTCCCTGCTGTGTCTATACTAAGCAAGGTATCTCTTCATAGGAAATGGATTCCGAAAAACCAGTTCATGTACTACAGATAGATCCTGGACCTACTGCCAGTGACCTCAGAAACTGCCAAATCTACCCACTGTCACCTGCATTCAGGGGGTCTAGTTAGGTCCTATGCAGATTGTAAAGCTGTCAGTGCAGGATCTGTGAGTTCCCACTAGCTCAGGTCCGTTGTTTCTATGGGTTTCCCCATTATGGTCTTCACCCATTTGCTCATATTGTCCCTCCTCCCTCTCTGCAACTGGACTGCAGGAGCTTGACCTAGTGGTTAGCTGCAGAACTCAGCACCTGCTTCCATCAGTTACTGGAGGAAGGTTTGACAATTACTGTAGTCAGCAATCTGATTACAGGAGGCCAGTTCAGTCCCCCTCTCCATTATTGCTTAGAGTTTATCTGGGGTCAACTTTGTTTATTCTTGGAAATTTCCCTTGTTCCAGGTTTCTCAATAATCCCCAAATGGCTCCCCCTATCAAGATATTTCTTTCCTTGCTCTCACTCTCTGTTCTTCATCCAATTTGACCTTCCTGTTCCTGTATGTTCCCCTTCCCACTTCCCTTCCCTCATCCCCTCTCCCCTCCCATCTCCTCCCTCCATGCCACACTCACAATTTACTTAGTAGATCTTGCCTATTTTTCCTTCCTAGGCAAATTTATGTATGTTTATCTTAGGGTCCTCTTCACTACCTAGCTTCCCTGGGGTTGTTGACTGTAGTCTGGTTATCCTTGAAACTTTAACTTTTAACTTCAAATAAAATCTTCATTATTTCCAATTAATATTTATGTTTGGAATTGAGATATTTGTATTTAACAAAAAATAAACTCTATTCATTTAGTTTTAAAATTGCTGATTACAAAGAAATGTGATAAAAAATAAATTCTTCCTAAGGAAAAAAATTGAATTGAGCAAAATACAGATCTGAGAGTGAAGATAAAATCCCTTTTAAATTCTATTTCAAAAAATCAGAGACAAGCTGCCTGCCAGATGACCATAAATTCTATCAGCACAGATTCAACAGGTTTTTGTTATAAAGGCTACTCTAAAATTATCATGCCCTATTAGTATCTACATTTTCCTTCGAAAAACAGTCATGTCTATCCACACAGTATATTAGAGTTGTCCAGAGGAACAGCACCAAGAGAATGTATACATACCTATAAAAGACACTAGCTATGTAGTCACAAAATGATTTTCCATGCTGTGGGGTGCCAGGAAAACCAGGAGCTTCCCAGTCCGGGAACTGGAAGCAGAACAAGAAGAATGAATGACAAGACCAGTCCGGAGCTGAAGGTCTAGACAGAGGATCCCTAGAGAGTCACTAGTGATTATTCACATTCAAACTCTATAAACCTGACATCTACAGAGCAAGGCAGCCATCAGACGATGCATCTACTCAAGAAGAAAGCACGGAAACAACCCCTTACAGCCTTTTGTTGTATCCAGACCCTAACCTATTTTACCATGACACACACATTCAGGATGGGTCTCCCTCCCACCATCTCATACACCACATATCGAAGTGAATTTTACCAATTTAGTGAAGTTGGCAACCCAGGTTAACCACCACAGCTAAGGTGCTTAGTTGTTGGAGCTGTGTGTGGAGTTTAAGCTATGATGCTGAATGGAAAGCATCTGCTGTCTTCCAGCTTTATTTAGTCATTTAACATATATTTTATTTCTCAATGCAATGTGTAAAATACTTTGACAGACATAAGGCATGTGAAGCTGGATATAATACTCTTCCACTATGAAGAGGCCCCTGTGCCAGGAAATAAAAGGAAGCAGTTATGGAAATATTGTGACTGGAAGTCACACTGGAATTTTAGAAACAAAAAGAACAAGTAACCAATGGTGAAGAAATGGTCCAGGGGTCAGGGAAGCAAAATGTTAGAGGAATTTGTTATGTGTAGTAATATGGGATCTGTAACAATGATCTCTTCCTACTACTCAAATTTGCTATGAACCTTAAGCTATTCCTTTAAGAAGAGAACAGTATTTGAAAATACAAAAGTACTGAACTACCCAGAGCTGAGTTCTTGTACCAACCAAGCCCTTGCCATAATTTTCTAGGTCACAACCTCTAGCACTGCAATCTCTTCCTTTTGATTTTGCTCCAATGTGTCTGCTGGGGTCTCTCTGCAACTCTCTGTTGAATAAGTTGAGAAGAAATTTCTGTTGACTATATTAAGTAATGCCCTTGTGGGTAGGTTTCATAACAGACATAACTATCATTCTGATGCAGGATAATTGATGCACAGTTCTCTGCAAATGGGGATAAGGATGGGTTACTTGGAACCTAACAAGTGAAATGCAAAACTGAGGATTCAATAGTGTCTCAAATTAAGGAATTACGTAAATAAGGTGTGTCAATAAACATGTGTAGGTTTCAACTGTTGTTAAATCTCCGTTAACAAATGGTGAGGAGCCCATTGGTAATAGTACTTTATATGTGCACGTGTATAGTCAACATTTACATAAGCATATATTAATTAGACCCATGCATAGGCAGTTTATAAAATACATGTGTATATATACACATTTTGCTTTTTAACAACACAAAGTAAATATAAGTCAAAGCACTCTATAATCCAGGGTCTGCTACAATTCAATATTTCTCTCTGGCTTTCTCTTTCCTTTCTTGCTTCAACTCTTTAGCTCATCTTATGAATAATACTAATAATGAATCTAGCACTTATGAGTTCTTAATTGAAAGTAAAATTTCTAAGTTTTTTCACTGTTTAAGGGAATTTTTAATTAGGAATTTTACAATCTAAGTTATATTAATGATAATCATTTTCATAACAAAAACAGCAAAATTGTCAATGTTCTCTAAGATCTTTAAAATTTTAGACTGTTGTAATAACATTTAGATTAATAAAGCACAATTCTGTGCTAAGCAAAATAACAAACACTGTAATGTTTGGACATGAATGTGGTTCTTAAACAGTAACAATTTTATAAATTTTAAAGATCTGTGTGTGTGTGTGTGTATATGTGTGTGTGTGTGTGTGTGTGTGTGTGTGTGTGTGTGTGTGTGTGCATGAATGTGGGTGTCCAGGGAGGCCAGAAATGTCAGACACTCTGGATCTCGAATTACAAGTGGTTGCAAAACCAATATATGTACACCCTGGAAATTGAATTCCAGTCTCAAAAAAACAACAAAAAAAACTGTGCTGACACTTAAACTCTAAGTTCTCTCTCCAGTCCTTTGCAATTTTAAAACAACACCTCTCCAATATCATAATAAAAATGTATATAAAATATCACTTTTCTTTTTTCTTTTTTCTTTTTTTCTGTTTTTGTTTTTTTGAGACAGGGTTCTCTGTATTGTTTTGGAAGCTGTCCTGAAACTCACTCTGTAGACCAGGCTGGCCTTGAACTCACAGATATCTGCCTGCCTCTGCCTACCAAGTCCTGGGATTAAAGGTGTGTGCCACCAAAGCCCGGCAAAATATCACTTTTCTAAAACCTCTATTGAATTTTTACAACTAAAAAAATTACTAGAACAGATACAATAATAATATGAAAATCTTTTAAAACAAACTCTTTTAGGGGAACTATCAGGCATGGTCAAACATTTCACCAGCAAATTTTAATGCAAGCTTAAAAATAATAAGGATACTGTGAACATAATGACAGACATAAATACCAATGAGATGGAATGGAGAGCCGAAGATACATCCATGTATATACAGTTAAATGATTTTTCAAAGGAGATAAAATTACAAATGTGAAAAAGACAGTTTCTTCAGTAAGTGGTATTAGATAACTGGAATAAATTGATCTGTCATCTTACCCTGTGCACAGTAAGTAATTCAAATAGATAATGACCTGTGAAAGACCTGAGAACATAAAACAAACCCATAGTGGGAAAAAATTATATCACCTTGTAATGATTTATTGTATATGATGCCAAACTTACAGGCAAAAATAGACAATTGAACTATAAGCTAAAAATGTGAGGAATAAAGGAAATTGTTGTTAGAAAAGGAATGCTTTAAAGTCAGTTCTGGGACAGAGAAGTTGATTACTTAAGTGATCAAAGGACTTATGATATTTCTCCAAAAAGACATAGGTGGCCAGGAACTCTCATAAACTCTAATAATCAGGAAAGAAAAATAAAGTTAAAATGAATCATCATGTCACATAATGTGAGCATGCCTATTATCAAAAAATAATAATGGCAATAAGTTTTGATAGGGAGGTAAAGAAAACATTTGTATCCACAAGAAATTAAAAATGAAAACAGAATTGTAATGAATGAAGCACCCCCTTATCAGAGATTTTATTCAAAAGAATATAAATTGAGATCAGAAAGAGACATTTACATTTCTACTTTAATTGAACATTTTTTAAGCAACAGTCAAGAGGTAGAAATAATGTAAAAGTCCAGGCCATAGATGAATCTTGAAGTCATCATTCAAAGTGAACAAGCCTGGTGACAGAAGGACAAATATCTGACTTCACTTAAGTGTATAAGCTATTCAAACTCATAAAACCATAAAACAGAATGACTGCCAGGAGCTTGGAGATGGGAAGACGTTGTAAAATGAATAGAGTTTATGAAGCAAAGAAGTTCTACAGATGTGCTATGCAACCATGTGCATATAAGTTAGTCCTATTCTATACACTTAAAAATTGTAGAGCTTGAGTTCATGTGGTGTGTGTGTGTGTGTGTGTGTGTGTGTGTGTGTGTGTGTGTGTGTGTTCATGCACCCATGTGTAACTTAGAAGAGATAGGGAATTCAGAAGAGATAAAGATTACTTTGCAACAATGTAGTAAGACAGCATCAGATACAAAAGATACAAAGATTCATAGGAATTGGATTTTTGCAAGTAGTTTACAAGACCAGTCCAGGCTGAGGAACTAGAATAAGCAACTGCATGTAAGGAAAGGGAATTAGAATAGTCAGGAAATAGTCAATGGTTCATGCGGTCTGAAGCAGAGCATATGAAAGGAGAAACAGAAATGAGGTTAGGATGACAGGGCCCTTCGTTAAGCAATATCTCATAATATAGAGTAAGAATGGCACATTTTATAATCTGAAAATTTTGAATAATTGAAACCTTTAAAAAAAATTTAAAAATCACAGGAATGAATTAAAAACCCACAGCATGTAATACTTTTAGTTCAAAAGAACATTGGCCATACCAGGTCTATATAATGCTATAGTTATTATTGTTTCTTGTGGTTTCCTTAAAGATACTAGCAATTTTAAATATTAATATACTCAGAGGTATGCTATACCCTAAAATAATATGTGCCAGAAACATAACATACAAATTTGTCTCAAACAATCTTTTTATCTAGCTAAGAACATGAACCAAAATTGCACAAAGCAGTTAGAACATAACTAGGTAATTCATGTCAGGGTCAAATGAATATTTAGTTTTGGTGAAAGGGAAAACTGGGGAGGGCTGACTTAATCAAGAAAGGTTGGTGAGAGAGCCATTTCAGATTAGTGTTCAGGAAATGTGCCCCTAGATTTTAGTGGATGGAAGTCAAAGCCCTGCTGTGTAATTAATTGTGTTATGCTAGGTAAGTAACTCAATGTGTAGGATGTGTACTATTCTATCAAATCGAGAATATATATATATATACATATATATATATATCTTAAATTATACCTGGTATACTGTTATTTCTTTCCCTAGGGAGGCTACAGAAAACATCAGAGAAAGTATGATAAAACACACTATATATTGTGAGCTAAAAGTAATAAATGTAATTTTAAGAAAATTTGAAAAACAGGCAGAAGAGCAAAATAATGAGGAATGCCACCTGTTATGCTATCTCACAAGGTAAACACACCTCAGATTTTATTGTGTCTTTTCTCAGACATCATGGCCTACACAGGCAGGAGGAGCATGTGCTTCACCATTTAATAATATGAGTTTGCTTTTCTGATGACAAACATTATGGGATACATTATCTTTAATGAGTGTCCAATCATCTACAACAAAGGAATCCTGTGGTTATTTCCTATATTCTCAGCATGGAAAACTAAATATAGAACAAAACAGAAACAAAATTTCAATTAATGGTTTCCAATTGTTTAAAACCACAATCTCTCCAATTTTCTTCCTATTGAAGACCACATAGCAATAAATGTCATTCTAAAGAAAGTTTTGGAAACACTTTATGTTAATTCTCCTGTCAAATAATCCAGAAAATAAAATGAAAAAGTATAAATGCCAGAGAAACTCCTAAAACACACAGCAATATAAATTAATGACAAGCTTAACTAATTTTAGTTCAATGAACAATATTTTAGAATGTCATGCTAAATTGATTAATTGATGAATAGTTGTATTTGATTGTGTCTGTAGATTTCATTATCATCACATTAATTGAACAAGAATATCTAGAATTATCTAATTATACTAAGTATGTCAATAATGTTGTCAAGTTCTTGAGTCCAAGATCACTGTCACCTATCCTCTCACTCAACATTGTTCTAGAAAGTCAAACCTGGGGTTAGCAGATAATAATGCACTAACCAAACTATCAATGAGATGACCTGTAATGAAAGATATAGGTCTACAAAGTTGTAAACTACTTAGGTTGTAAATTAAAAATAGAATTAATAACATTTCATTATTGAAATTAAAGAAATATGTAGAAAAGTGAGCATAATACTATGAAAACTACATGTGCATGCACACACACACACACACACAAACACAGACACACACAGCCTATCTTAGAAGCAATACCTAGTAAAGATATACAACAGAAACATAGCTATTGCTGCCATGAGGACTAGCCTTCAGCTGCTCTGGGATCGGGGGTGATCCATAGAATTGGCTAACTAATTATTCAACTTGACTTTTCTAACTGAGGGAGTAAAACTTAATCTCTGGGGCCAATTGGCATGGCAAAATTTGACTCTCTGGGGTTGGCAAGAAAGGGAAGCACGCACATATAAAACATATCAGGATACCATCTAGGGTGCTGATAAATGACAAGCCTTCAGCAAGTCAGAGAAACTAAAGAAGAAATGCAGAGAGGATGAACTACTGGACAGACAAACAGACACATGAGGGCTTTTCTGAGGGCCAAAGTTTAGTTCTTCGTTTTGTTGTCCTTTCTGTTGCTTGTTCTACTCTCTTCCTTTTCTGTTCTGTTTTTCTACTCTGATGTTTCCCTTCAGGCTCTCTTGATATTTTCCTTCTAGATAACTTTATTTTTTCCCTTACAGCTTATATACCCCAGCAAAAGCATTCAAGCAAAGTAAATATTACAATGTGGTTACATTCTAATTTTTATGTGAATGCTTAAATAATTACAAGTAAAAAAAAACAGCATGTTTTCCACATCACTTACATAATTCAGCATTTTCTGTATTACAGGTGAAAAACAAGTTGTCCAAAGAACTCACATACATTCGCACCCAAGCAACTTGGTATAGGTTAACAGAGTATAAGCAAGCAAGGTATTTTTCTCAGCCAGTTTTTTTGCTGTCAGGCTACATTTTGTAGTTACAAAGAAAGGGCCAATTATTTTATTATTTGTCTCAAAAGGTAATCTTATAAAACATGCTTTAAGAATCACAACTCTAAGCTTTTAAATATGAAAAACAGTCTTCTCAATTTTAAATCCTCAGAGTACATACCCATTCATCAGCAGATTTTTATATCAGTAAGCTGAGGGCAAAAAAATGGGTATAAGGGATTAATCACCACTCTTAACTACCAACCCATCTTAACCAGAAATGTACATCAGGCAGTAATACCCAGGCTGCCACTGTTCCTGTCCCTTGACTTCAATGAGACCCTTGTTCTGCTATTAAAAGAGTGTCTTTATAAATGTTCATTTGTTCCCCCAAGGTTTTCTACCTCAAAGCCATTAATAAGAAAACATTTTAACGTAACCTTAAGGCATTATTTAAACTTTGTTTTAGCTATGATGCACACTGAAACCCATGAACACATCTCCAACAGTAAGACTAAAAGAACTTGAGCTATCTTAGCTTCTGGAACTCGATTGTTTTTCTTAATCATTAACTTAAGCCACAGTCTATACAGTTCCTCAAGAGAAACTCCTAAGTCCTAGTTGCATGATACTTCTTTGTTCTTATTTTCTATTCTCCAAGGACAGGGGCAACACCATATCCTGCCTTTACCTAGATTAATTTTCCCACTAAACTGTCTCTATCACTAAACCTCTATCACAATCCCCAACTATATTTATCAAAAACCCTCAGTCATCAAAATTCTATTTAAACTGACACTATTATTGTGTAAAATCATTGTTCCGTTAAACAGTGCTGCTTAGGAGGAAATTATCCTCATAATAATCCACGGGTAAAAATGCACAGTAGAATGGGATATTTCCATGAGATTATCACACTCCATTACAGGAAGAGGGGATCCTCCCACACCCATTCGCACCATGACAGATACCAGAGAAAGTTTGCAACTGCAGACATGGAAAGGCACAGCAGCAGCGAGAAACATTCCAGAGCAGAAGCCTGTAGGGCTTTGTCTATCTGAGAGAATTTTATTTAAAATTCATCTGGCTACCCAAGTATGTGACAAACAGTAGCTAGAAGTAGTCGGTTTCTGACAGTCATATCTATGGCTAACCTGCACCGTGAGCTCTCCTTCTGGTACACTGCCCCCAAAGGCAGACATGACTGTAGTCCAATACTGAAGACGACAGCATCCATTAAAGAAGGCTGAGGATATGAGTGGTATCACAAGAAATACTGAAAAAGAGGAAAAGGCTGTGCAGACAGACTGATGAAAAGACTCAGCTGATCGTTTCTGTGCCATGTAGACAGTCCACAAACACATCTCTAATGCTACCTGGACAAACATTCCATTTACAGGAAATGAATGAGAAAAAAATGCTTTAGCATTATAAAACATTTTCTCTGAGATCTAAAGTCCCAGAAGCTTATGAAATGTTCAGAGCAATCATAATTCATTTTTACCTTTATTTTCTTTCGCAGATCTGGGTCAAAGAAATAAAATAATTCATTCCATCAGCTCTTCTGATTCTAAATCATTTTCATTCAGAAAAATTCATGAATAAACTCCAAAGGAGAACTCACAGAGACCAACGTGAACAGACACATACACACACACACACACACACACACACACACACACACACTCTACTACTACTACTATTACTACTACAAATACAGCATAGCTCCTGATATCATAGGCACAAAGTTTATTAGGAAAGACAAATGAAGAAACAATGTTATGCTACAGGCTACAGTTGATGGTAGTTGAACATTTGCACATGATGTTAACCATAGAGAGGATAACTTGAACCAAATTTCATGTGTAACAATGAAAACAGGGTGTTATTCAGTGCAGACATAAACAATGAAAATGGAAGCCACTGTGGAGGGAGAAACACTATTAATAGCTGGGAAAGAGGAAAGAAAACAAGTCTGGCACACCATAGGTGGTCAGTCAGATGTGACTGAATAAAAGGCTGAGTTGATAATGAAGTGATAAGTATTCTTGAGGCATGGATACTTGTTATTTGAGTAGCTGAAGAAGCAGAAGACTTCCTTAAGGAGATAAAAAGACTTCAGATACAGTGAAGGACAGTTTAATTATTTGACACTGGGAGAGAAGTAGGAGCATTAGAAGAATCTGAACCTTGAGAGAAGCCAACTAACAAAATATTCTGGACTTCCCTTGCTGCTGAAAGGAAATTTGAACTTCTCTTCACATCTTATGCAAGGAAGGAGTAGCATTATCACATTTTTCATTTTAGCAATGTGTGTCTGATAGGAACAAAGATGAACTAGAGAAAGAGAAGAGATCTGGAAGGTGTGAGAATAAGAGCCTCACTGTGGCCAAAGCATCAGGCTTGTAGAACAAATATTGCAGGGAGAGTCAAATCAAATCAAGGAACAAAGCACAACGGACTTCACCAATTCATTAGCTTAGGGTTCCCCTTCCAAATGAATGCACAGAATAATAGATAGAAGAGATAATATACTGACTTTGAGGTCAGTTCTAGTATTTTCTTATATTCCTAACCAAATATTAAATGCAAAATTATAGATAATAAGAAAGTAGAGAAATAAGGGAAAGCTGGGAGTAATGGCAGAGGCCAAAAGAGTATGAAGGCAGGAATGACTATAATGCTAAATGGCAAAGTATTGGGGAATAAAATAGGTACCAGTATGCATAGATGAGATCTGGCAGATAGATCACTGGTGGCCTAAGCAACAGCTGTGTCAGTAGAATAGTGTGGGTCGATTAGCAAAGAGCAGCTGGCAGAGGCAGTGAGAACGGGAACCAAGAGTAAGGCACCAAATCCCCAGATACTCCAACCATACACATTGTTAGTAGTATCTTGCAAAGAATCACCATATTGTGAAACTATTTTAAAATTTAAAATTCATCTGGCTACCCAAGGATCACTCAGATATAATTAAAGGAACATATGCATTGTATTCAAAGTCTTTCACTAGATGAAATGCATCACATTGGCAGTACGAATAAAATCACTGGCTAGAATATGAGTCCCAAAACATTAGAAAGTACAACTGTCTTGATAATATGTGTTATATCTGTTTGTATTGTATAAAATTAATTTTGTACATATACACTTATGCCTGAATAGAATATTTATCAGTTACACTCCATCAAAGCAGCAGATATTCTATAAGTGATATCATTTCTTTCCAAGGTTTCTTGTCTTCCAGTCACCTTTTACTTCTGATCTATGACAGCAATCAGGAAGGGAAGATTAATATGAACAGAGGAAAAAGAAAGGGCAAAATGGAATTCATGAAGATGAGATTAAATCTGCAGGGATTCATGAATCCACATCTGTCTTCCCGGGCAAGCACCTTTGGTATCATACTTCCTCCAATCCTCTAGCTCCTAACTTCAGTGTCACAATTTTCCTGAAGGTCTGGTGAACAATGAGCTATGAACCCTTCCAATGATTTCAAGAATGAGGGGGAAAGATCCAGCAAAACTTATAGAGGACCCCGAAGATCTATAATTGTGCAAGGAGTACAAGCAACTATAAGTAGTGCTGCAGCAGCCTTCAGTGTGTAAGCATGGCAACCACTTCTCTTTTACATCCCAAATGTCACTCAGATTTCATTTATTGATAATCCCAATGATGGACCACACAGGGAACATAATTCTGGACAATTAGTTCTACGTAGGTAAGTGAACACACAGCAAAATCACCACAATCCTGTTCTCAATCATTTGATACCATACATTATCCTTTTTGACCACATGTAACTTCCAAATACAAGGAATATTAAAGTCATGTGT
Organism: Mesocricetus auratus; assembly: GCF_017639785.1. Classification (NCBI taxonomy): domain Eukaryota; kingdom Metazoa; phylum Chordata; class Mammalia; order Rodentia; family Cricetidae; genus Mesocricetus; species Mesocricetus auratus. The sequence goes on from NW_024429190.1 coordinate 62,902,498, forward strand.
TCAAGTAACATCATACCAATTTTGCTTAAATGGCCAAAAATATTCTAACCCTCTCCCACAACAACAACAACAACAATAATAATAATAATAATAATAATCACTCTATCCACCTTCCAATGATATTTGTTTGTCATTTAACAGCCACACTCTTCCAAGGTATCCTAAACTTAAATACAAAGATGAATTTACTTATTATTATCACATAGTTAGATCACATAATAATAAGGAAATGTTAAATAAGAAAAATGTCAAAGTAAGCAACAAGTGGTTTAAACCAAAATGATGGAAATATATGATTGTTATAATCTTCATTTATGAAACAAAGCACCCAATAAGTGCTGTTCTTCAATACCTTTCCTATCAATGTCATACATAATTCCCTCTAAGCAGGCACCTTGATAAGGTGAGTGACCCAAATTTTACTCCTGAGGTGTTAGAAACATCAGTTATTCTGACAATCATTACATAAACCAAGAAGCTGTCCAACAATAAAAAATTATTAAAGGTTAAGAGATGAGAAAAAAGTGGCCAGTGATTGAGGAATAACAGGTGATTTTTTTTTCCGACCTCCACTTCTACCAACACATGTGCACCCACTGGCATGCGTATGTAAACACACACATGCACATATATGAACATACATACTCACATGCACATACATAAATAATCATGAGAGAAATCACTCCCATATTATAACTTTATTTTCACACCTGCAAAGGTTGTTGAAGAAGCACCATTGTATACTGATTTAGACTACATATTCCTTCTTCATGGGCACTATCTCAGCCTGCAAGATGGTGCCCAAGTGAGTATTGAAACTGAGTCTTTAAAATGCAATTCCACAGCTTATCAACCTAGATGCCTCAAAGTAAGAGAGAACATAATAAAACTAATTAAGTCTACAAAACTTGTCAAAGATCAGTGTTGCAAAGGCTGTTAGAAAATATTGTGGGAAATCCCATCACAGTGACTAACTGATCATTAGGACTACATATATTGTTGTTAGGGAGAAAAAAATTGACACAAATAGAGGCAACTTATATCCACAAGGTAGCTATTTCCGAGAGACCAAATTCTGGCCCTTTCCAAGGAGAACATGATCCAACATACCAATCTGCTCGAGTTGGTTGGCAAGCTGCCACAGAAAATGGTGCCATACTGAGCTCTGAGTGTTGGTCTCTGCTTTTAAAGACTAGGCATTTAACAGCATAGTTATTCATTCCTGGTGATGAGAAACTATTCACTACCATTCTCAGTACCATAGACAATACACAAATCCAATAGGCAAGGGCAATAATAGTTGTCACCTTTGTCATCTTTATTAGGCTCTTTAGCAAATTGGGTTCACCTGAAACTAAACTGACTTCCTCCCCTGTGCCTGTTCAGAGAAGTCATGTTTAAATTGTATCCTGATCATGGTTCTTCTGTGTTCTTAGAAATCATAACTAGCCAATAGACAACTGATTACAGATTAATATAAAGTCATTACTCTAGCCATTTCACCTTTGATGTTTTTAGTTTTGCTTACAAGAAGGCTCTGTTTTGCCCTCTAAAGGTACAACAAAATGGCACACTACTATTTCATCTCTCTCCTTTAGGCAACATTAGCCCAGGATTTATAATCATCTAGAAACCAGGATAAAACATTTGTAAACTTCTTCAAGGCACATATTATGATCCAATATTTCATCTTGCATGCAGAAGTCCCAAAACAAGTAGCATTAATTTAAAACCCTAACCATCAACAAATAGTATTAATTTAAAATACATTTATTATTTTAAAAATTGTAAAATATAATTATATCACACTCTTCCCCAAACCCTTAAATATCTTCCATTCCACTCCTTGTCCACCCAAATTTCTTTCTCTCTCTGAACAAGAAAACAAAGCAAAAGGAAAAGCCAAAAGAAAAAAAGCATAACAATTAAAACAACAAAAATACTACTACTAAAAAGAAAGATATGGGGTTTCCTTTGTGTTGGTGAACTACTCCTAAGCATGAGGCCTTCTCTATAGTGTGGTAGACATACCCAGTATCACTACATTGGAGAAAACTAATTTTACCCCTTCCAGCAGGTATCAATTGCAAATAACTTCTTGCTTAGGGGTGGGACATTGTACCCAATTCCTCTTCTCCATGCCAGGATTTTGATTGCTTTGAACTTGTCCAAATCTTCTCTGTGTTGGCCCAGTGTCTGTGAGTTCATATGTGCATCTGCTCTGTTATGTCTGGAAGATGCCATTTCTTTGTATTCATCTACAGCATCTGGCTCTTATAATCTTTATACCTGCTGTTCCTTCTAGATTCCTGAGCCTTGAAAGGAGAGGTTTTATATAGGCATCCCATTTATATATGAGTAGTATAAAATCTCTCTTTGTCTACACATTATGCAGTTGTGACTCTCAATAAAACACATGTTTTTAATTAACCATTTGGTTGCCTCTTGGGCTGACAGGATACCAAATAGAGGAGAGAGTTAAGACAAAACTGCAATCTCTTTTTTTGCATTTGGTTGTAGAACCAAATGCAAAAACGTTGCCTATTTTAATTATTTGCTTAAGTTTCTACTATATTAAACACCACTACTTCAGAAACAGAATTCTACTGTTCACAGTTTAAAATATTAAATGTGTTTTACTTGTACTTCACCTTTTTACATTAGAGCACTTAGATTCCATATTAGGAGAATGGAGGCTGGCTTTCTTTTTTATCTCCCAGAGAGTTCAAACAGCTTTAAAGTAAGCCAAGTTTACATAATCCATGCATTAACCTTTTGAAAATGTCATTATGTATGCATGTTCACACAGTGCCAGTGAAAATCAGATGTTACTCAAATCCACTCTACTGTGTAGTCATGTCAAACATACTTCTTCTGACTTATTTTCCTCACCAATTAATTGTTTTGAAAGAACTCTCACTAACACTGTGGAGAGAAACTACATCCTAAAGGTTTGAAGTAATAGCTTTCTTCTTACTGCAAAAAAAAATGCATGTTAAATCTCCCACATATAATAGGTAGGCATGATTTCCATTCATGTCACTTTTGATGAAGATTTCTCTAATAGCTCAGGGACATGCATGAATATTCATATGCTTTTAGATTAACTAATGGGCTCCATGTATTTATTGCTTTACATTTTTCACATTTTATTCAGAATCCCTACATTTTCTCAGATGTCTTCTTGGAATAAATATATGAATGAATGATGATGGGGTTTTGTTTAAAATTGTGATTGGTCATTTAGAGGCCTTAGTATGATATACTAATAAATTTCACATATGTGATCATTTCCTACTTTAAGCACTCTTGGCCCTCTCAGTCACCTGTATTATTGTACACTTCCTCTCTTCTCTTTTATTGGATATTCTTCATCACTGCATCACTCACCACTGTCTTCCCTGAGCCCTGTTCCTTTCTTCTTCATTTATACATTTCCTAGATAGTCTCTTACACTGTGGTTTTTAAGTACCTTCATTATATTAATCCCAAAATTCATCACCTCTTTTATCTCTACCTTGAATTTGGGGCTAATACACTTAACTGCTAATTCAAGCTTTCCACTCTGACACTGATTTATAGCTGAAAATTAATGTGTCAAAATCCAATTCCTGATTGTCACACATCCTCAAATTCAATGACTAGGCAGTCTTTCCACTTTTATTAATGACTGCCCTATTCCTTTAATAAGATCAAGAGCTTTGTTATTTTCCTTTTCTTTTGTAACTCAAAACACTAATCCTGCACAGGATCCTATCAACAACTTTACTCCCTCTCTTTCCACAAGCAGTCTAATTTAAACCAGCATCAAGTCTCACCGTGGTCATCAAAACTAATCTGTTGTCCAGAATCTTGGCCAGTAAACAACTCCTAGAAGTATTTGCCATAATTCTATTGGACCTAATAACTCAATTCTCCAAAGCCACCAGTGAAGATAATGTCATTATTGTTGTAGCGTTCTTCCTTCCCATCTTTCTTTCGTTTTTTGTTTTCTTCCTCCTTCCCTTTTCTTTTCTCTTCTCTCTTTCTTTTTTGACAGAATCCTTCAATGTATCACAGTTGGGCTCAAAGTCATGATTTTATTGCCTCCACCTTCTAGAATTATAAGTGTGTCCCCAACCAGCATTCTATCCTCATTAATGTTGCAAAATTAAGAAGTTTAAGGAACTCAAAGAATATCAAATGAGATATGAGAATTTACATAACTAAAAATTAAGCTGGCATTTTAATAAGAATCATTTGGGAATGGAAAGGGATAGAAAAATATAGCAAAAGGTGAGCTCAGTCTCAATCTTCAATAATGGAAAATAGAAGTCTCATGAAGCCAAATGAAGAGTAAACAACCTCGATTTTACTTGAAAAACAGACAATTAAAATGATTGTATCTCTGGGTTTAGGGTAGAGGAATGGCAAAGAAAGGAATGTAAGTGTACATCATAGACTCACATGCTTTGTAGCCACACAAGTCTAGTAATCTCAGGTATGTAAAGCGATTTGAATATTTTAAACATCACATGAGTGTAGCATTGGTTTAGTCATTTTTATAATGAGCAGATGGAATGAAAGGGATGGTTAGCGAGCTGTCAAAATTATTTTGATACAAATGAACAACATAACAAGAAAATTAGGTAAGAAAAATACAGGCAACATGGAGGTAGAAGAGAAAAGAAAAACAGAAAACTTAGAATAATTCCAAGGTTTCCAGGTTAAGAAAGCAGAAATTGAAGTTAAATATCGTCCTCCCTCTAAATCTCAGGAGATTGGTGTTGAGTACAGCCTTCCCTGCCATCTGCCTGGACCCTGCCACAGTTGCAGTCCCCCAAATAAACACACATTATGAAGTTGTTGGCTGTTTGCTTGGTTTCGTACTGGCTATCTCTGATTTAAGTATTTACCCCATAATTGTTAATCTAATTATTTCTCTTACCGGAGAAAGGGTCCTGAACTTTTACTCCTCAGGAGGCTACATTGTGTGTTTCTCTTTCCCAGGATCCTTCTCAAATCCTTTTCCAACCTATTTTGCTTCCCTATTGGCCAACAATGCTTTATTGACATACACATAGAACTTACCCATCATTTCCTCTTTTCTGTCTAAATAAAAAGAAAGGTTTAACTTTAACATAGTCAAATTATATATAACAGAACATTTATCAAGTAAGAGCATAGTTACAATATTTTGTAAGATTTAAAGAAAATATCATCTATCCTATCTTTGTGAGTCTAAAGTCTTATATGTAGCTTATGTTTTATCATAACTAAAGAAAACTATAATTACAACTATCTGTCTTCAACTCCATCAAAGACCACAGAAGGATAATATATAAATTAAACACTAAGATTGACAGAGACATCTTGCTGCCTAGACAGTCACCTGAAGTTTGTCTGTAACGTTGGGGCATCCATCTTCAGCCCATAGGCCACAGTGTGTCTGGAGACTTCTCAGCAAAGCAGGAAATTTCAAACTGTCCATCTGTATTGGCAGTCTGTCATTCATTTTTCTGTGTCCTGCAGAAAGTCTCATAGACTCTTCCATGAAGCAGGAACCCTGTAGGACTGTTTGAATTCAGTTGTCACTTTCCTGTGGGTCCTGCATGTCCAGTTTATACAAGAACAGTCAAGTAGTCCAGGCAAGAGCAGTTTCTTGCCCAAATGACTTATTTTGCCATGTTGAAAGCAAACTCCATATCAAGTTTCTTCGATGCCCATCTTCCTCTCAGTCATAATTGGTGTATCAGGAGCAGACATTTCTCATTGTCAAGAAAAACCCTAAACCATTTTAAATGCCATTTTCTGAAGGTCTTTGAAAGGTTTGAAGACTATCTATCTATCTCAAATATATCTCTGTATATCTAGAAAACCAAACCTAACTATAAGTTCTGACTATTATAAGTAACTATCTATAATCTATATTCAATTATGCATTATGTTTTAAAAGATCAATATAAGCACAATACTTAGTCAAGAGAAATATACATATCACAAAATTGACCTTGAATTTGCACCAATAAATGAAAAAACATACCAATACAAAGTATTCATTTCCATAACATAATCCTTTTTATCATTAAAAAGAGAGTCGGGCGGTGGTGGCACATGCCTTTAATCCCAGCACTCGGGAGGCAGAGGCAGGCGGATCTCTGTGAGTTCGAGGCCGGGCTGGACCAACAGCCTCCAAAACAATACAGAGAAACCCTGTCTCATAAAAACCAAAAAAAAAAAAAGAGAGAGAGAGACTGGTTATGATCATTAACCAATTATAAGCAAACCCATTTAAATGAAAACAAAGATTTATGGGAATTTGGACATCGCTCATTCCAAACCGCTTCGTGCTGGATGGGGGCGCTTTTCATACCATGGGGATCATGACAAAACACAGAAACCTGTATAAGTCCTTATCTTCGTGGTCTGTAAGGCTGAATCATCTTAGCTGTCTTAATTGTTGGAACACCTGACCCACTGCTTCCAGGGGTCTTGGTTTATCAAACCACAGAAGCCTGGAAGGAATCCATAGCTTCCATTTTTCTGTGGAAACACAAATAAAATATCTTTTCCAAAGTAACATATCCTTATACTTAAATTTTGAAGTCAAGGCATTTTTAAAAGATGCAAGTTGAATTAATTTAGTAGCATTTATAATGAAGTGTACTTTAGCAGGTGTTCCTTTAGCAATCAAAACACTGAAAAACACAATAATATACAGTAACCAGACTTTCCGTGTATTTTCCATCTTTACACGGCTTATATTACTCTATTTCTTTTACTTTTATTTATATTTATTTATTTATTTCTCTGAGACAGGGTATCTCTGGAAATCCACATGCCTCTGCTTCTGGAGCACATCTTACTGGCATGTGCCATCACAGCTGGTTTCTCTAATTATTTACCACTATGCCATTTCTTTTACTCTGTCAATCCTACATATATTTTTAAACACAATTTAAACCTTTAGAGGCTTTTCTTCATTTGAATCTGACTTTACTGTAAATCTTTATGTTTTTCTGGATACATGTCTCCAGCTCACTGCCTCAGTCTATGCTGACATCCAGCAAAACCTGCTGGCTTGGAGATGTGGTCACTGCCACTTCCAGCTTTATGTACACACCTTTCAATTGTTAGCAGAGCCTCTCAAAAGAACCTTGCTGGGTTTTTTTTCCTTTTCTTTTTTTTTCTTTTTTTGCATATGCTGTGTCAGGAAGACTCCCTTAAGTGAACCACATGAGTCTCTGCTTGTCTCTAGCAAAACAGAGCCCACCTGAGAAAAATGCTGCTACCAAAAAGATGTGCTTTTCTCTGTTCTTTTGTTTCTAATATTCCTTTTAAGCTCTTGTCATTCTATGTGGAATTTCAATCCCACATGCTGACACCATATGTTGAGTGGCACCTTCCTGCCAGCCTGGTTCCAGAGCTGCATCAGTCCCAAATGAACACACAGGAGGCTATATTAATTATGAAGCTGTTGGCCATTGCTTAGTTTCTTACTGGCTATCCCTGATTTAAGTATTTACCGCATAATTGTTAATCTAAGTATTTCTCTTACCAGAGAAAGGGTCCGGACCTGTTACTTCTATGGCGGCTACATGATGTCTGCCTCTTTCTCTCTTTCCCAGAATCCTCCTCAACTCCTAATCCCACCTTTCTTGCTTCCCTATTGGCCAACAGTGCTATATTGACATATACACAGGACTTCCCGATCTATTGGAGTCAGCGTCCCCCTCAAACAATAAACTATGAGGAAGCTTAAATCCCTTAAAATAAAATAGGTTAACATTTGCATTTAACCAGTGCACACTTTCCTGCCTAGTTACTTTTAAATTATTCCCAAATTCTTTATAATACCTGATACAATCCAATTTCTGTGGAAATGCTTGCTACACAAAAGTGTTTAGGAGATGACTGTAAATAAAAGGGTTGGGCACATATAAAAGAAACACATTTTTGTTGAATTATTTTGGCTTATTATATTGAATCCATTAATAGAGTACCTACAGCTAAACCAGGCTAGTGTATATGATTTCCACTCTAAACGTACTGTGTTTAATATGTACAATATTAAGAACCTTAAGATGTTTGTAAGATAAAGTAATTCATGGGAACTCCAGATAGAATTGGAAGGTCATAAATATGTCTGTGTCCGTTAAAACAATGTGTATCAGTGAGCATTTTGAATGAAAGGTTTTAAGTATTTGAGCCCGAGTCTATGAAAATCATATTGCCAAAAGACAACACACATGGCAAGATTAAAACCCCTACATTTAAGAATTATATCTGAAAACATCAGAAAACACACCTAAGTTTTGAAGAAATAAAGAAGGAGAAAGAAGAAGTGATTAATAAGCAATGTCACACCCTATGGAAAGGCATAGAGGATGAAAGATAACATAGGACAGCTGGCAACCTATTAGCTATTACAACTACACACCCCACTAGTAAGTGGGAATTGATTTTCTTTAGATGCCAATGAGAAACCAATTTTCCTTCCAATTATTCAATAAACATGTCCACGACTGTAATTTCATGGCTAACATAGCCTGCTGAATTAAAATAGATTAACCAAACAAAAGTCATTTTCCTTTATCATTAAAACATGTAGGATCTATTGAGTTCCTTCCCATTTCCTTTTGTCAATGTTAATATCACAACTCACCAAGAATGACAAAATCATCTCAAGCATTAATTTTAATTGTCTCTAATTGAACACATTTATTAGTCTTAAATATGCTTTCATCTCTTTCACAAAAAATTGCAGCACCTTTGTGTTTTACCTTGCAACCCCCATCAAAAGATTGAAAAGCTATAGATGCTTCCATCGGCCACCATCTGAGTCATGGCCTTTCCTCCTCCTTGCTTGCAGCTTACTCATTTTATAAGGCAAAGAGAAAGCACAAGATGAAAGTGAGCAAGATAAAAGAGGATAATAAAAGAAGTGAAGCTGAAAAGAGGTGGCATCCAGCACTCCTGTGAACAATAAGAGGTCCTCATTCATAATAAGGAGACACTTTGCTGGAAGCCTTCTTTCATGAATGCAGTAAAGTGCATAACCTTGGAAGGATAAGGTGAAGTCGTACTGCTACAGAGAGCAGTTATTTTTCCTCCAGTGCCAATATATAAACTTAAACTTTCTTTCTCACAACACTCAGTGCTGATATGACAATATATGTTCTGAACAAATGCAAAATTTCTACCATAAAAATAAGGATACATGCAATTGGAATAAAAAGCAGAGGACAACCATGCAGGAACCATACTCACAAAGCAGGTGTTGACCAGAAAGATGCTCAACTCCCTTTTTGAATCTATAGCAGCACCACAGTTTCCCATTACATCTAAGCCACATCACCCTTATACTGAACATCTGGAAACTTTCAGTTCAAATTCCCCGAAGTTTTCACACTTATTAAACTCTTATTAGAATTAATAGCAGGCTTACAAACCATGGCAACATTATAGCATCCTTTTATTAAGAAAACGTAATCAGCTGGAATAATAAAACCACTTTATATCATATAAAAATCAAAGTCAAGTGTTGTATAGAGAGAACCACTTAAGTTATTCCTGAGAAAATGTCACTCCCTTTCACACACAAGGCAACATCATGGGCATTAATGATAAGTATCTCTGTATTGTCATAATATTTTACAAATCCAAAATTCCAAATGTGGCCATTCATATGTCCCCTTATACTGTAATTGAGTGGATTAAGAGCCTAAAATATTATTTTCTATATTGTGCCACTGCCACAGTTTAGTAACTATTTGTTTAGAGCCTAAATCTGCTTTAGTGGTGTATCAGTTCCTATTTATGTAGTTTATTGGTTACAATGATGTCATTATCTTTCAATATAGAATCATACCCTTAAATATTGGTGTGTGTGTATACTTACTGTTCCCCTGCTGGCTCAATCTGTGTGATTGTGTGTGGCTTTCTCTGTTTCTCTCTCTGCCATCTGTCTGTCTGCCTGCCTCTGTCTCTCTCATGCACACACACACCACAGACACACACACACACACACACACACAAATATTCCCTGTAAATTTTTCTTTTTAAATGTTTGTAAATGTGGGTAATCTGCCTGTAGCCACTGCATTTATGCCTTCTTTTATTTTTTTAAGTTTCAGTGTATGTAATTTGTAATTCTGCATTCTTTCGATGACATAAAATTTGTGTGCTCTAAAAGTTCAGCATGTTACCCATTTTAGAGGGCATACTTCAGTGGTGTGCAGTATCGTCACAATGTTGTGCAGCCATCAGTACAAAGTCCAGGGCATCCTTCTCATTCTATGAAGGAAAATGGTCTCCATTAAGCTGTTATGCCCCATTTCTCCCTCACTCTTTTGCCTGGGACCACTAGTCTTTCTTTCTCTTTGGTTATTCCTAATCAAGAGATTTTAGATGAATGGAATCATACAATAAGAAGTATTTACACCTGGATTATTTCATTAGAACATCCTCAAGACTCATTCACACTGTAGCATGTGTCAGAAATGCACTCCTTTTTAATTTTTGAATAAATACAAGACTAGATTCTTTTTTATCACTTTTTATTTTAATTTTAAACAGCTTGTTTTACATGTCAATCCCAGTTCCCTCTCCCTCCCCTCCTCCCGCACTCCCCTTCCCCCCCACCCTCCCACCCTATTGCCAAATCCTTCCACATAGGGGATATCTAGTGTCTGTCATTTAACTCTGGGTAGGGTCCAGGCACTCCCCTAAGAGTCCAGGTTGAGAGAGCACCCCTCTTTTTGCTATAAGCACACGGTGACTGTTTGTATACCAGGGATAGACACTGATCCACAGCTCAGGGCCCCATAGGTTGCCAAGGCCTTCTCGCTGACACTCACATTTGGGGGGGTCCAGATCAGTCCCATGCTGGCCTCCCCACTGTCAGTCTGGGGTCCAAGAGCTCTCCCCTGTTCAGATCAGCTGTCTCTGCTGGTTTTGCCAGCCCATTCTTTGCCAATTTGTTCATCACTCCTCTCTCTCTGTCACTGGGTTCCTTGGGTTCAGTTCAGTGATTAATTGTGTGTTTGCCTCTGCTTCCATCAGTCACGGGATGAAGGCTCCCGGATGGTTATAGACATCAAGTTCATTATCAGGAATGGGCATTCAAGGTGGTCTCTCCACTATTGCTTAGCTTGCCAGTTGGTGTTATCCCTTTAGATCACTCGAGGTCGCTCTGGTGCCTGATCTGTATTCGATCCTATTATTCCCTCTTCACCCTATTCTACCCCCACCCCCCTCAACTTCCTGTTCCCCCATGACCAACTCTCTTCCTCTTCACCCCCTCTCTTCTTCCCAGGTCCCACCCCCCCCACCCCTCGCCGTGTTCCCCATCCATTCAGGGGATCTTGTCTCCATCCTCTTCTCTTGGGTACTATGCATATATGCCTATCTTTTAGGTTCTTTCCTGTTTCCCAGACTCTCTATCAGTGGAAGTGCAGACTGGCACTATCCTGATCCATGTCTAAAATCCATATATGAGTAAGTACATACCATGTTTGTCTTTTTGCGACTGGGTTACCTCACTCAGGATGGTTTCTTCCAGTGTTATCCATTTCCCTGCGTATTTCAAGATTCCATTGTTTTTTTCTGCTGAGTAATACTCCATTGTGTAAATGTACCACATTTTCTCTATCCATTCTTCAGTTGAGGGGCATCTAGGTTGCTTCCAGGTTCTGGCTATTACAAATAATGCTGCTATGAACATAGTGGAGCAGATGCCCTTGTTGTATGAATTTGCCTCATTTGGATATATGCCAAAGTGGAATTGCTGGGTCTAGTGGTAGATTAATTCCCATTTTCCTGAGGAATCTCCATACTGATTTCCAAAGAGGCTGTATGAGTTGGCACTCCCACCAGCAGTGGAGGAGTGTTCCTCTCTCTCCACATCCTCTCCAGCATAAATTGTCTTCGGTGTTTTTGATTTTAGCCATTCTGACAGGAGTAAGATGGTATCTCAGAGTTGTTTTGATTTGCATTTCCCTGATGGCTAAGGATGTTGAGCACTTTCTTAAGTGTCTCTTGGCCATTTTAGCCTCCTCTACTGAGAATTCTCTATTTAGCTCTGTACCCCACCTTTTAATTGGATCCTTTGGTGTTTTGGAGACTTGTTTCTTGAGTTCTTTGTAAATTTTGGAGATTAGCCCTCTGTCAGATGTAGGGTTAGTGAATATCTTTTCCCATTCTGTGGCCTGCCTTTTTGTCTTTTTGACTGTGTCCTTTGCCTTACAGAAGCTTTTTAGTTTCAGAAGGTCCCATTTGTTAATTGTCGATCTCAGTGCCTGTGCCACTGGTGTTATGTTTAGGAAGTGGTCTCCTAACTCGTTGAAGAGTATCTCCCACTTTCTCTTCTAAAAGTTTCAGTGTGGCTGGATTTATGTTGAGATCTTTGATCCATTTGGACTTAAGTTTTGTACAAGGCGATAAACCTGGATCTATCTGCCGTCTTCTGCATACCAGTACCCAGTTATGCCAGCACCATTTGTTGAAGATGCTTTCTTTTTTCCATTGTACAGTTTTAGCTTCTTTGTTAAAAATCAAGTGTTCATAGGTGTGTGGGTTAAAATTAGAGCTTTCGATTCGGTTCCATTGGTGTACCTGCCTATTTTTGTGCCAATACCAAGCTGTTTTCAGGACTATAGCTCTATAATAGAGCTTGAAGTCAGGTATGGTGATGCCTCCTGAAGTTCCTTTATTGTATAGGGATGTTTTGGCTATCCTGGGCCTTTTGTTTTTCCATATAAAGTTGATTAATGTTCTTTCCAGGTCCTTGAAGAATTGTGATGGAATTTTGATAGGGATTGCATTGAATCTGTAGACTGCTTTGGCAAGATTGCCATTTTTATAATGTTGATCCTACCAATCCAAGAGCATGGGAGATCTTTCCAGTTTCTGGTATCTTCTTTGATTTCTTTCTTTAAAGACACAAAGTTCTTGATATACAGGTCTTTAATTTCCTTGGTTAACATTATCCCCAGATATTTGATGCTGTTTTTACAAGACTAGATTCTTGTGTCTCCAGGTGTAATACTGAAATTCTAGGAGTCTGTATGCATGGGATTCTTGTGAGTAGACGTTTGTCCCGTGATCTTTTTGCCACTCTCATTATGTCCCTATTTAGAGTCATATTGGCTAGGCTCTTTTGAACTTATTTATGTCTGTGAATTCATAGACTTCAATGCGCAGCTAAATGCTAAAAGCTTAACAAAACACATTTTGTAAATATATTTTCAGAACTCTCCTTTTTTAACGGGTTTGGGTTCTTTTCTTCACACCTCAGTTGTGGGAACTCCCGCAGTAGTCAGCTTAGAAAGAAAGTAACCGTACTTTGCATCGAGATTCCTTTCATCAAAGACAATTAAAAACATCATGACCACAAATTTCTATATACTATCAAGTAAGAAGGCACTTGGAGAAAGAACTATGAAATCACAATAATATATAACAGAAAAGAGATATGAAAAATAAATGTTTGCACATTAGATTAGCTTCTGAAAAATATGTCAGAATTCCTTTTGAAACCAATTGTAAGTTGCAGGTCACACACTCTACCAAACACAATGTGCTACCATCACCATCTTCTGCTGGTCACAATTGGCTACAAAAAGAAAAGATAAAATGAAAGGGGGGATATTTTCTTGTGATTTTTCCAACAGATCCCCCTGTGGTCCATATTTACAGCTTGATATCATGTCTGGCTGTCTTCCATTTGTCCTAATGACTAACTACCTTGAACTCCACACATCCTCTGCTGAGTAATTCCTGTAGCTAGGGCATCTGGTAGACTTTCCTTTACTGGTCTGCATATATTATATTAGTGTGGGTCCCACCTTTTGGTTCCTCCAGAGCCTTTCATCACCCAATTAAACTAATCTTTCTCACTGACACACCTACATCTTAGAAGCTACTGTATTACAACACTTACTATATTTTTATTATACTCATATATTTTATTGTCTATACCTCTTCTAGAGATTTAGGTTTGTTTCATTCAGTTGCGCATATATAGTGCTGAACATAAGGCCTGGCACATGTGAAATTCTAAATAAATTTTGGTGAAATTCAATAATTTAAAATTTCCTCTAAATTAGAGTGAATACTGCCTTGTAGATGTTGAGACTAAGACAAAAACTAAGTGGAAATGAACAAAATTTAAATGAGGGGCTAGAGAGATGGCAAAGTACTGAAGAGGATTTACTGCATTTGTGGAGGACCAAAGTCCGATTTCCAGGACTCAAGAAAGTTCTAACATTGTCTGTAACTACTATTTGAGGGGATCCAGCATCTTCTTCTGTCTTCTGGGGACACCAGACACACACAATGTGCACAATCATAAAGGCAGACAAAACCTTTACACACACAAAAATACATATTTAGAAAATAGAGTCTGTGTTAGAACATGATTCCTAAACACACCCTTAGAGAGAGAGTATAGACCCTGCTCCCATCACTTTGTTTTCGCTGGTGGGTCAGGCATAGAGCTTCCGTGAGTCCTTAGTGAATCAGACATGAGAGTGGTGACAGTGACAGGGATTTGTGCGTGTTTGCACATGAACCTGTGTGTGCCGTGGACGGGGAGTTACTTGGGGAAACTTGCTGAGTAGCGTGGATCACTGAAGCAGCCATCTGTCTCAAATCAATTTCATGTTCTCAGCGTCTGAGATTGGTGCTGTTTCAAAGTAATCCTCAGAGCTATGCTCCAGCCACAGCAGGGTTTTTTCAGCTCCAACTACAATTGCACAGATGACCCTAAACTCAAATATGGATATTAAAGTATTAGGCATTGTTTCATCAGCTTTAAAAACAGGAACAAAGAAAAGAACTTCAAGGAAATGCAAATCAACACTTGTTAGACAAATACATCTTTCCCCTGGTTGCCCTTCTATCCCCTACAGCTTTTCAATGAAGAGTCAAGGCAACTATGCAGGCAACCTCACACTGAGTGCATCTGATTAGGAGACAATTTAGAGTTGATATTCAGGATTTCTGAGCACATGGGTTAAATGGTTGTAGTGGGTTTTGTTGTTGTTGTTGTTGTTGTTGTTTAAAAGAAATGCAAACAAATGTGTCTTTCCCTTTAGCTGAGATACAATAGAATAGGAAACAGTCCTTTACTTTATCTTGTGTCTTATGTTTCCTGTAATAAAATAGATGTTTGTGTAAATCAGCAAAGAAAATGTGTCTTGTGAAGTAAAGTGTAGAAACAAATAGCATGTGGACTCATGAAATGGGGAAAAATAGAGACTAAAACACATGGAAATTAGAAAAAGGAAAAAAATAAGTTGAACCTAGTTTTTAGAAGGCAGTAGTAATAATAACTTTCCCAAAAGCTAGACAAAGGGAAACCACACCAAAACACTTTGTTGACCCAAATATCACTTATTTTAAAAGCATTTGAAATGTAATAAATCTAAAATAAGATGTTTTAAAACATTAAGACTACAGACAGAATGTCAAAAATGTATGTAAAAGAATATATAAAGTAGTCTATTGGTAATATTTATACTTACTGCATGATGGTAACATTTTAATAAAATGAAACAAAATAGGTGACAAGTTAATTTCATCCTATATAACTTTTTCCATACTACTGGAAAATATTAAATTGAATGTAAGGATTTGATTATTTTTCTAACAGATCAATTTTTTGTGAATATTGGATTTGGCAAAAAGTACTTATCTGAAAGGGTTACTGAAATTTCAAGGGACTATTTCAATAGAAGGAAGATGATACAGTGGGAAGAACACTGACTACAAAATCAGCAAGAATCTGTGCTTTCTTACATAGAATGGAATTTTTCTTCACAATGAAGAGTAAATGTAGATGAAGAGTAAGAGCAGCTATTGTAATAAGACAGCTGGGCAAGAACCAGACTTCCTTGCAGCCAGTTGATTCTCAGAAATCTCCCTGAAAGTAAAGCTGTTTAGTGGTTTAAGCTAGAAATAGTCAAAGCTCAGCAGTACAAAACAAAAAGAGAATTACCAAATTTCAAATCAACTTAATAGCATTGTCTTCAAGTTCATCAGAGCTAAACAAGGAGCATCTGTGAGTCTTACCTGTGTAGGACAGTCGTAGGTAGGTTCTTGAGAGCAAGCCATTTTCTTGAAGGCAGACAAAGTGTACAGGGATTTCTTTAGCTGTCCTTGATTTCATGAATCATGGGACTTTCGAAATTTTCAACATTGTGAAAGTCAAACAATTATAGAACCTGGTTGTTAAACTTGTGAAAACAAGCTATAAATTCCTATACTCTGGTTTCTGATCTAAGGCATGCCAGTTTCCACTCTGAACTTAAGTAAATTTTATGTAACTTCTTTTTCACTCAATTTTTCCCATTTGTCAAAATGCAGTTTGTTCATAGGCTCTTATAT
This sequence comes from Mesocricetus auratus, assembly GCF_017639785.1. NCBI lineage: Eukaryota > Metazoa > Chordata > Mammalia > Rodentia > Cricetidae > Mesocricetus > Mesocricetus auratus. The sequence continues at coordinate 62,918,866 of NW_024429190.1, forward strand.
TTGTAAAATAAATATATGAAAACCCAAATGAGAAAAAAGTTGTTTTTAAGTATATTAAGTGTATGAAGACTCAGAGACAACAGAATGAAAATCTTCGTAAGGAAAAACACAGAAGATTTAGAATGTCCCTTGATTGCAGGTTGTTGGAAGCCTATGTTGGGTACTGCCATGTTGGGTACATGGTAAGACCAGAATTTAGTTGTATTCCATGTTCTCTAAGTAAGTAACACATAGCTCCTCTTAGGCCAGCCTTTTTAAGATAATGGAATAGATGTTCACTAAAATTACTGCTCTAAACATAAGTACAACCTCTTACAAGACAGCTTGAGTATCATTAATGAAGCACAGGAGGGTACATTGAAAATCTTTCTCAGAATTTAATGGAGGTGGGATGGAAACTGCAGAATTCATTGAGAATTGAAAACATGGATAACTTCCCAGTGCTGATTGGGTACCAACTTAGGACTGGGTAAAAAAAGTTTGCTTGTTTGTTTTGTAAGAGAGAAAGAAAGGACATGGAGTTTGTTTGGTAGAGAGTTGGTAAGGATCTGGGAGGGGTTTGAGGAGGGGAAAGTTATCAGAACATATTGTACAAAAAACTCATTATGAAAAGAATCATGATACAACTATCCTAGGTTGAGTAAGATAGTAAACTTAGATTTTTGAGGGGTTTAGAGAACTATGGGACACAAACTATCAGCAGATCGACATTGTCAGTTGAAATGCCAGGGACTCAGTGCTGCTCTGAACTTGGAAAAAATGAAAAATGAGTCATTGTTATTCTACATAAAGTGACTGTAATTTATAGGAGTTTGTGTTTAAATTCCTACATATCACTGGATGAGAGTAATTATCCCATCATTTCTCAGAGAGAGGGTCATGGGACTTACAAAAGGATGCCATCATGATGTACCTTTACCACAACAGTGAGTGCTGCCACCACAGGCAGAACTGAAGGAGATATGTTGGTGGTTCCAATAACATCTGTCACCGGCAATGCTTAAAGTTCAATTTACCCCATCGCTGCTTCTTCAAGTTGATGGTCCATAAAAAAAATCTAAAACAGCATTCAAGACTCACAAGAAAAATAATGGGGACTTCCAACAGAAAAAGTAATGGGGCAAGCTATAGTTATTTCTCACTGTTGTGGGTGATATTGAGGCCATAATTGACATTGTACACTTCCTCCTGCCCACCAGTCACTCTATTGACTGTAACTACCTTAGGCAGTACTTGTGCTTGTCTCTTAGAATTACAAGCTGTGGTTATTGCATCTTCATGTTGGCTCCTGAAGCCCAATGGCTTTTACTATTAAATACAAAAGTATTGGAGATTCATGGGAATTTACAAGCCCCATGCACACAGATTTCTACCTTTTTCACATAACACAAAACACATTGCCTTGTTACAATGAGTTGTCCTTATCAGTACAGTAATTCCTTTCACTGCTTACTAGTCTAATACCAGAAGAACCCAGAATAATTGGACAATTTACTGAGAATACTACTGTGTCTTATGATAGAAATGCCTAGTACCACAACCTAAAACAGAAATTAAAACAAAAACCAGGACTTTTAACCTAGCATAAGACACAGAAAGACAAGTTTCCTCACATAGGTCATTGGAAAAAGTGGATAAGGCCACACTGAATTCCATCCTTGCTTCTGGACCATGTATTCTGTCATAAATATTCATTCCATAATGCTCATAAGTTATGCCATAGCTTAAAGGATGGTTTTCAAAACATCCAAGGCTATTGTTTGCAGAGCTTTAAAAAGGTAGCCCAAAGTTTTATCATGCTCCCTATCTCAAGGTCAAAGGATAACAATGCAATGAATCTCATGGCAGTATGCCTTTCTGAAAATTTCAACTCCCTAAACCAAAGTAGCTTAACTGGAGTGTTAGCAGTACACTGTTTTAAAATAAAAATAAAGGGAGCAAGGATGGGGTACAGATCAAAAGTAAAATGTCAATCTACAAAAGGCAAGACCCTAAGTTCAGTCCTCAGTGGAGAGGAGAAGGGAGAAAGAGATGGAAGAGAAGAGAGAGAAAGGGAGACTGGGAGAGAAAAACTGTGATCCCCCTTTATGTTCAAAGCACATACAAAATAGACAAAATAAACCTACCCTCCAAATTCACTGCCAACCACTGTATGCTGTTGATTCCTCTGTTTGTCTTCAAGTTTCTCTATAGGTTGTTTTTTAAACACTAACCTTGCTCTCACAGGGCTCCAGGGAATCTGGCCATTGACATTTATGATGAGTATTATGCAGGATGTTTCTGTATCCTGGTAGACTGCCTGACTGACCCTTGACCAGTTGTCCCTTTCACAGGAAACTTGTTTATAGTTGCAGACACACTGTGGCTCTTGTGTGACCTTTATCCCCCCTTATTCATTCCAAAGTAGCCTCTAATTATGGAAGCTTGAGCAAGAGAAAAGTTCTGGTATGTCATATGGATGACACAATAAGAGAAGTAATTATTACTGACAGACACAAGTGGGAGGGGTACTGGTGATGGATGAGAGGAGTATCACAGAAGCATTGTCACATAGTCAGTAGATGTCGGGACACAGGGAGACAAGCCTGGAGGATTCATGCTGTACTGGAGTTCAGGGTAGATTTTCTAATAATTGTTCTTATTACTTGGTTTACAACAATCTGGCAACTATGTCATGAAGTCACACCATGACTGAAAGTTTATCCCTGGGATATATCTGTTCAGGCCATGTAGGATGCAGAAGTTAGTACAATAGGATTAGTGGGCTGTGTCTTCCCAAGGGAGACAAGTACTTAGGTAAATTTCTGAGTCCCACATGCTGAAAACTGAAACTGTCAAGCAACAGTAAAGTCTGCATCTAAAGTGATAGCAGAAAGTTAACTTTGCATTCAAATTTGAATTCAAGGCCAGAAAAATCATATATTCCCTCTACCTTGATTTTCCCTACCCAGTTTAAGTGATTACAAGAAACAATGAAGGTGAGAGGAAATGTGGAACAGAAAAATCAGTTGTGCTCCTAAGAAAACAAACATTATAGGCAAAAAGATGGGACATCAAGGGTTCAATCCTGCTGATGTTCACTGGGAGAGAATGTGGAACATGGGAACATGCCTCTGAGTTGGTTCACTCAAGGGGTAAGAACTTGGGGTTTATATATTTAATCCACATTATTTATTAACTCAATGCTTCTTGTGACAATAATTCTCTAGCATTCCCTACCAGTCTTGTGCAACACTTAAGCCCTTAGATAGAGTGACTGTCAGAAAATATAGCATTTAATGAAATGCTGGTGACTAAATGTTATGTCACCCTATCTAGGTGTGTATGGCTGCTCCTTAATTATTGGAAGGAGAGACAGTAAACGCATGAGGCTACACATTTTTCACATCCAGTGGTGTAGGAAGAGCCCCAAGCTCAATCAACATTAGCAGTCACCAACAAGCTGAACACATTGGAGCCAACATCAATTTATATATCTGTCAATGATGACTTCAAGTATAAAGCATGAGTTTTTCAAGGAAAACAATACCAAAATTGCTGCAAAGGAAAGATAATTCTTACAGTTGTAGAGAAGAAACATGCATGTCAATGGAGTTGGTTTGTTATTAACCCATGTCTCTTGAGTTATGCCTTAACAATATGTCTGAAGGAAAGCCCTTACATGAAGCTCTTTTTAAAAGCCCAAATTGGTTTTGTCATCCATTCAAGTAGCATGCAAAAGTGTACAATAAATACTCAATCTCATCTCTGTAATTTTAGACCATGATTCTGTCCAAAGATTATGACCTCTTGGAGGAGAACATGAGGGATCAGCAAGGTCAAGTTAGGGGAAGGACAGAGAGGGAGAGCAAGAAAAGAGATACTTTGATAGAGAGAGAAATTATGGGGCTAATGCGAAACCTGGCACTAGGGAAATTCCCATGAATCCACAAGGATGTCCCCAGCTAAGAATCTAAACAATAGTGGAGAGAGTACCTTAAATGCCCTTCCCCTATAATAAGATTTATGACTATCTTAAATGCCATCATAGAGCATTCATCCCGTAGTTGTTGGAAGCAGAAACAGAGATCCACAGCAAATCACTGGGCCAAACTCCTGGAATCCAGTTGAAGAGAGGGAAGAGTGATCAGCAAAGGGGTCAAGACCATGCTGTGGAAACCCACAGAAACAGCTGATCTGAGCAAGTGGAACCTCACTGATTCCAAACTGACAGCTGCGGAACCTACATAAGACAGAACTAGGCCCCCTGAACGTGGGTGTCAGTTTGGGGACTTGGGCAGTCTATGAGGCCACTGCAGGTGAAACTACTATTTATCCCTAGTGCATGAACTGATTTTTTTGTAGCCTATTCACTATGGAGGGATACCTTGCTCAGCCTAGATACAACAGGGAGGGCCTCAGTCCTGCCCAAAATGATTTGACATACTTTAATGATTTCCAATGGGATGTCTCACCCTCTCAGAGGAGTGGATAGAAGGTGGGATGTAGAAATGTGGGGTATTGGGAGAAAAGGAGGGAGGGGAAACTGGGATTGGTATGTAAGATAAGATTGTTTGAAAACAAATAAATGGATAACTTCTCAATAGCAAAGTTTATTTTTGAATCATTTTCAGAAGGGCAAACTTCACACAAAACTCAAGCCAATACCATATGGAACAGAGAATGAAATGAATTAGCATATTATTAATTGCATATCATTAATTTTCAAGGACAACTAAAAATTAGAATAACTCGTTCATCTATAAAACTGGAGCTTTTGTATGGGGAATATCTTCATGTCTCAGATAGGTTATCCATTTATTACTGTTAAAATATTTTCTCTCACTCTCAGTTCTCAGAAGGGTGCCATAAAAGGGGGACAGATGTTGAATGGGAAGAGTGAGAGTATGTGAGCCACAAGCCTAATACTATAAATCAAGTAGAAAATAGCAATCAAGAAGTAGAAACAATTGAAGAAATCTACTCTGCAATGGCCCAAGCACCCAGTCCAGTTACATGCAGAAGAGGAAAAATTAGCTTAGTGGTTTTCAGTCCAGAGAAAGTAAGAACATTATAACAAGAATCTATTTTTGTCCCTTCAATTGACTTCATTATTCAGCAGATGTCAGTAAGACAAAACTCTTGACAAAGTTTTATTCCTGAATTGTTTGCCACATACAATGTGCTTTGCTTTGTATTGACTCATAAGATGACTTGATCTCTGCCTAAGGCTCTTACAATCTGGTTGAAATAGTCAAAGCAATTCAAACATAAAAATGTCAGCCAAGGAGAGTAGTGAATCTCAAGAGACACAGGGGTGCATGTAATGTTATTAGTGATAACCCTCATCGATGGTAATTAAGCAGAGAAAACTTCAATTTGCCTCTGCTGGCAGCACAAATCAAAAGGGCACTATTTAAACTATGCTGATCTGCGACCTTGATGTGACATATGATGTGATAAACTTACAAGGATGCCTACTAGTAATTCAAGTAAGTTTAAATAACCAGAATTGTATGTCATTGACCTATTTAAGCTCTCAATACTTGAGAACCAAAACATATGGTAATTTTCAGATTTTGAGAATATCACACACATAGGAATAGGACAACTGTCAAAAATAAATCTGAAATGTCCATCAGCTAAGTTCCACCTCCCTGGCTGACTTGCTGAAGACTGGTTGAACAATTCAACAGTAAATTCATAACGTGATGCACCTAGAGCAGAGTCAATCTATGTGTATATATTAGTGATATTAATTTAGTTCTGTTCAGTCAAATAAAACTATTGGCAATTATTATTTAAATAGCATATTCCACACCATAAAATGTTATGATTAAATAGCTAAAGTGATTTCTCAGGTCAAAAATGTCCCTAATCAGGTTCTGTTATTTTTTTCTATTGTGCATACACGCAAACATGCACTTCCATGAAGTTGTTATATCTTAAGGTGATGCAAGGATGACTCATTTTTTCAAAAATCTTCACATGTAGAGAATTTCTATCATAATTAATATATATGTTATACAATATGCTAATTTTATTTGTAGGATTAGCTAAAAAAATACATGGTAACAGTTTCTTGAGCTCAAAGACTATTAAAGGAGATCCTAGATAGAACAGGAAATAATGACAGAATACTATTGGAGTTCCTAGAATTAAAGAAGCTAGAGAAACATAAAACATTAGTGACACTCAGATGTGTCAGGGTCATGGAGAAGAACCACTTGACCAAATCTGAAAGGTTAGGATCAGACATTTACAGAATCACAGCTGTACAGAAGGTACGAGATTGGGAAACTTACCTTGGTCTTCCATGCTCCAGCTAATTCCTCTTATTGGCTCAAGCCAACTAGAAAACAAGAAAGTCATAGTGATTTCCACTTCCTGAAGCCCAGAAGTGAATGCAGGAATCACAAGTAGACAGATACATTTAGACAAATGTTCAATGTTGTATGTTATCAGCAAATGTTTGTTTATTATATACATATGGTTACTGGCAACATGTAATAAAATTATAAAGTTTACTTTTTTCAAGTCTATCTTTTTTCTAGCAATAGTGTGTTACTTTTGCAAGAGTCAATGTCTCAAGAACCAACTTATCATACAACTAAGTATATCCACTAAATACAGTTCATCTCAAAGGATTTATATTATTCAATATCCTCTATAATTTTTTATTATTTACTAGAAACAAGCTCAACTACAACCTTGATCCTAGAATCCCTATGTTTACAAGCACTATAGAGACATTTAAATTACTACTGAAATCACAGGACATGTTGACCAAGAGTCTCTTTTAGTTAGCTCCATAAAGCAACCAATGAAAACATTGTTTACTATCTGAGAGCCTCTAACCTTTCATTCTTACAGGTCAACATTTTATGTAACATTGAAAACAGGGTTCAATGTGTACTTTTTTCAGAATATACTTCCTCTATAACACATTTCACTACAAAACTATACTCCTAATCAATGACAGAAACAAATCCAATTATAGGTTTGACTAAACAAAAAACTCCAAGAAGGTATGGAGATGGTCAAGGGCCCAAGCCTAGAAATACAAATTGATAAGAAAGAATATCAATGAAAAGAGTTATAGACAGAGGACAGGCACATTCTGCATTTTAGAGATGAAACTTGAAATGAGTAGGTTCACAGTGTTATTTTGTAGAGATGGAATAGAAATTCAAGTTAGTAGTTTGAAGGAAAACTATTCAATTAAGAGACTATTCCACCAGCAAGAAAAGAAATGGGAATGAGTTACACAGGGAAACATAATACATGCCTTAATTGCTGTTTTTTTTGGAATCAGTTAATATTGAAGTTTTGACTTGACACATTCATTGGCATCTACTTTTTTTTACATATCAGTGTGTTCTTCACATATGTATGTGGGTCTGTTAATTTGTTCAATTATGTAATTCCACCAAATTCTATATTGAGCACATTTCTGACCTAAACAATTGGCCTTGTCTAAACAAAAACAATATTTGTAGTTCTTCAAAATTAGTAGAAATATTAAAGTTATTTGGTATGCATCTATGCAGGTAGGATAAAGTTTTTCTGTATTTCAAACAACATCTTTCTTTATTCTCGTGGATCAATATTATTTTCATGATATTATTGTGTCTTTTTATAATGGTGGAGACCTGTTCTCCAAACTAAATTGCCAACTGCTATACTTGGTATTTCTAAACACATGTAACCCACAGGACTGAGAAATTTGTTAAAATACATTTTTGGTGGATTTACTTTAATTCATCCTTCTATCAATTTTCACAACTGAAGAATATGCCATTTTGCCTTTCATACTTATTAACTGTACAGCTTAAATCTGAATATATTCCAAATTCATAGCACTGTTCACTCTGCCATGTAATTTCTGGAAGTCAGACACTCAAATCTAAACTGTGCTTAATCTCCTGTCAGGCATCTATGTGAAGGGTAAATATAAATTAAAATTCTCGTGTAAACAAGTAAATAAAGTTGAGCAAACAAAAGAGTGTAGCAAATTATTTTGATCACCATTCTCTGAGATACTAAAGCTATCAAATGGGATTTGAAATACTCATATAGCCATAATTTCATCTTGTGTCTGGTTTTTGAACATAGTAGATATTTACCACAATTTTCATTTTCCCATAAAATAAAAGTCCTTATAATATGTGCTACCATGCCACAGATGCCCTCCATATGCATAAAATATCAGTTAATAACCCTCTTCTGTACCATTGTAACTGTTTCCCCTAACTTAATGGTAGAGATTTCTCTAATGAACTCAGTTTTCTCTAAAGGCACACTGAAAAACTCAAATCTTGTGATTACAGCAGATATCAAAACACTCAAGATTTTGTTTTGTATTTTTTTCTTCTATGTTGCACTCCTGAAAACAGGCCACAGTTCTGTGACTCATGTAACAAGCAAGAGTTTTATATCTATTTTCAGTTCTATGGAGAAAAAGATTTTACAACCTGACAATACTTTCAACACTTTTGCTGTGACCTATTTATTACAGGTCAGTCTTCCTCTTTCCATATAATTCATTCTCTGCCTTAGGCCTTCACGTTTTGAAGTCTCTAAGCATGCAATATAAGCACTAAAGAAATAAGCTTTTCATGTAGTGATATTCCTTAATTATATTTTAACTTTTATTATATTTTTTATTTTTTAGAATTTCATACATGTACACAATGAAATATAATTATATCTACATCAATTCTCCTCTCCAGCTCCCCCATATCCTTCCATAATACCCTCTCCTAACCTGTCTTTTCTTACTTTTAATAACCCACTAAGTCCTCAAGTCTATAAGTGTGCACAGGAGTCAGACAATTCACTTAAGCCCAGGAAGCCCACCAGAAGCCATATCATCTATGAAAAGTGACTCACCTTCTCCCAGCAATAGCTCCTCAGAACGGGATGGGGTCTGGAAACCATCAACCTCACCATGCTAGGATTTGTGCTAGCTTGATCTTAAGAAGGTATTGTTCAATTAACTGCAGGTGCTGTGAGATGGTGACCATGGTGACCATGTTACGTCCAGAAATCAGCACTCCTCCCCATCCTCTAGCCTCTAGCTCTTGCAATCTTTTTGCCTCCACGGCCACATTGCTTTCCCTTAGCTTATGTGGTGACATTGGGAGTTGGAGATAAATGTTCCTTTTAAGGCTGAGCAGAGTCCCTTATTTACAAAGAGTTGCTTCCTTTTGTAATGAATGAACCATTGCCTTGTGGTTGTTCATCTTAATTCTCAACCTAACTAGATTAGAATGATGTAGGAAACAGGCCTCAGGAGGTATGCTCATACACACACACACACACACACACACACACACACACACACACACACTCACACACACACACATGTGCACATGTGTATTTCAAAGGAGAAGTTTAACTGAGTACAGAAGACATCTGAATGTGGGTGACATGATTCCACAGATCGGGGTCCTCACTGAATTGAAAAATGAAAGCAAGGTGAGCATAGGCATTCTCCTTGCCTCCTGAATGCTGATACAATGTGACCAGCATGCTCATGCTCCTGCTGCCTGCCTTTCTTAAACTGAGACAGAATAAACCCTTCTCTACATGAGACACTCTTGCCAGATAGCTTGTTGCCCACCTATGAGAAAAGGAACTTGTACAGCCCATAACATCCCCTTTCAAAGGCAGTTGCCGAATTATCTCAGAAGGAAAAAAATATGCTTTCATTAGATGAAGTTATAGCTACTGCTCCCTAAACAAGGGAGCTTGCTTATCTAAGGTTCTCTAAATCCATATTTTTTCTAAAATCTTCTTCCTTCATGTCTGTCTCACACAGTGCTCTGTGTCTCATCACAAATCTGAAGCCGTTGCTACATAAAATAATTAGGGTATTTTGAGGACTTTTGCCTTGTCTTATTGTATCTTGTTTTGCCCTGTTTGACTGTTTTGTATCTTAGAAGCCTGTTCTTTTCTGAAGAGGAAATGCAGGGGGAGTGAATCTGGAAGAGAGGGGATATGCAGGGAAGCTGGGAGGAGTAGAGGGAGGGAAAACTGTGCTTGGGCTATGTAGTAAGATACACATTCATGAAAAAGTGTACTTCCTTAACAAATACATTGACCCCAACATTTATTAAATTTCTTATTAGTTGTTTATTAACTCGTAAAGTTTTCTAAATTTGCACTTTCAATTTCAACATTCCTTGGATGCAACAAATATTAGATAACCTGTAATTGTGCATTATTTTATAACTGTACTTTATAATAAAAGGTATTTTTGTTGGTCTTTTTGTGGTTCATTTTATTTTATTTAATCAAAGTTTGTCATTCCCACAATATTCCTATTAAACTCAAAATGAAGTATGGAGCAAACTTATTTCAAAACTCTAAAATGAATTTTATTAGGAGAAAAGGTAAAAATCATTTTCTGTTTCTTATGCTATATTGTTTTGTACATAAATATTTTTTGTGAAGAGAGGTAACTGTTTCCTTATAAGTATGACTGGAGCTTTATTATGAGGGTGAAAATTAAAAGTTATTTAGAATGATATACAAAATACAGCATCTTAATGGAGTTCATATCGAATTAACAATATATCTCAAACTTGAGTAGGAACCATCCCCATGACAGAGAGGAAGGTGGGGTTATTTATACTCTAGTGATTGACCCTGAGGAAAAGTTCTATGCTCTAGACTTTAATTAATAACTTTGCTGTTGCTCCTCAGGTTTGACTTTATTTGAAACAAGGACCTTTGTTCCCTGCTGGATTGTTCTGCCCAGGCCTCACATTACACTGTGGGAGCACTGCAATTGAAAACAAGCTTTCTGTCTCAATTCAAATTGTAATGGTTTACTGACTAACACATACTTTATGGTAAGTACCATATATTTGTAGCACATCTCCCCTTCCATGTGTCAGATTGCAATATGTCACCACTGGTGGGTACTATACAAGCCAAGACTGGGGAGTGCAACCTTACTCTTTGATCTACATAGCTCTCTTAAGTGCTCCTAGTCACTGTGAGAATGCTGTCACCTATCAGACCCTCTGGATTTCTGTACTCTCAAATAGTGTACCATCTCACAAAGTTGTCAGGTAGATCTGAGATTATTATCCATCTTGAACTTACCCTCCCTCAGTGGGCATGGATGACAGCATCAGAGTTAAGAGAAACAAAATCACTGGAAAAGAAGCCATGTCTGAAAGTAATCAAATAAAAAGTCCTGATTGAAATAATCAGTGCTTAAGACACAGAGGTAACAAACACATTAATAAACGTTATGCATTAATAAAGCAAATGTACCTGAAGAATTCATTAACAATGTAAGGAAAGTATTGCCGTGTGGGCTCACTATAGATTCATTGTGCCCACTTTTACTTAATAGCAATGATACATACACTACAGAAGTTGGCTGATGTCCCCAATGTGTAATTGCAAAGTGTAGAGAATTTCTAGTTTCTTTCTGAACAGTTTTTTTCTTTTTTATTTAAATAAGAAACAATCTTTGTATTACATGTCAATCCCAGTCACCTCTCCCTTGCCTCCTGCCAAGTCACCAACCAATCCCCTATCCCAAGTCCTTTCTGCTCTCCAGGGAGGGAGAGGCCTTCCATGGTGGATCTTCAAAGTCTGCTATATCATTTGGAGGCAAGGCCTAGGCACTCCCCATAGTTTCAGAGCTGAAAGAATGTGCTTCTATGTGGAATGGGCTCCCAAAGTTCATTCCTATACTAGGGATAAATACTGCCAGAGGCTCCATAGATTGCCCAGGCCTCCTAACTTACAGCCACATTCAGGGGGTCTGGGTCTGTCCTATGCTGATTTTCCAGCTATTAGTCTGAGGTTTATGTCAGCTATTTCCGTGGGTTTCCCTAGCATGGTCTTGACCCCTTTGCTCATCACTTCTCCCTCTCTGCAACTGAATTCCAGGAGTTCACCTCAATGTTTAGCTGTGGGTGTCTGCTTCTTCCATCAGCTACTTGATGAAGGCTCTAGGATGGCATATAAAGTAGTCATCAATCTCATCTGAGAAGGGCATTTAAGGTAGCCTCTCCACTATTGCTTAGATTCTTAGTTGGGGTCATCCTTGTAGATCTCTGAACATTTCCCTAGTGCCAGATTTCTCTTTAAACCTATAATGTCTCCCTCTACTATGGTATCCCATTTCTTGCTCTCCTCTATTCTTCCCCCAACTCAATCTTCCTGTTCCCTCATGACCTCCTCTTCCATCCTCTTCTCCTTATCTCTTTCTCCAAACTCACTCTCCCCTCACACTCCCAATTTTCTCAAGAGAACTTGTCCCTTTCCCCTTCACCGGGGGACCATGTATGTCTCTCTTAGGATCCTCCATGTTTCCTAGAATCTCTGGCAGTGTGGATTGCAGACTGGTAATCCTCAATGTCTAACATCCATATATGCATGAGTACATACCATGGTTTCTTCTAGCGCCATCCATTTGCCTGAAAATTTCAAGATTCCATTGTTTTTTATGCTGAGTAGTACTCCATTGTATAAATGTACCATATTTTCTTTATCCATTCTTCAGTTGATGGACATCTAGGTAGCTTCCAGATTCTGGCTAATACAAATAATGCTACTATGACCATAGTTGAACAGAAGTCTTTAGTTTATGAATGTGCATTTTTGGGGTATAGGCCTAAGAGTAGAATTGATGGATCTTCTAGTAGACTGATTCTCATTTTCCTGAGGAATCTCCATACTGATTTCCAAAGTCACTGTATGACTTTGCATTCCCACCAGCAATGGAGGAGTGTTCCCCTTTTTCCACAGCCTCTCCAGCCATTCGGACAGGGACAGGAGTAAGATGCTATCGCAAAGTTGTTTTGGTATGCATTTTCCTGATGGCTAAGGATGTTGAGCAATTTAAGTGTCTTTCAGTCACTTTTAGATTTTTCTATTGATAATTCTCTATTTAGTTCAGTAAGCCACTTTTTAATTGGATTATTTGGTGTTTTGATGACTAGTTTCTTGAGTTCTTTGTATATTTTGGAAATCAGCCCTCTGTCAGATGTGGAGTTGGTGAATATCTTTTCCCATTCTGTGGGCTACCGTTTTGTCTTGTTGACTGTGTCCTTTGCCTTACAGAAGTTTCCCAGTTTCAGGAAGTCCCATTTATTAATTGTCGATTTCAGTGCCTGTGCTACTGGTGGTATGTTCAGGAAGCAATGTCCTGTAAAAATTCATTCGACAGTACCTCTCACCTACTTTTCTAAGAGGTTCAGTATGGCTGAACCACTTAGAAAAGTTTATGTTGAGGTCTTTGAACCATTTGGACTTATGTTTTGTGCATGGCAATAGATATGAATCTGTCTGAGTCTTCTACATGCCAGCATCCAGTTGTGCCAGCACGAACTGTTGAAGATGCTTTCTTTTTTCCATTGTATAATTCTAGCTTCTTTGTCAAAAACCAGGTGTTCGTCAGTGTGTGGGTGAATAACAGCATTTTCAATTTGATTCCATTGTTCTACCTGTCTATTTTTGTGCCAATACCAAGCTGTTTTCAGGACTATAGCTCTAAAATAGAGCTTGAAGTCAGGGATACTGATGCCTCCACAAGTTCCTTTACAGTACAGGGTTGTTTTGACTACCCTGGGTCTTTTGTTTTCCTATATAGAGTTGAGTGTTATTCTTTCAAGGTCTCTGAAGTATTGTGCCTGTATTTTGATGGGGATTGCAATGAATCTGTAGATTGCTCTTGGAAAGATTGCCATTTTTATTATGTTTACTCTACCTATCCAAGAGCATGGGCAATCTTTCCATTTTCTGGTATCATCTTTAATTTCTTTCTTTAAAGATTCAAAGTGCTTGCTATATAGGTCTTTCACTTGTTTGGTCAGCATTACCTCAAGATATTTTTTGTTGTTTGGGGCTATTATAAAGGGTAATGTTTCTCTGATTTCTTTCTTAGCCCATTAATTATCTGTACATAGTAGGGATGCTGAGTTTTTTTTAGCTAATCTTGTATCCTCACACTTTGCTGAAGGTGTTTATAAGCTCTAGTATTTCCCATGTAGAGTTTTCCAGGTCACTTATGTAAACTACATTATCATCTCCAAATAGTGAAAGTTTGACTCCTTCCTTTCCAATTTGTATTCCCTTGGTCTCCTTTTCTTGTCTTATTTCTCTAGATAGAACTTAACATACAATATTGAAAAGATATGGAGCGCATCGACAGACTTGTCTTGTTCCTGATTTTAGCGGAATTGCATTGAGTTTCTCTCCATTTAGTTTGATGATGACTGTTGATTTACTGTATATTGCTTTTATTATGTTTAGGTATTGTTGGGTAAAGCCTTCCTGCCAGCCTGGTTCCAGAGCCTCATCAGTCCCAAATGAACACACAGGAGGCTATATTAATTATGAAGCTGTTGGCTGTTTGCTTGGTTCTTACTGACTATCTCTGACTTAAGTATTTAACATACCTAAGTATTTCTTTTACTGGAGAAAGGGTCTGGACCTCTTATTTCTATGGAAGCTGCATAATGTCTCCTCATTTTTCTGTTTCCCAGAATCCTCCTTGACTCCTAGTCCCACCTATCTTGCTTCCCTATTGGCCAACAGTGCTTTATCGACATATACACAGGGCTTCCCCATCAAGGTAAGTTCTCTTATCCCTGATTTCTCCAAGACCTTTATCATGAATGGGTGTTGATTTTGTCAAAGGCTTTTTCAGCATCTTGTGAGATGATCATGTGGTTTTTCTTTTTCAGTTTGTTTATATGGTGGATTACACTGTTGGATTTTCATATGTTGAATCAGCCCTGTATCCCTAGGTTAAAGCCTACTTGATCATGGTGGATGATTTTCTGGTATGTTCTTGGATTCGATTTGCCAGTATTTTATTGAGTATATTTGTATCAACATTCATAAGGGATATTGGTCTGCAGCTCTAATTCTTTCTTGTCTTTGTGTAGCTTGAGTACCAAGGTAATTGTAACCTCATTTGGTAATAAACCTGCTTCTATTGTGTGGAACAATTTGAGGAGTATTCATATCACCTGTTCTTTGAATTTCTGATAGAATTCTGCACTGAAACCATCTGGCACTGGGATTTTTTCTGGTTGGGAGACTTTTGATAACTGCTTCTATTTCATTAGGGGCTATAGGTCTATTTAAATTGCTTATCTGCTCTTGATTTAATTTTGGAAAGTGATATCTATCCAGAAAGTTGTCCATTTCTTTTAAATTCGCGATTTTTGTGGAGTACAGGTTTTCCAGTTATGACCTTAAGATTCTCTAAATTTCCTCTGTGTGTGTTATGTCCCACTTTTCTATTTCTTATTTTGTTAATTTGTATGTTCTCTCTCTGTCTTTTGATTAATTTTGATAAAGGTTTGTTTATCTTGTTGATTTTCTGGAAGAACCAACTCTTTGTTATATTGATTTTTTGTATTGTTT
The DNA here is from genome assembly GCF_017639785.1 of Mesocricetus auratus. Taxonomy (NCBI): domain Eukaryota; kingdom Metazoa; phylum Chordata; class Mammalia; order Rodentia; family Cricetidae; genus Mesocricetus; species Mesocricetus auratus. The sequence goes on from NW_024429190.1 coordinate 62,934,250, forward strand.
TCATTGTTTCTACTTTATTGATTTCAGGTAGCAGTTTGATTATTTCCTGGTGTCCACTTCTCCTGGGTGAGTTTGCTTCTTTTTGTTCTAGAGCTTTCAGTTGTGCTATTAATTCTCTAGTGTGACTACTGCCCAGTTTCTTCACATGGGCACTTAGTGCTATGAACTTTCTGCTTATTACTGCTTTCAAATTGTCCCATAAGTTTGGGTATATTGTGTCATTTACATTGAATTCTAGGAAGTCTTTAATTTCTTTATTTCTTCCTTCACCCAGAAATGGTGCAATTGTACATTGTTCAACTTCCATGAGTTTGTAAGGTTTCTGTAATTTGTGTTGTTGAATTCTAACTTTAAAGCATAGTTGTCTGATAAGATACTGGGGATTATTCCAAATTTTTGTACCTGTTGAGATTTGCTATGTTGCCAAATATGTGTTTGATTTCAGAGAAGGTTCAATGTGGTGCTGTGAAGCAGCTATATTGTTTTGTGTTTGGATGGAATGTTCTGTAGATGTCTGTTTCAATCAAATTGGGTCATAACTTCAGTTAGTTTTTTTTTCGTTGTTAAGTTTCTGTCTGGTGGTCCTGTCTAGTGGTGAGAGTGGGGTGTTGAAATCTCCCTTTCTAAGTGTGTGAGGTTTTATGTGTGATTTGAGTAATGTTTCTTTTATGAACATGAGTGCCTTTGTATTTGGAGCATAGATGCTCAGAACTGATACTTCATCCTGATGAATTTTTCCTTTGATCAATATGAAATGACCTTCTTCATCTCTTTTGATTGACTTTAATTTGAAGTCCAATTTGTTAGATGTTAGAATAGCTATACCAGCTTCTTCCTTGGATCCATTTCATTGGAAATTTCCCTTTACCCTGAAGTCAAGGTGTGTTTTTTATATGCAGCAAAAGGATGAATTCTGTCTTCATATCTATTCTGTTAGTCTGTCATTTATAGACTAGTTAAGACCATTAATATTGAGTAAAATTAATAACAACTGAGTGTTAATTCTTGTTTGTTTTTCATTTTTTGTTGGTGATGGTCTTGTGTGTTGATTTACCCTGTTTTTAATTTTGGCTTTTGGTAAAGTGGAGTTATCTATTGCCTATGTTTTTGTGAATGTAGTTAAATTACTTAGACTAGGGTTCTCCTTCCAGTACTTTCTGTAGTTCTGGATTAGTGGATATGTATTGTTTATACCTGGTTTTGTCATAGAATGTCTTGTTTTCTCCATCTACAGTAACTGAAAGCTTTGATGAGTATAATAGTAATCTGAGCTGGCATCCATGATCTCTTAATGTTGGTAGAATATCTATCCAGGACCTTCTGGCTTTCAGAGTTTCCATGGAGAAGTCAGATGTAATTCTGATAAATTTGCCTTTATTTGTTACTTGGCCTTTTTCCCTTGCTGCTCTTAATATTCTTTCTTTACTCTGATGTTTGGGTTTTTGATTATTATGTGGTAAGGGGACTTTTTGTGGTCCAATCTATTCGGTGTTCTGTAGGTTTCTTGTACTTTCATTGGCATGTCTTTCTTTAGGTTGGGAAATTTTTCTTCTCTTATTTTGTGTAATATGTTTTCTGCACCTTTGAGGTGGGTTTCTTCACCTTCTTCTATACCTATTATTCTTAGGTTTGGTCTTTTCCTGGTGTCCCATATTTCCTGGATATTTTGTGTTAGGGATTTGTTGGATATAAGATTTTCTTTGGTCAATGAATCTATTTCAATGTCCAAGATTTTCTCTTCTGTCTCTTATATTCTGTTGGTTATGCTTGCTTCTGTAGTTCATGATCATTTATCCAGCTTTTCTAGTTCCAGCATTCCCTCAGACTATGTTTTTTTGTTATTGTCTCTATTTCAGTTTTCAAATCTTTCACTGTTTGAATTGCTTCTTACATTGTTGGTTTGTCTTTTCCTCCATTTCTTGAATTTTTTTCTTCCATTTATTTAAAGGATTTTCTCATCTCCTCTTTTAGGGTCTGTATCATCTTCATGAAGTTGTTATTAAGGTCATTCTCTTCTGCTTCATCTGTTTGGCATGTTCAGGTCTTGCTGGTATAGAGTTCCTAGACTCTAGTGGCTTCATATTGGTATTTCTGTTGTTGGGTGTGTTCTTATATTGTCGTTTTCCCATCCCTTCTTCCAGCAGTTAAGGGGGGGTCTCTTCCTCTCCCGGTGGGTACGAGTCCAAGGTTCTCTTCCTATGGATTCAAGCAGGTCCAATACTCTGATGGGTCTCAAGATGGTTGCAGGTGGATCTGAGACACTCCCTCTCCTGATGGGCTGAGGAGGGACTAGCACTTTGATGTCAGCAGATCTGAATGGCTAGATCTCCAGAGTTGGCTGCCCATAGTACCATGGCCAGGAGATCCCAAAGAGGGTAAGTGGAAGTTGGGCATAGACAGGAGCCCATGCTTACCTCTTTCCTGAATGGGAGCAGGAATAGCATAGGTATGTCAGCAGACTCTGGGTTGCTTGGTCTGCTAGGGGTGTGTAGACCTGCCACAGTCCCAGGTCAGGAGATCCTAAAAAGCTGCCCTAATTTTAACCCACACACTTATGAACACTTGATTTTTGACAAAAACTGTACAATGGAAAAAAGAAAGTATCTTCAACAAATGGTGCTGGCATAACTGGGTACTGGTATGCAGAAGACTGCAGATAGATCCATGTTTATCGCCTTGTACAAAACTTAAGTCCAAATGGATCAAAGATCTCAGCATAAATCCAGCCACACTGAAACTTTTAGAAGAGAAAGTGGGAGATACTCTTCAACGAGTTGGTACAGGAGACCACTTCCTAAACATAACACCAGTGGCACAGGCACTGAGATCGACAATTAACAAATAGGACCTTCTGAAACTAAAAGGACCTTCTGTAAGGCAAAGGACACAGTCAAAAAGACAAAAAGGCAGGCCACAGAATGGGAAAAGATATTCACTAACCCTACATCTGACAGAGGGCTAATCTCCAAAATTTACAAAGAACTCAAGAAACAAGTCTCCAAAACACCAAAGGATCCAATTAAAAGGTGGGGTACAGAACTAAATAGAGAATTCTCAGTAGAGGAGGCTAAAATGGCCAAGAGACACTTAAGAAAGTGCTCAACATCCTTAGCCATCAGGGAAATGCAAATCAAAACAACTCTGAGATACCATCTTACTCCTGCCAGAATGGCTAAAATCAAAAACACTGAAGACAATTTATGCTGGAGAGGATGTGGAGAGAGGGGAACACTCCTCCACTGCTGGTGGGAGTGCCAACTCATACAGCCTCTTTGGAAATCAGTATGGAGATTCCTCAGGAAAATGGGAATTAATCTACCACTAGACCCAGCAATTCCACTTTGGCATATATCCAAATGAGGCAAATTCATACAACAAGGGCATCTGCTCCACTATGTTCATAGCAGCATTATTTGTAATAGCCAGAACCTGGAAGCAACCTAGATGCCCCTCAGCTGAAGAGTGGATAGAGAAAATGTGGTACATTTACACAATGGAGTATTACTCAGCAGATAAAAACAAGGGAATCTTGAAATTCGCAGGTAAATGGATAGCACTGGAAGAAACCATCCTGAGTGAGGTAACCCAGTCGCAAAAAGACAAACATGGTATGTACTCACTCATATATGGATTTTAGATATGGATCAGGATAGTGCCAGTCTGCACTTCCACTGATAGAGAGTCTGGGAAACAGGAAAGAACCTAAAAGATATGCATATATGCATAGTACCCAAAAGAAGAGGATTGAGACAAGATCCTCTGAATGGATGGGGAACACAGCGAGGGGTGGAGGGGAGTGGGAGCTTGGAAGAAGAGAGGGAGTGAAGAGGAAGAGAGTTGGTCTTGGGGGAACAGGAAGTTGAGAATAGGGGGAAGAGGGAATCATAGGATAGAAGACAGATCAGTCACCAGAGTGACCTCGAGTGATCTAAAGGGATAACACCAACTGGCAAGCTAAGCAATAGTGGAGAGACCACCTCGAATGCCCATTCCTGATAATGAACTTGATGTCTATAACCATCCGGGAGTCTTCATCCTGTGACTGATAGAAGCAGAGGCAAACACACAATTAATCACTGAACTGAACCCAAGGAACCCAGTGACAGAGAGAGAGGAATGATGAGCAAATTGGCAAAGAATGGGCTGGCAAAACCAGCAGAGACAGCTGATCTGAACAGGGGAGAGCTCTTGGACCCCAGAACGACAGTGGGGAGGCCAGCATGGGACTGATCTGGACCCCCCAAATGTGAGTGTCAGGGAGAAGGCCTGGGCAACCTATGGGGCCCTGAGCTGTGGATCAGTGTCTATCCCTGGAATACAAACAGTCATCGTGTGCCTATAGCACAAAGAGGGATGCTCTCTCAGCCTGGACTCTTAGGGGAGTGCCTGGACCCTACCCAGAGTAAAATGACAGACTCTAGATATCCCCTATGTGAAAGGATTTGGCAATAGGGTGGGAGGGGGAGGGGAGTGCAGGAGGAGGGGAGGGAGAGGGAACTGGGATTGACATGTAAAACAAGCTATTTAAAAATAAAATAAAAAAATTAAAAAAAGCTCTTTGGTTAGTTTTAAATTTAATCTTGGTAAGTTTCACAGTCCCTTAGCTCTAGTTTACCACAAGGTGGTAAACAATGTCATCATTTTTAAAATTATTTTACTGTTGCCACTTTTCTAGGTAGCCAACCCAATCTTTCTTATCTGATGTCATATCATCTGGATACTTTTATCCATTCCTCTTACTCTATCTCTTTATAACAATTTATCTGGTGTGTGTCTTAAATTTGGATTTCTTTAGGTTTGTGACACACATTGTGAGATATATAAAACATACTTTAGCTGTAATCCTTTTTTATTCTCTATGAAGGAGTTAGTCATGTAATAAACTGCTGAGTATCAGAGTTGTGAAAGTAAAAGAATTGCACTTTTGGTAAAACCTGATAATTCAAACAGTGCTCAGTGGTCTAAAGTAGCTTTTCATTGAAGAAAATGATAAAACTTTACACCAGAGTCTTGCTCTGACATGAGTAGAAGAAGGTAACCTCCACTGCAAAGTTGAAGAAATGAAATTAGGAGGTGGAGGAGGTGGTCTCCCACAAACCATATCCCCCTGGCTCAGCAAAGAGCCTTTATTGAGTAAGGACCTTAACACTGTATCTCTATGTCTGCAACCATCCAATCCTGTGCCACATGGACTCATCTCAATGTCCTGGAGATAAAAAGGGGACAACTTCTAAAGATGAGTTAAGAGGATTAAGTACAGACCCTGTCATAGCAATTGGCTGTAAGGTTGAAACTATTTTCCTCTGAAATTATCTATTCTAAACCACATTTGCCCTCACCTACCATTTCTAGCGGTCACAGTTTCTCCCCCTAAGCCCTGAGAGTCCTATAATCATACTTTTCTTATCTAAGCATCCCTACACTTGTCTATAGCCACATTTTGATGAGAAAAAACACAAGTATTTGAACTCTGTGCTTGTTATTTCTTGCCTCCCTCTGCTTCTTCTTATTAGGCCAATTATCCTCGATCTCATTTCTACTCTTCTTGAAGACTGTTTTCTAGACACAAGGTATCCAATGTATTTAAATAGCAATCACAGTTTACATTTCAGAGATCTTTGCTGAATTTCTTGATGAGAAAAGGGATTTAGAAGAAAGATCTCTAACTTACAGAGCCGAGGGTTGTTCACACATTCTAAAAGGTCCTCCAGTGGTCATGGTGAGGTAAGAGGAAAAGATTCCAGTGAGTCCAGAAAATGAACAAAGGAAGTGGCATTTTATTGTGATTACATGTTCATTCTCCTTTCTGTTGCTTGTTTTCTTTTGATCAGATCTACTGGGCAGTATTCTTATTAGCAACCCATCTATTTTGTTCCTTGATATGTGGAATTCTATTAATCATTACCACATCTTACTTACTGTAAGTCAAGCCTCCCTGAGATGCTGCCCAGTCACAATAATTGTGACACATAGTTTCTGAACTCTATGTCATCACCCACTCCCAATTATTTCAGAGCTATATCATCTAGTTTGTCATAAAAAACCTAAGTTGTATGACAACTTCTTGCATATCCTAAGACAGAGTTAAAACTACAAAGATATTTTGGAAAGTACAAGTTGTGAAGAATACATATATGTGTGTCAGAAAAGCACAGGAGATAATTTAGTACTTTAGCTTGGGATTCTCTCTCCCTCCCTACCTACTTTAAGGAAGAATACCCTACTTACAATATCTTCAGTCTATGCATGATTGGATATGTGAATGGTTATAATCAGATGAATTATGGGAAGTTAAATGGAAAGTAGGGAAAATGAATCATGATCTAAACTTTTATTCAATAGAGTGAGCCACCTAAGCTATGCTGCTTAGCATCCAAACCCTTATTCTCTTGACCTCATAAAAGGAAGTGCAACAGTAGTGAAGACCTTTGGGTATTGTCATTCTAGTGGCCTAGTTTCTCACAGTGTAGTCTAACCTTTTCTATCACTTTGCTTGATACTTTCACAAATCTGTGTGAGCTTCTTTCATTTTTTGCCTTTCTTTTCTTTACTTAGTCATGTTAAAAATAACATCCCAACTGAATTTGTCCTCCCACAACTCCTACCATCCCCTCTCCCTTGTCCTTCAAATCCCCTTCTCCTCCATTTCAGTTTGGAAAAGAGCAGGCCTCCCAGGGACATCAACAAAGCACAGCAGAACATGATACAATAAGACCCAAACCCTCATATCATGACTGGGGGAAACAACCCAGCAGAACAGGCAAAAGACTCAGAGATACTCCCACTCCCAGTCTCAGGAGTCCCACAAAACCCTAAGTTAACAACCATAACATATATACAGAGGACCTAGTACAGACCTAGGAAGGCTTCGTGGTTGCTGTTTCAGTCTCTGTTGGCCCCTATGAGCTGTTCTAAGTTGATTGTGTGGGCTATATTCTCCTGGTGTACAATTCTTCCTCTTCCTCAGAGTTCCCTGAGCTCAAAGGTTAGGGCCTGAATGGAAGTCTCCAATTTGCTCCCTCTCTCCACCTCATATTTGACTGTGGGTCTCTGTATCTGTTCCTGTCAGCTACTGGAGGAAGCCTCTCTGATGATGACTGTGGTTTCTAGTAAACTCTGAGTACAGCAGAGTATTATTTTATTGATTTTTTTCTATCCTAGGTATCTGTGCTATTTAGGCAGTGTTGGACATGTGCTCCCACTCCTGGTGTGGGCCTCAAATTACATCAGTCATTGGTTGGTCACTCCCACAAATTCTTTTCCTTTATTACCCCAGCATATCTTACAGGCAGGATGTATTATAAATTGACGCATTCTGGGACTGGGTTCATGTCCCAGCCCCACCATTGGAAGGTACCTAGTTTTACAGAAGATGGCCAGTTCCATGTCCTCCATTACGAAGAGTCTTCACTAGGTCACCATACTGGACCCTGGGAGTTTATACTGCACTCGGTTTCCATATCATTCCCCAAATGACCTCCAACTCCAAATATTTCTTCCCCATTTTCTCTCCCTCCACCTGTTCCTACCTGGTCCTCCTGTTCTCATCCCCACCTGCCCAAAGTCTACCCACAAAATCTCTTCTATTTTCCCTTCCCAGAGAGAGCCATGTATCCCCCCTTGGGCCCTCCTTGTTATTTAGTCTTTCTGGGTCTGTGGATTATAGCATGATTATCATTTACTTAACAGTTAATATCAACTTATAAGTAGTGAGTAAATAACATATTTGTCTTTCTGGGTCTGGTTATTTCACTCAGGATGATTTTTTTCTAGTTAAATCTTTTTTAACAGCTGAGTAATACTCTACTGTGCAAATATGCCACATTTTTTATCCATTCTTCAGTTGAGGGCTATCTAGGTTATTCCTAGTTTCTGGCTATTATGAATAAAGTTGCTGTGAGCATAGTTAAGCAACTGTCCTTGTGGTAGAATGGAGCATCCTTTGGGTATATGCCCAAAACAATTACTATGAAAATCAATGTGGTGGTTTCTCAGAAAACTGGCAATTGATCCCTCTCAATACTCAGCTATACCATTCCAGCCTTTATTTTTAAGTCTTTGGATATGGTATATATCTAAGAGAAAAGAAATAGACAGAGGAAAGTAAAAAGGGGGAGGGGAAGGGGGAGAGACAGAAGAGAGGGGGATAGTAGGGCAGGGGGAGAGGGAGGGGAGAGGAAAACTGCCTATTCAGCATGCCTCCTAGAGTATATATCACTGTCATGTTTATTTTCTCTATGGCTTCTACAAAAGCACTCAAGGATTTTAATGCTAGACCCCATAGGATATCGACTTGTTGTCTCAAAAATATGATATTTCTAAACCAACCTCTGCTGAAGGTCAAATCCTTAGCTAAACGAAAAATGTATTTTGTGCCCAGCTCACTCCTGTATTATGAGTAAGGGTGGCAGGTATTCATCTTAGCAAAATGTGCTGATTGTTTCTCTGAAAGTTGATTTCATGGAGACGCTTGCAAATTGATTTTCTCAAAGTTGTTCTCAATGCTTCTTTTGCAGCAAGTCTTATCTGAGTTAATCTATTACCTTCTCTATTGCCATGACCATAACTCAGATAAAGCATAACACATTTTCATTTTGTCTTTCCATTATTTTTACAGTAAGTCAATATAATCTGAGGCGAAGCATGCCTTGCTCAGCATTTATTGATCTGTCAGTTTGCTCATTGTTTACATCAAAACACCACTTGTCAGTTTGGCCCTATTACAATTATCTTCTCATATAGGAAATGACAGCTTCAAAGTACAACTATGAGTCAATTTGCAGGGTAAATTACTCTTAAGATGCTATTACAACATGAGTACCCCCACTTCCTCTCAGTAGGCATGGATGATGGATAACTTTCATATTCTATCAAAACCTGAGAAAGGCATACATCCATCCTAACTAGACACCACTTTCTACAATACAAAGAAAATGTATTTTAATATGTATCACAGTGCATGCTTATACAATAAATGTTCAATAAATGGTAATCACTATTAACACTAGTTCAAGCAATTGTGCACACCATCTGGTAGTTAATAGGAATCAATTTTGGTGAGGTGGGGCAAAAAATGAGAAAATAATACAGTTTGGAGCAAAGTTTTTGATTCACAGGAATGAAATTTATTACACCTTTGAAATGTCTCACTATTCAGAACAAAAATTAAAGTTTCAACGTTAATCTTGACTTCTCAGGTGACTGTTTTGAAAGTCTGCGGAGTCTTATTAACTTTAGAAAAAAACAGTTAACTCACCCCTTCGCAAACTCTGTTCTGTCATTTGAAGCTTTTAATTTAGCCCTTGTGTCTTATATCTCAACAATTTAATCTCTAATTCATAAAAGCATCCCTCCTGACAGGAGTGTCCATTAACTGCATTTCTGATGCTGGGTGGCTTTGCGCCTGACATCCTTTTTAACACAAACGCCCTTCGCTTTCACCATGGCAGATAAAAGGGATCTTAAGCCATCCCTGTGCCCTGCTCAAAACCTGTTTTCTCCATGGACTTCTTCCATATAAGGACCACCTATGTGCATCTTTCATCTCCAATGACATTTTTATTATTCCATGTATTTTGGCACTTGAAATAGAATTGCTTTTTATGTCACCGCCATTCACTAAGCCACTTTCATAATACAGCACTGGGCACACACATTGCAGCCTCCGAGGCTTACAGGTTTGTGTCATCTTGGGTAAATTCCTATCATTACTTCAGCCTTGCTACGGAAATTATAAAAATTTTCAAATATTAAATTTCTGAAAATTAATTTAGCTTTATATTCATCCTGGTACTGCTTAGATATATACATTTTAGCACCTTTCATTAACAACCATAGTAGCAAAGTTACTTATAAATTTACAATAAATACATGCTGAAAGAAATGAAAGGGGGAATAGGTGGGTAGCAGGATGGATGGATGGGTGGATTCACTGGTAATACTGCATATAGAAAATTTTGTACTGTTTATGTTATTGAGAGGCATGGCTACTCTTATACTTGAGTTTGAAGATAACTCCCTAGTTTCTAAAAGTTTCCAGTAAAGCTTCTCTAGCAAACAGTGTTACTGTTATACATACAAGTTGGAATGACAATTTTTTATTGGATAAGCCATGTAAAGGCAACTTCTATCAACTGTGTTCAAAGCCATCAGAAAAGCTGGGACTGCCCAAAGCATGCATGGAAACATGCACATATTATTGAAAAATAAATGAAAATGGCACAAATGACAGTCTAAGTTTAGTCAAATCTGTAAAAAGAATTTTGGCTCTTTTGAAGTTTGTATATGAAGATAAAGGGGAATTTATGTTAAGGAAAAAGGTCATACTCTAAGTCTAACTAAATTGTACTAGAACGTAGTGTTTGCTCTTATTCTGTGAAGATGGGGATGGATTTATCCCATTATCTCTCTTTAATTTGTTAAACACACACACACACACACACAACCCATAGAAGAATGTCCCTCACTATGTAGGATCACATAAAAGTGGCATTTAGAGCAACGTGACAGAATAGCGTCACCCTGCTCGGGCCCTTGTGGTAACAGTGGAAGAAGTGTTCCTAGTTCCTGTAGCAGTTGGTGATTGCCTGGCTTGACTAATTCTGTGGGCTGGAAATGAATGACATCCATTTAATTAAGGACTAGATGGAATGCAGCTGTTCCAGTTCATAGAGCACCTTGTAGAATAGAGAGACTTTCTGGCTGATGGGGAAATTTATCTGATGAGAACAGGGAACTCACACATGTCAAGGCCACACTTGAAATTGTAACTTTTACAGTACTCCTGGTCATTAAAAGACCCAGTCAGTTTATATGAAAGGAAAGGGAGAATTGCACATTTATAATTTAAAAATAACTCAATTAGTCCTCTGTGCAGCACTGAATTATGCATTCAGTCAACTATATATACATGCAGTAGGGATTAATGATATCTGAAATATATTTATTAGTTTATGGGCAATGTATTACCTTCAATTACCTATACTAATAAATAATGGATGATTTGAAACAGAATAAATAGGAAGAAGAATGTGAGTAAAGGGACAATGACACAAAGCAAGGAAGAGAGAAGAAAGAAGAAAGAGGTAGGAGCTGAGAAATGGCTCGAGTTCATTGTGATTTGGGAGAGTCCAGAACCATTACAATGAGGTGCTGGTAGTTATCCAAACAGTATGGAATGAAGATAGAAAGAAATATGTTTTAAATGATGCTAATGTTGAAATTTCTGAGAATTCCTGGGAATGCAAGTTTACTGTGCATGAATCTCAGAGTAGCACGCCATGCATGGAAACACTGAGAAGCTTTGCCATTTTCCAATCTGTTGCAGTGTTAAGAGGCATCATTGCTGCAAACAATCATTCTTTAAAAGTAAAGATATTGCCAAGGCAACGGGAGTTACCATTTTTCTTATGAAATATTCGCCTGTGTATTAAGATTAGAGAACCTCCCCCAGATAATGGGAAGCTATCCTTACTTGAAGTTTTCACTTGACACTATAAACTACCAGGCCTGGTACTGCAGTGATACCTAGGGACAGGTGTGCAACATACTGTTGGTGGTTTAGCGCTTTTCACCTTCTGATATTTCTGCAACAGTCTGAAATTCTGTTGCACTCTGAACATAATAGTGAAAGAGTTGTCACCTTGCAGTAGGCAAAACACTTTAAATGCATATTGTTGATTTTTCCTAGTTTTAAAGTACCTCCTTTTAGTCAGTGAGTAAATATTGAGATCTAAAACAACACACAACATTAATGGGTATGAATATCTCCTGTCACCCCATTAACACAAGAGCTTGGAAAGATCCGTCTGGTCCTCCATGACTCTATCTCCTCCAAAATAAATAGGGAGTTTGCTAGTTTTTCATTATAGGAACAGATAAAGTATATATTACCAATATAATCAAAGTGAGGAAGAGTTCTTGAAAATGCATTTGACAATATAAAAACAAAGTTACTAAGAATCCACACGTATAGCTCTAATATAGTCACCAAGCTTTCACAGCAATGGAACAAGCCTGTATTTTGGCTTCCCACTGAATATACTTCAGAAAGTCTGAACATCAGGCTTTCCCCCAGGAATTATATTTGCCATTCAATAAGCCCTTGGGGAAACATTTCAGACAGATACTGCCTGTGTCCCTGTCAACATTACACTGGGCTGGGAACAAATCCTAACAATTACACTATACTTACAAAACATCTCCAAATTCTTCTAGGAGGTAAATCATTTTACACTCATTCATTTTTATCATGTGGGCAATACTGTTTACTCACTGGGAAACACATTACAGCCACACACTCCCTCCCTAATGCTCATAATGTCTTCTGCAGCTGTCTCCTCAGCAAAGAAGGCTGGCAACAGATATGAGGATTCTAGAATCTTTTTGGATGGAGGGGACAGGGGACTGTGGTGCTTACAGGCATAGAGGAGAGTTGGATAAATGAACATCATTGTGAACACTGAGCTTAAGAAACGCATACCTTAGTGTAAGTAGAAATCTCATGTACCTGCAGCACTGGCCACTCCAGTTTGGTCATGGTCACAGGTACATGGGAAGAGACAGAAATAATGGTCAAGGAAGGAAGGGTCATGATCTCTCTTAGGACTGCATGGAGGTCAGAGACCAGCAGAGCTCTGACCTCAGTTCTCAGCTTCTTATGTAAGTGACTTCTCTCTCTCTAATAAAGTATATGGCTTCCCTTCCCAGTATACTTGGTGTGGCTCGGTATGCCTCATCATCTTTGTATGAAGCACAAAGATAAGACACTACCTGTACCTGCTGGTCAACCTTTCTTCAAAGAAAAGAATTTCAAAAAGTCAAGTCAAATGACAATAAATTTGAATGAACAGATAAAATTCAAGAGATTTGGGGGACAAGAACAAAATTTTATTTAATGTTTTAAGGATGACAGTTTACCTAAGCAACTGTCTGATACCTTCATTCTAATAATGAACTTTACACAATGAAATTTTATCCCTTTTTGATTAAAAAAAGGCTTTTGCCTTTGTTTGGGATTGCAGATTCCCCCAGTACTGTCTGTCCACTCAGACCTGCATTTCCATCCCTTCTCTTGAAGCAGGGATCCCATGGATTCCAGTTTTGAGGTTCAATGTCAGTCATCTGTAGTTGGAAGTTTTTCTCTGTCTCTCCCTGTCCCACTGAACTGATTTCTCTCCCACCCACCAGTCCCCATAGCTGCTATTAAATAACCATCCTGAGGCTTCATATTAATTATAATTGTTTGAACAATGACTCAGGCTTCTTACCGGCTAGCTCTACATAAAAATTAACCCATTTTTTACTAATCTGTGTATCATCATGTGGCCATGGTTTAGGGGTAATGTTCTGGCGTGTTACTCCTTTGGCAGTTACACGGCACCTCCTTGACTCCACCTTCTTTCTTTTTCTATCTCTGTTTGGATTTCCCACCTAGCTATATTCTGCCTGGCCATTAGTCAATCAGCTTTATGGATCAATCAATAAAAGCAACATGTATTTGCAGCATACAGAAGGACATCCCACATCAGTCATCCCCATTCACTCCTGCCCCTTCGTCTTTCTCTCTTCTGATTAGATCATTCCTCCCAGTGCTTGAGTGTGCTTTACCATCCACTTGTGGCTCTAAAGGATAAAGATGCATGTTTTGACTCCTACTCACCTTTTGTTGTATTTTGGATCTGGAAGGTCTCTCAAAAGGCCACATGCTGGAGGTTTGTTGCCACCATCATGCTACTGGGAGGTGGTAGAATGGTGGTAGAACTTTCAAGAGGTGATGTCCAGAAGCAGGAAATTAAGATACTCTGGGTGAGCCATTGAAGGCTATGTTGTGACTGTGGACTCCTCCTGTGATTCTCTTTGCTTCCCAGTACAAGGAGATAAACAGGAGTCCTCTGCTATATGCTATGAGCCTTGCATCCACAGACCCAAAGCAATGGGTCTAAGAAACATCAGAAACTATGTTCCAGAATCTTTCTTCCTTTTATGTTGATGTCTTAGGCATCTTATATCAAGCAACAAATAGCTAAGAACTCTCTATATAAACTACAGATAATCTCAAAAGAGATCTTCGTTATAAATCTAGACTAATACTGTCTTAATTCTTGCATAGCACCATAGCTTTTCAATAGAGCATGTTTTAAACATCAGGTATTAAGTTAGTTTCCTATGTCTTCTGTAACAAAGTGCCATAATCTGGGGATTTAAAACAACACAAACTTCTTTTCTTCTTTTATCTAGAGGTTAAGAGTATAACATCAGAAAAGCAGCATGACCATCCTCTCTCTGAAGGCTACAGCGGAGGAATCTTCAGGTAGTTGCTGGCAATCTTTGATATTTCTTTGCTTATAGGTAAACCTTTCCAGCCTTTGTCTCTGTCTTTCATACAGCAAACAACGTCTCATCTCATCTTTTTGCTCTTCCCACTTCTTTTCCAGATTTCACATCCTTATAATGCTAATAAATGAATTAGGAGCTCCACCCATCCAACATTACTTCAGAGTGGTTTGACTGTAGTAGTTCTACAGTTAGGGTTGGTGTAATATAATTTTTCCATTATTTAACTCATCTGTGTATTTACATGCAAAATGAAACTTTAAAAATAGTTTTTCTTATTTTCAACAAATTTGTTCTGCAGTTTTTCACTTTTGAGTGGAGTATTTATAATATTTATATATAATATTATTTACAATGTTAAAGGCATGTCTATCCATATAGTCCACCATTTTGTTGTCTGGTGTCTTTTTGTACTATGTCTTCTGTTTTCCCATAGTATTTTTCTATGTTTTTATTGTATTAACTAAGGACCTTTAAAAGCATTTAATTTTATTTCCACTGCTCCATCACTACATATACTCTTTTGGCTTATCTTTTCAGTTCTTGCTAATGGGTTTATATTTATGATAAGATGTCAAAGTCTACATTCAAATAGCTCTGCATCACTGTAAGTCCATTTCGACCCACTCTCCAGAGTTAAATATTACTGGGTTTTAAGTAATTACTTTCATAAATTTCCTGTATTTTCTTTCTTTACTTATAATTTCACCACCAAGGATTATTCTTCTTAATCAATGTCCCTTACAAAACATTGCTGTCTGATAGTATTCCCTAAGAACTATCTTCTCAATTTATAGATGATTGTTTAGTGCATGCCGTCTGCATCTCTTCGGGAGTCATCTAGACCAAATAAGGCAATGTAGTAAAAAAAAATCCCATAACACTTTATGACCCTTCAAGAGAATTACACATAAGCTCTTCATGCTTCTGCAGTATTTTCTACAGTATCTATGCAGTTCTCCAAAATAATCTCTAGCAAGGTATCTATACAATTTCATTCCTTCAAAGTATGTGTTATGTTAACTGAATGGATATGAATGCAAAGCAGGCTGCAAAACTAAACTTAAATGTGCGTGTTTTTCATAAAATAGAGCTTAGTAAGCCAAGAATGCTGAAGACACTGAGAAACCTTTGGTATAGGTAGCTCTGAAGGGCAGAAAGATATTTTCTAAGCATCACAAAAATCTGAGTTTACAAAAAAAAATAACTAATATGAGTAAGTCATGTTTGTGATGTACAAATGGTGTTTGAAAGTAAGTGTCGGGCTCTGTCCTCCTTTTCCTCAGTCAGTAGCTACTTACTGTGACCCAAAGAAGTAAAGTTATATTTCTTTTGAAATATACCATAAGTCAGATTTTACATCAAGTCATAGTGACCTTCCTTTCAGTTAGCATGAGGTAGTAGGGATTTAAACTATTTTTATAGTGTAGGTACCATAAACAGCAATTGCCTTGGACCAACAGCCAACCTTCCAAATATGCCTGAAGGGTCTAGAGAGAAAATTACTTTTATTGTGCCATCTTTGGACAGCTTGGATTTTAACATAAGTATAAATTACTTTATTTTAGACAGCCCTAGCTAATAAAACCATTCTGTAATGTAATTTTATAATTATATTTGCAGACTCCATTATGGATAATAAACTTCCATAAGTATATCTGCCCAGCTTTTACTAGCCTTGTACCTAAAAAGGTATTTGCTATGCACAGTTGATCACTGTTTATGACATGTTAATGAATGTAAAGCATTCAGGTGTAAAGTAATAATTGGTGATAAATAAGATATTTTCTCTTAACAGTGTTAGATAGCTAAAAATTAAAAGTTCATTGATTCTCAACAAAAATAAATTCAGTCAATAGACTCTGACTTGGGGTCAGCACACAATTGCTTTACAGAATCTTTGAAGCCTCTTAAGGACACAGCAGGCCATTCTAACAAATGCCATAATTCCCATACACTGTCTAAGTACTGTGGAAAATGACAAACAATGGGATAATGAAGTAGACTCCCTTGTTATTTCAGTGCGCATCATCATTTCATCACAGAAATGAGAACATTGTTTTGTAGAATCTGGTAGTTCTTCCGATTTACACTATGAATTATGGGAAGTTAAATGCAAGATGTAATTAGTTTTTTTCTTGTCAGGAAAGCCCAGAAGCAGTATCTTACCTGTCCTTCAAAAGCCTCCAGTGGAACCTAATGCATCACCCTTCAGTGCAGTGGGACTGAACAACTCTGGGTTTGGTGCTGGTGGAACAGACCAACTGGTGTTCAGATAGAAACCTCATGAGTTCAACTCTGGGGACAAAGCACTCTAAAAGTCTGGTTTCTTTTTAACTATTTCTTTCCACATCCTTTTAGAGGCTATTCTAAAACACCAATGCTTTCCCTATAGCTAAGAGGGAGATTATTCTCACCCTGTATCGTCCTGACTAGCCCTCAGTTGCATCTCTGTCTTTAATACGGGTTTCTGTCATTGGAAGAGAATCACATGTCAGCTGATGTTATTTTAATGCATTTTCTATCCAAGTCCCAGTGAGATTTTACTGGAGGCATAGAACAGATTATCCAAAAATTTATATGGAAGTAAAAAGAAACCACCTAAAACCGTTTGGAAAAATAAAATTAAGATGGGAGGTAATCAATGCACAGTATAGTAGTTAAAATTACATGGTATTACTGGAGGAATATGTACACAGATAACTGCACAAGAAAAAATGCTGGAAGATATAACAGCAGTCCCAGGACAAGCACTGAAGAGCTCAGTCCAACAATGACATAGTGCATGGATAGGGGATGAAGGGCCAGCTGGACAAAAAGGACTAAGAGAGAAATGACAGACTTACTTCCCACTGGGACCATGGCAGTTATTCTCAGCTGATGCAAACTACTTAATACAAGGATTAGAAAATATTCTACATTTACTGTCATTTCTCACTTCTACTTTGAAAAGGAACTGTCTAAGACTCAAAAGCCTTTTTAAAAAAATGTTCCAGTTTAGGTACAGAATAAATCACATCACCTGCTTCCTCTTTAACCTTTGGGGTAGGAGGAATCTCTTCACTCACGTTGGCTATTAGCTCAGTGATTTTGTTATATACCAACTTTGTCGCTTAAATCCTTTCAATTATCATCCCAATCTGTCCTGGAATAAGGAATAAAAGCCACTAATGTCATCTCCAAGGCCACAAATCATCAGGCTTCTACTTCTCCCTTGATCCAATTCTCCAATATCCTCCTCTTTGTTCCTATTGTCTCGTGGCTTCTCTGTCAGCTCTTATCTCTGTCTGGAAATCTTGTCTCTTCTTTGTCACTTAAAAACCCTCTTCACAGAAGAGTTTGTCATGATGCTTACTGTAGAACAGCCATCCCTTCAAGGAGATAATGCAAACAGACTCACAACAATGGCAGCACCAATCACAACAGCATGCTTGGCATCCAATGACAGAAACCTTTTACATGTATGTATTAATTAATCTTGACAATTTCACTATGAAATAGGTAATAGGAATTAGCTCAGTCACTAAAGCAGTTGCCTTGCAGGCATGAGGAGTGAAGTATAGATCACCAATATTCTCATTAAGATCATTAAGAGTGATGGATCCCTGGGAGTGGTAAGATGGAGGCAGAGACAGGTAGATCCCTGGAGCTTGATGATCAGCCACTCTAGCCTATTTAACTAGGTTTGAGACCAATAAAAGACCCTTTCTCATACAGAAGATAGAAGATGTCTAAGGAATGATACCTGAGGTTATCCTTTTAATCCTACATATAGTGCATATATGTGTTTATACACAGCCTCACCAAGGAACTTGAGCACACAGGCACACATAGGAACAATAAGTGTCTCCTGTAGTAACTAAGCAGGAGCGAGTGAATTCACTCACCTCCAGTCCCTTTGGTTGGACCTGAGTTACTGAGCCTCTTCTTTAGGCTGCCTTAGGTTCATGCTCTCCAACAATAGTGCTCATGATGCTTATTTCACTGAGTCAGAAAAGACGTTGTTTTCATTTCAATGTGATAGGAATTTAAGGATGCCCAGATATAATAATCAATTAAGGACCCACACATGCTCAACCCCTGGCAAATACAATATTAAATACACTATTAACACTGCTTCTCATTTTCATTTTCTATAAAATTGTATTTATTTTTATTTTATGCGCACTGGTGCTTTGCCTGCATGTAGGTCTGTGTGAGGGTATTAGATCTTGGAGTTAAAGACAGTTGTGAATTGTCATGTGGGTGCAGGGAATTGAAGTCAGGTGCTCTGGAAGAACAGTCAGTGCTCTTAACGACTGAGCCATCTCTCCAGCCTCAGTTGCCCATTTACACGTGTTACCTGCATTGGAAACATTTGCTACTTCTCAGGGTAGGTCACAGAGAGGCCCTTGGAGCTCTGAAAAGTGCTAGATGTCACTTTCAGCTAAAGGAAGGGAAGCTTATGAACATATTACATCCCTTGAAGTAGAAATTGTTAGACAAAGCTGAAATCCAATTAAAAAGGTTTGGGGGCACTAATTGAGATACAGCTTATCACATACCCAGAAAGGCAAGCAAGCAGGATTTTATACCTGTTTTGCTCATTGGGCTTTAAGCAGATGGAAGACTGCAGATGCTACCTTTTCTGTTTCAGTGTGGTGCCCATAGGTTGCAGCTGTGTTCACACACCTTATTTTAAAACCATGGCAATTATACATTAGTAGCATTTAGTCTCCTGAGAAGGAAAGATACTTTCACATCTGTGCCTGCCACCTCAGATCCCCTTGGAGAATTTCCTAAGAATGTCCCACTGTGTCCCACTTCTCTTCCTGGGGCCATTCCTCCCTCACACCTCGGTTCTATCACAGCTTCCTTTTATTCACTGCTTTGCACCTGGTTTTAGTTTTCTGCCTGTTCTTGTTTTTTATTTTCTTCCCCACTAGCTTATGAACGTTTGTGAAGGTCTATTTAGTCCAGTTAAGCATTCTTTGTGCTTTGGACCAGAAAAGATAGGAACTAGCTGGCTATATTATGTATAGCATGATTTAATATTTATTCATATTCAGCAAATATTTTTGACTACGTAGTAAGATAGAAATAAGTTAACAACACAGACAGCTTGTCAAATCTCTCTATAGTCTAGTGAAAGAGAGGCTGTTTCAGAGATTTTATGGTGGACTAGGTGTGTGAGATGCTATGAGAATGCTCAGGAGAGAAACTAACCCTATTGAGGAGATAGGAGTCCTTCTAGAGCAAAAAACAATGCTAGGGTTGATAAGTGAACAGTATGAAGCAAAGGAAGGAGTACACAGCCATGCAAAGGCCCAGAGCCCAGAGCCTAGAGCAGGTGGATCATGGACCTGAAAATGGCTGACCAAATGGAAGCATTTTATTCTGAGAACAGTGGAGCACAAATAATGGTTCTCAGGAAAAACAAATAAAAATAACATTTTAAAAGCCCAGGTGTGCTGCATAACAGCCCCTCAGCTATAAAAGAGAAGTTGGAGGAAAAGGTGACAACTGCCAGGAGTTTGATCATTTTAGATCACCCAAGTGAGGAAGCTTGATGTCCCCATCTAAAGCTACAAGAGGGAAATCACAGGGAAGTAGCAAAATTTTAAGAGGTGTTGAAGGCATGGAATTAACAGAACTTCTGGACCTACTTCATGTGTTTGGTGAGTGATTACAAGGTTTCTCAAACACACTTCTATCAGTCACCCACCCATATGACTTCACATACAGAATTTGAATGGCGTTCTGTTCTATTTTACTCTTTAATCAAATTTTAAAATACTCACACCAGAAAAAATGCCTTTTGCCCTTCCATAAACATCTCAAAAGTCACTACCCAAAGATGATTTCAAAACACTATAGATCTTGCTTTCTTCCTGGATGTTACTCATCAAGTTCTTATAAAAATTTGGGAGTTTTGCTGTTACAACCCTCAGGGAACCTTCCATGAGTAATATGTTTTATTTGATACATTCTAATGATCCGCTATGTGAGTAACAGAGCTGAGATCTGGCTCCTCCATGTGTACCTACTCTGTGTGACTTTGTCTTCCTCTCCATGAAATTGGAATGAATCCAAACACCACTGTCCCATCCGCCTGAAAAACATGCATCAAAATTAAAACAAGTCATTTGAAATTAAGTTCCCATTATCGTTATCCACTGTTACCTCTTCTTTCACTGTAAACATTTAATGTGGATTTCAAAAATAAAAAGGGTTTTACTTGCTTCTCTTTTATTTTCTTGTTCCACTGTTTCACAGGATAATAGCCAGGTGCTCCATAAACTGCATGACCACAGATTTCAGACTTCCACTCGGGAACACTGAAGCCGGTGTGAACTAATTCAGCAGAGTGAAGATCTGTCTTTTATTAGTTCAGGGGCACAAACCAAGATTAGGTTAGGCATGATTCCACCAGTTGTACACAGAGCAGTCATTCCTTATAATGTTCACACCTCTAAATGCTAAAATGTACAGAATACTGAAATATTACTAATGAAATGCTGAGAAGGAATAGCCTAGTGGGGTCTGAATTCTGGTTCTCCCACATCTGTCTGTGTTCTGTACACTTCCAGGAGTTTCTGAGCACAAAGCAAGAAAACCAGATCTGACCCCTTATGATTCCCTCCAGACACCATTTCCAACAATTCCTCTTACAAGCATTTGATTTCCAGGTAGAACATGTTTCAAGACACATTCTTTTCACAAAATAATGAATTTTGCACCACACTTTTTATATGACAATTTTGCAAAACCAGTGTGCTGCTCATTATTTTGTTAGCTACATTCTAGTTTCAAACATGCTGATTGCAGAAGGGCCACTTAGTCCATAGTATGTTTAATTGCCCCAGACAGAATGTCCTCCAGGTAAGCATAGCTCACAACATGGAGTTGTGCAGCTCCTTTGTTACACACCTGAACAGAATTTGAACCTTTGCCGAGTTCTGCCACATTTTAAGGCAAAAAGTAAAGATAATTACATGAAAAATGATGTGCCAGTCTGGCAGGCCTATATTATTAGACCATGTCTAAATATATTGTCTCATGTTTTAGAAAAATGTCCTAGTAGAGCATTCAGAGGCTACCATAAAGTCATACTTAAATGTTGATAATATTTTAGTTGTCTAATGCTGTTTTTATTTGCCTTGACCTTTGATGCTATGGCTATCCTATACAGCAACTGCAGATTCACTGTTACCACCAGCAGTTAGGTCACAAGTGTCAAAGCCTGAGGGAATTCTGTTCCCTCAGGCACTGACCCTTTCAAAGTTACTAAGGAAACTTATTAAAATCTCTGTCCCACTAAAGAACTCAAAATTCAAAGGTTGAGGGAGAATCCTGCTTCCCAGAGAGGCTAAACAGCAAGTAGCTCACCTTCCAGACATCCTAGTATCTCCCAACAAGTCCTCAAGCTCAGGCTTGCCCCTCCTTATAAACCCTTCTCACCTGGCTCCTCCCTACAGCTTCTGTCCGCCAGTTGCTGACCCAGCCTCCTGACTGCAGGTGAACTTTATTTAAGCAAACACATCTTTGCATCATTAAACAAATGTTCCTGAGCATAAACAAAAGTCACACACCCTAAATTAATATTCTACAACAGTATAAGGCAATGAGAGTACACAATTAGTCTCACCTTTTAGGGAATTTGTGTCTATTTACAATAGATAGGAACTAAAACCAACTTAGATGTCTATCAATAGATTTAATAAAAGAAAGAAAATGTGGTGCACATACAAAATGGAATTATATACAATCTTAAAGAAGAATGAAATTATCATCTTTGCAGAACAATTGATGGAACCAGAAATCATTATGTTAAGCCATTATGTTAAGCAAAATAAGCCAGACTCAAAAGGACAAATGTCCCATTTTCTCAGATTCAAAACCTAAGAATGAAATGTGAGGTCTCTCTCTCTCTGTCTCTATCTCTCTGTCTCTGTCTGTCTGTCTGTCTCTCTCTCTCTTTCTCTGTGTGTGTGTGTGTGTGTGTGTGTGTGTGTGTGTGTGTGTGTGTGTGTGTGTGTGTGTGTGTGTGATCAAACTAAAAAGGGATCAGAATCAAGGAGGAAGGGATCTCAAAGGAGTGGGAATAGGCAAGTCTAAGGAATTACATGTGACAGGAAGCATAAGGGTTGACCTTAAGGAAAGAATGGAGTCAGGATTGGGGATAGACATCGGAGAAAAGAGAGTTGGACAGGGAAATTAATTAGAACAAAGTATAATGACACACCTATATGAAAAGTGCCATGAAACATATTTACTATTAAGAATAATTTTAAATAAAGAATTCATAATTTTAAAATTGGTGTTTTCTTTTGCTGTGAAGTTTCTTTCCTTTGTTTGGATACCTTTAGAAAATCTCATTATAGAGAATATAAATTTTAAGAAAAAAACTTGGGTGTGGTCATCATGATACTTGATCTGAACCAGTTAACTAAACACCTCAAATCTTGAAAGTCACAAGATTACATCAAATTGATAAAACTATAAGAAGGCAAATGATTTGGTCTGGAAAGGTTGTGGGAACTAAACTTTGATAAAGGATGAGAGCCTAGTAGGGAACAATGAGTGCTCCACATGAAATCTGTTGTTTTCATGTTCTAATTGAAAATTGATTTTTCTGTCATACAGTTTCTCCCAACCATAGTTTCCCATCCCTCTACTCCTCCAAGCTCCCCACCTCCCTTCTGACCTACCCTCCCTCTCCTTTTCCAAATTCACTTTTTGTTTTAATACAGAACAAAGGAACAGGACAGAGAGGAACCAGCTCTTTATTTGAAACCACAGAGCAGAGCGGTGATTCAAAGGAACTCTACAAACCAGATAAGTAAACATTGCAAAGGCAATGTTAATGGGAAGCAACCTTCCTCAATAACATAATTATCAACACCTTTCTTCAGGGAACAGTAAGCCTCTGTGAGAGTAAAAACTCAGTAGTATTAAGGTTTTCACCTAAATTGTTTACCACATGCATTCAGGCCCATTTATTCAACTAATGGGAATTAGTGAATATTAACAATTAAAGAAAACTTAAAACACAAATAGTCATAGACATAAAAACTGATTGGTTTTTAATATTTGCTCTTTTCCAGGTGCTGTGCTAAATGCTCTATATTCATTGTGTTATTTAATCTTCACACTACATTGTAAGACAAGTACTTACTTTAACAGCTGTTTGATAGATGAAGGAATAATCACCCATGGTAGTCAAGGAATTTGCCCCCAGATAGGCAATACAGCCTGTTTCTGAGGCATTCCCAAGGCCTGGTGCCATCCGTTCTGAAGCACTAAACAAAAGACACAGTCTGTGTAAGCATATTGTTCTCATGATGTCTTCCCCCAGCCCCTTTATAAAAATGAATTAGATAAACTACTGAGAAGGGATTGAAATGATTCAAATTTACATTTAAAAAGCAAACCATGACATTTGAAAATTTTGTGGTAAATTTGTTCCTAAAACAATGTAATGATTTCAAATGAGTGATGAAAAGGCTGTGATTCTCAAAATTTTTCTTAGAATATTTTTTGAGATTCAAAATAAAACCATAATTGTGTGTGTAGTAACTCTTTGGAAACAAAACCAGGCAGTGGGACACTTTTACTTCTTTTTCATACTATAATTCTTCTCGGAAGAGCTTCACATGTTGATAATTCTGACTACAGCTTCAATTCATGTCATTTTTACTGGTGATAAAGTTTAATATGCCTTTGAAGCAATTTTAATAATTCGTACAACCTTTTCTAGGTATTTCCATTGCATATTGTGGCAATTTTACTTACCTATGGTTTTATTAAAAGGCTTATATGGCTATATGTGCAAATACGCACACTCACAGTTGCATGCCTCACAATCATACAAGTGAGAACACAGCAATAGACTGTTTTATTTCAAGGCCATTATGGCTGAGCAGCTATTTGATGGCTTAGCAGTTATATTCATGCAGTGTCAGCAACGGCCCAGACAGTGATGATATAAGGGCACTAATGATATTATATTCACTGAGCTGCCATAATAACTTTCCAGAGAAAGATAACTTAATTGGCAGCCTATTATCAGTAGGTATATGGGTGCTCTGGCGTGCGGAATGTGCTCGTTGAAGCCAGGGTAATTGAGGCATCAGGTGATTTGAGTAACAGTGATTAGAATCATCTGTGTGCAATGTGCAGTGAGGAAGAACATGTGTAGGAAAGAACCCTTTTATGAGACATTTAACTGTTGAGACCCCTGCATAACCTTGCATCCAAATGGACTAAAATATAAGCAAGAAATAGCTTAGACTATTCCAGAGACCTATTTTGGGTACCATGGAAATAGTTTCGGTTTTCCTTCTTTTGAGGATACTTTTATTTCTAAGGTGAATAAATATATGTGCTTATAAGTATATATTTATACTTCATCATCATCTGTACCTAAAAGAATCGCAAAGTATCTAGTATTTTTCAAAATACAACATAATGGTGGCCTTCAAAGGAATTCAAAAAGGATATTAGATTGTGTTAATTATTGAAGAAATATATCAATATCAAAGCCTGTTTCAAATATGTGGCAAATTCGCAAAAGTATAATGAACAAGAAATATAGACATGTGGTATAGTAATAAAAATAGTCCTGATTAAAAATGCTAAAATCATCACTTTTAAATTTTGTTCTACAACCATTATGTTCAAGAGGGCTAAGTTGTTTGGGGAAATATAAATGCATCAAGAAATTATAAAGCCTCTAGAACTCATTGAGTAAACTATTAAAAACTAAAATTTCTGTTTTAACCAGAAAATGTTACAGATCAAATTTTACTCCAGGCCTTTTACTCTCCCAGAGGTGGTCACAACGTTTGGTGAGTGAATGAATGAATGTTTGGTCAGTGAATTAATGAATGCTAACAGATGGGGGTTTAGTAATGTGATTGCAGAGTGACAGGGATGTCTTTGGGCAATTTTCCATTAGCAAATTAAATATATTTACAACAAAATAGCAGTGACCTTTAAACACTGTACCAATTTGTTTTAAAATGTAAAATATATTGGTCTATAACTAGAGTCAATGGCAGCTCTAGTCAAAATCACAAAACAAGACAAAAAAGACATGGATGTGGGTGAGAAAAGCACTTGTAAGAAATAAAAAATTTGGCAAAGTGGGTGGGAGTTACGACAGGGTTGTAAAGAAGATTGACTAGAAGGCACAAGACACATGTAGGAAATTGTCAACGAACAAATGTAATGTTGTCATTTTAAGAAGTGAAGGGGAAAATGTAAGGTGTGTTTAACTCAAATGTTGATTGATGAATTTTATTAAATAAGAATCGGAATGATAATAACTGCACTATCTCTGGGTGTTTCCATATCAGACTATTTCCAACTCTTAAGGGAACAGTAGAAATGAGCACTCATATAATTCAATATTAATGAAACCTCTGAGAGGGGCATCGACATTGTGTGAGAGCCACCACATCAATCCTATCCTATGTCATGAACTCTGGAGAGGCATCACAGTGTGAGAGTCTCCACACCAATCCTACCCTATGTCATGGGCTCTGGAGGCCCTGCCTCCTGCCAGATTATTGTAGTGAAGCTGCATAAGCACTCTAAGGCATATTTTATTAATAATTCATATTATTTCTTCATAGGTGTTTGTGCTTTCCTTGAGTATTATGGAAATTTCATTTAACTATACTTTTATAGAAAATACTAATTTGCATACTATGCATAAATTCACATTTTCATGCTTAACATATGGGTAAATAATTACATACAACTGGAAACATTTTAATTTCAAGGTCCTTGTGGTTGAACAGCTACTAATTACCTTGATAGAATTAACTTGGGTCATAGTCTTGCTCATAGCCTTTTGATGTAATTTCCTTTTTTAACAATCGTTCCTGTAATTTTTAATTCTTTACCAAAGATACACTGGATCAAACCTTGGTATTATTACTACTATAATCATTATTAATTATTATTATTATTTAATGATTAGTAAAAGAATTAAATTTGAGGATAATCTTTATATTTAACAACAAAAGGCTGCCTGAGTCTAATTGGATGCTGGTGTCATGGTGAGTGCTGGGGAAGAGGTTTTTGGACAAGGAGACCAAGAGGTCACATCTGCTGGGCAAATCTCAGTGCGGGAGAACTTCCAATGTGCCCTAAGAGTGTGCATGATGACAACCTGCCTAATAGGTTAATTATTACTGTCAATTATGAAACAAAACACCATCATTACCTAAAGTGGCAACTACTAAGTCTGTTTATGAAGGAGAAAGAACAGAAGAGGTTGAAAGGTACAAGAAGCCACCGCTGTCCTAGGAAAACCTGCTTTCCTGCTCAGTCTTACATCTCAGTGAAGAAAAGAACCATCAACAACCTACAATGATTTTAGTCAATTACAATAAATAAGAACTGTTACTAGAATGCATCAGCCTCAGAGATAGAGAAATTTCTATATAATTTTCTCACTGTTCGAATTTATATTTAATCCTCACCCTTAAGATATCAACTTACTTTCTTGTTTTTCCTGATTCTGTTGATGCTACTGTCATTCTTCTAGTAATCTGGGAAAGAAAAAATCTGTATATAATAACCATCTATCACCAACCTTCAAATTCTGGCATGGTTTTTGTGTGATTTTTGTCAGACCTGAGGTCTCCCTTTGCATTTCTGGTACAATGGACAATAGTGTGATTCAAATCAAGAATTTCTGGGACTTATGATGAAACACATAGTAGTGAACAAGAAAGGGAGTATTAACTAATGTTCTATATTTTGGATGCTCAAAGTCTACTTGTATTACCATTAGCATGTATTTTTTCAGTAGTATGATATGTCCAGAATTTAATAATGTGAAAAGACTTATTTTATCTTGCTCAGGAAATTCTTCTCCAAAAAACTGAATCTGAAGCTGCACTACGAAAGGTAACAAGAACAAACTGAAATAGCCAACTGCTGTGCTCTTCTCTGTGGAAGGCCTCCTGTCCACTCCCAGCTTTCCTGTTACAGATCGCTCTTTATGCAGGATTGAGTGAGGCCTCATGGGTTTTTCCCCGTCCACTTTGTCATATGCATTGATATTGCTCTTGTGTCAAATGGCCAGACATGAAAACATACATACAAGTAACATTATATGAACTGAGCAGATTGTATTTAGGAATGTGTGTGGGTGTGTGTATACATAGACATGTATGCAGGCAATAACAGTGACATAAGAGGCCATGAATTCGAAAAAAAAGTAGAGAGGGATATGTAGATGGGTTTGAAAGGAGGCAAAGGATGGAAGAAATATTGTAATTATATTTTTTAAATTAGAAACAAGTTTGCTTCATGTAATTATATTTATAATCTCACAAATAAAATAAAAAATGAGGAACAGAAGAAACAAAAGGTATTCCAAACTATGTGACAACAGACAGAGAGAACAGAAAGAAAACTTTGCTGATGAGCAGACAGCAATGGAGAACAATCACATGGAGAAGCCATGGTGTGCAAGGGAAGGACAAGACCATGATGGCTTGAGAATCATATTAAGGAAAGTGACAAGTGTTCCATCTTCAAAGCAATGATAGAAAAAAGTCTGCCTATACTTCTTACTCTAATTCTTTCGCCTTTTATTTCTTTATTTCTTGTGAATGTCGTCTACACATGCTGTAAAGTAGAAGGGATGAGGCTTCTATCTAATACATTTCATTGGCATTCTTTTATGTACATTTCATCCTATGTCATATCTCTCACTGCTGTTCTGTTCACACCCAGCCCTTTCTTTCTCGATTTACTTCATCAGAATCTCTTTGTAAAATGGTTCAGTCTCCTTCAAATCCATCTTCTTCAGTATACTCAGAATTGATATTAATCCCTTACTGATAGTTCTTCATTATAAATCTGATTTCAGTTCAGAATAGTTTATTATATATGACACTACTACAACCTATCTTTGCCATACAATTTTCTTCAATGTTTTAATGATTTCAAAGCTGAAATCATCACGTTACTGAGGCATATTCTCTCTCACCTATATTCTTCTAACATAATGTTCTTCCAATTTGGGTTTGCAACCCAGCCTTGTCAATAAATAAACCATAATTCAATACTAAACCAAGGACTTACCTTCTCAAGAGTCTAACTCACTCATTCTTCCTATAGTACTGCCAACTTTTAATAATGTACTTCATAAACAAAATGTTCATATTACAACTTGCCCTAGTAAAGGAATATCTTACACATCATTGTAGCTCTAACACTTATAAGAATGCTTTTTAAAAATTAGTTCTTTGCTGGGCAGTGGTAGTGTACACTTTTAACCCCAGCATCCAGGAGCAGAGACAGATGAATCTCTGTGAGTATGAAGCCTGGTTTACAAAGCAAGTGCCAGGACAGCCAAAGCTACACAGAGAATCTCTGTCTTGAAAAACAATTAGTTCTTCAATTTTTTATTATAATATATCATTCTTCATCCGCTTCTCCCACTTCCCTATAAAATACAGATTCCCCAAACATAGATGACAAAACTTGTGCTTTTTCTCTCCAAACCGTCTCACATTTCATTTGTATAGATAAATATTATTACTGGAATTTCACAAGTTATTATTGTGTGTCAATAGCAATTTTTAATAGATGGATTTTTAAATGCTGCTTGCCATCTCCCCTATTACCATTTTTAAACACAACTCAATCAAAGCACTGCAGTTTATGATTCACAGTGATGAGTACTCATTGAATATGTAGCATAAAGTGCACAGTCAGCAAGACAAAAAGACAGCCCACAGAATGGGAAAAGATATTCACTAACCCCACATCTGACAGAGGGCTGATCTCCAAAATTTACAAAGAACTCAAGAAGCAAGTCCCCAAAACACTAAAGGATCCAATTAAAAAGTGGACTACAGAACTAAATAGAGAATTCTCAATAGAGGAGGCTAAAATGGCTGAGAGGCATTTGAGAAAGTGTTCAACATCCTTAGCCATCAGGGAAATGCAAATCAAAACAACTCTGAGATACCATCTTACTTCTGTCAGAATGACTAAAATGAAAAACACCAATGACAATTTATGCTGGAGAGGTTAGTGGTGAAAGGGGAACACTCCTCCACTGCTGGTGGGAGTGCCAACTTGTACAGCCACTTTGGAAATCAGTATGGAGATTCCTCAGGAAAATGGGAATAAACCTACCACAAGACCCAGCAACTCCACTCTTAGGTATATATCCAAAAAATTCACATTCATACAACAGGGACATCTGTTCCACTATGTTCATAACAGTATTATTTGTAATAGCCAGAACTTGGAAGCAACCTACATGCCCCTCAACTGAAGAGTGGATAGAGAAAATGTGGTACATTTACACAATGGAGTACTATTCAGCAGAAAAAAATGGAATCCTGAAATTTGCAGGCAAATGGATGGAACTAGAAGAAACCATCCTGAGTGAGGTAACCAAGTCGCAAAAAGAGAAACATGGCATGTACTCCCTCATATATGGATTATAGACATAGATCTGGGGAGTGCCAGCCTACAATTGCATGACCAGAGAGTCTGGGAAACAGAACCATCATTCAGTGGCTGATG
Source organism: Mesocricetus auratus (assembly GCF_017639785.1). Lineage (NCBI taxonomy): Eukaryota > Metazoa > Chordata > Mammalia > Rodentia > Cricetidae > Mesocricetus > Mesocricetus auratus. The sequence goes on from NW_024429190.1 coordinate 62,964,130, forward strand.
GAAGCAGAGGCAGACTCCCACAGCTAAACACTGAGCTGAACTCAAGGAATCCAGTGACAGAGAGGGAGGACTGATGAGCAAAGGGGTTAAGACTGGGCTGGGTTAATCCCCAGAACAGCTGACCTGACAAGGGTTAGCTCTTGAATCCCAGACTGATGGCTTGGAATCCAGCGTGGGACTGATCAAGACCCCCTGAATTGGGTGCCAGTGAGGAGGCCTAGGTAATCTATTGAGCCTTGGGTAGTAGATCAGTATTCAGACCGGGTATACAAATGGACTTTGGGCACCCATCCAACAATGAGAGATGCACTCTCACCCTGGACCCTTGGGGGAGGGTCTAGGCCCTGTCCTGGATGAAATGACAGACTATGGACACCCCCATGGAGGGCCTTACCCTCCTTGGGGAAATGAGGGGATATTGGAGGGGTTGGTGGGAGGGCATGGGAGGAGGGGAGGGAAAAGGAGAGGGACCTGGAATTGACATGTGAAGCAACCTTGTTTCTAATTTAAATTTAAAAATAAAAATAAATAATAATAAATAAATAAATGTAGCATACTATATTAAAACTATAATATTCCAGTAGTAATATTAATAACTATAGCAACTTGAGAAATTCTACAAGTATAGAATCTTTGCTCTTTTTCAGATTCATAACCTCCATTTTCATCAACTGTTGATATATAATATAGTATATATTAATGTTACTAAATATATAAGTAACCTTGCCCATTTTGTGTAAAGATGCTTGTATGTGTGTTTTCAGGACTGACCATTTGGTATTAGATAACCAACTGGTGTTCTCTTCCCAGGTTTTCCTCCTACTATTAGTATTCTTTAGATGCCTGTAGTTCATTGTGTAGGGTTGATGCCTCCTAGAAGTCATGGATCTTAGAGGAGGCCCTATAACCACCATTTACTAAACCAACATAATTCATAACTACATTCTAAATATTTGTCCATATACACCCAGAGAAGCATAGACCTCATCCCTTATCAGGGAAACTTATCTTTGCCACAGACAGAGACCATTAGAGAAAACTACAATCAATCAAGCATAAATGGTCAGCCCTAAAATGATGCATACAAGTAACATTATGTGGACTGAGCAGGTTTTATTTAGTAATATTTAGGTGTGGCACAAGTTCTAATAGGTTTTAATAATAAAAGTCCAGAGACAGATAAAGAGAAAATGATGAAATTGGAGATGAAGGAGCAAGGAACTGTCACACCTTACCTCTCTAACAGCCAAAAAGAGCCTGAGCTCCTGTCTCCTCATTCCTTATCACTTCCTCTTCTTCCCAGGCATATCACTTTCTGTCTATACAGACCTCCAGACCTCTATGGTTATCTAGTGTCTAACTCTGCCTTCTGATCATCAGGCATGCTTTATTTGCTAGATTATGAACATAATGTCACTACATATATGTATATACAAATATATGTATGCATACATTAAAATTAATGAAAAAAGCATGAATTTGGAAGAGAGTAAGAAAGAATACATGGGAGAGTTTGGAGGGAATAAAGGGAATGGAAAAATATTGTGATTGAATTTCAAAAAAAAGAAACAGAAAGAATTCAGAGTTCTGGAATCCAGTCCCAAGGATACATCTACATTTCAGCTCCCAAACCTGAGGCTCATGGACCATTGTAGAAAATGGGACAGGAAGATTCTAAGTCAGAAGAGCAATGAGTTTGCTCTTCTAAGTGTCTTCTAAGTGAGTCAGAAGCTATACCCATAAAGTCTCACCAAAATGACTTCCTGAGCATGAGTTGAACAAGGATAACAACAAGACATGCTAATGTAGAACAATATTTTAAATATGAAGCACCTTGGAAATTATTTGTCAGACTGGATTTTGCCTGATAGCTCATCTAATTTTTATAATAACTCTGTGCAGTAAATGGTCTTCAAGCTACTAAAGTATGACTCAGATGAATCTCCCTCATGTACTTAGTACAAGCAAGAGTTCTTCCACACTGAAGTCATTCACTGTACAACAGAAAGCCAAGTTATATAGACAGCTCTCTAATATCTCCTTAATATCTGAGACAAGATAAGACTGTACTGCCTACCATCTACTCTACAACCATTATTTGAGTCAAATACTGCTTAATCTAGGCACGTAAGTTGATGTTTCACAGTTGACTGTTGGTTTATTGTATATTCCTTTTATTATGTTGAGGTATGTTCCTGTTTTCCCTGATCTCTCCATGACCTTTATCATGAAGGGTGTTGGATTTTGTCACAAGTGTTTTCAGCATCAAGTGAGATGATCATTTGATTTTTCTTTTACAGTTTGTTTATATGGTGTATTACAATGATAGATTTTGGTATGTTGAACCATGCCAACATCCTTGGGATGAAGCCTAATTGATCACATTGGATGATTTTTCTGATGTGTTCTTGGATTCAATTTACCAGTATTTTATTGAGTATTTTTGCATGAATGTTAATGAGGGAGATTCATCTGTAGTTCTTTTTCTTAGTTATGTCTTTGTGTGGCTTGGGTACCAAGGTAAATGTAGCCTTGTAAAAAGAGTTTGACAAGGAACCTTCTGTTTCTATTGTGTGGAACACTTTGGAATTAGCTCTTCTTTGAATTTCTGTTATAATTCTGCACTGAAGCCATCTGTGCCTGGGTTTTTTGTTGTTGTTGTTGTTGTTGTTTTTTGTTTGTTTGTTTTTTTATTGGGAGACTTTTATTTTGATGACTGCTTCTATTTCATTAGGGGTTGTAGGTCTGTTTAAATTGCTTATCTGTTCCTGATACAGTTTTGGTAAGTGATATCTATCAAGAAAATTATCCATTTCCTTTACATTTTTTAATTTTGTGGAATACAGATTTTCAAAGTGTGAACTGAAGATTCTGTGGATTTCCTAAGGGTCAGGTGTTATGTTCCCCTTTTCATTCCTGATTTTGTTAATTTGCATGTTCTCTCTGTGCCTTTTGGTTAGTTTGGATAAAGGTTTGTTCATCTTGTTGATTTTCTGGAAGAACCAACTCTTTGTTACATTGATTCTTTGTATTGTTTATTTTGACTTTTTTTGATTTCAGCCCTCAATTTGCTTATTTCCTGTTGTCTACTCCTCAAGGTGAGTTTGCTTCCTTTTGTTCTAGAGCTTTCAGTTGTGCTGTTAATTCTTTAGTGTGACTGTTCTCCAGTTTCTTCATATGAGCACTAAGACCTGTATAGCAAGAACTTTGATTCTTTAAAGAAATAAATTAAAGAAGATACCAGAAAATGGAAAGATCTCCCATGCTCTTGAATAGGTAGGATCAACATAGTAAAAATAGCAATCTTACCAAAAGCAATCTACAGATTCAATGCAATCCCCATCAAAATACCAGTACAATTCTTCACAGACCTTGAAAGAACAATAATCAACTTTATACTGAAAAACAAACGACCCAGGATAAGAAAAACAACCCTGTAAAATAAACAACTTCTCTTTCACACAAAGTCACAATTTTTACAGGTCTTTTGCAATGTGCCCCTTCCTATCACACCACTACCTCAAATTCTACAACGGTTGGGTTCACACACTAATTTACAGCTGCATACCCTACTATACTCCTTAAGTGTCTCAAAACAGGCTTTCAAGGGGCTTTAATACATGTTGTTTTCCCTGCCTCAGATACTAATTCCTTCAGACAATCCTTGGGATTTGCTGCTTGTACTTTTTTCTTTTTGTATACAACTGAGCACCATTCAGCGTTCTAAGTATTTGATAACTTTCTAGTTTATCATACATCACCATACACTCTAACCATGTCCTCACTATAGCAAGAAATTTTCTCAGATGTATTAAATATTGAGCCTCTAGAACAGACATTACATAAGTTTCAATGTAAGAATGGAGTGAATATTTGTTAAATAAATGGGAAAGACAGATTTTTAGCTAAAAAGACTAGATAGGAATGTTTGATTAAATTCACGCTTTAAATGCAATAGATAGGTAGACAGATGAGAGAGAGAGAGATATAAGAGATGAGATAGATAGATAGATAGGTAGATAGATGATAGATAGATAGATAGATAGATAGATAGATAGATAGATAGATAGATAGGAAAACAGATGAAGGAAGGATGCTGAAGACATAGGAAGTTCATAATAGACAAAACCCCTATAGTGGCAAGAAGGTGTGAACTTTGATAAAATATGCTCTAAAGTATATACTGCATCATAACCAAAATTTTTCAGAAAAAATAAAATTAGAAAATAAAGACTTGCTGGGTGATGATGGTGCATGCCTTTAATTCCAGCACTCAGGAGGCAGAGGCAGGCAGATCTCTGGGAGTTCAAAGCCAGGCTGGGCTACAAAGCAAGTTCTAGGGCAGCCAGGACTGTTAAACAGAGAAACCCTGTCTCAGAAATGAAAAATGAGAGAGAGAGAGAGAGAGAGAGAGAGAGAGAGAGAGAGAGAGAGAGAGAGTATAAAAACTGATGACAACAATAAGAAGAAACTGTTCACTGTTGGTGGGAGTGCAAATTGGTGATATTAGAAAGTAGTGTATGTGAAAGTTCCTCAAAATTTTCAAAACTACATCCTTAGTACAAACCAAAGACTTAGGAGAAAATTATAGAGATATTGTTATATACTTGTCAGTAACAGCAGTAGTCATACTGAAATGAAAAGTAATCCAGATGTTCATTGTGGAATGAAAGAGGAAGAAAGACATGTATTCATACATGTAATATTATTCTCCTTTTTCATGAATGGACATCTAGCATCTCTAAAAAACAGATCAACATTGAAGATATTATATTGTTAAATAAGCTAGTTATAAAATGATACAGACTATATGATTCCATTTATTGGATATCTGGTCAGAATCATAGAGACAGAAAGCTATGGTCATGATGGCTCAGCGGGGTTTCAAATGAATCTAATACTACTGAATTCTTAGCTTAAAATGATTAATTTCATAAAATGTATGTTGTAGGTATTATGCTACAACAAGAGTTGAGGAATTTTGCAGAACGTGTCTATGATTCCTGAACTTCCACGATTCCTAATAACAATTTCTAAGAAGTAGACTTTGATGCAAAAAGTAAGGTAAAAACAAATTTATGGTATTTTCATAAAAATAAAAATTGTTATACAGATTAACATTATTTACTATATTATTAATTTAGTAATTATCACATGGTATTCCTAAAACTGCTTTAAATGTGCAAAAACACTTTCTACAAAAACATAACTTTTATTTATAATATAGGAAAGACTCACTTCAAACCATCTCCTGCAATTCAAACCAAGAATGAAGCTTGGCTTGTAGAAGTGATCAACACATTTTGAAAAAAATATTTTCCAGGTTAATGCAAGATTAAAGAGGAGCTATTGTCATCCCATCTGGATCTAAGAATAGCACAAATTAGCATACAAGATAAAATAAAAGCAAGTCCCTTTTTTTCTATCTGGGAAATAAAATCAAAGAAGAGCACAAACATCACATCAAACGGAGTGTTCTCAACCAATTTAGCAGGCCTGGTGTCCCTCATTAGTTCTGACAGCCTGTTAAAATGAGACTTGTAGAGGGGTTCAAACACTTGTCATCTGATTTGGCTCTTCCTGTGCCTTCTACTTCCATTTTCCAACCATATTTCAAGAACTGCACAAGTCTCCGAATGCCTAGCCCATGCTCTTTAACATCATGGCAAGGTCTCTTACCTGTCTTGATGCCCATGACAGCAGATTCCTTACCAATTCCTGTTTTCCTTTACTTAAGATTGTAATAGTTCTCAACCTTGGGATCCCTTCAGGGGTCACATAAAAGATAGTGTGTTTATCAGATATTTACATTACAATTCATAACTGTAGCAAAATGATAGTTATCAAGTAGCAATGAAGTAATTCTATGGTCGGGTTCAGCACAACAGGAGAAATTGTGCTAAAGGGTCACAGCACTAGGAAAGTTGAGAACCATGGATTAACTGGTTATATATACAGACCTAAGTGACTGACTACAGAAGGAACAAAACTGGAATTGTCTGTGGAAATTCTGATAATACCTCCACATTCAGCACACAGCAACAGTGTCATCAGAATCACAAATTATTTTTTAAAGATGTAAATAAGCACCACAGAAAGTCTCCAAATTCAATAACAATAATTTATAAAGTATAAAGGTCATTTAAGTGGTCATTCCCATGTAAAAGCATAATATTTTACCAGAAGGTACATATCAGTATGAATGTCTTGTCATACATACATGCAAACAGTAGTACAGATTTGCATATTTGTGACATCTGTATTCCAGAACCCCTTTTCATTAGCATCATCATACACCTCTCATTTGGTGAATAAGGAATATGAGTGTCTTCATGTCACCTGAGATGCTACTGGCTTAATTACTACCAATACTGGCCAACACTGACTTTGATTTTCCCCCCGTATTTCACAAAATGCTCATTAGCACATGTTCCTTTTCTCTGTTTCTTTCTTTCCTTTTTTTCATAACTCTAGCTTCATCCCCAGACTGAGATGAAGGCAATGGCAACAGATTCAGTCATTGCATTGGAATATAGCACTGTACAAAGAAGAAAATGTGACCATGCTTCTCCACGTCTCCCAGTCAGGAATAAACAGTATTTCAAGAACACCTCCGTTGTGGTTTGAATGAGAAATATCACCCATGAGATCATGTATTTGAACACTTCGTCCTTGGTTGTTGGTTCAATTTGCAGAAGCTACGGAGCCTTCAGGAAGTGGGTAGAGCCTATGCTGGAGAAAGTACATAGTGCAGGCCTTGAGTCTATAGCCTTGCCTCACTTCCGGTTTGCTCTTGTGAATGGCAAGGGTTATAGCTTGATTGGTGGTTAACTTTCTTCTCTGATAACAGCCTGGATTTTATATTTCTAAGTTGTTTTCAAAACCCTCTGAAATCCAGTTTGCTAATTTATGCTGTATTCTAGTGGGTTTTTTTCTTTTGCACAATTGTTTATTTTTCTTTTTAATTGTTCTTTTTCATAAAATCCATCCTTGGCACAGCTTCCCTTCCCTCCACTTCTCCAAGTCCCCTCCACCCTTGCCCTCTTTCCCAGACCCAGTGTTCCTCTATTTCCCTTCAAAAAAGACCAGGCCTCCCCAGGACACAACAAAGATACAGTAAGACCAGACACAAACCTTATAACAAGGCTGGATGAGGCACCCAGTAGGAAGAAAAGGGTCCAAAGAACAGGCAAAGAAAGAAGTCAGAGATACCCACCCTGACTCCCACTGTTAGGAGTCCCACAAAAAACACAAGCTGAACAACCTGGCTAATACCTTCCATGATGTAAGTACATAGCAAGGAGGTGTCATCTATAAGCTGTAAAGCAAGGCCTTGCTGGACATGAAATCTGCCTTAATCTTTACAGCCACCTGAAATTGGTTTCTGTTGTTAATAAGTCCCAGCTTATGGGGTTCTATTACTGCAGTTTAAACAGCTGGAAACCTTTGTCTTCATTTCTATTTCTCTTTGCTAAAATTGTCTCATGAGTAATCCTGTAAATGCATTAAGTTCCACAAAGTCTCTATGGTCATTCAAACATGGAAATCCTCACTCCATTAGATTCTAATGATTATTATTTGTGTGTGTGTGTGTGTGTGTGTGTGTGTTAGATACTCTTACAGCATACTGTGACTGCTTCATAGTATGGTTACTTGTGTACACACCTTATCCAAAGCATCTTGTCTTTATCTGGATATCGTGTAGCTTTGCATTTTACACAGATCATCAATGTACCTGGTAAGCTAATACAAGGCATAAAACAAAATTAGCCGTTCACGTATTTGAAAATGCCTGTGTTCTATGAAGAAAATCACCATGAAATTATTGATAGCTGAATGGGAGGCAAGTAAGTGACGATCCAGAGGAAAGATATTTATGTATAATCTGTTGAACATGTAGCAAATAATGACATTGTAAATGCAGCATTTCTACAAGGTAATGGCAAGTGCTGAAATTCAGGACTCTGCTTTGGTATTGACTAAGATCGCTAATGGATTTATAAAAAAAAAAGGAAATAAAGGCCAAAATAGTTCTTCGCTGGATACCAATTAACTGCTAATCTGTTTGCTCTAACAGGCCACTATTAGAGGAAATGATAAAATTAGCTATGCACATAAGAAACATTTATTGCCTACACATTACATTTGCCCTGGGACCAGTGCAATTCAGCAAACTTGTACAATGAAATTGGACCCTAAACAGTTTAAAGTAACATAAGCTTTTATCCCTACTGACTTGAAACAACGTTTCTTAAAACTCAAATCCTAAGCATTCAAAGAAAGTGAGAAAATCTGCTTCTTCGAATGATTTTAGAACAGAAAACTTCTGAATTGCTTTCTGTATCTCGAGTCTATCTAAATCCCTGCTGATGTGGCCTTACACTTCCAGCAGGATTCCATTGCTCCTGGGTACCAGACAGTCTTGTTAATAATAGCATATCCTTTTGCTCACTGGTTGGTGCCATTGGAGCTTTGATTGACAAGGTAATAAAAGTGTTAATGAGTCTGAGTGGTACAGTCAGGGATCAATGGCTGCCAATAAGAAAAACAATTCTGATACTTAAGTTTACAGAATTCCCTCAAACCAGTTAACTATTTCACATCAAAATAGCAACATTCCATTTCATAACTGATTTTTCTCCGACTTTGGCAAAACCATTATAGGCATTGTATAGAAGCATGATCATGTTCACAATGGATATGGTTCACTCAGTCATGCCTGTTCGCTGACTGTAGTTTGCACTTCACAGTCCTGGTGATCTAAGATGGTGTCTTGCTACATGGAGACTGAGACTTTTATAACTTGGCTATCCAAGGCAAGTTTATAAATTTTTTTAGCCTCAGACTTCACATCCACCAAATTACACTAATTCATTTGCAAAGCACTTACAAGATATTCAGTAGGTTAAATGGTCACAGTATGAAAAAAGCAAAGAGTGCCTGAACATGAGGATGGCACATGAGTGCCTTACATATGTGCTACAATTTAAACAAGGGTTGTCTCTCTGCTCTGGTATTCCTTTTCCTTTGGGATATCAAATTGTTATGACAGCTACCTGGATTTGTGAGGTATGGATGAATATTCACAATTTACTTTCAATACTTTTTTTGGTGTTTGTTTGTGACAGAATCTCACTATGTAACTCTAGCTGGCCTAAATTGGTTATGTAGAACAAGTCTGCCTCAAATGCACAGGAATTTTCATTTGGTGGTAGTTCTATTTGGATTTCTTTATAAAAAGTCCCTTTGAATCGATCCGCATTTGCTTCATAATAAAGTATCTCTAAAATTAGATGCTTAAGCAGAGTCATGATTATCACTTTCTAATGTGTCACCCACATGTACTTCTGGTTGGTGTCAGCACCATTGAGAGGAGGTGTAGATGATCTTTCCAGGTATAAGAGTTAGTATGTCATGGGGAGGCCACAGAGATGAGTTGACCTCCCATATCTCATCATCTGGCAGGCTAGGTCAGATCTTTATGCATGTCCCAGTCACCAGGCATTCAGGAGCAACATGAAAGGCAAAAACCCATAGCAAACGTTTGCCACTTTAGTTTCTATCACATCCACTATCATCTTACTGATTAGTTTCTATCACATCCACTATCATCTTACTGACATAAGTAAGACACAGCATCATGGCCAGAGGAATTGGTGTATTATCACAAGAATTATTAGGGAAATAAAATATTGAGGACATTACTTCAACAAAGGAGCACTCTCAACTTTTGTTTACTAGAGATCATCAAGAAACACATGGAGGGCTGGCTAAAAGACTTACCAAGTAAAACACACTTGCCACCAAATCTGGCAAGATGAGTTCCATCCCTAGACCTACATAGTGAAAGGCAAGAACCACTCCTACACATTGTCTTCTAGCCTCCAAAAGCACATGCCATTGGATGTTCATAGTAACACACACATGTGCATGTACACACATATGCAAGAATACATACATTAAATGACTTTTAAAATATAAAATACAACTTGATTTTTTTCTAAAGAGAAATAGTTCTCAAAGATAACACAATCACGGTTAAATATGTCAAAAGCTGTGAATCTGTTCCATTTTATATTTCCACTGAGTATCTGATTAACTTTAGAGAGTGCTGGGGAGTAGATTTGAAACAAATAGACTGATTATAACCACGTGTGACCTTTTGGTTGGAAGCTCTGATCTGTGGGAAAATGTTATTTTTATCACTCCAGTTGGGAAAGCATGGCATTTCTTCAGCTATAGTTGTTTTTCACTGAAATAAATTGTTCTTCAGTTAATTATACTTTTCAGTTTCAGAAAGAAACCAATGTGTCTTAGTATTTGATTTGTTCGTATTTCTGTATCTTGCACCTTCAATTTATTTGTCAATTTTTTCTTCTTGATACGATCTCAGAAATCACTTCTGAATCCATTTTTTAAAAATGACAAAAGGGGCAGAATTGTCTAAGCTCAGGCTGTCATAATGAAATATCATAGACCAAGGGAAAGGGGGCTTAAAAATCAGAAATTTATTTCTTCACAGTTTTGAAGCCTGGGAATCCCAGGACCAAGGTCCTAGCTAGTGTGACATCTGTGGAGGATTGTTTTCCTCACCTCTAGCCAGCTACCATCTATCTCTGTACCTTCAATGGATAGAGATGGAACGTCATCACATTTTAATTGAAACTACTTTGAATATAATGTGTTTTTACATGATAGCCTCAGAACTATGACCTCCCTCACCAGACTCATATGCTAAGGAGTCCCAGAACTATGAGCTCTTCACCAGATTTATATGCTGAGGACATGATCTTCCACATGACTGTGGAGACAGTGTCTATAAGTTAGAACTGGAACATACAAATTTGTTGAAGGAACAGACATAATTCAGTCGATGGATAGGATTCCAAAAAGTAACAAGCAAATACTAAACCTTTATACACTTCCCTGGTTCAGTTAAGGCTGACTTGTTCCAGATAGTGTGTGGTGATTATAAAACTTCTGTAGTTCTCCATGTAGCATTGGCTACACGCAATACAGCTGAAAGATGCAAACAAAATAGAACTGAGAAATAGTCTCCAATACATATGTGACTGAAAGTACTGTTTAGTAGGCATGACGTGACGCAGTAGCTAGAAAAATTCTGTTAGAAATTCTGTTAGAAATACCTCTGTTTATATTTCTTGTAGCTAATAAAAACATAAATGCCATTATTGAACTATTTCCTATGAAATTTTCTAATGTTTTCTTGATATAACTAAGGTTTCACCAAAAATAATGTGACTACAAGGCAAGCATAAGAGTTGACTCCTGGCTGGAGAGATGGCTCAGAGGTTAAGAGCACTGACTATTCTTTCTGAGGTCCTGAGTTCAATTCCCAACAACCACAAGGTGGCTCAAAGCCATCTGTAATGAGACCTGGTGCCCTCTTCAGGCATGCAGGTATACCTGCAGGCAGAACACTATACTAAATAAATTTTTAAAAAATCCTGTTATTAAAAAAAAAAGAATGAAAGAAAGCGTTGACTCCTAAAACATGTTTTCAGAATAGTCATCGTTTAAAAATCTAAAAAATAAACTTTTTATTTTATAGGTAGTTATTTATAAGGAACATAGAATAAACTTAACTTCATCTTGATGATGACCTATTTACTTATGAGGAGTCAAGACTTAAATGTGGGTGTCAGTTGGAAGGCCTTATTAGTCTATGGGGCCTCTGGCAGTGGGTCAGTATTTATTCCTAGTGCATGAATGGACTTTGGGAGCCCATTCCCCACAAAGGAATATTCTCTCAGTCTAGATACATGGGAGAGGGCCAGGCTCTCCCCCAAATGATGTGGCAGACTTTAATGATCCCCCATGGAAGCCCTAATCCTCCCTGAGGAGTGGATGGGGGTGGAGTGAGGTTGGTGGGGGGCACGAAAGGATGGAAGAGGGAAGTCGGATTGATATGTAAAATAAGATTGTTTCCAATTTAAATAAACAATATTAAAAAAGGATTAGCTTACTTATAATTTCCAATGTCTTGAAGCATGTGATGAGCAGTACACCATAGTGGACTATCATGGTTAAGGCAACTGCATACATCACCTGCTACAGATTGCAAGTCCAGGGTTTCCATGTCCCGTTCAAGAACACAGCATTATATACTAATTTCCTTTCACTACACTCCAAGTCTTGCAGGTTCCATCACACTCTAATAGAAGCACAGGATAGGGAACAAGCCTTCAACACATGCACATTTTGGAATAATCCAATACTCAAACTACTGTAATCTTACGACATGGCTCTATCATTATGATATTTAATTATATTTAATATTTATCACCCCCGTTCAGGCCTATCTCCAGGTAAAGCCACATGAAAGTTAAAGCTTTATGATATGGGTTTGGAAAGGCAATACAATTCAGCCCACAGCAAAAGGCAACTGTTTATTTAGGAGTCACATTTCTAGGCATTTTATCACACTGAAACTTCCTATTAGGTTCAAAAACTGTTGGTTCTTGCATCATCAGTTAGCTTAATTATCTGCCAATTATCATAGACCTACTGATTTTAAAACCATCTCCAACAGATACTACTTCAAAGAGCATCCCTGAGAAAAGACATGAGAACTTGTCCATTGGTGCTGAAAGGCAGGAACAGTAGCCCATCATCTCACCTCCCCAAAAGACTAGGTGACTGCTGAACCTTTCTCATTGCTTGCTGGTAATCATGGGTGCCCTCGGTATACTCTCTACCATGAAATCAAATGCAGAATTTAAAAGTTTCTATTCTGGAGTTCGAGGCCGGGCTGGACCGACAGCCTCCAAAACAATACAGAGAAACCCTGTCTCATAAAAAACAAAAACAAAAAAAAAGTTTCTATTCTGATTCCCCTAATCATTTTATCTAACAAACATACAAATATATACTGGGTGTATTAGCATCTAATCTTGCATGGTAAACTAAAAGACAGATACCAATCATGTCATCCTTCAGTAAATACTTATCCAATGCCTACTATGCCAGCTAGTATTATGGATATCAATGAATAGAATAAAAACATTATCTCCCTCGTAGAGCTTAAATTCTTCTTGAAGTTTGTATTCTAATTGAGAGAAGCAGTAAAATTAATGGTATGCTAGCAGATAACAATCACTGATCCCCATACACCAGACTAGGAATGAAGGAAGGAGAGAAGTATTTTGTAAGGCTAAACAAGGAAGTCTAGAGTAGGCTCTCATGGAAGATAATGAGCTGTCAAAATGAAACCTGGCAATAGGATACCTAAAGTAGAGAAAACTTTGTACCATTGATGCTCCTATGTCAAGATAGATGTTGGAATGCAGAGAGGCTTGTGCACAAGCGCATGAGCACAAAGTCCAGAGAAGGCATCACAAGATTCTAAGGAACTGAATGACTATTTTGGACATAGTTTTAGATTTATTTTTAAGACTTAAAGCCTTTACACCAAGTAAAATTACATCATTTTTAAATCCTGATCATTTGTCTTGAGGTAAAGAGTTCATTCAACTTAATTGCAAATTTGAACTCATTTCTACCTTACATTATTTTTGTGGTTATTGATCTTTCTTCTAGTCCTTTTCTAAGTAATCTCTCCCTTTCTTTCTCTCACATTACCTTGGTCTCACCTCTTCCCATTTGTTTTTTTTCTTGTTTATATTTAAGTGTACTATATAATTTAATTCACTTATTTTATGTATCTAAAACACACATTGTTTCAGCAAGTTGATTTAACCTTGGTATTCATAAACTAAATGCCTTTCTCGGGGTATGAATGACACAGTGTTCTTAGAACATTTAATCCCACTACCCATACTCTTACAGTTTGTATAACATTGTTACTTAGAGTTTATTTGCCTTAGTGAATTTTTCTTTCACAGATAAGAAGGTGCTATGTTTTCCTTCCGTGGTCAGTGGCTGTTTAGGAATTTCCTCAGACTTGCCATTGTTTGTTTTACCATAACTTCTTGGACTTCCAAAATTTTCTTTCTTGAATGAGATTATACATTTATTTAATTAAAATCTATTTCAAATTTTATATTCTGTTCACACAAACAAATTTTCATTCTGAAAATAAAATATTGTTCAGTACAAGATCTTGGTTTATGCTACTGTTAATGGAAAGTCAGATGTCAAGTTGTCATTCATCCATACATCTTCAGGTAGTTTTTCCTTGAATGATTTCTTAGTGATTCCTCTTATAATAAGTATTCACACTTTTCCCCCCCATGAAATGCTGCTGGAGTAACTTTGCACACCCTGATTCTAGTATCTGACTTCAGTATTGGCAGGTAATAATGTATCTAGAAATTTGTTTCTATATTAGGATTTTACTTGCTTACCCTTTGAATAGAATGTTTTTCACTCAGTCTTTTTACCTAGCTTCATCTTCTCAGTGAAATGTTAAAAATAGTCAACCTTTTCCCCATGGTCCTATCCTTCCTAAGTAATTTAAAAATATGCTACCTCCAGTCGTCATAGGATTTCATTTCTTCCATTTGTTTCAAAACCCACAAATAAAATTATCCTGTACTTTCTGGTGGGTCTCTGCCTATGCCCTTTCCCGCTGTGTCCAGTTCTATGAGGGTATAATGTAACCGGAAGGCCCTCTTCTCCTGGCAGAGATCCCAAAGGTCCTTATCATCTCAGACATAAGATTAATGAAGTTTGGAGACATAAAACTCACTATACACTCTTCCCAATCCTCTCTCTCCATATGTATATTTCTAAATTTAAACAAAGATTATTCAAGTAGCATAATTTTGTTTTTACATAAAATAAAAAGCTTGTACATTAAAATACATACATAAATGTATGTATATATGGGAATATGTAGATAGAGATGATTGACAGTGTGTGTGTGTGTGTGTGTGTGTGTGTGTACAATGTTCATGTAGTTCATGTAGTTCATGTAGCAGGCTAGTCTAGAACTCACCATGTATCTCAGGCTGTCCTGGAACTTGCAGCAATCTTCCTGTCACAATTATCTGACTTATGATATATTTCTAGGTGTGAGCTACCAAAAAACAGATTTTGCTTATATTTCTGTAAAAGATTATGGCAATGGTACAGTGGAAGAAAGAAGAGTATATTAGATTATTATAGCATTGGTCTACAGTTTCAAGTGTGTGGGGATCTTTCACTTGCTATAGTATGTAACACAAAAAGTAAAAGGACCCAGCAACTGAATTTGGGGTTTAACCTGAAGGTCAGGGGAAGCAAAGCAGCCAACTACCAGAGATCTTTTACCTCTACAAGAGCTGGGGCATTACTATTCTCAACTTGGATGGAGAATGAATGCTCCTATCTTTTTTTTATCATTTTTTTTATTTTAAATAGCGTGTTTTACATGTCAATCCCATTTCCCTCTCCCTCCCCTCCTCCCGCACTCCCCTCCCCCCACCCTCCCACCCTATTGCCAAATCCTTCCACATAGGGGATATCTAGAATCTGTCACTTCACTCTGGGTAGGGTCCAGGCACTCCCCTAAGAGTCCAGGCTGAGAGAGCATCCCTCTTTGTGCTATGGGCACACGATGACTATTTGTATTCCAGGGATAGACACTGATCCACAACTCAGGGCCCCATAGGTTGCCCAGGCCTTCTCGCTGACACTCATATTTGGGGGTCCAGATCAGTCCCATGCTGGCCTCCCCACTGTCGGTCTGGGGTCCAAGAGCTCTCCCCTGTTCAGATCAACTGTCTCTGCTGGTTTTGCCAGCCCAATCTTTGCCAATTTGCTCATCACTCCTCACTCTCTGTCACTGGGTTCCTTGGGTTCAGTTCAGTGATTGTGTGTTTGCCTCTGCTTCCATCAGTCACAGGATGAAGGCTCCCGGATAATGACATCAAGTTCATTATCAGGAATGGGCATTCGAGGTGGTCTCTCCACTATTTCTTAGCTTGCCAATTGGTGTTATCCCTTTAGATCACTCGAGGTCACTCTGGTGCCTGATCTGTCTTCTAACCTATGATTCCCTCTTCCCCCTATTCTACCCCCACCCACTCAACTTCCTGATCCCCCATGACCAACTCTCTTCCTCTTCACCCCCTCTCTTCTTCCCAGCTCCCACTCCCCCCCACCCCTCGCCGTGTTCCCCATCCATTCAGAGGATCTTGTCTCAATCCTCTTCTCTTGGGTACTATGCATATATGCATATCTTTTAGGTTCTTTCCTGTTTCCCAGACTCTCTATCAGTGGAAGTGCAGACTGGCACTATCCTGATACATGTCTAAAATCCATATATTAGTGAGTACATACCATGTTTGTCTTTTTGCGACTGGGTTACCTCACTCAGGATGGTTTCTTCCAGTGCTATCCATTTACCTGCGAATTTCAAGATTCCATTGTTTTTTTCTGCAGAGTAATACTTCATTGTGTAAATGTACCACATTTTCTCTATCCACTCTTCAGTTGAGGGGCATCTAGGTTGCTTCCAGGTTCTGGCTATTACAAATAATGCTGCTATGAAAAACACCGAAGACAATTTATGCTGGAGAGGATGTGGAGAGAGGGGAACACTCCTCCACTGCTGGTGGGAGTGCTGACTCATACAGCCTCTTTGGAAATCAGTATGGAGATTACTCAGGAAAATGGGAATTAATCTACCACTAGACCCAGCAATTCCACTCTTAGGCATATATCCAAATGAGGCAAATTCATACAACAAGGGCATCTGATCCACTATGTTCATAGCTCCTATCTTCTATGTGGCTGAAGAACAAATGCTTGACAATGAATACTGAAGACCCTGCTTCTATCTTTTATACCCCTTTCGTGCTGTGATTAAAGGTGTGTGATCTGTTACTCTTTTAGACTGATTCAGTCTCCTGTATCCCTGGGTGGTCTTGAACTCAGAGAGATCCTTCTACCTATTAATCCTGAGTCTTAGCATTAAAGGTGTTTATCACCACCTCCTAGCTTCTGGCTGCTGTGATTAACGGTGTGTTTCCTGTCAGGCGATGGTGGTGCATGCCTTTAATCCCAGCACTCGGGAGGCAGAGGCAGGCGGATCTCTGTGAGTTCGAGGCTGGGCTGGACCGACAGCCTCGAAAACAATACAGAGAAACCCTGTCTCGTAAAAAACCAAAAAAAAAAAAAAAAGGCATGTTTCCTAGCTTCTGTGACTTGTGGTTGATTTTGTTCTCTGAATCCTCAGGAAAGTTTTAATAAATCATAAATGACATATCACTAAAACATTAAGTTCATAAAGTAATAAGACTAAATAAACTAGGGCCATAGCTTAGAGGCGAACCACTTTCCTACCACAGAGAAGACCCCGGATTCAAGAGATTCTGTTTCCCAGTACCACAGAAAAGTCAATCAGAAATTCAGCAGAGATCTCATCCTCCAAAAAAAATGACCTATTGACTAATAATAAAGACATCATTAATTACCTAGAATAATCAACATTTTTTCTTCTACTCTTAGAAATATACTTTTAGTCTCCTGTCAGTTAAAAATATAATACACACTTTTCCTAAACTCCATCCATGCCTCTAAAGTATGCCTAGCTATGTGTACTTCCTCATATAATTGTCTGTCACATCAAAAGATGCCAAATACCAGCATCAACATCTTCACAACACTATACAGAAAACCAGTGAAGCTTCACTTTTGGAAACCCCTTGCTTGACTATCTGATAGGGCACCAATCACATTGCCCATGAGTTTGGATAGCAAAACAATGAACGTATACCTCAAGAGAACTTAACCCTGCACATTTGCTCTGAACAAGCTGTAAAGAAAAGGTATCCATAAAAGAAAGTCTATATAACTCAATTTCATGGGAAACAAGAACATATTCTTTTTATGAGAAATTCTAATGCCTTGGAGCCTGGTTGTGAGGCACTGCATCTCAATTCTCTGAACTCTTTTTTCTTGGAATAAAAATTAAAACAAACCAAAAATAAAAAGGAGAGAGAGATGGGATGCTCTCTGAATCAACAAAATTCAAATGGCTAGCAGATTGAGCTCTGCTAACTTTGCTTGGGTTTCTGAAAAATTTGCAATTCAAATAAATATACATTCAATATTTCTTTGGCTACACTAACATTTATGTGTGTTGTACCAAATAAAAGAGCTATTTGTGTGTTTAAAGGAGAGTATTCCTTGATCTATGTGTGCACACCTGGGCTCCAATCCCTTGAGAAGATGCCTCAACAGCACCAGTATAACAAGACAATAACAGCAGCATAATAGAGATTTATAGTGACTGTCCAGAAGTCAACAGGGGATGGCTCACACAGTAAGCAGAACCATAACAAGTGTCAGTTTTTTTTCAAGCAGAAAACAAAAGCAGAGCAGTTTGATGTAAGCTAATGTTTGAACCACAAAGCCACTCTGAATTTGCAGGCTAATCATGGTAGTTCCTTCCTCCCAACATGAAAAACTGAAGAACATCATAAAATATTAAACTGCAAACCCTACAAGCAAAATTATCTGGGAAATGTTCACTTCTTAATAGAAATAACGCTATTTTTATTGCTAAATGTGCTTCTTGGGGGCCCAAACCAGGCCACGGGTGTGTTTTTCACAATAATAAGGAAAGCATACCTCCATACTTAGAAGTCTGGTTTTAAATACTATGGAATTAGCATAAGAAACAGCAATTTAAATATGACATACACCCATGTCCATAGGGTGCCTCTGAATGGCAGCTGTCCTTTTGCTAGGTACAGTCATTCCCCATTCCTATAGTCTTTTCTTCCTTCACTGATATGTGAAGTAATTGCTTGCCTATCCTCATCTAGCATCTGACTCTGTCTTCAATGCAAGTTGGATCCTTTTCTGTTCTCTCTGGCTTTATCTTCTAGGACTTCACTCCTAGGAAAATCTGAGAAACATATGATGGTGTAAATAAATTATGATGCTTAGAAAAATTTTTTAAATTTATTTTTCAGTTTAAATTTAGATAAGAAACAAGGTTGCTTCACAAGTCAATTCCAGGTCCCTCTCCCTTTCCCTCCCCTCCTCCCATGCTCTCCCCCCAGCCCCCCCTATTATCCCCTCATTTCCCCAGGGAGGGTGAGGCCCTCCATGGGGGTGTCCATAGTCTGTCATTTCATATAGGGCAGGGCCTAGACCCTTCCCCAAGAGTTCAGGTTGAGAGCGCACCTCACATTGTTGGATGGGAGTCCAAAGTCCGTGTGTATACTCGGGATGGGTACTGATCTGCTGCCCAAGGCTCAATAGATTACCTAGGCCTCTTCACTGACACTCACATTCAGGGCGTCTTGATCAGTCCCATGCTGGATTCCCAGGCTGATGCCTGGGATTCAAGAGTTAACCTTTGTCAGGTCAACTGTTTCTGGGGGTTAAACCAGCCCAGTGTTAATCCCTTTGGTAATCAGTCCTCCCTCTCTGTTACTGGCTTTCTTGAGTTCAGCTCAGTACTTAGAAATTTTAAAATGACTTTTTAGAAGTGAAGAAACTCCCCCAATTGTGGTATAAGTAGTGCATGACTTTAATCCCAGAACTCAAGAGGCAGAACTAGGCAAATCTCTGAATTCAAGGACAGCCTAGTCTACTTAACAAGTTCCAGGGCAGCCAGGGCTACACAAAGAAATCCTGCCTTGAAAAAACAAAGAAAAAACAAACAACCAAAAAAGAAGTGAAGAAATGCCTTTGACTCCCAGTGGTAGGACTGAGATACCAATCCTTCAATCTACAACTTGTCCTGCTTGTAAAATGTGCTGAGGAAACAGTGGCTCAGAGCTTGTGTGAATGGCCAACCAATTACTGTTTGAACTTGATGCCCATACCACAAGAGGAAGTTCATGATCAACAATGCCTGGATGGCCAGGAAACAGAAATTTGGATGACCCAGAGACATAGGGTAGAGCCAAACATGATTGAAAATAAAAATCCAATAAAATGATTCCTAATGGCATTCTGCTATACTCACAGATCAGTGCATAGGCCAATTGTCATCAAAGAACCTCCCCCAGCAGCAGAGAGGCACAGCAAAACATTGGGCAAATCTCGGGGAAACCTGAAGAAGATGGGAGGAAAGTCTGTTAAGAGTCAGAAGGTTTGAGGATACCAGAACATGACCCACAAAATCAACCCAGCAGGGCTCAAAGGGGCTCACAGAGATTGAAGGCAATCTCATAGCCTTTGTGAATTTGTGCTAGGTCCTCAGCATATATTTTATGGCTGTTTAGTTTGGGATATTTGTGGAACACATAACAGTGGGAATGTGGGTGTCCCTGACTCATTAACTTGTACTTGGTGCCTTTTTCCTCTACTGGGTTGCCTTATTCAGCCTTGATATGAGAATTTGGACTTAGTCTTATTGCAAATTGACATACCATGTTTGTTTGATATCTTTTGGAAGCCTTCTCTATTCTAAAGGGAAACATGGGAGTAGTGGATCTCGGGAAGAGGAGAAGTTTCAGGGAGGGACTAGGAGAAGTGGAAATATGGGAGGCTGTGGTTGAAATGTATTATATGAGGAAAATATGTTTTCATTAAAAAATACATCATTGAAGGAAAACTATAAGGGTAAGTCAGCTTCACTCTTCCTAACGTACAGAATCTGTCCTTACAATATAATGGTGTAAATAATATAACAGAAAGAAGGCAGCTCTGGCCACACCCACTTTACTATAATAATCCTTGTTTTCTCATCCCTACAGCAGATAGTAACAAGGTCCTTTCCAATTCTTGGCTTCTAGATGAATCTCAAGCTAAGGGAACGGACTCTCCTTCTTCTTACTCCTGTTCTCAAGAGAACACGTGTAGGAGAAAATGTATTCACATCTACTTTCTAGTTATTTGTTAGTCTTTGAGTGTGGGAAGCCAATTTTATCAGCATTTTCCAAGAAAACAGGTGTACTCTCCATTTCCAGGATAATCTTGCGTTTTTATCATCCAATACAATACAATATAATATACTGATGGTCTGAAAGACTGTCCGCAAAATATCTGGATGTCTGAGGTGTCTCTGAAGAAAGACATGTAGAAATTCCAAACATGACTGTCTAACAACAAGGATGATGGTTATTGCTTATTGACTTTCTACTAGGGTTTCTGCTAAGCATTTCACATGCATTATCTTATTTAATTCCAGATGCTATTTCACCAACACAGAAGTTGGTCATTCCTAATCATCCCTTTATGATCCCTCTCAAATGTCTTTGCCAGAAGAAGGTTCAATCACTGAGTCTTAGCTATGGGAAAATGCAGAGCAATTCTGGGAGAAGTCTCTTACCGCGTAGAGCATCTAAGCATGAAATGGTAGTGATTGCTTGTGGATTCTAGGAACTTCTATCATTACATCCAATTCCTGTTAAATGCTTCTTAGTGTGTGGCCATTTCCATTTCTGTCAATACACAGTATTTTCTCCTTGCTTTGTATACACAAAAAATCATTGCAAATACCAAGTTAAAAGCTAAAAATCATTTGTCTCTTATGTCCAACTTGTTTCTATAGTCAATAACTCAAGATAAGATTTCTGGGGATTATGAATAAATGGCTATGAAAATTATCTATTTTCTTGATTTAAGTTTTCTTTAGAAAATGTGAAAGTGTAGCTCGACATTCATGACAAAACTTCTCTACAAAGGGTCACACAATAGGCAGCTTAAACTTTACATTCAGTGTTGTGTCTACTTTATAACTACTCAGCCATGTCACAGTAGTGTGGAAGCTGCAATGGGCAGCACATAAATGAGTGAAAATAACTGTGCTCCAATAAAAATGTACAATAATTTAAATTTTAAGTGTCCTATTATTATTTTTCTTTTTCCAACCATATAAGTTGGCCATAAAATATGGGTATATAAGGACTATATTTAGTCGATAAAGTATAGTTTGCCAGCCCTGAAATATAAAAATGTGATCAAAACACTTACTTATAGAGTTATTGTCAATATATAAATATTAACCTATATACATTGATTTACATAGTACCATAATAGACCCTCAGTGAACACCTAATACATTGTTAGTGGTTTTGTAGTAGATAATAATTTTTCCTTTTGTTTAAACTATGCTATTTTATAATTTTTAAAGTCACAAGTATTAGTTAAGGGTCTATAATTCTAATAAAGTTCAAAAATTAAATCCATACTAAAGAATGTGTTACTAAGTAGTATTCATAGTTCCAGGTTAGATAAATTATTACTATGATTTTTGCATTAGATCTGTGTAATTTGTTTCCAAAAGGTGTTTAGTATTTATATACCTTAAGAGAGAACCTCATACTTTCACAGATAGTTAAAATCCTCAAGGAATGTCATAATACATAGTTACCACAAGGTCATGTTTAAAGGTGAGTTACAGTCAACTATGTACTAATATGTGTCCATAACACCTACTTACTATACACAGTTGTTCCAACTACTGACAGATGCCTGTACTCCAGAAGGAGCTGAATAGAGTGGTAATATTTCAGTGCTCCTTGGGTTGAGCACCATCAGCAATGAGTGGTAGAAGCTCTCTACTAAGGGAGGTTTCTATCAGCATCAATTTTATAATAGTTAAAATAAGTGGTGTGATAAATGGTCTGATTATATTTAACTCAAAACATAAAAAGGAAGAAATGCATTGCTCTTAGACTTGTAAAAATACACTCAACTCTCAGCAACTAATCAAGAAGTGTGAGGGATGCTCACTTTTCAAATTTGAACAGCAGGCAGAAGAGGTGGCTGAGTTTTCTGTCTCTGATCAATAAAGTGACTCCAGTTTGACTAACTGTGGATATCATTACATATAAAGACTCTCTTGTAGAAAATCCAAGTTATTCCTTTTCTTATTAAAATTTTATTTGCAGCAAGTATTCTAGTGACTGCAGAAAATCTTAAGAGACACAAAACATGCCACTCAAGTTTTTCAGGCTTTTAGATGATACAAAATGGATGGAGAAACAGAGTATATTAGATGACACCATCAAGATAAGATTATGTAAAAATTTCTATAGGGGTCATTTCGCAAATTCTCCATAGAGACCAATAGTGGATGTGTGCTATACATAAGTGTATGGAAAATGAGAGGAGGGGAAGGGTGAGGAGGAGAGGGGAGGGGAGAGGAAGGAAGGCAAGCCAAAGAAGGGAGAGGACAGGGGAGGAAATAAAGAAGAGGGGAAGGGGAAGGAAATGGTAGGAGGAAGGGGAAAAGGTTGTGGAAGTTGGTAAGTCTGACACTGTGGGATAGTTCAGCAATGTGGAGATCCTAAGTGAAGGTAGCACTATAAGTAAATTATGAAGGCCATTGCAGATAAAATTACTCTTCCTTAGAAAAATTCCATCTCTGTTCTACTAAGAATTTCAAATAAGTGATGAAGAAGGTAATTTACTTTACTCAAAGTCCAGTGGTTAAAACAATAACCACATTAGAAAACATAAAACTAAAAACACTTCAGAACATGAATAATAAGACTTGATCAACTACTAATAGCCTTGTCAAGTTAACACAAATATAGGCAACTGGCTAGCTAAAAAAAATGTGTGCTTCTCTTTCAAATCTGACCACCCCTTTCTTGAAGCTGAATTCAAATCTGCGCCAAATAGTCATAGAAGGACCTAGAAACACTTGGTTATAATCAGATAAGTAAAGTGGTTGCAATGATAAAGGGACTTAAGCCATAATAGCACACCAGGCATGAAAAAGCCCAAGGATGAAGATGTTTTTTAAATTAGAGAATCATGACACATAGGATAGTCATCTTCATTCAATTAGAGAATGTTCAAGTAGTCCAAATATCCAATGACAAGTGCTGAAACCAATTCCATAAACCAGATGCCTCAAAAAGACTGAATGTGCCTCAGACAAGGAAACACATTGAATAAACAAGGTCAAAAAACAGGTACAGTGGGTTTTCAAAAAAGCCATGTCTGCAGGCAGATCTCTGTGAGTTCGAGACCAAGCCTGGTCTACTGAGCAAGTTCCAGGACAGGCTCCAAACAATACAGAGAAACCCTGTCTCGAAAAACCAAAAAAAGAAAACAAAAACAAAAACAAAAAAACAAACAAAAAAAGGCCAAGTCTATTCTGCTGTACCTGGCCAGATTGCAAGTGGGTGGATACTTGAAGGAAATATCCTGGGGGAAATTAATGATTTCCCAAAATAATTATCAATAGTTGTTCCAACTTTTGCAGCAAAATTTCCTTTCCAAGAGAGATTTTGTTAGGGGGCATAGTCCACAAGGATGGTTCATGTAAAATTGATACCAGGAATAGTGTTTTTCTAAGATAGAAGTGATTTGTAAGATTTGTTCAACTTGCCACAAAAAGAAAAATGGAAAATTATTCTTAGATCAGCATTGTCAGTGTAAATTGTCCAATTCAGTAAACATAGAACAAAATTCTAAAGTATTCCTTTTCTAAATGTGGCTCTCAATTCCTTAAATTGACATGTTTTTTTCTCCTATACCACCTGCCTAAAAATTATTTTAATGACCTTTCTGAAAAGTATTACATATATATATATATGTATATGTATATATTTGTCTACTTATAGCTGAATTTCAATAATAATGAGAAATCAGTATATTCTTTGCTATGTTTTGGGTTCCCGACTAAAGTATATTTTTTCATCTATTAGTTTTCTTCAAGAATGTCTGTAAATAAATGAGGAAATCTATTCAACAAAGAGGGTCAAACTGTATAATGGGCTCATTTTAAAAACCAGATGCATATGTAGCTCTTTTTTCTCAATATATGTTTTTATTTAAATTAGAAGCATGAATGTTTCACATGTCAGACCCAGCTCCCTCTCCCACCCCTCCTCCCTTGTCCCTCCACCAGCCCCCCAGGCCTCCACCCAATCCCCACATCATTCCCCAGGGAGGGTGAGATCCTCCTTAGGGGGGAACCTCTAAAGTCTGTCATTTCATCCTGGGCAGGACCTAGGCCCTTCCCCATGTGTCCAGGCTGAGAGAGCATCCTTCTATTTGGAATGGGCTCCCAAAGCTCATTCATAAACCATGGTGAACACTGATCTACTAACCAAGGCCCCAGTGATTTCTGTGGCCTCCTCACTGGCACTACATGCATGGAGTCTGGACGAGTCCCCTTTTGGCCTCTCAGGCATCAGTCTGGGATTCAAGAGCTCCCCCTTATCTGGTCAGCTGTCTTTTCATCATGGTGGTCTTGACCCCTTTGTTCATCACTCCTCCATCTCTGTCACTAGGTTCCAGGAGTTCAGTTCAGTGTTTAGCTGTGGGTATCTGTTTCTGCTTCCATCAATCCCTGAATAAAGGTTCTAGGATGGCATATAGGATAGTCATCAACCCTGTTATCAAGGAGGGACTGTTAGTGTAGTCTCTCCACTATTGTTTAGTTTGCCAGTTGGTGTTATCCTTGTAGATCTCTGGAAATCTCACTAGAGTCAGCTCACTCCTGAAGCCTATAATGACTCCATCTATTATGGTATCTCTCATCCTGCTCTCCTCTATTCTTACCTTGACTCAACCTTCCTGCTCCCCCATAACTTCTTCTCCCCTCCTCTTATCCCCCTCTGTTTTTCCTGGTTCCCTCTCCCTTTCCCCAATGTTCCCAATGTGCTCAGGAGATCTTGCCTCATTCCACTTCTCTGGGGTATAATGCATCTCTCTTGGGAACCTCCTTGTTTCCCAGACTCACTGGCACTGGGATTGTAGGCTGACACTCCTCTGATCCATATCTAAATTCCATATATGAATGATTACATACCATGTTTGTCTTTTTGTGTCTGGGTACCTCACTCTGCATAGTTTCCTCTAGTGCCATCCATTTGCCTGAAAATTTCAAGATTCCATTGTTTTCTCCCTTGTGTAAATGTACCACATTTTCTCTCTCCACTTTTCAGTTGTGAGGCATCTAGGTTGCTTCCAGGATCTAGCTATTACAAATAATACTGCTATAAATATAGTGGAACAGATGTCCTTGTTGTGTGAATGGGAATCTTTTTGGGTATATGCCTAAGAGTGGAATCGCTGAGTCTTGGTAGACTCAGACCCATTTTCCTGAGGAATCTCCATACTGATTTCCATAGTGACTGTATTAGTTGGCACTCCCACTAGCTGAGGAGGAGTGTTCCCCTTTCTCCACATCCTCTCCAGCACAAACTGTCATTGGTGTTTTTGAATTTAGCCATTCTGACAGGAGTAAGATGATATCTCAGAGTTGTTTTGATTTGCATTTCCCTAATGGTTAGTGATGTTGAGCACTTTCTCCTCAATTGAGAATTCTCTATTTAGTTAAATATGTAGCTCTTTATAGAGGGAGACAATAGAATGGGATATAGCCATTACCAGTTCAGATAACAAGAGGATTTCAAAAATTCACCTTTATTGGAGTATAGGACATGGAGAATGCATACTAAACATGGACCTAAACACAGGAAAAAGAAAATTGAACTTAAGTAGATCATAATGGTGTGAGAATTTCAAAAATCGTTTACTATGTCTTTATTGTCTAATTAGTGGCTCACATTTGTATCCACTGATTTATAGAAAAAAATCACATACATTGGGATGTCAACTTCAAACTGCTAGGAAAAGGCAGATGAGATGGATAAGCTCTGCCTTCTATCAACAAAATGGTTCCAATTTGGCTAACTGTGGAAATCATTACATATAAAAATCTGCACCATAGCAAATCAAGTATCTTCCCTTCCTTCTCCACAAATGTTGCAGCAAGGATTCTAGTAACTACAGTAAGTTTCAAGAGACATGAAATATGCCACATAAGTATCCCTTTGTCTATAGCCTTTCCCATCATGGACTTCATCCTCATAATAAACATTACTTATTATCTATTAATGTTGCAACATTCAACGTACATGTCTCTCTTTCCCTTACAAGGTTGTAGCATCTTTCAAAAAACTGCCCAACCTCTTCTACTTTGAACTTACCTAAACAAAGCAAGATATACAGCATGTGTCCAAGATTCTCATTTTAAATTAATAAGGAAATACACAGATCATATATGACTGTAGAAAATTTTAGATGGCAATATCGTATTCCTTATGCTTTCACCAACTATATCCATGAGATGGACCTTCAAACTACTGGGGCTTTACTACATTGCTTGCATTAAGAAAAATACACTTTACCTAAGAGAAACCACATTTAGAAGGAAAAGAAGGCTAGAACACTGAGTTGGAAAAAAGATTCACTTCCTCATGGTGCTTGTAACCCAGATTCTTGTAAGTAATATCTACACCGTCGCAACTCTATACATCTGAGCACATGCTAAGTATCTCTGATTATGCTAAAGCCATGTGACAGGCAACTTTCTAAATCTCAGGTGTATATGTCACCCAACACTGGAGTAAGCATAAACACTTTGCCACTCTACCTCTCAGAACAATGTGATTAACGTTTATGGAAACATTGAATGTTCAACCCTAGAGCCGTGTCCACTTTCCACTCCTATGACAGTTATTGGAACAAAGGGAAAAAATAGCCTAGGAGCCTTTTAAGCATTCTTATTTTTCTCTGTCACATCATTAAAGGTTCAATGAATCTCCAATTAAGTCTCCCTGGCTGCTGTCACCAATTTGATTGATAGATGTCCTTGGCTCACCCTCCATAGGACATGCCAGTACAACAGGCCCCCACCTGCCACCATCAATTATCGCTCTCTTGTCATCAGTGCCCTCGCTTGTCAATTTATTTGCCACAAATCCAGTGAAGCCCTCTAATCAGGGAGAAAAAAGAAAAAGCCATTCTTCCCTACTTTTAGTGGTGAAATAGAAAAAAAACATTTTAACAAGCCACATACCACTTCATCTTCCAGAACAGTTTGCCTTAGGTATTTTATTTTCTTTCTCGTACCATTCAACAAACTGGCACACAATTGGATATTACAAGGTCTGATTTATGCATGCAAGCATTTAATCAATTGAAAGAAAAATGAAAATTTAATTAATTGAAAGGAAAAGGAATCATGCACACAGAGACACACATGTGCACATGTGTGTGTATGTGCATGAGTGCACACACACAAACACACAAACATACACAAGTATCTGAGACTTCTAGGAACCAAGTATTTTGCCATGGTGAAAACAGGGAGAAAATCTTCAATTTCTTTTTTTGTTGTTGTTATTGTAATATTTTCTGTTTTAATGTGAATATTGACAGGAGAAAGGCATTTACAGTGGATTTCTTCCTTGGAGAAGATGATGAGAGAAGACTTTTTCTCCAATGCAGACTTGTAGAATTGAGCATTCTTTCATTTTGAATTCACTAGTCATTGCTTCTGCCAGGATAACTTTGCCCTATTCTTAGTGCTGACTTTTGTGAGAAATATAATGGGAATTTACTCCATTAATATGTGCATTTGAAGACTTTAGCTGTTCTTACTGACTGCTGTGTCCTCAGTGTTAAAATAACTGTGAAAGGTGGTGTGGACAGGATCTGTTTGTGTTGATCACCTTGGGTTTTGAGTCTTCAGCTAATGTGATTCTTGTGTGTTTGTGATATCAGATACACAGGACCTTCTTATCTATAAAAAATACATTTTTCCTGGGAGAAATGACTGTTGGCACATTTTGAAGTAAATTTTCTTCAGTAACAAAATGGACTCCAGGAATTTGGAAATAGGAGTAATATTCTTGCTAGAATATAGTTGGACTTCTGGGAACTATCTCTCTTCTTTCCTTTTACCTAGTTATTTCTTACAAGAAACACAAAGTAAAGCCCATGGATTTAATTCTCATCCATCTGATCGTGGTTACCTTTCAATCTCATTAGGAAATTAACACTAGGAAGCACTGGTTAGAAGTTTTTTTTAAAGCTAAAGCATTCTTTGGTGCCTATTGTTGCCAAACCTAGTAAACATGGTTAGTTTAACTTGTGTTTCTGCATAATCTGTTTAAACAGGGGCTGCCTATGGTGCTTACTGATTATCTATCAAAGACTCTGCAATCTTCAGTCTATTGACAGAAAAATACAGTTTGCCCCAGAGAACCGATATTACTCCTGTCACTGATCATGAACCATTCTGCTGAAATCCCAGGGAGGCTCAGGTGCACCCAACAGGATCTTAAGGAACATATTGATTACATACAGAGCCCTGTTAGATAATGACCTTTGCCCTTGTAAGCAAAGTGACAACAAAAAGATGCCAACTCTTGTGCATCTCATGTCTAGGAAAGGTGACTTATTTCTCTGGAAACAGCTCAGAAAGCTTTTGTGGTTTTCTTTCATGGTTTCATTTTGTCTGTCTTTTCTTTTTCAATTTAGGCATAATGTAAAGTGAGGGAGAAGAAAAGGAGAGGACAGAGGACATTCCACAGGAATAAGAAAAGTATCATCTGATGCCCATGGAGGTGGTCTCCCTAGGCCATCTATTTTGCAAGTTAGAGAATGTGTCCCTCACTACATCTGAATACTCATTCTGAAATGATGAGTTTTGCCTAAGAAGGTGTGTGATGAGCAGAGGAGGAAAGAGGAAGGCCCTTGTCATCTCCTGTTGTGACCAATCACAGTAAACACATAAGCATCCATAATGTCAACACATTTGTGTCCTAGTGCTGACTTCCCACATAACTAAGTAGACATTAAGCTGGTATAGAGCAATAGGCTGCCACTGGATTAATACTGTGCTTTGCAATATGAATGCATCAGTACCTACAAGGTCACCTCTTCCCTAAAGAGTGACAGTGGCTAATTAAATGGGTCATCATGTTTTCACTTTTGTTTTCAACTAACGGTTTTCCTATTTATGACAAAATGGGTAAGTTTTCAACTTTGTAAAGCATTTTCATCTTAATAGCTACTGCCTTCAAGAAAAGGAATGTAATAAAATTACCTATAAGGGAAACCAAATTGTAAAGTTCCTTAAATATTTATTGCTGAATTTTTCACAGTAGCCAATATTCCAGTCCTACTTGTTAGGTTATGAAATTAGGTCAGGAACAGATGACCATAAAGTCCTTAATGATAGCAGGCCTGACCCATAAAGCTCATATTTCATTCCTCTTCTAGGACTCTCTGGTGCACCAGAGGTAAATGGATCAGTGTTTCAATCGAAGCCTAATCTGGGTAACTGAGCTGCACACTCACCAATAATGGAATTGCTTAGTTCACACAATCTCGGAGTCAAGAAATGGAAAAAAAATTGCCATATCAGAACACATTTAGTTTCCACTTATATATTCCAAGGAAATGAGCTTCCAGTTCTTATTTAAATAATTCCAAAGGGGTTTTCAACCTTTCTAGGGGTACTTCCTGATATTTGACTAGTTCTTTGTTTTGAGTAAAAATAGTGATATATATCTTTGGTGACAACAGTATCATATTACCTATTCTTATTGTATATTGAATATTAAAAATTGGGTGACTTGCAATCTTTTTCTCTAAGTCTGCTTGTAACATCCAACAAAATAATATAATAAATAATAACAACAACAATTATGAATAATATATTATATAATTATACATATATAACTAATAAAAATAATAAGTTGTAAAAACTATCATAGCTATCAGCTATCGCCATCATTGTGTAGCTGTTCCCTCAAAATAGAGTCACTCCTGAAGATGAGAGGGCCTCATAAGACTCAGAAGCCAGATAAAACTTCCAGGATCAGAAAATGCTTAGCATTCACATGGTTCCTCACCAAGATTATATAAGCACTGAAGGCTTCTGGGGAGAGGAGGGGCTCAAGCTAGCCTGGAAGCTGGGCAGGAAGTTTCCAGATGGGAGCTTTCATGAGTCAACACCAAGGCAGGGGGCAGGGGCAGGGGCAGGGGAGGAAGGGGTGTTGGGAGATGGGAGTTATGGTGAAGTGGCTGCCTTGAAGCTGCCTGTGCTCACATAAAGAACCCTTCACCTATGGCTCTTAAAGTAACATCAAGAACCTGACTTTCCCAGAATTCTATTTGTGTGGAATCATTCCTTAGTTCTGTTATTGAATTACTATCAGAGTAAACAAAAATGCTTCCATATCACCCAGAAAAAGTGATACAGTGCATATAAATGCAGTGATTTTGTCATTTCTCCCCCCTTAACAACTTTGCAGTCTCAAGAAGATTCTTACCACCATGATTCCTCTCTATTTAACATATAGCATCTTCTGTATAGTCCACAACAAAATAGAGAGCTTTTTTATAAAAAGTCATTAAAAATTAACAAATAACCATGTAAGTGACTGTTGTGACTGTTGGAATTCTACTGAACCACTGTCAGTTCTGTTCAGATACTTTTCTAATTTATCCAACAACTGTAGCAGTCCATCTTAGCATTCCACAAAAGGAGCATCGCCACATTCAAAGGCAGGCTGGATGCCACTTTGTTATTGAAGATATCAGCCATTCTCACAAATATATTATACATTGTTAGTTACAAGGAAATATCCTCAAGTCTTTTGTAGACAAGCAGTCTTGGATCTATATTTATCCTTTTGAAAGAATTAATAGCATAGGAATCACCCAGACATCTTGTTAAACACATATTCTAATCAATGAATGGGGATTGCGGGAGAATTTTTGCATTGCTAACAAGCTCCCATGTTATAATGATGCGGCTGATCCACGGAGACACTCTCAGATATGACCTGCTGGAATGTAACAATTCAGGTTTTTACAGTTTTGCAAGTAGCTCAGCAACCCCTTCTGATGAGATTCGTCACTGACATTCTAGAGAAACCTAATCTAACACTGAAAGTTCATACCATATGTTTCCTTTTTAATCATAAATTTTAAAAAGCAAATATATTTTAATGGAGCATGGAACCAAATTGTAAACATCCTTAAATATTTATTGCTGAAACTATCATAATAGCCAATATTTGAATCTAGTTATTAAATCATAAAATTAAGTCAAGGATGAATAGCCGGAGTTGTTTGGGTTTAATAATTATGGGCTAATAAAATACTCTAAAATTCCTCAAAATTCCTTACATGTGTAGAATAGTAGTTTCTGAGTCTAAACTAAACTGTAAGAAAAATTCCTAGTAGATAATAGCTGATAAGCAACTCCTGGCAAACTAAATTTATCTTTTCCATTCTGTTCTCTATAATAATATCTATCAAATGTCATTATACACAGTAATCTCCTGCAAACTTTGTTAAATAGGGAATTACAAAGCTCCAACTCCCAGTATGGACTCTAGAAGGACAAGATTATATCTGAGAATCTTAATCCTAACAAATTTCTCTGATGACTATTGCACAGTTAATGAGCAGACTGAGAAACACTAATAGACAGTCTTAAAACACTCTCTGAGCCTGCCTGAGAGTGGCAATATTTGCTTTTAGTCCTAGAACTTCAGAGTCAGAGGCAGTCATGTTCCTGTGTGTTCAAGACCAGTATGGTCTTCAAAGAGAGTTGTAAGTCAGACGGGCCACATAGTGAGATGCTGTCAAGGAAGGAAGGGAGAGACAAAGGAGAGGGGAGGGAGGTAAGAAGGAAGGGAGAGAGGGAAGGAGGGAGGGAGGGAAGGAAGGAGGAGGACGAGTCAGCCTATCTGAAAGATATTTGACATTTTATGTTACACTTAAAGTTTTTTAATTTGTACATAATAATTTTATATGCACATGAGGTAAAATGAGAGTTCGATATATTTCTGTGTGCATGCATATGTATGTGTGTATGGGTACCTCCATGTGCATATGTGGAGGCCAAAAGTGCCTCTGTGTGGGCATGTATGTACATGTGTGAGGGGGGGTGTGGGGGTGTGTGTAGAGGTTAGAAGTGCCTGTGTGTGCTTGGGTAGAGGCCAAAGGTCAATCTTTACTGTTACTCAGAAACTGTTTACATCAGTTTTTGCAACAAGGTCTCTCACTGGGACCTGAGACTCACTGGGTAGTCTAGACTGTCTGACCAGCAAGCTTCAAGAATCTGCATATCTCTGTCTCTAGCACTAGGATTAAAACATGTACCCCAACTCCTGGGTTTTATTTGGGGGCTGGAGATCAAATTCAAGTCCCAGCTGCCATAGTTTGTTTAATACATATATGCAAAGTACAATCCTACCTTTGGAATACATGGGATGTCTGTCACTTTTATTTTTATCAGTTTTCTTCATTGGGTACTCAAAATCTTCCCATTAGCTATTAATAATATTCAGTTAATTGTTGTGAAGCATGGTTATGTTACTGCGCTAAAGAAGATTAAAGATTATCTCTAATACACAACTGCATCTCTGTAGCCACTAACCCACTCTACCCATCTCCCCTCTTGCTGGAAGGCATTTTAATTCACAGAGAAAGAGATTCAGTCACATCACTTTTTCTTTGTTAGGTTTGGGCCAGATGTGTTGCCTATCAAAAGAAAATTCTCAGTCCTGAAGAATCCCTTTGTTAGCATGAGTGTAGAAAGAAAATGTCACTAATGTGCATTTAACTGTCATGGTTAGGAAATATGATTCTCCTTCCTAAAGGCAGCAGGGCTGCTTGAGAGGACAATGAATACTTTATTTGACCTACTAACTAACATTTGTTAATGCTTTAAGCTTTGGATTTTGTTGTTGTTATAATCAAAGCTCAAAAGGATCACTAAGCTGACAACACTAAAGTCTGTTCTCAAGTCTTGTTTCAGTTAGAAAAGGTTGGTCAGAGTTTGCACTGAAGGATAAACAGCACCTCCAGACTGAATTTTTCAACTTGTAACTTCTAATTTGATTATAAGGAGATGTATGCACCCAGTGGTAAGGATGTCTCTCCCAGACTCAGGCCCAAAATATGGACTGAGGACCATTCAAGGACTTGATGGCATGTGGCCTGACAAATGTGTGAGAATTCCACCTTTCCCATACTAGTCCGTGGAGATGGCATTGCTGGCACCACAGAGCAACAGTGATACTGGCTAATTCAACACTGTATCCAAATAAAGCTATTTTAAATGCCCTCTTGTGCTGAACTTGCCCTCTCTTCCTGGTATTTGAACTTCCATTTCCTTTCACCGGGATTACACTTGTTCTCCATTTTTCAACTGTGTTCACTCTTATTCTGCCTTTACTCCTCAGCTTGCAAACCTTCCTGATCTCCCTAGACTGTGGTAAGTGCCCTCCAAACAGTTCCCAAGCAACAGGCTATTCTCTCTCCACATACACCATGCTGAATTGCAAATGCCTGTTTATTGGTGTGAATCCCTCTTGAGGCCACTTGCTTCATGGGAGTAGAGACAGCATCTGTTGTGTCTTTATTGTTCCCTCACAGTCAAGTCTAGTGCAGTGTTTGTAATAAACTTACAGTTCCACTTACCAAGTGAATAAATAAGCGAATGAACAAGTGAAAATGATGAGAGGCATGTTTCAAAAAATACTAAGGATATAACCTTCAGACTCTGAGTCTGTGAATCTCAATCCCCAGTTCTCTGAATCTCTTTCTTTCTTTCTCTCTTTCTTTTTTCTTTCTTTCTTTCTTCCTTCCGTCCTCCCTTCTTTCTTTCTTTCTCTTATTCTTTCTTTCTTTCTTTCTTTCTTTCTTTCTTGAGACAGGGTTTCTCTGTGTAGGACTGGAACCAATCCTGGAACTCACTCTGTAGATCAGGCTGGCCTTGAAATCACAGAGATCTCCCTGCTTCTGTCTCCCAAGCACTGGGTTTAAAGGCATGCACCACCATCACTCGGCTCTAAATTTCTATATCACTTTAACTTGTGGATTTCAAAGCAAATGAAAGTGGAGATCCCCCCTTACCCAAAACTATTTAAGAACTTTCATATTTTTATTTTAAATATGTTTTCAGACAATGTATTTTACCCTGCTTCCCCTCCCCAACTTTTCCCAGGTCTCCCCCCCTCTCCCTACCTACCCAACTATATGCACAGGTTCAAGTCAGATACCAGCAGTCAGAGTGCAGTGTTAGCCCCCACCCTGACCTTCTACTCCTACAGAAACAATATGCAGGTGAATGGAAAACACACCTATTTCTATTCAAATCACAGGAAAATATCTATAGCTTTCTAGTAGTACCCATGCATTTGTGTGTGTGTGTATATATGTGTGTGTGTGTGTGTGTGTGTGTGTGTGTGTGTGTGTGTGTGTGTACCTGTCCCCCAGCCTCTCTAAGCATTCTCTAACTTCATCGTGCAAAAAAAGTTGGCGGCCCTCTCTATTCCAATAAAGTATTCTCAACCTGCTGAAATAAAGTATGCCTGCTTCTCTGTTTGTTTCTCTTACACCCTGTGGGCACTGGGCACACACTTAGTGCACAGACATATATGTGAGCAAAACATCCATATAAATTTTTATACAAAATGAAATAAAATAGAATTACTGTGAGAACTGAAAAGGAAATAGTTATAAAAACTTTATAATGGCAATTTCTATGTAAGTACTGATACTGAATAGAAGAAGATTTTGTGAACATTTCCTTTAGGCTACAGGAGTTTGTCCAGGACAGTGTATATAGATCAATGTTTCTAAATTGGAGGTGACTTTGCTGCTCTGAGACATTTGACACTGTCTGGAGACACTTTGGTTGTCACAGCTGGGGGCATTCTTGGCTTCTAGTGGATACAGAAAGGACACTGCTGATGTCGCACAGTGGGCAGATCACCCCACCCCCAGGCCAAGAATTAACAGGTCAAAATGTCAATATCTCCAAGGTTGAGAAGTCTGGATCTACATTGATTTCTGTGCTTCCAAGGACAAATCACTGAATTTTTTTCAGCTTCTTGGGTTCTCTATCCATAAAAAGATAGCTAATAACACCTGGGCCTTC
Organism: Mesocricetus auratus; assembly: GCF_017639785.1. NCBI lineage: Eukaryota > Metazoa > Chordata > Mammalia > Rodentia > Cricetidae > Mesocricetus > Mesocricetus auratus. The sequence goes on from NW_024429190.1 coordinate 62,999,720, forward strand.
CTACTTTGCAAGGATGTTGTAAAGATAAATTTAGGAGGAGAGATCCCAGCTCTCAGAGGGGAAAGGGTACTATTATAGCCTGAGGTGTTATTATCAAGCTGTGCCGACACTTTCGCTCTCAGGAAGCCAAATGTTCTACTTGGAAATGATAATTTCCTCCACTAAATGAGCATTTTATTTCCCAGAGGGACTCATTTTGTTCACCTTTTGCCATCATTGGATTGGGCCCATTACAGCTGTTGTTCTTGCTTTATGTGAAATTTCATAGCACACATCATAACAGAGCCTCTCCTAGAGGAATGTGTACTCTGCAGTAATAAGCCACACACATGTAGCCATCTGTAAACAGTCTCTAACACAACTGGCCTGGATATTTATAAGCACAAACCTCAAACTCGGATGGTTCACATTGTTCAATACAGACTATAAAATAATACTATTCTTACAAGTCAGGTTCTGGATGTGAACTAACAAACAGATCAATGGTGAAACATAATTTTCAGCTGTTATTCATAAAGTGAATGTCTTAAATACTATTTGGAATGAGGAGGAGAGCATGTAAGAGAACAAGGAAAGTTCAGGTAGGAAAAGAAAGTCATAGAGAACCACAAATTAATTCAACCCATATTAATTCAAACACCTTAAATGTGTAATTAATCAATAACTTGCCCTGCTTGCACAAAATGAAAACGGAACCACATTACTGTGATTAGAAGGAGCTAATGCCAGTGCATGATCCCCAGATGTTCAAAGCAGTTGTTTTCTGATAAACATCTGTGTTCACAAAATCATCCCAGGATGGAAATCACTGGCTAGGGATGTATTTCCCTGACGTGACTGTTATGTCACTGTCTGACAGCTGCATGGTGCCACTGAGGCAGGCACTGAAGGGGAAAGTTGGACTGATGAGGAATAATTTGAACCGATTTATCAGATTCTGCCAGTGCCTTCCTGTGGGGGGGGGATGCATGAGTAGAAAACATCTTGCTGTGGCTTTTCCTGTGGCCAGAAGAGGTGGAGTGGCCTAAGAAGAAAGAGCATCAATGACAGTAAGTGCTATAGAAGAGACTGAGTGCCACCAGACTAGGGAAGAGGACCTGTGTCCTACTTTCCAGTGTTCACACTGTTTGTTTTGGATGTCATAGGGAAAGACTAGTCTCTGGCCACGGAAACAGGAGGGCTAAAGAACAAACTCATGATTTCTGATTTCCATCTCTCTAGATATTGACCTAGGCACTGGGATAGCTACATGTTGGTTTCCTCTTCAGTTAAATGAAGCTAATGGTTCTCCTGTAATATGACTATTGCAAAGCCTCAAAGAGTTGGTGACTAGAAGAACTCATTATACTTAATTAATGTTTGGGTTCAACCCAATGAAGGAATATTTATCTGTTTTTAGGAAAACAATTTGTTGTGTTTAAAACTGTCAAACTTCTTGTGAAATCTGGCTTACAATTGTCTTCCACAAAGCTCTTTGACTGTCTCTCTTACCACTACATGGTTTACTACTCCACCAAAAGCACTCTTCTTCACTCTAATTGGTGACATTTTGACATCTGTGATGGATTCTGTTGTTCCCACATTCCTGTCTGGGTTTGGCTTTGGTCCATACTGACACTAAAAGCAGGAGGTGTGAGTGAACATGATCAGTTGTCAATTCAGTAATATTTCTGATGAGAGTCTTACTACCTGGCTCAGGCTAGCATCATACTCTCCAACCTCCTGTCTCATACTCCTTAGGTACAGTGACTTAGGTGTGCTTCTGGATGACTTAATTACTCAATTTGATTCTGAGAAAGATAAAAGTAAGATCCAAACTGTCCTTTCTCATCACATTCTTCTTTTGTGTATAATGTAGAATTCAAGGCCTAGAGTCAGGCTGCAGGGAAGCAGGTGTAGGGAAAAAGTAAAGTTGGAGGGGCTGAGCCAATTTAGTCTTACTCCCTTGTCAATGTATAAGCATGTGAGGCAAGTTTTGGCTTTACAGTCAAGGCTGGCTCTAAACCCTTGATCCTCCTGTCTCAGACTGTTGACTCGTCATTACCATTTTCTCAGAAAATAGCATGTTAAATTCAATGGTATCTTTGAAGTTTATCACCCTGAATACTGCTTCATTCACCCTAGACTCGCTATAATGGCAGTTTATTCTGAAAAGTTATATAAGTAAATAGACAATATGAAAACCAGAGAGCATCTGTTATTTTTCCAAACAATGGAGGGTTCCAATTTTGTCCAATCAAATAACTAAATTACTATGTGGCATTCAGAGTCTAAATGACTGAGCAAATGATATCCTAGCTTATCCATGTGTCGTTAAAAACAACCATCAGGACCACCAAACAAGTACATTTCCATCCTCCCTAGACATTTGTTTCATGCTAGATGGCTTGTTGGTTGTTGTTTTGTTTTGTTTGTGGGGGCCTGACTTGAAGAGTAAAGCAGAAACATTCCTCTCAACCAACGGTGTTAAGTATCAGATTCTCAGTCACTGACAACAGACTGTTGCGGTTGTTTCTGATAGTTCAATTCTATTATTTGGCTTCAAACTTCAAAAAAACGTAAAATTACATGAAAAAGAATACACTGTTGTTTCTAATATGGATTCTAATGACCTGGCTCGTTAGAGTCTTACTTTGGAGCAACCTGTTTTCCTTCCTCTGTTATAGAACTGTTATAGATATAGAACTAGGCAGGGTGGTGGCAAAAGGCAGCTGTATTAGCGAACATTAACCCCTAGTGGAATACAACAGTGTCTTCTATTCGATATTTTCCGGCTGTTCCCAAGGATTCAGTTAGAATGTACAATGGGCAAAGGGGGCTAAGCAGGCTACTTCCGTCAGAACTCACGTGAGACAGTGACAAAGGGGCGAACTCAGGCTAGATCCAAGGCTAACTCCACTTGTTTGGAAAATGTCCCGTCCATTGTTAATAAAAGTGGTGCATCGCTGACTTGCCTGGATCAGCTGTCAAACGACAAGATTAAAAGGCAGAGACTGCATGGTTATAAAGAAGAGTTGGTGTTTTTATCTGTCTGCCCTGTCACGTTGATCATAAATGACCAAGTCATCTGTGACTAATGCTGGACAAGGGAGAATCGGGGCCAAGCAGGTCTTCCTGCTATCAGACAAGGCTGAGAGTTCGTTCACCTGGCTTCACAAGAGATAACAACAGCCTTGCTTCCAGCTTCTACCCCTCTCACTCACTCACTGCCAGAAGAGGTGAATGTGTGTTCGAAAAGCCCCCAGTCCAATCAGCAGAGCCGAGGCCAAATAGCCAGATGGTGGTTTTTGCTGGAGGGGAAGCTAATGGCCTCATGTAATAGTGAGCTCATCCCCCTTGTCTTTCGGGAGAGGAGACGGAGCTATTGAATTAGCTTTGCGAAGGATCCTCTTTCAGCTTAATCAACATTTGCAGAAGGAGAAATTAGATTGTACAGTCTGTAAATGAGGCTAGCCACCTCTACAGCAGACGTTGCTGTTTCTGCTCACTGTAGAGAATGGGCTCTGTTTATACAGCCAGGTCAGGCTTGAGTGCCTATTTACCAGCAATGATAGTTCATTTCAAACTCTTAGCTTGTTTGCCTCGAGAAAGAAAAACAGGTCAGAAACTTAAAATTTAAGCCATAAGATCGCCCAAATTCAGGCTCAGACTAAACAGCCTCAAGCCAAATACAGCTGCTTTCCAGGATGACCTTGAAAGCTCTGACTGTTAAAATCTTCAAAGTTGTTAGGTGCTGCATTTTTTGCTCTTCTAGGCCTGTCCCGATGGTTTGCAGTTGTTTAGTTCAGTGATTACAGCACAGTATCAATGTAAGTCCCTATGCTGAAACTGCCTTCGTTCAACTCCATTTTATCCTACAACTAGTTGGGGAAATCTCCAATACTGGTCACAGGAGTTTGAATAAAGATCAGTGCTGAATTCCATAATGGCACATGCAAAGGCAGCAACTTTTCATGTTGCATGGAAAGATACTTTTCTCTAAATTAAAAAAAATCAAATCTACTGAAGTCTCTGAAAGATTAAGTTTTCTGAAGTGAACTCTTTATTTCAAATACACATGGCACACAGTCAGTGTTTAATAATGTATGCTGAATAACTGATTGAGAGAAACTTTGTCTCTGCTTAAGGCATATTTTATTTTAATACAGTGTAACTAAATCACTTGGTATTGAACCCAGATATTTAAAACTACTTTCAGAGGTATGAGTTTTAAAGAGAAAGCACTGTGTGCAGAATTCTCCAAGGAGGAATAACCAACTTCTACTGTTGGGAATTTGAAACTTAATCAAAATTACTGGTTTTCAGTAGTCCATGTTCACAAATTAGAGTCTAGGCTATGGGAACCAGGGGATCCAGGCAAAACAGACACTCAGTGAGCCGTGCTCAGAGGTCAGACCCCACAAGTCTTTGTTTCCCCTTCAGGTCCAGCCTACTTCATTCTCCCATACTGCATTTAACGGAATTCAGGCAAGTGAACATTCATTTTGTAGAAGATCTTTAAAAATTTAAGCATCATCATTAGAACAGGGATTCCAAAAGTTTCAGATCCCAGACACATGAGCTGTGCTATATAATAGATAGAAACAATTTTGCATAATGAGAAAGACAATATTCCAATAGCATAACATTCCATTACAGACTCTATAGTACACTTCATAAATATCATCACAGTATAAAAATGCAAAATATTTACACATGAAACTCATAAGGTAGCCAAAACTAAAATCATAGTTCATGTGTTAAGTAGTCATCAAGTAAAATTACACTCATTATAATAAAATGAACTAGAAACTCTTTATATCAGGTAGTCGATTCTTTTCCAAATGTAGAGAAGATAAATTTTTAAGAAACACTACCACATTCTTAAAATCTAGATTATTACAAAATACAGGACTGTGGTTGTTTTAAATTATGTTGCAGAGCCAACATGCTCACATCAGACAGTTAATGTCAAATGAAATAAATTGCCTCTATGTTTCCTAAGTAGATATGTTCACGCTTTTTTATCTATTCACTAATCATATTTGCTTATTGTCTTTCATCATGCCTGAAGGTACTTTGCAAAGAAAAGTGTAACCTTACACCTTGTCACTTTGTCATCTCAGACCTCACCAATAATTATCATGCTCATCACAGAAAGCCAACGCTTACAGAATATTTTCTAAGCTCCAAGAGCTATGATTATAAAATTCCAGTATATTAAAATAATTATTAGCATTGCTGCAAAAGGAAAGCAATGAAAAAAACTACATAGCTGTAGGGATTGGTAGGAACCATGGAGATTCTGGAGAGCTTTATAGTGATGAAAGCAGAGCACAGAACATCTACCATCCAATCTTACTGGGCGAGAGCAATTCCAGTAATAGGGGTTTGCACATTAGACAATGGTTAGGCAAAGGAGACCGTAGTATGCACACAAACAACAGGTACTTCTGCTATGCGGAAGCCTGCCACCCGCACATGCTCTAAGCCCAGCTTGTATTGCTGCTGGAAAAACAGGAATGTCTCATTACCCTCACTACTAAAAGCCTCCCCTTTATTGTTACTTAATGCTCCCCAATTCCTGTTGACAACACTGTCTTAAAACTCTATCCACTTGAAGCTTCACTTACCCACCCCCTGCATCCCACAAAACAGTTGAGCATCCTGAGCATCCCACTCTAAACAACTTTCCTAGAGTCCTAGGAAAACAGCTGGGCAGAGTGATCTGAACAACGTTGTTCACGAAGCCACTGCAAAGATCTCCACACTAGTGAGCAAACTCTCCTGTCCTACTTGTGCAGGCTGGTCCCCACGCAACCCTAATGTACTGAAAAACATCATGCCCTATTGAAGGGAGAGCTCCACTGTGCCCACCCAGAAATGTTGGCAAAGTCTAACTCTATTACAACTCACAGAGGACGGCAGGGATCTTGGAATGACAGCCATGTTTAGACCTGCTAACAAACCTTCCTTCCTAGGAGCTGCATCCTAACTCATGTAGCAAACCCACAAACCCCTGAAGCATAAACTAATGCAACAATTACAGGCATCACAGGTATAAAGGATACTGACTAACTGAAGACACTATCAGTACTCTGTTAGCACAGTTCTAGCCCAGACCAAAGCATGGCCTACTCAACTATCACTCTGATAAAAGAGCTTCATCACAAAAGCCGCCAATAAAATTGGTAGAGGCAATTCATCTGATTGATGCACAAATGCCAATGTAGGGACCCAGGTGGCATGAAAATAAAAGAAAGCATGTCCCTAAAGAAGCACACTCCCTAGCAAGAGACTACAATAATTAAGTAATAACTTTGACTACATTTGTAAATATTTAAAATAATAGTTTTAACGAAAACTCCACAAGATAAGAGAGAATACAGTAAGTTTTTCAAAATTGGGAAAAATCATCTTATGAATAAGAAATTCATTAAAAAATCACAAACAGATTCATAAATCAATATCAGAGCTTAATAGTATAATAAAAGAAATAGTCAAGTGTAATAGAAACTGAGTAACAGAATAAACAAAGCAGAATATCTTTAGACTCTTTGTGTGTGTTTGTGTGTGTGTGTGTGTGAATGTGTAGTGTACATGGGAAACAATTGGGTGTCTTCAATTGCTCCCCACTGTATCTTTTAAGATAAAATATATCAATGAACCTAATTTGACTAGACTGGCTGGCCAGGAAGCTCCAGAGATCTTCATGTCTCAGCATCTCTAGTTCTAGGTTAAAGATATGTGTCATTAAACTCAACGTTTTTTATGTGGATACTGCTGATGAAACTCTGGTCCTCATAGTCACACAGCTTTTGTAGTCAGCCTCTCATCATGTCAACAAACATTACTAAAGTTTACCACAAAGGCCATTGAAAAAGCATATGGCTCTTCTTCCGCAACAAAATGGCATGCAGGGGCATGCAATAAAGTCTTAAAACAGTAAAAATTTTTGCTTCTAATTTTAAGTCTCCAATCAGATTGGAGAGTTATACTTATTATATTAGCTACTTCACTATTTATTTTATATCATATCCTATTTTATATCAACATTAAAGATTAAGATGTTATCTCCTGGTAATTGTAGAAAAGATGAAAACATTTGCAATAATTACTGGGTTTCCTCATCACTTCAATGATTCTATTTCCATTAAGCTTTCACTTACATGTTCAAGTACAGGTGCACATCCAATGACACAAAAACTTAAGAGTAAACAATATGTTATCTGAAGTTACTGAAACAATATTGTCAAAAGAATATTTCTAAGACACTTGCTTCTTGTTCGAAATTCTTGCTAAAGATTACTGTATATAAAGTTCCCTGGGTGAAACTGTTTTAAATTTATTTAACTAATCCAGAGTGAAAAAATAACTTAGATTGAAATACTTACACCTTAACTTTTATTTCTATATCTGGAGTTTCTTGCATTTTGAGTACTTACTGGGTGCCTTTGGTTAGATGATGAAAATAAAAAAATGTCTCTCCCTGAATGCAGTTTATTGTGGAGACAGTATTGTGACTCAATGGTAACTGCAGGGTAGCACACTTACAGAGGTTTCCCAAAAAACTGGCAATACCCAATGTAGCCTACGATGCCTTACTAAATGGCAGAAGGAAAGATATTACAATCACAGGAAGTTTCAAGGGCAAAGAAAACAAAATGAGAAGCAGGGAAAATTCAGAGAAGAGAATATAAACTGAAGTAAATACATGTGCAACATCCTCAACACACAAGTATTCACTTTTCCTTTAGAAATCAGCATTGCTGGAAGCAATGTTGCCAGCTCCAATAGTCCAATTATAGAGTTGTTTGATTTTATATGTGGACCTTAGATGTCTAATGACCAAAGAAATAAGGGATCCTGAAGTAGGAATGAAGAGTGATAGAAAATATCGTAACTGTTGCTCCTGCTATAACACACATGTTATGCATTGATAAATAGATTATCCCTTTTGATATTTGAGAAACAGGAAAGAGATAGCAAAGTCCTAACAAATGGATTAAACTTGAAGACAAACTGAAATCTCAGTAACATGTTAGTAAAATGGTGGGAAGAGCTATAAACCAGTATAGCCGACACAATATAATAGATAGGCCTGGGGAGCTGAACTTCAGGAAGAGACTGTAATAGTTTGCATCCCTATTGCTGCCTTAAAACACTGGCCAAAAACAACCTAAGGAAGAAAGACTATATTTGAATTATGGATTAGAATCTACCATTGAAGGAAAACAGGGCAGGAAGTCAAGACAGACTATGAAGGAGCACTGATAACTCATGTGCTTTCCCTATCTCACATTCTTCTAGCTTACTTATACAGCCCGGGGATGGTACTGCCATGGGTTGGTCCCACCTACATCATTTAGAAGTCAAGAAAATGCCCTGATAGACATGCTCCTAGGCTAGTCTGATGGAGACAATTCTTCAACCGTGGTCTTCTCTTCCCAGATGTGTCAAGTTCACAACCAAGATTAACCAACACAGATTCAGATGAGTTGTATATAAACTCTTTAATAAACCTGAGCCAGGTATCCCTAGGAGGTCTAGAATTAAAAAAGTCAAATATAGCAGACTTTCCAGCAATGGGAATTGTCAAAGTAAGGCAGAAAATGTTCTATTATATCTATTTTATAGTCTATAAATGATGATAATAGGATCTAGCTTCCATAGACAAGGAAGAATTGAGAGGTAACAATAGTTATATAGAGAGTCAGAACCCCAGCCTGGAGAATGAGGTTCACTGGGAGAAATAAAAATAAAATAAACTGAGAAACCTGGTCACATAAACTGAGAAAACATAATAGAGTTTTTCAAAATTTGGCTGTTGGGGATCACAGAAGCCCAGCAAAACTTCACATACAGTAAGCATCAGGTTTAGGACAGCATAAAGAATCTGAGGTCTTGCCTGGAGCTGATCATAAGATTCATAAAATATCATATGACTCTGGAATTGACATTTTTAAGTCTACAGGCAGAATAACATCATACTTCAAGTGCCAAGAAAGGTGTAGCTAGGTACCAAGGTACAAACATAACAAATTCGATCGAAACATCTATAAATAACCAGATAATGAATAAGCACAGGAAATAAACTTGAAATAAAGAAGATTAAGTCATATGTTTCTAAATATATGGTGAAGGTTGATCAATTGTCAGAAGTCAGAAAAATCCTTTTCTGTTGGGTCAGAATGTTTGGGCACCATAGTTAACATACCCACCTAACATGTGCTGCATAATTAGGACTCTGCTATACAGACTGTCATTGCCAAATGATATTCAAGTGCCTCCCCCAAGATGAGATTCAAGCTACACAGGAAGGAGTAAAATTGCTCACCATCTACTCATGGAAATTCATTTTCAATTATCTTAAAGTGCTTTTACTCTGTAACATCATTTTTGACGGTGAGTGAAATCAGAGTGCCAGGATTGTTTTAAAAAAGTAAATGTATCACTCATCAAAGGCAATTCTGATGTAATCAGCATTGACTTTAGAGGAAGACATTTTACCCATTTAAAATATCTGCTTCAGGTCCCATTTCCAACACTCCAGCAGGATACACACAATTTGAAAATGACAAAACCACCCATCAGAAAATCTTTTTTTGAACACTTGTTCCACAGGCTGCTACTCATTGAGTTACAAAAAAAAGGGTAAGAGTACAATTACCATGACTTGTGCAAAGAGGAATCTGAGACCATTGAGCATGTACTAATTTAGTTAGTTCATTGAATATATATGAATATATTTCTTTTTATCTGATCTTTGTCATAAAGGGACTTAATAACATTACAAAATAGGATTCATTAAAAATATTTGAGGAATAAAATGGGAATAAAGGATAATATCTGCTTTCTTTTAAAGGGGGGTTTTGATAATGACACAAATACAGATTTAGAGAACTATTAAAACTCTAGCTACAAAGGAAATGAAAAACTTGCATTGTCTGTATTCCTGTCATCTCCTCGGCTGCCCATCTCATAATACCCTTATTGCAACTGACACAGGGCGATGAATGCAGAAATGTCAGACAAAAAGAACATGTAAAGATAAAAGGCTATAGGGTAAAGAAAAAAATCCACAGAACAAAGGCCAGCCTGCATGTTACTTTTGTTAACATTTTGTTTCCAAAAGCTGCCTAGGTAATAGCTAAAAGTCAGGATTCCATAGAGAAAGGAGCAATCCACAAAAGATCCTGCTGTGTCTAAAAAAATTATCATACAGAAAAAGATGGATAAAGCTACTACTAAAAATGTGCTCAGAGCTCCCCCCATCTCTGTATCTACCTACTTACCTATCCTCCTTTTTTTCTTCCTTCATCTAAACATGTGTCCAAATTCATATACTGAAGAGCTTAAGGGCTTTGCCAGAGAGGAGTTACCCCTGCATTTCCTATAATATCAATGGCACACTTAGAAACCTCAACGTCAAGTTCAGTAGGAGCCTTTAGGTCCTATTGTGCAGATATATATAGATATAGATATAGATATAGATATAGATATAGATATAGATATAGATATAGATATAGATATAGATATAGATATAGATATAGATATCATAACCCAGTTCGATGAGAATCATGCATATCATCAAGACTTGCTGCTTTCCTGTGCTTTAACTATTCTCTCTCCTCCAAAAACTGCTTACTACAATCTACCAACGAAAGAAAAATCACATCCTAATGAGTTTGCTCTGTCAAGGCATTAATAATACATCTCAGATACACTTCTTCTTGTCTCCCATAGAATACATTCTAGTTACACCAAATTTCATAGAGAGGAGTGTCTTCACTTAGAAGCCCTAAACATCATCATCAGTTTATTTGTAAGTACTCTGCTCTTCACAGCCTTTCAGATGAGACATCATACAAATGCCAACTTGCTTGTATTCTCTAATTTTACTCCACCTGTCATGAAAATCACCTTGTCTAATTTTTAAACTTCTATTATCTAGTAAAAAAAATTCCACTAATACTTTTAGAACATCTATAGAAAAGAAGTCCTTAGTTTATGATGACAAGTACAGAGTTTTCTTGGGAGACTTAGCATCCATCATTAGCTGAGCTAAAGGTTCATCACCTCTGAACAATGGAGAGGACTTGGAGGTTTCTAGAGAACACCTAAAACTTAGAGGACAAAAATAGGAAAATAGAATGAACCATGTGAGTGGTGACAGTACAAGTTATAAATACTACTCTTCCTGATTCTGCCCTAGGAAAAGCTCTATTAGACTCTGTTAAAAAACTTTCTTTTGGACAGAAACCAATCTCTTCTAGGGGACCCTTCTCCAACAATCCCTTAAAAAGCCATAACCAAATGAAAGTCAGGTGGCAGGGAGAACAGGATGGAATTTAAAAGGGAAATAATCTGAGACTGTTTGTGTTTTATAGTGATAGCAAAACAAATACAGATAGATAAAAGAAGCATTGTTTGTAAGTAAAGAAACTAGATATAAAATCTAAGTGAATTTTTTCTCCAAATAAAAGTGAGAACAGAAATAACAAATCATGAAATATATGAATGCCAAATAAAGTCTTATAAACAAGTTCCTTCTTGTATTAGTAATAACAGAATTGAGCTAGCACATAAACTCTTAAAGTAACTGCGATTTATTATTCTGGAGTCAGGAAAAGAGGGGTAAGAGAACAAAAATAGAAAGAAAGCAAAAAGATTAAAAACATTTCTTAAGCAATACCACAAAAAATACAATTTAAGATGATAAATACCATGGGCATAAAGATGACAATTTCATAGTAGAAAGGAAAATAGAATAGTAACAAGACACAGTAATCATAGACCTAGAATCCCAATTATATAATCTCAAAATACATAAGTCAAAATTAAATTAATTACTAAGAAAAAATATTTGTCTTAGTAGAGATATAAGTGATCTGAAAAGGTAGACTAAGAAAAGAAAATAATATAGAGGACAAAAACTGCCCTTCTGACAAATTTGGCCTAACAGACACATTGAAAAATATGTGCTTAGTAAGCATAGCATATTCTTTCTAATTATTAATGTATATAGAGATACTAAAAGTTTCACCTTGAATCAAGTTAAAGATACAATCTAAATTATATTTATTAACAGTACATAAATTATATTATAATCTTTAAAATTCTAATTAATATACTGGTGACATGTTTTGTGTACAATTGTATAGGGCAGTGTGATATGTTAATAAATGCATAAAACGTATAATCATCACAGCAGAGTGTACCCATCTCCTCAAATATATTCATCGTTTCTTTGCATTGGGAACATCAAGAACCTTTCCACTAACTATTTCCAAATTTCGAATTATTTTTTCAGGTCACATCCTCTAATCACAATATGAAAAAGGTTGCAAATAAAGGGGTGGGATGTAGCTCAGTTGTAGAATAACTGCCCAGAATGAGCGAAACCCTGGGTTTCAGTTTGTTGCACCTAAAAAAAATAATAATCAAAAGTATAACATAAGATTTATACATGTAATTAAAACTCGGTAATACTGTGTACAGCAAACCAATTACACAAAGAGATAAAGGCTCAAAGGATGAAATAGATAAAGCTATAGATTATGAAAATACCATATGACATGACGCAGTGAGCACGTAAAGTGATGGAAAAACTCTACGGGAGGGGAAGGCACAGACCCAAGGGGACAATTTATGACTGGTGTTTTGATAAACGGACACAAAGGCCACTGCCTTCTAAATTCTCATGTTCATACTCACAGACTTGTGCTGCTCACAGGCATGGCCGGAGAAGCTTCTGAAATTCACATGGGGACCCAGAACTAGCACCAGCATTGAGGATAAGTGACTCGCGTGCTCAGCCCTAAAGAGGACATCTCTATCAGCCTCCTCCTAGGAAGAGAGGCAGTTGCATTTTCCCCAGTGGGGCAGTCAATGGAAAGTTGTCCAAGCTCCAGTAAAGAATCCCCTAACCATGCTCATATACGCAACCCTCATTGAACTGAATGGGGAAAAAAAGACCAGAGAAGGAGGAGGACTAGTTAGGAGAAACAGGCATCAGAGGAAGTGGGAGGGGCATAAAACAAGGGCATGGAGGAATGACTATGATGGTATGGCCATATACATTGTGTGTATGTACAGAATTGTCAGAAGATGTCAAAACCCAAAATAAGTAACTAAATAGAGAAAATGAACAGTAAATAGAATGACTAAAATGAAATCAGTCAAGCATAAAATTCAAAATATAAAAAATAAGATAATCTTAAAATCCATCACTAAGAAAATAGCAAAAATAAAGGTCAATGAAATATTTTTAAAAGGAGAAAACGAAGATCATGTAGTAATTTTCTATTAGGATTTTATCAATAATAAGAAGAAACAAATATGTAAGCATAACAAAGGAAGGGATTGTGGGAAATTGCTCAGTCAGTAAGTTCTCACTGTGCAATTATAAAGACTTGAGTGCAGCTCCCAATCATCTAAGAAAGCTGAGCAAGGTGATATGTGTCTGTAACTCCAAAATACAGAGGTGATAGACAATGCTCCCTAGAGCTTGCTGCTCCACATTCAGTGGGAGACCCTGTCCCACCAGAATGGAATCCTTCCATAGGACTCTCCAAGACAACATCTGGACACACATATGCGTGCACACATCGATACACACATATTCACTTGCTTCCACACACATGAGCTCACAGCCACATACATGGCACAAAGAGAAGTTATATATTGTTTCAAATCATGCAAAATGAAAGCATTTGACCAAATATAATGTGTTAGTTTGCAAACCATTAAAGAAGTTTCTTACTTAATTGTATATGATTAGTAGAAAAGCAGCAGCATCACACATATTTTACAGTGGTCCTCACTGATGCAATAAGACAAAATGAAGAGACAAATATTCAAATAAGAAGTCAAAATTATACTTAAAAATATATGACCTCATAAAAATAAAAAATAAATTACTAAAGTTAAGAGTGTGAAGGTATAGACAAATTCTATCCAAAAAGAAAAAGAACAGCAGTTCACCTCTAACAAAATTCACTTGCAGCGTATATAGCAGTCAAACAATGAATAAAATTTATGTAGTATGAGAGCTAGCTTAACAAACCCACTATGGAGAAATGTGAACATCACTAAATAGAACTTAATAGAGACTTAAATATACCAAAGTAGATGTAGCAATATGCCAACAATAGAATGAATGAGTGGACATTTGGAAAATATCACTTATTTACTCATTTGTTTAGCAATAGGTTCCTGTCCTTTTGTATCCTAGATTCTCATCTGGGCTGTGATTTTACATAAGTGAAATAGAAAATGACACAATTTATTACAGGCATTCTACGACAAATGCAAGTTATTCCAAGGCCTTGAGCTGACTTATCACGGGACCACAGCACTGCCATTACCATGCTAAGTACCATTCAGATTTTGTAATGTAGTAGTTCCAATCTGAAATTTCTTAAATTCATATGTAAAAATATGATATTCCTGAAAGAGAAAAATCAATTGATGGAGAGAAATTCAACCAGATATTAAAATTTACAAGATTGTAATGGCCAAGGCAATGTTGTTAAAGAAAATGACATGATCTTTAGAACTAAATGTGTATACACATGTATGTAACAGTTTATTCTGATGTAACTCACAAGTTTAATAACAGATTACACAGTATATTTTGTATATTAGAAAATTTTGTAGGTCTGTCTATAGATTAGTAGAATCACTGGGAAGATGATTTGGTAAAACAAAATGTGTGCATGTTTTATACTCTTAGCTGTAATCTCCTAAGGAAATTTCCACACATAAATATAAAGAAAAAGCAGTGATTATCGTATTATTAAAATAGTGAAGAATGTGAAACATCTTTAAGATAAAAAGTTAAGCCAGGCGGTGGTAGCACATGCCTTTAATACCAGCACTCGGCAGGCAGAGGCAGGCGGATCTCTGTGAGTTTGAGGTCAGCCTGGTCTACAGAGCAAGTTCCAGGACAGCCTCCAAAACAATACAGAGAAACTCTGTCTCGAAAAAAACAAAACCAAAAAAAGATAAAAAGTTAGGTGAAATTTTACAGGTGTGACTAAACACTGAATTTAGACATTCCAATGGTAACTGTCTTTTCTGTCACTCTGAGTGACCTGAGAGATTTCTGTGACATTACTAATCACACTCCTCCTTCTGAATGAACATTTCCAGAGACAATGAACGTATGAGACAGCACCTGAGCAAGGACTATCCATCCTTAATATATGCTGGCTGAGACTTCTGAGGGGGGAAGTAGGAGGAAAAGTCCATCCACACATGAAAGATGAGTTCTTCCTGATGACTGTCTGTTGTTGCTGCTGTCACTGCAGATAACAGATCCACCTCCATTCAGCCTTCCAACTGGTTCACACCAGTGACTCTCTAGCACACTTCTAGGCCTCCAGCCTTCCCTAGGACCTCATCATTGCTCTCTTATCCTGAGGGTTCCACCTTCATATGCTGAATGGCTACTGCTGCCTCTGCCTCTACAGCATAGGGACAGCAGTTACGGGATTACTCAGACTCGAATCGTGCAGTCTAGTATAATAAATCTCCCTTTGCAACTAGTCTGTTCTCTGATACAAGTATGAACAGGCCTTGGAAGAAATTTTGTGACTAAGATGAAAATGAGCAGCACACAAAAATACTAGGGAAGACATGCTTTGAGTAAATATAAAATATGTATAAATTATTCATTTTACAAATACTTTATCCTAATTGCATTTATGTGTGCACTTAGGTACAAATAAAGACAGAGGAAGGTCCCCATAAAAAAGCAGATGTGAGTGAAAACTGTCATGGTTGGAGCTCAAAAAAGAAGTCTATGAAAATCATGAATGCTTGAGTGTTATTTTGCCATTTGAAAATCAACTAAGATGCCAAATTCACAATGGAGTGATATGCTGCATGAGAGACAGGAAAAGAAGCTGATAGTGTTAACATATCTTATTTCCTATTATCCTTCTTACACAGATAGTAAACTGAAATATCGAGAGAAGCTCTATATTTCCAAGGACCTAGAGAGCTCAAATTAGGACGGTTATCTAGACACCTAACATCTCACATTCATCACAGTGCACTTTTACTAAATTATCTTATTGACCTTAAGAGATGACAGGAAGAATGTCTTATAATCACATTCATAGAATATTTAAAACAGTATCATATATACAAACTACCCATCATAGTTAGAGAAGTTACAAAGTCACTTCATTTCTGGTATTGGATGTAACTGCCAACTACTCAGTAACTGATTGTTAAGTGTACAAAGATTGGGGTAAGGTTATGTAACATATAGCATTTTTATTAACTCTGCAAATATGAAGAAACCAGATTTTTCAATACATGAGTATCATTTGAGAGTGGGTAGGAGATTCTACTCTCAACATGTACAGCCACTAGGACAGTATTTCCATCCACTGGACAGAACACAGAACATTTTATTCTCATGCTCACTTTGCCCAGGGCTAAGATAGAAGTGGGAAGATTATTGTTCTTCTAGAAAAAGGCATGTATATATCCACAGGCCAACATCATCATTAGCCACTCACTCAATACTCCAGTGATGATTGATGGGCAAGGGAAAGCTTGTGAAAGCTGTCCAAAATGGCTCCTGACAGTAACAGCATTACTGTGGTCAGCCATAAGCTATCGGTGTTGCTGTACTTCCAAAAAGAAAAAGAAAAAACCCTACATTCCCAAGGCCTTGGGGGTTTGAACTATGGGTCAGGCTTATATATTTAACATTGGTTTTTCTCATTTGAACTCTACATGGGGTATCTTAGAAAAAGAATTTATATTTAACTTCTGTGTCACTAAAATGAGTTGACTTAACTGGACATTATAAAAATGTAGCTATTATGTCATTATAAGTCATGGCTTTTCACATTGATTTTAAAGAGATTTTTATTCACTTCTTGTACTCTGTTTGCCTTCTTATTTCAGTACTCTATGACCCAAATTTGAAAGAAAAGTTTGATTCTAAGAAAAAGTTAAACTATAAGAATTCCATGGTACCTCCCTTAATGAAATAACTCCTTTAATGTAAAAAAGTAAATGGTCTATAACTTTAAACAGAAGTGCAGTAATTCTTAAGAAGTCTCTCTCTGTGTCTCTGTCTCTCGAGATGACATGAAAATGACAGAAAAATTGATAGCTTCATGGATGGCAATTTTGATGTTTGGTTTCAGGTACAAAAATTAAACATGGGAGATGGGTGTGTGTTAGGGGTAATACTACAATTGTTCCTTAAATGAAAAGAGGTGCATCTAGCCCCATTCAAAAGAAAGAGAAAGTGTGATACTTAGTCTTCCTGCTTAAATCACACTGAAATAAATAATGTAGATTTAAAATTAATCTGAACAGTTTCATCCAAAGAAGAAATTATCAGCAGTTTCAGAAGACACAGAACTCATACATTGGAGAAACATGGACATAAGAGCATGAAAAACGATGTTAGAACAAAGATTCAGAAAAGTGCTGAAAAGTCTAAGAATCACACCAGAAGTTGTGGAGAAATTTCTTATAAAACAGAAACAAATTCTGAATTAAAAAGTTCCTTTCTTCCAATATGGGAGATATTGTGGTTGCAACAGATTTGAAATGTTCAGAGAAGTTCTATACATATATAAGTTAATACAGGACTAAATACTTCTAAATTTTAATACACATAAACTTAATATGCTCACATATTATGGGAGAGGCATTTGTGATTCTGTGTTTTACGAAATGACACCACATTATTCAAATCTTTCTGAAGCAGTCAGCGAGAAGTAATTGCAGCTCTCCACTATTGTCAACCATGGAACGAATCTTAGAATGTATGATGGGGTTTGAAAGAGGAGCAGGAATTGTTCTGGCTAACTCATGAGAAAAGAGCTATTACTTCAACTCTCACAGAGCTGGTGGATTTGCAAAGGAATCTGTTCACTAATGGCAGTGTGAGAATCAATCATGTAATGAATGACTAGTTTTCTGCTGAGATTGGCAGTGTGACTCACAGGCACGTGGCAGGAAGAGGCTGTGCTCATTTTCTCCACTAGTTTCCCCTATCCTGTCTGTAGTGGTTTAAATGGGATGTCCCCCATATTGTTAAGCATCTGAGTACTAATTCCTTAGTTGGTGAGAATGTTTCCGTAAGTTCAGCAGGCATGGTCTTGGTGGAAGAAGTTATGTCACTGGAGTCATGTGCTGCTTTAGTCTCTCTCTCTCTCTCTCTCTCTCTCTCTCTCTCTCTCTCTCTCTCTCTCTCTCTCTCTCTCTGTCACACACACACACACCATAAACCCCAAATAAATTCTTGAAAAGTAACATTTTTCAATCTCTGACTGTCACTGATCTGGTACGTGTCATGTTGCACCTTGGTATTATGCTCCACTACTTTATTGGATTATTATCTAATCTGCTCATTGGCATGTTGGGATTTCTTATGTCTAAATTACCAATTCATATGCTTCAATCATTTTCTCATTTAATATTCTATTATGTGTTGTCTTCCTGACAGGCACCTGCCACTGTTAGCCTTTTGGGTCCCACAGCTGTCTCAGCCCCCAAATAACACACAAGATGCTATATTAATTATAAGCTATTGGCCTTTTGCTTGGTTTCTTACTGGCTAGCTCTGACTTAAGTATTTAACCCATAATTGCTAATCCAAGTATTTCTATGTAGCCTAAGTATTTCCATGTGGCACATTACTTCTCCTGTGCCCTACATTGTGGCTCACTGTGCCTCTCTTTCCCAGAATCCTCCTCAACTCCTAGTCCCAACTATCTTGTTTCCCTATTGGTCAACAGTGCTTTATTAACATATACACAGAAGGACTTCCCCCATCATCATCTTCTTCATTTCTTCTAAAAGCTTACTTTGCATTCTAAAAGTTCATCCTTTCTTAATTTTGCTTGCAAATATTTTCTCTGAGCAGTTGCCCAGCACCGCATTTCAATCTGCCACATCCTCTCTTGGCCACAAAGCTTTAGGGATAAGCAAGTTTAACTGTTAGTCTTCCTGGAATTCAGACTTCGGAAATTCATCTAACAGCCCTCCCACTCTGCTATGTTACAATGTATCCATTCTGTTTCCGTGTAGTAGTGCTATATAGCCTATCAAGGAAAGGGTTGGAGTTTATGGTTGGAATGGTAGAACATGGATGAGACTAACTTTTCTCCATATGCAAAGCCAGGTTTCCCAGGGTCATTCACTAATCAGACCCTTTTTCTTACTTTTAAGTCAAGATTCATTATGGATTGTATCCTTAGAAAAGCCATATTTTCAAGTTCTTAAAATGGAGGCTTTGAATGAGATATAAAGCCTGTGTAAAGGTGATGAATAACCTGTATCCCCTTTTCACATTTAGAAACCAACTGTGACTTAAATTTGAAGAACTATGTTTTATAATATTTGTATCTATTCTTTGAAATTTTCATATATGCATGTAATGCATCTTTATCGTATTCAGTCTGTCCGACCCACCCCATCTTCCTTCAGGATACCTTCAATACCTCTCCCTCTCAACTTCATGTCCTCTTTCTTATCTAATTTTATATTTTTTAACACATTGAATCTGCTGCCTATGTGTGTGGGTGTGGTTCAGCCTCTGGAGCAGGTAACCACTACTTCTGTGTATCCATGTGTTTAATGGCTTTGTTACATGTAGAAGATGGTATTTCACAATACTCTCCCTTCCCATCTATATTTCATATGGTTTCCAACCCCTCTTTTCTCCAGTGTTGCCTGAAACTTGGAGGGGGAAAAGATTGTTATAGATGACCCATCCGCAGCTGAGAAATCAAAGCAAATGTGCTCCCAGCACATTGAGAAGTGCTGAAAGTCTCTGCATTAATCATTACTTTATGTAATAAATATCTCTGATTAAGGTTTAAGACAGGAAAAATCTATGGCCATAAACATAAATGTTTAGAAGGCAGTTTAGAAAAGCAGCAAGAGTAGATTTGCTCCTTGGCCCCATGACCTCCCTAGCCATGGATTTGACCATGTTTACAGTAAGAGGCATGAAGTCCTTTCTGTAGAATAGACTTCATATACAATTGTGGCAGGACACAAATGATATGAAGGAACAGGATTTGGAAGACTGTTGGAGCTAAAGCAGAGATGGAGAAGAGATGGGGGAAAGGAGGAAGGAAGGAATAGGGAGTGGGTTAACCATGACTAAGGATATGTAAAGAAGCCTTCTGAAAGCCTACTAGTTTCCTTGCTAATTTAAAATAACCTTAAAGAAGTCTAAAGAGAAGTACTCTGAATGAATGAACAATAGCACTCCCAGAAAACACAGGTTATGGGTGAAAGTATCATCCCCAGGCTTAAATTATCTCCTTATAAACTATTGGTAAGGAAGGCCCCAGAGGTATCAAAAACAAAAGAGACTACTGTAATTGCTCTTAGTTACCCACCTTAACTAGATGGTAAAACCTTATTGCTGAAGACACCATAACTTTGGTTGCGATATCAAAAGAAATCTCAAATGGAATGGACCAGGAAACTCTCCCATGCTGGTTGACTTTTGTTTCTAAAAGGTGTTACACAGGCTCTAGGAGAGAGAGAGAGAGAGAGAGAGAGAGAGAGAGAGAGAGAGAGAGAGAGAGAGAGAGAGACAGACAGACAGACAGACAGACAGACAGACAGACAGACAGACAGACAGACAGACAGACAGAGACAAACAGAGAGACAGAGACAGAAAGAGTCAGTTCAGTTTTATTCAAAGCTTGACCTTCCATGCAGCAATATTGACCTGCCAGACAAGATGTGCCCGTAGTGCAACAATGGCAGAACTATTCACGGGAATAGCCAAGAGCTACATTGTATGTCCTATTGATCAGCACCTGCCCACTACATTCTTGAGCTTCATTTGCCATTTAAAACTTCCAAACATCTTCATCATAAAGGTTTCCCCTTATAAAATGGCAGCCTGTCTAACCTCTACCTTGGGGACTCCTGAAATCCTATATTTTGGGGAGAGGTGCAGCCCAGGTTGTTCCACCTATATAACACTGCTCTCCTTGAGATAAGTTGTGTGTCTCTGTTTGAAAGAAGTAACAGGGAAAGTACTCCTTGTTCTTAGTAGTAAACTGATAACCAAATCTCATGCTTCAAGAAATAAAGTAACTACTGCAGGATTTAGGAAGCAGAGCCTACTTCACCATAAACAGCACTGTCTAAGTCACTTGTGGGTTTGTGTATAAATTTGGTATATATTTAGGTATGACTGATGTGTGTTTGTAAGACAGAGAACAACGTGTATATTAATAAAGGCATTGGCATGAGAAAAATGAGCTTTTTCCTCTTAAAGTTCTGAGGCACCATTCATAAAAAAAAGTCAGCCAAAGTTTCATATGATTGCATCCTCTTTAGAAATAATCAATCTTAGATTTTTCATTGTTCAGTCACATCTCTTCACGTCTTTTTTTCTTACTAGAAAATAATCTCTCTTGAGCCTGGGTTTAAGTTCACATTGCCAGTCAACATTCATAAAAAGATGACTTCTAAATTCTTCTTATAAACCACTTATTTCTTCCTTTTGTGGCTTAGATATATTTGACAGTTTCGGGACAACTCATATATTTCACTACACCACCACATCATGAGAAACTCTTTTAGAAAATAAATCAATAACACCCCCTCGTGCTTGTTCTCCCTCTCCAACTTGGTATGGGCAGAAAGGCTCCTGTAAAGGATGATGAAAAGAAGGACCAGTCTGCCATCCAAAACATAGTGGCGTTAGGCTACACCAACAGTAAGCAAAAGCACTTTGTGGAGTGGAATTCAAAAAGTATGACCCTTGGGTACTCAAAGAGACCTGGAAATGTATCCTAAAGGAGATGTGTAGATTGTTGTATCCTGACCTAGGAATGCCCACACCCTGTATTCTTTATAACTGTCTAGAAAACATAAGAGTATGATAATTCACCAAGCAAGTTCTATACTTTTAGTAACCTGTGTAACTGTTACTATTAACACAAACTTAGCCAATTTGGATGAAAACTGAATACTATCAAATAAAGTTATATAAAGCCATCCCAAAAGCCATTATTGGAGGTATTTCTTTCATAATACAAACCAACTTGTAATGCTAATTCAGCTACAAACAGAACCACTTAAATAGCAGGTCTTTTTTATGGAGGTCTTATTTGATTTGCAATCTGATAATTGTCAATGTTTTTCCTCATACAATTACTACTTCAGAACTGTATGAAGATGTATTTTGTAATAGAGTCAGATTTGTGTATTACAACTGTGATAGGTTTTCTTTAGATTGGAATGAGACCAGATGGTGTGATGGTTTGAAAGAGAATGACCCCCTTATGCTCCTGTATTTGAAGGCTTAAGCATCAGGGAGTGGTGTTACTTGAGAAAGATTAGACTGATTAGGAGGTGTGGCCTTGATGAAGTGTGTCACTGGGGAGTAGACTTTGAAGTTCCAAAAGCCAAGTCTCTCTCTCTCTCTCTCTCTCTCTCTCTCTCTCTCTCTCTCTCTCTCTCTCTCTCTCTCTCTCTCTCTCTCTCTGCTTGAAGATCAGGATGTAGCTCTCACCTACTCTTTCAGTACTATTCTTGCTACCATGCTTCCTGCCATGATGATAATGATAATGGACGGATCCTCTGAAAGTGTAAGCCAGCCCCTGACTAAATGTTTTCTTTTATAAGAGTGCCTTGGTCATGGTGTCTCTTCTGACTACAACAGACCAGTAGAACAGTCTACAAGAGATGGAAACAGTGTACACTGGTGTATATCATCCCTGCTAGACCATAAATTACTTAAAGGTCGGGTCTGCACTCTATTCTTCTTTATATACTCAGTGGTGGACCTAAGACATAGACAGTCAATAAACTAGACTTCTAGAAACTCCAACTAATTGCATTAATAAAAGTCTCTTATTGATAGTTATTAATAAAGATAGTTTGAGTCTAAGGAACATGAAGCTAACTTTAACCTAGAAATCATGCAATTATACTAATCATTGTCATTCTTCCACTTTGTATTCTCTAATGTGAAAATGTGAAAAGGGAAAGTTAACTGTCAATGCCACAAGAAAATAAAACATAAGACCTGAAATGCAAGATATATTTAAGAGAAAACCTCATTAACAAGATATTTTCACAAATAGGTACTCACGTTTTCTTGTTAATTTAGTTTTAAAGCAGTTATGATGATTTCTTTATAAATTCATGGGGGTTATTTACAAAAAAGTCATACAATCTTGGCCACAATTAATTGTAGAAATATTTTAGCAGCAATTAATTCTGTTTTGTTGGCATTTCCAGGTAGTGCTAGGTATTTTTAATTCCTATTAAAAATGGCAGTCACTTTCAGTAAAATGTGAACAACATTGTAAATCAGATGAAATGAAAATAACAGAGGATACACAGGGGTCCATTTCATATGTAATCAGAAAATAATACAATATAAGGCACAAAAATCCCCTCTTTAGTCACCAAGAAAAACTCAGTGTGAAATCTAAATGTATAGAATAGCTAATGCTCTTTTACTTGCTAAAAGAAGATTTGATATATAAGATAAATAGCCAGGCATTGGTGATGCACACGTTTAATCCCAGTGCTCAGGAGACAAAGGCAGGAGGATCTCTGTGAGTTCGAGCCCAGCTCTGGTCTCCAGAGCAAGTTCCAGGATAGGCTCCAAAGCAGTATAGCGAAACCCTGTCTTTTTTTTTATTATTATTTTTTTTATTAATATTTTTTTATTTTCCATTTTAAATTTAGATAAGAAACAAGGTTGCTTCACAAGTCAGTACGAGGTCCCTCTCCCTTTCCCTCCCCTCCTCCCGTGCCCTCCCCCATCCCCCCCGTTATCCCCTCATTCCCCCAGGGAGGGTGAGGCCCTCCATGGGGGTGTCCATAGTCTGTCATTTCATATAGGGCAGGGCCTAGACCCTTCCCCAAGAGTTCAGGGTGAGAGTGCACCTCACATTGTTCTATGGGAGTCCAGAGACCGTGTGTATACTTGGGATGGGTACTGATCTGCTGTCCAAGGCTCAATAGATTACCTAGGCCTCCTCACTGACACCCAGAATCAGGGGTCTTGATCAGTCCCATGCTGGATTCCCAGGCTGATGCCTGGGATTCAAGAGTTAACCTTTGTCTGGTCAGCTGTTTCTGGGGTTCAACCAGCCCAGTCTTAATCCCTTTTATCATCAGTCCTCCCTCTCTGATACTGGCTTTCTTGAGTTCAGCTCAGTACTTAACCAGCCAGTAAATGAAGTTTCTGTTTCCCAGACTCTCTGGCAATAGGATTGTAGGCTGGCACTCCCCAGATCTATGTCTAAAATCCATATATGAGAGAGTACATGCCATGTTTCTCTTTTTGTGACTGGGTTACCTCACTCAGGATGGTTTCTTCTAGTGTCATCCATTTGCCTGCGAATCTCATGATTCCATTATTTTTTTCTGCTGAATAGTACTCCATTGTGTAGATGTACCACATTTTCTCTATCCATTCTTCGGGTGAGGGACATCTAGGTTGCTTCCAAGTTCTGGCTATTACAAATAAAGCTGCTATGAACATAGTGGAACAGACATCTTTGTTATATGAATGGGCATCTTTTGGATATATGCCTAAGAGTGCAGTTGCTGGGTCTTGTGGTAGGTTTATTCCCATGCGAAACCCTGTCTTGCAAAACCAAAAAGTAGTAGAAGAAGAAGAAGAAGAAGAAGAAGAAGAAGAAGAAGAAGAAGAAGAAGAAGAAGAAGAAGAGGAAGATTAGACAGACAGACAGATAGGTAGATGATTGATTGATTGACTGATTGATTGATTATGTTCTTATAATACTTTCAAATTTATCTATTCCTGGTATATAATGATCCAGTTTGGTCAAGGTAAGAAGACTAGTCTGCAGATGACTGGTGGGAAAAAACACTAACTTGTCAATCTTTACTGATAAGCATTTGCTATCAAAAGCAGCAAACAAGTAGGCAAAATGCCTGCATTGTCATCTTCTAAAAATAGAACAAAGTAAATGCATATTAGAAACAAGTCAACAAACATTTACTAAAGAACTTCTCTTTGGCATGGTGCCCTTATTTTATTGAATAAAAAGCAAAATTAACACGGTTTTTGACAAACACAGTGGCAAGCCCAGGGGTAGGGCATGCATGGGTGAAGAAGTGTAGGTCCCTGCCTCATAAAACAATGGCTTCCTCTGCCTTCTACTTCCCCTCAGAAAACTGCATCCAGAAAAGGTTGGTCCAGGCTGATGGTTTCATATGTATAATAATATAGTATTGGTAATAACATTAATAATAACAATATTCTCTCTGAATGTCATATTCCTACAAAAATAAAGAACAATAAATAATATTTCAGTATTTCCTAGATGCAGAACTTTATGTATTTGATATAATGGTATTGTCTGTCTCCTTCATAACATTCTTATTGGTATTTTTATGGAAAAATACTTGAGTGCCTGGAGCGATGGCTGATGGTCCAATGGTTAAGATCAATTGTTGCTCTTGTTGAAGACCCATGTCCAGTTCCTAGTACCCATGCCATGGCTCACAACCATCTCTAACTCCAGTTTCAGAGATCTTACACCATCCTCTAGCCTCAGCACCAGGCATGTAGTGCTCATGAACACATGCAGAAAAAAGAGAACAACCATACCCTTAAAACTAAAAGTACAATGTTTAAAAATATCTGAAATGATGCTGCTAAAAAATGAATTCTTTGGCTCAGCCCGTAATACTTTTATTCCTGGAAACAACTGAATTAACAAGAAATGAATAAAGGTGTGAATAGAGTAGACATTCAATAAACAGTTACAGTTAAGTATAAAAAGTTGAAAAAGTGGATCATAATCAGTAAAAATTTTTAAAGTCCTAGTTTTGGTGTCCTACAAACGTATGCTTTTGTTATGAAGACTCAGCTACTGACTAAAATAAATCACTCCCAACCTATAAAAGGGTGGACTTCCTTAAGTTCTGAGCCCCATAGCGCTCACGAGCATACAGACCTTACCATCCTTACAAAACTATCAGTGTTCAGTGAACTCAGGAATTCTATTTGGTTGCCAGATGGATAAGCAAGGCAACATATAGCAAACACTATTTGGACACTTCCAGCATTCTTACCAGTGATTTGTGAAATTATAGGGAGAAATTGGGACAGTCCCTGAAAAGCTAAGGGAGGCAGGCTCTTCGACTGTGAAAGGCTACAAAGTTGGAAGCCAGGGCAAAGATCAATACAAGAAAAGGGGAGTCAAACAAAAGGGTGTCAAATATGAGTCGAACAAACCTACCTGAAAAAGTCTTATGCTGGAGAACTATAAAATATAAGGAGAGCCGGGCGTTGGTGGCACATGCCTTTAATCCCAGCACTCGGGAGGCAGAGGCAGGCGGATCTCTGTGAGTTCGAGGCCAGCCTGGTCTACAGAGCGAGTTCCAGGACAGCCTCCAAAGCCACAGTGAAACCCTGTCTCGAAAAACCAAATATATATATATATATAAGGAGAGAGTTTGACAGAGAAAGGTCTCTAACATACCCCCCCACAAAAAATATTCTTCAGTGAACCTTCACTTAGACAAATTGGTGACTAAGTTATCTTCTATGTGGCATAAACAGGCAAAAGAGATTTTTAATCTTTGAACCTTGATATTATTTATGAAAGAAGCATTTTTCAAACTAGTATACTAAAGCAAGGTTTTTATCAAAAGAAATAAAATAGCTACTGACAAATAAATATACATTAGTTGCATGTTAAGACAAGGTTTATAATGAAATCTACACACTCACAAACAAAGAATACCTCTTGTCTCTGGGTATCTTCCTTTCCTAAAATTAAAGAAACAGATAAATAATAGGATAAAGATCTTCAAGGAAGTTGCTGTATCATGTTCACTGTGTGTGAGCAACTGAGAGCCACTAGCTGTCAATGTCATCTCAGTCATTTTGCTCATACATACTCTCTCTACCTCATACTGATAGGAAGGGTTTTCTAATTTCAGCCACCAGTTAGTCTGCTCACTCAGGCATCAGCCTCCCGTACGTGAATTCTGCCTTATTCCAAGGTCACGTTCCCTTAACATTCCTGCCTTCTATTTGTCTGTGAAATATCCAGGTGTTCTGGATTATTAAAACACACACCCAGCTTACCCTGTTGAGAAAGATTATATTCATTTTTCATGGGGTTTTACACCCCACTATAAGCTACTTGTGTGGTGATCCATTTTCGTTTTTAATTAGGATGTCCTCTGAATTCCCTTTTTGCCCTTGAAAATGAGAAAAAAATTAATCAAGAGATGTTTTGTGCACTCAGAAATGATTAAAATGCAATCCTTGTGGGGTGTTATCCAGGGGTAAGGATCTGGAATCAGGTGTTAGGTGTTAAGATTATCAAAGGCAAATTCTCATTCTAAATGTAAAACATGCCCTGATAAGCCCTATTGTATGAAGTTGAAATGGTGATTTTTAAGAAAGAAGATTGATCCTTGGCTCTGGTTATAAGTCTCTAGTATCAACTTAACAGGGTGTCCATTATCACCGAGTGATTATGATAAGTGCTGCCTTGGAAGCAAGCAAATCCCGAGAAATAATTGGATTTGCTAAATCCAAACTGACTTTGGCTTTGGTTCTGGTACCTGCAACAAGAAAGGACAGCTGTTCTGGACACCCACCAAGTAAATACTATTAAGCCCATTTCCATAAACCTTTGGCTATGATCAAGTAAAGTATCAGTTTAATCCATTCTCCTGTCAAGAGACTTGCGCCGCCTGGCCCTGCTACTTAGAGAGGTTATGGGGTTGGATTTGGCAAGCCAAAGACATCTTTTCCATCTTGAACAGCTTGACATTTTATTTATGATCCGGGTAAAATGGTATGATAATGATGATGACAGTAATAACTTGGGTGGATGGACTCCTCAACCTGAAGGAGCTCAGGGGTCTCCACTGATATTTATCTAATTGGTCCTCACGACATGCTTGGTGTGGAGTCATGTGGCATTATCCCTGGTTCACAGACAAGAAAAGCAGGGCTAAATTGGTGAGCCTGGGATCATTTAGCAAACTGCCTTGGAGGAAGTAATACAGTCAAGACTTCTCAACCTTCGATATGATGCTGTGCTTAAAATAAACAATGTTCTAAAGAAATTGTCATCATTGTAAGATTTCTGATAAAAATATGTAACTGTGAAATGCCACTATCAGGTAATTGCCTGCGATTGCTAAGGAAGCATAAATCAATTAGAGGCAAATAATAAATGAGGCAATTAGGTATGTGGCTGTATGCCACCCTCAAATGATCAATAAATTCGTTTTATTTGCATGTATTCACCCCTCTTTTGAATGAAGTTCCAACTGAACTGAAAAGCAGAAATGTATCAGTAATTATTGGATTCCTTTCTGCATTACCCCAAAAGAAATCAAGGACCAGTTTGCATGCATAAGACCATACATACCATATGCAAAATGATGCATATTGCTTATGCCTCAAGATTTTCACATCGTCAACAATGACTTGGAATAAAACAATGTTTTTTCTCTATCATAAAAACAAAATAACCTAATTGATGATTTTGATGATTTTATAAGGAGAAAAAATTTTGATTGAAATGTTAGCCATGTTTAATGAAAATTAACTGTTCATTAGAATCTGTTTGACACTGCCAGAAAGATGAGACAAAAGGTCATTGTAAGTGAGCAAGATAGTTAAGAAGTAAGTTGCTTTTTTAATGCCAAGAGTAGAAGGCTCCAAGTATTTGGGGAAATTATGAATGCACTAGGAGTTTGGTTTTGGCAAGGAATGAGGAGAAATGCCAGAAAAAAATGCAGACAGTTAAAGGTCAATTTTGTTTATTAGCAGATGTTGCCTAGATTTAGTTCAAACTAATCACTTTACATGGTGTGGTCAGTAGATCAAAGAGTATCAGTAGATCAAAGAATGCATAAATCACTCATAACCACTTTAAGAACTACTACATCTAATATATACTGAAATATGATGGAGACAGCCCTATATTGAACATAAGGGTACCCAGATCCCAATACCAGGGACTACTCACCACTGTCACCAGACCAGTGAACTAGCCTCTTGATCATCAGTATATTATTCTGTAAAAGAAAGATAACTAGGGTTCCCTTGGCTTTCTCACCTAGTTCTTTATAAAGAGGTAGTAAAATAATAAACATTTCATAACTTATAAAACTCCATAGCAATATCTCATTCTGACAGCTCCTATAATACGAAGCTAGACATTTTACTTTGATGCCATCACGCACACTTCTTGCACTGAAGAACTTGAAATTGACATGAAGAAAGAAAGCACCTTGAACAGAACTATGCACACATTTGCTAGCTGACCTGAATCTGCTACACTGGCTCAAGAAAAATACCCTAAGACTCAACTCAGCTTGCCTCCCCTGATGAATGCAGCCCACAGCCATCTCCTTTATCTTATATGAACTGCACATAGTTAACTTAGCCATGAACAGTATTCTACAGTTGCTTTTGTTTTAGGTTTTGGGGATTACAGCTGCTACTGCTTTGAGTGTTTTAGAGTTTTTATTTTTGCTTCTGTTTTGAGTCAGTGTCTCACTCCAGTTGAGGTTAATCTCACTCTGTAGCTGAGGTTGGCCTTGATCTCAAGATAATACTCCTTCCTCAGCTTCCCATGTGCTGGTATCCAAAGCATGAACCACAATGCCCAGTAGTATTCTTAGTATTCTGGTTCTGTTTAGCATTGTTCTAATATTGTTATGCACTTTTACTCATACATAATTAAAATCCCCCTTGTTTATGTCTTATTTTCCCTTAATAGATTATATGTAAATTGAGGAAAGCAGGGATTATGCCTTCAAGCTATTTCTTTCTCCCTTGTCGCTTTAGTAAAAGGCTTTCCTACATAGTTGAATCCATTTTCACTGCCACACTGTCACTGTTGCACAGCTATCAATCTACCCCACACTGTGGGGACTCCAGCCTCACAGCCACAACCCACTGCAGCTGGGCTTGGCGTCCCCCCTGCAAGAGATCAGTCACAATAAATGCTGCCTTGGCTTTGTTACAGGAACTACTTCCCTCCCCATGACTGTGTCTGGTGGTGGCCCGCCATACTTACATACATTATAGGATTACATGCCACCACTTCTCTTGCTAGTGTCACTGAGGGACCCAATAAGCAGGTAGCCTCTCTGACATGATAAACATAGCCACAAAATTTGACGTATTTATTTTACTGTCTCTTTTAATGTTTGCTTGCCCCATATCAAGGGGCAACAACTCACTTTACCCTCTTCTCTGCCCCAAGACTGAGGAATAATAGAACAAAAAAATAAAAAGAAAAGATTTAACAAGACTAATAATGGAGATGCTACATCCCCACATAGTTTAATTGTGACATATACACATATGTATATGTAAATGTGTGTGTGTGTGTGTGTGTGTTTGTGTGTATCCTGCTCAATATATGTTGTCAGTGCTGATTATTTGGTATTGGGGAAGACTATTTTCCCCAATGTCAGCATTCCTTAGTTGCCTGCAGTTCTTTTTATTACTAAAATTAATTTGATAAGTTGTTTTTACTTTTTAAGTAGCCAATAGAAACCTTAGTTTTAAATAAGTAGCATTAATGTATCTTTAATTGGTATTGCAGCTCTATGATCTGACTTCTACATGTCTGATTACAGCCATTCGACATTTCATGCTTGCCTGTATTCTTGAGGAATTGTCCTTGTAGAAAAATGAGGAAATAGAGGATCACAAGATTAATTAAATGGGTTATTTAATATCACACAGCTAGATTACACTCTTATCTGTCTCTCACCATCACCCATGTTTAACAACTGATGGACTGCTTGATCTACCCAATTACAGATAGTGGGAAAATTCAAGCAGAAGTTGGACAAGAACCAGAGTTGGTTGTCTTCAAGACAAGGTCCAAATGGGCCAGTCAAGAATATGGCAAACGGGAACACAAACAGGGTCACAGAGTAACTGAAACTCAACATGGATACAGATTTTAAAACTATGCAAAGTACTGGTCCCAAATATGGACCCAAATTATGGATACAATTATTTATTGCATGCTTCAGAAAGGACTTTTCCAAGCAACTCAAAGTCCTGGCCAATTGTCCTTCATCAGAATAATGGGAAAAATATGAAGATATATTCTCAATCTGAATATCTGCTCCACAAGAGTCAAATTACTTGAAACTTGAATTTATGCTCACTACACATTATTTGAACTTTGCCTTTAGAAAGTAGAAGTGACAGTGACATGCAGCCAGGTTCTCTAATGTGGCTTCAGAGACATCATCTAGAATGGAGGATGGTGCTGCCATCCACCTTGGATAAATAACTCTTTTTTCTACAACTATAAAGTGATAAGAGCAAGACTGATAAATTAGACTTCCTGAATCATGTTATTTTCAGGAAACTTGCCATGAAAATTCCCTGAGTAAATACTAATAGCACATGGATAATCTGCATAAATTATTATTGGTTAGCATTAACAAGCTCAAAAAATTCCTGGAACTTACCTCCTTTTTCCCCAAAAACCAAACCCTGAATCTGTCTCGTCTGAAGAGTGTGCTCTCGGTCTCTCTCTCTCTCTCTCTCTCTCTCTCTCTCTCTCTCTCTCTCTCTCTCTCTCTCTCTCTCTCTCTCTCTCTCTGCTTTTACGGGTTGAAATCTCTATTAGGACAGATTTATATGGAATGGATGAAGTGTGAGTGAAAACCAGGTTATGTATCATGCCGTGTAGTTATACTGGATGAGTTCTCTTTGATATTGCCATCTCTGTCAAGAACTGTAAAGAGAAAAGAAAAGAACTTGACACTTTAGAGTGCGGGAAACTCACTTCTTTCCTAAGAAATCCAACCAAGATATCCAGTGTGTGTCCTCTTCCCCAGGACCCCACTCTTAACTAGCTGTCAGTCAAAATGTAAGTTAAACGTTGTTAAGATGCATGTTCTCACACTTTATATTTTCATAAGAAATTCCTGAGGTCTCTAAAGATTCATGAGATTTGAGAACGAACATTTTCATGGCATGAGTTTCACAGTAGGCAGTTATTGGACTAAAAATATGGACAGTACCATTGAGGCTATTACCCATTTACAGTATAAAGCTTGCTGTGTGGGTCCCACTTCACCATAAATTTATGTGGAAGTTTTAACCCTCTGATCCATTCTCCTTTGTTCCATCTATCAACAATTTTTATGATTTTTATTACACTTTTATTTATTTACTGGGAGGAGAGCTGTGGGCCAAGGAAGTCAGAGGACAAATTGTGTAGAAGTCAGAGGACAAATTGCAAGTCAGTTCTTTCCTTTCTTTCTTTTTTTTATTTTTCAGTTTAATTTTATATAAGAAACAAGGTTGCTTCACAAGTCAGTTCCAGGTCCCTCTCCCTTTCCCTGCCCTCCTCCCGTGCCCTCCCCCCAAACCTCCCATTATCCCCTCATTTCCCCAGGGAGGGTAAGGCCCTCCATGGGGGTGTCCATAGTCTTGTCATTTCATATAGGGCAGGGCCTAGACCCTTCCCCAAGAGTTCAGGGTGAGAGTACACCTCACATTGTTGGATGGGAGTCCAAAGTCCGTGTGTATACTCGGGATGGGTACTGATCTGCTGCCCAAGGCTCAATAGATTACCTAGGCCTCCTCACTGACACCCACATTCAGGGTGTCTTGATCCTTTCTTTGTGTGGGTTTCCGGTATTAAACTTGGGTCTTCACGCTTGGCAACGAGACCCTTTACCATCTTCCTGGCTCTATCAACAAAGATTTGTGGTATATGCCATGTATTTATCTGTGCCAGACCCAAGTAAACAGGTGCACCTTAAGTGTTTTTAAGTGCTCTATGTAAACATAAGGAATAGTAAGGCGAGGCTAACATTACACCCTTCAAAGGATAACGGCAGATACAGGAAATAGATGCTCAAGCCTGTCTCCTCTCTGAGAGCTCCACTGACCTGAGGCTGCAATCTTACAGCTGTCTTTGATGCCACTTGTGCTTGTTTTGCTCCTGCCGTTTTCTCCAGCTGCTGTCACGTCTGTCTGGGATCACCGCAAGCTTGACTGCTTCAATAGCTTGGCATCTGCTGGAGCTCGGCACCTCGACTCTTCTATCAGCCCAGATCATCATCATCATTGCTACCCAGGCTGACCTCAGTCCTAACCAGCAGCTCTCGTGTGGACTCTTGTCTGAGGCACACCTCAGGCAATAGACAGTCCCAAACTACTACCTACGGCGGTGGGAAGAGGTTGCGAGTTGCTAACCTCAGTCATATTTTATCAAAGCCTCTGATCTCAGGTTTGATCTCTGCCAAGATCCATGACATAAACAGGTCTCTGCTCACATGGCAACTGGTGATTCCTAACTCCATTGCTTTTTTTCATGTTGAGCCTCCTGCTGCTTATACATTAATACCGCATAACACAAACAAGAGGTCACAGTATAAATAGGCATTTTGTACTAGAGGGCATTTTTTCCATCCCCCCTCTTGTCTCAGTCCAGAGCCTTGCACGTTTGCAAGTGTTTTCTTTGTGCCGCCTGAAGGGCATCATTAACTCATTTTCTATGGGTTCCCTTGGGGCTTAGTAAAGGTGTATTTTAGGGAAGTCAGTGGAATGAGGAACAACTCCATGAGCACTGCCCATTAACTTTGTTAACTAACCAATGTGCAATAATATAAATAAAGAGTATGAGTAATTGAGCCAGATTCCAACAAGAAATGGTCCCCCCAAATTCATGTTTTTCTTATATGTTTAATAGCTCTTCCAAAACAACTGGTTTAGCTTGCAGGAGCAGTTGAAATAGTTGTAAGGAAAGAATTCTGAAATCCTAAAAAAGTAGAAAAAAATCAGGCACACTGAACGAAAGAAGGAAAACAAAATCATTCAGGACTTAGACACCTAGCATGTGAGGATCGTGAAGTTGACTCTTTAGGAAACAGAAAACCCATGTCGGACTAAAGGATAAGAATGGAAATGCCAGAACAGAGATGATCACTGGACAGTGGCAGGAGCAGATGAACTGTTTACAGGCAAAGTGTGACAATGACCACTCGGGTAAAGCTTAGGGCTGCAGTGGAGGGCAAGAGAGAAAGCTGCAAATTTAAAGTGAAGCAATGTAATATGGCAATCAGTGGGGAATGCAAAGGCCAGAGATATATAAAACTATTGCAGGGGTTTGCATCTGATGTCAATGGGAAAAGCTGGAGTGGAAGCTATCAGACCCTGGGAAATGCTATTAACAAGATAATTACAAGGGGAAGACCATGTACAAGAGAAACATAATCACATCTTCTACGCTTCAAGCATCAGCCAGCCTGACCATCACCAGGAATGTTGAAAAAAGACTAAAAGCATTCTAAATTCAAGAACTCTGCAGTATCAGCTATAAGAGAAAATTACGGTTCAAGAGTAATTCAAGCAAGTCCAAATAAACACCATTGGTAAGTGGAGCTAGGCAATAAGTTAAACATCTGGCCACAAGTTGACCTGTCAGTCTCTCTCTCTCTCTCTCTCTCTCTCTCTCTCTCTCTCTCTCTCTCTATCTCTCTCTCTCTCTCTCTGTGTGTGTGTGTGTGTGTGTGTGTGTGTGTGTGTGTGTGATTTGGTTTTGTTTTGGTTTGCAGTAACAAAAGGGAAGAGGAATATCAGGGTATTACAAACTATGTAACCTGGGATGTGATGTCAGTCCAACAATTAACCCCTCATGGACCTCCTGATCTCCTGACACTCACTCATCTCCTCCTTACCTAAGTGACTATTGTTTCTCAGGCTCTATCTTTGCCTACTCCCTCTCCTTATGATCTCTTGGAATTTCTTAGTCATCATAGATTGTGCAAGTACACTATGATGCTTGTTCAACAGCATTGTCATCTTACAATGTATTTCTCATGGCTCTCTCCATCATTAATCAAAATACATCCATATGATTGGTCTACTAAGTGATCTTCCTCTTTCCAGAGTTATCTTTCAAAATCTATGTCAAGTCATAATTCTCATATCATGTGTATGAATGGACACCATATTATATCTAAACATGTTGGCATCAAATTTAGACTACAAAGTAAGTTACTGAGATCTGAAATCCTTCCAATAATTGGCTCTTACCACTTCTTCCAACTAATCTGATGAAGATACTGATTTAGGATACACCTTCAACACAAGGCTCATTTTTTGTTGTTGTTTTTTGGACATGCCAATGACTGTTAGACTATCTATCTCACTGTTTTAAATGGTCATCTCTGTGTTAACAAAAACCTCACACCTGTGGGACAACCATCTCTGTTAACAGGCATCATCTTTTCTGAGTGTTCTGTTTCCAGGTCCTATGAGTACTAAATATTTTGACCCACACATCATCAAATCAAATCAAAGCTTTGTTTGAATATATAAGTTCTCCTGAACTATCATCTAGCCTTAGGTAGAACTTCCAAATATGGCTGGTGGTAGTGGTGCATGCCTTTAATCCCAGTACTTGGAAGAAGAGGGAGGCAGAGCTCTATGAAATTGAGGCCAGCCTGTCTATAGAGTGGGTTCCAGGGCACCAAAGCTACAGAGAAGCAAACAAACAACATAAAAATAACTTTCAGTTAATACTATATATGTACTAACAAATACTATGTAACAGAAATATAAATATATTTTCTCTTCTAAATCAAGGACCAAAAACACCAAATACAAAACATTGATATATTTGTTCATACCATACTAGACTTAATAAAAGCAAGAAATAGTGTTTCTTCAAAGTTGTTGGACTCCTTACTGCTTAATTTGGAGACTAGGTTGTTGGTTTGGGGGGGGGTTGTTGTTTTTTCTTTTCCTTTTTGTTTGTGTTTCTGTGAATTGAGTTTTAATGAAACCATTATGCTTCCTGGAAATACTTCCCCTACTTATTACACACTCAGTGGTAAAATGTGTATTCATCAGAATCACAGCTGAGATGCATTTGAGAAAGTGATTTAAAGATGTTATTGCTGCCTTTGTTTATGAGTTTAAAGCCTGGGCATTGTGTGAATTTCTGCCATATCAAGAATTACTTTGTCTTTCAAAAGTTCTAATGGCATTGCTGTATAATGGCCCATTTCTTGTGATCTGTTCTCAGTCTCCTCGAAAGCTACTGAAAATAAATACAATCTAATTAGAACAAAAAGATCAAGCAATCCTTAGGCTCAGCATTTCAGTTCAGTAATGACTCAGCTTTATAATTATTTTAAACCATGAGAGTAATTTGTCTTTATTTTATTATAATACCATAGCCACTAATTAGTGTTCATTGGCCATTTTCAACCTCTCTAAAATCTCATCATAAGTAGAGTGTTTCATAATGAAATCTCTTCTTAAATGTCTTGACTGAAAACTAAAACAAAGTGGATATTTAAAGTAGTCACAAGGATACTATTTTGTAAATGAAGTCTGAGGCTCTCAATAGCCTACTCCCACACAGGCTGTGAGACACGTTAAAATATATTCAAACTCATTCGTTTTTTAATATTTTTCCTAGTGAATAGCAAACACATAAAGTATCAACTTAACTCTAATGATCTGTCCATCTGTCTGTACCAGTCATTGAAGACTAAGAGCTTCTCAGAAGGGCTTTTGTTTTATGATCACTGAATCACACACATTACATGTGACATTTAAATTTGAATGAAGGTGTGAATCTTATGAAAAATTAATGAGGCTACTTCAGCTAATTTTATTTTGTTTTCATCTTTGATATTAAAGGCCAAACAATCTTCCTCCCCTAATCTATGTTTATTTTGACATTTTTCACATTACTCTAAACTATTGATATTATAAGCAGCAATAACTTCACAAATGACAGAAAATAAATTATAACAAAAATGAACAGCCAAGTTCAGGTGAAAGCCATCAATTCACAGCTTTTTCTTAAGAAAAGAAAAAGAAAAATGCACAATTTCCTACTTTCAAACCTCTCCACATGAATAGTATGTCTTCGTATAAGAATAAAATGTAACAAAATGGATAATCCTACTTAAATACAAATATAGCCAACTGATCTATGTCAAAGAAGCAAAGGCTAGACAATAAAGGAAACAAATGATGCAGGAGCAACTGAATGTCTCTGTAGGAAGAAATAAAGTACACAGACACAGATTTTGCATCCTTTACAGAAGCAAACTCAAATGGATCTTAGACCTTAGTATAAACTGTCAAGCTACATAACACAAGGAAAAGCCAAGATGACCTTGGGCACAGCAATGACTTTCAATATATACACCAAAGGCGTGAACCATGAATGAAATCCTTGAGAAACTGAAATTCATTATGATCAAAAACTTCCTAGAAAGTGAAAATGTCAAAAGAAAGGGTACAGTACTACTCAGCAGAAAAAAACAATGGAATCTTGAAATTCGCAGGCAAATGGATGACACTAGAGGAAACCATTCTGAGTGAGGTAACCCAGACACAAAAAGACAAACATGGTATGTACTCACTCATATATGGATTTTAGATATGGATCAGAGGAGTCTCAACCTACAATCCCAATGCCAGTGAGTCTGGGAAACAAGGAGGTTCCCAAGAGAGATGCATGATACCCCAGAGAAGTGGAATGAGGCAAGAGCTCCTGAGCAGACTGTGAACATTGGGGGAGGGGAGAAGAAGCCAGGAAAAAGAAAGGGGGAGAAGAGGAGGGGAGAAGAAGTTATGGGGGAGCAGGAAGGTTGAGGTAAGAATAGAGGAGAGCAGGATGAGAGATACCATAATAGATGGAGTCAGTATAGGTTTGAGGAGAGAGATGACACTAGTAAGATCTCCAGAGATCTCCAAGGATAACACCAACTAGCAAACTAAGCAATAGTGGAGAGACTACATTAAATGCCCCGCCTTTATGGTAAGGTTGATGACTACCTTATATGCCATTCTAGAACCTTCATCCAGTGACTGATAGAAGCAGAGACAGATACCCACAGCTAAACACTGACCTGAACCCCTGGAACCTAGTGACAGAGATGAAGGAGTGATGAGCAAAGGGGTAAAGACCATGATGGTGAAACCCACAAAGACAGCTGACCAGATAAGGGGGAGCTCTTGAATCCCAGACTGATGCCTGAGAGGCCAACAGGAGACTGATCCAGACTCCATGAATGTAGTCTCAGTGAGAAGGCCACAGAAATCACTGGGCCTTGGGTAGTAGATCAGTGTTTACCATGGTTTATGAATGATCTTTGGGAGCCCATTCCAAATAGAGGGATGCTCTCTCAGCCTGAACACATGGGGAAGGGCCTATGTCCTGCCCTAGATGAAATGACAGACTTTAGAGATCCCCCCAAGAAGGGCCTCATCCTCCCTGGGGAATGATGTGGGGATTGGGTGAGGGGCTGAGGGACTGGTGGAGGGACAAGGGAGGAGGGGTGCGAGAGGGAGCTGGGATTGACATGTGAAGCATTCATGTTTCTAATTTAAATAAGAACATTACAAAAAAAGAAAGGGCACACAAACCACAGATTTGAAGAACTATTTTTCAAAATATATTGAATATATGAAAATACTTCTTTAAATTCAAGGATAATTAAGTGAAGGAGTTAGGAAATGCTCACATATAAGCATGAGTACCTGAGTTCAGATCCCAAAGGCCTGTGTTAGAAAAAAAGACATATGCAGCGGTTTATACCTAACATCCCAGCACTGGGAGGATGAAGATAGGAGAACATCTTGGCCAACTTGTCTCAACAAATCAGTAAACTCAGTGAGAAACCTTGTCTCAAAAAGATAAAGAGTAATAAAGAAAAAACTCAGGCACATCTAGCTTCAGGTAAGCTTGGGTCCTCCTGGGACCCCTTCCCTGTCCATCCCCCACTCCTTCAATCTTCCAGGGACCCACTTCTGACATAGAGAGGACCCACACACACAGGAAAGACATCTGGCCTTCCAGACCCCACCCCCAGTGTGCCATGCTTCAGGTGAGCTTGAGTCCTCCTGGGGACCCCTTCTCCACCTATCACTCACTCCCTCAATCATCCAGGCATCGAGAGGACCTGCCCACACAGGAAAGACATCAGTCCTTCCAGATCCAAGCCCTAGCTCTTCCCACACCTGCCAGCTCCAGGTGACCTTGGGTCCTCCTGGGGACTGATTCCCTGCCCAGGAACCACTCCCTCAATCTTCCAAGGGCAGCTCCTGGCATCAAGAGGACCTGCCCACACAGGAAAGAAGTAAGCCCTTCCAGACCCCACCCCCTGGAGTGCCCAGCTTCAGGAAAGAAGGAGATCAGTGGAGACAGAGAGCACCAACCTACACCCACTGGAAGAAAAGATGGGAAGAAGACAGTATAAGAACACACTCAGCAATAGAAAGACCAATATGACTCTTTCAGAATCTAGAGACCCCACGCCAGCAAGACCTGAAAAGCACAACAGAGATGAAGCAGAAGAGACAGACCTTAAAAATTATTTTATGAAAATGATAGAGACCCTCAAAGAGGAAACGAGGAAATCCCTTAAAGAAATAGAAGAAACAAACAAAAAAATACATGAAATGGAGGAAAAGACAAACCAAAAAATTTAAGAAATAAAGAAATCTCTTAAAGAATCTAAAGACTGCCAAGAAAAAACAACCAAACAAATGAAGGAAACAACTCAAACAGTTGAAGGATTGAAAGCTGAAAGAGAAACAATAAAGAAAACACAGAATGAGGGGATGCTAGAAATAGAAAAGCTGG
This sequence comes from Mesocricetus auratus, assembly GCF_017639785.1. NCBI lineage: Eukaryota > Metazoa > Chordata > Mammalia > Rodentia > Cricetidae > Mesocricetus > Mesocricetus auratus. The sequence continues at coordinate 63,039,343 of NW_024429190.1, forward strand.
GTAAACAATCGGGAACTACAGATGCAAGTATAACTAATAGAATAAAAGATATGAAAGAGAGAATATCAGGTGTTGAAGACTCATTAGAGGAGATACAGCCATCAGCCAAAAAAATCTGAAGTCCAACAGATCCCTAACACAAAATATCTGGAAATATGGGACACCGTGAAAAAGCCAAACCTGACAATAATAGGTATAGAAGAAGGTGAAGAAATACAGCTCAAAGGTACAGAAAACATATTCAACAACCTAAAGAAGGATATGCCTATGAACATACAAGAATCTTACAGAACACCGAATAGGTTGGACCAGAAAAAGAAGTCCCCCAGCCACATAATAATCAAAACATCAAAATCTACAGAAAAGAGAAAATATTAAGAGCAGCTAAAGAAAAAGGCCAAGTAACATATAAAGACAGAACTATCCCAATTACACCCAACTTCTCAATGTAAACTATGAAACCAAGAAGATCCTAGACAGATGTCCTGCAAACTCTAAGGGAACAAGGATGCCATCCCAGACTACTCTATCCAGCAAAGCTTTCAATTACCATAGATGGAGAAAACAATCTATTCCATGAAAAAGCCAGATTTAAACAATACATATTCATTAATCCAGCCCTACAGGAAGTGCTGGAAGGAAAACTTCAACCCAACAAAGATAACTACACTCACAAAGATATAGGCAATAAATAATCCCACTTTACCAAACACCAGAAGAAAACAGGAGGAAAACCTACACACCATAATACTACCACCAATAAATCAAAAACAAACAAGAATCAACAATCAATGGTCATTAATATCCCTCAATGTCAATGGTCTCAACTTGCTTATAAAAGACACAGACCAGCAGAATGGATATAAAGACAGAACCCATCGTTCTGCTGCATATAAGAAACACATCTCAACATCAAAGACAGATGATACCATAGAGTAAAGGGCTAGGAAAAGATTTTCAAATCAAATGGACCCAAGAAACAAGCTAGCATACCAATCCTAATATCTAACAAATTAGACTTCAAATTAAAATCAATCAAAAGAGATGAAGAAGAGCATCTCATATTCATCAAAGAAAAAGTCCATGAAGATGAAGTCTCAATTCTGAACATCTATGCCCCAAATACAAAGGCACCCACATTCATGAAAGAAACATTACTAAAGCTCAAATCACATATAAAATCGCACACACTAGTAGTAGGAGACTTCAACACTCTGCTCTCCCCACTATACAGGATCTCCAGACAGTAACTTAACAAAGAAACAAAAGAACTAACAGAAGTTATGACCCAAATGGGTTTAACAGACACATATAGAACATTCCATCCAAACCCAAAAGGATATACCTTCTTCTCAGTGCCACATGGAACTTTCTCAAAAATCGACCACATACTCAGAAACATAGCAAACCTCCACAGAAACAAAAAAAATTGGATAACCCACAGTATCTTATCAGACTACCATGCATTGAAGTAGAATTCAACAATAATACACATCACAGAAATCCTACAAACTCATGGAAATTGAACAATGCACAATTGCACCATCCCTGGATAAAGGAAGAAATAAAAAAGAAATTAAAGACTTTCTGGAATTCAGTGAGAATGAAGATACAACATACCCAAACTTATGGGACACTCTGAAAGCGGTGCTGAGAGGAAAGTTCATAGCACTAAGTGCCCACATGAAGAAACTGGAGAACAGTCACACTAGAGAATTAATAGCACAACTAAATGCTCTAGAACAAAAAGTAGCAAACTCACCCAGGAGGAGTAGACACCAGGAAATAATCAAATCGAGGGCTGAAATCAATCAAGTAGAAACCAGGAAAACATTGCAAAGAATCAATGAAACAAAGAGTTGGTTCTTTGAGAAAATCAACAAGATATACAAACCTTTGTCCAAACTAACCAAAAAGCAGAGAGAGAACAGACTAATTAACAAAATCAGAAATGAAAAGGGGGACATAACAATGGACACTGAGGAAATCCAAAGAATGATCAGGGCATACTTTGAAAACCTGTACTCCGCAAAATTCAAAAATTTAAAGGAAATGGACAATTTTCTGGATAGATATCACTTACCAAAATTAAACCAAGAGCAGATAAACAATTTAAACAGACCTACAACCCTTAATGAAATAGAAGCAGTCATCAAAAGTCTCCCAGGAAAAAAAGCCCAGGCCTAGATAGCTTCAGTGCAGAATTCTACCAGAAATTCAAAGAAGAGGTAACTCCAATACTCTTCAAAGTGTTCCACACAACAGAAGCAGGAGGTTCACTGTCAAACTCTTTTTCCAAGGTTACAATTATCTTGGTACCCAAGCCACACAAAGACACAACTAAGAAAGAAAACTACAGACCAATTTCCCTCATGAACATTGATACAAAAATACTCAATAAAATACTAGCAAACTGAATCCCAGTGATGTAGGGATGGTTCAACATATGAAAATCTATCAATGTAATCCATCATATAAACAAACTGCAAAGGAAAAAACCACATGACCATCTCACTATACGCTGAAGAAGCCTTTGACAAAATCCAACACCCCTTCATGATAAAGGTCCTAGAGAGATCAGGGATAACAAGAACATACCTGAACATAATAAAAACAATATACAGTAAACCAACAGCTAACATCAAACTAAGTGGAGAAAAACTCAACGCAATTCCCCTAAAATCAAAAACAAGATGAGGCTGTCCACTCTCTCCATATCTCTTCAATATTGCACTTGACGTTCTAACTAGAGCAAAAAGACAACAGAAAGAGATCAAGGGGATAAAAAAATTGAAAGGAAGAAGTCAAACATTCACTATTTGCAGATACATGATAATTCACATAAGTGACCCGAAAAACTCCGCAAGGGAACTCCTACAGCTGATAAACACCTTCAGTAAAGTTGCAGGATACAAGGTTAACTCAAAAAAATTATTAGCCCTATTATATACAGATGATAACTTGGCTGAGAAAGAAATCAGAGAAACATTACCCTTTACAATTGCCATAAACAGCATCTGATCTCTGGATATAATGTTAACCAAAGAAGTGAAAGACCTGTACATCAAGAACTTTGAGTCTCTGAAGAATGAAATCAAAGAAGACACCAGAAAATGGAAAGATCTCCCATGCTCTTGTATTGGTAGGACCAACTTAATAAAAATGGCAATCTTGCCAAAAACAATCTACAGATTCAATGCAATCCCTATCAAAATACCAGCACAATTCTTCACAGACCTTGAAAGAAAAATAATCAACTTTATATGGAAAAACAAAAGGCCCAGGGTAGCCAAAACAACAGTGTACAATAAAGAAACTTCCAGAGGCATCACCATCCCTGACTTCAAGCTCTATTATCGAGCTATACTCCTGAAAACAGCTTGGTACTGGCACAAAAATAGACAGGTAGACCAATGGAATGGAATTGAAAACCCTGATTTTAACCCACAACCCTATGAATACTTAATTTTTGACAAAGAAGCGAAACTTATCCAATGGAAAAAAGAAAGCATGTTCAACAAATGGTGCTGGCATAATTGGATATTGGCATGCAGAAGACTGCAGATAGATCCATGTCTATCACCATGTACAAAACATAAGTCCAAATGAATCAAAGACATCAGCATAAATCTAGCCACACTGAAACTCTTACAAGAGAAAGTGGGAGACACTCTTCAACAAATTGGTATAGGAGACTACTTCCTGAACATAACACCAGTAGCACAGACACTGACGTCAACAATTAACAAATGGGACCTCCTAAAACTAAGAAGCTCCTGTAAGGCAAAGGACACAGTCAACAAGACAAAAGGCAGCCCACAGAATGGGAAAAGATATTCACTAACTCCATATCTGACAAAGGGTTGATCTTCAAAGTTTACAAAGAACATAAGAAGCAAGTCTCCAAAACACCAAAGGATCCAATTAAAAAGTAGGGTACAGAACTAAATAGAGAATTATCAATAGGGGAGTTTAAAATGGCTGAGAGACACTTGAGAAGTGCTTAACATCCTTAGCCATTAGGGAAATGCAAATCAAAACAACTCTGAGGTACCATCTCACCCCTGTCAGACTGGCTAAAATCAAAAACACCAACGACAATTTATGCTGGAAGAGGATAGAGAGAGAGAGGAACACTCCTCCACTGCTGGTAGGAGTGCTAACTCGTACACCCACTTTGGAAATCAGCATAGAGATTCCTCAGGAAAATGGGAATAAACATACCACAAGATCCTGCAATTCCACTCAGGCATATATCCAAAAGAAGCAAATTCATACAACAAGGGCATCTGCTCCACTATGTTCACAGCAGCATTATTTGTAATAGCCTATATCTGGAAGCAACCTAGATGCCCCTCAACTGAAGAGTGGATAGAGAAAATGTGGTACATATACACAATGAAAAAAAAAACCAATGGAATCTTGAAATTTGCAGGCAAATGGAAGGCACTAGAAGAAACCATCTGAAGTGAGGTAACCCAGTCACTAAAAGACAAACATGGTATGTACTCACTCATGTATGGATTTTAGACATGTATCAGGAGAGTGCCAGCCTACAATTCCACTGACAGAGAGTCTGGGAAACAGGAAAGAACCTAAGAGATATATGCATGTTACCCTAGAAAGAGGAATGAGGCAAGATCTCCAGAACAGATTGGGGGGGGCTTGGAAAAAGAGAGGGGAGAAGAGGAAGAGAAATTAGGTTATGGGAGAGCAAGAAGGTTGAGTTGGGGGAAGAAGAGGGGAGAACAGCATGAGAAATACTGTAATAGAGGGAGTAATTAAGTTTTGAAGAGAGATCTGGCACTAGTGAGACGTCTAGCGATCTACAAGGATGACACCAACTGGCAAACTAAGCAATAGTAGAGAGACTACTTTAAATGCCCATCCCTGATAATGAGCTTGACAACTACCTTATATGCTATCCTAGAATCTTCATCCAGTGACTGATGGAAGCAGAGGAAAACACCCACAGCTAAACACTGAACTGAATCCCTGGAACCCAGTGACAGAGAGGGAAGAGTGATGAGCAAATGGGCAAAGAATGGGCTGGCCAAACCATCAGAAACAGTTAACCTGAACAAGGGGGAGCTCTTGGACCCCAGACTGACAGCTGGGAGGCCAGCATGGGACTGATCCAGACCCCCTTAATGTGAGAGTCAGTGAAGAGGCCTGGGCAAACTATGGGACCCTGGGCAGTAGAACAGTATTTATCCCTGACATACAAATGGACTTTGTGTGTCCATAACACAAAGAGGGATGCTCTGTCAGCCTGGACTCTTGGGGGAGGGCCTGAACCATACCCTGAAAGAAATGACAGCCTCTGTATATCCCCTATGTAGAAGGGAGTGGAGAGAGGGTGGGAGGCTAGGGGGTGGTGAGTGCAGGAGAAGGGGAGGGAGAGGAAACTGGAATTGGCATGGGAAGCATTTTTTTCTAAAAAAATGTAATAAAAATGAAAAGAAAAAAGAAGAGACTCAATAATGACCTCTAGCCTCTACATATATGCATTCATAGGAATGCACACACATGAGAACATATACACAAATGCATCTCACTTCTCACACACATATGCAAATAAGATACTGAACAATTCTGTTTTAAAATGGAACAAAAATCTTGACAGAAGTTTCACTGTAGCAGTTTTTTTTCCTGCTGTGATAAAACATCATGACCAAGGCAGTTTGTAAAAAGAAGGGTCTACTTGGGGTGACAGTTCTAGACATATTAATGTCGTCCATCATGACACGGAACCAGGGCAGCAGCAACAGATACGGCATCAGGAACAACTAAGAGCTCACATCACAAATCACAAACAGGAACAGAACACATAAAATGAATATATTTAAAGCATTCCTTCTTTTAATAAAGGTACAAACATACACCCGAACATATATAATAGATTAAGATTAAAGAGCATGAGAGTATGACTTACCTTTGCTTGCAATAATACCCCAATTGGTTGAGGATTTGGAGCAACTACAACATTCACACATTCCTTAAAAGAATGAAAAACAGCATAGCCACTTAGGAAAAAAATCTCACATCTGTTTATAGTTACCACAAAACCCAGTGATGCCGGGCGGTGGTGGTGCACGCCTTTAATCCCAGCACCCGGGAGGCAGAGGCAGGCGGATCTCTTTGAGTTTGAGGCCAGGCTGGACCGACAGCCTCCAAAACAATACAGAGAAACCCTGTCTCGTAAAAAAAAAAAAACAGTGATACCACTCCTAAACACAAAAATGTGTCTACTAAGTAATCTATGCATGAATTTTCATAGTAACTTTGAATAAATGTTTCATGCATAGTAAAATACATTCCTAACACTGAGGTGACATCAGACAATATTTCAAAGTCCCAGTCTTCCAAAAGAAAGTCCCTTTAAATGAAAGTTATTTGTGTAAGTGTCCACAGATACTTCAATTAGGCTGGTAATAAAGTCAGAGATCTCCCTTTCTGTGTACTGACTTACAAGAAGGACTTAGAGAATGCATTGAAATTACTGAACTTGCAAATACATTTTATTAGGTGGAATGCAACTCAGAAACAGCCAGAGAGAGGTAAGGTAGAGTCTGGGAGAACACAAGAAGTGTTCATGTCTTCTCAGCCTCCTGTCTTAGTGATGAGTTTTCTAGTTAAAAACTAAACCAAACTTAGTGTTTAGCAATTTATCAAGATCTCATTACGTAAGACTGAGCAAGCACTGGCCATACACTCCAGTTGACTTGTCCTTGGAGGTCAGACATCTGAAATGTTCAGTCCTCTAACCCTGTGTTTGGTCTTTCTGGTAACTGGTGTCATCCTCATGCAATCTTGATTACCCCACTCCAGGTCCTACAAATTAAAATATTAACAATTATATATCCATCACTCAAAAAAGTACAAATATTTTGTAACTGTCAGGAACCAAGAAGCAGACATCCATCATACACAATCCCAAAACCCTGAAAACAACCTAATATCTACATGACAGGGAATGAATAAACAAGATGGTGCAAACCTACACAATAGAATACTTCTCAACAATAAAAATAAAATGAAGTAGGAAGAATTTTAATTGTATTGTGCCAAATGAAAGAAGTCACACTTAAGAATATGTAGTCTGTAATTCCACTTTTCTAATTATTAGGAAGTACCCAGTTACAGAACTAGTGGGACCCATGGTACAATGGAGGGGCTGTAAAAAATCCTCCACAGGATTATGTACTTGACCATTTAGTGTCTTTGTGGTGACAATAATTTGAAAAGTCTGGGAACATTTGAGACACAGTATCTTTCTAACTGATGTTGGAAATTATGGATGGACCTTATGAATTATTTGTCCCATTTCCATCCAATGTACTCTGCTTCCTGTCTATTTCCATGATGTGACCAAGCTCCTTGTGCTTGTGCCACCACCAAAAACAGGAGGCAGCCCCATCATCAACTCTTTTCCTCCATGATGGGTGGTACCCTTGAAACTGTGGAGAAAAAAATAAATCCTTCCTCCATTATGTTGCTCTTATAAAACATTTCATAGATATTTTACATCTCATTGTCACAGTGATGAAAGAAATAACTTAAAAGGAAAAAGTAGATACCAAAAACTGGGTTTATTTCTGTTTTATACCCAACCCTGTGGCTTACGAGTCTTTAGACCTGGTTTGCAGAAAACAATGTGGAAGAGCTTGTAGCTGTAACAAGAGAACACCTAGAATACTGTAATCATAGTTTAATGGGTTACCCCAATGCAAATATGAATAGTGAATCATGTTGTCCAGAGGTTTCAGAAGACAAAAAATGGGGTGTGCTATTTGTGATACATTCCAGCCAAGGATCTGGCTATATATACTCTTCCTTTGTCTTAAAATTCACATGAAACTGAATTTGAATGCAATGCACTAATTTATTTGATAGATGAAAATTAAAGACTATAACATTCCCCCTGTGGATGTTTATTGCTCCCTGCACTTAGTGAGATTCATAGTGAGAATTCAAATCCATGAGTAAAGCAAACATTGGCGGAAAATACACACTTTGACAAAGAGAGAAGCAAGTTTATGCTAAGGTGGGTACAGACAAAGCAACTGTCATTGCTATAGAGATTAGTACACTGGAAGGAGGTATTGTACTTTGTAATAAGACAGTAGGTTTTATTCCTGTGTAAAAATGCAAACTCACTTAAAGGAGACTGCATTTATAAAAAAATGTAAGTGGACAGAAAAAGTCACACAAAGGATCCCTGCTTGATCAGCACCACATGGGGAAATGTTTTTGCCAAATCCAGCTATCCAAACTATTGTAGGACCATTGTATTTGTGGTAAAGGAGTCCTAGACTATATTCCAATGGCCGGAAAAAAGGGCATCATCCTTATGGTGCTGATTTTACCAAGATGCAGGTCACAGAAGTTATAAGGTCATGGAAATTTAAACCAGGGCCGGGCGGTGGTGGCGCACGCCTTTAATCCCAGCACTCGGGAGGCAGAGGCAGGCAGATCTCTGTGAGTTCGAGGCCGAAACAACACAGAGAAACCCTGTCTCGTAAAAACCAAAAAAAAAAAAAAAGAAGAAGAAGAAGAAGAAATTTAAACCAGGATACTAGACAAAGAGCCAATGAGACTAGGCACTATGTGGCAAGCAGAAATGACCCTGAAGAGAAGCTCTGAGATATAAATGTATAAAGGATAACCTAAGTTTTGAATGGAGAGCCAAAGAATATGGCTCATCACCAAGGTAAGCTTCAGGCACTGAACAAGATACCCCAACATGGGAGACATGTTGTAGTAGGCAATAGAGCTGTAGAGACAGGACTACCCAATGCCTTTAGGGCCCAGATGGTACCATCGTGTGTCCTGAATAGTGTATGTAGAGTGGCAGCATTTGGTCTTGCTGAATTCCTTCTTATCTTCTTATTTTTATGCATTTATATACTCTGCTACTGTACATTGGAAGTATGAACTTGGCCATTTGATTTTACGGAGGCTGACAGCTAAGTGTCCCAAAAGCCTTAGAAGAGAGTAAAATTTGAACTTTTGAACGATATTGGAAGTATGGGAACTTCTGAAGTCACTGTGAATTCACTTTGCATTACGATATGACAATGATCCCATGAGGGCCAGTGGTGAGATGTTATGGTTGGAATGTGGAATGTGCTTGATGCCCAGATTGTGGTAACATAGCAGGAGGTTGTAAAACCTATGACACATATGTCTGACATACAAATAGGGGCAGCTTTGAGCACCAAAGCCCAGTACCACTTCTGAATCCACCACTTTGCTTATTGTCTGACATCACAAGAAGATCAGCTACTTCATACTCTTTCCCATGGACAAGAACCAGACCACCACTCCTGTCAAATGGCTGCACCCTCTAAACTATGAGTCAAAATAAGTCCTACTCCTAAGTGCCTCTGTCCTATATTTTTCATAGAAATGAGAAAAGCAACAAACATATAGCCTTTAGGAATAGAGTACAAGAAATTGACTGTGAAGAAGAAAAGACCTTTCTGGGAAGATAGAAGTATTATTATATATCCTAAGTATATGCTTGTATTACATTGTTTTTCAAAACTGATCCTGTATTATGATTGAAATGTATAAAGCACTTGGTATAAATCACACCTAAATGAAGCATATAAAATGGTTTTTGAAGTAAATTTATTTATGTGGCTTAAAGATCAGCCAAGACTACAGGGTAAGATCCTGGTTAAGTGACTATTTATTTATATAGATAAATTGATAAATACATAGAATAAAAGTGAACCAACACAGTGTCACCGGACAAAGAAAGGTATGTGTTCTACAGCAATAACAAACCACATATGAGGGGTAAGTAGTCAAACAGAGCAAAGTCAAAAAGCAAAATTAGCCAGGCATTGGTGGGACATGCCTTTAATCCTAGTACTGGGAGGCAGAGGTAGGTGGATCTCTGTGAGTTCCAGGACAGCCTCCAAAACAAGAAATCCTGTCTCAAAAAAAAAAACCAAAAAAAAAAAAGCAAAATTAGCCATTATTGTAATATACTTAAAACTCTACAGGATGATAAGGTTTATCTGAAATTGAAGTAAACCATGAAAATAAAAATGAGTATCTCTGATGAGAATGAAATATTTATAGTTTCATCATCACTTCATGACATGAACTCTACTGGAGAATAAGTGAGAAGGTGAGTTCATTATCGCTGACCATCATATCAAGTCCACCAATTAAACAGGCATCTCTAAAGCACATAAAAAGAAATCCTTGGTCTACTTGTAGTTAAATGTTATTAAGGTGATAATGATGGACATGCTAATTGTCCATAACAAGAGGAGCCCAGAACACTCTTTATTCAGTCTCCAGCATCTCATTACCCGGAATTCACAGATTTCTATAAAAAGCAGTCAGAAGAGCTGAGGGCTAAAGTGATTAATTCATATGAAAAGGTCAAAAGAACTTCAAAGACAATGCACAATTAATCCTCATTAATCTAGTGTCAGAGTATGCAAAATCAGAGCTTTGTGGAAATAGGGGCAAACCTAGACTTTGACATAACCTCGGCATGACTCTGTTGTCTTAAATGACACTAGGTATGATTACTAAAGGTAGTGTATAGTGGACAATTTAGAGAAAGAATCATGAGTAACATGCCTTGGTAGGTTTACTTCTCAATTTTGTTCAAGCACAAAAGCACTTTAGTCAAGGATGACTCAATATCAATAAAACCAAGAAATTTATATAATATAATGCTAAGGTCACACATTTCCAATAAGGAAAACACTCTCCAAATAACTAGAATGTGTATCTCATCTACCAAGAAACTATAAAATTGGATTTACAGTTAGATGACTGCTAGATGAAAAAAGTTTAAGCAAAGGTAAGATTGTATTTCAAGCATGTAAGGCTAATTTAACCTGAACTGTAAAGTGGATAACTACTAGTTTATCTATTAGACATTGGTTTTGATCTCTTCAGTTGAGGTCATTTTCTCACATTGGTCCTTGATAATGAAATAGAGAGTTTAGTTACAGGTCATATTATATCATTGCCCATTCAAATGTCACAATGAAACAATAAAATGAAATTCTCATGAGCATCAAAGGATACAGTGACACAATATATTATTTCCTACTACGAAGCTATATATGGAATTGAATGACTTTAAAGTAATGCGTATTAATTTCTGGAAAAGAATAACACTGCAATTATTACTGTTTAGAGCTTTAAGGAGGCAGTATTTGCTCAATTTCTATATTGAGCAAGCAGTTTTTTCCTTCTGGTATGTCAAGCACCACAAAGGGACTGGGGATCTTAGGGCAAGGACAGGTTCTGAGCTTCTGAAGGGACAAGAAGCTATAGATGAAATGCTCTATGATGTTCTTCTACCTACCTGGTGCAGCTCATGTGCTTAAATCTGCAAGTCTCATAAAGCCAATAAAAACTCTGAAGAATAAGAAAATTTCCTTATCCTTGTTCTGATTTAATATGTGGAGTGGCTAAAAACATTTTAATTAATAGTCCATTTGGTTATTTTTTCTACATTACATAATAAATTCCCCTTACTTTTTATTTTCAGTAGTATGGAGTTTTTTGGAATGATATCAGTTGTTCATTATCGGACCACAGAGAACAAATATTTTGGTTGGAATATTTCTATGAAATTATAATAAAAGTGACTGGAAGAATAAAAATATCTAAGTGATTTCTTGTATCTTTTCATTTACCAAAAACAAAAAGCACATCTCAGAACCCTGAGGATTTTGTTAAAGGCATGAGGAAGGTGGTAAAAATTAAACAAAGCAAAAAACAATAATAAAAAAAATAATGCAAGAGATGAGAAGGGGCTCACACAATTAGAAACAGCTAAGAAAATGAGGTCTAATTTTGACTCACATTCAGCAACGTTTGCAGAGCTATACTAAGTCCAACGGAAATACTGAAATGAGTAAGAAGTAGCTGTGCTCCCCAGGGCTGCACAATTTTATAAGGGTTTATCTTCTTGTTCTAACTTCTCTAACTCAGGATATGTAAGCATGTCTAACTTTAAATTAGTCAAACCCTCCCCACACATTATCAATTTGTTGGAGAGTTACAAAGAAGCTTAGGAAAAATCAAAACTTTCAAAAAAGTGATCCTTTTCTCAAACGCTCTGGGATTGGGACTGCGATTTTCTTCTGCACTTTCATGGCAACACTTCTCTGAGATGTTTGTGCATTTGTCTCGTCAGTGGGAAGAATCTCATTGTGCCACCCACTATGCACGCACTTGATAATCACTGTTAATTGCCTTCCATTGAGATCAGTAGACTGTTCGCTGAGTACAGTATGGGCACTTAACTCTCTGGTACTGTGGCTTCCTGTGTGCCCCGTTCCACTAATGCATCATTTGTCCTGGAAATTAAAAGTCCCAGCATCAATCACGGAAACCAGACTCAGTGGGCAGAAGGGTTGCCCTTCCTCTTCACCTCCAGAGGATGGGCAGCATTCAGGTTCATTTTGCCAGTAGAGGAGCCTTCCTGGAAAGGCAAAGTCCTTCACTTCTCTAGTACAGCTCATGGAAAGGGGATTCCCAGAGAGGCAAAGCACTGTGAAGCAGAGGTGAGGGCGAGAGTCACATTCTCACTATCATCCTTTGTTTTCAGAATCCGGGCCAGCATGCCACAGCACTCCAGAAAAACTCAAGAGCACAGTCTGGAGAGTGCCCAAGTGGCAGGACTTCTTCCTAAGTGCCTCAGAAGCTGCTTCCTCTGAAGAGGCCACTATCATTGCAAACACGGAGACGAAACACACCAGGCTCAGAGACTGGCTGCTGGCGGCATATGGCTTATATGTAACCAGTCATCATGCTTACTTACGTGTCTTCCTCCGGGATTCAGACGCAATTCAGTTTGATGTAGTTCACGTCTCTTTTGTGTCTTACAGGAACTCTTCAAAAAACGGAAGGAGTTCCCTGGAATTTGTTTAGCTCTCTTTTATACAATGAACCAATTACCTTATTCTTACAATCCAAGTCTTCTTATCTTCACCTCTCTAGATGATTCTTTATGGTTGATGCTACTTAAAAACAAAAACAAAAACAAATGTCTTACATTGGCCAAATGGTAGACGTACCCAGGATTATTAAAGTGAATGTTGAATTGAGACTCCTCACATCAGGGGCTGCAGATGCAGCTAATATTTATAGACAATTAACAGGATCCAGGCCATCGCTGAACTAAGCTTCTAAGAGAAACCATCCAGAACTGGGTGACTAACAAGACTCTTGCTAAAGGCAAGCTAGGATGAACAGAGTTTAATGATGGACCCTAGTGAATCAACGACTTCCATTGCTTTTCTTGTTACTGTAACCAAATGCCTGACAAAATCATAAAGGCAAGAAGTTTATTTTGGCCTACAGTTGGGAAGATTAAGTCCATCACTGTAGGGAATCCTAGCAAAAAGAGCACGAGGCTGTTGGGTATGGTGTATCCATAAGCCAAGAGTCAGAGAACAGATAAGATGTGGAAGTAGGCTATAAAACCTCTAGACCTGCCTCCAATGACTATTTACTCAAGTGAAATGCCACCTTCTAAAGGTTCTAGAACCTTCCAGAACAGTACCATCAGCTGGAAACCAAATGTTAAAACATATGCGTGTATGGGGGACATTTCACATCCTAACCACAATACTGACTTACACAATGTTTACTAAAATTGGACTCAGAAGACCACACAGAGAGTCTGAGGTCAAGTTCAAGTTCAAAGAAAGTTTAAGGATGATTTATCAAAGCTGCAGAGATGGTTCAGAGGTTAAGAGTACTCACTAGCTGCTCTTCCAGTGGTCCTGAATTCAATTCCCCGCAGCCACATGGAGGCTTGCAGCCATTTGTAATGGGATCTGATGCCCTCTCTTCTGGTGTATATGAATTCAGAAAAAGTGCTCATGTGCATAAAATGCAAAACTACATAAATCTCAGAAAATAAGAATGAAGCCAGGCACACACCTTTAATCCCAACAATTGGGAGGCAGAGGTAGTTGGATCTCCGTGACTTTAAGGCCAGCCCAGTCTACAGAGTGAGTTCCAGGACAGGCTCAAAAACTGAAGAGAAACCCCATCTCAAAGAAACAAAACAAAAAACATGATTTATTTTGCAATAATAAACTTATTAGGAGCTTCCAATGATTTGGTAGAGGTTCACAAACCAAAACCTGTGTGGAAAGGAAAGAAATCTCACCCACATTGACTACAGCTTCAGTTTACACACAGGATACTTATTTTAATAAGTTATACTTATATATTTCTTCCCCCGTTAACACAATTGCTCTAGGCAGACATTTCCATACCCCTTCAATTCTTGCCATTACTGTCTCCTTCATAATCTAGTCTATCCTCTGTTCCTAGTTGTGAGTTCCTTCATTCCAAATGTATTTATTTCACCATATAAACACCATAGTTAGCACCTATCTTGTCCAAACCATTCAGTTATCATGGTCTATTAAGTTTTAAATAGTTTTCCATTCTGTTTGGCATTCGTAACTTGGGCCTGAAATATTGCTATCCCTTCTTAATTTTTTTTCATTCTATCTAATGTGTAAGTTTCATAAGCCTTCCATTTACATATCCTTCCTCCAAGATAAAGCCTTTCTAAAATGAGCACAGGGTCTGAGAATTCTTGTAGACAGTAGATTTTTCCCTTTTCAGTTTAAAAAATATTGCTCTGGTATTTCAAAAACTAGCATTTTTCAATTACGTGTTAAAATAGTATATGTAATAAGATTTTCAATTATCATAGAACATCCTCATATTTATGCTTTTATTCCCTTCATTTCTATGATCTAATATCTCATTCTATTCTTTTTACCCTCTAAGACCACTGGATTTATTCAAATAGAATTATACTACATATATAATCCTGCTCATTTACTCTAAAAACATTAGGCATTTACATTCATCCATATTTATGTTTATGTATATCTAGTTCATGCTTTCTTGCTATAAGACATGCTATTTTACATAGAAATGAATGATATTTAACTTTTATATGTAACAATAAAAGAGCTAGTTGTCATCAAGATAAGGGCCCTTCTATAAGTAAGAACCCTGAAAATAAGAAATGTGGTACTTCACATTTTTCTACACCTCAAGCCTCTTGAGAGTATACCCAGAACCTTACTTGCAAGAATCTTGTATTCTCCCCCAAAGTTAACATTAGACTTCAAAATTTCCCTTGCAACCATGTTGAAGGCCATATAGTTTCCTGCCTGTCTTATTAATGTGCAGAAAACTTCATCAAAGCTTTTCTAGTGTCAACTCATCATGCATTACCTTTGTGTTCCAGATTTCTCTTGGTCTTGATATAGTATAACAATAGGTGTTCACAATTACTGTTTTATTAGGTTTGATATATCTATCTTGATTAATAAAAATGACCAATATTTCTATCTTGTTTTTCTCCTCGTTTTGGTTCAAAGGTTAGATTACTTCTCAAAATAAATTTTCTCTAAATTTCCTGGAATTCTTCTGTTATTTTTAAAATACAAGTTTATATAGCTGTTGTCCTTTCTACTTGAATTGTTTTCCTCTGTGAGTCTTGCCACGTATCTATCTATCTACTGTCACTTTAACAATTATTAGTTTTATTCATTGTCTATTTTACTGCTCTCTAGATAAGTCATTTCTGTCCCTTATTATTTTCCTTATTTTTGCTTGTTTTGTTTTATACTAACCATCTTTGTTTGACTTCTTAAGAAAAATTGCATATCACTTTTTTATTTCTGCTGACAGCATGAAAAACACACAGCCATAAATTTTTGTATTGCAAGAATTTTGCTATACATTATAATTGGTGCTGCATATTCTTAATTCCTTGTACAACTTGAAGGTCAATGATTACTTAATGTATTATTCCCATGATTATTTGTGTTTCCAAAGACTCTAACTAAGCTCAGTATATAAAGTAATGCAATGACAAGAATGCTTCTAAATATGACCTAATATTGCTTAATTCAGCGTATTAGATTGCATTGAGATTGCATTCACTATATGTTAAATCATAATCTGGGGTGTTGTCCCTTGGCAAACTGGAAACATGATAATTTTATAAGTCAATCAGGTTAAAACTGAAGGTTATCTTTCCTTTTCTCAAGAAAACCACAAATAAGAAACAACGGCCCCTTTGACCTCCAATGTCCTTGGGTATCACACAATGAGCTGGTTAGTTTTTACATGGGTGCTAGACACAACCCTGAACATGTATCTGGTTGATATTAAGGGCTTACTGAGCCAGTTTCCTCATTTGTAAAATGAAGTTCATTGGCTCAAGGAGTGAAGTGACAGTTAATGTGCCTTCTTCATAAAATCCAGGATGGAAAGGAGGCTTCCCCCTCTTGTGAGTGAGACTCTTCTTGCTTCATAAGGAAGTCTTTGAGGAAAAGGAAATGGCTGTGTGATGGAGATTTCCCCTTTGATTGTAAATGTGATGATTTGCTTTGCTGAAGTTTATAAGCTTTCTAATTCTATAAAACTCCTAAATTGAAAAGCTTTTCTATAGCTTACATAGTCCTCCTTGCATACAAGCTGTTCTTATCACTATTTCAAATCTTTCAAAGTGCTTTGATTTTTTTATGGGTTGCCATTTTTAAACAGTTTTATTTCTTCTTGTTTTTCACATAGCAACACTTATTAAATGACTCCTCTCTACCAAAAGGGAAAGCGGACAGAAAATCTAAATTAGAATAAAGCAAAGACAATGAGTAACTATGTCCTGATGTCACAAACAAAATATTTAGAGGAACACTAATTTAGTTGATAAAGTATGTAATCCAGAAAGTCAGGACAGATATTGTAGTTAATTAAAAACACACTGTTCAAGTAAGTGTTTCCTGGGGTTATATGGAGGGTGTTGTCCTCAAGACATTTTTTTCATACATGAACTTCTAAACTCCCCTTTTCTTCCTATCATTTGAGTGCATGTTTTTGTTTTTGTGTTTGTTGTTTGTTTGCTTTAATGAATTCAACCCTTTTGGTTTAGATATCTATTATATTATAGACTGTTAGGGAGGTATTATTATACAAGTTTGTCATCAAAATAAGTAGAAAAAATGGTTAATAATATATATATTAAAGTCATGCTAATACAGATAAAATATGAGATACTTTAGAAATGCTTCTTAGTATTCTTCTTTAACCAACATTAATTGTCCCAAAAATTGACTTGTATAACATTTTAAAGCTGTAGCAGCAGTAACTTTACAGAAATAATGTGGACCAAGGTTATAATTCAGTTGTTAAAGTAATTGTCTAATATGCACAAGGTCCTGGGTTCCAGTCCCAGTACCACACAATCTGGGCTTCATGGTTATTATTGCAATCAAAGCAATGGAGTGCAGGCCACAAGATCAGAAGTTCAAGGTCATCCTGAGATATAATATGTTTGAGGCTGGCCTAGTGGTCTACCTGAGACGTTGTCTCAAAAATGGACAGAGAAAGAGAGAGGCAGGATAAGGAGAAGAGGAATAAAGTACATATAGAGTTGGGAAGATTGCACAGTCCATGAAGGGCATGAGGCACAAGCATGAAGACCTGAGTTCACACATGGACATTTCAGAGGTGTTTGTAACTTTACCTCAGGGGTTACTGAGACAAGCAGCTCTCAGGAACTGCTAACAAGTGGGTTCTATGAGAGATACTGTCTCAAACCATAAGGCAGAGAGTGCTATTAGAAGTCACATGAGGTTATCCTCTGTCCTCTACACATACATAACACACACACACACACACACACAAATGAAATATGAAATAATTTAATTATTTCTTAGGGCTGTAATAAAACCAAGATATAGATGGCAATTCTAAACTTCCTTGGATAAAGTGACTAAAAGCTGCTTATTGTAGCTATGGATGGACTTTGAACACCACTCTCCAACCCAACTACATATCCAGTGCTTGAGCTAATCAACAACACTATTAGTCTGTACTGGCCTGTTCTTGAGGTTCTTGCAGGATATACCCTCAGCTTCAGTGACTAAGAGCACCTGTGTGTATTCACTATGTTCCCTTTTAAAAAGGCTCTCTCTCTCTCTCTCTCTCTCTCTCTCTCTCTCTTCTATCTTACTTCTCTGACTCTCTGTCTTCCCCCTTCTCTCTTTCTCTGCCTCTCTTTCTCTTCTGCTACTCTTATCTCCAGAAGCTGTCCCCCCTTTCCCATTCCCTTTCCCTTAAAAAAAACTTCTCCATGTGAGCTGTCTCATGGCATCTTTCTCTCTCAAGCCACTTTTTGAATTACAACAAACACCCTATCAAGTTTTCCACTATACAACTTCTCAAGGTTCAGAGTTCCAAAACTGTTCTTAGGGCCAACCTGTAGAGGTTATTCCCCTATCTCTCCAGAAAATCAATTCCAAGAGTCCCATCCCCTTCATACAAGATAGACTCCCAAGTAATTCAAGGAGATGCCCCTTTCTAAGTTCTACATTATAAATTCCTCAACCTCACCCTGGTGCCCTTTCAACATGTAGTACCAATCTGCCCCTATAAGCTTAAAGCAAGTAGGGTTGTTCATACCTGTGATTCCAGTTTTCCCAAGGATGAAGCAAGAGGACCACAAGTTCAAAATCAGCCACGGCTACTAAGTGACACCCTGCCTAAAAAAAAAAAAACAAGTAAATAAAGATATGCCAATAACAGATGACTCTTTAACATGAAACCTCAAAGATTATATCTAAGCTGTTTTCCTTCCACATCTAGAAGTTAGTTTCAATGAATGTGCACTACTGTTTTATATGCAGTATCCTTTGTGGCAACAGGGTCACTTAAATAGTTTACACTCAACTTGAGTAATATAAGTTCTTAAGTTGATAATCCATTTTCCTCAAAGCAATTCTTGATTTGGCTTTTGGTCCCAAGAGAAGGAAGTTCAAGAGTACTAAAAATACATGTCCTGTTAGAGTCAATCTCCTCTTACTAATTATCACAATTTCTATTTTGATTTTCACAATTCATACACATTGTACATCTTTGAAGTCATAAGACCCTGAAAGTCTTTCAATTCATCAATGAAAGTATCCCAGAGGAGCAGGACAAGGACTGAGCTCTGTCATTGAAAAGGGGGCTGCTCTCCAACAAATCTAACCAATAGGTTCATTGATTAGGGAGGTCTGGTGGGTGACCTTTGAGTGTGGTTGATGGAGGAAGTCTTCTATACATATGTTTCTCTTATTGGTTGATGAATAAAACACTGTTGGCCAGTAGGGAGGCCATATAGACAGCACTGGGAGACAAGGAGAATTCTGGGAAATATAGTAAACAGAAGTCACCATGTGATCCAGACAGGAAGGGACATAGCAGGGCAGAATCAGTATACAAGCAGGAAATCGCTCTCTTCTCTGCGGAGATGCTGAAGAGATGCAATGTAGACCCCAATGGAGTAAGGAGCCTGGGCCTTTTCTCCAGAAAGATAAAGCCATGAGGAAATATATAGATTAGTAATTATGGTATAAAAATAAGAAGCCCAAGTCACCAGTCAACAGATTATAACTAATATATCCATCTGTGTGTTTCTTTGGGGCAGAGAAGAGCAGTAGGACCTAGTTGGGCCAGAGAAAACCTCATGTTACATATGATTTTTTTCTACCAACACTTGATGGCTTCACTTACAGTGGATTCCAGTCCACTTCTATTTGAAACTTGGTCTACCAAACTATCCCTGCAATAATCTCTTCTTTAACCTTAGCTTAAATGACAGCACTCAACCCCAAAAGATCTTCCCTAGGATCTCTCCATGCTTCTGACAGAATTTGCTATATTTTATCGCAGTCAATTTATAACTCTGTTACTGAAGGCAGGAACTGTGTATACAGATAGTGCCACTTATGTGAAATGTTTTTGAATAAGTAAATAAAAACCCTCTACTTATTTTTAACATCAAAACTAAGGCCACTGAAAGGATTTTAGATAATCTGAATGGTGTTTCCTCTAACATAGCCTTCATGGTTCCTGCTTCCCAGTACTTACATACTTCAGCATTCTCCCTGCCTTGAGTGTATACAGTGTGACCTGTTTCTGCCTTACTGAATAAGTGGCAAGATGTATATAATCACAATTACATGCTGACACTAAGTAAACAACGTAATGTTGCTCTTATAAAGGAACTTCTTCTTTCTGGCTTTGAGAAAATGAGAAGTTATGTTGGGAAGGCCAGAATGTCAAGAAATTGAAGCAGTCCCTAAACAACAGCCAGCAAGAAATAAGACTCTTGGGCCATCAAGTCTCAAGAAATTAATGCAAATAGCAACATGAGCTTGAAAGCAAATCTTTCCCCAGCCAAGTCTCAAATGGGACCACAGACTATTTAGGCCTTGGAAAGATAATGAGCATAGTCATGCCTGAACTTCTCAACCATAGAAACTACATATTAACTTTATCTAGGAAGTTCTATAAATATGTGTATATTCTGACCTGGAACTTCAAGTATTTTGAAAGAAAAAGAAAAGAAGGAGGAAGATGTGGAGGAGAAAAAATGTCCAAGGTAAATAGTACATTTCCATAATGTGTAAGTACCAAAGATATTATAAATCTTAAAACTGCAATCTGCATATGTGTCTTTATTAATGCTGTGGAACTAATGGCAAAGACAATTCAATGCCTAATTCTAGTAAAGGCATCTCCCTGGTACAGGATGTGGCCATGGGGGCAGAGGAAGAGTGTGTGTTGATTATAGGCTATACTGAATATGTCTATAACCTCTCTCCAATTCTTTTCCGTGATGTAAGACTGCCATAAAATAATAAAAAGTAAAAACAAAACAAGAATTGTTGTAGAGGCCAGACTCTGGACAAGCAATCCTGTCAATTGTTTTTACTTTAACAGCCATGTGTCTTCCCTTGTTGTCTGTGGAATTCCTGTGCCCAGGGGCAACAGAAGTGAGAGCAGAGAGATCAACACACATTACAGTCCATTGAAGACACACTGATGGTAATATTCCTGTTGGTGTAATTTTTTCCTCTGGATAACAAAAAGTATTAAGCATTATATTTAAGTGATAGTTGGTAGGGACCATTAATTCTTTTCTCAGTAGTACCACATGGATTGAAAGTAGGAACAAAATCAAATCTAAGATTCTAACCTCATCCCTTCCCCAGGCAGGCAGAAGCCAGGGGAGCAAGGACTACCCAATGAATAATATACTTTAAATGAACAGAAAGGACCGAAAAAATTCTGATTCCAAAACTGTCCTTGGGGGTGCTCCTGGTCTGGTTTATTCCCAGCCAATTGTGCATTCAGTGTCTGCTTCTCCCTGAAGACCCCTTCTGCAAGTAGTGTTGAAGCATGCCTATCAGTATTCCACTGACAGACACACATATCCACATTTTTGCCATTTTGTTCACATTTATCTAAAGAATCTTGGTCTCCTAAGGGCTATCTGTGACCTTTTGGTCTTGATTCCAGAGGCACCTTTCTTATCTGAGATTATAGATTTCGAGTGCATCTAGGTCATCCCTGCTTATCATATAATATCCTTGCCTCTGGCGTGCACCTGCCTTTCTTGTAAAACAATCTTCTCTGTACCTTCTCTTAGGTCCTTTTTACATGGCTCCATTCTTAAACACAATCATGCCATGCATGCAAACTCCCTCTCTCTATCACAATGCCTAGCTTTGAATGAGCAGCCTCTGAGAACTCCTTTCTTATCCTAAAATAAGAGCCTCAGAAGTTGCTGGGGGAAAATCTGTTCTATCAGTGTTGGTTGCTGCAGGGACTCATTCTTCTACTAATCTTTCTGCTATCTGTTCCCCCAGCTATCCTGAAAGAGATAAGCTCTTCTGTTAACAGCCAGGGCAATCTGTGTCCCCCTAGCTATCTGTAAGCCAAGCTATATTGCCACTAATTAAATTTGGTCTCTCACTTGGAGAACCGAAGCTAGAGCCTCAGCTTCCCTCTGAACATGTAACTGCTTTTCCCCTTCAAATGTAGCCAAAAGCTACTAAATTTCTCCTGCAGGATCCTGCTTTCTATATTCATCCCTAAAGTTATATGTGCCTCCAAGTTTGATGGAAGCCAAGTTGTCTAAGAGAATAAATGAAGGCAACACTGGCTTTGTGCAGCATTTCTAGCTGTCCTTAGCCATTTGGAAAAAATGCTTGCTCTTCTCTGTCTTTCCATCTTAAAGGTAAGGAGAGACTCCTTTCTGCTGCAGATAGCTTTAAAACCTTCTTATTGAAAAAAGTCAAGGATGGCCGTAAAGAGCATATGTTAGAGTATTCCAGGGGTTGGAAAGATGACTCAGTGCCTATGAGTACTGGCTTCTCTTCCAGAGTACCCAAGTTTGATTCCAAGCACCCGCATGACAACTCACGTCCATCTCTAATTCCAGTTCCAGATCTGATGCCCTCTTCTGACTTCTACAAGCTCTAAACACATGCATGCTTCACAGACACACATGCAGGCAAAATATCACACATGTAAAATAAAGTAAATAAATCTAAATAAAATAAAATAGATAAAAACAAAATAGATCATGCCAGATGAAGTATAGAAAACAATCTTCCAAAAAGGAAAGGTAAGTAACAGACTCAAGTAGGATACATTTCCTTTTTTGTGTGTTTTGATTTTTGCTTTATTTGTATGATGTTATTTTTATTTATTTTGCTTTGATTTTCCTTGGTTTGATTTGGATTGAGCTTTTAGTTTTTGTTTTCTCATACAGGGTTGCCCTATGTAGCATGGCTAGTCTCAAACTCATAATCATCCTGCCTTAGCTTCCCAAAATGTAGGAATTACAGGTTTGAGCCTACTGTCATGCCCTATTTAGACTTTCCATTTTAAAGAAAGTCATTGAATATGTCAGAGGTTTCTAGTTTAAGAACCATTAACAATGTAAAGACTAAATTTAGTGACAGAAAATGTCATAAGACAACACAACATCAATAAGTATTTTGGCAGATAGCTTGTCCATTGACCCAGCCATCTACCAAAAATATAGTATAGTAGTTACATGAGAATTTGCGTACTTCTGTCTCCTTTCCTATTCTACAAGTGAGCCAAAAGTCACATCACTGGAAGTACTTCCATCCTGATAAAAACTGTTGCTTCTTCTTGAATGTGGACTACATGGGAAAAGTTGGACATCTGCACCCTAATAGCAAACAAATTCAATTATGTAGCAGCAATTTTAATGTGCTTCCAAGATTGAAGCATCTCACTAAACCTCTAACAGTAAAGATCCAAGGAACATGTTTATTTATTTATACCATGCCTCCCTCCAAATACGATCTGAGGCAGCTCAGTAAGCATGCTAATAATCATACTCTCAAGCCCCTCGTTATTGTGTTGTACTGCAGGAGAAATCATTACCCTGCTTGCTCTTAGAAAAAAAATCTCGCTTTTTGGCAGGTGGTGTGTTTATTTGTGGAACTTTCTGAAATTAAGAAAGGACCTTCTTGTATTCCCACATGATACACAGAATAGGGAAAGAGAAGCAGCCCAAATGCTGGAGCATAGCCATGGGAGGGAGGGAAGAAAGGGCAGGAAAGTCTGGGATTTCAGTGGTAGTATGGATATTGGTAGCCAGGGAAGCTTAGAGTAGACTGAGGTCTGAAAATGGGACACAGAATTGTGGGACAACTGTACTTCTGACACCACAGGATAATATACATCTGTAGGATTGTACTTTCATATTTTTTAAAAATTATGTATGTGTGTGCATATGAGCGACTTATGGTAGTCAATTCTCTCCTAACCGTGTGGCTTCTGGGATCAAACTTAAGTCATCAGGCTTTGTGGCAAACACGTTTACCTGCTGAGATATCTCACCGCCCTTGCAATTTATTTTTCTTCTTGGTACTTACGATTAGCATAGTGTGGAGTCTAGAAACCCCCAGTGCTTCAAAACATACATGTCTCAGGTTTCTGGGTGGAGACTTAGGTCAGAGAGCAGAAAAGAGGAACTCTGAGGGCTCGGTAGGCATCAGGCACTATCTCAGGTGTTTTCCTTATAAAGTGACCACAGATCCCTGACAAACCTGAGATGCTTCACTACTGTTCCCTCCCATAGAAGAGTAAACCAACAGAATGAAAAGAAGCTGTGCAGCCAACAAACTGAAGAGAGAAACCAATCTTTTCTGTACTGCCAAATTTTTATTTGTGGTGGAGAGAAGCCTCTAACTGATTCTTTATGTGGTGCTTAGCATATGAGGCACAAGACTAATGCTTGCTTGCCCACACGACAACAAATAAAAGCCCATTCGGTGGATATTGATTGAGTTCCTACTGTGTGCCAGGCATTATGAATCAACATAGGATAAATTCTACATTTAAATTACAATTAGAATGTAAATCAGCTTTAATCTATGAAAATGAAATTAGGCCAGCAGGGAGGCCGTAAAATGAACCTATTAAAATACATCCCATAAGAGGAAGAGAAGCAGGAAAAATGAGGTGAAGGGACAAGGAGATAATGCAATTTTAAAATTGGCTCCTGCTCTCCTGAAATACTTTTAAGGTTTTATGGCAAAATTACACAGTCATCAGGAATATGCCATTTTTAAAGAGATTTTTTTTCTCAACTTGGGTCAGCACATAAATAATAATACACGTTTAAAAATGCATGACTATTCATTAAACCATTGACCACTTCCAGCCTATTGAGTACATAAGTATTTTAAAAATTACTTTAATACATATTTACCCAATAGACCAGAAAAGCTCCTTTGGTACATGATGTACATTTTAAAAACTGCCTCCATAAGAAGTTGTCGGATCTGAGCCAGAGTGTGCTGCCAACTACATAATATGCATTTTAAAGAACAACCTAATTATGTGCTTACCCAAGAGAACAAAGTTAATACCAAGGGTCAATAATTACTACCTCCCCTTACTACCTTTTATTCTCTTCTGCCAAACAAAATAGAATAGGAGGAGGGAGTTTATATACACCCTTTTATCTATGTCCTCTTGACAGCTAGTAACTGAATGTTTTCTTACCCATGCTTCAAAAATAGAGACAGAAAGACAAAAGGAAGGAGGAAAGAAGGAGGGAGGGACGGATGGAAGGAAAGAAGGAGGAACAGGGAAGGGGGAAAGAGGGAGGAACTGTCAGAGGGAAACGGGATTAGGAAGCAGGAGCAAAGAAGATGAAAATATGAAAAACGTGAAATGGAAGCCAAGTACCTGGTTCCTAACAGATACAGATTGCCCTCACTCTTCCTGTTTACAGAGGGCTTAATCTTTAACTCCTAAATTCAGAATTTTCAAGTCTCCTATGCTTACTTTAGAGAAACAGGAATAATTCCTGGCGTGGTGGCACAGGCTTAGAATCCTAGAACTAGGAAGCTGAAGCAAGAGACCTGGTTAATTTTGGTGGCTTTTGTTAATTGTCTCCTTAAAAAAATCTTCAGTCACATGGGAAATGAACCTCTGGGCATACCTATGGGGAAGTATGCTGATTACACCCACTGAAGTGAGAACTATTTCCAGTATGAGATGGAGAAAGCAAGCTGAGTGCGGGCAGATGTACACGTAAGCATGTGTGTACATGCGCATGTGTGCATTGTGCATGTGTGCAGATTCTGTTCTCTTAACACTATGGATATTTTTTAAAAAGCTGCTTCAAGATCCTGCCATCTGAATAGTACCCTGAGTTTTGAGTTTAAATAAGCCCTTTCTGTCTTAAATTGCTTTAGTCTGGGTGTTTCATCAAAGCAAAGAGAAAACAAACAATGATAATGTTCAAGGCCAATTTGTGTTACATAAAAAGAGCAAACAGCAACAATAAAAAGAAATATAAATGTTTTTCCCCTTTCTTCATGGCAAGATTTCTTCATGTGCACAACCCACAAACACCCTGTTATTTCTGTTATTTTAGCTACTGTGTCTGACTGTTAACAAGATTCAGGGGATTTCTCAGCAGGATATCTGTTTCTGCTCACACAAATAAAAAAAGTAAATAAAAGCTGAATTTACATCCTGTGGACTGGTTCACTAATTTCTCTACTTACCGTCCTCATTTGGTTACAATATCAGAAGTGACAATCCCCCTGAGAGGAGTAGCTGATAGATCAAGAGAGTAGCTTTGACTGCCTCTCTCCAGCCATGGATTCTCCCTTCATATCTGTTCCACTCTAACAAGCAAAGTCCAGTGGAAATACCACCTAGACAACATAAGCATCAGATGCCGGCTCCCTCTGAAACCATGGGTGACGTCTGTGAATACCGATAACTCTCATATACAACACTCCTCATGTTATTCTCTATCATCCAGACAGTGAAAGTATGTTGAATGCTGTTACTTATTTTATTGAAAGTATTCATTTAACTTCTGCTTACCAGTACTCCCCCATTGCTAATTCAATTACATCCTATTTATAAGAAAAAAAACACAGAAATCTACCACAAGGTCTAATTGAGTCTAATGAATTGCTGTATTTCAAAAGTATCTCTTTCAGCCATCTGACAAGATGAATCAGGGTTTATTATGATAGGATTGTTAATAACAGAATCAAGGAAAGACAGAAGGACATCCTATAATCCCTTCTGCTTTCTTCACATAAGAGGTAAACATACTTGCACACGCCACACACAGGCACACATACAGAAATAGACCTAATATATGAACTGAAAGGATAGACTAGAGGGGGCTTAAAAACCTACAGCTCCTTAATATCTTTGTTCATTTTGGGGGGATACAAAAACTTACTCTATTTTTCTGACTGGCGTGAAACAGAATTTCAAAGTTGATTTAATTTGCATTTCCTTGATTGCTGAAGATGATGAACACTTTTTGAGGTATTTCTTCGTCATTTTTATTTCTTCTATAGAGAAATCTCTGTTTAGATACTTGTACCATTTTCAATTGGGTCATTTGTTTCCTTAATTATTAGATTTGGTGTATTGGCTGTCTGTTTCTCTTTATTCATTTTAGTTCCTTACATATTCCTGAAGTATAGCTGGCAAAGATTCTCTCTTGTTCTGTGGGTTTCTTCTTCACTCGATTGATTTTTGTCCTTACCTGTACAGAAGTTTTTTGGTTTTATGAGGTCTCATTCGTAGATTGTTGACCTTAATTCCTTGGGTAATGGCGTTCTCTTCAGAAAGCCATTTCCTATACTTAGGAACTGTTTTCTTCACAAAGTTTCAGTGTTTCAGGTTTCAAATTAAGTCTATCTCAAAATCCTCAGATGTGAGTATGGAATATGGAATAATCACAAAAACCAACAAAGTATGAAAGGACCATAGGTGGGGAAAGCCTTGAGAGGGCGGGTAGCAGGATAGAGGTGGTATGGAGTAGGAAATGCAATAATAGTGAATGGGACTTCCAACTGGGCAGGAAGGAGGGAGGTCATTGCAGATGGAGAAGAAGGAATTAATAGCACCAAGGTTACTTGATAAAGCTCAGAGAATCATATTATTTTATATTTACCTAAAATTATACACAATAAATTCAACTGCACATATGTACATATGTATGATAGATAAATAGGTCATTGATAGATAGATAGATAGATAGATAGATAGATAGATAGATAGATAGACAGACAGATAGACAGACAGACAGACAGCTATCAACACTCACAAGAATCACTGAGTAATGAAAACCCTAGTACCAGACATGAGAAACGTGCCAAAGACAAGCCACACTTAAGACACAAGACTTGGATGACTTGAGGTGTATATAACCTAAAAGCCTCTTTCTCACAGCTTTCATGGTTCCAGAAAATGCTATGCAGTTTGCCAAAGGAGGGAAGCAATTAAACACTTCAAGACAGCAACAACATCTATGACACACTAAAATTACCAGCATGGTAGAACATGCATAAAATTGCAAGAAATGGAACTCAAATATCAATGGTGACCAATAGTTCTTCAAATGAACTTAAGTCACACTCAACAGGTAGGACTTTGTGACCTAGAAACTGAAACAGCTTCTCAGAGCTAGTAAAGTCATGGACCTGTCACTTTACTAGCCATTCATAATGGCTTTCTACATTCTAAATCTTATCCTCATACCCACAGATAAGTGTAACTACCAGCCCTCATCAAAAAAGCTTTTCTTCCCAGCAAATGGAGAGCAGCATAGAAAAGCACAACTGGAAAAAATGCAGAGATCAAAGGATCATGGGAAGTCCAACCTAATGGATACACCTACATCACAGATCCTGCACCTATGGCTCAGGAAACATCACAGAAGAGGGGGTGGGAAAATTAAAACAGTCAGAATTAAGGGGGGTCTCTGCAGGTATCCAGGCAAAGAAAACAAACCTCAAAGAGAACTAAAACTCTGTTCAGGTTGCCTTCATCAACCTGGAACAAGGCATCTAAATAGTCTGACCTCAGGCAATTTATTTCAAGCAAATTTAAAAAGTGAAAATGGTGGGGGGAGGTTTCCTAGTGTAGTATAATCTCCAGAACAAAAGGAAGCATAATTTCATTGAAACTCAACTTGGAGTACATGTCATTTCTACCAAGAAGATGTGTTCTAGAGATAGGCTACCTGCACTAGCTTAAGGGCCAAGGAAAGGCTCTGGCCTGTTCTCAGTTATATTAGCCACCTTTGGTCCTGCTTGTAGGAACCAGAACTGGGAGAAGCCTCTGGCCATACGGATAATGTAAGGATCACTTAGACTATTAGGTGTCTCCTGTCCTGGTTGTGGGAATTTGAGAAGGCACTGTCTATAAGGGTTCTTTAGATTACCAGCCACCTCTGATCTGGGTTGTAGGAGCCTGGCCCAACAGATAATGCAGATCACCAAGCTACTAATCACTTCTAATCCCCAGATTTCTGGGTGGAAGAATGGTTTTTTTTACATCTTTCCCACTGGAAAGATGATCCTGTGTGCTTAATATTGCTGGTTTCCCTGGAGATCTGTGGACACAAGGACCTTCATGATATGCTCCCAACACAGAATACCAGAAATCCTGCTGAGAAGCAGTCTCTTCTAGAAATGACTTAAAAAACAAAAATAAGACTGGAACAATGGCAGCATGTAACAATGTACAAGTTAATGTGGAAGGGGAAAAATTCAGACAAAGAACTAAAGAATTAGCTTCTCCCAGGGATGAGATATTGGCTGTCCAATACAGAATGGTCAGCCTTGAAACCATATACACACAAATAACAAAAACAGACTCAGCAGATACTATTTACATATATTTGTGCATTCGCATGCATGCACTTGTGTGTGTGAAAATATATCTAAAGAAAAAGAAACTATCAATATGAAGGAGGGAGGAGTTCAAAACAGGTTAAGTAGGAGGGGTGGAGGGATGAGAGAGTGAGAGAAGTGATGTAGTTTTTTTCTAAATTTAATACATGAAAAATAAAAGAAATGGATTGCGTTTCTACTATAAAACAAGGGTGATAAACTAGAGAGAAGGAGGGAGGGAGGAAGGGAGGAAGGAAGGAAGGAAGGAAGGAAAAATAATTAAATTCAGGTAAGTTGTAAGCACATGAATAATCTATACCCACACTTGTATTTCTCTCTTGTCTTTTCTGCATAGGCTAACAAATTATATAAAATAGAAGTAAGACACAAGCACCTCTTTTAATTTGATCAGACTGTTTTGAATTGGACTTCAATGTAAAGACCAGATGCAGATGCAAAGTTCAATATCTGTCTGAATACAGATTCTCCAGACAAATGACCTATTGACTAGCTCATTGGCAAATTCCATAAATAGCTTCAAAACCCACATGGCCTCAAAAGATTCTGGGTCTGTTTTGTTTAGCACAGTAGAGGAATCAAGATCATGAAACCTGGTTGATGAGTGGTGGTTGGCTGTAGTAGAACTGGGGCAATAATTTAAGTTTGCATATGGACCCTTCATGGAAATTCAAATTTCCATAGGATTCTGTTCGATTATGGCTACAGCCACTTGTTTCGAAGACTATGTAATCTCCATACATGGCTTCTAAAATTGCATTTGATCTTTTTTCTCTATATAGCACCTGTTACCATTTAGTCACTGATTCCCTCCATATTCCCAAATCTACTCAGAAACCTAATCAGTCAAAACCTAGTCAGGAAGGAAAAGAGAACAAAAACTATTTTGAGTTTTTATGGGAGTCAAGGGAACTGAAGATGACCCATACTGAGTTAATTGCTTCTGAGGATTTCTGGAAGTGCCACTTGTAAGTTTTCTTCCTGCTGGCAGAATCTACAACACTGGCAAAAGTCTTAAGCATGATTGTGCAATTTACCTTTCCATCCTTTTCCCTAAATTTGTAAATCATTCAGTAGCTGATTTCCTTATGAGGTAAAATTTACAGATTAGGAGCTTTGATTTTGGAGCCTCACAAAAGGGTTGGCAGGGAACAGGGGTGCAAGAGCTGTTCAATATGTCATACATCCAAGAAACTCTACAGGAGTTTTAAAAAATTAAAAACACAAAGAAAGGAAAAGAGAATTTTTTTGGCTCCAAGTAGCAGAACAAGGAAGAAGGGTTGTCAAAACTTGACAGCAAAAACTTCTGGCAGTCTTGCAATGAGAAGGGCTCTAGTCTGGGCATTAAAACCCTGTAGCATGGTTTAGAGCATTGTTACCTACAAAATGAGGGCATTAGAGCACTTGGCCTCTAAGGATCATTCCATCTACAAAATTCTCTCTTGTTGCTAAAAGAAGCATACCACCTCCCTATCAGTCCAGACATTCTTCTTTTTCATACATTTCCCCATGAATTTTCCCCAATTTCCTGCTCTAATCCTGGGTAAATATTTTCTCTCCTGGGATAGTAAAACTGCCTGATAATTAATGTAGCATAGTTGACTAATAAGATATTCACAGATAATGGTCAAATGGATGAACCTTGCCACAAGTAATAGTATTTTAAGCGTAAATGGATTCCCAAGGACCAAAGCATCATGAACTAAAAGATTGAAATTATAATAATGAGATGAGAGGAAGTAGTCTTAATCTTTAATGCATAAGTAATCATCTTCCCTGCTCATCATAAAACTGTCCCAGATGATTTGTCTGAGGTGAGAAGTTCAAGGGAGAAAGAGTTAAAACAATGCCATAGTGCCATCATTACCAGCATAGCCTGAAAACAGACCCAGGTTTAAGTGCCTTTGCTACAATTTCTTGGCAGCTTCACTGGGGCAGGTTACAAACTTGTGCAGACTTCAGTATTCATTGCTAAACTGCCCCACAGTCATTTTAAAGACTAAAGGAAACAGGATATCTGTCACACAGTACACGTTACAACTGATTCCTATCATTATTGGCATTAACATTTTTCAGAAGAATCAGTAATGATCCCAAACCTCGTGACCTGCTGTGATTACTCTTCCTATATCGAGAGCTGTTAAATACTAAATTCTTCTGTAAAATGAATTTGCAATGCAATATCACTAGTGATAAAATAGTAACACTAGTTTGTTACCCCCACATTGATGATGTCATAAAAGTCACCACTTCATCCAGTACATTTCTAAATGCTGAAAATAGACTTAATAAATACAGAAATGAACTAAACCTGTGCTGTGAGTCAAATAAAAACATATGAGAAACTAATCCAAACCAGAAACCTTCTAGATTTACACACTTCATTTAGCTCTTGGACGTTATGGTCTTTTGGCTATTCTACATATCACCATGAAAGCACTACTTCACTGTTTTAATGTTCCATTAAAATCTATAGCTTTTATCATTATAGTTTTTAAAAACATCATCTTTAATGAAATACTAATTACATGATGATGAACTGGAAGAGAGTTCCCTCTGCCAACAAGACAAGAGCAAGACTCATACAGAGGAACTTGAGTGTAAAATGTTTAACACTAGACCTACCTGCTTTCCTTTCCTCTCCTTCATCACTATCATTAGCTGTCCATGGACTAAGGGTAATTCCTCTACCTTACAGTAGACCTTTAGATGTAGGTGATGTGACTTTGCATCCCTCTCTACTGATGGAGGATGTCCTTTTGTATGCTGTGAATATATGTTTCTCTTATTGGCTGATGAATAAAGTTGTTTCAGCCAATGGACAGGCAGGACATAGCCATGCAGGAAGTATGGGCAGGGCTACAAGACTAGCAGAATTCTGGGAAGAGGAACACAGAAAATGAGTTGTCATACAGATGCTATTTAGCTGCCAAGGAAGAAAGAGAGCCAGGCATTACTGGTAAGCCAAAACCATTTGGAGATGCACAGATTAATAGAAGTGGGTTAATAATTAAGAGAGAAATAGCCAGTAAGAAGCCTGAGCTGTCTACCAAAGAGTTTATAATTAATATAAGCCTCTGTGTGTTTATTTGGGAATGAACGACTGCAGGAACAGGTAGGACAGAAACTTCCATCAGCATCTACCACCCAGCTAAACCACTGTGATTTCATCATCACTAAATCCACATGACCGTCAGTTTCCTTCCTATTGAACTTGTCAGCAATGCTTGTTACAATTGGTCATTACTCCTTGGCATCATTTCAAAGATTATGCATCTGCCATTACCATATCTTGCAAAGGAATTTTTGTCTGCCTTATAATTCTTCCTATGCTCATCAATCTCTTATTGATTGACAAAGCACACGGCTCACTCTCTAGAAATCAACTGTTTTCTCTATTTACCCACCCCTTTGGTATCTCATCCAGTCCCAAGGCACCTATCACTTCCAAATTCGTTATCCAGTCAGAACCTAGCTCCTTCCCTTCAAATTGCTACCCAGTCTCCATATACATGACAAGCATAGCATGCTCCAACTGCACACACAAACTTACCCTGTTCCCCCAAACTTCCTACAGTATTGCTCAGTGAAGTGTAGCCTTGAGATTGTAAGTCGCAAGTTTAAAACCTTGAGGTCTCATTTGACTCCTCTCTCTCTCTCTCTCTCTCTCTCTCTCTCTCTCTCTCTCTCTCTCTCTCTCTCTCTCTCTCTCTCTCTCCCTCCTTCCCTCCCTCCCTCCGTTCCTCCCTCTCTCTGTCTCTCCCTCTCTCTCTCTGTCACACACACATACACACACACACACACGTGCGCGCACAGAGCCTATCTTATATTATCTTATTTTATTCTATTTTTGTCTTATCAAGCAGTAACTCCTACCATTTTCCTATCCAAAATGTATGTAGAGACAAATCGCTTCTTAACTTTTCCAGTACCAAACTTCCTGTCTAGATGACTGCGACATATTCCAATGTGATCTTCTTGCTTGTGTGAATTCTCAGCACTGCAGCAACAGAGAGTCCAGTAAAACTTATAAGTGAAATAAATCCAATCTTCTGTTCCAAATCCTTCAATATCTCCCATTTCACTCCTTTTAAGACCCAGTGCTCATATAATACCATCCAAGACTCTATAACTCCCTTTCTTCTTTTCCTATAAACTCACTTCCATTTTCCTGATTTTCTGAGTGTCTCACGTCAATATTTCCCTATGATCAGGAATATTCTTCTTCCAGATATCCACATGAGGTTTTCCAAAAATATCTTATGCACCAGCTTTGTCAGATACTCACTTCTCATGTAGGTTTTCCCTGACCACCATATTTTGAAAAATAGAAATAACGTGAATTTTGGGTATAAGCCTTTAATCCCAGGACTTAGAAGTCTGTCATAAGATCATCAGTTCAAGGATACCCTGGACTACATAGCATGACTATCTCAAAAAAATGAAATAGATAAATATAGAAACCTCAGCTCTATCATCTTTTCATGCTTTGCTTGTCTTGACAGGATTCCATCACACATTTTGGATAACGCTGTTAAGAATAAAGCAAGAATTTTTGTTTGTTTTTTATTCTCTGCTGCCTATTGTGAATAACATAAAGCAATTTTAAAATTATAAAGTTCTTAGGCATTTAGGAAATAGATTCTATAATCATAGTGGTATACATCAAGATGTTTTATTGGTTTTGTATGTAGCTGTCTATCCACATAATTAATAAGTTTAATCTCCATAATGAACTTAAGAAATAGATTATACTACATCCCCATATTCTGGACAAATAAATTAAGACACAGAAGGTTAATGATGAGTTTCACAACATACTACATCAAAATATGTCACCTTAGTATGTAAGAAAATCAAATGAAGAAATCCATTCACTCCCTTACAACACCTATATTGCCAATACAGGCCATCAAACTCAGAAAGAGTTCTCTGCCCTGAAGTAGTGAATAAAATTGAACTGGTGTTACCCATAAGGCCCGTATATGAGAGGTATCCAATTTATATGGAGAGAATAATGACCCTATCTTTAAAATACAGGAATATAGAAAAAGTTTGAACATGTAGGCCTTGCTAAGTTCCCCTTACTGTCTGTCAGTACTTCAAGTATAATAAATACATCAATCTGTCTTTGTCCATCCCCACAACTGTCACGTTTATCAACTAACATAAGCACACACAGGCTTCTCCATTCCTTTGGTTATTCTTTTTTCTTCTTGCCACATTTAATTGATTTATTAGGCTCCATTTTGATTCTATTGACTGAAAGCAGCATAGTGTCGGCTTCCTTAGGATTTGGTACAATGAGATGTTGGCTGACATCATTTGGTTTTTATTTTAGTATTTTTGTGGGGTAGAATCTACAGTCTGGTACATACTAGGAAAGTGCTGTATCCCTGAGCTACAGCCCCTTGCAGCTTCTATCAACTTGATTTTTCCCACAGTCACAGGAATTCCTTGAAAAACTAGTCAGCCTTCTTATAAATTGGTTGAAAATTGTACTAGGTGAAGGAGTTGACATGATTTGGTAGAGTTTATTGTAGAGGTCCTTCATCTGCTTGGTTAGGTTTATTCCTAGATATTTTATTTTTCTTGAAGATATTGTGAATGGGAATGTGTCTGTGATATCTTTTCCAATGTGTTTATTGTTGGTGCATAGAAAAGCTATTGATTTTTTTATTTTAAATTTAGATTAGAAACAAGGTTGCTTCACAAGTCAGTTCTAGGTCCCTCTCCCTTTCCCTGCCCTCCTCCCATACCCTCCCCCCACCCCTCCCATTATCCCCTCATTTCCCAGGGAGGGTGAGGCCCTCCATGGGGGTGTCCATAGTCTGTCATTTCATACAGGGCAGGGCCTAGACCCTCCCCAAGAGTTCAGGGTGAGAGTGCATGCATCTCACATTGTTGGATGGGAGCCCAAAGTCCGTGTGTATACTCGGGATAAGTACTGATCTACTGCCCAAGGCTCAATAGATTACCCAGGCCTCCTCACTGACACCCACATTCAGGGGGTCTTGATCAGTCCCATGCTGGATTCCCCCAGGCTGATGCCTGGGATTCAAGAGTTAACCTTTGTCAGGTCAGCTGTTTCTGGGGGTTAAACCAGCCCAGTCTTAATCCCTTTGGTCATCAGTCCTCCCTCTCTGTTACTGGCTTTCTTGAGTTCATCTCAGTACTTAACCGATTCTAACAGCATCTATATCACAAAAAAATGTTAAAAACATTTGTATGCTTTTCTTTTGAAAATATGTCTTGTGACACAGATCTCTATCATGAACTTAATGAGAATGGAAGATATTTGTTTTCTAAATTATTGAACTTCTTCAACATTTCTCTGAGTGTAGAGTACATCTGAATTTATATTTAACTTCTACGGGATCTGATTTTCTGTGACAATTAAAGAAATAAAAGGTCATTTTCAAGATTGGGTCAAAAGTTGTAACTCATATATACAAAAATCTAAGAGAATTGTGTCTTGTAGTTTACATGTTCTCTCAGGCCCTGTGCATTAAAGGTTTGGCTATCACACTATGGCACCACTGAGAAGTGCTGGAGCATTTTAGAGGTGAGATCCAGTTGTAGTTGGCCAGGTCCTAGGTGTATGTTCTGGAAAAGGTATTACATCTACAACTCCTGCTCTCTCACCGGTCTGCTTTTTAGTCTCCTCTGAGAAATGTGCCACTTTGTTCAACCATAAGTCCCCTCCCATGATGCCCTTGCCTCATACAATTTCCAAAAGTTATGGAGCCAAGTGAACAAGGTCTGAAACCATGAACCAAAATTGTTCTACTCTAAATTTCCTGGGTTATGCTGTAACATGCCCAGATAACCCTGACTGGTACAAAAGCATTGTTTCTTACTCTGGCATGTCAGTTCATGCAGGCAACAATTGTGTTGTGACCACTGAATATCTAGAGTAAAATTCTGTACAAGAAATATGAAATCTCCTTTATAAATCAATTGTTCTACTATCAATCCCCCTCCCTATCTGTTTTTTGATTGGTAGCAGTACATTTAAAAGAAAACTTTAAATACTTAATTGGCAATCGAGATACCATGATCACTAAGATGGTTTAGCACTCTGGATGTCCTGACCCCTGCAATTTTCCCAACTGTGGGAAACTTGACTGCATAATTTGTGGTAGTGGGGGACTGCATTCATGTTCTCCCCAGAGAAGGGACAAATAAATAGAAAAGACCAAACTGCACAGATAAAAATTAATCTTTTCTGTCTATGGAAAAAATAATTTTGGCTGGTTTTTATTGTAGGCTTCTTAGCTTAGCGGTTATATTTTGCAAGTCTGTTTCAATGACCCTGTAGTAGAACAATGTGCACATATTTGTTTTTCATGTAAGGAGGGAAGGCATTATAAGCCACTCAATATTTGCTTTATTTTGTTCAAGATTCTAACCTCCTCATTTAAGCTGCAGAACTTCACTATGGAGAAATCTTTAAACCCCAGGCCTGCTGACTAGCATAAGCTCTGCGTGGGTACCATAGAGGAACCAGCAATTAGGCTTCATATAGTGACTCTCAAATGAAGAGGGTAGATTGATGTCCCCATTTGTGTTCCAGTGCCCCAAAATACTATCACAGCATGTGAAGCTGCGTGAGAGCTCTACTGAATTTGTATTCCGGAAAACAAGTTAAAAGGTCAACATGCATATATATTTATAATGGAATTGGTATTTGCTAATCGATGAGGAGAAACATTTCTCCTTTTGTAGTAACTTAACAAAATTTTCTGCTGAGAGCCTGCAGTCAGCCCTGGAAACCCTTACAAATTACACTTCAATATTTTCTGATACTTAGGACAGAGGGTGTTCGAACTGCTAATCTACTGACTTTACAATTCCCATGCTAAGATTAAGATGCCACATCTAAGTACTAAGTTTTTCATACCAATTAATGAGGAAAATGATCTGGGGCAGAACTAGTATAAAAAATTAAAGTACTTTTGAAACGTTTACTGTGATACAAATTTCCAAGGTTTGCAAATATTGTTTAATTATTAAGTGTGAGTGAAGTAGGCAGTTTCAGGGGTGACAATTATTATCAACCACCCTTAACAAGTACAATTCATCTTAAAGTACTTGAATGTAAAGGTGTCCTTTACCTCCAATATCCAATTCTATAAACATGGACCTGATACCACTTGTCTGCATGACTCATACATATGCCCAGAAAAGCACATCGTTAATGAAGCATCATTTTTGGAACATACCATCTGAGGTTCTCAACAACACTTTGCCTTGTTTCTTACACTATGTCAGTGGTTCTCAACCTTCCTAATGTTGTGACCCTTTAATACAGTTCCTTATGTTCTGGTGACCCCTCCCTACCATAAATTATTTCATTGCTACTTGATAACTGTAGTTTTGCTACTGTTACAACTAATAATACAAATGTCCAATATGTGACCACAAAAGGGGTTGTGACCCACAAGTTGAGAACCACTGCTATGTTGCCTAATGGGACACACTTCTCAAGAGCCTATATCCTACCAGTCAAGGGTATCCTACCACCAAACACAGCTCCTGCAGCTGATAAACCTCTGGACTGTACACTCTCTCTCCTGTGATACACACCACTGCTGTCTACTGTTTCCATTTCCTCATCTCTCTTCTCCAGCAATCCACTACAATAGCCCTTTTATAGAGAGCATCTGCTGTATGGAGTGATGAATTTCTAATGTTTTGCATTCCCACAGCATAGAATATAATCTCTGTGTGTTAGTCCCTTAACCAACGTCCCACTCCCATTTCCAGGAACATCTGATGGTCTCCATGACTAATACCTCTTCACAGAGCTCAGCACTCCCTCCCCTAGCCTCAGGCCCTGGTCATTTATTTTTCCACAAATAGAACTCCCTTAGCACTGACACTTGTCTGCTCCGTATAAAGAGTTGTTGGTAAATAACAGCTGGATTAAATTGGATTTTACCCTTTTCCTAATTATGTTTTTACTTTGGTTTGTGAATGAATTTCTAAGTTTAAAATGGGATTTAGTTTCCGAGATGAGTGCCTTGGAAAAATATGGACATTGTGGTAATGTAGAACACATTAAGTTAGTAAGGGGAAAAAAGGTGGAATGAAGCCAGGCGCTGGTGGCGCACGCCTTTAATCCCAGCACTCAGAAGGCAGAGGCAGGTGGATCTCTGTGAGTTTGAGGCCAGCCTGGTCTGCAAGAGCTAGTTCCAGGACAGCCTCCAAAGCCACAGAAAAACCCTGTCTCGAAAAACTAAAAAAAAAAGGCAGAATGAATGAATAAATAGTAGACAAAGATTTAAAGGTGCTATGACAGCACCTGGTTAACCCAAAGCTATGTATGGAAAAGTTAGTGTGAGTCCAAGAATATCAAATCAGTGTAATCATAACAAACCAGTATAATAATAAAAATACCTAATATGTATATTCTATGAGCAAAACGTGAATAACCAAGGCTGAGGAATGGTAGACAAGACAATTAAATACATGAGGTGACTACTGAGTATGGATCAAAGAACTCAGAAGAGGAGTTGGTAGGAAGTCATTGTTTCATTAGGATAATTATCCAGGCAGTGACATTCTGCTATGAGGAAGACATGACTACATTCAAAAAATTATTCACTTCATAAAATGTTTTTGTTTTAATTAGCAAAAGTGTCTTGTAGTGGGGAATGATGACTTAATACTCAGTATACAGTTGAAATAACTTTCTAAAATAAATAGTATCAATTGTTCTGCCAAATTTCAAGATCTACTTATTCAATTTCTTATATTGATAAAAATTATACTAAAACAAAAAAGTCTAAGTCTAAGACTTTTTTAACATAATTTTTAGTTATTACAATGATAATAAGCTGTATATATCTTTTTTTTTTGGTTTTTACGAGACAGGGTTTCTCTGTATTGTTTTCGAGGCTGTTGGTCTAGCCCGGCCTCGAACTCACAGAGATCCAACTGCCTCTGCCTCCCGAGTGCTGGGATTAAAGGTGTGCGCCACCACCGCCTGGCTATATCTTTATTATACTCCTACATAGAAGTAGATTGGCAGTGTATTTAAAAGCAAGGTTTTACTCTCAGAGTAGCATGTTCCAATTATTGCTCTGCCATTCATTGACCATGTACCTTTGAGATCCATAGTGTCTTTATGGGACTCACTTTGCTCATATTTAGATACACCTAGCCCACACAGTTATTTGGTAAGTAATGCAATATGTATAAATTAACTGTTATGCAAATTAAATCATTACTTAATTATTAATACCAATAATAAAAATGTTGTCAGAATTATATTAAGAGTAATCTGGAATGGCGAGATGGCTCAGTGAGTAAGGCACTTGCCACCCATACTGTGTCTTTGTGTGTGTGTGTGTGTGTGTGTGTGTGTGTGTGTGTGTGTGTGTATACATATACCAAGAAACAATGGACAAGATTGGAGTTCAGCTGAGAAATGCCCACAGGAGAAAACTCTCTGCATTTTTTTAATCTTTCCCACTTTCTAAGCTAGCAGGCAAGAGATATTATCCAAAATAATGAAACCACTCATCTAGGAATGTAGCCAAGTGCAGAAAACTGAGCACATGGTGTGCCATTAATCACACACGGTTTTGCAGAGTTGAATGCAATATTATGAATTACCCATTAACTATTAACAGCAGAATGAATTAAGGAAATTGTCCATAATATCTAACATTTTCATTATAGCATAATGCAAACTAGTGTTCCTAAATTCTGCTTCTAGAACAAACCACTGTCCAATTGCAGCAAAATACATTTTACTTTTTAAGAAGAAATTAGACAGTATTAACATATCACAGATTAACCCTAAAATATTGTGCCCTGTTTCTCATATAAGAGATCTAAAAGTAACTTAAGACAAAATAAGATGCTTCTAGAACTCCTCAAGCTATA
This sequence comes from Mesocricetus auratus, assembly GCF_017639785.1. Classification (NCBI taxonomy): domain Eukaryota; kingdom Metazoa; phylum Chordata; class Mammalia; order Rodentia; family Cricetidae; genus Mesocricetus; species Mesocricetus auratus. The sequence continues at coordinate 63,079,329 of NW_024429190.1, forward strand.
ATGAACCTAACATGGAAACTCAAGATTATGAATAATAAACAGGTTTACCAGGACAAGTGTGATGCACATCACAGCAAAAGCCCCATGGCATCAAAAATAATGACAGAACACCACATATTTGACTGGGGTGCAGCAGCAGCTGTCAGACCAGCATGGTGTATAAATGTGAGTCACAGAAAACGTGTGTTTAAGTGTAGTCAACAGGCCCACTGTGCACCTAGTAGCTGTGGCAGGCACTTCAGACAGCATCCTTAATTATTATTTAAGTGAAGGCAAGGTGATTAATGATATCCTTTCTCTTTTGTAAGTATCAAATGTGAAGCCAAGCCCACACAAATTCCTATACCTTACAGACTGAGCAAAACTCTCATTATAATACATTTCCATAAATCACACGGGACTGCATGGGGAGAGCCACAGTCTACTCCTCTAATCTTCACGTCCTCACTCTGTTTTTCTCTCTCTCTGATACCTAGCCTACTTTATAAAGCCCTTCTAATTAAAAGTGACTGTAGTAAATGTTCAATGGCATAGCCTTCTCCAAAAATAGATGTAGTGTCTATATGCTACCATATTGTCTAGTAAAGAGTATATGGCCAATAAATAATTACATAAGAATAGTAGAAGAGGATAGGAAGACAAGAAGGAATGAAGACAGGGGGAGAAAAGCAGGGGAAACAAGCAGAAATGTTTCAAATCACATATACTAGGTGTGATTGACATAGAAGTACAGGGATGGAAAGCTGTTGCTACTGCCGCATGATTCCCCAGTGAGATATGAAAGATCCAGCTGTCCCCAACCAGGTCAGGGGCAGAGCAGTCATTGAATTCCAAGTACTCTCTCTCAATGCCCCTGTGGTACTCAGGTGGATGCTTATGCATTACTTATTACCAAATCCTTTCCAACAGTATCGCCAATTTGAGGAGGTGTGAGGGCAAGGCTTCTGTTGTTAATTCTAATAGTTTCCCTTAAGTAATTCTTATTGAATTAGTTTTAAATTTAAAAATAAATTCTATACAGCTAAACAACATGTCTCGTTAGTTTATTTCCAACTTTTGACCCTTGTAGTTTAGGAAACATTCTGAGCACACAGTCTTCACATTCTCATGGGTGGCAACCATGTCTATATTTCAGTGGAGTACTTAAATTATTTTCCTGTATCCTTGGCTTCACCACTCACTATTAATCATAATGTTATTCCCAATAGGCATGCCTTCTTAATGTGTTGAACTCTCTGGGTGACTGATATGAGTTACAGAGTAGTGGAATAAAGTAGATATTTTAAAAAAGTGAGTGTCACAAGTCACTTGCCTCCATTATTCCTAATGGCTTTTAAAACAATGAAATTATTTTTGATCAATGCATATTGAAAGTTTGTACAGTTTAGAAGCCATTTGATTTTCACATACTCTATATTTTAACATTTAACAGTGTGACAGCCACAAAAATGGCACATTGTCAAGTTGAAAATCACTTTAAAAATTCTGAGGTGCTAAACTAAGTGTAGGGTAGACCATATGCAATTATCTTCAGAATTATAGGGCAATGTTGGATCTCAAGGACTTAGATGACAATATCGTGATCATATGACCCATATAACTTTCATATTACTTTTCTGAAAGGATAAACTTTTTATGAACTATGTATTTCATTCAAACCAAAAAATTGAAAATGGAGCTGTTTCCATAGAAATAATTATACCTTGTAATCCAGCTCCTTAGTAGCTAGCCATCCTACATGATTCAAGTCTTATTTTCACTGTCTTTCTTTAAACAAAAATATCTTAAATACTTATTTTTTATTTTTTTTTACTCTAAGAAATAAAACCACCTAGGGCCACTGGAACGTATTCTTCTAAGAAGCAGGAACAAATGATACAAAGAACCTTAAGAATACTTGCAAAAGGAGCAATTTATGCACCGCTTAACGTGCCTAGTGCCTGAAGAAGCCAGAAGAGGGCACTATTAGGAAGTGTGGCCTTGTTGGAGCAGGTGTGGTAGTGTTGAGAGGAAGTGTGTCACTGTGAAGGTGGGGTTTGAGGTCTCAGTAGATCAGGTCAGTTCTCTGCCTGCTGCCTGCAGATCAAGATGTACAACTCTCACCTTCTTCTCCAGCACCATGTCTACCTGCATGCCCCATCCATGTGTCTCATCATGCCCATAACAGACTAAACCTCTGAACCTGTAAGCCAGCCCCAATTAAACGTTTTCCTTTATAATAATTGCTGTGGTCACGGTGTCTCTTTACAGCAATAAAGCAAACTTCACAGCAAAACAAAACAAATCTCAAACTAAGACACCATTCAATGGTAAGATCAGTTCACAAGCCAATCCATTAATTAGTCCACTTTTTCACTTCAGTGACCTTGGCACCTCTTCAGTCCCACATTCCCTAGGTAACATGCGTACGTTCATCATGTGAATTAGCTTCTACTCTGACATATGCCATTCATTCATATCATTTCCTATGCATGGTATTTTATCCTCCAGTTGTGTCAAACCATTAATTACCTCCAATGCTGATTCTGTAACCTCATAAGAGGCCATAGACTTTTGACCTTTCTGCTTGGTAACTTTTATCACAATGACTATTGTTCTGCCAGTATTTTGTTCCTTGAATATTTTTAGCCTAGTGATTTTATACCCTTTTATTCAAGTCCAGTACTTTCCTTACCTTTCATTCCCTACATGAACAAAAAAATGTTTTCTCTGCTTTTATAAGCTATCCTACAACTATGCAGACTGGTTCAACTGTAAATTTGTGTTCATGGAGCACGAATGAATCTCTCCAGCGCTCACTGAACACGTTAATTGTACTTACTTCACTCGTCACAAAGGCTCCCTCTGTCATCCTGGAATTTAAACTTAAATCATACTTGCCTTGCATTTTTCCATAGAAATGATAAGAATCTCTTTGAATTCTCAACTGCAAAACCTACAAACTAGATGCATCAGTGTCCATTCTTGTCTTTTCTTTGACTCTTGGTCTTTCCCACTCTTTATAGTATCTTTCATTTCTTTTTTTTACTATTTATGTACTAATTCTCATCTAGTTTGTCCAGTCTACAAAATTATCTTTCATAACACCACCAAAAAGACATTTTCATCACATTTGACAATGACTAATATAATGCTAAATACCATTAACTTTCATTCTCTTCTTTCAAAATCTAATCACAGCTTCATCTTTGGCTTCTATTGCCTCATATGCTCTTAAAATTTAGCTTACTTATTTATATTTGTGAATAGGTAATCTGAGCAGATTTCAAGAAACTTCTATCTCCAGTTCTGTAACTATCAGAATACGCTTAGATCTCATTCTTGGTTCGTGTTTCTTTCCTAATGCTACACACTCTTCCTCAACTGTCACATAGACTGTCTGTTAATAATTAATAAATGCTTATATATAGGACAGACCTCACTCCTGAGCTCCTAATAAAACTAACTTCTTACTACACATTGCTACAAATGTAGGTATCTCATAGCAATCTCTTCTTTCAACTAATTCTTAGGGAATTCTTATGATATCCATCCTCTTTTCCAATTTCTTCCAGATCTACCCTTCTTTCCCTGTTTCTACTGAATTCTGTGCCCTCTTTAATTTTTAACTTGTCAGGTCAAATTTGTGCTGCCCATACACTCTTGAGTATATGGCCATCTACTGGAACATGGTTGACCTAGCAGGGATCACACACTTACATAAAGCTAACTCTCTTATTCCCAGAAGCTATCAATTTCCAATAACTCCTCAGCTAAGGGTAAGACTTCATACATACCTCCCATCTCTATGCTGGGATTTTGACTGACTTGAGCTTATATAGGCCTTGTGCATGCTGTCTCAACCACTGTGAGTTCATATTTGCAGCTGCCCTGTGTAACAGGAAAATGATGGGATTTTTGTAGTTATCCACTGTCTCTTTGTCTACAGTCTTTCTGCACCCTCTTCTGTAATGATCCTTGGACCATGGGAAGGGGGATAAAATATAGACATACCATCTAGGCCTGAGAAATCTCTGCAATCTCTAATTCTCTGTACTTTGACCAGTTGTTTATCTGTGTGTTAATTGCTATCTACTTCAAAAGGAAGGTTCTCTGATCATATTGAGAGATGCATTAAACTTTGGGTACAAGTCATCAGGAATTGGTTTAATATTATGAACATTTATCGGAGTAATAATAGTAGATTATCCCTTAGGACCTGTGATCTGGCTAGCCTCAGATTTTTAACAATGATAATGGAGTCAAGTATGGATTTCATCTTGTAGACTGGGCTTTAAATCCACTTATAAAGTGGTTGACTATTTCCATAATGTTTGCATCCCTATTGCACCAGTGTGCATATCTTGCCAGGCTAGTAGTTACTGTAACTTGTGATGTTCACAGCTAGCTATTTTTCCCTTCTTGTAGCACACATAGCACCTTGCAGCACTATGGAAGCTAGCCAGAAGGAACCAAGCTTCCAGGTCAGAACCAGTTTTAATTCTTCACCATCTAAGACCAAAGTTTGTGGTGTCTTCTGTAATAGATTACATATTGTCTCAAAACCAAAGTTTGGAAATAAAGAATAAGTTATCTCCAAAGCAACAGAGCATATGAGGTTCATGGGAATTCCAGTTTGACAGGCAAATAAACACACAAGGAGAATGCATATGTCACAGAGTAGTCGTTTTTTCACAGAAATAAAACATAGAAGCCTAGGAAAGTCTCCAAGATTAAAACAAAGCTGGCATGATGTATACAGTGTCCAAAGAACTTCAGAAGGGATTCCATAGGGTAGAGATTATTAACAATAGGAACATAGAAAACAGAGCAAATGACAACATTAAGCAGCTATTAACATCAGGAGAGTGAAAAACTGTAAGGAATGTAATCATTAAATACTTCTTGAATCAGGTATGAATAATAAAAATATTATCATAAAACATAAATACTGAAATAAGCAAAAATTATAATGGGGTTTAAAAATAAGAGGCTAAGACAAATAAATAAATGGAGATATAGCAATGTTAGTAGAGGATATTGTAAGAATAGCAATTTATTTCAGCTTAGTAGAAGCCAAGATAATATTCATCAGAAGGCTACTATTTTAAAATAGCCTACTGTCACTATTTTTCCTTTAAAGTTCTAATAAACACTCATAAAAGTATTCAAACATATGCATCTCAATTTTACCTAGATATTAGGATTATACAGTACAGTAAATCATTGACTTGTAGGAAAATATAAATACTGAAAAGAGAAGGGATGGATTGATAAACAGAAAATATAGCATGCTGCTGTGTATGAAGTGAGAGTATGAGGTTAGTCAGAAAACAAGGGGACAAGAAACAACCAAGTTCACACAAGAAACAGCTGCTACACATTTTTAGAGAGGATAGCATGCAAAATTTGCTTTTTGAGATAGTAATTTAAGCTTATTATGAAAAGAAGACTGTAACTAAATATACGGCAAGCTGATGAGAAGACATTTAAAACAAACTAATAATAATGATAACACCCTAGGCTATGGTAAATGTCAACTTATTTTCTGAGTACGTTTTGAAAGTGTTGAGGTGACAGATTAACTAGGGCTACCATATAAAAAGCAAATGCCCCCTCCAATTTGAATTTCAAATAAAAATGAACTTTAATACATTGGTGCCCCAAATTTTGCATGAAACTTGTCTAATAAAAATATGTCATTGTTCATATGAAAATCAAATTTAACTGAAATATTATTGATATTGTTAAATCTTATAACCTAAGAATAAGACATCTGTTAAAACCAAACACAAATTTCAATGCTCTGATCAAAATTAATAAATTATTATTAATAATAACCTCCAAAGTCCAATTAGTGCCTACCATATGTGCATGGGTATTGAGCCATCCCCTGGCACAGAGATAACCTACTCTCTTGAAGTTTCTATTGCTGTGATAAAACACCATGACCACAAAGCAAGTTGGAGAGGAAGCGGTTTATTAGGCTTACACTTAAGCATTGCTAAAAGAAGTCAGCAATGGAGGCATGCTGCTTACTGGCTTGTTTTCCCTGGTTTACTCAGCCTGCTTAAGAAACTGCTGGGTTCTTAGAACTCATAACCACCAGCTCAGGGATACCACCCACCATGCGCTGGACCCTCCCTCATTAACCACTAATTCAGAAAATGCCTTACAGCTGGATCTCATGTAGGTACTTCCTCAACTGAGGCTCCTTCCTTTCCAATGACTCTAGCCTGTGTCAAGATGTCACACAAAACCAGCCAGTACACCTACCCCTTGACTCCAGTCACAAAGAGAGGTGATGGTCAATCTCTCAGGGGCATCAACTTCCCATAGCTCCTCTGCTATGGTGGGATCTCTGGATCCCTCACCACCACACCCAGTGCTGGAATTCAGCCTTGCCCTTAAAAGACATTTTGATGTTCCTCACCAGGGAAACATAGAAGAAGGAATCCTGTTTCCAAGTGAGTTAAACTCTAAAGCTGACATAGACTGATATAAACTGAGGTCAGTAAAGCTTTATTAGAAAACCTAGATATTCCCAACACTTTGCGTATTGTCTTTGGCTGCTTTTGTACTATAATGATGAGAATGACTAATTACTATACAGACCTCACGGTCCACAAAGTCAAAAATATTTACGAACAGGCCCTCACAGGAAAAGTATGCTGTTGCGAAGACCTCCCTTAACTGACAAGATACAGCAACATCAAGCAAGTAGATCTGACTCCTAGAACTGAACTTCTGCCCAATAGCCTCAATTGCAGTGGGAGTCCTCATCCAACTGACAGATGACCAGAGATGACTGAACATCTAGCAGGTGGCCAACGCAAAGTTAACTCAATGGTATTTAGGAAGGTTTTTGTTCATGTGTTTGTCTGGCATTTTTTTACCCCTCTTCTGGTCTTTTGCTTATATAGTATAGTTTCCAATTTTATGTCTTTATGAGAGTTTTATGAGTGTAAATGTGTGTTTGCATGCGTGCGTGCGTGCGTGCGTGCGTGTGTGTGTGTGTGTGTGTGTGTGTGTGTGTGTGTGTGTGTGCATCTATAGTTTCTTGTGCTCTTTCTTTGGCTTTTTTTTTTTGCTGCTGGGGTTTGTTTTTTCCTATTCCTATTCAAGTTTGTTTGCTTGGATTTTTTTCTTTTCTTTCCTTGTTTTTTTTTTGTTGTTGTTGATGCCTGTTTGTTGTCTAATGAGAAAGAGCAAGAAAGGGAATGGATTTGCGTGGATGGAGAGGTGAGGAGGCAGAGGAGGGAAAGCAGGAGAGGAAACTGTCACCAGAATATATTTTTTCCAGGCAGAAAATTGTTAATTTTGGTCATCTTCAGTTTCCTCCAAAACAAAGTTAATTAATTAATCAAATACTGTTTAAATGCTGGGATTTTATTCAGTATGCAATCATTGGGTCATAAGTTTTCTCTTCCTGTCTTCATTTGTTCTTGCGTGGTGAAGATACTGTGTAATGATCCTGCATTCATTGTTTTTCTTTAGCCCATAGTAGCTGACACAGAAATGGGCATGTAGTTCTCAGTGCAAATAAAGACAAGATTTAGAGAACCACCTTTGCAAATTAAACACGTTTCAATAACAGCAAGTATCAAGTTATATAGAATTTATATGCATATATATATGAAGTGTGTGTGTGTGCATGTGTGTGCATGTGTGTGTGTGTGTGCGTGTGTGTTTCAAGACAAGGTTTTTCTGTGTAGCCCTGGTTGTTCCAGAACTCACTCTGTAGACCAGACTGGCCTCATATCTGCTAGGATTAAAAGCATGTACCACCACTGCCTGGTTCAAACTTATATTTTAACTGTTTCATTACTTAAAGTTTTCTGAAATACAACCTTGAAACCAAAAATTATAAAGCTGTGTAAAAGTTAAAAATTACTCATTAAAAAACAAGCTTATGAAGTCTGTTCATTAAAATGTCACAGGTAATGAAATCTGTCTTCTACCAAGTAGCACAGATGTAGATTCTTTTTAAAACTTTTCTATACAATAAAAATAGATTTCTTTCTTTGCAGTTATCATGGCTTACTTCCTCATTAAAACATAGAATATACTGGAAAAGAAGTGTTAGCTTTTAAATTAACTTCCTTAATGTATGTAGCTTAGTAGCACTATAGATAGTTTTTTCTCTCTTTTTCTTTTATTTTTGTGGGCATTGACTTTATGCTTTATTTATTTGTTTGTTTGTTTTTGAGATAGTATCTGCACTCAAATTTGCTACATAGAAAGCCAATGGTCTGACATTCCTGGTAATATTGTATCCACTTCCCTAGTGTTAGAACTATAGGCATGCCACTTTGCCCATCTTTAATTTATTTTATGTAGGAAAGAAAAAAACTAGATGAAACTTTTCATCTTTGGGCAATACAAATATACTTCTCAAAAAGGATAGGGTTTGGAGGAAGGCTTGGCTGGTAAAGTGCTTGTCATTCAAGCATGAGGAGGTGAGACAGATCTCCAGAATCCACATAAAAGTCAGAATCACCAGGACTCCTTTTATCCCCAGCGCCTGAAAGTGAACACTGCTGGATCTCTGCAGTTCATTGTCTAGCTAGCCTTGTTAAATTATTGCCCAGGTTGAGTGAGAGACCATGTTTCATAAAATAATGGGAGTAATGATGACAGAAGATATCCAACATTGACCTCTGGTCACTACACACACGCACAGAGAGAGAGAGAGAGAGAGAGAGAGAGAGAGAGAGAGAGAGAGAGAGAGAGAGAGAGATTAAAAGTTTACATGTTTTACAGTCCTCCCAGGGCACCCAGGTCTCCTCCATTGTCATGGCCACAGAATGACCGATGCCGGAGGATGACTGGATGTAGGCAGATTCATACCCCGGCAAGGAGAGCAATCCTTACTTTTGTGCTCTGTTACATGGCAGAAGACCCATGGATCCTTTATAATTTAAATTAGAGTAAAACAAAATGATGTTTCTGCTGTTGTTAATATTGCAGGTAAACTCATTTATTGGGCAGTGGGCAGATGGTGAAGTCTAAGGTGGAATCCCACCTCTACTGGCCAACTAGAGACATGTACCATGAATGTTCAGCATATGTACCTCCAGATCTTTTTTATGTACATGGGAAGACGGAGGTAGAGATTTTTCTAAATAAAACTAAGCTTAGTCTGTGACTCCAAAAAAAAAAAGTTTACATGTTTTACATGAACTCATTTGAAAATGCCACTATAATGTCTTGATTACTGTAGTCCTGTGATATATTTTTGGGAGAGGACTGGGGGAATTGGGGAATAGATTTTGGAGATAGTCTTTCTCTCTCTAGTCCTGATTGTCTTGGAATTCACTATATATACCAGTCTGGCCTTGAACTCAGAGATTCCCCCACCCCTCACGCCTCTGCCTCTGGGGTGCTCAGATTAAAGGTGTGTACTGCCATACCTGGTTTGTAGTAAGGTTCTGGGTTTGTTTGTTTGTTTTGTTTTGTTTTTTATTAGAATGTATAAATTTTCAAATATATCTTTTCAATTCTGTTTTGGTTATTTTATGTTCTTTTTCATTATAAGAATTTTACTCTCTAGTTGAAGTGTATTTCCCCATCATATGGGTAGAAGTTAGGCCATGTGGAGTGACAGACACTGGATGTTTTGAAAAAATGTCCCCCAATGCCTATGTGTTGAAGACTTTGCTCCCAGTCCATTCCATTAACAGGAGGTGGTAGAGCCTTTGCATGGTAGGGATCAAGGGAGGCAGTTAAGCCATGAGAGCATACCCTTGAAGGTGATATTGGGGCAACCCTGTTTTTCTTTCACTTCCAAGCCATCAACAGATGATCAACTTCTTTCTACTTACTCTCACACATGCTGTACTCACTGTTTTTCCATGGGCCCAAAGGCAATAGAGCCAAGAATACATTCACTGAGACATCTGAACTTTGAGCTTAAATAAACCTGTGCTTCTTCTCTGTTAGCTGTTATTTTGTCACAGTAATGAGAAGATAACTAACACAAAGATCCAATCTTCAGTGCCTCTTCCAGCAACAGGAATTAGAATTGGTGGCCATCCCCTTTGGAAACATAACTATAATACCAGCTTGAGAGCAGAGGGAGAGAGGACACATCTGTCTTATTGACAATATCTGCCTAGAATATAACTTCAATTCCACAGACATGGAGGAGGTAGAGAGAGGTGTGATAGAGAGTGAGTCATGAATCAAAAACCAACATGTGTTCCAATTAAAATGTAATAGATTCTGGTAAATGGATGTTTTACAATCCTGTGTATGCCTCCATACACTTTACATGTTGGTGTTTTTTGTTTTTGCTTTTGTTTCATAATTTTTACCAGTTGAATCAATGTTTTCTGAGACACAAAGAAAAGCTCTAAGTTTCTTATTTTGGCAGAACTCACTTCCCTACTTTGCATAAACCTTTTAAATGTCTGCTTATCAAATGCTTATTATATCAGAGTGAATTAAAACATAGCAGAATTCTTTTTCATTTTTTCAAGGTGAAAGAAGTTAAATATAGAAATGGAAATTGTCCATTTGAGAATGGAATCTATGTATCCCAATCAGCTGATTTGGTCAATTTAAGATGCCACTGTGTTGGAATTAGCTGGAAGAAAAAGCTCAGTGAGTTTGGCTTGCCATTTAAAATGCATGTGTTCTCTGATACTGTGTCTTTATTTAATATCAATTTTCATGTTACTTTCAAAGGATGACCAACCTGGCCAAATAGAAATCTGTGGTCAAATTCCAGTAAGCATCTGTAGTAGAAAGTCTTCTTTAATAGAAAATATTCCATAAAAAGAATAATTGCTGGCACACAAGTCCAAATGAAAAAATACAGGTACATTTTCAAATAATTTCTGTTGGCTTATATTACACAAATTAAAGAAAATAAGTAATAATATTACAAAACCACAAATACACACAAAATCCACCCAAAACTTTGCAACCTAAAATAAATAAGGTTAACCAAAATTTTTCTCCAGCAAGAAATCCATTTCCCACCTGCAAGGGTGTGTGATGGTTTGCTCTCCTCCTTATTAGCTCAAAACCTGCTTTAAGGATATTTTGATGTTATCATAGTATCCACTCAAGTTCTCTGCCACTTCACTTAGGTTTCAAATGAAGACAACAACTTAATCACCTATGTAATTTTTGGTTTCTATGGAAGAATAAGAAATTTTAGAATGCAGTAAGACTATCTTTTTTTACACCCTTAAATCACTCACATGTAGGTGGTTTTCTATTCTACTTACACATACAGATTGCCATACAAGGAAAGTACCATTTATACTTGTATAACTGAAACATTCTCCTGACTTTATAGCTTCAACCACTATATCAGTCATTGTGACAGTATTTCACAGCATTCTAGCATGAGAGATTGAAAGCAAAGATAACTGGTCTACCCCAAAGTCAGATGTGATTACAGTTCTCTACCTCAATGTTTAGACTACGGGACAGTGTGTCTTATCATTATCACAAAGTAGAATCAGATGGGCTATACTCACTGCTCTGTGTTATCTAAAGAAAGCCTAGAGAACACAGCATAAACCATATCATGTGTTGTCTTTCTTCCACTAATAAAGTCAGAGAACAGAGGTGAAAATTAAGCATTTGAGAAATCTTAAAGTCCACTTAATTTGCACTTAAACATCAGAGACCTATTATCATGTTATTAGTTATACAAATATAAGCTCTAGCTAAGGATTTCTATGGTCATGTACGAACAATTCTGGTGCCTCTGATGTTTTCATTTTTGTTAACTTTGGTGTAAGATTTGAAAAACTGAGATGGGAGAGGAAGCTATCAACTCAGGTTGGATCTTCTATAGAAAAATAATAAATGTTAAGAAAAATATGTCTGAAACTGATTATAAGAGAAAATATAAAGCCAATAGAGATCAGATATGGAAATCATAGCACTATCTATATCAGTTCTGTTACCACACTACTGAGAGTCTGAATCAATATAAGGTCTATTAGACCATAGTTAATAATTATGCAGTGCTATTAAAGTAGCTGTTGTAATTTCAATGCTATCCCCATCAAAATCCAACACAATTCTTCACAGACCTTAAAAGAACAATTCTCGACTCCATACAAGAAAACAAAAAACCCAGGATATGGAAAACAATCCTGTACAATAAAAGAACTTCCAGAGGCATCACCATCCCTGATTTCAAGCACTACTATATAGCCATAGGCATAAAAACAGCTTGCTATTAGCATATGATACTCCCTTAAAGTTAAATAGTCAAACAATCCTATTATGAAGTCCTTTTCTTAATAAACAATGACATACTCATCAGAAAGTGTGGACATCAATTTTAATCTGCATCATACAAGAAGTTAGACATCTGCCGGTTGTTGCGGCACACACCATTAATGTTTGCACTGGGTGGTCAAGGCAGGTGTGTGAGCTGGAGGACAGCCTGGTCTACAAAATTGAGTTCCAGGACAGTAAGGGCTGTTGCACAGAGATACCCTGTCTCAAAAAAAAAAACAAATAAGAGGAACAGGAAGAAGAAGTTGGTTTTGTTGTTGTTGTTGTTGTTGTTGTTGTTCTCAGGCATCTTGACAACTGTTTATCATTCATTACCTACTTAATAAAACTATTTGAAGAATGGTAGAATGGTGAGACTTCCATTACAGGAAAACTAATTCTTTGCTAGTACTAAGTAGAAATTGTGAATAAAATAATTTACATACTAAGTAGCTTTTAATCTGTGGATTTTATATCATTAAGGGAATCTCTATTCATTTATGTTTCTAAAATTCCACCTAAATATAACTTTGTTCTCACTTTAACATTCTGAGATTAAAATAGTTAATTTGAAAGAGATATTTTCTTTAAAAATAACAAAGTTTATAGTATTTCTTAGAGTAAGTGACTATCATTCTAGAGCTGATAAAAACAGGGGAGATTTAGAGACACTCAGTTCAGTTTAAACTAAAGTTGCTGTTCTGTCCATTCTATGGTTTATGTCTGTGACAGCAAACATAATTGAAGTGATAGAAAGAAGAAAATCGCCACCAGTTCTGAAGCAGTGAAACTTGACAACCAAGAAAATAATGCAGATTTTTTTATCCCTAGTACTGATTCCACCCTGATTCTTCCTTTCCTTCTTTGTCACTCATAAGAGCAACTATAAATATAGAATAAGTATGAATCAATAGAAAATAGACTGGTGAAACGAAGAATGTAAGGGATGTGTTGATGTGCTCACAAACATAATCATCCAACAAGCATGAATGTGTCCATAGCCCTGCCTCCCTCTTCTTGTCAGCCTGATACATTTCTGTCTCACCCCTTCCCACAAAGGGAAAGTCAGTTAGTAAAGGTAAAGTGAAGGCAAGGCAAGAGACAAGAAGAAAGTGAGACAGGACTAATTCCTCTCCTCATTAGTCAATGGACTTCCTCTTAGAATGTTCTAAGAGGTAATTCTGAACCAAATTCTCTCATTAACTAGTGTGTTTCTGACTTGCTTGCATGACCTTTCTTTGTGTAAAAGATGTGGCACCTTTTTTAAATTCTTTTACGACATACATAGATGGAATGTAGTTTGATCATATTCACCCCCCATTGTCTTCTCTTATCCACCTTCTACTCTCAACAAATCCTTTTAAAGGAATTAAAAAGAACTGTCATACTAACTCACAGTCTTGTCACTTGTTGCAGTTCAGCATATAATAAGTGTGCCCCAGACACCTGTGGAGACAGTGGGTTTTCTGAGATGGTTTCAGTAGCTGCACAGTGCCTTGGCGGCCAGCTCTTTTGAAAGCAACCCAGAAGCCTTTAGTGGGAGTCTGCAGCATCTCAGCTCAAAGGTGGGCTATAGGCCGATTCTTATTCTGCCAGGCGGTCTGGCAGGTTCAGTGGGTTGGCTTGCAGTTCTGCTCCTCTTACTAGTCCTACACTAGTAGAATTAGTTGTTAAAATCATTAAACATAATTTACTTCCAGCCCCATGCCATATTGTTACTTTTGTACTATAAAAGGACACATTCATAGATACACTCCAGGAATTCGGAGTGTACTATGACATTGCATTTAGACATATAAAACACTAAAATTAGTGTTCTTAAATGCTTCATTCCTTAAATATAAGACAATGAATAACTTTCCATACTGATAGCACATGATATTAACTACAAATGTCTCTCTCTTCACATCAGTTTCAATGAAGGTTTGTTTCAATCAATTTGATTTATTTTGTTTTTCTGATGGATTGAAAAATGGGGAAGATTTAACTTCTGTGCTTCCATCTTTCTCTTACTGTGCAAAATACATAAATCACTCATCATCGGCTTACTTTAAAATGTAAATAGCTGTTTCTGGCCCACATGGTTCCCTTCCCAGCAGAAGCCAACTCACCCAGAGACTGCCAGCATCCTATCCCTTTCTCTGCCCAGGGGATGAGGTAAGCCTGGGCCTGTTTCAGGCCCACCTTCCAGTGCTCTGCTTGAAGCCAACTGATGCTGGGGGACTGCACACTGTAGATCCCATACAGACAGGGTCCAGCCAATCCTGAGACTACTGAGGCCCTGGAACTATGACCGCTTCAATCCAAAGGAAGAGGACAGCCACCAGAGTATTGGACCTGATTGCAGCCACCGGAAGGGAACCTTGGTCCCATACCCACCAGAAGAGGAAGAGATTCCTTCTGCACCCACTAGAAGAAGGGATGGGAAGGAGACAATATAAAAACACACTCAGCAACAGAAAAAACCAATATGACACCACCAAAGATTAGAAACTCTACACCAACAAGATCTGAATATCCCAACACAGATGAAGCAGAAGAGAATGACCTTAAAAACAACTTCATGAAAATGATAGAGGACCTCAAAGAGGATATGATAAAATCCCTTAAAGAAACTGAAGAAAAATAAACCAAAAAATTCAAGAAATGGAGGAAAAGACAAAGCAAAAATTGCAAGAAACAATTCAAACAGAGTAAGGGTTGAAGGCTGAAATAGAAACAACAAAAGAAAAAAAACATTCTGAGGGAATGCTTGAAACAGAAAAGCTGGGTAAATGGTCATGTACTACAGATACAAGCATAACCAACAGAAGAGTTGGAAGAGAGAATCTCAGGCTTTGAAGATACAATAGGAAAAATAGATTCATCAGCAAAAGAAAATCTTAAGTCCAACAAATCCCTAACACAAAATATCCAGAAAATAGGGGACACTGTGAAAGGCCAAATCTAAGAATAATAGGTATAGAAGAAGGTGAAGAAAACCACCTCAAAGGGCCAGAAGAAAAAGTCATAGAAGTCATAGAAAATCATAGAAGAAAACTTTCTCAACCTAAAGAAAGACATGCCAATGAAAGTACAAGAAGTTTACAGAACACCAAATAGAGTGCCACATAATAGTCAACCCCTCAGCCAGGCGTTGGTGGCTCATGCCTTTACTCCCAGCACTTGGGAGGCAGAAGCAGACATATTTCTGTGAGTTCGAGGTCAGCCTGGTCTACAGAGCAAGTACCAGTATAGCCTCCAAAGCCACAGAGAAATCCTGTCTCATAATAATAATAATCATCATCATCATCAAACCCCCAATCATACACAATAAAGAAAACATATTAAGAGCAGCTAAGGAAAAAGGTCAAGTAACATATATAGGCAAACCTATCAGAATTACACCTGACTTCTCCATAGAAACTCTGAAAGCCAGAGGTCCTAGATAGATATTCTACCAACACTAATAGACCATGGATGCCAGCCAAGAATACTATATCCAGCAAAGTGTTCACTCACTATAGATGGAGAAAACAAGATATTCCATGAAAAAAACAGGTTTAAACAATACATATCCACTAATCCAACCCTACAGAAAGTTCTGGAAGGAAAACACCAACCCAAGGAAGTTAACTACAACCAGAAAAACATAGGCAATATATAATCCCACTTTACAAACAGTCAAAAGAAAACAGGGGTGGATATCCACACACAATTCCAACACCACCAAAAATACAAAACAAACAAGAATGAAAAATAAATGGTAATTAATATCCCTCAATATTAATGGTCTTAGCTTGCCCATAAAAAGATACAGGCTAACAGAATTGTTTCGAAGACAGAATCCATCTTTCTGCTGCATACAAGAAACACACCTCAGTTTCAAAGACAGATGTTACCTAGAAATTAAGTATTGGAATAAGATTTTCCAATCAAACAGACCCAAGAAACAAGTGGGGGTAGTAATCCTAATATCTAACAAATTATACTTTAAAATCAATCCAAAGAGATGAAGGAGGTCATTACATACTCATCAAAGGAGAAATCCACCAAGATGAAGTCTCAATTCTGAACATCTATTCCCAAGCACAAAGGCATCGATGTTCATAAAAGAAACATTACTAAAGCTCAAATCACACATAAAAACTCACTCACTTATAGTGGGAGACTTCAACATCCCACACTCACCAGTAGGCAGGACCACCACAGAGAAACTTACCAAAGAAACAAAGGAACAAATAGCAGTTATGACCCAACTGGGCTTAACAGACATCTATAGAACATTCCATCCAAACACAAAAGAATATACCTTCTTCTCAGCACCACATGAAACCTTCTCAAAAATAGACCACATACTTGGCAACATATCAAATCTAAATAGGTACAAAAAAATTGGAATAACTCCATGTATCTTATAAGACCACCATGCTTTAAAGTTAGAATTCAATAACACAAAATGCAGAAAACCTACAAAGCCATGGAAATTGAATAATGTGCAATTGCACCATTCCTGGGTTAAAAAAGAAATAAAGAAATTAAAGACCTCCTAGAATTCAATGAGAATGAAGACACAACATACCAAAACCTATGGGACACTTTGAAAGCAGTGCTAAAAGGAAAGTTCATAGCACTAAGTGCCCATATAAAGAAATTAGAGAATAGTCACACAAGAGAATAATAGCATGACTGAAAGCTCTAGAACAAAAAGAATCAAATTCACCATCCACTACCACCACCACCACCCCCGTGGGGGAGGATACATGACAGGAAAAAAATCAAAGTGAGAGCTTAAATCAAGAAAATTGACACAAAGAAAATAATACAAAGAATCAATGTAACAAAGAGTTGGTTCTTTGAGAAAATCAACAAGATAGACAAACCTTTATCCAAACTAACCAAAAAGACAGAGAGAGAACATGAAAATTAACAAAGACAAGAATGAAAAGGGGGACATAACAATGGACACTGAGGAAATCCAGAGAATCATCAGGTCATACTTTGAAAAACTGTACTCATCAAAATTCGAAAATCTGAAGGAAATGGACAATTTTCTGCATAGATATCACTAACCAAAATTAAATCATGAAGAGATAAGCAGTTTAAGTAGACCTGTAACGCCTAATGAAACAGAAGCAGTCATCGAAAGTGACCCAAAGAAAAAAGCACAGGGCCAGAGGGCCTCAGTGCAGAATTCTACCAGAAATTCAAAGAATATCTAATACTAATTCTCCTCAAAGGATTCCATGCAATAGAGAAAGAAGGGTCATTGCCAAACACTTTTTATGAGGCTTCAAGAACCTTGATATCCAAGCCACACAAGGACACAACTAAGAAAGAGAACTTCAAACCAATATCCCTCATGAACATTGATGCAAAAATACTCAATAAAATACTGGCAAATTGAATCCAAGAACACATCAGAAAAATCATCCACCATGATCAAGTAAGCTTCATCCCAGGGATGTAAGGATGGTTCAACATACAAAAATCCACCAATGTAACCCACCATATAAAGAAACTGAGAAACAAAAATCACATGATTATCTCACTAGATGCCTTTAACAAAATCCAACACCCCAACATGATGAAGGTCTTGGAGAGATCAGGGACACAGGAACATACCTAAACATAATAAAAGCAATATACAGCAAACCAATAGCCAACATCAAACTAAATGGACAGAAACTCAATGCGATCCCCCTAAAGTCAGGAACAAGAGAAGGCTGTCCCCTCTCTCCATACCTCTTCAATATTGTACTTGAAGTTCTAGCTAGAGCAATAAGACAACAAAAGGAGATCAAAGGCATACAATTGGAAAAGAAGAAGTCAAACTTTCACTATTTGCAGATGATATGATAGTTTACATAAGTGACCCAAAAAACTCTACCAGGGCACTTCTACAGCTGATAAACACCTTCAGCAAAGTGGTAGAATACAAGATCAATTTAAAAAATCAGTAGCCCTATTATATACAAACGATAAAAGGGCTGAGCAAGAAATCAGAGAAACATCACCCTTTACAATTGCCCCAAACAACATAAAATACCTTGGGGTAACGTGAACTAAACAAGGAAAAACCTGTATCGCAAGAACTTTGAGCCTTTAAAAAAAAAAGAAATTAAAGAAGATACCAGAAAATGGAAAGATCTCCCTTGGATAGGCAGGATCAACATAATAAAAATGGTAATCTTACCAAAAGCAATCTATAGATTCAATGCAACTCCCATCAAAATACCAGCACAATTCTTCACAGACCTTGGAAGAAAACTTCTCAACTTTATATAGTAAAACAAAAGACCCAGGATAGCCAAAACAACAGTGTACAATAAAGGAATAAAGGAATGTCCAGAGGCATCACCATCCCTGACTTCAAGCTTTATTATAGAGCTATAGTCCTGAAAACAGCTTGGTTTTGGCACAAAAATAGACATGTAGGCTAATGGAATTGAACTGAACACCCTGATATTAACACACACACCTACGAATACCTAATTTTTGACAAAGAAGCTAAAATTATACAATGGAAAAAAGAAAGCATCTTAAACAAATGGTGCTGGAATAACTGGATGCTGACATGTAGAAGACTGCAGATAGATCCATGTCCATCTCCATGCACAGAACTTAAGTCCAGATGGATCAAAGACCTCAACATAAATTCAGCCACGCTAAACCCTTAAATGAATTTGTACAGGAGACTTCTTCCTGAACATAGCACCAGTAGCACAGACGCTGAGATCGACAATTAATAAATGGGACCTCTAGAAACTGAGAAGCTTTTATAAGGCAAAGGATACAGTCAACAAGACAAAAAGGCAGCCTACAGAATGGGAAAAGATATTCACCAATCCCACATCTGACAGTGGGCTGATTTCCAATATATACAAAGAACTCAAGAAGCTAGTCGCCAAAACACCAAAGGATCCTCTCATAAAATGGGGTACAGAACTAAATAAAGAATTCTCAGTAGAGGAGACTAAAATGGCTAAGAGATACTTGAGTAGGTGCTCAGCATCCTTAGCCATCAGGGAAATGCAAATCCAAATGACTCTGAGATAACATCTTACTCTTGTCAGAATGGCTAAAAGCAAAAACCCCAACGACAGTTTATGCTGGAGAGGATATGGAGAAAGGGGAACACTCCTCCACTGCTGGTGGGAGCGCAAATTCATACAGCCACTTTGGAAATTAGTATGGGAGTTCCTCAGGAAAATAGAATCAGTCTACCACAAGGTCCAGCAATTCCACTCCTAGTCATATACCCAAAAGATGCACATTCATACAACAAGGGCGTGTGCTGCACTGTATTCATAGCAGAATTATTTGTAATAGCCAGAACCTAGAAACAACTTAGGTCCCTCTCATCTGAAGAATGGATAAAGAAAATATGGTATATTTATACAATGGCATACTACTCAGTGGAAAAAAACAATAGAATCTTGAAATTCTCAGGCAAATGGATGGAACTGGAAGAAACTGTCCTGAACAAGGTAAACCAGTCACAAAAATAATAGTATGTACTCACTCATATATGGATTTTGGACATAGAGCAAAGGAGTACCAGCCTACAAATCACACTGCAGAGAAGCTAGGAAGTAGAGAGGACCCTAAGAGAGACAGATTTACATTGTCCCCCAGAGAAGGGAAAAGGGAAAATATCTCCTGAGCTAATCGGGAGCATTGGGGAAGAGGAGAGAGAGTTAGAAGAAATACAAGGGGAGATTAGGATGTGAGAGGAGGACAGCAGAGAACAGGAAGATCAAATCAGGGTAAAAATAGAGGAGAACTAGAAAAGAGATACCATAATAGAGAGAGCCATTATAGGCTTAAAGAGAAATCTGGCACTAGGGAAATGACCAGAAATC
The DNA here is from genome assembly GCF_017639785.1 of Mesocricetus auratus. NCBI lineage: Eukaryota > Metazoa > Chordata > Mammalia > Rodentia > Cricetidae > Mesocricetus > Mesocricetus auratus. The sequence goes on from NW_024429190.1 coordinate 63,099,398, forward strand.
TACAAGGTTGACCCCAACTAATAATCTAAGCAACAGTGGAGAGGTTACCTTAAATGCTGTTCTCTGATATGAGGTTTATGACTACCTTACTTGCAATCCTAGATCCTTCATCCAGTAGCTGATGAAAGCAGAAATAAACACTCACAGCTAAACATTGAGCTGAACTCTGGAGTCCAGTTGCAGAGAGGGAGGAGTGATGAGCAAAGGGGTCAAGATTAGGCTAGAGAAACCCACAGTAATAGCTGACCTGAACAAGAGGTTGCTCATGGACTCCAGGCTGATAGCTGGGAAACCAGCATAGCACTGTTCCAGATCACCTGAATGAGGATGTCAGTTTGTAGGTCTGATTAATCTATAGGGCCTCTGGTAGTGGATCAGTATTTATCCCTAGTACAAGAATGGACTTTGGGAGCCCACTCCACATAGGGGAATATTCTCTCAGCCTAGACACATGGGGGAGGGCCTAGGCCCTATTCCAAATGATGTGGCAGACTTTAAAGATCCCTCAGGGAAGGCCTTACCCTCCAGGAGGAGTAGAAAGGGAATGGGATAGGGTGTCAGTTGGGGGTCAGGGGAGGAGGGGAGGGAGAGGGAACTGGGATTGATATATAAAAGAAGCTTGTTTCTTGAGGCTCCAAATGACGCTGTAACGATAAACGACACACTTACTGAAAGTAAAACTAAGTATTTATTGTAGAAATTACTCACAAGATACCATACAAGTAACCCAGATGAGCCAAGTAGTTTTCCGCTGCCGAACCAGAAGCCAAACTCCGGGAAAAGAGACCAAGACTTCCTGTGTGCTGTCTTTTATGCCTTCCCCCATAACACCCCCTAGCCATGCCCAAAAGTGGGCCTGGCTAGTGATGTAGTTCACCGCCTATGTACGTAAATGTCTTTATGTCCGTCCATATACGTCTTTGGTCATGCCTAAAGTGGGTGTGGTTAGCGGTGTGGTAAACCGCTCTTACCTCATCTGTATGCGCCTCTAGTAAGTCACATGGTTAATGGCGGTATACAGGCTTCCTCCTACAGTTTCTAATTTAAATTTTTTAAAAAAGGGAAAAAATGTGAGTAGCAGCCACAATCCTACCTATCACACAGAATATTAAACTATCAGTTCTAGATATGTGTATGATGTTTTCACTGAGTTAACATACATACAATGAACTGTGATTATAAAACATGAATTCTAATGATAATATGTTAGTTTAGCAAGAAAGCTGGTATACAAAGTCTCAAGTTCCAAATAGCTAATATCAAGATTCTGAGAAAGACTCCTTACAGAAGTTACATACTCTGTGTTAGGTTGAGTAGCACATTGGTACTCAGATATTTGATTGAATGCTGTTCTGAATGTTTCTGTGATGGTACATTGTTGGAAGGGATTAAACTTTAAATCCATGGGCAATTCTCTATAATATGGGTAAGCCCCATATGATCAGACAAAGGCTTGAAGATTGAAAGGGCAAAAGATTGTCCAAAGTGAATTGTGCCAACCTTGTGGCTTTCAGATTCCCATATAACTGTTCCTTGGAACTCCAACTTGAAGGATCTGTCCCAACATTTTGGGACTGGCACCTCCATAATTTGATGACTCAATTTTTTAAAGCAAGTCTTTCTGTCTCTCTGTGTCTGTTTCCCTTCATACATTTTCTTATTTTCCTTCTATGTCACAGATACAACTGATGCCTCTAACATTTAATGCCTCTATCAACAACATAGAAGAAAGGGTGGAAAGATGGTAAGAGCCAGAGGATCAAGAAGTCTGCTGAGTGATTGTATCTCCTATAAATGACTAGAAAGCCATGCCCATGATAGGTCAACAATATGGCTACCTAAGTAAGATCTAATCAATGACAACACCACATGAATATGCTGATGTGGTGAAAGGAAATTTACAGGGAATCATGGTAAACTAATAACAGCTGACGGAGGAAGAACTGGTCTTCCCCAGGGATGAGCCCCTTAATTGTCTGTCAAATACCAAGTGACAGCCCTAAAGTCATATATACACAAGCAACACTAAAATGACTCAGTGAGTTATATATATACATCTGTGCACTTAAGCATATATGTAACAATAATAACCAAAGAAAAGCAAACCATAAATTTTAGAGGGCGGAATATGGGAGAGGTTAGAGGAAGGAGAGAAAGTTTTTTTAATTATAAAAAGTAAAGATAATTTGAATAAGAAAAACAAATGTTCATAGGATATACATTAGTGTATGTTTATCTAGAGCCCAAATTAACAATTTTTCAAATGTATGCATAGAAGGATAATATGAAGTGCATATATAGAGAGAAAAACTGAAAGAAAAAGTTGTGTGCAAAATGTGTGTGTGTGTGTGTGTGTGTGTGTGTGTGTGTGTGTGTGTGTGTGTAGGGAGAGGTTCTACATACCCCTGAACACATCCACACAGGAGTGGTTAGCACTAGGGATACATAAAATCTCACACATACATATACATACATACTTCCTCTTGTACCTGTTTCTCTGGAGAATGCTAATGTAATCACATACTTCTGTGGGATGATGTGCCTGAATGTCTCCAAAGGACCAAAAAGAAATACAGTGAGGTATTTAACTATATAATGTACTTTCTCCACATTCTAGGGATTTTTTGCAATATTTGGAAACTAGGTGATGAACCTAGAAAATGGAGCCTAAAGATGAGCCTAAGAAGGAAAATCTATATTGGTTTTATGTTCATGACAAAGAATTACTAAGATTAGCAACAAGGTTTTAAATTTTTGGGACATTTAGAACTTTGTTTATCCTGAGGAATACAGTTATACTATGTACAAACTAAACAAAAGGGCTAAATTGTGAATCATTTTGTATAGAAGAAAACAATCCAACATTAGGACATTTCCTTGGTCCTCCCATTGGGACCATGGTTTTCTCCTGTTAAAACAGACTTCCTCACAGGACACCAAAAACAGAAGATGCCTCATGAGCTTATGATAGATCAGAACAGAAGATTAAGACCTTGCTGTAGGGTTTCTGAACACAGACAGCAATGTATGCATGGTCCAAACAAGGATAACAATCAAGTGGTATGGCTTGTGTAATAGAAGTGTATGTTGACGCAACCTTAGTCTTGCTCTAACCTTCTCTAGCAGAACAACTGTATTATGATACCTAATACCAGAATCAACTCTCTCCCTCACAGCATTCCATCTAGAAAAATACCCAACCACAACAAAAGTATCTAACACAAATGCAAACCCTACAGCAAGCCTTTTTTATACTCTTAATGTAATACCCTGTGATCAAGTGTGTGGTTGCTCTTGCCTCTTCATCTCAAACTGTATAAAAACAAGTTATTCATTATGGGTATTTTCCTGATTTATGTGGACAATACTGATACTGGCAATAAGAATTCACTTTGGGAAAGTCAAGAACTGGAGAGAATTGTTTATTTGTATTTGTTTCTTACTAACCTCAAGTCATGCTGATTTCAGAGTGGACACATGAATTCAGCTATGCTCTGGCTCACCTCAGGAGTATCTGCAGCAGCACCACCAGGTCTGTATTTAACTGTTCTTTAAAACCTTCTTCTTCCAATATTTTATCTTGGAAGGTTTCTAGACGGTTATTCAAAGTTATTTTAGCATTTAATCTTCTTTTATTAAACCTTAGTAGTGGAATACATAAAGAATTAAACTTTGTATTTGTATTTTGACAAAGACGCAATTTAATTTAACGTTCCTTGAGAAAAACTAGGGAATAATCCTCTCTAGGAAACATTGAATTGTCATATCCAAAATGAGAGATGTAAGGGAAGCTAGAAATGTTTCAAAGATAATGAAGTTGCTCTCCAGATAAATACATATAAATGTGTAATTACAAAGCATTCTTAATTAGGGCTAAGAAAGATATGCTGGAGTGAGGGGAAGGGAATGTGGCTTGAAGCATAACCCATAACCTTCTGTGTATACACATACACACACACACACTGTTGACTTTTTTAAATTTTTGTATTCTAATTTACTCTGTACCTGGAATATGTGCATAACTATATAAGAGTATTTTGTTCTTCTAAAATGGGGGGGTGTCCTGACACTCTTATAATCTGTGTCTTCAAACTATAGTACAGCTAGAAATTATTTAGTCGACTTGTTAATTTGTGTACAGACAAGTAGAAAGCCTGTTGAGTTGACTGATGATAAAATTGAATCCAGACCACATCAAATGCACCAGAATAAAATACAACATGACCAAATATAAACAAAAATTTTATTTGAACTGGGAAAAAATAAATGTTTTTCAATCCAGGATCTGGAAAATATGCCTGACTGTCTAATTGCAACTCATGAAAAAATAATGAACAACTGACTGATAATTTTGTAGTGTTGTTTATAACCAAACTATAAATTTAAAAAATTCTCTTAGCCTGTACACATGAGGAAGAACCTGGGCCCTTCCTGGGATGAAGTGACAGACCCTGAAAATCCCTCATGGAGACCCTTGCCCTCCCTGAGGAGCAGAGGGGTGGTAGAGTGGGGGTAATGGGTTGGGAGGATTGGAGATGGGGGAGGAGCAGAGGGAGAGAGAACTTAAAGTGACATGCATAAAAAGTTAAATAAAAAATATATAAGAAAAAACAAACAAAAACTTGGAGAAATTATTTAACTGGTATTATAACACAAAATAGAATTTCAGCTTTAAAAAAAGAGTAATGTATGATTAATGGACCTCCAAAAGCATGTAGATTAGAAAAATACAAAAATATTAATCAGAATCAAACAAAAATTTGTAGAAAGTCAGGTATTGGTAGAACAAAGGACAAGCTTCCTAAATGGACCATGAAAAGAGGAGAAAATAGGTTTTGCAGTCCATGTCTGAAAACTCAGCCCTTAGAAACTGAGATGAGAAACTCTCAAGTTCCAAGCCTGCCTGACTATGTAAGACTCTATGTTGGGGAACAAAGAGGAAAGACAGGCAGATGGAGAAGAGGGGAGGAGCAGAAGGGAGTGGAATCAACCTCACCTTACCAACTACTATAGAAAAATCTAAAAGTATGACAATAAAATATATTAGAGAGAATGCTAAGAGAAGAAACCTCCTCAGTTTTCTTCTTTTTTTTTTTGCTTTTTTTAATTTATTTTTCAGTTTAAATTTAGATGAGAAACAAGGTTGCTTCACAAGTAAGTTCCAGGTCCCTCTCCCTTTCCCTCCCCTCCTCCCGTGCCCTCCCCCCAGCACCCCCCCATTATCCCCTCATTTCCCCAGGGAGGGTGAGGCCCTCCATGGGGGTGTCCATAGTCTGTCATTTCATACAGGGCAGGGACTAGACCCTCCCCCAAGAGTTCAGGGTGAGAGTGCATCTCACATTGTTGGATGGGAGTCCAAAGTTCGTGTGTATACTCGGGATGAGTACTGATCTACTGCCCAAGGCTCAATAGATTACCTAGACCTCCTCAATGACACCCATATTCAGGGGGTCTTGATCAGTCCCATGCTGGATTCCCAAGCTGATGCCTGGGATTCAAGAGTTAACCTTTGTCAGGTCAGCTGTTTCTGGGGGTTAAACCAGCCCACTCTTAATCCCTTTAATCATCAGTCCTCCCTCTCTGTTACTGGCTTTCTTGAGTTCAGCTCAGTACTTAACCGGGAGTCTGCCTCTTCTTCATCAGCCACTGAATGAAGTTTCTGTTTCCCAGACTCTCTGGCCATAGGATTGTAGGCTGGCACTCCCCAGATCTATGTCTAAAATCCATATATGAGAGAGTACATGCCATGTTTCTCTTTTGTGACTGGGTTACCTCACTCAGGATGGTTTCTTCTAGTGTCATCCATTTGCCTGCAAATCTCATGATTCCATTATTTTTTTCTGCTGAATAGTACTCCATTGTGTAGATGTACCACATTTTCTCTATCCACTCTTCGGTTGAGGGACATCTAGGTTGCTGTCCAAGTTCTGGCTATTACAAATAGAGCTGCTATGAACATAGTGGAACAGACATCTTTGTTGTATGAATGGGCATCTTTTGGATATATGCCTAAGAGTGGAGTTGCTGGGTCTTGTGGTAGGTTTATTCCCATTTTTCTGAGGAATCTCCATACTGATTTCCAAAGTGGCTGAACCAGTTGGCACTCCCACCAGCAATGGAGGAGTGTCCCCCTTTCACCACATCCTCTCCAGCATAAATTGTCATTGGTGTTTTTGATTTTAGCCATTCTGACAGGAGTGAGATGGTATCTCAGAGTTGTTTTGATTTGCATTTCCTGGATGGCTAAGGATGTTGAGCACTTTCTCAAGTGCCTCTCAGCCATTTTAGACTCCTCTATTGAAAACTCTCTATTTAGTTCTGCAGCCCACTTTTTAATTGGGTCCTTTGCTGTTTTGGAGACTTGCTTCTTGAGTTCTTTGTAAATTTTGGAGATCAACCCTCTGTCAGATGTGGGATTAGTGAATATTTTTTCCCATTCTGTGGGCTGCCTTTTTGTCTTGATGACTGTGTCCTTTGCCTTACAGAAGCTTCTCAGTTTCAGGAGGTCCCATTTATTAATTGTTGATCTCACTGTCTGTGCTAGTGGTGTTATGTTCAGGAAGCTGTCTCCTGTACCAATTCGTTCAAGGGTACCACCCACTTTCTTTTCTAAGAGGTTCAGTGTGGCTGGATTTATGTTGAGGTCTTTGATCCATTGGACTTAAGTTTTGTGCATGGCAATAAAAATGGATCGATCCGCATTCTTCTACATGCCAGCCTCCAGTTATGCCAGCACCATTTGTTGAAGATGCTTTCTTTATTCCATTGTATATTTTTAGCTTCTTTGTCAAAGATCAGATGTTCATCCGGGTTTTCAATTCGGTTCCATTGGTGTACCTGTTTATTTTTGTGCCAATACCAAGATGTTTTCAGGAGTATAGCTCTAAAATAGAGCTTGAGGTCAAGGATTGTGATGCCTCCGGACGTTGCCTTGTTGAATGGGGTTGTTTTGGCTATCCTGGGTCTTTTGTTTTTCCATACAAAATTAATTATTGTTCTTTCAAGGTCTGTGAAGAATTGTGATGGGATTTTAATGGGGATTGCATTGAATCTGTAGATGGCTTTTGGCAGGATTGCCATTTTTACTACATTGATCCTACCTATCCAAGAGCATGGGAGATCTTTCCATTTTCTGAGGGCTTTTTTAATTTCTTTCTTTAAAGATTCAAAGTTCTTGTGATACAGGTCTTTCACTTGTTTGGTTAGCAATACCCCAAGGTATTTTATGTTGTTTGTGGCAATTGTAAAGGGTGATATTTCTCTGAATTCTTTTTCAGCCCTTTTATCATCTGTATATAGTAGGGCTACTGATTTTCTTGAGTTGATCTTGTAGCCTGCCACTTTGCTGAAGGTGTTAATCAGCTGTAAGAGTTCCCTGGTAGAGTTCTTTGGGTCATTGATGTAAACTATCATATCATCTGCAAACAGTGAAAGTTTGACCTCATCCTTCCCAATTTGTATCCCCTTGATCCCCCTTTGTTGTCGTACGGCAGTGGCTAGAACTTCAAGTACCATGTTGAAAAGGTATGGAGAGAGTGGACAGCCTTGTTTTGTTCCTGATTTTAGAGGACTTGCATTGAGTTTCTGTCCATTTAGTTTGATGTTGGCTGTTGGTTTACTGTATATAGCTTTTATTATGTTTAAGTATGTCCCTGTTATCCCAGATCTCTCCATGACCTTTATCATGAAGGGGTGTTGGATTTTGTCAAAGGCTTTTTCAGCATCTAGTGAGATGATCATGTGATTTTTGTTTTTCAGCTTGTTTATATGGTGGATTACGTTGATGGATTTTCGTATGTTGAACCATCCCTGCATCCCTGGGATGAAACCTACTTGATTGTGGTGAATGATTGTTTTGATGTGTTCTTGGATCTGATTTTCCAGTATTTTATTGAGTATTTTTGCATCAATGTTCATGAGGGATATTGGTCTGAAGTTCTCTTTCTTAGTTGTATCTTTGTGTGGCTTGGGGATCAAGGTTATTGAAGCCTCATAGAAAGAGTTTGGCAAAGACCCTTCTGCTTCTATTGTGTGGAATACTTTGAGAAGAATTGGTATAAGCTGTTCTTTGAATTTCTGGTAGAATTCTGCACTGAGGCCATCTGGACCTGGACTTTTTTGGTTGGGAGACTTTTGATGACTGCTTCTATTTCTCTAGGGGTAATAGGTATATTTAAATTGCTTATCTGTTCTTGATTTAGTTTTGGCAAGTGATAGCTATCCAGGAAGTCGTCCATTTCCTTTAAATTTTCGAATTTTGTGAAGTACAGGTTTTCAAAGTATGACCTGATGATTCTCTGGATTTCCTCAGAGTCTGTTGTTATGTCCCCGTTTTCATTTCTGATTTTGTTAATTTGCATGTTCACTCTCTGCTGTTTGGTAAGTTTGGACAAAGTTTTGTCTATCTTGTTGATTTTCTCAAAGAACCAAATCTTCGTTGCATTGATTCTTTGTATTGTTTTCCTAATTTCTACTTTATTGATTTCAGCCCTCAATTTGATTATTTCCTGGCATCTACTCCTCCTGGGGGAGTTTGCTTCTTTGTGTTCTACAGTTTTCAGCTGTGCTGTTAACTCTCTACTATAATTATTCTCCAGTTTCTTCATGTGGGCTCTTAGCGCTATGAACTTCCCCCGTAGCACTGCTTTCAAAGTGTCCCATAGGTTTGGGTATGTTGTGTCTTCATTCTCATTGAATTCGAGGAAGTCTTTAATTTCTTTTTTATTTCTTCTTTGACCCAGGAATGGTGCAGTTGAGCATTATTCAATTTCCATGAGTTTGTAGGTCCTTCAATTTGTGTTGTTGTCGAAGTCTAATTTTAAAGCATGGTGGTCTGATAAGATGCATGGAGTTATTCCAATTTTTGTAGCTGCTGAGGTTTGATATGTTGCCAAGTATGTGGTCAACTTTTGAGAAGGTTCCATGTGGTGGTGTGAAGAAGGTATATTCTTTTTTATGTGGATGAAATGTTCTATAGATGTCTGTTAATCCCAGTTGGGTCATTACTTCTATTAGACCCTTTGCTTCTTTGTTGAGTTTCTGTCTGGAATTCCTGTCTAGTGGTGAGAGTGGTGTGTTGAAATCTCCCACTATAACTGTGTGGGGCTTTATATGTGATTTAAGTTCTAATAATGTTTCTTTAACAAATGTGGATGCCTTTGTATTTGGGGCATACATGCTCAGGATAGACATTTCATCTTGGTAGATTTCACCTGTGATGAGTATGTAATGACCTCCTTCATCTCTTTTGATTGATTTTATTTTAAAGTCTAGTTTGTTAGATATTAGGATTGGTACCCCTGCTTGTTTCTTGGGTCCATTTGATTGAAAAAGTTTTTCCCAACCTTTAACTCTCAGGTAATATCTGTCTTTGAGGGTGAGGTTTGTTTCTTGTATGCAGCAGAAGGAAGGGTTCTGTCTTCGAATCCATTCTGCTAGCCTGTGTCTTTTTATGGGTGAGTTAAGGCCATTAATGTTGAGGGATATTAATGACCATTGATTGCTCATCCTTCTTCGATTTGCAATGGTTGTTGGTGATGGAATTATGTATGGAATTTCACCCCTTTGTTCTTTTGGCTGTTGGTAGAGAGGGATTCTCTAATGCCTATGTTTTTCTGGTTGTAGTTAGCTTCTTTGGGTTGGAGTTTTCCTTCAAAAACTTTCTGTAGGGCTGGGTTAGTGGATACCTATTGCTTGAATCTAGTTTTGTCATGGAATATCTTGTTTTCTCCATCTATAGTGATTGAGAGCTTTGCCGGGTATAGCAGTCTGGGCTGGCATCCATAGTCTCTTTTTTTTTTTTTGTATACCTGACTTTTATTTTCCCACACAATCAAGTAAATCAATTTCCTTATTCTGAGTAACTCATTTAGGGTATATCCATATTACAGACCTGAAAGATCTTCAGCTTTTAGACATATATTATGTCAATTATAATTTCAAACAAAAGGTATTGACTTAAGGGTTTAATTCTCAGGAACAATCTTATTTTGAAGTTCCCCAGGAGAAATTCATGGATGTAGATTTACAAACTAAAATTTGCCAAAGAAGATTTTACATTGAGAACATGGTAATTCACTACTATTAATGAGCTTTGCTCAATGTATTACAGAAAGCATCTTCCACAGCAAGACACAGAAATTATTCAACATTTTATGTCTATACAACCACCTTAATTTCCAAAGTTGAGAGTATTTGATCTTCACTATTAATCCCTAGTTGTTAAATGATTTTATTACTTAATTTTATCATGATATTCTTCAACCTATGAATGCCAATAATGCAAACAGAAGGCGGCAAAGGATTCAGAAAAAATAAGATTCTAATAAATATATCACAATGCAAATTAAGCAATCATATCATTTATCAAGGTAAGAGATTATATATGAGTTTTTTTTATTTTTTTATTTATATTTTTTTATTTTCCATTTTAAATTTAGATAAGAAACAAGGTTGCTTCACAAGTCAGTACGAGGTCCCTCTCCCTTTCCCTCCCCTCCTCCCGTGCCCTCCCCCATCCCCTCCCCCCTGTTATCCCCTCATTCCCCCAGGGAGGGTGAGGCCCTCTTAGTGTTGGTAGAATATCTATCCAGGACCTTCTGGCTTTCAGAGTTTCCATGGAGAAGTCAGGTGTAATTCTGACAGGTCTGCCTTTATATGTTACTTGGCCTTTTTCCTTAGCTACTCTTAATATTCCTTCTTTATTCTGCATATTTGGGGTCTTGATTATTATGTGGCGAGGGGACTTTTTTGTGGTCCACTCTATTTGGTGTTCTGTAAGCTTCTTGTACCTTCATTGGCATGTCTTTCTTAAGGTTAGGAAAGTTGTCTTCTATGATTTTGTTGAATATGTTTTCTGCCCCTTTGAGGTGGTTTTCTTCTCCTTCTTCTATACGTATTATTCTTAGGTTTGGTCTTTTCATGGTGTCCCATATTTCCTGGATATTTTGTGTTAAGGATTTGTTGGACTTAAGGTTTTCTTTGGTTGATGAATCCATTTCTCCTAGTGTATCTTCAACACTTGAGATTCTCTCTTCCATCTCTTCTATTCTGTTGGTAATGCTTGTATCAGTAGTACCTGACTGTTTGCCCAGCTTTTCTATTTCCTGCCTTTCTTCAGATTGTGTTTTTTTATTGTCTCTATTTCACTTTTCAACCCTTGCAGTGTTTGCATTGCTTCTTGCAATTTTCGGTTTATCTTTTTGTCCATTTGTTTCCTTTTATGAATTCTTTTGTTTGTTCTTTCTTCCATTTCTTGCATTTTTTTGTTTGCTTTTTCTTCCATTTCTTGCATTTTTCGCTTTGTTTCTTCTTCCATTTCCTGCTTGTTTTGGTTTGTTTCTTCTTCCATTTCCTGCCTTTTTTGGTTTGTTTTTTGTTCCAATTCTTGCATTTTTTGGTTTGTTCTTTCTTCCATTTCTTGCATTTTTTGGTTTGTTCTTTCTTCCATTTCTTGCATTTTTTGGTTTGTTCTTTCTTCCATTTCCTGCCTTTTTTGGTATGTTTCTTCTTCCATTTCTTTCATTTTTTGCTTTGTTTTTTCTTCCATTTCTTGCATTTTTTGCTTTGTTTCTTCTTCCATTTCCTGCCTTTTTTGGTTTGTTTTTCTTCCAATTCTTGCATTTTTTGGTTTGTTTTTTCTTCCATTTCTTTGAGGGATTTTCCTATATCCTCTTTTAGGGCCTCTATCATTTTCATGAAAGTGGTTTTAAGGTCATTCTCTTCTGCTTCATTTGCACTGGAATGTTGGAGTCTTGCTGGTGTGGAGTCTCTAGAATCTGGTGGTGTCATATTTGTTTTTCTGTTGCTGAGTGTGTTTTCATATTGTCTCTTTCCCATCTCTTCTTCTAGTGGTTGCAGAAAGAGCCCCTTACTTGTCTGGTGGTGAGGGGACCAGAGTTCCCTTTTGGTGGGTGCTAGCAAGTCCAATAATCTGGTGGTTCTTCTATTCCTTGTCCTCATTCTGGTCCCGTGGGTGGAGAAGAAGAACAGGAATCTGGGGCACTTAGCCTCTCACCTGGTCCCCTGGACCCTTTGCTGGATCCTGTTGTACCTGATCCTGCGGCCGGAACAGCTGCTGCCCTGGTCTCCCTGGCTCCTCTGGTTTCCTGGTCTCTTTGGTGGGAGAGAAGTCCTGGAGTCTGGGGTGTTTGGCTCCTGCTGGGATTGGAAGCTCTGTGCAGTTCCCAGGTGATCCCGAGGCACTGGAATACAGGCCCAGAAGCAGGGCCTGTTGTACCTGATGCAGCTGCCAGAACAGCTGCTCCCCTGGTCTCCCTGGCTCCTCTGGTTTCCTGGTCTTGTTGGTGGGAGAGAAGTCCTGGAATCTGGGTTGTTTGGCTCCTGCCAGGATTCCCTCCTCAGTTTTCTAGTGGTCAAACTAACTGAACTAAACAAAACCTGCATTATATAGAGCAAATGAAGATGCACATTCTCTTGAAATTTCCTTCTTTAGAAACTCATCCAATGCATGCATATACAGAAAAAAATGTATAACACAATTTGTTAGCATGACCAGTCACTGCAAAATTATTTGTGAAATCAAAAGTTTATAAATAGTCAAACTTTTTCAGGGACCAGTTGAATAATCTGTAATCCATTCATAAATAGAATACTAGGCAACAAAAAATAATAATGAAATGGATTCCTATACATCTCCAAGACATTAAATAAATGCAAGTATATAATAGTACCTTATCTAAGCTTCCTTTTATATGACACGTTTATTTACTTTTATCAAAATATGGTTACTCATAGTGACAAGGTAATAACCACAAAGAAGGAAAGAACAGGCACAGCATTTTTCTGAAGGGCTTACAGGGTGACTTTGATGTTGGGATCATATAATTGTGCTACATGCTCACAACTAGTAGGAGAGAGTGGTCCTCACTGTTAATGGAACCTGGCAAGGCCTTCCTCATGCCTGACTAGGAAGCTAAAGCCTCTCTCCTCTATAGTCTCACATGTTGCTGTCCTTGCACAGCTAAATTCTCTTACTTCTGCTGCAGTTCCTTCAAGATTTTGAAAAACCAGGTCAAAGTATATTCTAGGGATTTGAAAAGCTTTCCTTCTGAACTAAAAGCACCAATTCTATCAGCACAACCATGAGTCAATGGGCAGAAAGGCCTGACTACAATCTTCAAATAAAGAGAATTTTCAACAAAGCCTGAATCAATACTGTTTAAATACATGACAGGCAAAATTTAAGAAGGCAGTGTGATCAAGTGGCAAGAACACTGAATGTGGAAATCTCGTGCAATGATTTGCATCTCATCAATGGTTCGTTCTTTCTCACCTTTAGTCTTAACTGCTATGAAGTAGCAATAATGGATAACAATTTTAACAAGGTCTTGGAGTGGTTTTGATTACCCAGCCAAGTCCAACAAGTGAAGATAGTTTGTAAACTGTAAAACCATTTAAACAAATTTAGGTGAATGGACACTCCAGAAATAAATTGACTTAAGCAATTACCAGATGCAAGAATTGCAAAAAAAATATGAAGGAAATGAGACCTGTGTTAAATATTTTAGGAACTGATAACATTTGAACAAAAAAGTGAACAATATTTGCCAAAAATAATAATAATTTTTTAAAAACCCAGAAACCCAAGAACAAAAAGAGTGCCATAAAGAACAGGCTTTTGTAGTCATCCTCTCTGTCCCTTTGCAGCCTGAGGGCCTTCTCCTAGCAAAGGATGGATAATGAGACAGGGAAACATTCTTTAGTTTAGACAGGAAAACACAAACAGAGGGATGCACCACAGAGTCGTCATCTCCAGGAGAACAGGAGGCTCTGAGCAGTTAGAATAGCATCACCTTGGTCCTAGATGTAGGGGCAACATTAGCAAGAAGTTTCACTAGATGGTAAACTGTTCACTATTTATATACCATCATATTATGGGTAAGAAAAATGAAGCTAACCGTCTTGTCTTTGGTCACTTGCCTGTTTAATTCATATGTCAGAACAAAAAATCATGGTTCAGAATTGGCAATTATATTGTCCACCTGTAAAATCAGGCAACAGCAATGAAAACTCTGCCAATACCCAAGACTCCACTTCAGGAATGGAGCTGTATCCTTCTAGACCCTCTTCATGGATAAGGTCTAAGAAGATAAGTCCCTAAGTTTGAGTAAACCAGATATTTAGTGGTTAAAGATTACTAATTGTAGACACTGACAATCTAAGTAGATATGAAAAATAACATAACTTTAAATAATATGTTTTCTATTCTGATTATAATAATCCTATCACAGTATACCTCACATATTTCAAGATCTTTATGTATCATATATTTTTTAATTACTTGTAACAGGAAGACCAATGATAAAATACAATTTAGGTTCTCTTGTTTGGTAATTTGCATTATTTTGTCTGCATTATCTTGAGAAATTTTCCAGTGTGAATTTAACTTTTAATTACCCTTCACTTATCAGCCCAGTTCGTGAATCCCCTCGAATGTCTTGGTTTCTCTAGACTGAGTCAGATTGCTGTTGTGCCAGGATTTTACAGCACCAAGCCTTCTTCTCCACCTGATTATGTTACCCCCATTGAAACAGAAAGTGTCTGCATTTCACTGTTGTAGACACAAACCAGTAAGCATCTGACTTCACTTAAATACTAAATAGCTTCACAAATGAATGGGTAAATAAACAAGTAGCAAAAGAAATACTCAGACATCTAGGCAGAAAGAGAAAGCAGAATCTTCAAAGTCAAGAGTTTACTAAACAGACATCATTCATTTTGTAGTGACTTTTCCCATTCCTTCTTTATGTTTTGTTTCTAAAACAAAGATATGTTATCATAATGGCCTCTGCAGGTGAGGGTCTAATAGTTGAGCAAGATGGGAGGAAGGAAAAATGCTGATACCTTCTTTAACATCTGCATTCACCCCTAAAATGTTTTTGAATCAGAACCTGCCTGAAAGCCTCCTATTTAGCTAATGGGGCTTCTGCTATTCACTGGGAATACAGTCTGGGAACATTTGAGGCTATGGCCACATACATTAGCTTGCCTTATCAAACATGAGGGATGTACAGAATAGAAGAGAGATGGCAAAGATTATCTCCTTCCCATGACTTTGTAAACCTCACATAAGAGCTCAGAGGTCGGGGAAGTGGCATAGGGAATTTTATCTTTCACAAGATAATCACAAGCATAGTTAACCCAACTGCACTCTGGAGGTCCACACTGAAGCATAATGTGAAGTCGTCTCTGGCTCTGATGGCTCTGATAAAAATGAGTCTTCTTCAGTCCCAAAATAGTTGATAATCTGTAAAAATACTTTTGCTACCACTTAGGTGAAAACAAAATGGTAACAGGAATGCAGACTACAGCTAACTCCAAATTTCTGCATCAAATAAATGGTACTATTTGCCTCACTTCCTCCCTTGTCCCCTTCATCCCTCTCCCTGTTTAAACCCTCCAAGGAATCATCTGTCACCCTGAAAGCCTGAAAAGCTGACTTTAAAAATATACGTTTATAAAATACTCATACTATGCTCTGCCTCTTAGAGCCTTTTGAAATAAAGCAGCCATAATATGTGTGACAGCGCCCCCATTAAGGCAGATAATAAAAGCCAGTGCCAAGCCAAGACACTGATTTACCAGGCACTGCTGAGCCCCCACTCTACTAAGAATCGGGAAATCGCTGCTTTACTGGCATTCCAGCATTTGTATTACAGACCTTTTCTACTGTAAGATTTCAGTGTTCCGTGCTAAGATTATTTTTCCTTCCCAAGCAACTGGCAATGTAAAAGTGCCACCCTTGAGTTGCATGGCATGGTGAGCTAAAGAGCGTATTGCTACATCCAGAGTGGAAAATTCGGTGTTTAGGGAGCAATGAAGCAAGCTATAACTCAGACTTAGAGATAAATGCTGTTGAGACCACAGTTCCGTTTATAGATATAATATAACTTGAAAAGCTTAGGTGTCTTTCTGAAAGGATCTTTACTTCTAAGTTTTTTATTTTAAAAACTGTTACTACTTTTGATAAGAATAATATTGTATTTTCTCTTTCATTTTTAATTTTACATGTTAAAATAATTTAAGTTAAAAAGCACTGAAAGTAGATAGAACTATAGTGTACCAAATGTTGGAGTAATGGACATCTATATCTGGATAAAATGTAGAAATCCAAAAATATATGTCATTGATGTGATTTAACTTGATGCTGTATATAATACTTTCACTTAACTCAAATTTATAGTTTATTAAAAAACTAAGGTTTTCAAAATGAGCTTTGTCCTGCTCCTATTACCAATTTTAAAGCTGATTTGCAATACACCACGTATTTGTGTAATAGAAGTGATATCTGAACTTAAATTATAGCAAGCATGATGGTCCCTGTCTTCTCCCATTGGTTAACAGTGTTCTCATACTCAGCCTTAAATGGGATGTCCTTACAAAACCCCTCCCCTCAAGGCTCACGGATCTATGCACATCAGAAAGTGGAAAGATTGTAAGAGCCAAACGTGGTGGATCTTCCAGGCACAACAGGGCTATCACATATGAATTGGGACAGCACACACAAGAACCACACAAAATGGGGAAGGGCGGCAAATCCCAGCCCTGAGAAAGAGAAGTAGACATTAAATTCCACTCCAAATCAAGAAGTTATTTGCAATTGATACCTGATGGGAAAGGAAAAATGCAGTTTTCTCTAATGGTGTACCATGGTGCATATTAGCTATACTCCAGAGTAATCTTCATGCTCAGGAGTATTGGGCCAACACAAAATAAACTCCATGTTCTTTTGTGTGTGCTTTTTCTATCATTTTGTTTTGCTTTGTTAATTTTTGTTTTGTTGGGTTTTGTTTGTTTTGATTTTCTTTGGGGGTTAGTTTTAGACTTGCGGTTTCATTTTAGTGTGTGTGTTTGTGTGTGTGTGTGTGTGTGTGTGTGTCTACATGTATGTTAGAGAGAGGGGAGAGGAAGAGAGAATTGGGTGAGTAGAAAGATTGGAACTATCTGGAAGGAAATAACAGATGGAAAGAATATGATGATCAAAATATATTGTCTGTGGCGGAAATGGAAAATTAAATCAAAAAATGAAAAAATTCTGAATAAACTAGGGAGCATGCTCTGATATGAAAAGGCTTTCTCCATAGTATGTACCTAAATTTACTAGCTAAAATGGATATATAGAAAACATGAAATGAATGTCAACCAATAAACTGTAAAATAGCACAGTGACCTCATGGGTGAGACATGGTGTTAGAGCCATAACACCTTAATGAGAATGAAATAACAGCAACCCCCATCAGTACAAATATTTCCAAAAGCACAGACTTCTGAGATGACAGAATTCAAGTATTTTTTCATGGTTATAATTATATTATAACAAATGTAAAGAATACTAAAATACCATAAGATTTCTTCAGCTATTCTTTGTATATCTACAAAGAAACAAGCTAAAATGAAAAATATAAGCTACTTCTGCCACTGCAATCTCCCTTTGCTTTGCATGAGATGCTGCAAATCATTCATGACATTTGTTTCTTCAGAGCTTGGACCTTATGTACCATCAACCCCAGCCTGACATTCTCTCAGTCACTGGAGCTGACAGAGGCTTCATTATCCGTAAGTACTCACATTTCTGTCATGCCTGTCCTGGACCCAATCACAGAAAATGTATATCATTCCACCATTTACCGTTCTAATGAGGACAGTAAATGCATGGGGAATCTTATAGGAGTGCTATTCTATTTGTATATTTGTGTGTATTTGTATGTTCATGGGGATGCTTGCTTATGCATGTGTGTGTAGAGGTCAGAGGTTAACAGCAGGTGTTTTCCTTGTTGATGCTTCATCTTCTTTAAAATATTTTTCTTTTATTTTTGAGATTATACCATTTCCCCTTCCCTTTCCTCCCTCCAAACCCCCCATATATTCTTCCCTGCTCTATTTTAAATTCACAGCCATGTTTTTTCATTAACTGTCATTAGGTGTATATATGTACATATATATTTCTAAATATAACCCGCTCAGTCTCTATGTTACTCCTACGTATGTTTTTGGGGCTGACCATTTGGTATTGGATAATCAAATTGGTGTGCTGTTACCTGGGGAAGGCTATTTCTGCCACTCTTAGCATTCCTTGTAGTCTTTACCTGTCCACTTTGCCTGGGTCTATGGGTGCTCTCTTTGTTGGGCTCATGTCTAGGCGGTCATGTTGGCATCTCCTTGTGACGCCAGAAGCTACATCCACCATTCGTTTTTCTAAGATAGCTTCTCTCACTTAACCAGAAGCCCTTATCATTTCCACTAGAATGGCTGGCTAAGGAACCCTTTCTGTCTCTACATCCTGTCACTGGGGTTACAGGTGTGTGCTGTCACAGTCAGCTTTTACATGGATGGTAGGCGTCTGAACTCAGGCCCTCAGGCTTATGTCATGAACTCTTTAACAACTGAGTCATCTTCCCAACACCTCAGGAAATCTCACATAACAAGAGTTGCAGCTTATATTTAAGCCAGCTGGATCCCAAGAGTCAATCTGTGGACTGCTGTAGACTTGCCATTGATTTCTCAACATTTCTTTGAGGAAAGGAAAAGAAAAGAAGAGAGGAGAGAAGAAGAGAAGGGAAGGGAGGGGAGGGAAGGGAAGGAGAGGAGAGGACAGGAGAGGAGAGGGGAGGGGAGGGGGAGAGGGAGGGAGAGGAGAGGAGAGAGAGAGAGGAGAGGAGAGGAGAGGAGAGGAGAAGAGAAGAGAAGAGAAGAGAAGAGAAGAGAAGAGAAGAGAAGAGAAGAGAAGAGAAGAGAAGAGAAGAGAAGAGAAGAGAAGAGAAGAGAAGAGAAAAAATAGTTTAGAATCTCCCTGGCTGCATGAGACTCAACTAAAGATTGTCATAAAATACAGATCCACTGTCTTGATTAAACATTTACATGAATCAAGTCAAGGAACTGTGTGACTATACACATATTTATTTTAGGTTTAGGTACTGTTTAACGTTTCTACCTATAGGTATTCCATTTCAATGATGTGCTTTATTTAAAAAAGATATTTTCTAAAATGGTGATATTTCTATTGTTCAATCTTAATTTTAAATTATCTTTTACTTATGAAATATTGGAAATAATTAAATGGGTAGTAATCATATTTTGATTCATCCTTTAAATGTCATAGCTGAGAGGTTTGAAATCCTATGTAAATCTTTTTTTCTTTTTTTAACCTTTGCTGGGCTTCTAAACAGGCCCAGTCATCCCTTAGTCTCCAACTAAGAAGAAATCATGGGTAGGAAGGATTGGCCAGGTATCTATTTTCCTTCATAACTGAAGAAATTCCTGGGAGCTAACTCAGACCCCAAAAAATAAAGAAAAGCAGAGGAAAAGTTAGCTCAAAAAGCCGAATGTTCTGTGGTTCGCAGCCTTCCCAGCCCACTCCTATCCCTATGCATGTCCATTAAGTCCACCAGGGAGTGGTGCCTAGTGAGACAGGAGCAGATGGCAAAGCAAGACACAGGAAAACCCGAGCTCTGAGGCACTGAGTACATAGCTTTGCATGTCCTTCCGTATTCCTGGCACTGCCCTGGAGTTGCTACTACTATCTGGGGGAAATCACCTGACTTGGCCCACCCGAGGGGTTCAGGAGAAATCGATTTTCATTCACAAAGGAAGAATGCACCGGGAGATGACACAACCCAGAAGGATAGAGTTTCAAGAGGAAAAGCTAGAAAGCTAGGAAGGTGAACTCGACACCAGATTCTGCTATAGTGTATCACACCGCAAAATAAAATGAGAAAACAGTGCTAAAAATAACGTTGTTTTATGCCCAGTAAGTGTATTGCTGCTAAAATATTATTTCTCCCTAAGCTCCTCTTGAAACGATCGAATAATTCCAAAATGTAGATCGTTCTCACTAACGATCTTCTGTTCTTCTACACATAAATGACAGGGTGTATGATTAGAAGATCCTCTGCACAAGAAACAGCAATTCAATTAATAATTTCAATTTCATATGGTATTCAAGGTATTTTAAAAATGGATGTCTTTATCTCAATGAAAGCAAGACTTTTAAATGAAAAGAAGTAGGAGTCCCTCTGAGATTTAGGAGCTCAATGGCACTAAATTAGTGAATGGATTTAAAATTACAAAGCCTCAAAGCCAGGGCAGATTCTGTTTATAAAATCTTTCACCCAATGGCTGTGGATAGTAGGACCTGGGAGAAAGACAAAATCCATTCTAAAGATGTGTGAGAAGCTAACGCTCAAAAAAAGAAACTACTCTTGTAACTATAAAAGGACAAATGACACTGAGCAGTCCAATATGATTTTCCAAGTGTATTAAAAACAAGGGAACAATATGAAAAAACATTTTAAGCAAACCTGAAAGTTAAGTAAACAGAGTTTATCACACTATCAGAAATCTAACTTTCTGGTCTTATTCTCAAGAAGGTGAACAATAACCTTTTTAAAAATGAATATCATTCTCTCTCATCAGTTTCCCTTTAATTAACTCTCTGGTCTAATGTCAGCCAATTGTTTTCAAATGGTGATTAACTTCTGCTCCATTGGGTGAGCAGTGCCCAAGCTGTGTCTCTACAGCAGCTGTCTTTTCATACCTGAGGAGGCAAAAAAAAAAAAAAGGTCTGCCTCCTGGATTGGTATAATAACTGGAGGACATAAAAATAAAAATGCCCTTGAAATCTTCAATAGACAATGTGAACAGCTTCTACTTAGCCACATAAATAGTTTCCCCCTCAAATCTAATAGAAAAATCAATGAATAGCATTTTCCATATTCTATACAATCAACTAAATAAATTATAAAATTAATGCTAATCAAATTTACTCAAGCAACTCATACAAAACATGTCAGTCATGTTCCATTATTAAAGTCAAGTGGAAAAACGGAAATTTGCTAAATTGAAATGCTGACTTAGCACTGGGGACAGACATAAAGTGGACCTCTATCTTATCATTGTGAAACTGAATTAAATTTGTTATAAAGCTGTCACTGTCTATGTTTTAACTTTGGTTCTAAGGTTGTTCTGTACATAGTAACTAGTCTATAACCTAGCATGAAAATATATTCTTATAATAACTCTTTAAGATTCAGACCACCTTAACATCAGAATTTCCAGTTAATAAAAGGCTGTAATGTGTCAAATCATCCCAGCCTGATTACCCACTGATTGGTTATCTAATACCAAGTGATTGCCCTTAAGAACCTATATAAGGAGCATTAATCAGACTTGGCAGGTCATAGTTAGATACTTGTGCATATATATTAATAATATTTTCAAAAGAGGGAGTGTGGAAGGGGACATGGAAGGGATTAGAAAAAATAGAGCAGGGGGAGGGATAGAGAAGTGATAAAATTATATTTTATTATAAAAACTACAAATGACCATTTTAATTGGCCCTTAATTTAAGAAATATGCATTCATTGACCTTGCATATACACTTTTCTTGGTTTTGTTGAACACTAAAAAAATGGCATTTTCATATACTCGTATTTTTCTTTTCTTTTTTATTAATTAATTTTTATTTTCTAATCCCCATTCCCTCTCCTTCTCCTCCTGATCCTCCTCTTCCCCCAGCTCATCTCCCATCTTCTTCTCAGGGAGGGTAAGGTCTCTCCTAGGAAGTCTATTTAGTCTGTCTCATCATCTCATTGAGGGAGGACCAAGGTACCTCTCCATCCTACTCATTGATATCACCTCCCTAATATTTCCTGGGGAAATACCATAAGAAAATAGCCTTAGATATTCCTCTAAAATAGTAACTCCATCTTTATAAGAAGAGAGATACAATATTATTATTAATATTAATAGAGACCTGAGCGGCCACCCTCAGTTTATATTAATATTGATGAAGACTATTGCTATCAATGGCAAGAGAAGATAAATCTAAAAGAAAGACCTCCATTCTTCAGAGCAAAATGTTTGATTATAATACAAGAGGCCTAAAATTTTTATCATAGATTATTTTTTAAATTTATTCTCAAATCTAACAAAGAGCCAGAATCTGAACATGATCACCTATGGCTTAAGCAAGGCTGGGGACATGATCTTAGAACTGTCATCCAATACTGTTATCATTTTATAAACTGCATAGCATGAACTAATACAAGCCTAGATAACACCAGTCAACCAGCCTATGGTGTCTTAAATTCAACCAAGAAGCATGGTAAACGTAAGTGTTGTAATCTCTGCAGGCAAACCATGCCATGCTATTTTATAGCAAAAAATATTAGCAAGTATAAGTACACTCTGAAACTATGATATTAAGTATGCTGTAGAAAATTCATAAGCCAGTAGCAGTCATTATTGTCATCAACTATTACATGCTACACATAGCTGCAATGTTATCTTAATGTGTAATTGGTGGTGAAGTAGGTTTATTTTGGAATCTTCTCCCACAACCACATGAGCAGTATGCTGTGTTATGATGTTCACTAACACTTGGAGATGGTGATTTTTCAATTTCATTAAATCTTAGACATCTGTGGTCACACATGCAATACATTATCACACGATTTTAACTGCACATGTTGCTTACAAGAACTTACTTAAAATAACGAGGGCTACAATTTTTTAATAAGCAGATATTTCTGAAAATGAAAACAAACTGTATGCAACCACAGTTACACAGAATCAGGAATAGATGATCTATGATAGCATGACTTTACTACTCCAATAAATTCTTGCCAAGAAAAGTAAATGTCCAAGTAGCATTACTGTTTGCTTCATGAGCACTTAAACTATTTACCCAACAATAGACTGTTAACTTGTCCCTTCTCTCAGCATTACAATGAATAGCCTACTTCTCAGGAAAAATAGATTTTCCATATTCATAAACATGTTTATTATCAAACAACATTCATTAACTGAGATTCTCTGAAAAACCCCTGTCCTTAGGTGTCATAAACCTAAATCAAAACTCTTTGTCCTCTCAGATCCCTGCATTTAAACACACACCTTGATCTAAACTGCCAAGCCTCCCTAGCAATGTATTCATAGGTGTGACTTTTTCCATTTATAACTCAACAAAAAAAACTGCACTGTTTTCAGAGAAACGAAATAATGTTTTAAAAAACCAAGTTCAGTGTGTTATTTTGATCAAAGGGATTACTCCACAATAAGAATATAATACCCATCTGGGCATTGGGGGTGCATGCCTTTAATCCCAGCACTCAGGAGGCAGAGACAGGTGGCTCTCTGTGAGTTCGAGGCCAGCCTGGTCTATAGAGCGAGTTCCGGGACAACTTCCAAAGCAATACAGAGAAACCCTGTCTCAATAAACAAAAACAAAGCAAACAAAAAGCAAAAACAAAAGAAAGAATATAATACCCATAAACCTTTAGAAGAATGCTTCTCAACATATAGGTTGAGACCCCTCTGGGTGTCAAACCCCTTTCACAAGGGTCATCTAAGACAGTTGGAAAACACAGGCATTAACACAGTTATGAATAGCAAATGCAAATATTTTTATGATTCGGGATCACCACAACATGAGGAACTTTTTAGAAGGTCACAGCGTTAGGAAGGCTGCGAACTACTGCTCTAGACAGAGTGATGACTATAAAACCTTAGCAGAATATCATATGTAAAGTTCAAACTGTTAAAAGGATAAAAAGAAACTAGTAGAAACAAAATGGCAGTGAGGAAACTAGAGTTTTAGTTAGCCAAATTCAAAAGAAAAGGAAAATAGCAGGCAATTGCAAATTAAAGGAAAGCAGGAAGGATAATTCAACCAAAACCAACTTTAACAAAAAAAATCAATAAGCTCATAAATATCACTTATTAAGAACTAACATAATTCAATAATTGTAAATGAATAACTATGAATTAAATTCAGTGACCTGTAGCAGAAAACACCCTTACAGATGTATTTGGAACAATGGTTTTTAAACTCTCTGAAAATATACCTGTGTGGCACAGAAATCTCAAATTCATAATGTAAAGCCTGTTCAAAGTACATAAGGTCCCAGTGTAATCGAGCAACTGATCCGTCACTCACTTTAACTAATTAAAATGAAAATGTAAAACATCCACCTAGGCAGCTATTGCCTTAGATGGGAAAGTAAAACAATTACACATCATGTAGGAAAAAATTAAAATTAAAGAACCACTTATTAAAGTTTATGGGTTGTAGCCACAGCTATCTCATCCAAATAATAGATTACTATTTTAAAGGAATAGTGCTGAGCATATTATATGCATTTTCGTAGTTAACTCAGCATTTCTTTGAGGACAATGTCATTGCCATCCTTAGTATATGCATGCAGAGACTGAGACTTTAAAAGGATATGCATGCAAAATAAAGGTTCATTTATATTCTTAAATCTTTTAGCATGCTATAGCATACAGATGAAAGTTGAAATATATGTATTTATATGTAGTTTGATAGTCACTGCAATAAGTGCCCCAAAATGCTCTTAATAAAATTCAACAAGTGCCCCTGATTTTAAAGGTTGAAAGAAAATTCATGAACTATAATAAATAGCTCTTTTTTAGAATTATTTGAATGTATTATTTATCTAAAGCCAAGGGCAACACCGTACTTAGAAACAGTATAGACTGAATGTTTGGGTATTTTGAAATCCTAGTATAGGTGTGAAAGTACATGGAGGTGAGCTACTTTAGATGGCAATAGGTCATGAGAGTTAAGAACCATGTATGAGGTTCAGGCTACTATTAAAAAAAGGCCTAGAAGAAGCCTTCCTTGTCCCTTCTATCTCATGAAGACAGAGCAAAAAGATAACTCAAGTATGAAACATGAAGAGGACCTCCACCAGACACCAAACCTGCCACCACCTTAATTTGTGAGAAATAAATTTCTATTGTTTATAAACCACCTAACCTATGCCAATTTGCTATAGTATCCCAAACAAAAACAAAAGAGAAACTCAAAAGAATAATCTCCTAATGTGTATTTTCATAAAAAGTTGTTTTGAAAAATATCAAAGATTACATACTACTTACATAAGCAGGGATAATTTAAAACCTTCTCCATTCCTGCAGAGAAATACAAACTTTGTTTAACCCTCTCCCAAGGCCAGTAAGGTACCACCTTGTCCTCTAACCTCTACAAAAGACATGCATCATGTACATGTGTGCCTATTTATACTTGTGCACCTATACATACACGAACATGAATGCATATACACAAAAAGCTATCGGACTTTAAGAAACATAACCTGCAAAATACTGATTTCATGATTTTTATACATCATTTACTGAGATCATGTGCAGAAGACTGGTCGCAAGTGTGTCACCACTGAAGCAAGGGAATCTTTAAGAGGTGGAGTCTGGTTCTCCTTAGGTCTTGTGGATCACCCTCATATGACTAAATGCTACATTATAGGGCTGGGTCTCATCTAGTAAGAATGGATTTGTTCTAGAGAAAAAGTTGTTACTTTGTGAGGCCCCCTCCATGGTCTTTTGATTTCTTGGTCACACTCATGCTTTCTTTGCAGACCTTTCCTTTCTAATTCTACATTATGCTGTGATATGGAGAGGACTCCTTCTTTACAAAACTGATCCCTGCAACTATCATAATTCTGAGCTGAAACAACCCTTGACTTTGTAACATATTTTGCTATAGCAATACAAAATGGAATACTACATCAGAATAACCAAGGATAAACATATCTGAAGCTATTGACTGAAATTTGTCAAATTAATTCTTATTCTAAGCTCATTAATATGTAAAGGTAAGGGGGGAAATAATTAATTTTCAGATAATTACAAATAATAGAAAACAATATGATAAAGATAATTAAGAACTGGTATAAATATTTCAGATACCATGATATTATACATGAGATTCCAAAAATTGTATCAGAAAAAATTCTAGAAGTAAAAAACAAATCAGGAACATGAAAGGATTCTGAATATATTTATACAGATCAGTAGCTTTTTCTATGCACAACAAATACACAGAGAAAGAAATGATGGATATACTCCCATTCACAATAGCCTCAGGGTAAATAAAATATCTAACAGTAAACCTAAGACGTCTGCAATGAAAACTTTAAACCTCGGAAGAAAGAAAACTACTTTTTTTTAAAGAAAACACTGCACGCTAATGAATTAACAAAATAAATCTTGTGAAAATGAACACTTTTACCCAAAGCCATTTACAGATTCAATGCAGTCCCAATAAAAGTATTATCCTATTTTTTCACAAAAACAGAAAAATAATTGCCCTAAAATTCATAGAGAACCACCACTAGAGACCCTGGTTTGCCAAAACAATCCTGAGCAAAATGAACAATCCTGGAAGGGTTTCCATTTCAGATGTTAAGATACATTACAGAAACATAGTAATAAAAACAATATGGTAATGTCAGAAAAACGGACCCATAGACCAATGAAGCAAAACCAAAGACAAATCAGAAGCATCTTAATTTGGGCATTTATTATTTGACAATGATACCAATGCATATGCTGGAGAGAAAGAAAAATATCTTCAACAAATATAATGGTAAAACTGAATGTCCACATGGAGGGCAATGAATTTAGAACTGTATCTATCATCATGAAAAAAAAGAACGACCTCCCCATTGGTAGGATTGTAAACTGACGCAACCACTCTGGGAACTAGTGTGAAGAAACCTCAAAAGGCTAAAGATAAATAAATCTACCATGTGGCCCAGCTCAACGACTATTTAGCATATGCCCAAATGGCCCAACATCCTGCTCCATAGATAGTTGCTCTGCCATGTTCATTGCTGCTCTGTTTACAATAGTTAGGAAACAGAGCAACCTAATCATACTTCAACTGACTAATGGGCAAAGAACACTTCATACATGTGCGCAATGGAAAACTATTCGGTAGTAAAGAAATATGAAATCAGGAACTTTTCAAATAAATGGATGAAAATAGAAAATGTCATATTGAATGAGGTAGCCCATAAGCAGAATGGCGAGGCTTGGTATGTTCTTTCTCATCTGAGGCTCTTAGTTCCAAACATTCTGATATGATTGCAGAATCTGGGAGAGCTGCAGAAACAAGGAAAGTGTAAGGGGACCGTTGTAAAGTGAGAATAGGGTAATGAGCAGCAAGGTTCAATGACCCCAAGCATGCAATATTGCCATGTATATCTTGGAGGCAGCCAATATATCTCTAATTGGACATAAGGCCTTCTCAACAAAAGGGAAAACATGATGCCTGGTACTGTAAACATAGCCAACTACACAGAGCCTTTAGTCCTGGCACTCTGGAGGCAGAGGCAGGTGGATCTCTGTGAGTTCAAGGCCAGCCTGGTCTACAGAGTGAGTTCCAGGACAGGCTCCAAAGCTACACAGAGAAATTCTGTCTTGAAAAAACATGTATAAATAAAACAATTAGCAGAATCTGACCCTTGCTTTTAATAGGTTTAATTTTATTTTTAGGTAGAAAAAACTTAACAGAAGTAGAAAAATAAGGAAATATAAATACTAGTAAAATGTAAGCTAAAAACACTCTTCTCTAGCCTTATTTCATCTGAGATTGAAGTGTTCTGAGAATGAAATAACTGGAGGCGCATACAACCATGCCCCAAATCAGGCTCCATAACAAGTACAGGCGAATAAAGCTGTGAAGAACTGTAGACCTCACCGCTGCATCCTCCTAAATCTATAAAAAGAGTTCAAGGTAAACCAGAGCAAGGAAAACATAATTCACTCCATTGAGGGAAAAATCTTTCCAGGTCATTTTCCTTCCATTCTCCATTTCAAAATACAGGAGGGTATTTGGGCTTCTGATAGAGAATTTGATATTTGTTTTCCAAAGTTCCAGAAGACTCAAGGCTTTGGTGTTGGACATATCTCTGAAGTACACTCGGATAAAGATCCCCGCAACAATCTAGGAGTGAAGGATTCATGCATTTTTGTTGCACAAAAGTGCAAGAAAGGGCCTTGGGTTTAACTCACGGTAGAGCACATGTTTAGCTTGGGAGAAGCCCTAGGTTTAATCCCCAGCAAAGGAGGGGAGGGAAGGAGGGAGGACCAAGAAGGGAGCAAATTAACAGTATTGTAGTACTTTCATTGTGAAATTGCATCTCTACTCTTGTTCATCAAGTGACTTTGAGTAGCCGCCTGCTCACATCCTTCCAGTTCAACACCTACCAGCTCTCATTATCCTAACTCATCACTACATTTGACTCGTGTCCTGCATCTTGAACCAGGCTTACATTATCTTGCATCACAACCCAGATGCCATTTTGCCTCCCATCTAGGAAAGAGTCAGTGTGTTTTCTAATTGGAATGCTGAAAGTTCAAGAAAGTATGGAATCAACATGCATCAAATGGTCCTCCACAGGTTCTGACTAAAACAAAAGATGTTTTCCACCAAATAATATTAATGTTTTTCAATATTTAACATCACTAGGTAACATAAAACACATTCATTTGCCTGTGCATCTATTAAGTTCATTGTCATGCTGGAAGAAATGAGAAAAAATACTGATTTCTATCAAAATTTCAGTTCAATCAAGTTTATATTAAGGGGCTAAATTACAGAACCCATAAAGACTATAATTCTGGCATTTGTGTTTGGGAGCATCTCAGGATTTTCCAGAGGACCAACGATGAATTCCTAAAACCCACATCGCAAACACTTCACCTGTAACCTAGCTAAAGGGCATCCAATAACCTCTTCTGAATACTGTGGGCATCTGTACTCACACACAAATGCATGCCCACACACATATAATTTAAAATACAAATGTTTTTTAAAAGGAAAAGGAAACTGTTAAAGCAATGGGTTCAGGTCATGCAAGTTAAAATTACAGGTTGAGATCACGTTCAAGTTGCTGCCTGTTCTCTCTTTTCTAACCATGAAAAACCTCCTGATTGGTACTTAGTTGCCAAACAAGTAATATGACTGCAAACAGCTCTGCCAGAATCCTTTCATAATTGAATTTTGGCATCACACAGATTGTCATGTTAGACAATTGAAGCCTCCAAAGCTTCTGCTTTTCCACAAACCTATCAACTGTGCCATTCTCCAGCACAACTTCAAAAGCCATGAATTTGATACATTGGCCATTCCAGAAACACAAATTCCATGCCCCACAGAAAAGGAACATATGCCAGAATTTGTCAACATTGAATGCACTCCAACAGCAGTGTCTACAGTTCTCTTCTTGTCACAGATTCAAAGCAATTTAAAAGCACTCTATGTACAAAAGACCAAAAAGCATTGTTTATAAATTATTTTAGCTATTATTGCAATCACAATAAGGGTTATAGGATTAGGTTCATCAAAATCATTTTTAAAAGGCCTTCCTCTGTAAGAAGACAGAGCAACCCATAATATTAATGGAGACAACAAAAAAGGACCACAAGCTACATAAGTGAGCAGAACAATGGAGGGTAAACAGGTAAGATGCCACTGGGCTAAGGTACCTCTCGGGAGAAAAGATAAAAGAGGCAGTCATTTCGTGCCACCAAAAAACCTGACTCACTTCAATGCTAATTCTGAGTTGGATGGAAAAATATCAGCTGAATCCTTTCCCAGAGAGGAAAGGGGAAAGGGAAAGTGTAGGAAAGTCCAATTGCTGCTCGTTATAAACATTCAGGGGCAGCCAGAGCCAAAACTGTCAAGTAGATGAAAGCCCTTGCTGTTGAGAAGAAGTCGTTCCACGTTAGGCCCCCTCTCTTTCCTCTTCCAAAGATTTTAGTAGCTTCAAACAGCATCACCTATCTTGTGTCATTAAGAAAAGAAATCTGGTAAACTCAATGTAGTTTGTCTCTTATTGTTCGCAAATTGATTAGGTCCCTTTAGCTTCTTGAATTCCCAAGCCAAGGGGCTTTAGAACCCATGCTCCACAGATTTAGGAAAGAAAGCATAAGAGTTTGCTAACTGTCAGAGGTAAGGATGGAGCATTGCACTCGGATTTCAAAACAGCACAATAGGATGGTTAGAGAGCTGGCATTTGTGTTTAGTATAGGAGAAACCGTGGCCAGACTACCTAAGCCACAGGTTCCCATGCCAGAGCATGCAAGGCAGGCACTACCTCCCTGAGCCAAGCCTGCCTCTATGTCCAGAGAGTGCTGACAAGGAAGACACCTGACCCAGAGACACCAATGAGTAAAGAACATCGCAACAGATTCAGCCACCTAAGCCAATAGGACCTTGCGAGAGAGTATAAAGGCAGGTCTAACTTCCTTAATAAACAAAAATGGGCTGGAGAGATGGCTCATAGGTTAAGAGCACTGGTCAATTCCCAGCAATCACATGGTGGCTTACAACCATCCGTAATGAGATCTGGTGCCCTCTCCTGGCTTGCAGACATACATAGAGGCAGGATGTTGTATTCCTAATAAATAAATAAAATCTTTAAAAAAATAAAAAATAAACAAAAGTGCCTAATGATCTTCTACTCACTGACTCCAAGCAAGGTCACCTGCAACAGTTTAGGAACATTTCTTCTAGCATAACAATGAACGTAATAGGTACATAGGATAAGAGGACATGTTTTATGTGACCTAGTAAAACACAAACCACTTCCTGGTATTCTGGAATGAGGGAGAAAGAGAAATTACACATCAGAATTATAGCAATTATGGATGCATACAAGGAGACAGGGATTGTGTTGGCCTCCAATAAATATATACATTAGAATTACCATTGGACTAAGTTAAAAATAACTTGATATCATTCTCTAAAACCAACACATATCCATCCTATCTTTGGTGGCAGGACTAATTGCTGCTGGGGGTTTTTTCCCACAAAAGATATGATACATTTAATTTACTACTTTAATAAAATAAAAAGGTTTCGGTAATTTCCATTGAGCCTTTAACACTCAAATAGTCTTTACTCCATTAAGCACGTGAACCTCAGGGGAGCCTACTATAGTAGTTTTCTAGACTTCAGGAAATCATTGCTATTTTGAGCACTGATCAATATTTCTCAAAAAATCTAGTTAAAAGCTAAATTGTTTTCCAGTAGTCAAGTATCTTGACAAAGTCAATACTTGGCAAATGTCAAGTGACTTAGGAATGACTTATTCAAAAGACTTAGAAGTCCACCTCTTTAGAAAGAGGCTACAGGTGGGAGGATTCTCTTTTATCTGAGGTTTGATACAGTGTCACAAGTTAATTTTTCTCTAAAGTTTTATTTTATTTTCTTAGAACTTCATATAGGAGTACTGCCTCTGTATCACTCCCATTCTGTCATCCTCCCCTTAGATTCCTCCTGTGCCCCCTCCTTCCATAATCCATGACCTTTTCTTTAAGATCATGTTTTAGTTATAAAGATCAGATAGAACCCTCATGACCTGCTCATCAGATTCAACTCAAATATCATAAACAGTAGCCCGTACAAAGATCTCAGCAGTCAAATCATTTTTATTATTATCTTTACTTTGCTCCCACTAAGTTGAAAAGGCTCTTCTTGCATTTAGAAAGCATCTATTGACAATAACAGACCATAGGACAGTCATCAAAATCAAAGATTTAAAACAAAAACGGGAGGTATATTTCACCTTTATTCCCAATCTTACAGTGGATTTCCATGGTTACAGGCTGAATTACATTTCTCAAAAAATTCTTTTCGAAACTCATTATAATCACCAGTACATCAGAATGTGGCCCTGTGTGGAGATCAGATATGTAAAAAACAAAAAAAGGAGTGAATTTAAACAAGATTTTTAAGAATGTGCCCTAATACGATCTGACTAGTACCTTTCAGAGAAGAAAAATTGCACATTCAAAAAGATAACAAGAATACACATGCACAAAAGAAAGACAATTAGTGGCCTTCCGAAAAGCCAAGAAGAAAGGTCATGGAAGAATCCAGACGATCACTAGATCCTTGAGAAGTAGAAGAAAATAAATTTCTAGTAAGCCAGGTGGTCTGTGGAATTTTGTTATGACGCCCACAGCAAACTAATACACCTACTCATGCACATTTTAAGAAAGACACTATCTTTTATCATTGTATTTATCAATTTCTTCATGAAGGCAACTTTCCTAAGTCCTTTGAGAAGATGATCAAGAAGACACATGTAGCCAGGCAGTGGTGGCGCACGCCTTTAATCCCAGCACTTGGGAGGCAGAGGCAGGCGGATCTCTATGAGTTCGAGGCCAGGCTGGACTGACAGCCTCCAAAACAATACAGAGAACCCCTGTCTCATAAAACCAAAAAAAAAAAAAAGACACATGTAGTAACTAGATTATACTATTCCCAGAACCCAAAATCTTGGCATTTCTTCTTCCACGGGTTATCTGTCAACCTAGCTTTCTTTTGTTTTTACCACCACTGAGTGCATTAGCAATTGTGGGAAACACAAGGGTAACTTACTCAAGGCTGTATTCCTGAAAAGGGATAGATGAATGTAAATTTGCACCAAAAAGTAGCCATGGCCAACACAATAAGACTATCCCGTCTGATAAAACGCCCAGTTATATTTTAAGACCCACTCTATCATAGCTCAGATTGCCATAACAAATGCATAGCATAAATTGAGTTCCCTAAATATTTGAATTTATTTCCTTATGGCCTAGATGCTAGGTGTTCAAGGCTAGGGTGCCAACATGGTCAGTTACTACTGAAGGCGCTCCTCCTGGATAGTAGGTGGTTACCTTCTCAGTGTATTCTCACAGAAGTCTTTCTTTAATTTCTATTAGTGGAAGAATAGAGAAAGAATGTTCCTCTCATAAGAATGCTGAACACATTGGATCAGGACTGCATGCTTACAACCTCCTTTATCCTCAGTAACTTCCTACAGGCCCAACATCATATTGAAAGTTAGAGTCATAATGAAAGAATGTTTAGGAAGACCGCAGTGTTTAATCCAACCCCTTGATAACACCAAGACAAGAGTTAGCAGGCCTATGCACTCAACAGCAGATAATTACTATTTGTAAGTTGCTACATTTCCAATAATCCAGGTTTTCTCAATTAGCTAGTATTTGAACATGTTTGAACAGTGTTCGAACTGACCAAGGAGGTCCAGTAAGGCTGTGAATTCAACTTATATTATTTAGAACCTATTAACTCATATCTCAGTTATTAGTACTGTGGCTTTAAGAGATGAAGAGATAAAGATGCTCACTCTGTCAACACATATACTAAAACTGGAAAGATACAGAGAAGATTAGGGCAAGGATGACACATAAGTTCATGAAGCATTCCATATTTTTTAAAGAAAATGTGGTACACTTATACAATGGAGTATTACTCTACTGTTAAAAAACAATATCAAGAATTTTGCATGTAAATGGATGGAACTAGAAAAAATGGATCATCCTGAGTGAGGTGACCCAAACCAAGAAAGATGAACATGGTATGTAGTCACTCATAAGTGAGCATTAGCTGTAAAGTAAAGGATAAACATGCTATAATCCACAGATCCAGAGAGTCTAGGTAACAAGAAGGGCCCAAGAGAGGACACATGGATCTCTGGAAAGGGGAAGTAGAAGAGATCTCCTGGGTGGACTTGTGGGGGTCATGGGAACTTGAGGAATTGGGTTGCAGGGTGGGTAGAGGAGGAGAGTGCTGAGTTAGATGACTGTAAAGGGGGGCTTTACAGGGTCAGGAAGAAGCCTGATGCAAGGGAAACATCTATGAGTCTACAATGATGGCCCCAGCTAAGACCCCTGGCAGTAGTGGATGCATAGCCTGAAATGGCCATCCCCTGTGGTCAGATATGTGACTACCCTTGTTGTCATCAGAGAGCCTTTATCCAGTGACTAATGGAGGCAGATTCAGAGACCCAAACCAAACACTGGGCCTAGTTCTGGGAGTCCTGCTGAGGAGAGAGGAGGGATTGTAGCTGGGAGCATATCACAGAAAAACCAACAGTAACCATTAGACTGGCTCATGGGAACTCACAGAGTATGAACCAACAATCAGGGAGCCTGCAAGGGACTGACCTAGGCCCTCCGCATATATGAAATAGTTGTGTAATTTGGTCTATTTGTGGGACTCCTGGCAATGGGAGCTGGGTCTCTCCCTGCTGCTTTGGCTGGCTCTTGGAAACCTATTCTCATGCTGAATTGCATAGTCCAGCTTGAATACAGATAGATAGATAGATAGATAGATAGATAGATAGATAGATAGATAGATAGATAGAGATAGATAGATACATAGATACATAGATAGATACATAGATACATAGATAGATACATAGATTAAAATTTTAAGAAGGAAATAACCAATTCCTTCAACGGATTATAGTCATGTCACAGTTGCTGTATTTTTCATTCCTATTGTAAAAGTCTCGGCTGGTGGGGGGAGGAGAAGGAGGGAGGGAGAGGGAGCTGAGATTGACATGTGAAGCAAGCTTGTTGCTAATTTTAAAAAAAGTTTGCTGTTCACAAAAAAAGAAGACTCTACCAAAGGTTAGCCTTCTCTGAGCACTTATTTCTGGGGAAACCAAGATCAAGATCATTGAAGGGAGCCTTCTGCTTGAGTGCCACTGAGTATAAAGATCCAGTTTTCCAGGGTTACCAAAAACATTACTATCTTCAAATTCAACCAAGTCAAATAACCAATCCAAATTCTCACCAAAGGCTATTCTAAGAAACAGGGGGAGGGGTTGGCGGTGAAATGAGAGGATGGAAGGGAGAGGGAACTGGGATTGGTATGTAAAATAAGATTGTTTTTAATTTAAATAAAAATTAATTAAAAAAGAAACAGGTGCACAATGGAGTTTAATATAGGGAATTAGGCATTAGTGACACTGATTGAAGTCTTGGAGTTAGGGACTAAGTAGAGAAACTGTACCTTAGGTATGAGTTGCTGTCACTACCTCTGCAGCTCCTTGACCCCACAGCAGCTGCCTCCTGACATTGTCTCTGTGGATTTTCTAAAACAGCACCAAGAATATGATTATTCTTTTGCTACAAAATCTTTCCTGAAGTTATGCCAATCTCAAGACAAGTACAATGGATTCTTGGAAGTGTACTTTTAACTTTTAAGACTGCGTAACACAAGAATTCACACAAAAATAAAAGCACGAGACTTGAGTGTCAATTGTCCAATATAGCACCACTTCAACCACTTAGTTCTCCTAGTGGGCCCTTCAATTGCCCCAAAGGTCTTTAATTCTGCAAATCTTATAGGAGGTTTTTGCATTCTTTTCAGCATCTGTTTATCCTGGGATATCTTGGAAAATGCAACATTTTCATACCTGAGGGTGTTTTATATGAGCAAAATGGTCAAGATTTCTAGTTTCTTCTCTCTGCTAACATTTTCTCAGCTTATTTACAATAGCCACTTTGAAAAGAAAACATTCAATCCTTCTAAGCAGTTTTCTTTATGCATGTTGGTTGGCAAGTCAGGACTTGAATACTAAACTGTATTCTATGTATTATGGAGTGGGATGGGGGAGTTCGAAGATTATAGATATATTGGGTACCTAAGGCTGCCATACAAAGTGCCACAAAATATATGGCTTGAAGCAAAAAATTTATTTTTTGCAAGTATCTGGGGCTGGAAAGCTAAAATCAAAGAGCCAGCAGTGTCATAGTAATCTCTGAGATGATGGGCTCTATGGAATATATCTATGATCCTATTGCTCCTAAAGCAAGATGGGAGAGAATCCATAGAAATCTTTAGCTAGCTAGCCTGCCAGTAGCAATGCCAAGCAACAAAGAAAAGACCCTGTCTCAAGCAA
The DNA here is from genome assembly GCF_017639785.1 of Mesocricetus auratus. Classification (NCBI taxonomy): domain Eukaryota; kingdom Metazoa; phylum Chordata; class Mammalia; order Rodentia; family Cricetidae; genus Mesocricetus; species Mesocricetus auratus. The sequence continues at coordinate 63,134,950 of NW_024429190.1, forward strand.
GACAGAATGTGAGGCCCAAGTCCCAAGGATATCCTCTGACCTCCACATGTTTACTATAGCACACACACATCCACATTCATACATATGAACATGCACAAATAATCATATGTACATATGCATTAAACATATAAAGAAAAGATAAGGTATTCCCTATTAGTTTTTAAATCAATTTCTTTTTAATTTCTCAAACTCATTTTGACTTAACAAAAACAGTGTAGATTCATTTATTTATTTAGCAAATATTTGTTTGCCAAATGTTCCAAACTCTGTATACACAGCTAAGAAAAACATAATCTCTGCCCTCTAGGCACTTCTTGTTAGTGCAGTAGGAAAAAAAATGTGACTCAGTGCAGAGCACATGATCATATCATGCAGATGTTAATAATGTTATGAGATCAAGACAACAGCTAAACAATCTACACTATGGGTGGGAAAGTCAGGAAAAGCGTCATATCTAGAAGGAGAAATTTTGCACTGAGTAATACAGGTTCAGAAAGGTTTTACAAAGCAAGGAACACAACATATAAAAACAGCACAGTACATTCCGGGAGCTACAATAAGATCACTGTTAACTGAATTAAAATGAGAGACATGAATAGTGAGAGGGGCAGGAAGTGACTTTCATCAAAACAGGGGGTGTCAGAGAGGAGGCCTAGGTAATCTATTGAGCCTTGGGCAGTAGATTAGTATTCATCCAGAGTATACACATGGACGTTGGACTCCCATACAACAATGTGAGATGCACTCTCGCTCTGAATTCTTGGGGGAGGGTCTGGGCCCTGCCCTGGATGAAATGACAGACTGTGGACACCCCCATGGAGGGCCACACCCCCATGGAGGGCCTCACCCTCCTTGGGGAAATGAGGGGATATTGGGGGAGTTGGGGGGAGGGCACGGGAGGAGGGGAGGGAAACAGAGAGGGGCCTGGAACTGACTTGTGAAGCAACCTTGTTTCTAATCTAAATTTAAACTTAAAAATAAATAATAAAAAAATTTTTAAAAAAACAGGGGCCAAGTTATGAAAAACTTCCATGACAAGAGCAATGGAGAACTCTATAACCTTGAGGAGTGCTCACCTGTGTCTGACCTCATCTTCTATAACCTTGAAGAATGCACACCTGTGTCTGTCCTCATCTTCTAGACATATGATTCTACTTTAGAGAAAGTAAGTTGGGGTGATGGTATGACTAGTCCTAGGCAACAGTGGTAATATACATCACTTCCAATCAAAACAAAGAAAGAAGTTAGGCCATGCTCATTTTACTTTTTCCTTATCTGGAAAAAAACACAGTTCTACCCAGATAGTAGAGCCTCTATGCAAGGCAGGATAGACAGGCTGTATTCATGGATAACATGCCACACTGCAAGTAAGACTTAAGCTTTTGTTTCAGTAAATCACCACATTTTCAGTTAGTTTCTACGCACCATAACCTAGTGTTAACACAATGACATAAGGTGCAACTTCTAGAAGATTGAATGCAGCTGTTCACAAAACATGTTTCAGAGAGACCACACTTTCTGGAAGGTAGAACGTAGACAAATAAGAAAATAGATACAGAAGGCAAATGATAGACTGTAACTGAAATCCAGAGTTGGGTAATACATCCATCCTTTGGCAACTTATCTCCTTTCAATTAAACCTCAAGATACCAGCATTGTCAAGCGTAGGAAATAGATTTCCTTGGGCTAAGTCTTTTTCCAGAGTCACTAAATAGGGAGACTGCCAACAAAATTTTTGCACCTTTCTCTTGCACAGGAAACCAGAGACTAGTAAATGGGCATGAATCTCAAGTTATGGTTTAAAAAACAACAGCAACTCTAGGCTTGGGAAGGAAAACACACCTAACAACTAGCTTTCAGTTATTATTATGAAATTCTTTCTTCTGTGTATCATTTACTCTGAACATGTAGCATGCAAACTTTCTGAAATTCAGAGCAAAAGAATCAAGAGATAAGGGCTAAGACAAGAGCTCAGTCAACAAAGTATTCTCCACTCAAGCATGAAGCCCTAAATTCAATACCCAGAAAGAGCAAGGCATGGTGGCACTTACTTGTAATCACAGCCCTGGGGAGGCAGAAACAGGTAGTTCCCTGGGACTTGCCTGCCATCCAGCCTACCCTCCTTAGTGAGCTCCAGGCCAGTAATAGACCCTGTCTCAAAACAAGGTGGATGGCCCCTGAGGAAGGACACCCAGCATTGATCTCTGACCTTTACACACATGCACACGCACATAATCAACCGTATGCACACATATATGCATACAGATTTCACACCCAAATGAGAAAATTAAAGAGACCCTAAGTGTCATAGACTTTCTACCTGACTTTAGGTAGACCAAAGATCTGCCCCCAAATTTCCCTGAGCATCTCAGGAAACAAAAAAAATTTACAGATAAAGAAATAAATACTAAAGAGGTGAAGATAAAATCATCAACTGTTTGCTGCTAGCCCAGTGGTACCACAGCTATAATCTATAGTTAAGGAATCAGTTTTATAGTTTATAAGCCTGGCCTGTAGTTTATAATCTAGTCTGTGTTTTAGCCTTCATACTGTTTTGGCTATTGTGGTGGTACCTTAACACCTGAGCAAGCCATCACTTTCAAATACCCAATTATCTTCATCTGCTTAGTGGTAAGATTACTTTGCCATATTGGTAAAAGATTGTAACAGAGGCATTCATTTAGTGTTTTAGAGCTCTTGCATATGCAGAGGCTGAAGTTCAAAGCAGTTCCATGTTGGCCCAGACAAAGACCCATAAATTCACATGGTTTATATCATCAGATAACTGTAACATGTGTTGCTGTTGAGAAATAAAGGACCTGTATTAATGATGTATAATTTAATATAAAAAACTACTTGAAAATATACAACCTTAATTTATGGGATTTTTAATTGTTCACATTTAATAACTGTCAGAATTTCTCTCGGGCTTATTAAAATAAAGGATATTTCAAAGCTTAGATGAGTCCACACGTGTGTGATGATATATGCATAGGGTCCACAGAAGCGTCCAACATTCCTCTAGGACAAAAGCAGAGATAGAAGTACAAAGTGGCATGAAATTAGCTGATGCTGTCTTTATTCCTTCCTGTTGTTGCAAGGCACAAACTTGCATAGTAGTTTGCACTTCTTCAGAGTTTGCCAAACATTGTGGTCATTCTCCTGACCAAGGTCTGGATTAGGGATTCAAACTATCAATTTAGTGGAACATAATTCGTTCCACAGTAACTCTTCTGTATTTGAAGAATGTAACTTCAGGGAGTTAGTTTTAACAGTATTATTTATCACAGTAACTATACTAAGAGAATATGTGAATTTACATTTGCTGCATAGCCAATGTCTAAGTTAGCCTACTGCCAGTTTAGTCTCCCTATGAAGTCTCAGGATCACTGACTCCAGGGAAATTCAGTTGTCCCTTGTCTGACTTAATCAGCACTCACTGAATGCCTGCAGTGCTGAAGTTTCACAAAACTTTTTTTAATTCTCAAAGTGGGCAGAAAAGCAAGCCTTCAAACCCAAAGGCTAGTCTCTAAAACTAAAGTATTTTCCAAACAAATTTGCCTAAGAGAAAGAGGGTGAAATAAATGAATGGAGAGGTTATACAAAGATGTTTATATGACTAGGAGTATAACTTGACTAGTGAATCGGATAGCTTCTCAGCCATATAGATGCAACCCAAAATTATAGGTGAAAGAGAGGGAGAGAAGGAAGGAAAGAAGGAATGAAGGAGGGAGGGGAAAAGGGAGGATGGAAGAAACTAAAGATAGAAGAAAGGAAGGAAGGGAATAATGAAGGAAGAAAGGAAGGAGGGAGGGAGGAAGAAGGGAAGGAAGGAAAGGAGGAGATTAGGGAAGGAGGAAGGGAGAGAAGGAAGGGCAGGAGGGAGAGAAGAAGAAAGGGAAATGGTAGATGGAAGAAAGGAAGGAAGTTAGGGTGCCTGGAAGGACCTTTACAACACTAGGTTCCACTCTGTGAATACAGTTTCACCCAGCTTATTTATGTTTAAGTTGAAGGTAGTGTGAAACTCAACATCACTTCTTGAGTAGATCCATATAAATAGAAACCATAAGTCTCCAAAAAGTAAGTGGCCTCCCCCTAACCAAATGCACTTTTTTAAATGCCCATATGAGCCAATTAAAATGTGAAATAGTTCCAACTTCTAAAAGCTTTTCCTAGACAACAAACTAGGAACAGAGGTCAATGCCCAAGTTACCCCTCTACCTCAAGCTGTGTTAAGCTCAGTACTGGCTCATGATAAATGTTAACCTTCAGCGATATCCATTTGATTTTTTCCAAAACTAGGTTTTGATTTATCTTATTGTAAGTTTTGAGTATCTGGAATTTTCCCAAGTGAAATAAAATTCCACCATCCAGTAAGAGCGGTGCTCATTACCTGTTTTAATTTCATCTCTTTCCCTGTGTTCAGGAAACCCATTTGCTGCAATTCCTGCTGTGAGAAAAGAGAAGAGGAAGAGAGAGAACAGGCCTAACACAGAGGTTTGGAGATTCACAGGCAGGAATGACACTTACACAGGAGCAAGGAACCCTCACAGTAGGTACAGCTAGAGCCACCGAACAGAACAAGACAAAATATATTCAGAATATCAAACATAGACTGACAACTTCTTGGTCCATTATTTTTAAAGTATTAAAATAAGAGTGATATTCATTTAAAAAGTATCTTATATAAGAGCCTGTGTTATAAAAGCAGATCCTGCATCAAAGCACATGGTACCTAAGTTTCAGCGCGCACTGCTAGAAGTACACACTGAATTCCTGAGTTGGGTGTGGAGAACTGTACAGAAATGGCAAATATAAAGTGTCTCTTGTAGGTGGCCTGGCAGTGGTGGAGCAGCCCAGCTCTTCATTCATCTGTTATGGTCTCTGTAATTCCCTCGTGGGGGGAGCCATACTTGGTGACATTTCTCACCCCTGCTGCCTTCCGAGGGGGCTTCCTGATGCTCTGTAGAGTTGATGAAGGTGAATAATGTGGTTGTGGTTTTTTTCCTCTTCAGATTGATAAACAAGATTGTACTGATTTAGAAGGAAACTCAACATGCTCTATTAATACCTCAGAGGCAAGAAAAATGATTTGTTATCAAATTTCCTCCATCCTAGCAGGAGGAGGTAAGCATAAAAAGGAAGTGTATTTGCGTCTCTTGGGATAGGCTCCAGTGCTGAGATACTGTCTTCTTTCCAATCACCGCCCTTTCTCTCAGCACCAAGCTCTGTACAGGGTACATTTTAGCGATGTTTAAAACTGGTCAACTCCCATTACATAAAAGCACGATGGGACATAATGATGAATGAGGTCAACTGCTAATGGGGTGCCCAGCCACATGGATTCATCTACAGCATAGTGCCTGCACCTGGGACTCAGGAGTCATCACAGAAAAAAAGGGGAAGGAATTGTAAGAACCAGAAGACGCAGAGATCTACTGTGAGAATGTGTCTGCTAGGGGTGGCAAGAAGGCTACTCCCATGCCTCAATTATGTGGCTGCATAGACAAGACCCAAACAGTGACAATAACAATGGACATGCTGGTGCAGAAGGGACTGTCTCACTGGGACCATCCTCTAAACATAGACAGACATACAACATGACTGCTGAGAGAAGAATAGTCAATCCCAAGGATAAGCTTCCTAACTGCTTATTCAATACAAAGTAGTTCACTCTGAAACTACATACACACAAACCACATTAAATGGACTTAGAAGGTTGTATTTATATAAGTGTGTGTGTGTGTGTGTGTGTGTGTCTGTCTGTCTGTCTGTGTAAAGCAATAAGGCCATGATAAGGCTTATAGGGAGGGGACATGGGAGGGGTTAGAGAGATTACAGGAAAGATAGAAGTAATACAATTATATTTTAATTAAAATTTTAAACTGGTCAATTCAGTTTTACGTTTTTTTATCTTTGAGATTATAATATAATTACATCATTTCTCCCTTCCATTTCATCCATTTGAACACTCCCAGGAATCCCCTCCTTTAAATTCATGGCCTCTGTTTTCAATATATATATATATATATATATATATATATATATATATATCCCTAAACACATAAATATAACCTGCTCAGTCTGTATAATGTCGCTTGCATGAATGTTTGCAGGAATTGGCTTCTGATACTAGACAGCCAATTGGTGTGTTCTTCCCTGGGGAATAAACACTGTTTCTCCCATCCTCAGCATTCCTTGGTTATCTGGAGTTGTGTGTAAGGTTGAGACTTCCTGGGATTTCCCCTGCCCACGCTGGCATGTCTGTTATGCTGGCTTGTTAAGCTCATGCTTAGACAGTCATTTTGTGGGTGTAGATTCTGATATTCCTAGGAGCCACGGTCTCTCAACAAACTCAAAGACGCTCTGGCTTTTACACTCTTTCTACCACCTCTTTTGCAAATGATCTGTGAACCTTAGGGGCAGGAGTGATTTTGTTGATGTATCCATTGGTACTGGGCTCCATAACTCTGCCTTTTTATTTGTTGTGGTTTTCTATAATGGCTCCTGCCTATTGCAAAGAGAAGTTTCCTTGATGACTGGTTATGACCACATTTATCTGTGGATATAAGGGGACAAATATTTAGAATATAGCTCGGGATTATGCTGGTTTAATAAGCCATTGTAGGATCTCCTCCAAGATGCATGAATTCACTAGATCTGTGCAGTTAGCTAGGTTTCCCATAGCTGTTCTTAGGTCCAATTAGAACTATTGGTTACTAACAAGATATGCACACCACTACTGCACCTTAGAGTTACTGTGCCATACTGGTCATTGTGGTTCATGCCCATCATAGTTGTGCAGGATTGTTGGTTGTTTCCTTCCCTTAGAAGCTAGCATGGTACCTTTTAGTACTATGAAATCTAGTACTTAGGGAGAAGGCTTTCAGATCCTTTCCAACTCAGGGGCCTCTGGGCCATAGTTCAGAAGTGCAAGGTGTATTCAGCAATAGTGACTTTCCTTCTTTCTCTTGGGTAACCAAGTACAATAGCAATAGCCTTTAATGTTTTGGGAGTCTTTTGGACAATTCTGAGAAACTGGTCAGTTCTTTATCTTTCATATTTTCATAAATGAGAACAGAAAGAGACCCTAAGAGAAAACAGGAAGTACACTAATGCATCTTCTATGGGGCATTATCTGAATAGATTCGGAATACCTAAGCAGGTTACAATTGAAAGTAAGCAAAAACTTGTGCCATAAGTTTTTTATTCCAAATATTGAATATTTATACTTATACTAAAAGAACATTTTTATGTGAAATTCACATTTAACAAGCATCTTGTCCTTCCTTGTACAGACTAGATCCAGGTCTTCTATTTCAGTATCCCTTTCATCATCTCTCACCCTTCAACTCCTTTCCATTGAAACCGATCCAGAGTGGGATAACAGCCAGTTCAGACGCATGGAGATGGCAAGAAGGGTCCACAGAAGACATAAGGGCAAAGTTATTAAAAAGCATTCCCCAAAGGGAAATGAGCTTTGAGCGGGAAAGTGGGGAAGAGAAGAAAGCCCCAAGCAAAGAAATGGTGTGCGCAAAGGCACGGCAGCATGAAAATGCACCCATGCACTATTACCAGGTATGAGCTATGGGACACATGCAGCTGTGATGAAAGTGACAAGGGGGAAGAAACTGATCAAGCTCTGTGTGCCAAGAGCAGGGGTTCGCTGCTACAGAGTACCTGCAGGACGTGTATGCGACCCAGTTTGTTCTTTAAGAAATGTTTGTGAGACCGTCGTAAATACAACATCTTATATACAGTGTTTGTGTGAGAGAGAGAACCAAATGACTCCTCTCTCTGTCTCCCTGTCTCTGTGCATTAGTTATATTATTACTAAAGCACACATATGCTGTACATTAATTGTGTATGATAAAATCAAAGGTGGGTTACTTCTGAACTAGAATAGGCTGTGGATAAACTGAATAATTTGGATTGTGTGAGATGGATAGAAGTTTAGGAGATACATGTAGAAAATAGATTCAGCAGCTAATTGATTATTGTGAAGAGATAAGGAAGAAGAGGAGGGGAAGCAAGGGAAGAAGGGTGAGAAGAAGATGCCCAGGATTAATGCAGGGATCTTCTTGGATCCAGTGTTAAAATTCCAAGCTCAGTGATCATAGGTTGGCAAGGGAAGTAGAAGGACATAATGACTTCAGTCTGGAAATGCTTTTGAGATGCTTCTGGGACAACAAACAAGTATGAATCAAAAGCTCAGAAGAATAGTGGGAAAGCTGTACTACTTCTGGTGTGAGATTTTATGCTTATGAATTATGGTTGTGTTTACCTGGACATAATAGAAAACCCTAAGTGGCAGTGGTTTTAAAAGAGTATAAATCTGCTTCTCTAAATATAGTGGTGGATACTATGAGCTGTCAGTAGGGGGTCATTGTCCCAGCTATCTACACCACCATCCTGAGGTATGACTTCCATGTGAATCGTTATGTCATCACTGTGACCAAATACTGGTAGAAGCAGCTTAGAATGAAAAGAATTATGTGGCTTATTATTGCAGAGGTTGATTTGGAAGGTTGCTTCCTTACTTTGGGGCCAAAATTAGCAGAACCTTATGAAATCTGAGAAACAGAGAGAGATGCAGGTAAGGTCCAGGGACGAGATGGATATCATCAGAGGTACCACTTCAGTGACCTAGTCTCCTCAACCAGTCCCCTTCATTGTCTGCCATATCTTGACAGTACTATCAAGTCATGAACCCTCAATGGATTATTTCTCTGATGATGTTAGCAACCTCATAATCTGGTCACTTCCCCAAATTTCAGCAACTACAAGCCATTCTTCAACATGTACACTCAATTCCCATCTTTGTGTCTTACACAAAATCTAGCAATTTTGCACTCTAGGAACCATTGAACACATCTATGTTCTGGGTATAATGGGAAATCATCCTTTCCAGTATCTTTTTAAGAGCCCACTGTTCTTGCAAGTCCTTAGCCAAATCTAAGCATGTGGTCCCACAAGGTATGACAAAGATTAGGAAATGTGATATTTCAGCTGTGCCTTATTATACCAAAGCAAGTTACTATGGACTCAAGGAGAGTGATTCAAATTGTAGGCAAAAGGAGAGGGACTGAGCATGGGGCCTGCAAGCATCTGCACCAGGCCCTCTGCATATATGTTATGGCTGTTAGCTTGTTTTTGTGGAATTTCTAAAAGGGGGAGTGGGTGTGTCTCTGACTTTGCCTGCTTTTGGGACTCTATTCCTCTAGTTGGGTTGCAAGACTCCATATGAAGGCGTTTGCCTTGTCTTTGTGTACCTTGTTTTGGCACGTTTGGCTGTTGTCTCTTGGAGGCCTGGGAGAGAGGGGTGTTGTGGGAAACTAGGAGGTATAGGGTGAAGGAAAAATATGGTCAGGATGTATTACATGAGAAGAGAATCTACTTTCAATTTTAAAAAATCAGCATAGATAACTCAAAAAAATGGAGAGGTGACCAAGAGAAATCAGCCATAAATGAAGACTAAGAGCCCAAGGGAGGGGGATCTCCCCACAGCTTTCCAGTTATTAACCCTGGAGTCTTCAAAAAAAGAATTCATGTTCACATTACCAAGATTCAAACAGAAATCCTGTGCTCTTTTCTTCACCTTTGACATTGCTAGCTGTGGTTTTAATATTACATACTTGCTTGTGAAAATGTCTGGAGTCATTTAGTTTCTTTCAAATGACCATAGTCACCTCTGGAAACTGCATCACCTCCCTCAACCCATCAAAATATGTTGGAGCAGCAGTTTTCTAGATGGTATCTCCACTTTCAGATGTGGAAACAATTTAACTCTATGACTCATTCAAACATGTTGGCTTTAATGAGAACATTAAAAGTAACAATAGATGGCAAGCTGAAATGCTTAGCACAGAGCAGAAACAAAGTTATATTGATATGTCTCAATAAAATAGAGTTCATTACTGAAAGTTGTCTGAAAAGCAAAATTTGAATATTGAAACAATATTTTTCTCATTTATTTCACTTCCTATGCAAAAAAAACCCAGTCCCAAGACGTATGAAATGGAATTGTACTTCAGAGCCAAGTATCTGTGCCACTAATGGGAATGAGGATATGAAACAGGAAGAGAGAAAAGACATCATTAGTCACAATGTACGGGCTTGTGCTCTCTAGATAGACAAAAGAAATTAACAAGTCTGTCCACAAAGGGCCAACTGGGACTAAATATAGGCCAGAGAGAAGAAAAGAGAATCACTGTCATTGTTGCCTAACAAAAACCAACACGAATGAATTTTTAAAGTACTGTAATACTACTAAAATAATTATTTCTTCATCATTCAGAACCATCCAGGAATAGGGCTATATGGCTAATTAAGTTACTGTAGGTGTTAATAAAAGCCTCAGATATTAGTGGTATATTATGCAAGAAAAAAATTAAATGCAGTATGGCATTTTAAGTTCCTCAAAGGCTTTTAGGGCTCCTGGAGTTACTAGAGAGATACTATTACAGTATCTCAAGCTATTGGCAGCATCGCTGATTGGAAAACTTAAAATTGCTTGTCCTGTAAAAGGACTGTGCTTTGCTTTGCAAAGTGTATGTCTTGCAATACTTATGTGGAAACTTCGTTTCAGGGTAGTAGTGTTGGAAGGTGGGCCCATGGGGGATGTTAATGAGAGATCCACATTCGTCAATTCAGTGATGCCACCATAAAAAGGGCCTGCAGACTGGGTTTGCTCTCTTCTACTCATCTACCATACAAGGCCATGTAGAATTCAAGGTGCACACACGAGAAAAGACCCAAGCTTCATCAGATTACCAGTACTGCCTTGATGCTAGACTCCTTGGCCTTCGGAGCTGTAAGAAAATACATATCTGTTCTCTACACACTACCTAGTATGCAGTGTTCTGTTAGAATAGCACAAACTAAAACAAAATAAATCAGTTTTTCCTTCTTAGATACACAAAATTATTAAATCTATACAAATAATAAGGACAACATTACAATTCAGGAGATTTTGTTCCAAGGGCTCACTGCCGTAATAACAGAAATTTCACTTAATACACACGATTTACACGGGTTTCCACTATAACATCGTTCATAAAATATTTTAAGTAGGAACTGGAGAGATGGCTCAGTGGTTAAGAGCACTTTCTCTGAAAGCGAGAAGGCCTGAGTTCACATCCCTAACATCAGGGCAAAAGAATCAGGAGTGGCTATACAAATCTGTAACCCCAGCTTTAATGTGGGAAGGAGACAGGCAAAACTTTGGAGTTCACTGGCCAGCCAGCCTAAACTAAGTGGCAAACTCTCGGTTCAGTGAGAAACTCTGTTTTCAGACAATGAAGCAGAAAGTGATAGAAGTTAGCCCACTTCCTGCTCATGCTGGTATTCATTCAACATACATGTACCACACATGCATATACCATAACACATGCGCGCGCACACACACACACACACACACACACACACACACACACACATGCAAAGCAGTTGTATTTTCTCAAACTGATGATTAAAAAGTACATCAGTAATCACAGTTCCTCAGAAACATCCCCATATGGATCATGTGCTCTGACAGGACACATAAAAAATTACAAATAAGTAGGACTGTTATTAGGACTATCTCAGGTAATGATGAGCACATTAATTTTTAACCTCCATATTTATGTATTTGCAGTATAATTAGTAATCTCAGAAAACATACCTGGAATGTAGGTATGTAGGTGGATCATCTAAGGTTTTTCTTAAATTATTAGCTGTGCCATTGCTTATAATTTTAATTAATCTTTCTAGTCAAAAATCTTTCCTCCTTTCCCCCCTTGCATTTTCCTCGTTTCTCCATCTCTTTCCTGTTCAATTATTTTTCAGTAGTTGATTACGGGCATAATTATTCAAACCAGCCTCCAGATGGCTTATAGACCTCACCATTTTCATACAGAGTCAGATATAGGAATGCAGCTATAATAACCCTGAAATTTTCACAATTAAATCACAAATTGCAGTACCAGAAAGACCATTCAAACACTGGATTTTCTGGAGGCATCTTGCTCCTTGGACTGGTTCCAAAGTCAGAGTTTTCAAGCCATTGGTACACTCCTCGGTAAAGTAGCAGTTTCCCATCAATGCTAAAACAAATCACCGCAAACTGAGTAGCTTAAAATAATGGTTCCAAGGACAAGCATGAGGACCTGAATTTGGGTCCCCAGCACCTGTGGAAAAGCTACGTGCAGCTGTACTTGTCTGCAACCCCAGGGCTCCAGAGCTCACAGACAGACGGTCTAGCTGATTAGTAAGATTCAGATTCAGAGACAGATGCTGCCTCAAAAGGTAAAGGTGGAAGGTAGTGAGGAAGACACCCAGCATTGACCTCTAGCCTCCCTCTGCTTCCATGTGCACTGACACAGCATGTACACACACACACACACACACACACACACACACACACACCATGCATGCACATATGTACTTTCACAAAAAAGAGTGATTTTTATCATTAAAGCTCCGTCCCCATGGATGAATCGATTTCATTTTTGCAAGTCAGATCATCCCTCTCTTGCAGGCTCATGCCTTCTCTCAGCACAGCAGGAAGACCCTCATCAAATGCCATTCCTTGAGCTTAGACTTCGTACACTACAATACCATGTGTCAAATAAACTTCTGTTGCTGATAAATCTCTCAGACCATGGTCATCAGAGACAGCAGAATGAGACAGACTAAACTAGAAACTGAAGTCTTTTATTACGATCCTGTGCTTTGCCCACAGCCGGTCAATAACTTCCACAGAAGAAAACTATCAGGGTTACAAGGGCACAGAAATGGCCAACTTTGCTTGCCACCTTCAGAAAGGAATGAAAACCCATGCTGGTCTTTAAGTTCTCCAGAGGTTTCTAATTTTTCTGAAATGAATATTTGCTCTGTGTGCATATATGTACACGCACATGTCTGTGTTTAGTTTGTTTTAAAAATCTCCAGAGAAGAAGAAATGATGTGTTCCAGAAACCTTTTCAAAGATGAAATGGCTTTGCTTTCTCTCATATAGACTAATCTCTGTGTGACTGCCAGAGGATACTATTTAAGTAGAAGGGAAGAAAAAGAGGTCAGAAACTCATCTCATTCCCTCTCAGAATAGCAGTAGAGAAAGCAAAGAAAATACCAAGAGAGCTATTCCCTACCTCTTAATCCTGGTACAAGGGAAAATATCAATTTAAAGTAGAATGGATTCATTCTACTCCTTTTATCAATTTCATTTATATCCAAAGAAATTTAGCAAAATTCTTAAAAATTTGCACACAACATGGAAATTGGGATAGACACAAAAATAGAACTTATTTTCTAAAGAATAGACAAGATTAGTTGTAAATGCTCAGTTCTCCATATCCTTAGATTTAGGGACGAGGGATTGGTTTTGGATGTAGATAGGCCCTGAGCTTCCAAGGCGGGCTTCACTACCTACCACTTGAATGATCATAGACAAGGGACTTGACCTTTTTCAACTTCTTTATGAGCGAAATAAATAAACAGTGCCTATCTCAGGGGATAGCTTTGAGCAGCTTATTGCCATGCATGGCACACACAGAAAATTCTGTAAATGTTATCTATCACTATTATCAAAAGTTATCCCAGAATTATGGGAGATAAATACCAAAAAAAATACTAAATTGGGTTCTCATTTATTTATATTTAGGGCACAAAATTGTAAGGAAAAAGAGAATAGGCATGTAGATGGATATATATGAGCTTAAAGAAAGATCAAGACAGAAGACAAGGAGAAGGTATGAGAAAGAAGAGGGTGGGAGAAAACTTAGAGAAATGAGGGTTCACTCCTGCTCTCCAGACTCAAGGCAAATCATGTTTTTCTTACACATGCCAAACTCTGCCTTTATCCTCTCACTAGAAACTTTCCAATCCTACCAGATTCGCCTCTCTCTCTCTCTCTCTCTCTCTCTCTCTCTCTCTCTCTCTCTCTCTCTCTCTCTCTCTCTCTCTCTCTCTCTCGTCACCTTTCTCTCTGTGTGTGTGCCTCATTTCTCCATTTCTTCTCCTTCTCAAACCTTCTTCTTTTCCCCAATGAAGGCAATTTGTGTTGAATCCATGAGATTCATGAAGAAATGTACACCAGACGTTCAAAATTCTCTTTTTTGCAGTAGATGGCAATTAATAGATCTACAACTAGTTCATGTACAGAGACTAGGAGATTGTAGAGTTCTTAGCCCTAAATAGGATATCTATATAATACCTCTCCCTTACAAGGCTCAGAGATTTGCAATGATGAGGAGGCAGAAAGATTCTCAGCTCTAGAAGTGGTAGATGATTTCAAGGAAACAATGCATTTCCACTGTGGTAGAACAGCTAGTCATATGAATTGACAGAGACTATGCACAAGACCTCAAGGCAGGCAAAACCCCAGAAGAGAGGGCAAAATGTAGTCACAAAGTCCCGTCCCTAGCTAGGGAGCTACTAGCATATGATAGCTTCTGGGAGGTAGTCAGTTTCCTTTAATAACATGGCCTCTTATAGGATGGCCACACTCCAGGTAAATCTCCAAACTCAAGAGTGTATGAACAACATAAATTTGACTTTATGGGTAAAAAGAATGGCCAGTGATTAAGAGATGGCTCATTAAGTTATGAGTAATTACTGCTTTCTTAGGGGACTCAAGTTCAGTCCCCAGCACCCATATCATGTGACTCATAACCACCTGTGATTTCAGTTCCAACGCCTTCTGCTCTCTAAACACATAAATTCATGCAGGTACATGAGTACACATACATAAGAATAAATCTTTTTAAATAAGAGAGAACAAAAGTTTCATAAATATGAAAGTAAGAGTGATTCTAGGAGATGGAGAACAGGAATATACATATGATAAAATACACTATGTGAAATTCTCCAGAGGCTGATAAAATATTATTTTTTAAAAAACTAACTTCCTCTGTAACAAGACTCATCTCTATGAAGACGGTCCTTGACGTAACAATGGTACATTCATACACACACCAGTCATTACTTTTATCCTTCTCTGTATTTTGTTAACACATACACTATCTGGAAAACATTTATGTGCTTATATAAAACTTGCTAGTTTGTATGGTAAGGTAGGACGGCATTATCAACAGGGAAAATCAGTATTAGTGATGCACTGTAAGAGCTAATTCCCAGGAAAGAAGCTCAGTCCAGGCCTTCTTCTACCCAGTATCATACTACACAGGCCTGTTTTCCTACAGCCTGTCTTGTTCCTTTGTCTGAAATTTTATAAGTAAGATATTCATTTGGTTACTAGGCTTTCTGCATAGTGATGCAAACTCTACCCAGAACATTGAAAGCCCTTCTACCACATACGTTAGGAATGGAATCAATCAGATTGCTATCTTCAGGGAAGAACATGAATATAAAGGAGTTTGATTCTGAAGAAAATATGGAAATAACTAAGAAGTATTGAGGGCCCGTTTTATTGACTATATATTTATTCACTCGCTCACACATATTAAATGTTCTGAGAGCCAGACCATAAGGAATAGAGTAGCAAAGGAGCTCAGAGAAAAATGAAGGCAACAGAGACAGCAATGAAAATTCCTAAGAGGTCAAAGACATAGTAATTGGGAGCAGTAAGTAAAAATAGAAAAGTAACAGATGTTATCTATTCAAAAATTTTGTCAAATTTCTCTATATTAAAAAGAGAAAGCATGTTTTCTTTATTCTCTCAGGAGCTCGCCAGAACATGAAATATTAGCAATAGTGCTATAATTTACTCATCTTCTGGCTCTTATGATAAAAATGCATTCTAAATGGGAGAATTGGTATTGATTTTATGTTTTTAAGGCACTGGTAAACTTAGCTCACTTATGACTGAAGTAATGCTACTTATGCCACTCTAATACCATTATTCCCATCCTGATGTTTATGCTGGTGATGATGTCAGAAATTATTTAACGATAAGAAGCTGTATCTTGAGCCCTCCAGAAACTCACTCAGCTGGAATGATTCATATGTAATTTCCTTCACCATGTCATTCTTAGCTGTCACTTCTTGTGCTCCAGGTTCACCTGCCACTAGTTTGTGTAGACCCCAAACTGCTACTCTGCTCTCAGTAAAGCTGTGTGAATGGTGTGGAATAACTGTGAACAGAAAGTCTGCGAAATGCTAAGAGAGTTCAGATTCCAACGTATGAATACTGTGACATCTATTTTAGCATTGAGATATTTCCAGTGACCCACAAGTGACCTCATTACCAGTTGTTAAATATAAATATATATGAATTGTTTAAGAAATGCTCCGGCAAAATGCAAAACTTTCCCCTTTATTGTATTTTGCATCTAACAGAATTGATTGCCAGTCATTATACCTCATGAGCACTTTTGTATAGACATGCCAAGCAGAGTCTTTGCCTTCTACACTCATGGCTTACTATTTATGCTATAGTATTCTCTGAGAACATCACTTGTTCTTTTAGCAATGCATCCTATATTTCCATTCTAGTCTCCTGCAGTTTCAACAAATGAAAACTTTTATTTTATTATTTTATACTTAGGAATGATTCTAAGAGTAAACTGTTCTTGTCATAGAGTAATTTTGATAAACTATTATCTTAAACTAATTGACCTGGGACATATTTGAATTGCAGAGACCAAGTTACTGTCTCCTTTCTGAATTCACAATGTGAAGTAACTCCTGGAAAGAAATTTCTGAACAGCTAATGCCCTCCCAATCATCATGAAAGTAATAGGGCAAAGGTTTGGTTGAGATGTTGAGTGGCCAAATTCTTCTTTCTTCTTCCAAACTTCAGACTAATCATTGCCCCTCTGAGAGTTCACCTATTTAGGGTCTGCTTTTCCTAGTAACCCTCCCCTTATGCCTATGACTACTACTAATGCTTTGACGTCCCATTTTAATAAACCATGGTTTCATAATGTTCAGTTAAAGTAAAAACTTTCATGCAGCTTTAAAATATTCAAAGCACTTTCTGATGACCTTTCTGAGGCTAATCTGGCTATCTCAGGCTAACCTGGAACTCACTTTGTAGCCTCACATTCAAGGCAATCCCGCAGCCTTAACGTCTCAAATTCTGGGATTAGAGGGTGAACCATCATGCCCAACCAGGTGCCTTATTTAATATAAGAAGCTACATGGTCAAGGGAGCAAATCACGTAAGACAAGAAGTTCAAAAAGAGATATAATGGGAAATCTAAGCAGTACGGAATCATACCAGAGCATAAAGAAACCATAACTACCAGTATTGTAAATTTTTTGTGTTTTGAAACTGTTGAAAAAATCAGAGAACAAATAATATTTTATGATGCCTGAAAATTATAAGAAGTTCAAGTTTTTGTGTCTATAAAGCTTTACTGATCATAACAATACTTATTCATGTATATATTGTTTATTGCTGATTTTGTACTACAGTAGCAGAGATGGAAAATGGTGACAGAAGAAATCTCAGCTTTGATCTCTGGCCTCCACATGTACCTTCACAGACAAGTGCATCCAAATGTACATAGATACATATGCAAATACCGCATAGTTATACACACAGAGGATGGGAAACCCCGAGCAACAGGGTGTAGAAGAAATCATACTGTCACACTATCTGAATTTACTACTCTACCATATGCCTTCCTATCTTTCTATATTAATTCAAAAACATGTATTTAAAGAGTATAACAAGTAAAGTAGAGAAGAGTATAATTGTATATATACTTGAAGCAATTCTGGAGACCCATGACAAATGCTTTGAATTCCAAGGAAAGAATCCATTGCTGCCTGGCTGCAGTGACAGCAGAAGATAAATTCAGGAGCAGGCATTTTTAAATGGGGGTGCCAGGGCTCAGTTATAATTTTGCCAGGGTTGAAGGAAATAGTGTTTCTGGGATTGGATAGGCATTTATCCTGATCATCTGTCAGAATTTGGATTCCTCTGGCTCAGCGTCTTGTGAAGGTTTGATTCACGTTGGAACAAACAAGGTTGATGTGTAGCAGTGTCATTCTTCTGATCATTCCACAAGGCTGTTTCCCATCTAGCTTCACTGAAAACAAGATGACTGATCTCAGTTTCCAAAGCAAGCCATGAGTATTATATGTGTCTAAAGCAAATCTGTGTGTCAATGAGAGAAGGACACAGCTTTCTGATTTCTAAGGTAGATAAAACCATTCTCTACTGTTTCTCAGCATCCCATCCAGCTTCTTGCAGAAACAGAACTTGAAATATCCTGAGCAAGCAGAGGGGTAGGTCTGTACAAATGATAATCCTTGAGCATCTGATACTATTCTCTGAATGCAGTAAGACCTCAAACAACATCCTGCAGGCCTAGATATTTCCAGTCGTGCTCCATATCCCCAATCTTTGTGCTACTGCTTTCCAACTTGGTCCAGATTCCCTTGTGGTGGTGAGGACTGCAGCAAGGAGGCCAATCTCTCTCCAAGATGAATTCATCACATGATAATATTATAGATGTTCATCACATTATAGCATCATGGAATCTCAAAGAGATGCTTTACTTGTACTCCCTTGAACAAATACTGTAATATTTTATAAATCAGAAATGTTTTCTTGGAAACCCACTGTGATTCCTTTCAAGAAGCCTTCATGAAGCTTGCTAATCCCTGATATTTCCTCCCACAATGAGAGGGATACCTGGGTGTTAGGCAGGCCCTCACCCTGCTCACCCTGCAATCTGAAAGCTTTAGAGGTATCCTCAGCTATACTCAACTATAATATATATATATGTGGTGTATAAAGAAACCCGAGTGTTTTGTTACTATATGCAAATGCCTGTCTTTTATTTCCTTTCTTTTTTCCATACAGGTTTATCTTACTTTTAAATTCTCCTGGGTCTACAATCTTTCTTCCATAGCAAAAACCACAAGAAGCTCTCAGTTTCCATTTTACCAGACTGGCAGCTCCAAAACAAAGCTGTCTCTCCCAACTTCCACATATCAGTACCACAAAGAATCGAATTAGCAAAAATTATCTCTGAACCAATCACTGTCCTTGGGGTAGAAATAGTCTGAATTTTGTCCCCAGTATGGGTTACAAAGGGCCAAAACTCTGTGGCAGCTCGTGCACAACCACATGGGTGATGCTGAAGAGACAAAAATCATGATATAGTCACTATAATCTTCAGATTAGGCATGGATAGGCATGAAATAGATATTTTGTCTTTTGAATAAACAATAAAATAATGAGTATTTTGGTTTACACAATTTCCCACCATGAAAACCTTACACTCTGTAAAACAAAATACTCATCTTTTAGCATATCATAGCTAAAAGCAGCCTTGGAAAATAGCCTACTCCAACCCTTCATATTACACAGCAGGAAAAGAACCCAAGTGAATTGCCACAAAAGGCAGAGTTAAGCTAATATCCCAGCATTCCCAGAGTTTTACTGTCTCCTAGGTGAGGATAACAATTAATTTAATGATCATTTACATCATGATCACATATGACATGTATCTTATGCTAAATGGCTTAATTATTCTTTAAGTATCAATTTCTTGGTAGTTTTAAAATGCTAAGTACCATGGATATAAATAATTAATATAGTATCGGACAAAATTATGCTGAATTTTTTAAACTCATAAAAATTTGATACAGAGACTACATCTTAATTTTTCCAAACAAGTCGAATTCAGCATGACCTGTATTCATTGAAGCTTTCAAAGATCCTTAGGCTTAGAACTCTATTATGAAGAAGAATTGATAACCTATACTGAAAACACTAGGGAAATTACTGTTTAAAATATTTCTATATTTTTATAAGCCATGCTGTCATCCCTACTTCTCCTTGGGTCTTCAGACTCAGACAGAATTTTGTCACTAGTCTTTTGTGTTCCCCAGCTTACAGATAACATCAGTAGATAGTTCAGCCTCTATCATGGTATGAACCAGTTTCCATAATAAATGTCTTCTCATCTCTACATCTTTATCCATCTTTATCTGTCTCTCTGAAGAACTCTTGTACTGGTATAATGCAATAACATTGACTAATATGCCAAGTAGTGTGTATTTTAAAGATGACACTTGTACACATTGCTCTGTCTATGTTCTATGATATTAAACACTCTTCTCCTTGCTAACCCCCATAAGTGTTAATCAGCGATAAAACCCTAACACACACACACACACACACACACACATATATATATATATATATATATGATAACCTCTATGTTTCATTCTCTCTAGGGTGGACAACTTTACTCAACATAACTACTGATGTACATATTACCAGGAACAGTGGCATATGCCTATAATCCCAGAACTCTAGAGGCTGAGGTAGAAAACTCACTAGATCGAGGCTGCTGTGGGCTACAAAGTGAGCTAGAGACCAGCTTATGATGCACAGTGAGATTCTGTCTAAATAAATTCCTTTATAAAAATACCTCATGAGTGAAGAACACATCAGCATCCCACATGAGAGCCACCTAAGGAAGTGGCAGACCTTCTCAATGTTTTAAAATGATTCACCAGAACTAGAGATCAGCATGCTGAGGAAACAAGGCTGTCTAACACAGACTGACACTGCATGTGTCACAAACACATATCCACTTAGATGTAAAATTTAGAGAGGGAAAAGGCATAAAAGTAGAAAAGGTAACTATTAGGGATGGGGAGGGGGAAAGATGGAAGGGGAAGAGTCAATAAGAAAGAGACTAAAGGTAAATATGATTGACTACAGTGTATGTCAGCATGAAAATACCATCGTGAAATACCTTATTTTGTACAATTAACATACATTAACAAAATATTAATTTATAAAATTATTCACATAAGAGGTACCTACTTGACCTACACAGAACGCATATTTCAACCAAAATATCTTCTTGTAAACTCTCTGAGGATATAACAAAGAAAAAAATTAAAGGTGTGGTGAGTTCCTTCACAAATTACTAGCTCTGGAACTATACTTAGAAATATGTAGACCCCAGGCTTTGCATCACCTTCCTGGCTCCCCATCACAAGCACAAGGACCTGGTCAGAATAACTTTGTTTTCTTGTGCTCTCTCTCTCTTCTCAGGCTCTCAACACTAGTCCATATTGCTGGAACACCATTTCTAAGAAGTGCTTCCAACAGCGTTCTCTTAGATGTGACTCCTATGCAAAAGCAAAACTAGACCAGTGTGGTTAATATGGCACCAGGTATGTGAGCAGTATCAGGAATTATGTGATTTCTTCTTAGGTATGGGGAGAGAGGTGGCTGGCAGTGGAAGCCAAGGTCTGGGGTCATAACTTGGATGCTGCTGGAAAAGGTATAAATGAACCCAGGCTATGAAGACTACAAAATCCTTGTCTGTCAGAACAGACAGTTCTCCAGAGGAAAGCAAGTGTGATTTCACAGCTGCTTGGGTACCCACTCAAATCCCCATCACAATACCCAAGATGACTTTTGTGATAAAATTCACCATCATTCCCAGAACCACACTTGTCTTCCTTGTTTGCCCAATATTTCTGTGTTACCACTTCTCTTATTTTTCACTGTCTATCTCTACCAAAAGGAATGAAAACTCCTGTCTTAGTTAGGGTCCTGTTGCTATGATGGTCAGTATAACCAAAGGCAGCTGGGGGAGAACAAGGTATGCGCCTTACATAACTGATCATAGTTCGTTGTTGATGGAAGCCAAGGTAGAAGTTGAAATGGGGACCTGGAGGTAGTAACTGAAGAACACTGCTTGCTACACATGCTGTTGCACACGGCCCACCTGCCTGCAGATGGTACCACCCACTATGGACAGGGCCTTCCTACATCAATAATTAATCAAAGAAATGACCCACAGACTTGTCTACAGGCAGATGTGATGGAGGCATTTTCTCAGCTGAGGTTCTCTCTTCCCAAATAGCTGTAACTTGGGACAAGTTGATAGAGTTAACCAACACACTGCATAAGAGCATTGTTTGTGTCACCAAGCTGTACCCTTGTCTATAAGAGGAATTGTGAGTGTGTATGATGCAAAGCGTGGACTGTGATAAGTATGATAAACCTTTGCTTAAGTTGAAATTGACAGTGCATTCTCAGTAACATCAGGATTTTGCCCTTGTTCTTGGACATTATCATAGTTAACCACCAACTATGAAACTAGACAATATTCTCACCAGTAGTGTGTCCAAAGGGGCTGAGACATTTTGTCCATCTGAAAATACACACACGGGTACACACGTCTTTTGTCACAGTAATAAAACTTAAAGGCAACTGAAATGCCCTGTTGGTGGACAAACCATAACATATCTAGACAATGAAATAGTATCCAGTGAGAATCTTAGCTATATGTTACTAAGTGAAATGAGCCCATTTACAATATGGTATTCTGGGAAAGGCAAAACTATGAGGGCAGTGAGAAAGACGAGAATATGGGTGAACCAACAAAGCACAGATGAACTTAGCACAGTGAAACCTGTCCATTACAAAGGCAAAAGTATAGCAAAGCCAATGTGCTGACCAAAAATGTGGAACCGATATGAATGTGGTTGAGCATATTGATATGTCAAATTAGATGCATTCGCTGAAAAAAACAAAAACAACCTTGCTCCATGTTTTGTGGGAGGTGTCTATACTAAGAAGGCTATGTATGCGTAGACAGGATGTGAAAAATCTCACTTTCCTCTCAAAGTTTAAGAACCTAAGCTTGATCTTAAAATTGTTTTATCCTTAAAAATCTAAGGCAAACACTCTTCAGTGATCACTAGAGACCTGCACACCCCTACATTTTACTCATTTCTTAGGGCAAACACTGAAGGAGACGGTATAGGAGTCCATATTTATTCATTATGCTGCCACTCCCGATATAAATTCTACCTTGAAATAAGATTTTCTTTAACACCTATCAAGCTTCTCTAAACACGTTCACTGCCTTTCAAGAAAGGGAGTGATTTTCATGTGTTGATGGCATTTGGCTGTCCATCCTGCAGGTCTGTGTCAATGGGCAGCCCGCTTCTTGTTCCCCATGGGGTCGAGCTGGTTTGGCATCATCAGACACCACTCATGCCAATCTCAGTTACCATACTAAAAAGGAGTTCTTTATACTGGTTGAGGAAAGGCCCTCCAAATGTCCACGTGCCCCATTGCTGGAGTATTTCAAATATCTTCTAAAAACCTTGATTTCCCTACCTCTGAAGTACAGACATCATCATACTGAAGAGCTCAGCAGTGCTAGGTGTATTACCCTGCGGTATTAGGACTGAATGTCTAAAAGTGACATTAGAAAGTAGTCTCACTCAGACAGGGTGAACAATATACTCGAGATGTTATAACAGGAAGTCTTTGAACATAATCTGTCATCTTTGTTTAAAAATCCCTACTGCCTCTCTAAGTCAGATATCGTCTCAGAGCTAATTGCGTACCTTGGTAAAGTTTGGGCAGCATAATCTTCAAAAATATTATTTCAATGGAATCATTTTATATGTTAACTTTGAAAATGTCAACAGCAGGGGCCAAGTAGGGGAACTTAGGAAGTCTATGCAATTGCCATTTCAAAGCTTAGCTGTCAGGATAGGGCTGGGGGCAGCCTGCTGGGCTCCATGTTCTGTATAAACATTTCCAGAAATATTTAGCAGATAATAGGGTTCCCACTGGTCCTACCTTGAAGAAGTGGAAGGCAAAGCGGAGAGGGCTGTGATTTCCAGCGTGGGTCCTTGCCTATTCTATGGGATTTCCAAATACACAAAGCCAGGAAAACCTGAAATGCACCTATCAAAGGAAAAGCGCCGAGCACTTGCAGGAAGAAAATAACATAATGAGCCATGTCTGGGTAATGTTCAATGGCCTTGCATCCTGCAGCAGGTCTGTGAAACAGTATGATGACTCAAGAATTGAGGGCCAGAATTCCATGCTTTCAGACTAACACCCATCAGTTTGGGAGGCTCTGACATCAGTCTCGATTTCATGTGGGGAAGTCAGACATAGTTAAAGTGACAGTAATCTATTTGTTCCTGCAGTTTACGCTTCTGAATTTGATCCGAAACTGAAATGTAACCAAGCAGGTTTCTACACTTAAATTCTCCAACAGAGAGCAGGGCACAGTCACAAAAATACTGCAGTTTGAAAGTAATAAGGAAAACATACTGCACATTGATCCATATATATGCTCCAGAAACAATTTTTAGCTGCCTACAATCGCCTAGCTGAGCTGTATCCAAATACTGAGTATTTTTACAATGTATACAAAAAGAAATCATATTGCATATATGTATGATCTTGTTTCTTCTTAGACAGGTATTATTATGTTGCCACAGGCCGGTCTCAAAATCTAGAGCTGAAGCAATCTACCACTGCCCTCCAATTCCCCAACCCCCGGGTGGTTCATTAACTTTTTATTATTAAAAGTGCATCTTTAAAACGTTTAAATGTCTGAGAAAAGATTGCTGTTATGACAAAGCTTGCAAACTAGTAAAAAACAGAAAGGTATGAACATGAAACAAAAATGATAAACAGTGTGACAACTGTGTTTGACAAGTCAAGTAAAATGTACCAAATCAATGAGTTGCCTTCTAGCAGGTCGGGAAGCGTCTGAGTGAAGGCAGCAAGAGTTCACTGCACCCCTCGAGCCTACACCCGAAAGTCCAGTGAAAGCAAACACTTCACAGGAGCAATGAAAGCTTGCCTACGAGGAAACCTCTTCAAACATTTCTTTCTCACAGTTCCTTTTTTCGGAGGTGGCATTCTTTATGTTGCCACCTTCTTCCATGAAACCTTGAACACCACTCTACTCTAGCCCATCTTTGAAATAAAGCCTTTCAAAAAGCAGGTGCTGAATCTGAGAAACCACCCTGGGGAAACTTCCTGCTGAAAGCCTTCTCTTTCCCTTGCCTTTTACTGCCCTCTAGTGGACATATGCTGCTATGGCATGGAAAGCCAACAACTCCGAATTGGGTTTGTGGGTTGGCTTCTATCTGAAAACTTACTACGTTGCTGTTAGGTAAATGTCAACCAAACCTGGACCCAAAACAATCTTATAAAGTAGAAAATATAACTCCACATAAAGAATTGAAAATAAGAAAACTCCTCTCATAGTTTGGCTAATTTTTTTTAACCCTGATTTAAAGTTATCGTAGACAAGAAAGACAGTCAACCGCAATGGCAATTATTAGAGCTCGGCATCTCCTGAGATTCCAGATAGAAACTGTACTGAAAAAAATTCCTTTTATACATCTTCCTCCACAAATAACTAATTTCCCTGCACATCCTTATCTCACCCCGAAGAAAATTAAATTCGGCCCAAGTTTCAGCTCAAGAGTTTATTGCTAAACAAAAAAAATGCTGTCCGTGATTTGTGAGGCAATTGAAGGGAAAACGCCCTCATCTATACCCACCAGACGCCAACCTCTTTGTTCCCCTGTACAGTTGCTGATGAACTGCTTTCCATAAAGAGAAAATAAACGTGATCTACGAAGGCATTAACAGATTTGATTACATTTGTATAGCAAACGGCTGGGCCAGCATGTCAGCCAGCAGCTTTCTAAAAATGTTAATCCCCGGGCTGCTCACTGCTTAGGAGACGGCTGCTAAGACAGTTGATGAAAGCCGCTACACACTGGAATAACTTTTGGAACCTGAAAACAAGACTCATAAAATAATAATAATAATTAACACCATTATGCAAATGATCTGTAGAATAAAAAAAAAGTAGGAAGGTGAGTAGGAACAGTGGGACTCTGGGCCACAAGGAAGGAACACAAATCTGTGATGGTGGGACTGGAACCACATTTTGTGAGACCAGTGGGATCCAAGTGACCACGAGCCATAGCTGATATTTGAAAGCACATCAAAGTTCCACAAATTCCTACCTGTATCTCTCTATCCTCTCCCTCAGCTTATTTCCTCTCCCACTCTATTCTGAGCCTAGCACTTGGCTAATTCAAGAATGGTTCCTATACAGAATATTGCTTTCCTTTAGAGGATATAATGGCAATGCAATGCTTCCTGAGCAAACAGAAGAAGCACTGTTCTGTGGGTACACAGAAACTCAAACAAAATTGAGAAGAGCTTTGCCACAAGAATTTTGTTATTCAACAACAACAAAAAAACTGGGAGTGTATTTTTCTTTGAGGCCAGGCTTACTTTTGCTCCAACTCTCATAGGTTAAATAGACTAGGTAGGAAAAAAAGTCCCCAGATACATATGTTGGATAGAACTGATAGGTATAAAAGCACACCAACATAAACCCAGATTAGCTTTTAATAACGAAAACTCACCATGACCGCAACAATTTTAGACTCCAAAAGGAATAACTGCTGAAGAGAAAAGCTATCTTCTATAGGGACAGGACCATTTCCACCTCTCCAGGGACGTTTCCCAGGATCAACCACAGGTCTTCCTAAAAAGTCTTACTGAGTAATTAGGCTTTACCCCAAGAAGATTAAGACCAGACCAAAGCCATGCAATAAGCCCAGTTCCTTGTCATTTCCCAATCAATCCACTCTCAAATGCTGTCTAGTACAGTATGTCATAAATTCTGCAATAAGGCCATATAATGATCTTAGAATAAAAAGTATTCTAATAAGGCACCAACAGTAGAAATTCCAAATGTTTTCATTTGAAGACTAACCCATTATCGGCATCCCAGTGAGAATTTAAAGACCATGATTAAATCCTCTTCACATCAAAGGCAAACAAGTTGAAGTCAATGTCAAAAAGTTTTCCCTAGTGAATTTAATACTTGAAACTTATACTACAAATCAATAGCCAAATCTGAAACAATCACTGGTGCTATGATAGTTAATATTGACTGTCAGCTTGAAAGGATCTAGGATCACCTAGAATACGAATCTACTGTAGAGATGTCTGGGAAAGTGTTTCTAGAGTCAGTTAGTTGAGATTGGAAGACTCTCCCTAGATAGGCTACAGTTTGGGGTGAATGTAAAGGAGAAAGCAAGCTGATCACATGCATGCATCACTTTGTTTCCTGACGATGGCTGCAATCTGACCAGCCACTCCAAGTTCCCACCACCGTGCCTTCCACACTATAATGGAATACACCCTTAGACTATAAGCCAGGATAAACCCTTTTAGGTGCTTTTGCCAGGCATTTCATCTTAGCCACAAGAAAGAAACTTGGTTTATAACAAATGTAAAGCAGAGCATAAACAATCCTGACCAACAATACCCCCCACAGAGTCCTAGAGACTGCTTTCCAATGTGCTTTAGTGACCAATGCTTGAGATCAAATCTCTCCAAGAATCTTGGCCCATTTCTCTCCTACAGTCTCAGCTACAACCAATGGCCCCCACCTTTCCTCCTAAATGGACCAGCTACCTACACAGACACCCTAGTACTCTTGGGCTCTTCTGATGTGGGATGTTACTGGTCCCTTAGGCATCTTTGGCTCACTCCTCAGAAAAAGATCTATGATGTGCTCCTCCAAGTGGTTGATATTCAACTATTTACTTTAAATGGAATTTTAAAGCTCCCAGATGGTTTGTTTGACATTTATTAGCCACTTACATATATGATTTACCATTAATTAAAATTTTGGGGTTATTTTGGTGGCTCACACCTTTAATTCCAGCACTTGGGAGACAGAAATAGGCAGACCTCTGAGTTAGAGGCCAGCCTGGTCTACAGAGCGAGTTACAGGACAGCCAGGGCTACATAGAGAAACTATGTCTCAGGGGAGACTGGGAGAAACAAAAATAAAATTCCATGGATATTTTTAAGTATTCTGAGGAATATGTATTACCAAGTTTTTTAGTGATTATGTGGATTTTTTCCAAATTCTGAAAACTGCTCCCTAGTTATATAAATTTGGATCAGTTATCTCACTCTGAACATATTTGGTTTTTTTAAATAAAGTTACAGTTTCAGATTTTAACCTTGTATTACCTTTCTGAGACTGCCATAATAGCAGCTTAAAACAATGTATTTTCTCCCAGTTCTGAAGTCCAAGGCTGAGATACCATCTTGGTTGTTTCCTCTAACCTCTACCTTTCTAGGTATCAGATTTTTTATTTTCCTCACAAGTTCTCATGACCTACCATCTGCGTACATATACACCTAATTTCTTGACTTCTCATAAACAACCCTGTCATACCGTTTAAAGGACTATCTCAAAGGATATATTAACATTAACTACATCCATGAAGCTCCTATCTCCAAGTTCAGTACTCTGAGATACCAGGGGTTAGGGTTTCCACATCTGAGTTTAAGGTATGAAGGAAAAAAAGCAAATAAAAAGGCAGTTACATAATAAAAGAAATTTTGCTGTTAAAGCCTATGTCCAGGACTCTCTGTTATATATTCTCAGCATGTAGAGCAGCTCTTGTCTTATATTGGGCACGTAATTATACCTGCTGAACAAAGAAAAGGAACGGAAGTTACAGAAAGTCATTTCACTCTTCTCTCACTGACTGACCTCAAATCATACTTTAAGAAAATGTGTGGTATTCTCATCTGCATGAAAACCTCAGCACAGAGACCCAGTGTGATTCTCTTCACATTTCTCCACCATGCTCAGTAAAACAATCTACACAGCTCCTGAACAAATGCTTGACTGACTGAAGCAGATGATGAGTCTCCTGCCCCAACACATAGTAAACTCTTGCCTGAGAGTTCTTGTTCTGTTTGACAACAGTGGTTGTCAAACTATTTAGTAATTAGTAATTACTATCTAGTAATTACTACTTAGTAATTATTTTGGGGTTCCCCAAAAACTTTATAAAGAGCTGGAGAGATGACTTAGAGGTTGGGAACACTGATTGCTCTTCCAGAGAATATGGGTTCAATTTCCAGCACCCATATGGCAGCTCACAACTGTCGATGACTCCAGTTCCAGGGGATCTGGCATCCTCACACAGACACACATGTAGGCAAAACACCAATACACACAAAATAAATAAGTTACTTTTCCAGTCTAAGAGAGGGAGGAAAGAATACATGAGCAAGGAGGTCAAGATCATGATGGAGAGATCTACAGAGACTGCTGACTCAAGCTCATGGAAACTCATGATCTCTAGACCTGTGGAGCCTCTATGGGACTAAACTAGACCCTCTGTATGTGGGAAACAGTTGTGAAGCTTGAGATATTTGAGGGGCCCCTGGCAGTAGGATCAAGATACAAATCCGGTATATTATATGAGCTAGTGTGTTGGAGCACATTCTCTATGAGGGGATGACATGCTGAGACTTAAAGTGGGGGAGGGGCTTGGTCCTGACCTTGTGACTCCCTATGGAGCCCTTACCTGTTGAGAAGAGTGAATAGGGGTAGGTTTTGGGGAGGTGAAGAGGTGGGAGGCAGAACTTTGGTTGGAATGTAAAATGAAATTTAAAAAATTAATTTAATTAAAAAAATTTTATCCACTAATAAAAATAACAAGTTCAAGTTACAGGAGGGTGGCCTCAAATTCACAATGCAGCCAAAGATAATCTTGAACTTCTGATCTTACTGCCTCCACTATCCAAATACTAGGATTTACAGGCATGAACCACCAGATGACACCACACTGGGTGGTAGGCGTAGAGTCCAGGCCTTCATGCACTCTACAAGCCTAGCCCCCAGAAGCTGTCCTTGATCTTGAAGTACATTTAATTTACTTAGCTGGGAATGTCCTTGTAAAAGGAAATGGAGCCCTTGCAAAGATTTCCATCCCACCCATTTATAAAGCCCTTTCCATCCCATTATTTTCCATTAGTTTCACTTCCCACAGTACTACTGTCCCTCCTTGTCAGTTCCTACAAGAGAGAAAAATTCATCAAATATCTTCTCTTCTTCTTGCCTCTTCGTGCCTCTGTTTCTTTCTCCTTTCTGTATACACTTACCAAGATGTTGAGTTGTCTCTGTCATTGATCAGCACCTAATCTCCTTTCTTTCAGAACTAAAGAAACTCTTAATTGCCGCCTGCCATATCACTGACATAATCCTAACACTATCACGTCACAATGAACAGGAGGCAGCACTGTTAATAAACATGCAGCACTGTGAGGAATTTCACTGATCTCTCTCCAGGTCATTAAATCTATACATGTTTGATGGGCAATAAAAGAGAAATTGGGAATGATAATGGCAGCTGTAGGAGGCTGTGGCTGTCCTACTCTGCCTTAACCACCAGAAATGACAGGAAATGATCCATGTATTTTTAAAATATGTATATATTCTATTCATTATTGCTAATTTCAAATGCCTGTGCATATTTCACAGGCAACTGGTTCATAAATAAAAAGGCTGAGATTTCAGCATTAAATTCTCTCAAGTAGGAACACGATATTCCGTTTAATTATACAAGGATATGTGGGGTTGTTCTCCAGCTAGAAAAGTTTCTGTGTGAGAGTGACTTGTAGGGCAGGTGCTAAGCACCTGTTTGCCACCTTTTGTGATATGCATATGGATGTTACCACGTGCTAATAAGAGGCCACACATAAGCATAACTAGGTTCTAACTAAAAAAACTCATCAACAAACAAAGATAAAATTGCCTTGCAAGTTTATTCTTTAAAGCTAAAAGCAAAGTACTAATTCATCCATAAGATGGGCCACAATTACTTTAGATGTTTTACTCCTATTTTTCATTTTGTAGGTAAATTTAAACACCAACCATATATCATAAAAATAGAATGCTTAAAGTACCCAATCTTTAAAATCAGCAAATTATATCATAGGCAACATTGAACTAACACAGTCAAAAGTAGTACGGTAAACATTTGCTATTAACAAACAGTGTTTGAGACATTGTAAGGGGACAGGGTTTCTGTTTTCATATATCCCTAGATTTTTGGCTGAGATTCTTATTTTAAAAATACATATTAACAAGTCAAAAGGACTGTATTTAATATGTTTGAGATAATGCAGGAGGCTATCTAAAGAAATAAAGATTCTAAGAAACTTAAATACTGTGTATTTTTTTATTTTGTCGTTAAGATTACAATACAAAGCCGGGCGGTGGTGGCACACGCCTTTAATCCCAGCACTCCGGAGGCAGAGGCAGGCGGATCTCTGTGAGTTCGAGGCCAGGCTGGACCGACAGCCTCCAAAACAATACAGAGAAACCCTGTCTCAAAAAAAAAAAAGATTACAATACAATTACATTTTCCTTTCCTCCCTCCATACCTTCCCATATGGCCCTCTACACTCTCCTTCAAACTCATGGTCTCTTTTTTCACTAGTTGTTATTATAAATAATACAACTGGCTTAATCACATAATATTACTTGTATGTACGGGAAACCCTGTGCGTTTTGATGCCTGAGTATACTGAAGAGTGGACAGTCATCTAGATTTATGCATACACAGATGGCTGTGTCCAATGATGATTAAGAAGGATGAACTTAGTAAGGCTTATTTTTCCAGATTCTCCGCTCTTTGTCTTCTGAGATAATAATTCTGCCCTCCAAGCATTTGAAGGGCACTTCTAGCACTACTAGGATGCGGGTCTTACAGCTTCAATCAGGGAAATGTTGATAATTGCTCAGTAACAGAAGTAGCTAATTTACTTGAAAAGCAAACTATAAGAACAATCATTTAGATTTTCATAAACTCAAAGATACATGATTCCTTTGGAAAACCCTAATAAAGGATTATGAATCTTCAACATATTTTCAAAGATGACATATTTCCAAACAGGTATTTCATTGTCAATATGCCGATACAGAAATGAACTCTACTATTTACCAAAAATTACTTCTGTTTATGAAATACATTTAAACCACGCTTAAAATTTTGAAAGAATTATCCTTCTAAAAATAAAACAGCAACAAATAAAAACAACTTAGAGTAATTATTTGGCTTCCTTGATCTTGAATATGTATAGAAAAAAATAATAATCCTAAAGTATCATAGTTGTAACAGACTCCTGATATTAAAAATAGATTACAAGATAAAAAAGTTTATTGATATATGAGGTTTCATATATATATGAAACAGTCCAAGCAAAGTGGTGAATCCCAGAGGTGACTTTGAACCCTGGTTTATATGACTTCCTCAGCAAAAAAAAAAAATGGTGTTTACAGATATGACAAAACAAACAAAGGGACTTTGAGTAAAAGACAAACAAATGGGAAATAAAGTTTAGTTAGTAAAGCATTTAATAAAGAACCCTCTGCTATCATACCAGAGCCTGTGAGGGTCTAAGTTGTTGTCAGAGTTGGGTTAAGCTTTGCTGTTCTCCCTTTCTGTGTGTGTGGTGTGGGCCGTCAAATACCTTTTGTCTTTGTTAATGTATGTCCTTCTTTTAGGCAAATAAAAGGACAGAGAACTTTCAAGCTCCTGCTTCTTCTCAAGATGTAATGATTCTTCCTATTTTGAAGCGGTGTGTTCTGAGCTCTCTCAGTAGAATGATTTTCATAAGGTGCAAATCCTATGAACAGGTAGTAGAGGCAAGTAGGCAAGTCCCATGGGGAGAGAAAAGCAAATTGAAAAGGAAAGTGCTAGTACTAGGGAAGGAATCTAACTGAGCTCCAGCCATAAGAAAAACAAAAGAAGTATCTTTGTCTTACTGCAGGGTAGTTGCTAAGCAAACTCAGAGGGGGACCAGTAAGGAAATTGACTCAATTCTGCCCCTGCAGATATGGCTACAAAGTTGATCTCTAAAGATTAGCAATAAAATTGATGTGGCAGTTTCTGACCTCTCTCGATCTAATAGGAGAAGAATACAAAACAGCTTTTAACTCCAAAGTAAGCTCTGAAATCAAAGTGTATAGCTGACTCCTGCCTCTGCATGTGGTCTCAGGAAAATGTCCTCTCGATACCTCTCTTTATTCAAGTCGGTATGTGTTAGTGTTTATATATTGGTGCATGACATATTCGAAGTAGAGTTACCTACTGTAAAAAACATAGCTCTTTATTTGTTCCTTCACATCTTCCTTTGGTTGGTATCTTTTCTCATTGTCACTACATGTTTATAAGGCAGCAACCATTAATTTAGATTAATTCTGGAAAATAACAAGTTGATAATGCTTCATAAACATCAAGTATACTAACAATGGATTCTTCACGTGCTTCAGGATGCCTAAAAAAACTAAGGCGCCTGACAGTAAGGTGGGAAGAGCAAAGGTGGTCGTAGGAGAAAAAAGAAGATGGCTGACAGAGGTAAGAAGTTCAAAGCAGGAAGGAGGCCAAGAAAAACATTTGAAGGTACAAACCATTGGATTCAATTTTTTTAAGTATACTTATTTCATATGTGTGTGTGCATGTTGTGTAAGAGGTGTTTCTGTCTGTCTGTGTGAGTCTGTGTGTGTGTGTATATATGTGTGTATCTCTGCATGTGTGTGTGTGTGCATGTTGTGTAAGGAGTGTGTCTGTCTGTGTGAGTCTGTGTGTGTGTATATGTGTGTGTATCTCTGCGTGTGTGTGTGTGCATGTTGTGTAAGGAGTGTGTCTGTCTGTCTGTGTGAGTCTGTGTGTGTGTATCTGTGTATATGTGTATCTCTGCGTGTGTGTGTGTGCGTGTGTGTGCATGTTGTGTAAGGGGTGTGTCTGTCTGTGTGTGAGTCTCTGTGTGTGTGTATCTGTGTATATGTGTGTGTATCTCTGCGTGTGTGTGTCTATCTGTGTATGTGTGTGTGTCTATCTGTGTGTGTGTGTGTGTGTGTGTGTGTGTGGAGAGAGAGAGAGAGAGAGAGAGAGAGAGAGAGAGAGAGAGAGAGAGAGAGAGAGAGCGCAGAGGAAACTTAGCAGCAGTGGGTTCTCTCTTTCTCTATGTATTTCCCAGGTCAGGTTGTCAGGCTTGGCAACAAGTGTCTTTACCACTGAGTTATTTCACCAGTTCAAAATCTTACATTCCAACCTCAGCACCACAAGAAAAATTACTAAGTTAATAATCTTTATTATGACTGACAAGTAATAGGTGGTTGACACTTAACTGAAACGATATCAGAACAGTATCCACTTCTCAGAAAAAAGAGGCAGACTAACCAATGCCTAGGCCTGAATGAAAGATCATAACCAAGTTATAAAAAGAAATGTGTATTGAAACAGAAATGTGATCTAGGAAGTTGTTTGGAACACTGGGACTCACACAAAGTATCTACAAGATTTCTCCACTCACAGAAATATTCTCAATTTGCCTATGAACATTACTTTACGAAGAATGCTGGTCTCAGACTTGCTTACTCCTAAATGAATCCCTCTCCCAGGGACAGGATTTGGAAAATTATGAAGATCCCACGATAATTCATGAATCCACATTGAAAATAGGAATGTCATCCTCTCTCTCTTAGAAGACTAACTAGAGATCTCCAGAAAACAAGTAGGCAATGGTGTGTGGCTGTGTGTGATTGTGGCTCTGAGTGTGTCTAAGTGTGTGTGTCTGTGTGTGTTAGTGTGTGTGATTGTGTGAATATGAATGTGTGTGTCTGACAGAGAGTGTATGAGTGAGTGTGTGTGAGCATCTGGTTGTACATGTGTGAGTGAGTATATTTGTCTGTGTTGATGATTATCTGTATCTAAAGCTGTTTGAGTGTATGTTAGTGTGTCTTTGTGTTCATGAGTAAGTATGTGTCTGAACGTGTCTGAATGTGTGTTGGTGTCTATGTGTATATGAGTGAGTGTCTGTGACAGTATGTGTGAGAGTATATTAGTATGTCTGTGTGTGTATGAAGTAGTGTATGTCTGAATGTGTCAGTCAATATGTGTGTGAGTGTGTGTCTGAGTATATGTGTGTGAGTCTGTGAGTGTATCTGAGTGTGTGTATCTATGTTTGTGTGTATATATATATATATATATTCAACAAAATCTAACTAATTTTAAAACTTGTATTGATACAGATATCTCTTTTCCCCTCTTCCTACCTTCCCTCTAAGAACAGAGAACCTCATACATGCTAGGCAAGCATTTTACTGCTGAGTTATGTCCACAGACTTTGACACATTCATTTGTACCAGACTACACTTAAAATGCATCATTTTGTTTTTTGTTTTGTTTTATATATTTTTAAGTTTAAATTTAGATTAGAAACAAGGTTCCTTCACAAGTCAGTTCCAGGTCCTTCTCTCTTTCCCTCCCCTTCTCCCGTGCCCTTCCCCCAAACCCCCCCCCCCCATTATTCCTTCATTTCCCCAGAGAGGGTGAGGCCCTCCATGGCAGTGTCCATAGTCTGTCATTTCATCCAGGGCAGGGCCTAGATCCTCCCCCAAGAGTTCAGGGTGAGAGTGCATCTCTTGTTCCACTGGACTCTAAGTTCTGTGGAGGCAGAAATCAGGTTCCCAGAAGCATCCAAATTTGGGCACACTGAATATAATCAGTTATTACTCAATAAATGGAAGAATATATACAGAAGTTGGTACTCTTGAATTTTCACCTTAAAGTCCCTAATTACTCAGAATAAGCAATGAATTGTGTTTTACTATATTTAAAAATACCATAAATACCAGATAATGCATTTAAGCAACTAGACTCTCATGAGGGAGGAAGGGAGAGAGGGAGGGAGGGAGGGAGGGAGGGAGAGAAGGAGGGAAAGTGAGAGAATACCTCTGAGGAGAGGGTGACCTTCTTCTGGAAGGGTTAAGTTCAGACATGACAGTCCTTGGGAGGAAACATGGAGAGACAGCATAGGTCGCTAAGATGGGAGAGCAGGCTCTATTAAGGCAGGTAGGTACAGCTTGTACCTGAGAAGAGACTGCGGGGTGGAAGCAAGAGGCGATACTTTTCTGCCCTTTCTCTTCTCCCACAATGACTCTCAAGTATTTCATCTGCCAGTGACCGAAGTCCCTGAAATGTAAAAACAGGCAGGAAAGCCTTCTTTCACAGCAACAGTGAAAAACTTTGAGCAGCTAAGCATGTTACCAGGGAATTAATAATAAATCTGTACAGATTGATATCCCCCTGAGATAAACACAAAGAAAAAATATTAAAGACTCAATGCTTCTGGCAAATGGAAAACTAATGGAGTGTGTATCTTTCAGAGGGGGGATCTGCACTCGCTCTCATTCCCAGGCTTGAAGCCTGCCACATAGGAAATGAGCAAAGCTATCTTATCAATGTGCTTATCATGTGGGTTCTAACAGTCCACTGATGAAGACCTAAAAGCACAAGGTTATGGAGCCCAGGTTCGAGTACCAGGGCTGCTGGTAAGAAACTACACATCCTCAGACAAGAACTTACTATCTATCTTAAGTATCAGTCTTGGTGATGAAACACAGAGAAAACACCTTTTTTATAATAAGCAGAGAAATCAGCAGAGGAATGCTCGTATCACCTGGCACCTAGCAAAGACTTAGTATGCTTTTGGCTCTTTTCCCACAATATAGTCGGCGTTCTTCTGAGCAATTTCATCCTTCTCCAAAAGTCCCTTTAGTTCACATAAACGCTCAGTCCTGTATGTACTAGCTCGTACTCTACTCTAGTGGTAATCACAGTGCCTCAGAAATTTATCTTTTCACAAAACTTTAGGGTTATTTATTTTATGTGTATGAGTGTTTTGCCTTCATGAGTGTATGCGCATCACATGTGTGCCTGTTGTCCACAAAGCTCAGAAGAGGACATCTGATGCCGTACAATTAAATTTAAGGGCAGCCTTGATGTACCCTGTGAGTGCTGGTTATCAAACCTGGGTCCTCTGCAAGAATAACAATTGCTCTTGGCTGTTGATCCATCTCTCCAACCCTCAGAAAAAAGAACGTCTTTATTCGATTCTGTAGATATTGATTCCTCCTAGAGAATGTAAATCTTGCTTCTGTGGCTTCCATCTCCTCCCACCAACAGCCAATCCACATTCCCATCAATCAGCTGTAGATCAGCATGAAGTTCACAATTTTCCACTACTGTACTAACACTGAATCCAATACTGTGAAAGTCACCAGGACATGAATATATTAATGTAAAATAATTCATCTCAATATCTTCAATATACTAGTATTAATAAGTCTATATCTCATATATACATATAGATACATATATACATATATATGGATATATATATTATATAGTGGAGGATGGTTGTCTGCACAGTGATTTAGACACTTGAATCTTTTTGGTTCATGTTTCCCCTTCCCCCAGGGAATCCAAACCTTCCACTAGGTCATCTGCATCCAATGACAGTGAACACAGAAGCAAGTCAATGAGGAAGCTCTGCATATATGTATTAGAGGATGAAAATGCATCCAATTCTTCTGATTATATAACTTATATAACTTACTGTAACTTGGAGATATTAGGCAAACATGTAGAACAAGTGAGAAGTTATATACAATTGCTCCCATAAAGCAAATGGGAAATCTATGTCATGATTCTCTAGCCAGACTCTCTTACCAAATGTTGAGGGGCTAATTTGTAGTACCATAAACTGGGTAGGGAAATTTTATTCAGCACAGTTTGGGGACAGGATTCTGTGAGGCATGGAGGCAAGGGAGGAAATTGAATGAACTACACAGAGGAAAAATCCAAAATAAGATTTAGGTCTAAAAATCATGGCCAAAATTGCAACTCCAAGTAAAGTGGACAATATCACAGCTCAATGTTATTCCATATCTACAACCCATCAGTGGAAGGAAATGAGTTTTTCCTGGTTCAAGTCCAAGTTATTCTGGAAACTAAAGGTGGTGCCAAGAAGCCTCAGTTCACAGAAGTAGAAATTCAGAGGCAGGAACTGTCTGTCACTAAGATAAACATTCAGAGCCATAATGCAATATATGTGAAAGCTCTTCTTGGTTGTCTACAAGCCCTCCTTATGAGATATGACAGAGGAAACAGGGCTCCCATCCATACTCCTGGGCCTCTGTACTCCTTATTCCCAATTACACACGGGTAGTAGCTTTAACGAGAGTGGCCCCCATAGTCCCATAGGTTCATATATTTGAGTTACTTAGTACCCAGTTGGTAGAAGAGTTCAGGGAATATTAGGGAGAAATGTCCTTGTAAGAGGAAGTGTGTCAATGGGGGTTGATTTTGAAGTTTCAAAAGGCTCATATATGTTCATTCTCCATTCTCTCTCTCTCGCTCGCTCGCTCTCTCTCTCTCTTTCTTCCTCTCTCCCTCCCTCCCTCCCTCCCTCTCTCCCTCATGGTTGTGAATATGTAAATAAAGATTGAGTTCTCAGCTCTTCCTTTGCAACACCATTAACCAAATTAAATGCTTTATTTTATTACTTGGTCATTGCATTTTTATCACAGCAATAGAAAAGTAATTAAAACAACACATATAAACAAATGGAAAATTCTGTATCGTCACATGTAACTGGAAGGAATACACCTCCTCCTGAAGGGCAAGTATGAGATTTTTGCATGTAAACGGGAGATGGAAACCTCTATTTGATGCCCCAAAGCTAAGTACCTATTACCTACATGTTGAAATGTTCACTCCTGGAGGGAATAGGAAGCTTACAAGGCTCAGAAAACTCATCCAACTTCCAAGACTCAGGAAGCTCAGAAAATAGCAAGACTCATGAGGTTACCCCAAAGTTACATAAGCAGAAAACCATTTCTGAGGAGTAGAAGACTCTGGCGAGTCTGTATTCACATTCACTGGAACTCCAGTGACGGCATTTTTGACCATACAGCTGACATAGAGTCACCCATTTGCCAATGCTTCCAGTATCCTCAATAAGATAATTTGGTTCACCTAGTAAGACCTAGATAGAATGTTTTATTTCACCTGTAACCATTGCCTTGTCTAGAAGAATCCA
The DNA here is from genome assembly GCF_017639785.1 of Mesocricetus auratus. Classification (NCBI taxonomy): domain Eukaryota; kingdom Metazoa; phylum Chordata; class Mammalia; order Rodentia; family Cricetidae; genus Mesocricetus; species Mesocricetus auratus. The sequence continues at coordinate 63,173,438 of NW_024429190.1, forward strand.
CAGGGGAAAAAATCAAACAACACTCATCTTGATGACTAGTATTTTTGCTGGGACAAGGCCAAGGTGCAGCAATGCAATCACCCTAGTCAATGACAAGACTACTATCACTTCACATATATAAGATTTCTGCTTTCCTCCTACAGGCATGAAAATGAGTGGTTCTCTGTGGACTTGATTGTAAATTTGTTTTGATTAGTTGGTAACCAAGCTGACTTGGTGTTATTGAGATATTAGAGAGAATCTGGATTTATTTAGTATTCAGACTCCTGGATTTTCTGAGACTCTTCTGTCAGCAGCAAAACATCCAGTTCTAAACTGTCTATGTTAGAAAATGTTTGAGGTAGATACTAAGATACCATCTCACCATCTTGTGTTAAGTGACATATGTGTAACTTTTTACAGTTCCATGAACCATCAAATTCAAGAATCAATTTCTAGATTTGGGAACAATAACAAAATTGTCTAGTGTATTAATTTTGCAGTGGCACACTGAGATATAACCTTCCAAGTGATTTCTTGAGATCCTAAAGCCTTCCCCATCATCTAGTTTTCTTAGTCTCTACTTACAGAATTCAAAACAAAATTACAGCAGGTAATATTCAGAGCCAAGAATCACACCATAAGCTTTGGGGGTAAATGTCCAACCAACCAAAAGATTACAGACACAGACTCTATCTATCCCTCTTAATAAGTGCATGATTAGGACTCTTAGCCATCCAAGAAAATAAGTTTAGTAAAATCGGGGACAATATCAGCACATACAACTGAAAAGTCCAAAAACTGTTCTTTAGACACACTTACATCAATATCAAACTATGTTACCAGAACTCTCTCTACTCTCTGTCTTTGGCTTTCCTTTTATTTTTATTGGCTTTTTCTGTCAGGGTGTTTAAGGTAGCTATTGAAGAGAATCAATGACAGTTCTAGAAATACACATGCCATTAAATTCTTAATTGCTAAAGACAGCATCTCTTGTCTTCTCTTTCTGAACATCCATTAACAGAATTTTACATTTAGTCTCTGATTATGTCATTGGACTATGAGCCCACTGTAGAATCACTCGGTTAAAATAATTTGAGCCATTTGGGCCATCTTACACCCCTTCCTATAAAAATAAAGAGGGGGCAAAGAAATTACAGCACAGTGACACACTTAAACAATGGGGAAATGCAGTTAGAATGAAAAATCAAATGTTATTACCACATAAAAATGAAGGATAGCATAGACAAACAAAAACACCAGAAACCATAGTTTTACCCTAAAACTCTGGTACCAAAAGCTGCATGGCATGGCCTTTGCCAGCCTGAGTCCTTGGCAGGCTTCACCAAGAAATGAAACTTCATTGTGTTAAGACCTCTATGTCTAGCAGTTATTCATCATACCATAATCTATCCTGCTTGATACAGTCCTCAAGAAAATATTTGCTCAAGTACAAGATGATCATAGTAGCACTGTTCAACTGTTCATAATGGTAAAAATCCCCCAAGAAACTCAAATTCTCACTAACAAATATGACTGATAAGAAAAAAAGTCATATGATATTTATTCAATGAAATCATTCATAGAAGTAAAATGTCTTTATACAACAAACTTATATGGTAATTTTAAAAACATAATAAAGTGAAAAAATCAAGTACTAGAAAACTATACAGTTTGATAATTTTTAAGTTTTGAAAGTAAACAGAGGAAAATGTATTACTTATGTATGCAAATATAGTGAAATAAGTGTATAAATATATAAGAATGCAAATATATGAGCATATACATAAATGTATAAGCATAAAAATGTGTGTACTTTAAACCAAGGATGTGATAACAGAAAAAATATAGTGTAGCAGTTGTTTTGAAAATTGAAAAAAGATGAGAGTGAAAAATACATAAATAAATATAGTAATTAGTAATGCTCTCAATTTTGGGTTACTTCAGAAATACCATAAATAAATAAAATATACAAGTACCAGGACATAACATGACATGAAGTAATTATGATTAATGCAGTTTAGTATATCTGAATTTTAAAGGAAGATGTATTGATAACAACGAAAAGTCAGTAAAAGCCAATGTGAGCTATAAACAGTGAAAGACTTGAAGGAAAAAATTAAGAAAACTAGCAAAATAACTTAAATTGTTAAGACCAAAAACATCAAAATGCTGTCTGCTCAGTTTCTCAGTTTTATTTATTCCACCCATGGTGAGGGAATACTGAATTCAGATAACCTCCTCACAGGCATGGAAAATGGCCAGAGGGAGATTCATTTGTTTTAATCCAAGTTATGATAAGATGGCAAACTTCTGGGTACTTCTCCCCAGAACAAAGAATCAATGGACAAATTTCTACTGATAGGCTTTTCCAATGGGATTTTTAAATTTCCCAAACAGGCTCTTTTGACTTGAACCAATAAGCTTTTCTATATTTGTTCAAACCCCCATGATAGTCCAAACCAAGCAATCTGGAAAATAGAAAAGGAACCTGACCACGGGCCCCAGACATAAATACCTGATCCCCATGTGAAGAAAGGACTCCAGCTGCAGATCCCCTCCACTGTCTCTCTGCTGTGTTGACTGCTGTGTATACCTACACTTTTGATAAAACACGACTGCACACTGTGACTGCAACTTTTCATACCTTTTAATTCTTTAGTGGGAAGGGTAAAGTAGACATGATCCAAGATACGCCCATGGTATATGGCACAGGGCATAATAATCAACTTCCAGTTCATGTATTCAGTTCATATGTACAAAAGGCAAAGACTGGAATTAGTGTGGCTTGTTTATAGGAAAACAGAGAAGGTAACTGAAGCATGAGACTGGATAGTGCAGACTCTTCAGAGGGAAACAATTCCAATGGCTTTTCCTTTGCATGCTTCTCTCCTCTATCTAGAAGGGGCAGACACTTAACAAAACTGGAACTCATTCAAGTGTGTCCTCAGCTAACAAATAACCTAAATTTGTACCCATCCATCCCGATTTTAATCCCTACACTTCTTCCAATTTGAAGTGCTGTTAATCTCAATATTCTTTTTATTCTTGTGATTGACAAAGCTTAGCTTTAAAGACAAGGCTAGACTCTTTCTATTCAACGTGTTCCTTTTCCTCTACTTTATGAATACTCTCTGAGTGGTACCTATAGCCACTGTTTCTCTCCTCTGTGACAGAGCTGTCCCACTTGATATCATCACTTGTCTCCCAGACATAGTCTATGTGACAATTCCAAACGTATGATACACACTCCTTAAGCTTCCCCCTAAAATATTCTATCTCCTTTTCTTTCTTTCTGGTTTTTTTTAATACTGGTACTATTTACCTACTTCCTGAAGTTAATCCCACATAATTCTTTGGGTACATTAAAGAATGCTGTTTGCATTCTCATAAAATACCAGCAGCACTGGCCAGAGCAAAAACCAAAGCACTAATTCTGATTATCTTTGAATCACTCTCAGGAATCCTCTATTAAACAAAAGGACAGAGCAGAAGACTTCCACCAAGCAGACCCAGGCCATATTAGCCAGGACAGGTGAGTGACCCATCTAGCAGCAGAATTGTACTTCCCCCATCAATTAAGTCCACACTGCGACCCCATCTCACCCCTGGCCCTGCTACTGCTGGGACCCACCCCATTTCCAGTGGACTTCTGCCACTGAGCCACAGACCACGCCAGCCAGAAAGGGCCCAGGTCACATAAGCCAGAACAGAATTCCAACAGACTCCATAGTCCCAGACACAGTCCACTCCAGTTGGAAGAACAGACTCCATAGGCCGACATACAGTCCACATCATCTGAAAGAATGGCCCGGCAGCTCTACCAGAGACCAGGCTGGTACCCCAGGAGAAAACTCAGGCTTTACTGGAGTACAGGCAGGATCTAGAGCCCAAGAAGTCTTTGGCTTTACTAAAGGCCCTTTACAAAGGACCCAAGGCCCCCAAAACTCCAGTGGAGACACCCTTCTGGACTTGAAGACTCATCCATCACCAGAACTCTTCTCAGCAAAGAATGTATGTTCTTCTCAGGGTTTATTTCACTAACCCTTCCCACATCACAGTTCATCTCCAAAGGGAAGTCAGAGCAGGAAGTCAAGGCAGGGACTGAAACAGAGGCTGTGGAGAAACCCTGCTTACAGTCTTGCTCCCCATGGCTTGCTTAGCATACTTCTTTATTCAACCCAGAACTCCATATCAGGGAGTGACACCACCCATGGTAAGCTAGACTGATGCATGTCAATAATTAATCAAGAAAATAGCCCATAAGCCAATCTGGTGGGAGCATTTTCTCAACTGAGGTTTCCTCTTCCCAGTGACTCTAGCTTGTGTCAAAATGACAAAACACCAGCCAGAGCAGTATTCACAAGAATAAGTTGCTGTAACTGTATATTTTCCAGAACTCTTTTGTGTTTTTATGACTAAGAAAATGGGAACGGTATGGTGAATCTTCCTTGGAGTCTGTAAGCATGGACACAGTCACTCCTCATTGGCTTGGATGCTGCTCTCTAGCGAAACACCTCTTCCCATTGAGACCAGGCCTTGTTGACTGCTTGTCAACAGGTCATCTTGCCTTGCACTCACCATGTTTGTAGTTCTACATAAATGAACAAACAGCAGCAGAAGAAAGGAAAAAGGCAAGAGTTCAGGAACAAATAGCTTGCTTTCTTTGGAAGCATTTGTCCAAAGAATTTGGCAGCAGTACTCTTAATAACTTTGTCTTCTTGTAACGCATCAACAAACAATGTCAGAAAAGAAGCACAGTAGTTTTGCGGAATATAAATGAGATGACATAAAGAGGGTTGCTTTTTCTACCAGCATAAATATTTACCAATCTGACTAAACTTTATAGAGGTCATGATGAATGGGTCCCTGGTTATGGCCAGGGGAGCATTTGTGTATTTGTTGTAAGCTATCTACTAGAAACCGATTATTTTCTTTGCTCTGTAATTTTTAGTGTGTTTTGTTTTTTGAGCAGGGCCATTTATTTACCGTGTGAGATTCCACACTTTTGTCAGATTATTTCCAAAACATTATAAACCAATGTCAGATGCTTATGGCAGTGACACTTGTAAAAGCCACCCAGTGGAATTTAGCAAGGCCTGCAGCCAATGAATAAATAATGCTGGCCTGAAAAGAATAGTGAAAACACAACTTCTACTTCTGCGTCTACCCATAAATAACTACTGAGTATTAACTGCTCTACAGCATAGCATGGAAAGAAACCCGTGCCCATGGCAACCCAGTAGTTGAACTCTGATGGTGGGTTCTTTTAATCTTGGAGGAGGGAGGACATGAATTCACATGCCTACCACAGCTAATAATAACTTGTAAATCTGGCATTTCCTGATAATACAAAACACTTATAGAACAGCTTCTATCCAAGGACCTTTAAAAGACCTAAAATCAAGCAAGTATTCTCAGCATTTAAAAGATAAAGAAGTCCCAAAAGATTATGCGGTTTGCCCAAGGTCAGGCAGAAAAAAAAATACTAAAGTGAAAATATAATTCAAGGTAAGCAACTCCTGGACTGTTCTAATTATTACACAATCCTCTCCCATCTTGGGCTTGGAGTCTTGCCTCAGGTTCTCAAAACGTTCAACAGATCAGTGAAGTCCAGGGAGTGTTCCCAGAGGGCAGCTGTGGTTAATTGAACATCTTGCAAGTTGCAGGATTCTGTTATTAGTCTCATTAATTAGCTTAAAGTATTTCTCACAAAAGAAAGTCTCAAAACACATGAAAATTAAAGATTTCCCTTTCATTTTATAACCTCATAAATGAAGATGTTAGAAGGCAATCATAATTGAAATAGATGTATCACATTTTCATTTTATGACTCAATAGAAAACAAGGTCTTAGAAAATAAAGTCTTAATTGTATTGGGTTAAGGTAGCTGTAAAGGGTGTAGAGGTGCACAGACTCCCAGATGCTCTCTCCATATTGCAAAAAGTGTCCTAAATTAAGTGCCTTAAAACAATAGGTGCTAACTGCATACAAGCATAGTAGAAAAAAAGTAATAATATATTAGATGCACCTGCATTTTCTGCTCTTATAACCCACGTTGCCCTTCCTTTTGTCTTCATTAGCTTTACTCCCCAAAAATCCCACTTTGGTGCCTCCTGTTCCTTTGCCTGCTTGCTCCCTTCAGATTCTGCCCCATCTCTGTGGGCTAGCATATTACTCTCCTCTGTGCTCATCTCCATCAGTCGCTTGTCTTCCTGTGTGCAAGTGGGCTCATTCGTGTATTATTAGAGCAGGCAATGCATGTCATTCAGTGAAGTGGTTGTTTCTAATTTCCAGTGACATGGTTTCATTCATTGACTTCAGAGTTCAGAGAAAACATCCAAAGTTGGAGAAATGAATGTTTCTGTTTCATTGCCAACACACAAGTGGCCAAGAGGCTGTCACTCTGCTTCTTAGAAAAAGAAGGAAGGTGAGGGAAATAAAAACTCAATGAGTTTTCATGGGAAAATCAGAGAACTGAAGCTTTAAGGAAAACCAGCATCCCAAAATCTGGATGAATAGATGCACCCAGAGTTACTGTTAATTATTGGGAGCAGACACTTCTGGAACCATAAGCTGGTTGATTAACAAATGTTATGAAATGCTTAAAACAGAGGTCAGCAGAGTGAGAGAGTCCCAAAAGCTGCAGGTTAAGGAAATGCCCATCCTCACATGCCCATGCCTTTCCTGTTCAGGAAACCTACTTTGATCTCCTAGTAAAAAGCCAAGAAAGATCTTCTATGGCTTCAGCAGGGGAAAGAAGAAAGTCATTATTGAAAAATGCTTGGAGCATTCTCCATTACAAAGCCTGCTTTCCTTGTGGGAAAACAATCACACCACAAGCTAATTCCAACCCACTGTAGTATCCCAGTCTTACTGAAGATGCAAAAATATAACTACTGGACATTTTAAAGATGATAGCCTAGACTTATTAAAAGACTGAAAGTAAATCATGAGATTACAGAATCTTTCGCTGGTCCATTCCTCACCACTATACCAACAGGACTGCATTACAACTGTAAAAACTGCAAGATGACAAGACTATAGGAGGAAGAGACTAAAAAGATCAAGGAACAGTAAGAGAAAGAAAATCAAGGACATGTGGATAATTTGGAGTCAGTAATACCTACACAACTGCAAACAATAAAGAAAGACTTTACTTTGAACTAATAATGGATAACACGGTAAAGACCTTTAGACTTAGCTCCCACTGCTCAATAAATATGTTCAGCTGCCCACAAAAAATCATAAGACATGCCAAAGGTTGGAGGAACAGAATCAGATATGGTGATACAGATAGTGTTTGGGATTCTTGAGCAGGGAATCTATAGTAACTGCATAATACATTCGGGGCTCACATGCAAAAAGGAAACTATACAAGAAAAGATGGGCAGTGCAAGCAGAGACATGGAAATTCAGACAATGCTAAATATGCTCAAAATACACCACACCAAACAAATAGAAAATGTCTCTATAAGCTCACTAGAACACTGAACACAGACAAATAATTGGTGACCTTGAAAACAGTCAATGCAAGATTACCAAACTAAAACATAAGGACAAAAAAAAACAATGTGTTTTGAAGATGGAAATGTAGGGTCCTTACATCACACCAAATGATCAGAAGACACTTGATATGCAATAGCAGAAAGGAGCTCTCCTCTTGAGACACAAAAACCAAAATGGCATAGACCCCAAGAGAGACTAAGGCAGTTCCTTTTAAGCTCACTTAAGGGAATTCCAGTTGTGGTTACATGTCCCTTGAAGTGATTGGGTGTAGACCCTGGCTGGTACAGTAGTCATTTAGTGACATCTGATAGGCAACTGTGGTTGCAGTGTCTGGGGTCTGTTTGCTGTGTCAGGGATATGTCTGGCTGAAGAAAGCAAAAACAATTCCTGCTTGGGGTCAGGTAGAACCCTGACTGGCCACTAGACTGGGTGTACTTCTTGAGGATATGGTAAAAGTCAGACATGAGTCAGTGTGGGATGATGGGTAATATGGGGCAGAAGTCTTAACAAACTGATCCCTTAAAAAATCAGTTGGCCCTAGTCCCTTCAGAAAACCCAAGACTTTCCATGTGCCCCATGAGGGCATCACTCATAATCTTCCTGCCTCAATCTCTCCAGGGTGGGTATGACAGGCATGCACCACCTGGCTTTTTTGTGGGATAATTTCAAAGGAAACAATATGCCCAGCTATAATGTCAGAAGAAAAGAAAGAAAACAGAGTAAAAAAATTTAAAGTAATAATGACTAAGAGTTGTCCAAAATTAATATCAGACAGATACCTATTCACACAGTAAGCAAAATCAGAGAATATCAGGTAAGACATACACTGAAAAAAATTTACTCAGAAAATCAAAACTACAGGGGAAAAAGAAACATGGACAAAAGTTTGAATGAGGGAAAGCATATTAAAGTTCACAGACAGATGTATTAGAAACAGTGCAAGCAAAGAATAACAGACTGGAGAGGATCCAGATCCCACACCGATGGGATTTAGGCTGCCCAGAGACTGCCAGCTTCCAAGTCCCAGTCTTCAACCACGGGACAGGGGAGGTGAGGCAAGCCTATCTAACTTACAGTCGCCTGAGCAGAAACACCAGAAACCTGAGGCCTGCACATGGCAGATCTGGATCCCAGCCTGACATGATTCAACCCATTCAGAGACTGCCAGCTTCCAAGTCCCAGTCTCTACTCACAGCACAGGAGAGGCAAGGATCCAGCCTACCCAGAGTTTGCTAAAGTCCCAATATTAGGACGGCCTCCATCCACACAAGAGAAAGCCACCAGGGTATTGGACCTGCTCCCACCCACTAGAAAGGGGTCACATACCCATCAGGGGAGGAAGAGACTCCTTCTGTACATGCAGGAAGAAATGATGGGAAGGAGACAATACAAAAACACACCCACCAGCAGAAAAACGGATATGACACCACCAGAAACTAAAGAATCTACACCCGCAAAACCTGAACAGTCCATTGCAGAAGAAGCAGAAGAGAAAGACCTTAAAAGCAACTTCATGAAAAATATAGAGGTCCCAGAGAAGATATAAGAAAATCCCTTAAAGACATGGAAGAAAAAGCAAACCAAAAAAATACAAGAATTGCAAGAAATGGAGGAAAAAACAATCCAAAAAATGCAAGAAATGGAAGAAAAGACAAACCAAAAACTTAACAAATGCAAGAAAGAGAGGAAAAGACAAAGCAAAAATTACAAGAAACAATTCAAGAAGTACAAGGGTTGAAAGCTAAAATAGAGACAATAAAAAACATACAGTCTGAAGGAATGCTGGAAATAGAAAAGCTGGGCAAAATGGTCAGGTACTACAGATACCAGCATAACCAACAGAATATAAGAGATGTGTTGAAGATATGCTAGGGGAAATAGATTCATCAACCAAAGAAAATCTTAACTCCAACAAATCCCTAACAGAAAATATCCAGGAAATATGGGACACCGTGAAAAGACCAAATCTAAGAATAATAGGTATAGAAGAAGGTGAAGAAAACCACCTCAAAGGGGCAGAAAACATATTCAACAAAATCATAGAAGAAAACTTTCCCAACTTAGAGAAAGTCATGCCAATGAAAGCACAAGAAGTTTACAGAACACCAAAGAGAGTGGACCACAAAAGGAAATCCCCTTGCCACATAATAGTAAAAACCCAGAACATACAGAATAAAGAAAGAATATTAAGAGCAGCAAAGAAAAAAGGCCAAGTAACATACAAAGGCAAACCTATCAGAATCACTCCTGACTTCTGCATGGAAACTCTGAAAGCCAGAAGGTCCTGGACAGATATTCTACCAACACTAAGAGACCACGAATGCCAGCACAGACTGATATACCCAGCAAAGCTTTCAATTACTATAGATGGAAAAAACAAGATATTCCATGAAAAAAACAGATTTAAAACATACTTATCCATTAACCCAGTCCTACAGAAAGTACTGGAAGGAAAACTCCAACCCAAGGAAGTTAACTACAACCAGAAAAACATAGGCAATAGATTATCCCACCTTACCAACAGCCAAAAGAAAAAAGGTAGAACTCCACATATAATTCCACCACCATCAACTATTCAAAACAAACAAGAATGATCAATCAATGGTCATTAATATCCTTAAATATTAATGGTCTTAACTCTACCATAATGAGACACAGACTAACAGAATTGATTTGAAGACCGAACCCATCCTTCTGCTGTATACAAGAAGCACACCTCAGCCTCAAAGACAGACATTACCTCAGAGTTACGGGTTGGGAAAAGATTTTTCAATCGAATGGACCCAAGAAACAAGCAGGGGTAGCAATCCTATCTAACAAATTAGATTTCAAAATAAAATCAATCAAAAGAGATAAAGGAGGGCACTTCATATTCATCACAGGAGAAATCCACCAAGATGAAGTTTCAATTTTTTACATCTATGCTGCAAATACAAAGGCACCCATGTGCATAAAAGAAACATTACTAAAACTCAAATCACATATAAAACCCCACACACTTATACTGGGAGACTTCAACACCCCACTCTCACCTCTAGACAGGACTACCAGACAGAAACTTCACAAAGAAGCAAAGGAACTAATAGAAGTTATGACCCAATTGAGATTAACAGACATCTATACAACATTCCATCCAAACACAAAAGAATATACCTCCTTCTCAGTGCCACATGGAACCTTCTCAAAAATCGACCACATATTGGCAAAATATCAAATCTCAACAGGTACAAAAAAAATTGGAATAACTCCATGCACCTTATCAGACCACAATGTGTTAAAATTAGAATTCAACAACACAAATTGCAGAAACCCTACCAAATCCTAGAATTCAATGAGAATGATGACACACCATACCCAAACTTATGGGAAACTTTGAAATCAGTGTACGAGGAAAGTTCATAGCAATAAGTGCGCACATGAAGAAACTGGAGGATAGTTACACTAGAGAATTAACAGCACAGCTGAAAGCTCTAGAACACAAAGAAACAAATACACCCAGAAGAAGAAGACGCCAGGAAATAATCAAATTGAGGGCTGAAATCAATAAAGCAGAGACTAGGAAAACAATACAAAGAATCAATGTAACAAAGAATTGGTTCTTTGAGAAAATCAACAAGATAGACAAATTTTTATCCAAACTTACCAAATGACAGAGTGTGAACATGCAAATTAACAAAATCAGAAACAAAAAGGGGGACATAAAAACGGACTCTGAGGAAATAGAGAGAATTATCAAGTCATACTTTGAAAACCTGTACTCCACAAATTTTGAAAATCTATTTTTTATTTATTTTTTTATTTTTTATTTTTAAGTTTAAATTTAGATTAGAAACAAGGTTGCTTCACAAGTCAGTTCCAGGTCCCTCTCCCTTTCCCTCACCTCCTCCCATGCCCTCCCCCCCAACACCCCCTCATTTCCCCAGGGAGGGTGGGGCCCTCCATGGGGGTGTCCATAGTCTGTCATTTCATCCAGGGCAGGGCCTAGAACCTCCCCTAAGAGTTCAGGGTGAGAATGCATCTCCCATTGTTGGATGGGAGTCCAAAGTTTATGTGTATATTTGGGATGAATACTGATCTACTGCCCAAGGCTCAATAGATTACCTAGGCCTCCTCACTGCCACCCACTTTCAGGGGGGGTCTTGATCAGTCCCATGCTGGATTCCCAGGCTGATGTCTGGGATTCAAGAGTTAACCCTTGTCAGGTCAGCTGTTTCTGGGGGTTAAACCAGCCCAGTCTTAATCCCTTTGGTCATCAGTCCTCCCTCTCTGTCACTGGATTTCTTGAGTTCAGCTCAGTGCTTTGCCATGGGAGTCTGCCTCTTCTTCCATCAGCCACTGAATGAAGTTTCTGTTTCCCAGACTCTCTGGCCATGGGATTGTAGGCTGGCACTCCCCAAATCTATGTCTAAAATCCATATATGAGAGAGTACATGCCATGTTTCTCTTTTTGTGACTGTGTTATCTCGCTCAGGATGGTTTATTCTAGTGCCATCCATTTGCCTGCAAATCTCAGGATTCCACTGTTTTTTTTCTGTTGAATAATACTCCATTGTGTAAACGTACCACATTTTCTCTATCCACTCTTCGATTGAGGGGCATTTAGGTTACTTCCAAGTTCTGGCTATTACAAATAATACTGCTATGAACATAGTGGAACAGACATCCTTGTTGTATGAATGGGCATCTTTTGGATATATGCTTAAGAGTGGAATTGCTGGGTCTTGTGGTAGGTTTATTCCCATTTTTCTGAGGAATCTCCATACTGATTTCCAAAGTGGCTGAGCCAGTTGGCACTCCCACCAGCAATGGAGGAGTGTTCCCCCTTTTACCACATCCTCTCTAAAGGAAATGGGCAACTTTCTGGATAGATATCACTTGCCAAAATTAAATCAAGAACAGATAAGCAATTTAAATAGACCTATAACACCTAAGGAAATAGAAGCAGTCATCAAAAGTCTCCCAACTAAAAAAAGCCCAAGGCCAGATGGCCTCAGTGCAGAATTCTACCAGAAATTCAAAGAACAGCTTATACCGGTTCTTCTCAAAGTATTCCATGCAATAGAAGCAGAAGGGTCTTTGCCAAACTCTTTCTACGAGGCTTCAATAACCTTGATACCTTGATTCCCAAGCCACACAATGACACAACTATAAAAGAGAACTTCAGACCAATATCCCTCATGAACATTGATGCAAAAATACTCAATAAAATACTGGCAAATCGAATCCAAGAACACATCATAAAACTCATCCACCATGATCAAGTAGGCTTCATCCCAGGCATGCAGGGTTGGTTCAACATACAAAAATCCATCAACATAATCCACCATATAAACAAGCTGAGAAACAAAAATCACATGATCATCTCACTGGATGCTGAAAATGCCTTTGACAAAATCCAACACCCCTTCATGATAAAGGTCTTGGAGAGATCTGGGATAACAGGAACTTACCTCAACATAATAAAAGCTATATACAGCAAACCAACAGCGAACATCAAACTAAATAGACGGAAACTCAACACAATTCCTCTAAGATCAGGAACAAGATAAGGCTGTCCATTCTGTCCATACCTCTTCAATATTGTACTTGAAGTTCTAGCTAGAGCAATATGACAACAAAAGGAGATTAAGGGAATACAAATTGGAAAGGAAGAGGTCAAACGTTCACTATTTGCGGATGATATGATAGTTTGCATAAGTGACCCAAAAAACTCCACCAGGTAATTCCTGCAGCTGATAAATACTTTCAGCAAAGTGGCAGGCTACAAGATCAACTCAAGAAAATCAGTAGCCCTATTATATACAGATGATAAAAGGGCTGAGAAAGAAATCAGAGAAACATCGCCCTTTACAATAGCCACAAACAACATAAAATACCTTGGGGGTAATGCTAACTAAACAAGTGAAAGACCTGTATCACAAGAACTTTGAGTCTTTAAAGAAAGAAATTAAAGAAGACACCAGAAGTTGGAAAGATCACCCATGCTCTTGGATAGGTAGGATCAACATAGAAAAAAATGGCAATCTTATCAAAAGCAATATACAGATTTAATGCAATTCCCATTAAATTCCCAGCAAAATACTTCACAGACCATGAAAGAACAATAATCAACTTTGCATGGAAAAACAAAAGACCCAGGATAGCCAAAACAACCTTATTCAACAGAGCAACATCTGGAGGCATCACCATCCCTGACATCAAGGTCTATTATAGAGCTGTAGTGCTGAAAACAGCTTGGTATTGGCACAAAAATAGACAGATAGACCAGTGCAATCGATATTAATCCATACATGTATGAACATCTGATTTTCGACAAAGAAACTAAAAATATACAATGGAAAAAAGAAAGCATCTTCAACAAATGGTGCTGGCACAACTAGATACTGGCATGTAGAAGAATGCAGATAGATCCATGTCTATTGTCATGCACAAAACTTAAGTCCAAATGGATCAAAGACCTCAACATAAATCCAGCCACACTGAACCTGCTGGAAGAGAAAGTGGGAGGCACCCTTGAATGCATTGGTACAGAAGACCACTTCCTGAACATAACTCCAGTAGCACAGACACTAAAATCAACAATTAATAAATGGGACCTCTGAAACTGAGAAGCTTCTGGAAGGCAAAGTACACAGTCAGCAAGACAAAAAGGCACCCCACAAATTGGGAAAAGATATTCACTAACCCCACATCTGACAGAGGGCTAATCTCCAAAATTTACAAAGAACTCAAGAAGCAAGTCTCCAAAACACCAAAGGGTCCAATAAAAAATTGGGGTACAGAACTAAATAGAGAATTCTCAATAGAGTAGACTAAAATGGATGAGAGACACTTGAGAAAGTGCTCAACATCCCTAGCCATCCAAGAAATGCAAATCAAAACAACTCTGAGATACCATCTCACTCCTGTCAAATGGCTAAAATAAAAAACTCCGACATTTTATGATGGAGAGGATTGGGAGAAAGGAGAACACTCCTACACTGCTGGTGGGAGTGCCAACTTGTACAGCCACTTTGGAAATCAGTATGGAAATTCCTCAGGAAAATGGGAATCAGTCTACCACAAGACCCAGCAATTCCACTCTTAGGCATATACCCAAAAGATGCACATTCATACAACAAAGATGTCTGTTCCACTATGTTCATCGCAGCATTATTTGTAATAGCCAGAACTTGGAAGCAACCTAGATGCCCATCAACTGAAGAGTGGATAGAGAAAATGTGGTGCATTTACACAGTGAAGTACTATTCAGTGGAAAAAAGCAATGGAATATTGAAATTTGCAGGCAAATGGATGGCACTAGAAGAAACCATCCTGAGTGAGGTAACCCAGTCACAAAAAGAGAAACATGGTATGTACTCACTCATTTATGAATTTTAGACATGAATCAGGAGAGTACCAGCATACAATCCCACTTCCACAGTCTAGGAAACAGAACCTTCATCCAGTGACTGATGAAAGCAGAGGCAGATACCCAAAGACAAACACTGAACTCCTGGCATCCAGTGTCAGAAAGAGAGAACTGATGGGCAAAGGAGTTAAGAGTGGGCTGTTTCAACCCACAGAAACAGTTGACCTGAACAAGGGGTAGCTCCTGGACCGCTGTGTGGAAAGCATGTGACTGACCCAGAGCCCCTGAATGTGGGTGTCAGCAAGGAGGCCTAGGTAATCTATGGGCCCTTGGGTTGTATGTGTCCCCGGCGTACAAATAGACTTTGATTGCCCATGCCACAATATGGGATGCTCTCTCAGCCGGGACTCTTGGGGGAATGCCTAGGCCATGCCCTGGATGAAATGACAGTTACTGGAGATCCACCATAGAGTGTCTCACCCTCCTTGGAGATTGGAGTGGAGATTGGTTGGGGGACTGGGGGACCTGGTGGGGAAGGAGGGAACGGAGAGGGAGCTGTGATTGACATGTGAAACAAGATTGTTTCTAACCTAAATAAAAAAATAATAAAAAAGAATAATAGACACTGGTATGTAAGACCTTTCTGAGGGGAGAAAATGAATTTTCTTTAACATGTTTTGATTCACAATGAATAAGCAAAATAGTACATCCTAAGTATACAAAGTAGGTTTTAGGGTGTGTGTGTGTGTGTGTGTGTGTGTGTGTGTGTGTGTGTGTGTGTGTATGCCTGTGAAGCCATTACCACATTCAAAATCATGAATTTGTCATCACGTCCCCTATGTTCTACTGTGTGCCTTTGTGATTCTTCATTCCTATCCCTCCTGCCACACATCCGTAGGTAAACTTGGATCTGCTGTTGTTATAGCTTTATTTTTCAGTAATTTCTTTAAATTAGATTACATATTATGCTTGAGAACTATTCATGTTGTGGCATCTGTTCAGTCATTCATCCCCCTGAGCATGGATTACATATATGGATGCACCAGTTTATCTATCCATACACCTATGACTATTTATGTTTATGTTAAGGCCATTACAAATAAATCAGATATAAGCATTCATGCAAAAGTCTTTTTATAGACATATTTTCCTTATTGCTTTTTAAAGGTTTTTGTTGATTTTTTAATTATATGAGTGTTTATACGTGTGCATGTGTACAACTTGGGTCTTCTGCAAGAGCAGCAAGCACTTGTGCTCCCAAGCGATCTCTCCAACCCCGTATTTTCCCTGCCTCTTGGTTAAATACCTAGTAGTAAAATAACTGAATTACACATATGTGTTTAAGCTTCTAAGAAACTGGTTGTACCATTTTCTTATTCTCACCAGCAATGCCTGTTTCAGGCTCAACTCAGCAATACTGGCTCACTTCCCGTATTCACTCACACTTGTTAATGCTATTCTTAATTTTAACCATCCCAAACAATCTGTGGTTTACTTAATTTTGACAATAATGATTAATGACAAATGTATCCATGTGCTTATTTGATACCATTTATGCTTGATGATATACTTGCTAAAAATACCTGTGCTTTTTAGGTTCTTTGTGGCAGACCTTGAGCAAAAGCCAAATCTATTACATGCTCTTGCTCCAAATTCTAAGTCTGAGACTATGTGTTAGGCTCTGTCTCAAGGAAAGTATTCATTAACATCAATTCCGAGGTTCACATCTGTTATATTCTCCAAAGTTTTTCAAATAATTGGGGGTCTCCCAATGTGTATCCAGTGTCTTTAATTATCCTTATAATGTATATGTTTATATTTTGGGGCTCTACATTGATTGCAGTCTCCTGGAAGATATTAATTTGATGTGACTTTTTGGGTTCCCAGGGATATTGTAAGTGGGCTTTTAAAAACAATATAAGATTTTATTTCTATGTGTATGAGTGTTTCCCTGAATGCATACCTGGTGTACACAGAGGACACAACAGCGCATTAGATTCCCTTTAACTGAAGTTATAGACAGTCGTAAGACAAACCTGGGTCCTCTGAAAAAGCAACAAGTGCTCTCAACCACTGAGCCACCTTCTCAACGTTTATTTTTTATTATTATTTTAAGTTTATCAGAGCACCCATTGAAACCCAAAAACATAGACAAATAGTGATGGAACCAGAACAAGAAAGGTATTTGATGATTAAACCTGCTGCTTCCAAAGCTATAGAAATCCAATTATTGAATTCCTAAATGGTTTTCTTACTTCCTGGATAAAAACCAACAATTGTAGGCATTTTAAAGGTTCAGTTGGAGTATGTTTTATTGTATTTGTTTGGTTTTGTTTGTATTCCTCTGTATCGCCCTGGCTCTCCCAGAACCTGCTCTGTAAACTAGGCTAGCCTTGAACTCAGATATCCACCTGCCTCTGCCTCCCGAGAATGCTGAGATTGAAGGTGTGCACCCCTGCTGCCTTTCCTGACTGAGGTCAGATTATTCTCTATTTTCTAACTGAGATTTTTAATTTCTTTTTGCTTAGTTTATTATATATTATATATTCTTTTTCATTAATTTGTCCTCCATGCCAGTCTTAGTCCTCCTGATTCTAAGACTCTGGAAGCACACCAACAAACCCACCCTCTTGTCATACACACTTTTCTTCATCTTTTTACTGTATTTACTTACTGGGAGAGGGTGTGTGCATGTGCCCCTGTGCGAAAGTGGAGATCAGAGGACATTCTTTCAGAACTGGCCATTTCCTTCCATCACATGAGTCCTGGGAATCAAAGCACGCACCTGTGTAGACTAGCTGTCCCAACAGTACATCTTACATATTCCTGATGAAATTTTTATTACACATTTTATAAATATAAATATCATATGTATTATTATTTGCAAACATTTATTCCACTTTGTGTTTTTTTTCATTTTGTTAACAGTACCTATCAAAAGAGGTTCTTAAATTCATGAAGGCCAACATAGCTAATCTAGGCTTTTGTATCATGCCTAAGATTTATTTTTCTAACCCAGATCATGAAAATTATATTCTTCAAGTTTTTCCTAGAAGTTTTCTAGAAATATGTCTTAAATTTAGTTTTATGACCTCTGTTAAGTGCATTTTTGTATATTTCATAAAGTCAGGTTTGAAGCTCAATTTTACTGCATATGTGTATTCAGTTGTCCCAGGAACATCTATGTGAAAAGTCTGCATCCTCTGTACTGTGTGTTTTCTCAATGCATGTATCAAAATCAGTTCCCAATGTCCAATCACACTGTGCTATATGCAATCAGTTTTTTTTTCTGAGTTTCTCATTGTCCCGCCACTTAGTCTCTGTTCTCACACTGTAATTTCTGTTCTCACGCTGTAATTTATGCACTGTAGCTGCATAAAAAGATAGAAAATGGGATGATATTAGTCTTTCAATTTTGTTGCTCTCTCTAAAATTAGGCTAACATTTTGCATTTCTATGTGGATTATCTAATTAAATTAGAAATTTATTAAAATTTGCTGATGTTTGTTGGTATTTCATTAAGTAATTCCATTTCAGCCAAATTTATATTTTAATATTGTAGTCCAACCCATGAAAATTGCTTATTTCATTTATGGGGGTTTTCTTTAATTTGTATGCTTTGATATACATATATTATACACCTTTTAATATATTTGTTCATAAGTTTCTTATATTTCTGATATCATTATGAGCAATATTTCTTATTTCAGTTTCCAATTATTCATTGCTAGTATACGGTCATATAATTTTATCTTTCATCTTTGGTAAATTTAATTATTGCTGGATTTCTTTTTATCTTTTGAACTGGATCTCAAGATAGTTTTTTCTTTGCCATTTATGATGTTTTTTACTCTTACCACCCCCACTTTATTGCCTTGGCTAGAAACCTACTGTGTTGAAAAGAAGTGGCGAGAGGGAAAAATCTTGTCTCTGGTCTTGTAGGGAAAGCATTCACTATTATACTTGATGTTAGGCATACAGTTTTTGTAATCACACTTTAGGAGAAAACCCCATTTAGTGCAAGTTCACTATGTATTTTACTAGGAAAATACTGTTTTTTTTTAAGTTTTATGTGTGTGTGAGTGTATACCACAAGTGTGAGTGTGTGTGTGTGAGTGTATACCACAAGTGTGAGTGTGTGTGTGAGTGTGTGTGTGTGTGTGTGTGTGTATACCACAAGTGTGAGGGTGTGTGTGTGTGTGAGTGTATACCACAAGTGTGAGGTTGCAGGCAGAAGCCAACAGAGAGCATTCTATTGTAGCTACAGGAGCCACTTGTGGTGGTTTCAAAGAAAATGGCCTCCAAAGGAAGTGGCACTACTAGGAGGCGTGGCCTCGTTGGAGGAAGTGTGTCACTGTGCGAGTGGGCTATGGGGCCTCTTTTCCTCAATCTTCCCTCAGTGTGACAGTTGACTTCCTGTCAGTTCCAGCACCATGTCTGTGTGCATGCTGCCAGCTCCCTCCCCTTCATGATCATAATGGACTGAACCTCTGAAACTGTAAGAGAGCAACCCTCAAATAGATGTTTTCTTTTTGAGAATTGCCGTAGCAATAGAGTGGGAGGCTGGGGGGGGGGATGGTGGGGGAGTGCGAGAGGAGGGGAGGGAGAGGGAACTGGGATTGACATGTAAAACAAGCTATTTAAAATTAAAATAATAATAAAAAAGAAAGTAAAAAAAAAAAGTTACCGTAAACTGGGCGGTGGTGGAGCACGCCTTTAATCCCAGCACTTGGGAGGCAGAGGCAGAGGCAGAGGCAGGCTGATCTCTGTGAGTTCGAGGCCGGGCTGGTCCGACAGCCTCCAAAACAATACAGAGAAACCCTGTGTCATTAAAAAAAAAAAAAAAAAGAGTTGCTGTGTTCATGGTATCTCTTCATAGCAAGAGTAAACCCTAAGACAGAAGTCGGTAACAGGGACTGGGGGTATTGTTGTCATAGGCCTGACCGTGTGTTTGTTTGGAGGAATTTGGACTTTGGTATGTTGGGTTATGAAAACAGTGGAGTGCTTTAAGCACGGCTTAATGAGCCATATTATTGGGAGCGTAGAAGACAGAGGTGCTAAGAGAAGAATTTTAGTCTGTTGCCTAGAGATTGCTCTTGTGATAATTTGGTGAAGAAAATGGCTGCCTTTTGCCCTTGTCCGAAGTCGGCCTGAGGCTGAAGTGAAGAGTTTTGGATTAATTTCAATGGCAGCAGGAATCTCAAAACAGCCTGAGATAGACTCTATTGTGTGGATATTAGCGGTAACTCTAATGAAAACAATAATAATGAATAGGAAATAATAATGAATAGAAAATGATGAAAAGGAGCAAGCTGAGAATGATAAATTACAAAAAGTATGTTTTGAGGAGAAAAGGAACACCAGAATGGAGCTAAATTCTTTGTTCAGGGAAATAAACAAATTTAGAAATGGAATAAAGGGAGTGGTGACCTCAAGGCAAAATTCATCCAGCTACATTTCCAACTGTGGAAATTAAAGACGAGTTTAAAACTGGGTGTGGTGGTGCATGCCTTTAATTCCAGCACTGGGAAGGCAAAGGATGGCAGGTCTCTGAATTTGAGGCCAGCTTGGTCTAAAGATCAAGTTCAAGGACAGCCAAGCTTAGGCAGTAAAGGAAAACAGAAAGCTGGTGAAAATATAAAAACAAAGGGGCCATGTTCCAGCCA
Organism: Mesocricetus auratus; assembly: GCF_017639785.1. Classification (NCBI taxonomy): domain Eukaryota; kingdom Metazoa; phylum Chordata; class Mammalia; order Rodentia; family Cricetidae; genus Mesocricetus; species Mesocricetus auratus. The sequence continues at coordinate 63,193,943 of NW_024429190.1, forward strand.
CCATAAACAGCAGAACTTGGCAGCTTTGACCACATGGTTCTGGCTTTAGAGTTAAGGATACAAGAAATGCTGACCTCTTGAACCCCACCTTAGGGGGAGGCAGCCCATATACACAAATAAAAAGGCTTGCTTTAATTAATTTGGACATGATGATTTGGGTCAGTGGTCTTTCTCCTCCCATCTTTGGCATTAATATTCTGTAAATAGAACTTGGGTTCTCTAAAAGACCAGCAAGAGAACTCAACCACTAAGCCATCTTTCCAGCCCCAAATGTTAGATTTTTTTTCCCCACATTTCTATGTGTCTATTGAGGTGATCATACTGTTGGTGTTTCGGGTTTCTCTTCCTTCCTTCCTTCTTCCCCTCCCCCTTTCTCCCACTCCTTCAGGTGACATTTTATTTAGTCATTTCTGTTTCTAATTTAAACTCTGGGAACTCAACATTAACACTCTTGCTGGTAAGTTGCTAGTATACAGAAACAATTGGGCCTTGCTCTCCCTATTGTTTGAATGCACTCTGTATAACCAAAGGATGTGCCAGCAGCTGTCCAGTTACTCTCTGATCCTCTCACCCATTTCTCTTGGGAAGATCAAGTCCTCAAGGGTGGCACTGTGCGTCACAGTGTGACTTTTGGGGAGTTTTTGCTTAGTTTTTGGGTGACTTTTTTGAGTTGTCTTAGGCAAAAAATCCTCCTCCAAGCAAAGACACTGTGGGATTCCCACTCAACTTTTTCTCCAATTCACCTGTTAGCCAGAGTTGGATTTTCTATAAGGATTCCAGCCGAGGAACTGGTACAAAAATTGTGAAAGCTGCCCAATCACCACCAACTTCAGTTTCCTCTGTCATTGTGGCATTGAGCTCCCATAGCTGTGCCTTGAGGTCTGAGTTCATCTCTAGCTCCAACAGTATCCAAGAGACACTAGACTCAACTGCTCCAGCTTCTTGCCATTGGGTTTCTCAATCTTGGCACTCAGCTGCACAAAGGCTCATCTTTGTGAATTCCAGCTTAGAAAGTACTGTATGTGTTTGCTAATGGATTTAGTCCACAATGGTAAGCAAATTCAGCATTCTTAGGATAAACTTAGATGATCATGATGTATCTATGCTTATATTTAGGGATTTAAACTTTTTGTTGAGAACTATCATATCTATGTTAATAAGAGACATTAGGCTGTACTTTCTGATCTTGTGACTTTCCTATGTAAACTTCCCAATGCTCTGGTTGGGAGTAGAGTATCTCCTCCATGAAGGAGCTGCTGTTTCTTCAGTCAGGCCGTGAAAAAGGCCACTTAAGACAAACATAGAGATAAATGTGTGAACTCAGAGGCATGATGAACTGCGAACAGACACCTGTTCAAAGGAGACAAGCCATAACTTCAGCTAGGAGGAAACTTCCTACAAAGCATGAGGATTGGCCAAGGGGACCTGCTTGAACACCAGCCTGGATGGAACCAATTTTAAGTGAGACCCTGTGTTGGCTTTCCTTGTATTAGCTTCTGAAGTCAATAAATTTCTCCCCAAGAGGAACCTGGTTTACACTGTGAGAGTTTAAGAGAAAGGTCTGAGAAAGAGAAATAAAGCAAAGAGTAATGGTAACCTCTTAGCAGCCCAAGCTGAGAGAGATAGCAGAAGCACAAATGTCCCAGAACACTTCGTGACAAAAATGGTGGCATGCTAGAAGGCACTTTCAGGCAGAGTGCAAGGCGAGAAAGCCTGTTACCAAGTATTCGGGAAAACACTGGGAATAGACAGAGCCTATGAGACATGCACAGAAACAATAAAGCATGCAATCATTTGGAAGAAGAAGAAGGGAAGAAAACTTAGTAAGGACACAGTATATTCAAACCCTGGCTCTGTCCCTACAAAAAGACAGAACTACATCAAGTAGTTCAGTCCTTCTGTGCCTTACATTTTCATCTCTAAAGGGGCTGCAATCACACCTACTGGAGCTGTACACTGAGGAGGATGCGAGTAAACACACCATAAGGATTAAATTGAACAAATAAGATGCTGTCATTTACATGGCCTGGAGAGGTCTAACCATGGCGTTTATAATCATGTGTTTAATGAAAGTGTCACAAACAATATGTCTACTTTCGTTATATCTCATCTACATATGCAGATCCAAACAGCATGATGGGAAATACGCTTTCGGTGTTTCTGAGTTGGGAAAGTACCAGTCTGTTTAAATTTTTTCCTTTTTCATGTCTACTTCAAGAGATACCTAGAGTAAATCTTTGTAAAAATGAAAAGTATTTTTAAATATGCAATGAAAGAAGTTTAAAAGTCTGATAAGTTTACTGATATAAATTAGAATCTTTGATATGCTCCAGGAAAAACATTTTATGTCTAAAATACTCTATTTACAGAAGAGTATCAATTAGGTCATTTCTAGATGTGAGGTTTAAAAGCTGGGCTGCCTACTATTATTCAGCTTGCCTCTTTAAGTCAAGTCTATTCTTGTCAGTAAAGGTCACTGTTCTAGACTCTGAGGGGAAAGTCAGGGAATAACAGATCTTTACAGAAGTCATTCTGTGTCACATAAGCGGCTACAAGTTAGTTACATGTTAACTTCGCCTTGGGAAACTACTTAGTATTAAGTAAAAAAAATAGAAGTTCTGTATATACATCTACTCAAAGTTTTCACAACAATCTTATCAAGAAAGCACAACAATCTTATCAAGAAAGCACTACTCTTAGCCAAATTTTACAAGGTGGCCCACAAAAGTTAAAAAAAATTGCTCCAATGAAACAGCAGGGTTAGGATCTAACCAAAAGCCAAACAAAAGCCTGCTTGTATATCCAGGTGCCAGCTATTAACTGTATTACCTCAGAAGCACCTGTATACACATACTACACATAAGGAAAGTGTTTCAGTGGTGGAGCGCTTCAACAAAATGCTATAGATGAGGTAGAATAGAAACTTACATTTCCCAGTTCTGGAGCTGTGAGGGCCAAACCCACAGGTACATTTGTGGGCACCTAGATGACATCTCACTATTTTCTCACATGAAGGAGACAAGGCAGCACTTTGTCCTCTTTTGTTAGTACACCAATGTCATTGATAAGGGTTCTGCTATAGTGACTTCCTCTCCCCACAAAGACCCTATCTCCAAATACCTCCACCTAAGTGATTAGGTTTCACAGCATGACCTTTCTTTATGAAGGACACATTGAGATCATGGTGAAGAGAACATCACCATGCAGGATGTTCCATGGTTCGTACCCAAGCATTTTCTGTTACTGACTCACTAGCTTGAGACCTCTGTTAGCTTACAGATTTGAAACTAAATGGGTATAAGGAATTGTCATTAGGAAGAACACTGAGCATACGAACAGAATACTCTTCTTGCGCAAAACTTGTAGAAGTAGTACACTGTGACCTGGGGAGGCAAGCATTACAGCACTCTTTGCTCCTTGTCACTCACTGTAGGATGAAGCTGTCACTCATGTATTTGTTCACTTTGTCATAAATATTCTGAATGTCTGTTCTCTTCCAGGCACTGGGTGGTAGGTATTAATGGTGCTCTCAACAGTCCATTTAGAAGCACTTAATTTTTTTATTTCAAGTTTTTCAGACCATTGCTCACTGAGATTCAGTATTAACAGAAAGAAAAATGTCCCTGCCTCCATGCACATGCAAACTCCTGCAAAAACCCAGATCTTGGGCTTCTCTCGTGTTCCCTACAGAAGGCACAAAAAGTCTCCTATACTAAAATCCAATCACAGTTACACATGCATGCACACACACACACACACACACACACACACACACACAATGAAGAAACTCAGTAAGTATCCACTCAAACAAAGGCAAATTCAATCAAAAGGCATAGATATTCAGCAGGTATTTGTGAAACTGAGGCCCATTTATAGCCAGAGATTCCTATTTTTTAAGTCTGTGAAAATGACCATTATCCATCCCTACTAACTATCTGCTTTTAGCCATGATGGGGCTGGCATCTTTCTCCTTCCTAAACTGCATCCTTTATTATGGAAGGAACATTTAGTGATGGAGTCATTATCCTGCTGAGGACTAAGAGAAAGTGTTCCTTCTTTCCAGTATTAAAGTGTCTGCTCCTTGACTTGGTTATTAAAATGAGGGCTCAAATAGCTCCTTGTTCTAATTTTCCTTATCAGCCTCCACAGGACCCATTTCAGGCTGTCTGTGAAGTGTTAGAATGCAATTGTGTGCTTGAATAAAAAGAGAAACTGAATTAGAGCCTCTTAAGACCATTATATTGTCTTATTTAGTGACACTGTTTGCCTCGCCATTACTAAGCAATGAGCTAAGTGTTCTTCCTGAGTAGAATAATAGTTCCCACATTTAACCGGCACTTCACACTTTGCAGAGCACTTCTGCAGCATACATTCTCTCTTTTGAACCAGCAACAATGCTGGAGCAGATGGAGAGTGTGCTATGATCATAGATTTACATGGTTACGTTGTAGCTTTCAACTCCCAAAGTCACAAAGGACAAGCTGATGGGCATGATAATGGAGAAGAGCTGTCCTGCCTCTGGAGAGTAGAATGCCTGTCACAGAGTTTTCCAGCTCACCAAGGCCTCAAGCACTATCGTTCCCTCTCCTCTGTATAAAAAGGCTCACAAACTCTCACTGAAATTATTCATATTTGAAATGACAGAAGTGCTACAAATCTAAGAAACTATGTGACAGGCAGGCAGATATCAGTATTAATTACTAATTCACGAACTATGGAGGACAAGTAATCTTGAAAGATCATAAGTTAACATCTGTGCTGAGGCAGGAGAGAATGAGAGAAAATGAAGAGGACATGGGAGAGGAAAGGAACCATCTCTGAGGCTGGCTGAAGACTCTTGGAACTGAGAGTCAAGGATTGCAACACAATTCACGTTTGCAGTGAATGCTGTTGATACATATTTCCCTTTCTAGATATTTTATTAAGAATTTTATACAATGCATTTTTACCATATTTACCTCCCTTCTCCAACTCCTCCCAAGTCCACTCTCTATACCGTCCCCTCTGTACCCACATTGAGTTTTCTCTCTTCCTTTCGTCAGGTCCAGTTTGTGCTGCCCAACTACTCCTGGCAGTGGGGCCTGCACTGGAGTGTGGTCAACCTACACAGGATCATATCATCAAAGAATACTGACTCTCACTCTCCCAGCAGCTATCATATGCCCATAGCTTTAAGCTCGAGATAGGATTTCATGCCCAGTTCTACCCGCATACCTTCTGTATAGCAAGACACCATCATCCAAGAGAAGAAGCAACCTACAGAATAGGGGAGAGTCTTTTCCATTTATGCATCTGACAGGAGGTTTTATTATCTAGAACATACAAAGAACCCAAAAAGCTAATGATCAAGAAAACACATAACCCAGTTTAAAAATGGGGCATGGCATGAGCACAAAGATGGAGGGAAAAAAGAAAAGATGGAGGGAGATTCTCCTGTGCTCGTCACCTCACAGGAACTAAAAGAGGCTCTAGTCATTGCTTAGATACTTGAGGTCATCTTTCAAATTACACATAGGAAGAATTCTATCTCCATGGTGAAGAATTATTTCTCATATCTAACAAAAAATGTTAAAATCATTTGAAATTCCCAAATATTAGTTAACTCATTCCAGAATGAAGTCTACCAAGTGGCCAACTAAACTCACACAAGCTTTCTGTGTCTGTAGCTGGTAGTAAAATTGAAATCTTGCCAGATGAATCTGAGAAAATATTCCCCCCCCAAACAAAAACAAAAAACAAGGAGAGGAGGACAGCATGGGATCCCTTAAATTCTGTTCATTTTATATCTGAATTTCGTTTAACTTTCTTTCTTTCCCTGTGAATTTTTTTCTGTAGCATTTCAATTATCATAGATTTTAGGTCAATTTTTTCTCATCTCCAACAATATCTGCTTCCTGTTGGAATTTTTCATTTCAGAACTTTATCTTTCATTATAAATTTTAGACTGAATCACTCATTCTTCTCACTGTAAAAGCTAAGTAGATTAAGAAAAAATAAATACATTGCATCTTATATTTTCATTAAAAAATAAAGTAAATAACAGGGTATGAATCTAAGCAGAGAGTTCTCAAACACAAGTGACTGAATAACATTTTTTTTATTTTTGAACATATTTGGCTTCACGGAAATGCAAACTATAACTACATTGATATTTCTTCTTACTCTAGCCAGGATGGCCTAGAAGAATAAAAGGATAGCAAAGGCTGGCAAAGATGTAGGAAAAGAACACATCTGGTAGGAGCACAGTCTGGTACAACCGCTGTGGAGATAGAGTAGAGGTTCCTTTAAAATCTCAAAATAGATGATCCAACCATCCAACTCTTGGACATCTTTACTACAAAGACACTTGCTCTTCCATGTTTATTACTACTCTGCCCACATTAGACAGGAAATGGAAACACCCGAGACACCCATCAACTGATGAAGTGGATATGAAGATGAGGCACAATCACACAACAAAATATTTAGTTGTGAGGAAAAATGAAATAATGAAATCCACAGTTAAATAAATGGAGCTGGAAGCAATCATCTGGGGTGATGCGAGTCAGGCAGAGAAGGACAATTGTCACATTTTCTCAAATTTGTGGATGTTAGCTTTGAATCTTCAGGTATGTGTTCCATGTTGAAAACTCACTGAGGTCAGGAATTTAGTAAGGGTTATTGTGAGGTGCATGGCCTTCCTCCTTTCCCAGCTGTAAACCTGCATTTTTCTAGTAATGTCACCAGAAACCCCCCAGAGAGTAAACCATATTTCATAACCTCCTTTTAAAACCTTAGTGGTTCCTGGTTTTATTTTTTGAGATTTTAATGTCATCCAAGGCAACTCCAGAGCTACCCTACAATATCATTTGTTGAAAGTTGGGATACAAGAAAAAAAGTCTTAGCAAACCATTTGAGATTAAACTGTAGAGGCACCAAAATGGCATATGGCTATGGCTAAGACACTTAGCTGTAATTTTCCCTTGAGAAGCCCACACCCACATACTCATGTGTACCTTCCTATTTTCAATAAACTCCAACTTTGCTTTGTACTGGCTCATCCTGTAATTCTTTTCTGTGATATAGTCAAGGGTTTGGCTTTCCCTGAGTGGAGGTCCCTAAAAGAAAAAGGGCACTGCTTAGGTTGTAGTTCTGGGCTTTCCTTCTCTGCTACACTATCATTGCTGTTAACTATTTGGATGCATATAAGTGTGCTCATGATCTGTTCTGGCATTCTGCTATATGGCAAGCAAGTCCTTGTTGTGTGAAACATTTCAGTGTCATCACAGATTATCTTTGCTTGTGAATGACTCTAGCATGTATATATACACGTATATAGATACACATATATGCTTGCTTCTAATAAAAGCAAACATGTTTTTATAAATAAATGTTTGCAAGATCCAATTTCTGACAAATTTTATGAAGTTTTTATTTCATGCAATTCCTTTAGCATGCTATTTTATGATGCAAATAATGTCCCCAACAGAGCTCTGAACACGGTATCCCAAGATACGTGCCATAGTGGCTATTCTAATAAAGCAATCTGAGAAACTGTGTGTGGAGGAGGGAACTTCTGACCTTCCCTTGAAGCGGGACATAAATTTGTCCTTTAAGAGGAGATCTTGACACACCCACAGTGAAGAAGCATTCTTACTTCCAATTATAAAGGGGCCCAGAGAGGACCATGATAAGACAGGCTTTGCTCACTCCTGGCCTTGCCACATCTGCCCAAGACTTTCCTCACTTCGCCAAACATGCTAGAAACAGATTTGTGTCTAGACATTCTCTTGGTGGTCTTTTCCTTCTGAAGACTCCTATGTCAAACAAAATTTACACCAAGCAGGTTTACATGCTTTTATCTGTCTTCTTTTGGAGGATGACAGCTAGTAGAAGGAAAAGATCACCCCTCCTCGACTTTCACTTCACTAACGTCATTAATAAGTTTGGATTTTAGAAAGCTCACAGTCCTTGTCAAGCAGGAATTTTGACACAGCAACAAGAAAAGTAACTACTGTATCTTGCCTCCACCCACCCCCCATGAATGATGGCTTTCTTCCACCTTCCTTTCTCCCCCCCCCCTTCCTTTCTATCCCACCTTAATTGGGTGGCTCACCAAGAGCACAGAAAGCCCACAGGTTTCTGCTGCATTTCAACAGCTTTTCTGGTCATGCATTCATAAAGATGAAAAACCGCTTTTATTTGTTTTCATACATGTTTGTTCTTAATTGAGTATAAACATGAAAGGGACTCGCTATTTTTTTTCCTTGTCTACAATTTGATTCCTCCGCCCTCTCTTCTGTCTGCTGGGTTGTTTGTAAAAAAAAAAAAAAAAAAAAAAAAGGAGGTTAGGGATAGGAGACACTGTCTGTGGATGCTGCTGTGTCACGTAGAGTGGTAGGTGTCCACTGCTGCCTATATTGTGCAACACATGTGTGATGTCCAGGTCAGGGAGATATTTTAGATGGGAAAAGAATGGTTCTCTCGGTTGCTACTGCTGTCTTCCTCCCCCTCCCCTTTTTCCCTTTTAAGACAGAGGTTGCACATAGCCCAGGCCTTGAATTCTTGATTATCCTGCCTTGACCCTTGAGTGCTAGAGTTACAAGCATGAGACATTACACCTGACTCAGTTCTTCAAAAATTAATAAGGAGTCTCTTCTCTTTCCTAAAATCATTGAAATCTATATTTCTGTTTAAAATTAAATAGATTCAAAGGATTGTTGTGATGCTTTGAAATAATTGGGAACCTCACTATGAGCATAAAATGAAGGACTGAAATTCTCTGCACTAAATAATTTGGTAGTTTGTAAAGAGCTTATATATTCAAAGTACTCCCAAGAAAAAAACAAATGCCCAAAGCTTCCCTCCAACACTTTAGCACTCATACTTAAGTTATTTTTATCCATTTTCACTAGGCTTCTTAGGATAACTGAGGCATAATTGCCAGAGATCCAATAAAGTAGATGTGATGTATATCCTCCCAACATCCCCATTGTTGAACCATTTAATAGACAAGATTGGAGTGCCACCTACTGGCCTAATGAGTAAGCTACTGGAGCCTCCTTGATAACAGCCGATACTCCAAAATTGGTTTCTAGCACCAAAAATCAAAATGACAACAGAAAAAAACTTACTTTTTAAGAAAAATGATGAACATACATCCAAAATTCATTCATTCCTTTTCTGAGACCATTCAAAAGCGATCAAGAAATATGCATGCATGCATGGAGATGTCACAATGAAAGATTAATTTGTACCATTAATATGTATAAATAATTATAATTCTTATATATATATATATATCTTGGTATTAGGAAACATGGCTTGAAGATCCCTTGCTTTGCAGCATGCGCATGAAGTCCTGGGTTGGATCCCCAACACACACACACACACACACACAGGTGGGAGACAGGGAGAGTGGGGGACAAGAGTGGGTTTGACTTTTCTGTCATCTTCTAGTTGTGGAACCATAATCGCATTCTTAACATCAGGCCTCAAACTCCCAATGTATAACTTTTCTGTTACAAACAGAACTATTCTTGGTAAATCAAGACGCCAATTTTCATCTGAAGAAGGATGTAAAAAAAAAACCCTAGGAGTTGATTCAATTCGGGACCTTCTAAGAAACCCCACTCCCCCAAAGCCTTGCATTGCAGGAAGTAGAAGAAACAGGAAATTCATCCCCATCTTCCAATCACCTCTCATCCCTGGAACAGGCCATTAAAAGGCTTGTCTTTCCTACAAAGTAATTCATAAGATCTCCATATTGCTCTGTTCTCAGACGAAAGGAATGAAACCCAGAAAACTGAAGAAATCACTCCTGCTGAGCACCTTCTGGTTCATCACCCTGAGGCCACAGTCTGTTATCCCACAGAAAGTAGTTTGCCTTATTTCTTTCAGTCTTCATTTCTGAAGAAGTCCTGTCTCATCAAACTTATATTTAAAAGAGTGTAAGATTGTGTGCTTGAAAGTGTTGATCTGTCTTAGCAGCAGCAGCCATGAAACTTGTGATAAGTAAAAATCCTTCTCCCTTCCAAGAGGCAAGCAGTAAATGCAGAGTGAGGAGTTTCCTTATATTGACCCAAGTAAAGTAGGGTGACTTCTGAAATTTGTTAGAAAAATAAGTGAACAGAGTACAAACAAGAGAATAAAAAAATGTTGTGCAAGAAATATAGCCTGGCAAGAGAAAGAGAAAAACAGACATGGGAAGAGCAGAGGGGAGAAGGCAGACTCTAGATACCTTGAGGAAATAAGTGCTCCCACGAGATACTAGGCAATGGTTCCAAGACCCACACTAGAGCATCTCAAAAGACAACAGTGCAGGAGTGTGCACAGAGGTGACAACAGGGGCAGAGTACTGGAAGAATTACCCAGTGAAATTGAAGAGTCAACATAACTAAGGAACAAAGATAATCTACAGGAATCAAAACTGTAACAACTAACAGAGCTTCATCCATAAGAAAAATAACAAGAAGACTAGAGAAATGGCTCAGTAGCCAATAATACTAGCTGCTCTTCCAGAGGACCTGGGTTCAGTACCCAATACCCACATGGTGACTCACAACCATCTAGAACTCCAGTTCCATAAAACAATGTCCGGTTCTGGCCTCCACAGACACAGGCATGGGCACACACACAGTGAAGACACACATGCAGGCAAAAAATTATACATATATAATGAAGACTAAAGAGAAGAAAATGACAAGAAAAACAGAGTACAGCACAGGGAATCATGGAGTTGGCCTGGTCTACCTGCCATAAGAGGCATGAGTCATAAGTTTTTCAGAGTCAATTGCTCCTGGGGCATGTGTGCCTTTCAGTTCCTGAGAAACCAAGGCCCTCCTTCGATCAATGAAGCATTCAGGCCACCAGTGTTTCTCTGCATTCCTTAGAAGTCAGTGAAGCATATAGAAGCATGACACAACAGTTAGTCTTAGACATTCATCTTGTGTACCATGTATACCTTTCAAATGTCATTGTATCCTGGAAACTACCATTGTATTGATTCTGGAAACCTCCATTGTATTCTGTTTCTGACAAGGGAATAAAAATTCTAATTGCTTGCAATGAACTTGTCACAGCTTCAGTCTTGCTGTGATCCCTCCAACCAGGCCTGGTCAAGATTTATTTCTTATCAGCTGTATCAGGTAATGTTGGCCTGGTGAGGAAGCAATGGGACTTACAGTACGGTATAGGAAGATAGCACCAGTAACAAAATAGATGGATCTCTTGCAATCAAGGGTATGTGTACCAATGCCCACTCTGTCTCTCATATTCATTATGTCATTCCAATTGTGTAGTTTTCAGCCCTAAACTTCTAAGCATAAATTCTACCAGGAGATACCTCTATTTACAAATACACATGCAGACAGTAATTCGAAAGCCTTGAACTTGGAAAGCTTTCAGGTTCATTCCTGGAGGTACGCGACATAGCTGGCCACTGTTAATATGTTATATATTTTCAGTTTCGAAAAATACAGCCAAACTCCTGGGAGGATTTTGTTTATTACTAAAGTAATAGTTTAGATTTCCTGGCATTTTTATGTGCAACATGTGTGGAGGCCAGGAAGCTCAAGAGGAGGTGTCAGATTCCCTAGGAATGAATGAATATACAGACAGTTGTGAGCTGCCGTGTGGATGCTGGGAATTGAGTTCAGGTCTTCACAAGAGTAATAAGTGTTTTTTTCCTGACTTTAATTCAGCCTTATCTGCCTTGCAAAAAGAATGCACCTACATGAAATATATATTTTAGTTATACTGTCATCAGTGCTATTTCATATTCAAGAGCATGCTATCCCAAAGCAGAGCATCTCATTCTGTAATTCCTGCTGAGAACCAGCAAGTACAGGAAGAGCAGACCTTCTCTAGAAGCTGGTCCTAAGACTCTCCCAGGAAAAGGTCTCCTCAACCGAGAAGGAAGGAGCATCCCTCTAGCAAGCAGGCTAGCCCCACAGTGACTGCAGTTTTCCTAGTGCGCTGCTCTTAGTCCATACTCTTTTTGTCTTATCATATTTCCCATGATGTTCTGCTCTGTATCAAAACTAGTATAACATTACTCAGTTAATTATATCATGTCTTGGGAGTCTTACTTCCTTCTGAAGATTGTAGTACTTAAACCTTGGGTTAAATGGTGTTTTTCTCTTGATTGTTTTAGGTAGGTTGAAAAGATATTTTTCCTCTCTTAAATATGCATAGTACATTTTATGTTAGCACATTATTATGTATTATATGTTATACTGCATCATATTATATTACAGTATATAGAATGTTTTCTGATAAAGTAAAATTAAAGTTCTGTTGCTAGTTTTTTATTTAATTTGTTTAAGACAAGGTCCTGTGTATCCCAGGCTGACCTCAAAGTCACTAAGCTACCAAGGATTCTCCTGCCTCCATCTCCAGAATTACAAGTGTGTGCATGCATATCTGGACTAAAGCTCTGCTGCTTTTTAGCATATGCTCAGGGGTTATAAGGATTTGGGATTTGACTATCCTCACTGGCATGATTTTCGCTACTATTTTGAGGTTTGAGTTCTTTTTCAAGAACACAGAGCTGGTAACAATAGTTCTACCCCCAAATCAGAGAGGAATTAGGAGATGATGTATGATGTATGGAAGGCATCAGCAAGTTTCCGTTTTATATGCAATTAGCTCAACCTCCTGTCATCTCTCTCCTCTTCCTGTCCTCCTACATGCATTAACCTGACCAGCCCCACTCATAGTTTGAAGTGGGTAATTACCCTAAAATTGCCCCTGAATCAAACATCTTCCAATCTCACTCAGCAAAAGAGGCTTCATTTCTCCAAATCCATTCATCCTATTTAACTTTAGTACCAAAAATGTAAGACACATATCTTCCTTTGATTTCCAGTCATCTTAGTATAGCTGACCTCTGCAACAGACAATAAGTGTTAAATTCTAGTCATTACACCAAAAGTAAGTGCAAATTTATTATTGACAAACTAAATTCTCAATCCTGACTCTTCTTTGGACACAAACAAAATATAAATTGTTAAACAGCTAAAATAGTTTGGAAATTATATTTTATGTCTCACTAATTAACCCTTGCAATAAATGAATCACAGGGTTAATTAGCTCTTCTAGTTTAGGCAAAAGAAAGAAAAGCAACCAAGCAAACAAAAGCTTTGAGATTAAATATACTCTTCTGCCACCTTGTGGTTTAATTCCCACACTGCAATGTGTTACACAGCTCTTCTCTATAAATGCTAGAATATATGTGAGATATCAATTTGCAATATTTGCATGTCTTTGTAAAACTAATACTTACAAATAATAGATGGAGGCAGGTCAACTCACCCCTGTGGACCAAGCAACAGCATGCCTTCTGGGATTGCTGGTCTACTCTCGCCCCAACTCAGCGCAGAGGTGAGCCGCAGCCCCTGTCTCAAGCCCCACTTCTGCTTGACCACTCTGGGATCCTCTGGCCTGGCATGTAGAAGACTGCAGATAGTTCCATGTCTATCGCTATGCACAAAAGTTAAGTTCCAATGGATCAAAGACCTCAACATCAATCCAGTCACACTGAACCTCTTAGAAGAAAAAGTGGGACGTTCCTTTGACTAAATTGGTACAGGAGACCACTTGCTGTACACCATTAGCACAGAAAGTGAGGTTAACAATTAATACATGGGACCTCCTGAAACTGAGAAGCTTCTGTAAGGCAAAGGACACAGTCAACAAGGCAAGAAGGCAGCCCACAGAATGGGAAAATGAGATTGACAACCACCTTATATGTCATGCTAGAGTCTCCATCCAGTGGCTGATGGAAGCAGAAGCTGACACCCACAGCTAAACAATGAGCTGAACTCCTGGAACTCAGTTGCAGAGAGGAAGGAGTGATGAGCAAAGGGGTCAAGCAGGCTGGTGAATTCCAAAGAAACAGCTGACCTGAACAAGGGGGAGCTCATGGACCTCAAACTGATGGCTGAGAGGCCAGCATGGGATTGATCCAGACCCTCTAAATCTGAGTGTCAGTAAGGAGGCCTCACCAATCTATGGGGCCTCGAATAGTAGATCAGTATTTATACCTGGCATAGGATTGGACTTTGGGAGGCCATTTCACATGAAGGGATGCTCTCTCAGCCTGGATTCATGGGGGAGGGACTAGGCCCTGCCCTGATGATATGACAGACTTTGGAGATCCACCTTGGAGGGCCTCATCCTCCCTGGGGAGCGGAGTGGGCGTTGAGTGGGAGTTGAGGGTTGGTTGGGGTTGAAGTAGGAGGGGAGGGAGAGAAAGCTGGGATTGACATGTGAAGCAAGCTGTTTCTAATTTAAATTAAAACAAAAAAATAGTTGACTGCATTTTGTTTTTAATGCCAGATACCCAAATGTTGAGTTTCCACAACCTTCTAAAACAAGAGACTGTTTCCAATACATTTGTTTACATGTGAGGATGTTGTGTGAAACAGCTGAGTTTACAAAGACTGAAAGCTGCAGAATTCTTTGGAATTCTATTTTTAAGCCAGTGTACTGTTCCGTTTTTATACAAACAGTGACACCCTTAAAGAATTCAATCAGCACAATTTTAGGTCATTTAACTTGAAGACAACACATTGTGGTTCTGTTCTTAACATTGTTCTTTGATTAACCTGTCTTGTATTTGCCCAATTGGCCATTTGCTTTATTTCCCTCACTTCAAACAAGAAGCCTGAAAGAAAGCCCATTGGCAGTCCTATGCATTGGTTAGGAGTATTAGTGCTTAGATCAAGAAAAATGCAATTCTTTAATTCTTCATGAATTTTAATTTCCATCACAGCCTTAAATTATAACCTTATTTGCATAGGGCATTTAAAACAAATGCTCCTATGTTTTTGTACAGTTCCAAAAAGGACTACCATTTTAAAAACAAAAAAATGGAACTCACAGTTAAAGCAAGTCTATCATTTTTTATGAAACCTAAGAGAGTAAACAATGGACTACAAAAACAGCCATCCTTAAACAATGCCCAGCTGTGCTCAGACATGGCAGAATAAATGAGTTCACTCTAAAGACTTCCTATTCAGCCTGAGTTAATTGCTGTATTAATAAGTGGTTAGTTGTATGTCAGATGTATAAGAACCAATTTCAAAACTGACTCAAATAATAATTCTACAGGCCATTACCTTGAGGTGGCCTTAGGCAGGTGACTCTTCTGGTGTTCAGTGGATTCACATAATATACAACCAGTGGCTGTTTGTTAGGTTTGAAGTTAGCTGGGCTAGCCTGGCCTCTGCTGAGACAGTTTTGCTGTGCTCTGTGTGCTTTCTCATTCAGTGGATTAGCTGGACTTTTTCTCATGCAAGTTTCCATATTAAGGTTTGTGGTGGTTTGAATGAAAATGGCCCCCAAAGAGAGTGTCACAAACCTTAATATGTGTCACTGTGGAGGTTCACTTTGAGGTCTCCTTTGCTCAAGCTACACTCAGTAGACAGTTTACTCCCTGTTGCCTGCAGATCAAGCTGTAGGACTCTCAGCCCTTTCTCCAGCACCATGACTGCCTGAATCCAGTATGTTTCCAGCCATGATGATAATGGGCTAAACCTCTGAACTGTAAACTGCCTCAACTAAATGTTTTCTTTCATAAAAGTTGCTGCGGTCAGGATGTCTTTTCACAGCAACAGAAACCCTAACTAAGACAAGGCTTTCACTTGGAATTAGCCTGAAAAGTATTCAAGGACTTGATGCCTCCGCTCAAATTTGGCATGCTGTCACTTCTCTTGCATTCTATCAGCTGCATGATGGACTGTGACCTAGAACTAGCTATTTGTAGCACAGCATTTATTTGCTCGTCTCCATAAATTAAAGCAATGGGCTAAGTAATCTAAAAGGAATTCCTGTCAGCTCTTTAAAAACAGAAACATGGTGAGTGTGGAGTTCCCTGGGTTTACCATATAATTACTATGACAAATGTTCATTTATCCTCCCACTATCTTTGCCTCACACTCTTCTTGGAGAAGAAAAAAGGGAAACTTTCCAAAAATACATATGCTGAATGGCCTTAATCCAGTTGGAATATTTGCAATGTAAATAGGATCATTCAATATGCTAACATTTGTTTTGAGTGACAACTTGCTTAACAGACAGATTACATGACAGATGCAGCAAGACAACGCTGCCAAGAGTGGCCTGGATATAAGACTCGGGACAGAAGGAATGACAGAGACAGGACAGAATAAAGGTTGATGACCCAAAAGTGAGTGTCCTGAAGAAGGCAGACAGCTTTAAAACTGCAGTACTCGGGAATCTGTGACTAGACAGGGTGTGAAAGTCTAAGTTCACAACTGCAGGATGGAAAAGAGCCCAGGGGAGCAGTGTGGAAGGACAGGCCAAAAAAGGAAGAAATTCAGGAAACAAATTACCAGAGTGTCTTAGTGGTTTTTTCTGTCTCAGCATAGAATATGGCAGGTTGAGTAATCCAGAGGGAACACAAAATCTGGAGGCTAGAAGATCCCAAATCAGGGGTCGACATATGGTGAATGTCTATTTGTTATATCACAGGATGGCGGGATCCACACAGGTGTGAAAGCAAAGGGGTATACTCACCACAAACTCTTTTACAGCAGCATTCATTCACCTCTGAGGGGAAGCCCTCCTGACCTAAATACTGGCTATTAGGCCATTAGGATTCACCTCTCATGGCTGGGGATTAAGCTTCTAACACAAACTTTAGGATAGATAGGTGAACTCAAACCATAGCAAGGAGAACCAGTACTCAGTTCAACTCAATACATTCAACAAATGTACATTAAAATCATATTTATGCTGACTATTGTCTCTGTAGTCGTGCTGCCTAGTTTTATGCCAACTTGACACAAGCTATGATCATTTGAGAAGGACTCTCAATTGATAAAATGTATGTATAAGATTGGCTTGTAGGCAAAACTGTAGCATATTTTAATAACTGATTGATATGGGAAAAGACCAGCTTACTTTGGGTGGTGCTACCCATAGGCCAGGACTTCTGGGAGCCATAAGAAGATGGCTGACCTTTCTGAATGGAGACAGGGGAGGAATGGATGAGATGGGAGTCAGGGGGGAACAGGACAGGAGGGACGGGAAACCATCGCCAGTATGTAAAATAAATTTAAAAAGTGTTAATTAAATTAAAAGAAAATGGGCTGAGCTTGGCACACACCTTTAATCCCAGCACTCAGTATGCAGAGGAAGGTGGATCTCTGTGAGTTCAAAGACACCCTGGTCTACACAGAGAGTTTCAGGACAGTCAGGGTTACAGAGAGAAACCCTGTATCAAAAAAAAAAAAAGAAAAAGAAAAAGAAGAAGAAACAAAGGAAGGAAGAAAGGAGGAAGGAAGGAAGAAAAGAAAGGAAAAAGAAAGGTAATTGTAGCCTCATAAAAAGAGTTTGGCAATGAAGCTACTACTTCTGTTGTGTGGGACAATTTGGGGGGTATTGCTATTAGCTGCTCTTTGAATTTCTGGTACAATTTTACATTGAACTCATCTGGCCCTGTTTTTTGTTTGTTTGGTTGGTTTGGTTTGGTTTGGTTTGGTTGGGAGTCTTTTGATGATTGCTTCTATTTCATTAGGGGATGTAGGTCTATGTAAATTGCTTATCTGCTCTTGACTTAATTTTGGTAAGTGATATCTATCAAGAAAATTGTCCATTTCCTTTAAATTTTCAAATTTTGTGGAGTACAGGTTTTCAAAGCATGACCTGATGATTCTAGGGCTTTCCTCAGTGTCCTTTGTTATATCCCCCTTTTCATTGCTGATTCTGTTAATTTGCATGTTCTCTTTCTGCCTTTTGGTTAGGTTGGATGGTAGAGAAAAATCAACCTTCATGATTTTCTCAAAGAACCAACTCTTTGTTGCATTTATTAATTGTATTGTTTTCTTTGTTTGGACTTTATTGATTTCAGCCCCCAATATGATTATTTCCTGGCATCTACTCCTCTGGGGTGAGTTTGCTTCTTTTTGATCTAGAGCTTTCAGTGGTGCCACTAATTCTATAGTGTGTCTGTTTTACAGTTTCTTCATGTGGACACCTAGTGCTATGAACTTTCCTCTTAGCACTGCTTTCAAAGTGTCCCGTAAGTTTGGGTAGGTTATGTCTTCATTCTCATTAAATACAAGGAAGTCTTTAATTTCTTTTTATATTTCTTCCTTGACCCAGGAATGGTACAATTGTGCATTGCTCAATTTCCATGAGTTTGTAAGGTTTCTGCAAATTGTGTTGTTGAATTCTAACTTTAAAGTATGGTGGTCTGATAAGATACAGGGGGTTATTCCAATTTTTTTACCTAGTTAAAGTTTGCTATGTTGCTGAGTATGTGGTCAATTTCAGAGAAGGTTCCATGTGGCACTGAAAAGGTGTATTCTTTTGTGTTTGGATGGAATGTTCTATAGATGTCTGTTAAAACCAATTGGGTAATAACTTCTGTTAGTTCCTTTGTTTCTTTGTTTAGTACCCAAGTTAAATAAAGACACAAGTAAGAAAGAGAACCAATATCACTCATGAACATTGATGCAAAAATACTCAATAAAATACTTGGCAAATCGAATCCAAGAACACATCAAAAAAATCATACACCATGATCAAGTAGGCTTGGTCCCAGGGATGCAGGGATGGTTCAACACATGAAAATCTATTAATATAATCCACTCTATAAACAAACAGAAAGGAAAAATCGTGTTCATCTCACTAGATGCTGAAAAAACCTTTGACAAAATTGAATACTCCTTCATGATAAAGGTCTTGAAGAGATCAGGGATAACAGGAACATACCTAAACATAGAAAAAGCAATATACAGCAAACCAACAGCTAACATCAAACTAAATGGAGAGAAACTCAACGCGACTCCTCTAAAATCAGGAATAACACAAGGCTGTTCACTCTATATCTCTTCAATATTGTACTTGAAGTTCTAGCTAGATCAATAAGACAAACAAA
The DNA here is from genome assembly GCF_017639785.1 of Mesocricetus auratus. NCBI lineage: Eukaryota > Metazoa > Chordata > Mammalia > Rodentia > Cricetidae > Mesocricetus > Mesocricetus auratus. The sequence continues at coordinate 63,212,832 of NW_024429190.1, forward strand.
AGGAGATCAATGGGATACAAATTGAAAAAGAAGAAGTCAAACTTTCACTATGTACAGATAATATGACATTTTACTTAAGTGACTCTAAAACTCTACCAGGGAACTCCTACAGCTGATAAACACCTTCAGCAAAGTGGCAGGATACAAGATTTAATGCAAAAAAAAAATAGCCCTAGTACATACAGACGATAAATGGGTTGAGAAGGAAATCAGAGAAATATCACCCTTTACAACAGCCACAAACAACATAAAGTATCTTGGGGTAACACTAGCCACACAAGGGAAACAGCTGTTTAAAAAGAGCTTTGAGTCTTTAAAGAAAGAAATTAAAGAAGATACCAGAAAATGGAAAGATCTCCCATGGTCTTGGATTGGTAGGATCAACATAGTAAAAATGGCAATCTTGCCAAAAGCAATCTACAGATTCAATGCAATCCCATCAAAATCTCAGCATAATTCTTCACAGACCTTGAAAGAACAATACTCTATGTTATATGGAAAAACAAAAGACCCAGGATAGCCAAAACAAGTGTATACAATAAAGAAACATCTAGAGGCATCACCATGCCTGACTTCAAGCTCTATTATAGAGCTATAGTACTGAGAACAGCTGGGTTTTAGTGCAAAAGTAGACAGGTAGACCAATAGAATCACATTGAAAACCCTTATATTAACCCACACACCTACAAACACTTGATTTTGTTTTACAAAGAAACTAAAATTATACAATGGAAAAAAAGAAAGCATCTTCAACAAATGGTGCTGGCAAACCTGGATGCTGGCATGTAGAAGACTGCAGATAGATCCATATCTATCTCCATGCACAAAACTTAAGTCCAAATGGATCAAAGACCTCAATATCAATCCATTCAGTCACACTGAACCTCTTAGAAAAGAAAGTGGGTGGTACCCTTGAACAAAGTGGTACAAGAGACTGTTTCCTGAACATAACACCAGTAGCACAGACACTGAGATCGACAATTAATAAATGGGACCTCCTGAAACTGAGATGCTTCTGTGAGGTAAAGGACACAGTCAACAAAACAAAACAGCAGCCCACAGAATGGGAAAAGATATTCACTAACCCCACATCTGACAGAGGGCTGATCTCCAACATTTACAAAGAACTCAAGAAGCAAGTCTCCAAAACACCAAATAATCGAATTCAAAAGTGGGGTATAGAACTAAATAGAGAATTCTCAATAGAGGAATCTAAAGTGGCTGAAAGACATTTGAGAAAGTGCTCAACATCCTTAACCATCAGGGAAATGCAAATCAAAACAACTCTGAGATACCATTTTGCTCCTGTTGGAACAGCTAAAATCAAAAACACCAATGGCAGTTTATGCTGGAGAGGATGTGGAGAAAAGGGAACACTCCTCCACTGCTGGTGGGAGTGCCAACTCATACAGTCACTCTGGAAATCAGTATGGAGATTCCTCAGAAAAATGGGAATCAGTCTACCACAAGATCTACCAATTACACCTTTAGGCATATACCCAAAAATCGTGCATTCATACAACAAGGATATCTGTTCAACTATATTTATAGCAGCATTAGTTGTAATATCCAGAACCTGGAAGCAACCTAGATGCCCCTCAACTGAAGAGTGGATAGAGAAAATGTGGTACATTTACACAATGGAGTACTACTCAGCAGAAAAACACAATGGACTCATGAAATTTGCAGGCAAATGGATGGCACTAGAGGAACCATCCTGAGTGAAGTAACCCACTCACAAAAAGACAAACATGGTATGTACTCACTCATATATGGATATTATACATAAAGCAATGGATTACCTACTTACAATCCACACCTCCAGAGAAGCTAGGAAACAGGAGGACCCTAAAAGAGACATACATGGTCCTCTGGAGAAGAGAAAAGGAACAAGATCTCCTGAGCTAATTGGGAGCATGGGGGGAGGAGAGAGGGAGTTATGAGAAAGAGAAGGGGAGAAGAGGGGGGAGAGGAAGACATGAGGGAGCAGGAAAATTGAGTCATCCAGTATCTGATGGAAGCAGCAGACACTCACAGCTAAACACTGAGCTGAATTCAGTTGCAGAGAGGGAGGAGTGATGAGCAAAGGGGTCAAGACCAGGCTGGAGAAAACCACTGAAACAGCTGACCTAAACAAGAGGGAGTTCATGGACCTCAGACTGATAGCTGGGAAACCAACATAGGACTGTCCCAGACCCCTGATGTGAGTGTCAGTTAAAAGCTCTGGGCAATCTATGGGGCCTCTGGCAGTGGATCAGTATTTATCCTTCGTATACTAATGGACTTTGGGAGCCCATTCCACATGGAGGGATACTCTCTCAGCCTAGACACATGGGGGAGGGCCTAGGCCCTGCTCCAAAGGATATGACAGACTTTGAAGATCCCCCATGGAAGGCCTCACCCTCCCTGGGGAGCAGAAAGGGGATGGGAGGGGGCATCCGTGGGGGCAGGGGACGATGAGAGGCAGAGGGAACTGGATTGACATGTAAAACAAGTTTATTTCTAATTTCAATTTAAAAGGAAGGAAGGAAGGAAGGAAGGAAGGAAGGAAGGAAGGAAGGAAGGAAGGAAGGAAGGAAGGGGTGGGAGGGGAGAGAGGGACGGGAAGGAAGGAGGCAGGGAGGGAAAAGGAAAGGAAAGAAAAAAGAAAAAGAAAAGGAAAGAGAAGATGAAAGAAAAGTGTGGGGACAACCCAGGAGGTGACAATCTGGTAAGCCACACTCCTCAATGGCTCCTGCTTCAGTTCTTGTCTCACGAGGTCCTTGCCTTGCTTGAGTTTCTGCTTTCACTTCCCTTGGTGATAGACTGTTCCCTGGAAGTGTAAGGTAAAATACCCCTTTTTTCCTCATGTTGTTTGTTTGTGGCATTGTATCACAGAATAGAAATAAATCCTAAGAAGACAGTGAAAGAGAAGTGTAAAAATCTTTGTATTCATGAAGCACTTTCGAGCGAGAAAATACAACCACAAACAACATGAATGAAGCAGAAATTAGAAACTGCTTAGTGTTGTGGGAATAAAGCAGGAAAAGTGTTCTTGAATGTGGTGAGGAAATCCGTCAGTTTCAAAGATGAGTCACGGAAGCTCTCGTGTAAAAAGTGGCACTAAGCAAAGACTCGAAGGAGGGTGGATGCACAGGCTCTTTTTTTTTTTTTTTTTTTTTTTTTTTTGGTTTTTCGAGACAGGGTTTCTCTGTATTGTTTTGGAGGCTATCGGTCCAGCCCAGCCTCGAACTCACAGAGATCCGCCTGCCTCTGCCTCCCGAGTGCTGGGATTAAAGGCGTGCGCCACCACCGCCCGGCCACAGGCTCATTTCTAGCATGAGTTTGGTGAAACAGTCAGACAAGAACAAAAGCCAGGCAGACAGGCAGTGCGAACAGCCAGCCCCTTGAGGCTAACATGCCCACAGCAGGCTTCACAGTGACAGCGCACTGCAGCTGGAGGACCTTGAACGTGCTTGGCTCTGAATTTTAAGCCCTGGCAATCTTTTGGATGGTGGAACTCAAGTATTACAGAATATCTTGTTCTAGGAAGAACGTGAACAGCCTCAGTTCCTCCAAATAGTTAACCTAAGACCCAGAATTCCTGGCAGACTTCAGTATGCCTGACGATAAGAAGGAGGGTGGAGAACCAGGTTCATTCAAGCTAACTTGCCTTCTTAGAGTGAAGACATTACATGGGTGACTACTGAGAAGATGCTGGAAGCTGAGCAGTACGCCTCAGAGTTTTGGACATGAAAACAAGCTGTTAGAAATGGTTTTTACTCTTTTGGCTTTGTGAGGGGCCCACCACCCCAATAAATCACACACGGAGGCTTACTCTTAAATATGAATGCCCGGCCTTAGCTTGACCTGTTGCTAACCAGCTTTCTTAACTTAACCCAACTATCTTTTGCCTCTGGGCTTTCACCTTTTCTTACTTTTGTATCTTCCTTGCTCCGTGGTTGTCTAGGTGGCTGGCCTCTGAGGACCTCCTCTATTTGTTCTCTTGCTGCTCCTTCTTCTCTGTTTCTCCTATTTATACTGTCTGCATGCCAGTCCTACCTATCCGTGTTCCTGCCTCACTACCGGTTGTTCAGCTTTCTTAGACGTCAGGTGTTTTAGACAGGCATAGTAACACAGCTTCACAGAGTTAAACAAATGCAGCACAAACAAAAGTCACACGCCTTAAAATAATATTCCCCAACAATAAGCCAGTGTGGCTTAAAAGGAGTAAGCAGAGGCAGAAACAAGTGGTGTGATTTTAGGGCATATGGAATGTCCCATTAAGGGTTTGAAACTTTTTTTCCAGGGCATCACAGAAGGTAGGTGTGCCCTAGAACTCGCTATGTACCAAGAATGACCTTAAACTTCTAATTCTCCTGCCTCCACCACTGCAGTGCTCCAGCAATTCCATTACAAATGTGTGCCACCATGTTTGGTTTTATGTGGTGCTAAGGATTAAACTAGGGACATTTTCCTGGCTAGGCTAGCTATCCCACAAGCACATCCTAGCCTTTCCTGAGCATAGTTCACCAGCTCTGTCTAAACACGATTTCTTCACTATTTCCCTTCTAATTATAACAATTTCTTTTTAATAGCCACAACAATAGCAAAATCTTATGTATAATTCTATGTACCAGTGACAGGTATCACATACATATTCTGTGTATGTATACATATGTATATATTATATACACATATATACACTCTCTTTATATATATTTTTTCATTTCTTGCACAGGAAACATATATTTATTTACATGTGGGGGACCTTGTATTTTTAAAAACACCTAAGATGTTCTTGTGCTATATATGGTGGCATGTGCCTAAAATGCCTCAAGAAGTTGAAGAAGGAAGACCAGACTTGGTTATATAGGAAGACACTATCTCAAAATAACTGGTGTGTGACTATATGTATGTGTGTGCTCATTACATAGTGTGATAGTCTGAATGTGATTGGGCCCCAGAAGCTCAGAGAGCGTGATAAGTGTTAGGAGGTATGGCTTTGTTGGAGTAGGTATGGCCTTATTGGAGGAAGTGTGTCACTGTGGAGGCAGGCTTTCAAGTCTCATATATGTTCAAGCCATGCCCAGTACCTCAGTCTTTCTGTTGCCTGCCAATCAAGATGCAGGACTCTCAGCTCCAGCACCATGTCTGCCAGCAAGTGACCATTAAATGCTTTGCTTTATAAGAGTTGCTGTGGTCATGATCTCTTCACAGCAATAGAAATCCTAAGACTCATGGGAAATATTTTTTCTCTTTATCTAAGTTGTCCTCCAAATTCATACACTAGTTCTCCAAGGCCCAGAAAAATATTTGAAGATATAAATCTTCACATACGTATATCCCCAAGTATGTGATCTTCCTCTAAAATTCCTAGTTTCAGTTGGTGTAACGTTTTCATCTCTTTTCTTTCTTAAATTAAGTGGGGACAGGGGATATAGATAATCTCAACTGGCATAACCTGTGCTGCCTCTCAGAGAAATTAGTGATTCTTCCAAACACGACAAGCTATTTGAGTTATTCTTCTATAGTGACAAACTAGATGGACCGATGTTTTCTAAGCAGGTCTAAACAGAAAGCTTACAGAAGACAAACTTCAAAACATTTCATTGAAACACTTCTTCATGAGGTCCTATTTTCAATTTTCCTATCATTTACACGGTCCAATTAAGTTCAATAGTCATGAAGCAGATAGCTTGTGTGTACTTCACACATGATAGCTAATCCTAAGGCATCAGCTGTCATCTCCTTAAAAAGAAAAAAAATATGCTTTAAATCTTCTGTAAAACATTACCCTCATTAGCCTCTACTAACAACTAGTGCTTCATTATTACACTCTAGTATTTCCACTAGTCTTATTGATTATTGTATATACAGTAAAGTGTTATTACAAACCACTAAGAATGACTTTAAAAAACTGGAAAATAAGACTTCTCTTTAAACAAAAGACGGCTGGGATGTGGCTCAATTAGTACAGAGCTTAACTAGTAAGCATGAAACCGGCTTCAGTCCTGTCTTAGTTAGGGTGGCTATTGCTGGGATGAAATATCATGGTCAAAAGCAACCTGGGGAGGAAAGGGTTTAATTTGCTCATAGTTTCATGTAACAGTTCATCATCAAAAGCAGTGAGAGCAGAATCATATGTGGGGCAGTAAGCTGGAGGAAGGAGCTGGTGTAGAGGTCATGAAGGAGTGCTGCCCACTGGCTTGCTCAACCTGCTTTCTTATAGAACCCTCGGGGTGACCCCACTCACAGTGGGTGGTGCCCCCACCCCACCCTCCATTAATCACAATTAAGTAAATGATGGATAGGCTCAATATTCTTCATTGAGGTTTCCTCATCTCAGGTAATTTTTGCTTATGTCAAGTTGACATAAAACTAGCCAGCATTTGCCAATTTGACACACAAACACATCACTTTCCCTTTCTCATTCATTCTCAAGAACTCACATTAAATATATAAATAACTTATAAAATTTTAGTCAATACAAATTCAAACATTAAAAATTTAGTCTCTTTAGAATACCCAATCTCTTCAAAAATCCCAAAATCTCTCTTAAAAGTTCAAAAATTAAATCTTCATTTAAATAAAAAAATAAGTTAAATACTTTCTTCACAAGGATAACAGGGCACAGTCACAATCTTAACCAAGCAAGACCAAACTCCAATCGTACGAATAAATCAATGTCCAATTATCTGGTATTCACTAACAATCTTCTGGGCTTCTCCAAGCAGCTTGGGCCAGTTCTCCAGCTCTGCCCTCTGCAGCACACACAGCTTGTCTTCTAGGATCCAGGTGGCTCCAGACCACTGTGCAAAGTTCCAAAGTCTTTCCACAATCCTTCCAAACACATGGTCAAGCAATACCCCACTATGCTGGTACCAACTTGTCTAATTAGGGCTTCTATTGCTGTGATGAAACACCATGACCAAAAGTAGCATGGGCAGGAGAGGTTTTATTTTGCTCACAGTTCCACATAACACTTCGTCATCAAAAGCAGTGAAGGCAAGAACCTGGAGGCAGGAGCTGATACAGAAGCCATGGATATTTACTGGCTTGTTCCACTCTTATAGAACCTAGGACCACAAGCCCAGGGATACCACCACCTACAATGGACTGTGTTCCCTCCCCCATCAATCACTGATTAAGAAAATGTTCTACAGGTTCACCTACAGCCCCATCTTATGAAGGCATTTTCTTAATTGAGGTTCCTTCCTGTCTTAGTTAAGGTTTCTATTGCTATGAAAAGACACCATGACTGAGAAAACTCTTACAATGGAAAATATCTAATTGGGGTGTCTGGCTTACAGTCCAGAGGTTTAGTCCATGGTTGTCATGGCAGAAAGCAAGGCAGCATGCATGCAGGCATAGTGGTGGAGAAGGAGTCGAAGAGTTCTTACATCCTGACCCAAAGGCAAGTGGTCTGAGAACAGGGACATGGCTTGAACAGGAGACCTCCAAGCCCACCACCACAAGTGACATACATCCTTCAACAAGGTCACATCCACTCCAAAAAGACCACACCTAATAATGCTACTCCCTATGGCCCAAGCATTCAAACACATGTGCCTATGGGGCCATACCTTTTACAAACCACACCTCCTCTCAGATGATTTTATGCAGAACATTTCCCTAGCACTACATAAAAGCAGGTATGGTGGGACATGCCTATAGAAGCAACCATAATGTCAAAATTTCATGGATGCAGCTTCCCTACACATGGAAGCTTCTATATATGGAAGGCACTATCTCAAAGCAAGCATCTATCATGAGCCACTGGCTTCTGCTGTGTAATATTCCTTTGTTCTATATGAATGTATGTTGCTGTGGTTGGTTTAATAAACAAGCTCACTGGCCAATAGCTGAACAGAATACAATTAGGCAGGAAAGCCAAAATGAGAATGATGGGATGAGGAAGGGCGGAGTTAGAGGAGTTCACAGCCAGATGCAGAGGGAGCAGGAGATGAATGTGCCATGCTAATAAAGGTTCCACCACATGGTAGAGCGTAAATAAGGAATATGGGTTAAGTTAAAATGTAAGAGCTAGTTAGTAATAAGACTGAGCCAGTGGCCTAGCATTTATAATTTATATTAATTCTCTGAGTCAATTATTTGGGAAGTGGTTACAGGCAGATTGGACAGGAAAATTCAAGCAACAGGCTACTACAGTATTTTCTCTCTCTCCCTTAATGTACCATGATGTACGGATTGTATTACATACCTATTAATTTGGGTCAAGCATTACACAGTCAGTAGTTTTCTGCATTCCAATAGTGGATTTCCATAATAGCCTTCACTTGCTACAAAAAGAAATTTCTTTGATGAAGGATGAAGACTACATTAATCTGTGAGTAAGTATTTAGAGCACAGAAAGTATTCTGAACTAGGAAAAGTGGCAGTAGTAGTTTCCCCTCTCGGGTCCTTGACAATGGGCTACGTCTGTTTCATTCATGAATTTCTCCTACTGAGCAGTCCTTAAGTCCAATTAACTAGGTGTTGGGAATCCTCAGAATACAAGTGCCACTACTGAAGTACCATGCCATGCTAGTTGTGGTTTTACAGCTAGATAGGACTATTGACTACATTTCTCCCTTGGCAACTTGCATGGCTCCTCTTGGTACTATGAGAGCTAGTCTTCAGGCAAGGCTTCTACATCAGTTTCAGCTTGATTCCTCCAAGTCTTGTATCTGAAATGTGGAAAGTCTTAAGCAATAGGTTCTTACTTTCAATGCACTTATTCCTCAGACTTCCACTTCTCATCTTCTACTTCCACATGATGGATACATAAGCAAATGCTATTTCAGGATTGCAAAAGAAAAAAACCAAACTTATAAGCAAATAACCATTAAAGGAACAATCTAGACCTAGACAATTCCTAACCTCATGCTGATGAGGTATGTGTTTATCACCATGAAGGGATACTGGGCTATTACCAACTGCCTCATGCAATCAATCAGTATTTACTGAACCACAGGCAAAATGTAGACATAATCTGCATGATTACTGGCAGGTGGAACTGTTTGGGGAAGATAAGGTGTGGACTTGTTGGAAGAGGTGTGTTACTAGAAGCTGGCTTGGGGGTTTCAAAAGCATATGGCATTCTCAGTTAGCTCTCTCTGCCTTATGCTTATGGATCTAGATATAAACTTGCCCTGTAAGATAGTCATGGACTCTAACCCTATGAAACTATAAGCCCCAAATAAACACCTTTTTATATAAATTGCATTGGTCATTGTGTCTTATTACAGCAATAGAATAGTAACTAAGACATTTCATAAGAGGTAAAGACTGAAGTGTTTAAGGTACAAGACAAAGAAAGCCAAAGATAGGAACCAAATTAGATAGTAGAAAGAAATGACTCCCTTCTACAGAAGTAAGCATCACCCTGATGACACTTTGACTTCACACTTCAAGCTTCAAATAAATAACTGAGGAAAAAAATACATAACACCAATTTTCATTGTTTTAAATCACTTTGTTACAGTAGCCCATATAAATTAATTCAGCACATTTACCACAGATTTCTACTAGATTATTTAATGACCAGTGATTTAAATTTTATATTTGGAACCAACTATTATAGACATATTAATATGAGTAGACATATTAATCAGCTCTTTTATAGCAGATGTGTTTTATATTGTGGAACAGTGATTTGTTTTCTTCATTATTAAAAAAAAACCAACAATTCTAAAGGTAGTACATGAATTCATGCAAGATTATGAAATGTTTAACCAAGAGTGTGAAATGATTATCTAATTCAAGTTTACTCAAAACTAAATAAGTTTTATTTTAAAATAATCATAGTTACAAATATTTACAATAAACAACTTATTTTATACAGATACACTTATTTCATCTCTTTATTTGAGTAAAAAGAAGACAACTTTCCACATTCAAGAGGTTTTTAATGTTGTAATGATTACCTAAAAGTAAAGTAACAAGAAAATATAATTATTTCATGTAACAGAAAGATATATTTGTTTCCACAAGAATAATTTCTTTTTGTATATTTCTTCACCATTTGCCACATACAGCATATAATATAAAACAGAAACAATTTGTATAACTTAAAGTAACTTATTTAATTTTAATTGCATGAATCAAAGACACAAAAGTTAATCACCACCTACTCATTCAGAAGATCTGAAAGAACACAAATTTCCCATCATGCTCTAATAAAGGCTAATTAGAAATGTGCAAGAAGAGAAAACCATTCTGAAACCAATCTATAAATGATCTTTAGAAACACTGTAGGTCCCTATAAACTAGACGCATGCATGCATGCATGCATGCATGCATACATACATACATACATACATACATACATGCATACATACATAGAATAAAAGGTGCAATGTTATATAAAATAATTTTTAAAGGCAAATGCTGCTTTTAATCTATTAAGTAATCTAACAGAGTGTCAGATGGATAGTGTCACATATGCCAGGTTTATGTGCATTAAATATTATTACTGTGACTTTATATTAGAAACTGGTATTCATAATATCTAACAGAATTAAAAGCATTTCCACAGCAGTGTTAGCGCAAAGTAACTACAGAGCTAGGGATGGGGATACACTCACCGAGTACTTGCCTAATAATAAGAAAAGGACCTCAGTTCAAGTCCAGCACCGTAAGACAAATGTATATAAATATAGCTGCTGTTGCCTTCACCACAATGTGAGTTTTGTAAACCTAAGAATTTTCTCTCATTTCCATTTCTTTATCCCAAACTTAAAGAGCAATACTTGGCACTACAGTACACTGCTACTCATATTTACTGAATGAAGGAATAAGCAAGCAAATAAACTAAAATACCTACTACAGATGACTTGTAATCTTTCAATAGTACACTAGTCTGTATAGTTAAATCAATCAACTAAAAAGGGCCATATAATGCCATAGGAAATAACTTCCCTTATAGCTGGGAAGTTTTACTTTTACTTTAACATTAACTTTTACTTAATGTTTTTATTATTTAGCAAAAAACATCTGTTTGAATTTCATACATCAAAACACTAATATATACTTATTAATGATAAAATGAAAGAAAAATATGTACCAAGCTGTTTAGGCATCAATAACATGGTAGTTCATTTTGACCACTGTAGCTCCCACATTCATTATCAACTATACAGACATTGCAACAATATGAATCAAATTGCTTTATTTGTTCTTACCTGAAGGAACATAGAATGAATCACCAGTAGTTATCATATATGGCGTTTCATGTAAGGTACATAAAAGCTCACCAAAGTTAACATAAAAAACCTGTGAAATTAAAAATAAAAATCTCATTTTAAATTGAACACAACAAATATACTACAGAAATTCTTAAATGAAATGCAACAGGCAAAATAATGACTCCTCATGGATGTCTGTATCCTAATCTGCAGAACCTATAAATACATCCTATGTGGCAAAAGAACCTTGGGAAGGGAAGTAATCCTTAATTTCAACTGAATTCCATCTAAACACATATAAAGATAACTCCCCCGTACCAGCCACCAATCCCCACACAAATATACCCCCCACACACACACACACAGAGCAAGGTGGGGTAGGGTAGTAGAAAAATGAAGCAGAAAAGTAATTTTAAGCATAAGATTTTTGTCCTCTTGCTGGTGGTAAGAAGGAGCCACAAGACAAGGAACAGACTATTTGTAAAAGCTGCCAACCTCCTGAGAAAAATGAGAATGTCAGTTCTATAGCCAAATGGGAACTGAATTCTCCCAACAATATCAATAAAACTGAGAGGAAATAGACAGATTCATCCTTAGGAAAGGAAGCAAACCTGTCAACATCTTAATTACAGACCTGTGATACTCTGAACAAAACTACACAGATGTATAACTAGGCAAAGTAAGATAACTGAAGGTCACTGCTTTAAGCCACTAGTATGTGGTACTTTGTTAGGCCAATAATAGAAAACTAATATGAATTCATTTTTGTTCTAATTTTGTTCATTCAATATCATGAAAATTAAGTACCACCTTACCAGTAAACTTTACTAAAAATAAGAAAAATGTTGTACATGCTTCTTCAAAGGTTACATGTTTTCTGGATAACACACTTGTCAACAGGAATGATGAACCAGAGATAAGAGTTATCACCACTCATGAACATGCACAGCAGACATATGTATACAGCAGATACTGAGACAAATGGAGAAGAAAGAAGGAGAGAGGGAAGACGGGAGAGAGAGGAAGAAAAAGAGACAAACTAACTCATCATAAATCTCATTGTAACTTCTAACCCTGTTAAGTACAATAGCCTGATTGAAGCAGCTAGCCCTTTGTCTGCAAGGCACTCTTAACTAGTTGTCATTAAATTCTTCTGATCCTCAACCACATGATTACAGAAGTTCATATGATGTAATCTCTATAATCACCTCCAGCTCTAAAATTCTATTTTATTTGCAAATCTGTATTCTAAGATTCTCTTAAGAAACAGTCACACCATAAACCACTGAACCTCAAGGTTGTGCTATGCACAGCACAGGTATTTTTAAATAATTACTGACTGGTCACCCACAACAGATTTAATAAAGGAAAATATTTCTTTATGTAGTATAGCAATAAGATGTCACTACCAAGTAAATAGAATTCAAATGTATCATCAGAGAAAAAGAATCAGTTGTACTTCTAGAAAAACAGAAATAGAGGGAGAAATATACTCACCAATACATCTTGGCCAACATGCTGCTTTCCTTTTTCTTCATGGGGTCCTAAAATCAATTTTCCAGTAGAAAAAACTGCTGTATCCAATGTTTTAAAAACTTTCAAACCATGTTGCTCCACAAAAAACTGGTATGTGTCTCGTGGTCTTATAAGATCTAGGGGGAAAACAATAATACAAATATAAGGCAATCACAAGTTAAACATGTTCCCCAGCCTGTGCCAGTCATCTCAGCACTTAGGGAACTAAGGAGGGTCACAAACTGAGACAGCTGGGCTACAGATGGGAAACCCTACTGCAATAGTAGTGTTCAGTGATATAAGCATTTTTCTAAGAGCCATTTAGAGCATGCATACACACAGGAAGTATTATTACACAGTATTATTAGACATGACTAAGACTCTAGAGCTGGAATAGCAAAAGTTCCATTCTGCCTGGCTCATAAACTACCTGGCTTTGGACTACTTAAGCTCTCTCTTAAGCTTCAATTTCCTTTCTGTAAAAATGAGCCAACGCCTATGTTCAAACAGTTTCTGTGACCATCAAAGAGTTAATATAAATCTACAGAGACAGCTGTACAAAGCTCATGGAAACTCATGAACTCTAGACCTACAACTGTGGAGACTCCACGAGACTGAACTAGACCCTCCAAATGTGGGAGACAGGTGTTAAGCTTAGACTAGTTGAGGGACCCTTGGCAGCAGGACCACAATACAAACCTAGTACATGAACTAACTTATTGGAGTCTATTCCTTAGGGTGGAATGCCATGATATAATCCCAGTACATGAGCTAGCTTATTGGATCCCACTCCCTATGGTGGGATGCCATGCTCAGTCTTAATGCATGGGAGACGGGCCTGGCCTTAACCTAACTTATTGTGCCAGACTATGTTGATTCCCCATAGAAGCCTTTACCCATGAGGAGATGATGACTGGGGTGGTCTGGGGGGAAATGAGGGGAGATGGGAGAAGTTGAAGGGGGTAGGAAGGGTGGGAGGGAGAACTGTGGTTAGAATATAAAAGGAAATCAAAAAGTAAAAAAAAAAAGGGAGGGAATAACTGGCTCAAGCTAAGTATTATGTTATTTATCTAAGCCTAACAATAATGGAATGGTTTTTGCTTCTATGGAAGAGAAAATGGAAAATAATATTAGGCGAGGCACAAAAAAGGGTTCCATGTCTTTACAGAGCGTAACATGGTCCAAAATAAAAATGTGTCATCACAATGACAATAAATTGTTTTCTGTTCATTTGATGATGTTTAAACAAAATCTTTTATTAAATTAAGTAAAGACTACAAGAAGCAGAATATAAGCTATAGTTTAATAATCACTTTCTCATTTCAGGTTTCCTTTACATCAATAAACCTTTCCAAACCTCTTAATGTATTCATTAATCATAGCTTCTGGGTCTATATCACTAAGTATTTGAGAATGTTAACAGTCGCATATACAGTACAATAAATAAAATGCATAGATTACTGAAACATAAAAGTTGAAAACATAATTTTTCTAGCCTGGAAGGGCCCAAGTTATGTTTTTACCCTAAACAATACCTTCTGTGCTTTAACCTCTACTGCTTTATAAGCATGTCAATACAGAATGACTCTGTTAAGAGTTTATCTAAAGATGGTAAATGTAAACTAGTTCACAGACAAAATTAAGTGGGAATACCATTAGTGGCTTCTGGTTTGACCAATCTGTTTGACTTTGAGCAATAGTTGTTATTTCTGATATTCTGTGATAGTTTGAATAAGAATGCCCCCCATAAGCTCATATATTGGAATGTTTAGTCACCAGAGAATGGCACTATTTGAAAAGATGAAGAGGTATGATTTTGTTGGAGGAAATATGTCACTAGGGATGAACTTTGAGGTTTCAAAAGCTAATGCCAAGCCCAGAGTCTCTCTGCCTGCAGATTAGGACGTAGCTCAACTAGCTCTAGCATCATGCCTGCAATGCTTGCTGCCATGCTTCCTGCCATAATGATAAAGTACTGTGAGCAATCCCCCAGCTAAGTGCTTTCTTTTATTAGAGTTGCCCCAGTTATGATTTCTCTTCATAGTAATAAGACAGTGACTAAGACGAAGTCCTAACAGTTACTAAGATATTTAAATACTTCCTACATATAAATACTGCTTGGTTGGTGTGGTGGTTTGAAAGAACATGACCCCCCAAAGAGAGTGGCACTATTAGGAGGTGTAGTCTTGTTGGAGTAGGTGTGGTCTTGTTGAAAGAAGTGTGTTACTGAGGCTTTACAGTCTCATATTTGCTCAAACCATGCCCAGTGAGACAGTCTACTTCCTGTTGTCTGCATATCAACATGTAGCAGCTCCTTCTCTAGTACCATGTCTGCCTGCACACTGTCATGCTCCCCATCATGATGATGATTGACTAAACCTCTGAAACTAAGACACCACTTCAATTAAATGTTTTCCTTTATAATAGTTGCCATGGACATGGTATCGCTTCATAGCAACAGAAACCCTAACACAGTTGGTAACCACCCAAGTATTCCCTAGAGCCCATACCACTAGAGTTTATTCCCTAGAATTTTGTATTGCTCCCAGGAACTATATGTTTAATGTCTATGTCATATAGCATGAGGCTTCTAGGCTCCTAACATTGAAGCTGATATTTATATGGCTGACTGATGCTATTAACAGTCATCTTCACAAAGGTTTCATGTCCCAGATACCACTCTAGTGTCCAAAGATTCAAAAGATAGTGTGTCCTTGCCCAAATGGAGTATATTCTGGGGCATGTCAGTTAACTTTCCATAATTTCCCAAAGAAAGTTCCTTGCATATCTTCCAAGCCTAGGCCTGCTGGAGGAGATAACATACATGGTAGGTAATAGTACCACTTAAACTCCAGAATTCAGAACACAAACACATGATACTGTATTTGAAATAAATGTTCATCCATAATTATTATCACAGAGGCTGTTTACTGGAATAGATTTTAGTGCTGAGAGACGAGGAGGGGAAAGAAGGAGGGAAGAGGTAAAGGGAGAAAGGAAGAAAAGGAAGGGAGGAGAAAGAGAGAGCACATATACATAATCATTCAATAGTTACTGTTAAATTATTTTCAGTATCATTCCCAAGCTTACCCATAGGGACAATCTCTCTTGTTTCTGGGTCCATTGCTAATGTTGCCTGAAAGGGATCTCCTAGGGGTATATCCAGATTCACCACTAACCTATCCTCTGTAAAACAAATACCATTGAAACAAAATTATTTAATTAATTTGTCTCCATTATTAAAAAAAACCCAGCTCAAAATATAATTGAATACAAGTTGCAAAGAAAACTGACAAAGATTTAGCAATTTCTTTCTGATATGTTAGCCTGCTAATAAAATTTCAAATTCTAAGACTTATGATTTAATGTAAAGCCAATGCCTCTGTGAGCATATAAACTTTTCATTTCAACAAAAGACTAAGTGATGATTTGCATATTCCCTCAGAGCTGCAATCATGACACAGTTCTGAAAAAGCTCATTAAATGCCTACTGTAATCATATTTTGAGCATGGAAAAGGGAAGGTCATATCACTAGGGAATGTATTCATAAGGAAATATTTTATACCACACTATACAGTTGTTTTTATGACAAACTTGTTTTATATTCTAAATTGGAGAACAACATTATAAAGTGATTTTTACTGATGAGAATACTATGTATGAAGTTTTAAAAGAGAAATGAAATCTAAGTTACATTAGAACAGGGTCATACTTTCATGGTTGTCAGGACAGATCCATTTCTTGTCAGGTTTTTTGGTGACTTTGCCCAGGTTTCCTTTAGCCTTTTTTTTGGGTGATACTACAGCTGGGGATACTATACCAATCACAATTCTTCCTAAAATTGAACAAAAAGGTAAAAATAACAATCCTGGGAACTCCAAAAATTAAAAACACAACATTAAATATATATTACTTTTCAAAGTACCAGGGAAATGCTGTTACTACATGCTACAGCTGTTAAAGTGACACAAATACTAACCAATTTCCATTGTATCTCTAACACTCTAAATCTACAAACACTGAACAAGACTCACTAACCTGTTATTCACTTGACATCAGCAGTTGTCAATAAAGGGTTAAAAACAAAAAAGAATGCTATAGAAACTAGGAATGAACTGCAAGCAATAAGTCACATTTAAGTGTCCTTTAAAATAGCCACATCCACTTAAATAGGGAAATAACTTTTAACACTTAGTTCCTTGTTAACTCTCTATAAAGAGAACAGATGCTAAGAATGAGAAAGTCATCATCTTTATCTGATATTAATTTTATCATATTTTAGGGTGAAAGGACAGTTCACCAGTTTGTACTGCTCTTATAAAGGGCCAGAATTCAATTCCCAGCACACATGATGTGTGACTCACAACCATCTGGTCACTCCATTTACAGGGGGATACAATGATTCTTTGCCTTTGTGCATATCCTCACAGCGACCCACATACATATAATTAAAATAAAAGTTAAAAATGATTTGCTTTACATAGTCAGAAACCTCAGATAGTTAAGTGACAGTATCTACAAAGTACACAGTCAAATAGCTAGTTACAAAAAAGCAGAAAAAAATCAGCATCTCTAAAATAATGAGAGAAATCTAAATTAAAACACTATTTTAGATGTTTGTATGTGAGAGGTAATGATTAAATGAGGTAATGTATATAAATATACAAATGGGTAGGATGGGGCCTGTTACATGATCAAATTAATTAGGGCAATAATTCCTTCATTTATAAGGCAGTATCATCTAATGAAGTCTTACCTGATGGCCTTTCTTGATAATCTATCCTTTCCCCTCGCCAATATTCCAGAGGTTTCAAACGTATTCTCTTCGTTCTACGAACATTTGGTGAACTGGACGGCAATACTGTCAAAAAGTTAAACAAAAATTCAAAGGTGTGTAAACATAGTAAAGAAACATACCAGGGGACTGCAGGCAGGCCAACTCGCTCCCAGCAGATCAAGCAAACACCAGTCTTCTGAGATCACTGGACTATTACCACCCCCACTCACAACAGAGGTGAGCTTGGGCCCCTGCCTTGGGCCCAGCTTCTGCTTGCCCACTCTGGGATCTCCTGGCCTGAGGACTGCAGGCAGGTCAACCCGCAGAGGACAAAGCAGCCTAAAGTCTACTGACAGCACTGTGCTAGTCAACCCACACACACCAGGAGAGGGAGTGTCTCAGACCTGCCTGCACCCACTGTGAGGCCCATCAGAGTATTGGACCTGCTAGCACCCACCTGAAGAGAACCTTGGACCCACACCCACCATAAGAGGAAGAGACCCCACCTGTACCCACTGGAAGAAGGGATGAGAAGACAAAAATATGAGAACACATTCAATCAACAAAGGAAAAAACCAATATGATGCCACCAGAGCCTAGGGACTCTACGCCAGCAAGACCTGAACATCCCAACACAGATGAATCAGAAGAGAACAACCTTAAAAACAACTTCAGGAAGATGATAGAGACCCTAAAAGAGGAACTGAAAAAATCCTTCAAAGAAATGTTAAGAAAAGAAAAACAAAAAATAGCAAGAAACAATTCAAACAGTGCAAGGGTTGAAAGTTGAAATAGAGAAAAAAAAAAGTCTGAGGGAATGCTAGAATGAGAAAACATGAGTAAACCACAGATGCAAGCATAACCAACAGAATACAAGAGATGGAAGAGAAAATCCCAGGCGTTGAAGATACACTAGGAAAAACAGATTCATCAACCAAAGAAAATCTCAAGTCCAACAAATCCATAACACAAAATATCCAGAAAATATGGGACAATGTGAAAAGGCCAAACCTAAGAATAAGAGTTATAGAAGAGGAGAAACCCACCTCAAAGGGGCAAAAAAATATTCAAAAAATCATAGAAGACAACTTTTCCAACCTAAAGAAAGACATGCCAATGAAAGTACAAGAAGCCTACAGAACACGAAATAGAGTGAACCACAAAGAAAAGTCCCCTCACCACATAATAATGAAAACACCAAACATACAGAATTAAAAAAGAATATTAAGAGCAGCAAAGGAAAAAGGAGAAGTAACATATAAAGGCAAACCTATCAGAATTATACCTGACTTTCCCATGGAAACTCTAAAAGTCAGAAGGTCCTGGATAGATATCCCACAAACACTAAGAGATGACAGATGCCAGCCTAGACTACTATACCCAGCAAAGCTTTCAATCACTACAGATTGAGAAAACAAGGTATTCCATGACAAACCCAAATTCAAACAATACATATCTACTAATCCAGCCCTACATAAAGTACTGGAAGGAAAACTCCAACCTAAGGAAGTTAACTACACTCACAAAAACGCAAGCAATAGATAACCCCATTTTATGAAAAGCCAAAAGAAAAGTCGGATAAATCAACACACAATACCACCAACATCAACAAATCAAAAACAAATAAGAATTAGCACTCAATGGTCCTTAATATCCTTCAATATTAATAGTTTTAACTTGCCTATAAAAAACACACAAGCTAACAGAATGGATATGAAGAGAGAATCCATCCTTCTGCTGCATACAAGAAATACACCTCAACTTTAAAGACAGATATTACCTCAGAGTAAAGAATTGGCATAAGATTTTGCAATCAAATGGACCCAAGAAACAAGCTGGTGTAGCTATCCTAGTATCAAATTAATTAGACTCCAAACTAAAATCAATCAAAGAGATGAAGAAGGACATTTCATATTCATCACAGGAAAAATCCATCAGGAAGAAGACTCAATTCTGAATATCTATGCCCCAAATACAAAGGCACCTAAGTTCGTAAAAGAAACATTACTAAAACTCAAATCACACATAAGACCTCACAGAGTTACAGAGGGAGACTTCAATGTCCCAGTCTCACCACAAGACAGGACCACCAGACAGAAACTCAACAAAGAAACAAAGGAACTAACAGAAGTTATGACCCAAATGGGTTTAAAAGACAACTATAGAACATTCCATTCAAACAAAAAAGAATATACCTTCTTCCCAGTGCCACATAGGACCTTCTCTAAAGTTGACCACACAAAGGGCAACATACAAACTTCAACAGGTACAAAAAAATTTGCAATAACTCCCTGTACCTTATCAGACCACCATGCTTTAAAGTTAGATCTCAAAAACAACACAAATTGCAGAAACTCTACAAACTCATGGAAATTGAACAACATGCAATTGCACCATTCCTGGGTCAAGGAAGAAATAAGGAAAGAAATAAAAGACTTCCTAGAATTGAAAGAGAATGAAGACACAACATACCCATGACACTAAGTTATCACATGAAGAAACTAGAGAATAGTCACACTAGAGAATTAACAGCACAACTGAAAGCTTGAGAACAAAAAGAAGCAAACTCACCCAGGAGGAGTAGACACCAGGAAATAACCAAAATTGGGGGCTGAAATCAATAAAGTCAAAACAAAGAAAGCAATACAAAGAACCATTGAAATGAAGAGTTGGTTCTTCGAGAAAATCAACAAGATAGACAAGCCCTTATCCAAATCAACCAAAAGGCAGAGACAGAGCATGCAAATTAACAACATCAGAAACAAAAAGGGGAACAAAACAACAGATATTAAGGAAATCCAGAGAATCTTCAGGTCATACTTTGAAAACCTACACTCCACAAAATTTGAAAATTTAAATGGACAATTTTCTGGATAGATATCACTTGCCAAAATCAAATCAAGAACAGATAAGCAATTTTAAAAGACCTATAACACCTAATGAAATAGAAGCAGTCACCAAAAGTCTCCCAAGCAAAAAAAGCCCAGGGCCAGATGGCTTCAGTGCAGAATTCTACCAGAAATTCAAAGAGGAACTAATACCAACATTCCTGAAATTGTCCCACACAATAGAAGCCGAAGGTTCATTGCCAAACTCTTTTACGAACTACAATTACCTTGGTACCCAAGCCACACAAAGACACAACTAAGAAAAAGAACTTCAGACCAATATCCCTCATGAATCTTGATGGAAAAATACTCAACAAAATACTGGCAAATCGAATCCAAGAACACATCAGAAAAATCATCCATCATGATCAAGTAGGCTTCATCCCAGGTGCAACAAAAGAAAATCTATAAATGTGACTCACAATATAAAGAGACTACAAAAGAAAAACCACATGATAATCTCACTAGATGCCGGAAAAGCCTTTGACAAAATCTAGCACCCCTTCATGATGAAGGTCATGGAGAGATCAGGGATAACAAGAACATACCTGAACATAATAAAAGCAAAATACAGCAAACCAACAGCCAGCAGCCAACATTAAACTAAAAGGAGAGAAACTCTACACTATTCCTCTAAAATCAGGAACAAGGTAAGGCTGTCCACTCTCCCCATACCTCTTCGATATTATACTTGAAGTTCTAGCTAGAGCAATAAAACAACAAAAGGAGATCAAGGGGATACAAACTGGAATGGAAGAAGTCAAACTTCTACGATTTGCAGATGATATGATAGTTTACATAAGAGACCCGAAGAACTCAACACAGGAAATCCTACAGCTGATAAACACCTTCAGCAAAGTGGCAGGATAAAAGATTAACTAAAAAAAAAATCAGTAGCCCTACTATATACAGATGATAAATGGGCTGAGAAAGAAATCACAGAAACATCACCCTTTACAATAGCCAAAAACAACATAAAATATCTTGGGGTAACGATAACCAAAGAAGTGAAAGACCTGTATCGCAAGAACTTTGAGTCTTTAAAGAAAGATATTAAAGAAGATACCAGAAAATGGAAAGATCTCCCATGGGCTTGCATATGTGGTATCAACATAGTAAAAATGGCAATCTTGCCAAAAACAATCTACAGATTCAGCACAATCCCCATCAGAATCCCAGCACACTTCTTCACAGACCTTGAAAGAAAAATTCTCAACTTTATATGGAAAAACAAAAGACCTAGGGTAGATAACCAAAACAACCATGTACAATAAAGGAACGTCTGGAGGCATCACCATCCCTGACTTTGAGCTCTATTACAGAGCTATAGTCCTGAAAACAGCTTTACTGGCACAAAAATAGACAAGTGGACCAATGGAATCAAATTGAAAACCCTGATATTAACCCACACACCTAGGAACACCTGATTTTGGACAAAGAAGCTAAAATTATACAATGGAAAAAAGAAAGCATCTTCAACAAATGGTGCTGGCATAACTGGATGCTGTCAAGCAGAAGACTGCAGATAAATCCATGTCTATCTCCATGCACAAAACTTACATCCAAATGGATCAGAGACCTCAACTTAAATCCAGCCACACTGAACCACTTAGAAGAGAAGGTAGGTGGTACCCATGATCAAATTGATACAGCAGACCACTTCCTGAACATAACACCAGTAGCACAGACACTAAGATCAACAATTAATAAATGGGACCTCCTGAAAATGAGAAGCTTATGTAACGCAAAGGACACAGTCAACAGGACAAAACAGCAGCCCATAAAATGGGAAAAGATATTCACCAAGCCCACATCTAACACAGCGCTGATCTCCAAAATTTACAAAGAACTCAAGAAGCAAGTCCCCAAAACACCAAATAATCCAATTAAAAAGTGGGGTATAGAACTAAATAGAGAATTCTCAATAGAGGAGACTAAAATGGCTGATAGACACTTGAGAAAGTACTCAATATCCTTAGCCATCAGGGAAATGGAAATCAAAACAACTCTAAGATCATCTTACTCCTGTCAGAATGGATAAAATCAAAAACACCAATGACAGTTTATGCCGGAGAGGATGTGGAGAAAGGGAACACTCCTCCATTGTTGGTGGGATTGCAAATTTGTACAGCCACTTTGGAGACCAGTATGGCAGTTTCTCAGGAAAATGGGAATCAGTCTAGCACAAGATCCAGCATTTCCACTGCTAGGCATATACCCAAAAAAAATGCACATTCATACAATAAGGACATCTGTTCAACTATATTCATAGCAGCATTATTTGTAATAGCCAGAACCTGAAAGCAACCTAGATGCCCCTCAACTGAAGAGTGGATAGAGAAAATGTGGTACATTTACACAATGGAGTACTACTCAGCAGAAAAAAAGATGGAAGAACTAGAAGAAACCATCCTGAATGAGGTAACCCAGTCGCAAAAAGACAAACACGGTATGTTCTCACTCATATATGGCTTTTAGACAGAGAGCAAAGGATTACCAGCCTACAATGCACACTGCCAGAGAAGTCAGGAAAACAAGGAGCACCCTAAGAGAAACATACATGGTCCCCACCCCCAATAAGGGGAAAGGAACACGATCTCCTGAGCTAATTGGGAGCATGCGGGGAGGGGAGAATGAGTTAGGAGAAAGAGAAGGGGAGAAAAGGAGGGAGCAGGAAGGTTGAGTCAGGGAAGAACAGAGGAGAGCAAGATAAGAGATACCATAATAGAGGGAGCCATTATAGGTGTAAAGAGAAATCTGGCACCAGGGAAATGTCCAGAGATCTACAAGGATGGCCCCCAACTAACAATCTAAGCATTAGTGGAGAGGCTACCTTAAATGGCCTTCCCTAATAATGAGATTGATGAATACCTTATATGCCATCCTAGAACCTTCATCCAGTAGCTGATGGAAGCAGAGGCAGACACCCACAACTAAACACTGAGCTAAACTCCTGGAATCCAGTTCCCGAGATGGAAGAGTGATGAGCAAAGGGGTCAAGACCAGGCTGATGAAAACCACTGAAATAGCTGACCTGAACAAAGGGGAGCTCATGGACCTCAGACTGACAGCTGGGAAACCAACATGGGACTGATCCAGACCCTCTGAATGTGGATGTCAGTGAGGAGGCCTAGGCAATCTATGAGGCCTCTGGTAGTAGATCAGTATTTATCCCTAGTACATGAATGGACTTTAGGAGCCCATTCCACATGGAAGGATACTCTCTCAGCCTAGATACACAGGGGAGGGCCTAGGCCCTGCTCCAAAGGATATGACAGACTTTGAAGATCCCCCATGGAAGGTCTCACCCTCCCTAAGGAGCAGAAAGGGGATGGAATAGGGAGTTAGTAAGGGGCAGAGGCGGAGGGGAGGGAGAAGGAACTGGGATTGACATGCAAAACAATCTTGTTTCTAAATTAAATAAAAAATAGAAAAATAGATACATAGCAACTCTTAGAACATAATGTTTTAATGATGAGACAAGATCCTCAAATTTTTAGATGTTTGTGCAAATAAATAAAAGTCCATGGAAAATGAAACATCTAGATTGGCCAAGAAATAAACGTTTCATAATACCCACATGTGAGAATATTAATGGTATTATCTTAACTGAACAATGCTACATTTCATTACTAAACAGAATTTGTTATTAAATTTTGAGATTCTATTAGTTTATGACTCCTACTAACCTACAGAACCACTTCTATCAGGGAGCCCAAGTCACAATACCTGGCTAGGTCAACATGGAAGAACTTTATCTTCCTTCCTTGCTCTCCATTCCAGTCTCTCTAGACCAATATTTAGGCCTGTTGGAGCCTGCCCACTGGAGTAATGCCTCTCAGCCCATTTCCAAGTCCTTGGGAGGACTCTTGGTGCAGAGTTCTTCCTCACCACACCTCTCAGCATTTCCTCTCACTGACCCACAGAACTACTATGGACCCCACAGTCACCACACTTAGCTGGGAATCAGGGACTCTAAATAAACTATGCTTGGCTAGGAACCATTATGGCCAATAGCAACCAAGACAGAAGATCCACCACAGAACAAAGAAAAAAGAGGTATCTATGTCAAGAATCACTTCAAAAGTCATTAACTTCAGAAATCTAGATCCCAGGACAAACAAACAAACAAACAAAAATGAATACCCAAGACAACATATGCCTCTTTCAGAAGCCCAAGGGAAAGCATTTTAGCTGAAGCACAGGAAAAGGACTTCAAACTGGCAACAAACAAAAACATTAAAGAGGATACAAATAAAGACAATGAAAGCATAAACAGTTGAATGAAATAATGAAAACAATTCAAGACATGAAGGTAGAATCTGACAAAGAAGAACCACTAAAGCAAACCGAAACAAAAATAAAACTAACTAAAAAGCTTAGGATACCAAACAAAATCCTCAGAAGTAAGCCTCATCAATAACACGGAAGAGAGTCTCAGGTGATACAGAAAACACAGAAGAAGTAGCTCAACCAAAGGAAATGTTAAATCTAAAGTACCAAGGCACAAAATATTCAGGAAACATGGGACACTACAAAAAGACCACACATACAAAGGAACAAGATGAAACCCACGTCAAAGGCATAGAAAAGATTTTTAATGAAATGATAGAAAAAAAATTCCCCAATCTAAAGAGAAATGCCTATCAAGGTACAAGAAGCATATAGAACACCAAAAATGTGGGACCAGAAAAGAAATTCAAACCAGAAAACCTAAAAGAAAAGTTCTTGATATATATACAACCTACCAAAGTAAAACTGAAATGAAACAATTTAAACAACTATATAACACCAAGTAAAATAGAAGCTTCACATCCAAATAACAACAACAAAAAAAGCCACAGAGAAATGGATACAGAATTCTACCACAAATTGAAAGAATGAACACCAATAATCCTTAAGGTATTCCACAAAATAGAAACTGAAGGAATAGTTCCTAATACATCCTTCAAAGTCAATATAACTCTGATACCAAATTATACAAAGACCCAACAAAGAAAAGTAAAAACCAATCCCCTTTATGAATATAGTTGCAAAACTTCTCAACAAAATACTTCCAAACCAAATTCAAGAACACATGAAAAAGAATATCCACCATAACCCAGTATTATGCATCCCAGAGATGCTAGGAGGTTCAACATATGTAAATCAATAAATGCAGTCTATCATACAAACAGACTGGAAGACAAAAATCACAAGATCATCTCATTACAGGAAAAGACCTTTGACAAACATCTAACATGACAAAAATTAAGGAGAAACTAACAATACAAGGGACATACCTCAACATAATAAAGTCAATTAAAAGCAGGCCCACAGCAAAAACCAACCAAATGGAGAGGAGCCCAAAGCATCTCCACTAAAATCAGGAACAAGACAAGGATGTCCACTCTCCGCATACCTACTTAATATAGAACTCGAAATCTTAGAAAAATTAATCACATCACTGAAGAAGATAAAGGGGATACAAATAGGACGGAAGAAGTCAAAGCATCTTTATTTGTAGATGCTAAGACAGAATACACAAGTGACCCTAAAGATTCCACCAGTAAATTCCTACAGTTGATAAACAATCTTCAGCAAAGTTGCAGGATATAAAAGTAACATACAAAAATCAGTAACTTTTTTATATACAAATGAAAGAAGGACTAAGAAAGGAATCAAGAGTGTTTTCCACATTATCCTCTAGAAGAACAGGAGAAGGAAGAGGAAGAGGAAGAAGAAGAAAAGAAAATTGGTGATAACTAACAAGACAAGTCAAAGATAATACAAGTTTTAAGACACTGAAGAAAGAAACAAGACACCAGAAGATGGAAAGATCTCCCAAGCTGATGAGTCTGTATAATTAATGTGAAAGGGGCCATCCTACCAAAACCAATCTACACTTTCAATGCATTCTCTCTCAAAATTCTAACACACTCACCAAAACAAACAAACAAAAACCCAGGATAGCTAAAAGAATCCTAAATAATAATAAAAGTTCTGGAGTTATCACAATCCCAGACTTCAAGTTGTATTACATTAATAAACACATCATGGTATTGGCAATAAAAACAGACACATCAATCAATGGAATCAAACTGAAGACCCAGTCAAAAGTCCACTCACTTATGGACACCTGATTTTGACAAGCCAAAAACACACAATTATGAAAAGATAGCATCTTTAGCAAATGGAGTTGGTCAAACTGGGTAGCTATGTTTAGAATGAAAATAGATTTTCTCTCTCATCCTGCACAAAATTCAAAAGATGAAACACAAAGAGCTGAGAAATTATCTTTTTTTAACTTTAATTTTAAATAGCTTGCTTCACATGTCAATCCCAGTTCCCTCTCCCTCCCCTCCTCCCGTACCCCCCACCACCCTCTCCAGATTCCCACCCTATCCCCACTTCCTTCCACTCAGGGCAGGGTCCAGGCACTCCTCTAAGAGTCCAGGCTGAGAGAGCATCCCTCTTTGTATTATGGACACACAAAGTGAGAAATTACTTTTAAAAGGGCAAAATCCTTAACAATCAAGGAAATATAAATTAAAATTACTTTGAGATTTTATAATATACTATGAAATGCTGAAAACTAAATATGTAATACTAATCTGAATGGATTTCCCCACTAAAAAAATTAAGTTATATTTAGAGAGATTCAATAATAACATTTTATTCAATGAAAATATTGTAAGAATAAAATATTTTACCTAATTTGTGATGTATATTTCTATCTGGTAGCACATTATAAGCACTTATTCTTAAATCTGTAAAACACAAAAGATAGTATTATCAACAACGCAACAATGCCTGCTAATTCTATATTCACTTAAAGTATTATCTGATCAACTTTCACTAAGTATTACAAATAAAATTAAAACCTGAAAATACAATACATACTTTCATTTTTCATTGCAAAATAATACAAACAAAGGAAAAACCTGTATAACATCTCTTTATACTTTGATACAATAAACATATTTAAAGAGCACAAGCATTAAAATTAATAAAAAACAAACATTCTCTATCATTCATTAGTGGTAAATAAGCCACTTAGCAAATAAAAATGCATGGCATAATGGTGAGTAAATAATATGTAATGTTACTTGCACTCTACCCAAAAATTTCTTCTTAAAGTTCTAATAGTAAACTCACTCCCAGGTTTCTCAATATAGCAATATACTAAAACACCAAAAGATTTCTTTGTTATCAATTTTTTCTGTCATATATACAAGTGATCTTTATTAAGAAATAGAGTCCCCAGTGTCTGTTGTTATATCCCCCTTTTCATTTCTGATTTTGTTAAACTGCATGTTCTCACTCTGCCTTTTGCTTTTGGATAGAGGTTTGTCTATCTTGTTGATTTTCTCGAAGAACCAACTCTTTGTTACATTGATTCTGTTGTTTTCTTTCTTTTGACCTTATTAGTTTCAGCCCCCAATTTGATTATTTCATGGAGTCTACTCCTCCTGGGTAAGTTTGCTACTTTTTGTTCTCGAGCTTTCAGTTGTGCTGTTAATTCTCTAGTGTGATTATTCTCCAGTTTATTCATATGAGCACTTAGTGGTATGAACTTTCCTCTTAGTACTGATATCAAAGTGTCCCATAAGTTTGGGTATGTTGTGTCTTCAATTTCATTGAGTTCTAGGAAGTCTTCCATTTCTTTATTTTTTCCTTGACCCAGGAATGGTGCAATAGCACGTTGTTCAATTTCCATGAGTTTGTGGGGTTTCTGCAATATGTGTTGTTTTGAGTTCTAATTTTAAAGCATGGTGGTCTGATAAGATACAGGGGGTTATTCCAATTTTTTTGTACCTGTTGAGGTTTGCTATGTTGCAAAGTTTGTTGTCGATTTTAGAGAAGGCTCCATGTGGTGCTGAGAAGAAGGTATATTCTTTTGTGTTTGGATTAAATGTTCTATAGACGTCTGTTAAACCCAATAGGATCATAACTTCTGTTAGCTCCTTTGTTTCTCTGTAAAATTTCTGTCTGATGGTCCTGTCTAGCAGGGTGTTGAAATCTCCTACTATAATTGTATGAGGTTTTATGTGTGATTTGAGTTTTAGTGATGGTTCTTCCTTTTTTTTTTTTTTTTTTGCCCCATTTTTGTTTTGTTTAGTTTGGTTTGGTTTTTTTATTTAAATTAGAAACAAGCTTGCTACACATGTCAATTCCAGCTCCCACTTACTCCCCTCCTCCCCTGCCCCGCCCGCCAGGCCCCCAGCCCCCAACCCAATCCCCACTCCGTTCCCCAGGGAGGATGAGGCCCTCCATGTGGAATCTCCAATGGAAAAAAGAAAACATCTTCAACAAATGTTGCTGGCATAACGGCATATGGGCATGTAGAAGAGTGCAGATAGATCCATGTCTTTCTCAATGTACAAAACTTAAGTCCAAATGGATCAAAAACCTCAACATAAATCCAGTCACACTGAACCTCTTAGAAGAGAAAGTGGGAGGTATCCTTGAACGAATTGGTACAGGAGACCACTTCCTGAACATAACACCAGTAGCACTGAGATCAACAATTAACAAATGGGACCTCCTGAAACTGAGAAGCTTCTGTAAGGCAAAGCACATAGTCAACAAGACAAAAAAGCAGCCCACAGAATTGGGAAAAGATATTCACTAACCACACATCTGACAGAGGGCTGATATCCAAAATTTACAAAAAACTCAGAAGCAAGTCTCCAAAACACCAAATGTTCCAATTAAAAAGTGGGGTACAGAACTAAATGGAGAATTCTATATAGAGGAGTCTAATGGCTGAGAGACACTTGAGAAAGTGCTCAACATCCTTAGCCATCAGGAAAATGCAAATCAAATCAACTCTGAGATACCATCTTACTCCTTCCTGTCTGAATGGCTAAAATCAAAAACACCAATGACAATTTATGCTGGAGAGGATGTGGAGAGAGGGGAACACTCCTCCACTGCTGGTGGGAATGCTGACTCATACAGTCACTTTAGAAATCAGTATGGAGATTCCTTAGGAAAATGGGAATCAGTCTACCACAAGATCCAGCAATTCCACTCTTAGGCATATACCCAAAAGATGCACATTCATACAAGAAGGATGTCTGTTCCACTATGTTAATAGCAGCATTATTTGTAATAGCCAGAACCTGGAAGCAACTTAGATGCCCCTCAACTGAAGAATGGATAGAGAAAATGTGGTACATTTACACAATCGAGTACTACTCAGCGGTAAAAACACTGGACTCTTGAAATTTGCAGGAAAATGGATGGCACTAGAAGAAACCATCTGAGTGAGGTAACCCAGTCACATAAAGACAAGCATGGTATGTACTCACTCATATATGGATTTTAGGCATGAAAGGGGAAGTGACACCCTACAATCCCATAGCCAGTGAGTCTGGGAAACAGGGATGAACCTAAGAGAGATATGCATGGTACCCCAGAGAAGGGGAATGGGACAGGGGATTGGGAACACGAGGTGGGGGTGGGGGGCTGGTGGAAAGAGCGGGAGTGAAGAAGTAGAGGAGAGGAGGATATGGGGGAGCAGGAAGGTTGAGTTGGGGG
The DNA here is from genome assembly GCF_017639785.1 of Mesocricetus auratus. Lineage (NCBI taxonomy): Eukaryota > Metazoa > Chordata > Mammalia > Rodentia > Cricetidae > Mesocricetus > Mesocricetus auratus. The sequence goes on from NW_024429190.1 coordinate 63,242,706, forward strand.
AAAGAATAGAGGAGAAAAGGATGAGAGATACCATAATAGAAGGAGCCATTAAAAATCAGGCACTAGTGAGATGTCCAGAGACCTACAATGATGACACCAACTGGGAATCTAAGCAATAGTGGAGAAGCTACCTTAAATGCCCTTCCCTAATAATGTGATTGACGAGTACCTTGTATGCCATCTAGAGTCTTCATCCAGTGGCAGAAGGAAGCAGAGGCAGTCACCCACAGCGAAACACTGAACTCCACTCCTGGAAACCAGGAGGAGTGATGAGCAAAGGAATCAAGACTGGGCGGGTGACACCCACAGAAACAGCTGAGCTGAACAAGGGGGAGCTCATGGACCCCTGACTGATAGCTGAGAGGCCAACATGGAACTGCTCCAGACCCCTGAATGTGGGTGTCAGTGAGGAGGCCTCAGCATCCTTTGGGATCTTGGGCAATAGATCACCATTTATCCCTGTCATTCAGATGGACTTTGGGAGCCCATTCCTTGTGGAGAGATGCTGTCTCAGCCTGGACACATGGGGGAGGACCTAGGCCCTGCCCCAGATGATATGACAGACTTTGGAGATCCCCCATGAAGGGCCTCACCCTCCCTGGAGAGTGGAGTGGAGATTGGGTGGGGGGTGGGAGGTTTGATGACGGGCAGGGGAGGAGCAGAGGGAGAGGGGGCTGGGATTGACATGTGAACCAAGTTTGTTTCTAATTTAAATTAAAAAAAAAAAAAAAGAAATTATACCCTGCACCTACACTCCCAATCGCCAGATCCAGCCACAATCCTACATCCAGTACCTAGGCCTAATCTGCTGAGCTGTCGCCCCCAGCCCCATGCTCTTTGGATAGGGTTAGGATGCACCCCAGCATCATCCATGTCCCTAATACTTTTCAACCCACCCACAACATATCCAACTTCCATATGCTATGCTGTGCCCCAGACTCCTATGCCCACATCAGACACAGACCAATGAAAGAAGTTCACATGCCCACAAAATACAAATATGAAAAACCAAAACAGTATGTTACTGCTCAAACCACACGCCCTACAGAAGAGATCTCAAAAGAAAATTATTTAGATGAACTCCAGGACACCTAGTTCATAAGAACTACATAAACTTCAAAGAATTCAAGGAGTTTAAAGAAGAAACAGCTAAAGAATAAACATCTAAGTGATGCCCAAGAAAACAAAAACATGAAGCTCATGGAAATGATGAAAACATTCCAGGATTCAAACACTAAATTCAATAAGGAGATGTATATTGAAGAGAACTCAAGATGAAATGAAGATGAATTTTTAAAAAAAAACTTAATAACCCAACAAGAAAACTTAGGATAAATCTTTACAAGCAGAATGAATCAAACAGAAGATAGACTATCAGAACTCAAAGATAAAGTAGAATTAGACCACACAAGCAAATACTATGAAAAAAATAATTTAAAAAACCAACAGGAAAGGAACATGCAGAAACTGTAGGACACTATAAGACAAGTGATATGCATACATGAGGAAAAAGAATCCCAAGCCAATGGAATAGACCAGATCTTTAACAAGATAATAAAACAAACTGTCCCCAAACTAAGGAAAAATATACCCATACAGATACACAGTTAAAACACTAAGTATGCAAAACAAAGAATATTTAAAGCTCCATGAGAATAAATACACTTAAATAAAAAAACACACATAAAGAAAACACATCAGAGTGGTTACTGACTTCTCAATGGAAACTGAACAGCAGAAGAACCTAGAGCAATGCACTAGAAGTTCTAAGAGATCATGAGTGACAACCTAGACTATAGTACCCAACAAAACTATCAGCCATAGTCCAAGATTTAGATTATGTTCCATAACATAAAAAGGCTAAAAGAATCCATGACCATCAAATCAGCTCTAAAGAAAATACTGGAAGCAGCACTTCTATTTCTAAACAGAGAAATATGCATAATTAAGAGATTGTAGAAAAAAACAAAACAAATAGAACTATAATTACTGAAATACAAAGTACAACTAGCAACAGCAACAGAAAAGAAAAAAGAACGACTGCAATCACGACAAACATTTCAATAACAACTTTAAGTGTTTATGGTCTCAACTCCACAATCAAAACACAGGCTGACTAGACTATAAAACAAACTCCATCTTTCCGCTTCCTACATGAAATTCAGCTATCTTTAAAGATAGGCACTCCTGAAAGTGAATAGATGGAAAAATGTATTCCAATCAAATGAAACCAGGAAGTAAGAAAGTGTTGCTAACCTAATGTTTGATTAAATAGGCTTCAAGTTAAAACTAATCACAAAAAAAGAGCACTTCATTCTAATCAAGTGAAGAATTAATCAAGAAGACATCTCTATTCTAAACATATATGCACCAAACTCTGGTGTACCCAATTTTGTAAAAAGTGAACTACTTAAATGCAAATAACAAATTTACACAACCCATTAATAATAGTATGTGATTTCAATATCCTACTTTATAAAATGGACAGGTCATCTGAACAAAAGTAAACAGAGAAATATCAGAATTAATTGACCACTGGGCTTAACAGATATGTACAGATTATTCTATCCAAGAATCAAATATACATTCTACTCAGCAGCACATTGAAGTTTCTCAAAAAGAGATATCCTGGGACAGTGAAAAATTCTTGACCAATTTAGAAATAAATATTTCTGTATGACCTATCTGACCATGATGAAACAATAAAACCTAAAAACAACATCAAACACATCTCCAATAAGTATGCAAACTCGTGACAATAAAGAATTCATAACTGAATGATTAATGGGTCTAAGAAGAAATCAAGAAAGAAGGGGGAAAACATCTTCCTGGAACTAAATGAAAATGAAACCATAACACAACAAACCCCTGGGACACATTGAAAGCAGTCCTACGAGGGAAATTTGTAAGTGCTTACATTTTGAAATCAAAAAGAGCACAAATAGCTTAATGATGCAACTCAAAAAGATAAACCAGAATAAATCAAGTCTATGGCAAGAAACAATATAATCACAGCAGAAGTTAATGAAGTAGAAGCAAAGAAAACAACAAAGAATTAACAAATATATGAGCTGGAACACTGAAGAAAAATGATTGGCAGACTCTGAACCCAACTAGCCAAAAGAAAGAGAGGACCCAAATTAACAGAATCAGAAAAAACAGACACCCAAGAAATTAAGAATATTATAAGTGAATACTTAAGAAAATGCTCCATTAAGTTGGAAAATCTAGAGCGAGTCCAGCTTCAGGTGAGATTGGGTCTCCAGCGGGGACCGCCCGACCATCACCCATCCCCCTTGATCTTCCGGCCGCTCCTGGCATCCAGAAGACCCGCCCACACAGGAAAGACATCAGCCCTTCCAAGACCCCAACCCCATCGAGTCCAGCTTCAGGTGAGATTGGGTCTCCGGCAGGGACCGCCCGCCCATCACCCATCCCCTTGATCTTCCGGGCTGCTCCTGGCATCAAGAAGACCCGCCCACACAGGAAAGACATCAGCCCCTCCAAGACCCCAACCCCAGCGAGTCCAGCTTCAGGAAAGACATCAGCCCTCCCAAGATCCCAACCCCAGTGAGTACAGCTTCAGGAGACCTGCCCATACAGCAAAGACGTCAACAATTCCAAGACCCCAACCCCAGCGAGTCCAGCTTCAGGAAAGACATCCGCCCTACCAGGACCCAAACTCCGTGTCAGCATCCCCAGCTTCAGCTGCAGGAAGGAAGCAGACCAGTGGAGATGGAAAGACCCCACCAGCACCCACTGGAAGAAGAGATGGGAAGAAGACAGAATAAGAGATCACTCAGCAATAGAAACACCAACATGACCCCACCAGAATCCAGGGATCCAACACCAGCAAGACCCGAAAAGCACTACATAGACGAAGAAGAGGAGACAGACCTTAAAAATTATTTCATGAAGATGATGGAGACCCTCAAAGAAGAAACGAGGAAATCCCTTAAAGAAATAGAAGAAAAAACAAACAAAAAAATCCATGAAATGGGGGAAAAATTCAAGAAATAAACAAATCTCTCAAAGAATCTAAAGAGCACCAAGAAAAAACAACCAAAAAAATTAAGGAAACAACTCAAACAGTTGAAGGATTGAAAGCTGAAATAGAAACGATAAAGAAAACACAGAATGAAGGGATGCTGGAAATAGAAAAGCTGGGTAAACGATCAGGAACTACAGATGCAAGTATCACCAATAGAATACAAGAGATAGAAGAGAGAATCTCAGGTGTTGAAGACTCATTAGAGGATATAGAGTCGTCAACCAAAGAAAATCTCAAAACCAACAAATCCTTAACACAAAATATCCAAGAAATATGGGACACCGTGAAGAAGCCAAACCTGAGAATAATAGGTATAGAAGAAGGTGAAGAAATTCAACTTAAAGGTACAGAAAACATATTCAACAAAATCATAGAAGAAAACTTCCCTAACCTAAAGAAAGATATGCCTATGAAAGTACAAGAATCTTACAGAACACCAAATAGGCTCGACCAGAAAAAGAAGTCACCTCGCCATATAATAATCAAAACATCAAACCTACAGAGTAAAGAGAAAATATTAACAGCAGCTAAAGAAAAAGGCCAAGTAACATACAAAGGCAGACCTATCCGAATTACACCTGACTTCTCAATGGAAACGATGAAAGCCAGAAGATCCTGGACAGATGTCCTACAAATGCTAAGGGAACAAGGATGCCAGCCCAGACTACTATATCCAGCAAAGCTCTCAATTACCATAGATGGAGAAAACAAAATATTCCATGACAAAGCCAGATTTAAACAATATGTATCCATGAATCCAGCTCTACAGAAAATGCTAGAAGGAAAACCTAGAGCCAAGGAAGATAACTACATTCACAAAGACACAGGCAATATATAATCACACTTTACAAAACACCAAAAGAAAAAGGGAGGAGAAACTACACAAAATAACTTCACTAACAATAAATCAAGCACAAACAAGGATCACCAATCAATGGTCATTAATATCCCTCAATGTCAACGGCCTCAACTTGCCTATAAAAAGACACAGACTAGCAGAATGGATACAAGACAGAACCCTTCCTTCTGCTGCATACAAGAAACACATCTCAACATCAAAGACAGATGTTATCTCAGAGTAAAGGGTTGGGAAAAGATCTTCCAATCAAACGGTCCCAAGAAACAAGCAGGTGTAGCAATCCTAATATCTAACAAATTAGACTTCAAATTAAAATCAATCAAAAGAGATGAAGAAGGACACTTCATATTCATCAAAGGAAAAATACATCAAGACGAAGTCTCAATTTTAAACATCTACGCCCCAAATACAAAGGCACCTACATTCGTGAAAGAAACATTACTAAAGCTCAAAATGCACATAAAATCTCACACATAAATAGTAGGAGACTTCAACACTCCGCTCTCACCGCTAGACAGGACCTCCAGACAGAAACTTAACAAAGAAACAAAAGAACTAATAGAAGTTATGACCCAACTGGGTTTAACAGACATCTATAGAACATTCCACCCAAATACAAAGGGATATACCTTCTTCTCGGCACCACATGGAACCTTCTCTAAAATTGACCACATAGATCAGGCACCAGAGTGACCTCAAGTGATCTAAAGGGATAACACCAATTGGCAAGCTAAGCAATAGTGGAGAAACAACCTCGAATGCCCATTCCTGATAATGAACTTGATGTCTATAACCATCCGGGAGCCTTCATCCTGTGACTGATGGAAGCAGAGGCAAACACACAATTAATCACTGAACTGAACCCAAGGAACCCAGTGACAGAGAGGAGTGATGAGCAAATTGGCAAAGAATGGGCTGGCAAAACCAGCAGAGACAGCTGATCTGAACAGGGGAGAGCTCTTGGGCCCCAGACCGACAGTGGGGAGGCCAGCATGGGACTGATCTGGACCCCCAAAATGTGAGTGTCAGCGAGAAGGCCTGGGCAACCTATGGGGCCCTGAGCTGTGGATCAGTGTCTATCCCTGGTATACAAACAGTCTTCTTGTGCCTATAGCACAAAGAGGGATGCTCTCTCAGCCTGGACTCTTAGGGGAGTGCCTGGACCCTACCCAGAGTAAAATGACAGACTCTAGATATCCCCTATGTGGAAGGATTTGGCAATAGGGTGAGAGGGTTGGGGGGGGAAGGGGAGTGAGGGAGGAGCGGAGGGAGAGGGAACTGGGATTGACATGTAAAACAAGCTATTTAAAATTAAAATAAAAAAATGATAAAAAAGTTGGAAAATCTAAAATAAATGGACAAACTTCTAGATTTATCCAAATTACAAGGGGCAGGGAATTATGGAATTATATCTCAACTTTTTAAATGGCAAAAAAGAATAAAAAAGCCTTAGCAACAGTTTCATTTCTTCTTGAATTTCTGCTGGCCAGAGTGACTTGGTATACTAATTGAATACACAAAAATTACTTTATGTACTAATCCAAAATCCTAACAAGATATGTAAATTTTATTAGGGGATCAAACTTTGAGGGAAGATAATAACAGTATCAACTACCCAAGATTGCCATGCTTTGAGGAAACCGAAGGCAGTCACATGAAAAGGCCATACAGGGAAAGATTCTGAGACAGCTTAGTGTTCTGTCTATCCAAGATGGGTGCCAAACACAGTATCTAGTTCAATTAAAACTTACAGAAATTGCATATCTAACTATGGAATCATAAACGTGTCCTCCCAAGAAATGCCTAGACAAATCAAGTCTATTACCAGAAATATGTGAAATAAATCAATAGCTGTATTAACCTACTGAGTTTTGAGGTAGCAATGAAGCAATAAATGGTTGGAATACTTCATCTTCATGAGCTACTTATGTTAACTGTAATATATACATTTTCCTGAAAAGTTGGTCTAAACTTCCAGAAAACAAAATATTGTTTAAAACTACTAAATCAAATGTAGAATTTTTAATCTGGAAGGAACTTTAGTGTCTATAAAACTGAACTGACCTATACTAAATAAGTCTGTGGCGATCAAAAGCAGATGAGTACTTGCCCAGACCCAAGAGGAAAAGAACAGAAGGTGGCTGGTTAAGGATATGGCACTGGGGCAAAGCCAGAGACAGTGATAAAATATTCTAAAACTGCCGGCAATGATGACTTCATACCATTAACTTATAAGTTAATTATGACATGTGAAGTTCAACTTTAAAAATTAAGCTGTTATCACTGTCACTCCAATCCAATTTCCCATGTAATCTACATGTAAGTAGATGCCTTAATCTTTGCTGAAAAATTTCCCATACAGTTAGCCTTGAAGGCATCTGGTAGATAGATAATTGAATGCACTGAGGTTTCTTACTATTTAAGTAAGAGTTTATACAAATAGAAAAGATAGTCTATACTACTCTGGAATTGTGCATAGATCTTGTGTGTGCACTTCTGTATGTGCGCTCTATGCAGCTGTGGATGCATATGTGCAGATCAGGTTGATGCTTCCTCTATTTCTCTCTACCTGTTTTTGAGACAGGCTCTTTTTTTTTTTTAATTAATTGGAAGCTTTTGGCTAGACTCGTTGTCCAGCAAATCTGGGGATATACATGTGCCCTCCCCCAATGCCTTTGACCAGCAAATAACTTTCAGGTGGGTGATGAGAATCCAAACTCATGTCCTTATGCTTATTTAGCTGATACTTTATCTACAGGGTCATCTTCCCAGACCCTTACTTAAACTTTGTTAGAGAAGTGGAAATATCTTACAAACAGCAAACTGAATTGTTACTTTTCAAACTTAATACATCATCCTTGAAAAATATTTAGTTTTTACTCTGTGGTGTTATAACATTTAACTATCATTTATTCTAATATTCACATAGTGATAGAGTTCATCATTTTACTGTTTTTTAGCTGGTCCCTTCTTTTGTCATGAATCTGTCATTTTTGGAATACTATGTTTTGGGGAATTAGGAGACATAAGCTGTTCCACAGATGTGCTTTTAATTCTAGAATCAATTATTTTTCTGAAAACATCTGATTCATTTTTGTGGCCCATGCCATTTAGAATTCTGTTGGGGAAGTCCTGTGTATATGTCAACAAAGCACTGCTGGCCAATAGGAATCTAGATAGGTGGGACTAGGAGTCCAGGAGTACTCTGGGAAGAAGAAACACAGAGAGTCAAGATGTAACGCCATGGGGTAGGAAGCCCGGAAACTTCTCCGGTAAGAGACATACTTAGATTAACAATTATGGGGTAATTACTTAAGTCAGAGCTAGCCAGTAAGAAACAAGCAAGGCCAACAGCTTCATAATTAATATAGCCTCCTGTGTGTTTATTTGGGACTGATGCAGCTCTAGAACCAGGCTGGCGGGAAGGCTTCTCTCAAGGAAAAAGCTTCCCTTTACAGAGTTCAAGACAAGTGTTCTTATTAAAGATATGCTTTTGAGTCTAGGATTTTTCTGAATGGGATAGAATAAAACACACACACACAGTGGTAGGGAGGGAGAGTGACTGAGACTCTGAGACTGAGTGTATATAGCAGTTGTCATCTATGTTAGGTTTTTGCTGTTGTGATAAAACACCCTGACCAACATCAACTTGGGGAGGAAAAAGTATATTTCAGCTTATAGTTCCACATCATAGTTTATCTCAGAGGGAAGTTAGGACAGGAACTCAAATAGAACAGAAATGTAGAGGCAGGAGCTGATGCAGAGGTCCTCCCATATTAATCAAGAAAATGCTCTGTGGACTTGCCCACAGAAAACAAGATAGCAGAAAATAGTAACTTACCCAAATTCTCCTGTTCTTTTTCATCATTCACGTCAAAATTATTGCTTCCAGATAATACATAATCCTTGAGCCTAGAAGGTCCACTTAAGAACAAAACAAAACATAAAATTTGTGCTTTTATAATATAAATTCCTATGTATCTAAATTTCATGATCATGTCTTAAAACTGCCATCAGTTTCTTTCTTATGCAACTAAACATGATGCAATAGAACACCAAGAATGTATTTCCAGCCAGGCGGTGGTGGCGCACGCCTTTAATCCCAGCACTCGGGAGGCAGAGGCAGGCAGATCTCTGTGAGTTCGAGGCCGGGCTGGACTGATAGCCTCCAAAACAATACAGAGAAACCCTGTCTCGAAAAACCAAAAAAAAAAAAAAAAAAAAAAAAAAAAAAGAATGTATTTCCATGCAGCAGAAAGCAAGTACTATGATTTGATCAATTTGATCCCATAATTAAGTCAAATCTGATAAATACAAATATATATATATATATGAGCGAGAAAGAGAGATGATTAGTAGGTAGCTCAGGCCCTGGACCTCCTTATTGTAGCCTAAACTGGTCTAGAATTTGCAATCCACCTGCCTTAATCTCTTGAGTGCACTACCAAGCTCAGCAAGAACGCTTTAAATTAATTCATGGATCAGTTATGAATTTAGTCAAGTCCAATAGCAACATTCTTTCACGCAAATAACAGAAACCAGCAAGCATATCCTAATTTTAAAAGAAACCACCTACAAAAAAATGAAATTGAACATGTAGTCCAAAAATCATCATAGCTGACTTAAACTACATTAGTCCCAGGTTTCTTTCCTCCTCCAAGTCCTAATTACAATCCCTCAAACAGTAAAGAACCCACAGACCTCCCTTCAAAGGCCAAGGTTTACTCTAATTTAGTAGTCTTGCATTTTTACAGGTTTTAACAGTTCATAACTAATACAATCAGATTAATCTTACTTGTTCAATGTTAGTGGATGTTTTAACAATACATCCACAAAATCTGTGACAATCTTTTCAAAAGATAAAGTCTCATTTCCTTTTTCCTAAGTGTAGTCTGGACTTGTGATGACTTGTTTCTGATGAACAGAAAACCATGAAAGTGAATGGAGAACTCCAGAGGTTAAGTTATTAAAAGGCATTTGATTTCCCTTATGATCACTTTTTTCTCTCAAATCATTTGCTTTGTAGGAAGCAAGCTGCCACATGACAGAAAATGAAGGTTGACCACCAAAAGACAGCAAAGAATTGCAACCTTAAACCAAGAGTCACATGAAACATAAATGGATCTTCTATTGTATTCAAGTCATCAAAGAGATACAAAAGAGAAAGATGCCTCCCAACCCAAAACAATCAGCTAAGCCTTACCCCCAGAAAGTATAATGTAATACACATCTGTAAGCCAATAGCAAAAATAAATTCTGTTTGGGAGTAACAGAGAAAGGAATACTAGTATAGTGAGTGACTTCTAGTCTCACTACACTATATACACACCTTTCTTCCCAAATTGAATTTTTATGCTCTCCTGAACCTGAATTAGACTCCATTGATCTCTTATTTGTATATTTCCCAGTATGAGACTTTAAATGAACATTCTGTGAAGTCCTAATACTGCCATGATGCTTAGAGCCTCCTGTAGGTCTAAAAAAAAAAAAGTTAAAATTATCTTTCAAAAGTTCTTCTAGAAACAAGATACAGATATAAAATTAGTGATAGATAACAAGTATCAGTTCATCATGTTCAGACCTTAATATTTACAACTAGGTTCACAGAGGTATCTTAAGTCTACGAAGACTCCAATTTTAAAAAAAAATAAACAGTACAAACCTGGCCTGAAAATAATAGAAAAGAGATGCTGAGTGACAGTAACTCTAACAGTCCATGACATATACTAGGCAACTAAATACTCAACATTCCCCATTTTACAATGAGGTAACAAATTCAGAGTGGTTCTGTATACCTAGATGTCATCTAGTTAAGGCAGAAAGTCCAGATTTAATATCAATTTTGACCAAGTCCTTCAGGCTTATTCTCACTCTGAATACTGAATAACACAGACAAACTACTGAATTCTCAATGGGAAAAGAAAAACAGCTATATTATATATACAACAGAAATTACCCAGAAATATCAAGACTTTTCTTCGGAGTTTTATCTGCCTTGTTGTTTTCCAATGGCTTACTCTGGGTACCAGAAATTTCATCATGACTACTAACACTTTCTCTAGAACCCTTAACATTTAAAGACTTCTGTACTCTTGAGCTGCTCTCTGTCTTCTGTCTTTTTGATGGAAGAGGCTTTTTCCCAGCATTCTTAGATAACTGATTTTTCTTAGTCTGTTTTTTTCTATTGTGATACACCACTGATGATTCATTTTCTCTTGAAGAACTTCTATCAACAGAACCTGAAAAGATTCAATGACAATTTAAAATTAGCCTATTCAAATGATCTGACTCATTGAAATACCAATGTCATTATATTTACATATAAATATACATACCAATTTCATAAGCTAATTCTGTTTCCACATAAAAATTCTTATATTTCTTCAAGTGTATTTACAGGACATGTACTAGACTTTTTAAATTCATCACAAACTTCCTTAACAGTCTTTTCTCGGACTCTGTTCATTACTCGCCTGACCATCTGTAATAGTAAGGGCTGTCAACTTAACAGAATCTAAATCTCCTAGGAGATGGGCCTCAGGGTATGCCTACAAAAAGGCTATGTGGCTTATGGTAACTAAGGTGAGAAGACTCACCTACACCCATGTGGGTGGCACTATTGCATCTTATACTAAAATAGTACTCAATTCTATCTATCATTACATGAACTATTTTATCTATGCTGTCTTCCCTCATAGAATGTAAACCTTCTTAACTAAAAGAACTTATGACTTTGGCTATGTTTGTCCATAGCACATGCCTCCACAAAGAACACTGTATAACTTTGTATTTCTGGCAATATTTCTGTTGGTGAACCTATTTAACTTTGTCTTTATAAATTTTTTCTATATAATGGGAATAAGTCACAAATAACCCCATAGAGAGTGATTGTAGGGACCTTTCAATGAAGATGATTTAAATAAAAACACTTACCTTTCTCTGGTTTTACCAGCCACCACTCAGATGGAGGCTGAGAAACTCTACGTCTCTTGACACTCACAGACACTTCTTCAGGCACAAATTTGTTCCTGGATCTACCAGAAAAATATTTCTTTCCAGATTTTTCCTTATTTTGGGGGATGTTATGCTGGTTTTTCTTGTTTTCTAATGTAAAGAAAACCCATAAAATCCATTCAAAATATCAGTTTTCTAAAGTTCACAACCGATTTTAAATAAATAAAACTCAATTACAAAAACATCTTAAGTTTATCCCATGGGCTACTTTCACATCTATTTCTTTAAAAAGCCATGTGTTTTCAATCAGCTCTCTGATTTTCTGTCAATTATATGCAAATACTTCACACTGCTTGTCATAAACTAAAAGAGAAATATGTGTGTACGCGCATTCAGGCACATCATACAGATACACATGTATGGAAAAAAGAGGACAACCTTAAGTCCTATCTTTCTTATTTATTTATTTATTTTTATTTTGTTTCATTTTATTGAGAAAGCTACACCTAGAACTCACCAGTTAGGCTATGCTGACTGGCCACCAAGCCCCAAGGATCTGCCTATCTTTGTCTCCCCTGTACTGGTATTACAAAGATGTGAATCCACAACAGCTATATTTTTCTAACTTGGGTTTGGGGAATCAAAATCAGGTCATCCTGCTTGAAAGACAAGCACTGAGCTATCTCCCTAGTCGGAGTATCTTTTGAAAGACAGAAGATTGTTTCTTTGTACTTACCATTAAACAAAAATAAAACAGGTAATTACTGCCTTCCCTTTTAATTGTCTTGAAATCTAATTTTGGAAGAAGAAATTAGTATGACTAAACTATAAACCTTGAAATGAGGTTACTTTCAGTTAACCCTACTGGCTCAAACAAGTATCCTTAAAATTTGGGATCAAACAGAACTTGGATGATAGTAGGAGAAGTGAGAAATCAGTGACAGAGGAAACAAAGCATTGTTACCTTTGGTGACAGAGAAAGATCATCAGTCTAGGATTATATACATAGTGCAAAAGGATAGAAAAAATAAGAAGCAGACCTCTTACAGACACACCAGAAATAGAGCTAAACAAAGATCTTTGTTTCCATACTGTGAAACTTCTGACCTAAAAATTATATGTTAGAAAAAAATGCTAAGTGTGTTGCTTAAGCTACTAAATGCATGGTAATTTATAACAAAAAATGGAAATTCACAATCAGTATAGCAACATATCAAACCATTATATTTATTAACCAGTCTTTACTCAAAAATATTTATAGCTATAAAATCTCTGGCAGCGTTGGTGGCGCACGCCTTTAACCCCAGCACTCGGGAGGCAGAGGCAGGCGGATCTCTGTGAGTTCCAGACCAGCCTGGACTACCAAGTGTGTTCCAGGACAGCCTCCAAAGCCACAGAGAAACCCTGTCTCGGAAAAAAAAAAAATCTATGGCAATGTTGGGTAGAGATTTATTTTCTGTTCTTCTACTTTCATCCTATAAATACATATGTATCTGTCAATTTATATACCCCTCCCAAAGTATAATGTTAGCATGGGAAACATTTTCATTAACTTGTTTATAATCTTTCACTTTTCCATGTGTGTTTTTGCCTTAGGATCTATTTAAATATTTTAAAAAGTGACTCTGCACTGAACTAAACCTAGAGAGAGTCTCAAAAAGAACCCCAAAAAGTCTTGTGAAACTTTGCAGGCAGCTTTACTTTGCCTATTTCCCAAAGCTAAGGAAGAATATAACAACTATAAATAATTCAAGAATACTCATACTCTGAATTAATATAAACACTTACCAATAGGGGGCATCTGTTTCTTGGGAGTAGGCTCTTTTCTCGAATCTTCACAGTCTTTCTTAATTCTTTTTGAATTTACTTGTAACTTGTCTTGGCCAATATTTGACATATTCCTCTTTCCCTTTTTACCCTGTCCCATATTAAGCTGCTCTTCAACTACGTTAGGTTTTGATACTCTTCTTTGCTTCTGTCTTACAGTCCTTTTGCGTCCAGATGTTTTTTTGGCATTCTCAGAATGCATTTTATTTTCTGTAGATCTACAGTCATTTTCTAATTCATCTGTACAACTAGTCCCAAGGATGTTTTCAACAGGGGGCTGAGATTTCCCTATTGGGGGAGATTTCTGAGGCTGTGAATCACTTATTGAGGTCGTAGGTGACACACTATGAGGTTTTTCTCTTGACTTCTTATCTTCAGGAGTTACAGTGTTTTCAGGGGATGGCACATGGTGTCTCAGATGTCTGCCTTTTCTTGGTATTGTCACCCAAGGTTGACTGGCAAAACTTCTATCTGACTCATCAATAACAAATTCATCTTCTAATAATTTCATGTCATTTGGAGGAGATGAGAGAGGTGGAACTGCTGCTGTATGCCTAACAATGGAACTAAAACAAAATGTTATTTTAATAGTTAAAGTAACTACTATTTCACCTTTGTTTAGTGAATAAAACATTCTATACAGGAAATAAAGTCACGTCTCCTCAGTTTTCACTTAATCTTTCCCTCCGTTTTATAATACTAAGATCACAGAAATTTAAAGCTGGTCATTTACTTTGATGTCCCTCAATCAACACACATGCTAAAACCTTGAAATTCATAACTGTATAATTATAAGCCAAACATATTTACTTACAATAGAAAGTTCATGCCATATCTATATATATTTGATTAAACTATTTGCACAGATATCTGCATTTGTATAGATTCTTCATATAAAAAATATTAACAATAATAAATAATAACTAATTTTAAATGGCTTCTTACCCTTTTTATATCTGACATAAATCCATTTATAATAGCACCAAATACAAAGATGTTAAGTGAATGAATGTAATAGTTATTCATATAAATGAACTATGATATATAAAACTTCATAAGTTCCAACATCTCATGCTTATTTTCATACATATTTCAGGATTATAATAATGGCTCAGAATTAAGTTGACTTAGGATACCACAGATACAAGAAATCCAGTGCTATAAAAACAGGGAAAGATGATTCTTATTACAAAGTAGTCAATGCCACACAATCTGTTGTCAGGAGGTCAAATAACGTTATCCTGCTACAGCCCTCTTTCCCCACACAGCTAACCCTAAATTTATTTTATTTTACTAAGAAAGCATTATCATACTTGCATTTACTCAGTTATAAAAGAATTATAAATTCGCTAAAATATTCATAAAAGAACGCATTTGTACATCTTAGGCAATTCACACATTTAGTGATTTCCCTGTGCTTTCTGTTTGTTTTACGGGTTTTATTGTTGTTTTGTTTTTGTCAACTTAGCATGAGCTACTGTTACCTAATAGGAAAACACAATTGAAAAACAAAAAAAAATGTCTCCATTTATTAAGCATTTCCTTAATAAGTGCTTGATGAGGGCCCAGTCCCTTGTGAGCAGTAACCACTCCTAGGCAGGTAGTTCTGGATAGTCTAAGAAGCAGGCTGAGCAAGCCATTGCTGAGCAAGCTAGTAAGCAGCACTCCTCCATGGCCAGTCTTACCAGCTGTGAATCCTGAGTTACAATAACGGACTGGCCTCAGAAGAGGCTCACTGATACATCATGGCATGAATACTGGAAGTAACAACCACTTTTTGATTGGATTTATCTCTGATTACATAAGACGAAACCCACACCAGGCAGCACTATTGGGGTCATAAGCCCTAAGGGCCAACCTGCTACTATTATTCTCTAAATGGACAGAGTATTAAGCTAAGTCCTATAGGCTTTTTTGTTATACCCATACATTAATGCATCTCTCAACCCTCATCAGAGAAGCTACTATTTGTAGCAGGAAAAAAAAGAGAGAGAAACCTATAAAGTGGTCCAAATACAGAGAATAAAATAACATGGATTGTCCTAAATGAGATGTCTATATCACACCCCCTTCTCTCAAGGAATCAAATGATCATGAGACGATCTGTTGGATAGAACTGAAAAGAATATAAGAACCAAAGGCAGCAGAAGTCTACAAAGAAACATTATCTTCCAGACATAACAGGGCAGCTGTACATATGAACTCACAATGATTGTGACAATATGCATAAGACCTGTGCAAACTCATGCCAGCCAAGGTGGGCCCAAAGTCCCACTCCTAACCAAGGAGATACTGGCAACTGATAGCTGCTGGCAGAGAGATATTTGGTTTTCTTTAAGAATGTAACCCTAGTAAGTAAACCATGCTCCTGTGGAAAGGCCACACATCCAAAAATATATGCACAGCACAAGATGGACTTAACCTGTGTTAAAAAAAGAAAATAAGAAGATACAAAGCTACATGGCTAGAAAAGGCATGGATCTGGGAAGAGTTTGGGGAAGAGTATAAATGGGGATGAGTATAAATGATCAAAACACATTGTACAAATGTTAATAAAAATTTTATAATTGGAGTGAGACCTGGTGGCAGAAGAAAGCAGCCAGCAGCATCAGCCACCATTCTGGTCTCACCCCCTCGACCCTCCTGTGGGAGGTGGGGGGATACAGCCTTGAACCCATACCCACCAGGAGAGGGAGAGACTCCCCCCATACCCACTGGAAATGGGAAGAAGACAGTATAAGAACACATCCAACAACAGAAAGCCTTATATGACACCACCAGTGTCTCCAGACTCAACACCAGCAAGACCTAACCATCCCAACTTAGATGAAACAGAAGAGAATGACCTCTAAAAGCAGCTTCATGAAAATGATAGAAGCCCTCAAAGAGGATATAGGAAAATCCCTTAAAGAAATGGAAGAATAAACAAACCAAAAACTGTAAGAAATCAACAAATCTCTTAAAGAAAGCAAGGAAAGCCAAGAAAAAAAAAAAAACAATCAAACAGATTAAGGAAACAATTCAAACAGTTCAAGACCTGAAAACTGAAATAGAGACAATAAAGAAAACACAAACTGAGGGAATACTAGAAATACAAAAGCTGAGTAAATGATCAGGAACTACAGATGCAAGCATAACAAACAGGATGCAAGAGATGGAAGAGAGAATCTCAGGCGCTGAAGATAAACTAGAGGAAATACATTCATCAACCAAAGAAAGTCTTAAATCCAACAAATCTCTAGCACAAAATATCCAGGAAATATGGTACACCATGAAAAGGCCAAACCTAAGAATAATAGGTATAGAAGAAGATGAAGAAAACCATCTCAAAGGGACAGAAAACATATTCAACAAAATCATAGAAAACTTTCCCACCCTAAAGAAAGAGAAGCCAATGAAGGTACAAGAAGCTTACAGAACACCAAATAGAGTGGACCACAAAAAAAGGGTTCCCTCACCACATAATAATCAAGACCCCAAACATACAGAATAAAGAAAGAATATTAAGAGCAGCTAAGAAAAAAGGTCAAGTATCATATAAAGGCAGACCTATCAGAATTATACCTGATTTCTCCATGGAAACTCTGAAAGCCAGAAGGTCCTGTATAGATGTCCTACTAACACTAAGAGACCACAGATTCCAGCCCAGACTTCTATACCCAGCAAAATTCTCAATCACTCACTATAGATGGAGAAAACAATATATTCCATGTCAAAACCAGATTTACATAACACATATTCACAACTCCAGCCCTACAGAAAGTTCTGGAAGGAAAACTCCTATCCAAGGAAGTTAACTACACTCACAATAACACACGCAACAGATAATCTCACTTTACCAAAAGTCAGAAATATGGGAAAAACACACATAATACCACTACAAAAAATGTACCCAAACAAACAAGAATCAACAATCAATGCTCATTAATATCCCTGAATATCAACGGTCTTAACTCACCCATAAAAAGACACAGACTAACAGAATAGATACAAAGACAGAATCCATCCTTCTGCTGCATACAAAAAATACACCTCAACTTCAAAGGCAGATGTTACCTCAGAGTTAAGGGTAGGGAAAACATTTTCCAATCAAATGGACCTAAGAAGCAAGTGGGTGTCATTATGCTAATATCTAACAAATTAGACTTCAAACTAAAATTAATCAACAGAGATGAAGAAGGGCATTTCATATTCATCACAGGAAGAATATATCAGGATAAAGTCTCAATTCTGAACATCTATGCCCCAAATACAAAGGCTCCAACATTCATAAAAGAAACATTACTAAAACTCACATCACACATTAAACCCCACACGCTTATAGTGGGAGACTTCAACACCCCACTCTCACCACTGGACAGATCCACCAGACAGAAACTTAACCAAGAAACAAAGGAACTAACAGAAGTCACAACTGGGTTTAACAGACATCTATAGACCATTCCATCCAAACACAAAAGAATGTATCTTCTCCTCAGCACCACATGGAACCTTCTCTAAAATGGCCACATACTTGGCAATAAAGCAAACCTCAACAGACACACACACACACACAAAAAAAAAATTGGAATGACCCCCTGTATCTAATCAGACCACCATGGCTTAAAATTAGAATTCAACAACAACACAAATTGCAGAAACCCCAGAAACTCATGGAAATTGAACAATGCTCAATTGCATCACTCCTGGGTAAAGGAAGAAATAAAAAAGAAATTAAAGGCTTCCTAGAATTCAATAAAAATGAAGGCACAACATACCCAAACCTATGGCACACTGTAAAAGCAGTTCTAAGAGGAAACTTCATAGCACTAAGTGCTCACATAAAGAAACTGGAGAAAAGCCACACTAGAGAACTAACAGAACACCTGAAAGCTTTAGAAGAAAAAGAAGCAAACTCACCTAGGAGGAGTAGATGCCAGGAAATAATCAAATTGAGAGCTGAAATCAATAAAGTAGAAACAACGAAAAAATACAAAGAATCAATGAAACAAAGAATTGGTCCTTTGAGAAAATCAGTAAGATAGAGAAACCTCTATCCAAACTAACAAAAGGCAGAGAGAGAGAGAGAACATGCAAATTAACAAAATCAGAAATGAAAAGGGGGACAAACAACAGACACTGGGGAAATCCAGAGAATCATCAGGCCATACTCTGAAAACCTGTACTCCACAAAATTGGAAAATTTAAAAGAAATGGACAATTTTCTAGATAGATAATACTTACCAAAATTAAATCAAGAACAGATAAACAATATAAATAGACCTATAACCCCTAAAGAAATAGAAGCAGCCATCAAAAGTCTTCCAACCAAAAAAAGTCCAGGCCAGATGGTTTCAGTGCAGAATTCTACCAGAAATTCAAAGAAGAGCTAATGCCAATACTCTTCAAATTGTTTCACACAACAGAAGCAGGATTACTGCCAAACTCTTTTCACAAGGCTACAATTACCTTAGTACCCAAAAGACACAACTAAGAAAGAGGACTACAGACCAATCTCCCTCATGAACATTGATGCAAAAATACTCAATAAAATACTGGCAAATCAAATCCAAGAACACATCAGAAAAATCATACACCATGATCAAGTATGCTTCATCCCAGGAATGCAGGGATGGTTCAAAATACAGAAATCTATCAATGTAATCCACCATATAAACAATCTGAAAAAGAAAAACCACATGACCACCTCAAGATATGCTGAAAAAGCCTTTGACAAAATCCAACACCCCTTCATAATAAAGGTCATGGAGAGATCAGGGATAACAGGAGCATACATAATAATAAAGGCAATATACAGCAAACTGACAGCCAACATCAAACAAAATGGAGAGAAACTAAAGGCGATTCCTCTAAAATCAGGAACAAGACAAGGTTGTCCACTCTTTCCCTATCTCTTCAATATTGTACTTGAAGTTCTTGCTAGAGCAATAAGACAACAAAAGTAGATCAAGGGGATACAAATTGGAAAGGAAGCAGTCAAACTAGCACTATTTGCAAATAATATGATAGTCTATGTAAGCGATCTGAAGAATTCTACCAGGGAACTCCTAAAGCAAAGTGGCAGGATACAAGATTAATTTTAAAAAATCAGTAGCTCTACTATGTATAGACATCACCCTTTACAATAGCCACAAACAACATAAAATATCTTGGGGTAACAATAACCAAACAGGTGACAGACCTGTATGACAATAACTTTAAGTTGTTAAAGAAAGAAATTAAAGATACCAGAAAATGGAAAAATCTCCCATGCTCTTGGATACATAGGATCAACATAGTAAAAATGGTAATCTTACCAAAAACAATCTACAGATTCAATGCAATCGCTATCAAAATACCAGCACAATTCTTCACAGACCTTGAAAGGACAATTCTCAACTTTATATGGAAAAACAAAAGACCCAGGATAGCCAAAACAACCCTGTACAATAAAGAAACTTCAGGAGGCATCACCATTTCTGACTTCAAGCTCTACTATAGAGCTACAGTAATGAAAACAGCTTGGAATTGGCACAAAAATAGACAGGTAGACCAATGAAACTGAATTGAAGACCCTGATATTAACCCACACACCTATGAATACCTGATCTTTGACAAAGAAGCTAAAACTATACAATGGAAAAAAGAAAGCATCTTCAACAAATGGTGCTAGCATAACTGGATGCTGGCATGTAGAAGACTGCAGACATATCCAGGTCTATCACTATGCACAAAACTTAAGTCCAAATGGATCAAAGACCTCAACATCCATCTAGTAGAACCTCTTAGAAAAGAAAGTGGGAAATGCCCTTGAACGAATTGGTACAGGAGACCATTTCCTGACCATAACACCAATAGCACAGATACTGAGATCAACAATTAACAAATGGGACCTCCCGAAACTGAGAAGCTTCTGTAAGGCAAAGCACATAGTCAGCAAGACAAAAAAGCAGCCCACAGAATTGGGAAAAGATATTCACTAACCCCACCTCTGACAGAGGGCTGTTCTCCAAAATTTACAAAGAACTCAAGAAGCAAGTCTCCAAAACACCAAAGGATCCAATTAATAAGTGGGCTACAGAACTAAATAGAGAATTCTCAATAGAGGAGTCTAAAATGGCTGAGAGGCACTTGAGAAAGTGCTCAACATCCTTAGCCATCAGGGAAATGCAAATCAAAACAACTCTAGATACCATCTCACTCCCATCAGAATGGCTAAAATCAAAAACACTAATGCTGAAGAGTATGTGGAGAAAGGGGAACACTCCTCCACTGTTGGTGGGAGTGCCAACTCATATGGTCACTTTGGAGATCAATATGGAGATTCCTCAGGAAAATGGGATTCAGTCCACCACAAAATCCAGCAATTCCACTCTTAAGCATATACCCCAAAGATGCATACTCATACAACAAGGACATCTGTTCCACTATGTTCATAGCAGCATTATTTGTAATAGCCAGAACCTGGAAGCAACCTAGATGCCCCTCAACTGAAGAGTGGATAGAGAAAATGTGGTACATTTACACAATGGAGTACTACTCAGTGGAAAAAAAAGCAATGGAATCTTGAAATTTGCAGGCAAATGGATGGCACTAGAAGAAACCATCCTGAGTGAGGTAACCCAGTCACATAAAGACAAGCATGGTATGTACTCACTCATATATGGATTTTAGACATGGAACAGGGGAGTGCCATCCTACAATCTCTCGCTAGAGAATCTGGGAAACACCCAGAGAGATATGCATGCTTCCTAGAGAAGGGGAATAGGATGGGATATCCTGAGAGGATTGGGAGCATGGGAGGAAGGGGTGGGGAGGGAACAGGGAGAAAGAGGGGGGGAAAAGAGAAGGGGAGAGAAGGACATGGAGTCGCAGGAAGGCTGAGCCAGGGGAAGAATATAGGAGATCAGGATGAGAGATACCATTACTAGAGGGAGCCATTATAGGATTGAAGAGAGATCTGGCACTAGTGAGATTTTAGAGATCTACAAGGATGACACCAACTGGCTACGAGGCTACCTTAAATGTCCTCCCCAATAATGAGATTGATGACTACCTTATATGCCATCCTAGAGCCTTTATCCAGTACTGATAGAAGCAGAGGCAGACAGCCACAGCTAAACACTGAACTGAACTCCTGGAACCCAGCTACAGAGAGGGAGGAGTGATGAGCAAAGGAGTCAAGACCCAGCTGGTGAAACCCACAGAGGCAGCTGACCTGAACAAGAGAGAGCTCATGGACCCCAGACTGGTGACTGAGAGGCCAGCATGGGTCTGAGCTAGACCCCCTCCCCCTCACCTCCCACTCCACCCCTTCCACACACACCCCCCACCCCGAACATGGGCCTGGGATAATAGATCAGTATTTATCTCTGGCATAGGAATGGACTTTGGGAGCCCATTCCACATGGTGGGATGATCTCTCAGCCTGGATCAGTGGGGGAGAGCCTAGGCCCTTCCTGGGATGACATGACAAGGCCTCACCCTCCTTGGAGAACAGAGGGGAGAAGGGGTGGGGAAAGAGGGGCTGGTGGGGGTTGGTGGAGGAGGAGGGGAGGGAGAGGGAGTTGGGATTGACATGTGAAGCAAGCTTGTTTCTAATTTAAATTTTTTTAATAATTAATAATAAAAAATAGAGCCATAGGATTAAAGTAGACTTATTTTTTCAAATAAAAAAATTTATAATTCAATAAAAAAGGAAATAAGAAAATTTCTATATTAAATAACATAGAACATCCAGATATGGTTCACAGAATGAATTAAAAAGCATGTCCAAAAGGATAGTTTTGTAATAACTTTACCTTTCACTTTTCCTCTTGACAGCTTCTAAATACAATGTTGAAAAACTCTTTTTAGATCGTCGTTGAATTTCATAGCTCAGATCTTGTCCTCTTTTCTGAGATGTTTCTGATGTTGTCCTTTCTTGTCCTTCTAATATGTTATCCTCTACATCTAATGCATTGTTCACTATTTCTGCTTGGTTCAAAATACTTTTATCTTCAAAGTTTAACCTGGAAGGTTAAAAAGGTAAGCCAAGTTCTCCATAAGGTAAATTTCACTTATTACACAGGCCTCAAAATAACAAAGTATCGTGTTTAATTTTATTTGAAGGAAAGAACAACAAATCCTAGTAGCATCTCCTTGAAACAATGATCTGAAAGAGGAAAACATGTTTTAAAATGTTTGTAATTTTTAATTCACCTTACTGAAGACTGAAAAGTCCAATACTGTAATTTTTCTCCTAAATATGTAAAAACTCTACTTTTCTAAAAACAACTAATTAATCATCACTGCTAAAAAAGTTGCAAATAAAAACTAAACACATAACAAAAAAAGTATCTTAAATAACCTATTTTTTGTGTCCTAGAAGGGACCTAATCACAAATAATATGCAAAGAAACATAAATTGTTTCTTTCAAGAAGTTAAAGATAATGGGGTGGAGAGAATGTAAGCAATGTACAATGATATATAAAGATGGCAATGAAAATTATTGTTTTGTAAGATAACTAAAAAATCTTGCCGGGCGGTGGTGGCACACGCCTTTAATCCCAGCACTCGGGAGGCAGAGGCAGGCAGATCTCTGTGAGTTCGAGGCCGGGCTGGACCGATAGCCTCCAAAACAATACAGAGAAACCCTGTCTCATAAAAACCAAAAAAAAGATAACTATAAAATCTTAAGTAAACAAAAGACATTACAGAAAACTTACTGTCACAAAGAAAACTTGGTCTTATTTTGTATGTGCATACATGATGTCTAAGGATGCACATGCCACAGAATGCACATGGGTGTTGGAGGACAGCTTGCGGAGTCTTTCCGTCTTTATTTGGTTTCCAGAGATGGAACTCTAGTTACCAGACTTGCACACCAGGTGCCTTAATTTGCTGAGCCATCTCACCAGCCCCACAAAGAAAACATTTTTCTACAGACTACAGAAAAGTTAACCTCCAAATATCTCGAAGTAGACTTTAATGCCTTCTTTGCAAGTAATTAAAAACTAAAGTTAAGCAAAAAGCATTTTTTCTCATGCTACCCCTTAACCCGTTTCTTCAAATCTATATAAAAGGCTAAATTACCATTTGCAATGAATCATTATTACTCAAACAAAATTTACCTTTTCCTGGTTTTAAGAGAAATGTCTGTATTTGAAGATTTCGTATCTACTGAATTTCTTACATTGGAAGACACTCTTCTTTGGCCAAGAGATGAAGTACCATTCTGCAATTCAGTCGTTCTTGCATCCAAAAGAACCACAGGGGAGCCACCGGATAAGTAAAAGTTATCATTGGTGGCCCTGTGGTGAGCATTTGTTTTTTCACTTGACATGCTGTTTGAGTCCATGGTACTTTTAGAAACAGTATCAGTAGCCAGAATTTTCTGATGACCTTCATTAGCCTGAGCTAAAAGATAATTATATGATAACAGTTCTCAGCAGTTAAATAGTATTTAAATCAAATGTACTTTTAAAAAATCAACCATAATTAGAATTAGAAGCTTTCAGAAAACACATAGTTCATTATGGTTAGAATCAAAGGCCTATATTTAATATACCTAAGTACTTTAAGAGTTCTGATTTACCAAATTAGTGAACTGAACATGACTTGGTCCATACTATCTGTGTTATGGAACTACAGAAATCCTCAAACACAGAAACTTCAAAATTTATGCCCAAAGTCTTGAGATGTAAAGCTTGTACACAGCTAAAATATGAAGAATACGGAAATCATGAGATTCTGCTATGGACTGACTAAGAGTGTAAGCTAACGTAGCTAGATGAACATACACACATATACAACATGCATACACATAACATGTGCATACAAGTATCTATATATATATATACAGAGAGAATATACATACATACTTATATAAAATCACCTTCAGTCTTCAAATGTCAAAGAAAATGTTTAAAGAATGTTCATACTAACTTATTGCTCTTAAATACAAAGATTTTAAAAATTAAGTACAACAAAAAAGAGCTTTTAGTTCAGTGGTAAGATGTCATTTCTATGCTTCTCCCTCTTAATGCAACTAAATTCCTTAAAACTCAACCATCAACCAACAATAATAGGGCTCTGAAATCTAAGAGAAACTAGGGTATCTACCCGGAAAACTGAAGACTTAAGGAACAATTCGCAATATGGTCTCCTGGGTTTCCTGTTCACTTCCCATTTGTCCTTGGACTAGGTGCCTGACATGTCTGCAACCCAGAAACAACACTATGCAAAAGGAAAGGAAAGAACCCACATTCTCTCAAAATTGTAGCAGAACACTGACTACAGGGAAACTCCAATTCTTGCTCTAGAACATGGGCCGTGGGGGCTCTGTTCTGCCTACAGTGGCAAAGTAGCAAAGTGCTAGGTTTGTACAATGGGACAAGGGTATTATGAAAGAAAAGTCCTTATCGATAATTGGCATGCACACATTTTCTAATATACCTTAGTCATCCTCTCACACATTTTATAGTGCCCTTCAAACTTTAGCATTTTTGAAAGGCATATATATGCTGGGGAGGAAGAGAAAAATAAAAATGATTATCAAAAAATCACAGCACTCAGGAGGCAGAGGTAGGCAGATTTCTGTGAATTCAAGGACAGCCTGATATATACACAGCAAGTTCCAGGACAGGCTCCAAAGCTACACAGAGAAACCCTGTCCTGAAAAAACAAAAAGCAAAAAACAAAAAACAACCCCCCCAAAAAATGTACCTCACAAAGCCTATTCTATTTAGAATTTTAACTGAATAAAACTAAAAGTTCAGAGAAAAATTTTGTGAATGGTAGGCAAATAAATGAGAACACTTGGCTTTGAATCATACCTACTCTAAGTCTAGAATGTAACACTATAGTGACATAGCAAAAACCAAATGAGGTCAAAGTTCAAAAGTGTATTAAATAAAATTCTAGGGAAATGAGGGGATACTGGAGGGATTGGTGGGAGGGCGCAGGAGGAGGGGAGGGAAAAGGAGAGGGACCTGGAATTGACATGTGAAGCAACCTTGTTTCTAATTTAAATTTAAATTTAAACTTAAAAATAAAATATTAAAAAAATTGAGATTCAATACAAAAAGTAAGACATTCAGAAGAGCATAGAATAATTAATGAACTGTACCTAGTCTGAGCCTGATCTTGTTACCTTGCACATCATGTGCACCACCTATGTCATTTCAGCTTTTAAACTGCCATAAATGTGCTACCAACCTGATCCACAGGCAACTTCACTTGGTTCTGCAGCAACCTTCAGAGAAGCGTCTTTCCTCCTTGAAGAAACCCGTACTGATTTTGAATGTGATGCCTGGCACTGAGCACAAAAGAAATACATGTGATCTACTTTATTATATTGTTAATTGTGATTAGATGCACCCTTTTAAAATTGGAGGAAAGTTTTAAACAGCAAAGCTGGTAGTGTATAGTAAAGAAGTACTGAACAGAGAGGGAATAAAACTATGGAGTGTCATATAATATCTCTAAAAGTTAAAACACCAGAGTTAACACAAACCACAAATGATATTAACAAAAAAAAAAAAAAGCAAGTTCATGGAAATACAAACCCCAAATAATTATATTAACAAAAAAAAGAAAGTTAATGGAAATACATAGTGAAGCCATTAAGGTAAAGTTCAAAAATATAAAAGGAAGTATAAAACAATACAATATTTCGGATTCACTCTTTGTAATAAAGGGTTAACACAGCATACCTAATTCAAAGGCCTAGTCATTGCCAGGAATCTACAGATTGAGTTGTATAATGCTGCTCCTTTAACAAGTGGTAAGCTTGAACTTGTTGTGACAACCTGCCCTAACTATTTTACAAGATATGATTATGGTGAACACTTGTTTTGTTTCCTCCTGGGATTATAATGTTTGATAGACAGGGAATGCCCATGGAACCAGAATCCAACAAAAATGGATTTAGTTTCAAAAGGCTTTCCAGAGAGAAATAACATATGCATGATTGTATTTTACTGATGGTACACTAAGTAATGGGAATCTGGGTGTATATTCATATTACTCTTCAGATCTGACATTCATGGTTCCTTGG
Source organism: Mesocricetus auratus (assembly GCF_017639785.1). Lineage (NCBI taxonomy): Eukaryota > Metazoa > Chordata > Mammalia > Rodentia > Cricetidae > Mesocricetus > Mesocricetus auratus. The sequence goes on from NW_024429190.1 coordinate 63,269,416, forward strand.
ATAATACAGGAGCCTGTACATGGATATTTAGACTTGATTCCTCTACCCTTATGAAGCTGACTACCTGTCCTAATTTTATTTCTAGTATATTTTTAGGGTTTGTTTTATTGAGCTGAAGAGATGGCTCAGCCGTTAAGAGCACAGTGTTTTCCAAAGGACCCAAGTCCATCTATATCACGTGACTCACAAACACCTGTAACTCTTCTTTCTTACATATATATAATGAATTGACTTTTTTGCTTAAATTTAATATTTGAGATACTTGCATCCATATTCACAAATATTGTTCTCCCCTCTTCCCCCCTTAAAATGTTTTTATAGGTCTTAACTTTTGAGGTTCCTTTTCTAGGTAGAATGAAGTATGTTACAGCAGTCCAGCAACACTACTGTGACAGCTAGTTAAGCATAAAGTGTAAACAAATTAGAGCTTTGGGAGTTAATGAAGATAGGCTTAGCAATATATAATCTGTAGCTAATCTTCTTTACTTCTGAGGGAGAACAAGGTTCTTATATGTCTGCTGACTCAGAGAGGTTTTCCTCTCTAGCTGGTAGGTGGTACAGGTATCAATCTATCTTCTGTTTGGCTGAGAGGAGTATTTTTCTCCAATCTCAGATGGCTTTTTCTGGCCTTGGTATGTCTGTGTGTGTGTGTGTGTGTGTGTGTGTGTGTGTGTGTGTGTGTGTGTGTGTGTAATTATTAACTAATTTGAGACCCTGTCTCACTTGAATAGGAGTCTCTTGCCCCAGTTTCCTGAGTGCTGGGATCACAGATGTGTACCATTGTGCCTGACTTTAAAAAACTTCTGAGACAAGGGCTGTCCTTGAATTTGCTGTGTATCCAAGGATGCCCTTGAACTCCTGATCCTTCTCTCTCTCCTAAGTATTGTGTTTGTAGTTGTACACTAGCTTGTCTGATTTAAATGCAAATTTTGGTGAATTTTTATAATCATGATCTAGATCAAGATTTACTATATATATATATAAACTTATTTCTTAAGAATTTAATGATCAAGTCAAGTTCCCAGGAAATTTTAAGGTTGATTTTAACTTTCAAAGATCAATGTAATTTCTCGTATTATGAAAGGTCTCTCAAATTCTGAAAGATATGGTTGTCTACATTCCTTAGACCAAAGGCAATCTATACAAATACAGCAATCAGGTTTGTGAATTCAAGGCCAGCCTAGGCAGTACAGCTAAGTTCCAGGTCAGCTTGTAGTAGGACAGTTTATCGGTTTTTAATGAACTTTACTTCTATGAGCTTTCTAATTACTACTATGCTTCCTTGGGCCACTGACTTCAAAAAGTTACCACTAGGAGTGTGGTTCAGTGATTCAGTCCTGTGTTTGGCATGTGCAAGGCCCTGGGTTCAAATATAGTACTTGAAAAGAAAAACTAAAACTGTTCTACTTTTGAATAACAAACCAACCTACCCTTCAAATCACATAGTCAACCAAAAGTAGTTTTTGTGAACAGCAACCAGCGCCGTCAGTCTTCTGAAAACAACCACATTTGTCAGTCTAATCAGGAACTTTAAGCTACCCATTTCCCTGAAACTCTTAAGTATCAGTTTAGAAGAAACAAAAAGGATTGCTATAATTTTGTATTTTTCCCAATGTCAAATACTAGAAATATCAAACCAAAATTTTATAATACCTCCAAATTTATGAAAGTCAAGAGAAGCATAGGATTCTTTTTAAAGAATAAGACAACTAAATAAAATGTGCATAGGAACATTACTTAAGCATCATTCATTAAAGTACCAAACCTCCATCAGTTCTCCTAATAGACTTACCTCTTTGCCTGCTGACTGAGTACAATTATCTTTCGCTTTAGGTGTGGTACAAAGCAATGACTCTGTAGAATCTGTAATAAAAACCATTGACAAGACTTGAAATGTATTAAATGTACTAAAAAAAACAACTGGGTAAAGTAGAATATAACTTTTAAAATTTCAGCACTCAGGTAGAAGAGGCAGGCAGATCTCTATGAATTCAAGGTTAGCCTGATCAACACACTGAGACTATCTGGGAAGAAATATTCTAACTGAATGGCTCTATCAGTGGCTCTCAACCTGTGGGTTGCAACTCCTTGGGGGTCAAATAACCCTTTCATAGGGGTCACCTAAGACCATTAGAAAACACAGTTATTTACAATGTGGTTCATAATTACAGTTATGAAATAGCAACAAAATAATTTTATGGTAGGAGGTCACCACAACCTGAGGAACCGTATTAAAGGGTCACAGCCTTAGAAGATTGAGAACCACCGCTCTACCTGACCTATGAAGAACTGTCAGCTGACTCTTCAAAATACAGTTAGCCTAAATAAAATAGAGATATCTGTATCAATGTAATATTCAAATGTTCCTACAAACACCAGAAATAGAAAAGCAAACAAAATTCCTAAGGGGAGGAAAAAATTTCAGTTCTTTCAGTCTGTAATACAGATACTTTTTCCGCTATCTTACTTTTCATGCTAACAGAATACCTGAGACTGAATTAGGGATGTAGCACGGTGATAGAGTGCTTGCCTAACAACTACAATACCGGGCTGGAGAGATGGCTCAGAGGTTAAGAGCACTGACTGCTCTTCCAGGGGTCCTGAGTTCAATTCCCAGCAACCACATGGTGGCTCACAACCATCTGCAATTCAATCTGATGTCCTCTTCTGGCATGTAGGCAGAACACTGTATATGTAATAAATAAATAAATCTTAAAAAAAAAAAAAACAACTACAATACCCTGAGCTTCATACCCAAATCTGCAAAATAAACACAGGAAACTGAGTTATTTAAAAAGCACAGAGATTTCAGAGATTATGTCTTTATTTATTCCAAGCAAATTAAGACACAGACCTGACAAAGCTCCCAAGGTCTTTTATATGGCTGGATTAAATTCATTCATAAGGACAGAAACTTTATGACCTAACCACACCTCAAAAGTCTCATCTCTGAACACTTTTACAGCATTGGAAATTAATGTTCCAGTCCACATTTTGGGAGATGACATTAGACAAAAGCATCTACCATCTCTCTACTGTCTACTCATGCTCAGCCTCAGAATGTTTTTTGCCCTAATTCATCACTTTATAATAAAAAATGTAAATTACCAAAATTATTTCAAATGCAAATGATCCCTTGTACTTTTTCCCTTATAGAAATGCTTGGATCTAATTTCATGTTTTAGGGAAATTTCAGAATATTTACATATGCATTTCAAGATTTTTCTCTAAACATAAAATTTACTTACATTTCACATGGACTTTATACACAAAGACTGAAGGTAATTCTGTGCATAAAATAAAGTTCCATAGAACTTTCCATTTGTGGCATGATACTCATAATCCAAACTGCTAGATTTCCAAATATTTATGATTTTAGATTTTCAAATTAAGGAAATACCTTCTTTTGTGCAAAGTATTGATCTATAGAGTTCCAGATTATAGGAATTCAGTGTGAATTAAAGATGGCACATTACTGTGGCTGTATCAATAATATTCCACATTCTCTTCAATATATCAAAAGGTACAAGACGGATTGGTTATGTATACTCAAAAAAGTTATGAAGAAACTGCTCTATATATTTAAATGCTAGAACATATCTGCTACATTGGACATTTGTAATAGATTTCTATTTTCATATACCAACTCTGAAAGTTCATCTAAAAATGAAGCCTTACTTTGTTCTTCAAAACAGTCTTGTAAGATTTCCAGTACATTCTGGCCTTGTCTTGTATTAATGTTGGGGGCTCTAGTAAAAACAAAAAGTAAATATATAATTTCTGTAAGACATTTATTACTTATATTATTGTCCATTTGAAACTCACACACAAAATGTTAACTTTAAATAGGAAAAAATATCTCTACTATTTAAACACTACTATTTAGTCCATCAAACATTCCATTTGAATGTAATACTGAGAGAAGTTACTTTATTATCTACATATGTCTACTCAAAGTTTAATATCTGTATCTAAAATTGGTCCAGACAACTACTATACTTGAACAGCAATTCTGGTTTTTGAAGAAACTCAATTAGTCCTGAAATGTTTTGCTTTTGTTTTGGGAACTAAACCCAGGACTTCTAGCATTACAGGCCAGCATTACTACCACTGAAATATATTACAGGCACTAAACACAATGAAAATTTTATAGACACCAGTCTCAACATCTCCAACTAACACTGTCTTCTCTGCGACTTTTCAAGAGCACTTTGCTGTTATGCAGCTCTACAAAGGGTTAATAAACTTTTGCTTAAAATTATACTAAACTTTTAATGTTTCATAAATATCAAAAACACACAAATTCTATATAACTTCTTACATGGTTGGCTGGACTTCAGATTAATAACTAAATTATATATAAACCTTTAATGATATAAACTGTTACTTTATTATCTTACAATTAATATTTCTGTTCGTTAAGTAATTTTACTAGTAGTACGGAAAAAATCTTTCAAACAAACCAAAAGGAGGCTCAGCTGAATGAGCCTCAGAACAGGTCAAGTGTTTGGTCTTTCACTTTGGTTCTGGAAGCTTACAGTTTGCAATGCCAGGGGAATCTTGGGAGAAAACACATGCACATGCAGGCATGCAACACACACACTCACACACACACACACACACACACACACACACACGCACTCACGCACGCACGCTCGCACGCACTCACGCACGTGCGCGCGCTCACATAGGGAGGAGGGGGTCAAGAAAGCCAAGCTTGTTTTTGTTTTTATCTTTTACTCTGCTTAAACTCAGTAATTTAAAGCACAAACAAACCTTTGGAAAGCAAAGGGTAAAAAAAAAATCTTTCAAACAAAATGCAAGGTCTTTATGATCCAAAAACTTAATGAAATATGTATACTTCACTACTTATAGAAATAAGTATATTTAACTACTATAACCATTCGGTGCTAATAATTCAGTGTTCAATTCTTCTTGTCCGCCATTCTATGTATTTTTTCTTACTTCCACTAAGTCATTACATGACTTGTGTTAATATTTCTCTCTTATATAAAATAATTAAAAGACTAAACAATCAGTATGCACAGAAATCAATCTGCAAAAGATAACAGATTTTTCTATCTTCAAAGATAAAAAACCCAGTTTCTAAAGATGAAAATAAATCATCTTAAAAGTTCAAGTATAAACATGTTACCTGGAAGGCCGGCAAAATCTTCTGTGGTAATTTTTTAAATGATCCTGAAAGAAAAGTTAACTATCAATTTTTTTTTAACTATAACCGAATACAACTCATCCTCAATATAATTCCAATTCAATACAGGGTTAACAAGAGACCATATTTTCCATTTACTCATTTAACAAGTATCTGTTAATTGTTCAATATAATACTATAAAGAATTCTAGGCAAAATGGCTAACTAGGAGCTTGCCACCCACAAAACAAGTTTGATGGCATGAGTTTGATCCCTTGAACCCAAGTTAAGTTAGAAAAAAAATAACTGGCTCCAAGAAGTTGTCCCTGATATCCACATGTCACATAAGTACACACACACACACACACACACACACACACACACACACACACACTATATGAAATAACAAGACATAAAACAACAATGAAATGAAATAGAAAGCCACGTGCAAAAAAGACCAACAATTTTCTGAAAGATGGAAAATCGATAAGACATTATAAATAATGAAATATAACAAAACCAGTAGCAACCTAAAGATCAGATAGTATATATTAATATCCTTCACTGGATATATATTATATCCTTATTATATGTAATATCCTTCATTGGCTAGATAATTATAATATATATTAATATCATTTATTGAGGATATCCTCAATGAAAGAGACTAATCTGCTTAAGAGAAGGCCATAGAAATGAAGACAAGGAACTTCAGATAAAACAGAAGGAATAAGACAAGCAAACAGTAATAGAGCAATCCCAGAAATTTGATGAGGCTAAAACTGGAGGATTTCAACTTTGACATCAATCTGGGTTGTGCTAAATAGTAAGACTCTGTCTTAATAAATGTGGGCAGGAGAGATTAAAGGAAAACACAGTATAAACTGTCATGATATGGTTAAGAGGGAGGTTTTTATTTTAGATATGAGTTAGAACAGCCAGAAGTCTCTGGAAGAGCCCAGAACATAAAAAGAAAGCAGTAAACTACATATGGTCAGCAGACTGGACCTATAAAAGAGAGTGAGAACAGCAAGAGACAGATAACAGAGACAGCATAATGAGAGATGCAGGAGCAGAGCACAGATAGAGACAAAAACATTGAAGATGGCAGGGTTATGGAGAATGAGTATCTGTGGGGAGGGAAGCTTATGAGATGCATAGAGTTTAGGATAGAAAAGGAGGTAAGAAGGCCTGGGATACTAGAATGAACTTTGAAATGTATAATAGATGCTTGTTATCCTGAGGGAGACTGGAGGCCAGAATGAGCTTTGATATGCTGACAGGTACCACAGGTAGCTATATATCCCTTACCATAAAGGAAATGACTCATTTGGTAGAGAGGAACCTGTTAAGAGAAGCTTTTTCTTTGCTAGCCACTTTGGTTTATCCCCCGCCAGTCGCCTGGGCTCTGCCGCGCCAGCCTGGTTCTAGATCCGCATGAGTCCCAAATAAACACACAGGAGGCTATATTAATTATGAAGCTGTTGGCCTTGCTTGTTTCTTACTGGCTAGCTCTGCCTTAAGTAATTACCCCATAATTGTTAATCTAAGTAAGTCTCTTACCGGAGAATAGTTCCAGGCTTCCTACCCCCAATGGCGTTACATGTTGACTCTCCTGTGTTTCTCCTACCCAGAATCCTCCTGGATTCCTAGCCCCACCTATCTAGATTCCTATTGGCCAGACAGTGCTTTATTAGCATAAGACTTCCCCAACAGGAACCACTTTCACAAGATCCTGAGGAATGCTGGCTTTTATCTAATGGCCAGAAATTCTCCTATACTCCTGAAAATGTGAACTGCTTTTTGGAGTCTGAGGAATGAGGAGCACACTTACAGGACAGATAACCTTACAGCTGCATCTCACAAAAAGTATTATGCTGTCTAAGTCTCAAATATGACCAACATCTGTAGACTACTGGACATTTAAGTCTCTAAAGCAGAAACGGAAAATCAAGATATTAATTTTTAAAATGTAAAATGTCCCAAGAGAAAATTAATGGCAAACACAAAAATGAAGAAAATCTAAAAATAAGAAAATTAATACTTTCAATGCAGAACCCTTAAAACTAAAGTGGAGCTTGCTATGGTAGCCTGTGCAAGTAAGTTTGAGGTGGCCTGGGCCACATAGCAAAACCCTCTCTCTTAAATAATAAAAATAAAAATCTAAGATTATATATTACCAACAATAAGTAGACAGCAAGAATTCTTAATAGTGAAAAGCAGAATTACCTAAAACTAAGAGAATTTTGAAAATGAAACTAAGTATACCCCCAACAAAATGGCAGGAATTGAGAATAAAAGAAAAACAAAGTAGGGTAAAATGGTGATATGCCCTTCGAATCATACTAGAACTATAAAGGAAAACCTTTTGTTGGATTCTGTAAGATGGTGACTAGTACACTCTTAAAACTGAAAACACTATCAACACCAGTTGTTCACCGAGCCCACTTTCATTCAACCCAATGGTATATAAATAATAGCAAAACATTCTACTTGTTCTAGGCTAATTTGTATGTTGGCTGCACCAGCTGTGAAAGCCATAATTTTTGAAGAGTTATTTAGTTTAGAAAGCAGGAATGAATTGAATGCCACATGTAGTCCTTGTTTTGGGGAAGCTGCTGTCTGTTCTCCAGCCTGTAAGACAAGAGAGATAATATATGTATGCACCTCTATTTCTCTGTATCTGAGTTCAGATCCTTACAATTACAATCTAAACTCACATGATCCACTGTGTTGTAGAATATTAAAGATGTGTTACAGTTGTTTATGCTATGGAACATTTGTTTAATGATGCAAAGATGTATTCTTTTATGTTGCATTTGTTTAACTCTGTGAATCTGTGTTACTTTACCTGTGTAAAACACCTTATTGGTCTACTAAAGAACTGAACAGTCATCAGCAAGGCAGGAGAAATGATGGGAGGGGCTGGTAGGCAGAAAGAACAAATAGGAAAAGAAATCAGGGAAGGGTGAATTGAGGATCAAGAAAAGAAGGGGCTAGCCACCCAGCCATCCACAGAATAAGAAGAAAAGAAGATATACAGAAATAGAGAAAGGTAAAAGACCACAAGGTAAAGATAGATGAGATAATTTACTTCAGTTAAGGAAAGCTAGCTAGAAATAAGCCAAGCTAAGGCCGAGCATTTATAAAAAAGAATAAACCTCTATATGATTTGTTAGGGAGCTAGGTGGCAAGCCTCCCAAAGACACAAAAGAGAGAAAATAACCAACAACACCGTTCTATGTTATTCTTTCTTCTCCAAAGTATGATTAACAAGGTTTGTCTTTTTTTATTTTTATTATTTTTTATTTAATATTTTTCATTTTGTATACCAACTCCAGTCCCCTCTCCCTCCCTTCCCACTCCTTAGAGGGGGTAAGGCCTTCCTTGGGGAATCCACAAAGTCTGGCAGACCAAGTGAGACAGAATGAAGCCCCTCCCACTGTGTCAAGGCTGAACAAAATATCCTACCATAGGAAATGGGCTCCAAAAAGACCAGATCATGCACCTAGGTTAGGTCCTGGACCCACTGCAGGCTTCCCACTCCCCACCCAACAGATCAAATCACAGAGCTGTCACCCACATTCAGAGGGTCTAGTTGTGTTAATCCCGACACTGACCTCACTCTGGTTGGCCGAACTTCCCAGACTCCTATCTGCTAAGGAAGCTCTCCCATATGGGTCTCAGCCACACCTTTCCCATGTTCTCTCCCTACAATTGCTCATGCTCTCTCACCTAGTTCCAAGCCACTGTCCTATGAAGATACCCCATGACACCACCAAGATTCCAACTCACTGTGCCAACAGTCCAGCACGGATGCCCTCCTCATACCACACCAGATTGCTTCTCACTGAAACACTCACTGCTCCCTAGCTGAGATTCATCCCTCACCAAAAATCCTCCTATGTGTACCACTTCTCTTTCCAAACTTGAACGCACAGGTGTCCCCTAGCACATGGATACTACCTTCTCAACATCTAAGCCCTCGAATTGTAAGCTGGGCTATTCTGCCAACCTGATTCATGCTTGCTCCTACACACCAGGTCTTGAATCACTACAGTATCCCATTCACCAAACACCCAGATTGTTTGGTTCCACCTAATTATTCATACTGAGTTGCTTAGGAAAGCAAGAAAAGGCAAAAAACGAAATAGATGTTAAGAAACCTGGAAGGGCCATGGAGATGGCCCAATGAATGAAAATACTGCTGTGAGGCCTATCAACCTCAGTTGGATTTCCAGATCCATGAAAAGGTGGAGAACCTTCTAACCAACAAACACATCCACACCCCCACTCTCTCCCACACAAAATAAAACTTTTTCATAAAACAAATGTGGAGCGAAGATTTTTGTCTTGAGATTATTTATCATCCTTCCAGAGCTTTTCTATTAAACTATATGCTATATTAACATAAAAAGCAGCTGTTCCGGGGATGGAGTTCAGTTGGGAGAATTCTTTCCTAGCATTAGGGAATCTCTGGATCAAATCCCCAGAACTCATAAACATGAAGAGGTGATAAAACTGTAAGCCCAGCACTTATGAAGAGTAGACAGGAGAGTTTGAAACCACCCTGTGAAGCATGAGACCCTGTCTCAAAAAGCCAAAAAACCTTGGGCATAGTGGTGCTGCAGATCTATAATCCCAATTATTTGGGAGATGGATGCAAGACTCCAAAGTCATCCTTGCCTACATAGTGAGTTCTTGTTCAAGGTCATCCTTGGTTACATGAGACACTATCCCAATACCCAACAACATAAAAGATATGCCAAATAAGAACAAAAAAGTAAATAAAAATATTTAAAGAAAGGTGAGAACCCATAAAATTCATGAAGTACTTAAAAAGTAAAAGATGGAAGTCTATTTTGTGTGGAGAAAAAGGTCCAGCCAATGAAACACACCCTGAGCAGATTCAAAGAAACATACTTTGGCCCTGCAACCAAAACCAAAGAAATGTACCCTGACCCTGAAACCAGTGCCAAAGAAACATACTTTGTCCCTGGAATCAGAGTCAGTGGAAGAAATACACCCTAACCCTAAAATTGGAGCCAAAAGACTAAAGAGGACCAGAGAAAGAAACACACTTTGGCCCTAAAGCCAGAGCGAAATCTGACCGTAACCCTGTGCAGAAAACTAACCAGTCCGCGAACAGGAGCTCTAGCCAATCTGAGCTCAGTATCAAAATCAGACTAATCCCCACCCTGGAAGCCCTATAAACCGCGTGTCCAGCTTGTGGCTGTTCGTGCTACTCTAGCAGAGGACAGCCACTCTCCTGGATTCTTGCCTCCCAATAAACCCCTTCGATGAGCTTTGGGTGAAGACTTTTGTGGTGGAGCAGAGACAACCCTAGGCAGAGCAGAGCAAGCAGGGCTGTAACACTTTTGCCAGGGAAACCTTCTCCTGGCAGAGCGGAGTTGTTACACTCTGCTCTCCACTCCCCGGAGCACAGTTGAACTGTAGCGACGGGAAACCACCTGCCAGAGCAAAACTGCAAACATCCCCAGCGGGAAGACCCTCTCCTGCTGGAGCAGAGCTTTCCATCTGAGCTGTGTAACACTCAGTATTCTGTGACTCCTGAGTGCCAGAATACCTGTCCCACCTGATCCACCCGAAATGCCTACATTTTGTGTGCAGCATTTAGTTTTATTACGAATTTTCTTTTGGTGTCAAGATTAAACCCAAGACCCATCAATGTAGGAAAAACACTCTAAACCACTAATTTACAACCTCAAACCCACTATTATTCATTTGATGGAAACGTTTAAAGCAAACACATAGGACTCTTTAGTATTCAGCACTGAGGCACTGAAATAAAAGCCAATCCTGAGAATGTTACATTACACAAGCTTCCGATCCCTAGTTTATGAAATTTCTTTTCATTTCAGTAAATTGAAGCATCACAAATCTGCACACTGAAACTTTTTTTAAAACATAAACACCGGTACAATACTACCTCTTCCTTTGCTAAGTAGGAATATTTCTAGGATAGGATAGGTCACCTGCTCATGAATACAGAGCACCTACTATAGTGTCCGCGAGTTTTAGACCATTCAGAAGCAGGTAATAACCAAGACAAATAAGGTTCCTCAATTCTGAGTTAAAATCTAGAAAATATTTATTTGAAAGTACAACCTACCAACTTCAATTTATCCTCCGGTTTATCTCAACTTGAGTTTCTTCCACCTAGACTATAGTTCTCAAAAAAAAAAAAATGTACAACAGTAGAAATTGCCAACCTCTATTTGGAGTGAATGACTTTTTGTTGTAGGATGCTTAGGAGAATCCTTGGCCTCTACCCACTAGGTGGGTAGCACTCCCTCATCCTCCCCATCCCAAATCCAAAGCTACCTTTGGAAAAACTAAAGTTTCTTTGGTTATAACTAAACTTGGTTATAGCCAAGGTAGGAAATTACATTGAAAACACTTTTGGATATAATACCTGAGAATAATCTTCAACTCTTCTCTGTCCTTATCTTCTAAATAGACAATACATAGATGTCAGAACTATTAAGCTCAAATCAATTACAGGGTAATAACATGTATTTGACAATGTACAGCAAGCATTTGTTAAGTTTTGTTCTTTGTAGCTTTAATGATTTTTTCATTTGACCACATGCAATAAAAGTTATATATGATTTTTCAGAATATACACTATATTGTCTTTTCATACATGGACAAGCATACATATACAACAACATAATAGGAGATCATCAATGAAGCTTTTCTTAAAAAGATGAACAGAACGGCTAGGCTAGGGCATAGTAATCACACGAAATTTGAAAGACTAATGAATCAAGAAACATAAAAACAAAGTGTCAAGTTCTGGTACACATCAGACATTCAAAGTGGGCACCTTTAAAAAAATAGTTGTCTTTAATAAATGCTTTGGCAATAACAGGTGTCCCATTAATATTAGAAACTTCAGACAATACAGTATTTCTTCGGGTGGTTTTTGTTTGTTTGTTTTAGAGAGAAATTAGTACTCAAGCTCTTTCAGACCGTCAAGACTGAAATGTACAACAGTCAGGAGTATTTGGAAGACTAGGAAATAGGGGCTAAAACGTAGAAACGGGAACAGTTTCTTCAGAGAAAAGAGCAGGCATAGATGAGACTATGATGAGTTACTCCTGCTGCTGGTACACAATCACATCTGGCTTGTGACCTGTGTTGCTTTCAACCCACTCCTGACCAGCTGCACAAAGCACCCACCCCTGACAGGTCTACAGCAGCCACCCCTGACACACCCACGACAGGTCCACAGCAGCCACCCCGACCACAGCACCCACCCCGAGTCACCCACGACAGGTCCACAGCACCCACCCCGACACACCCACCACAGGTCCACAGCACCCACCCCGACCCACCGCGGACAAGGCGCACACAGACCCTACCTGACACACTAACAAGCCACTCACAGCACCCGCCCCGGCCCACTCCTGACACAGCACCTGCCTCGCGTCCTGACCGCTCGCCCCAGGACCGCCCGCTTCAGCTCGCAGCCCGGGCCCGGGCCAGCACTTACCAGATGGAAGGAGGAGGCCATGTTTGCGGCCCACGAGGCCCGACGCAGGTCTGAGAGGGAAACCCCAGAGGCCAAGGCTCCAGGAGGATCAAGAGAAAAAGTCGTCCGGTCCGCCTGGAGTGAGATCGCGGAGGGGGGCGGCCCGGGCGCCTCCGGGTCCCCGCTTGAGACTTCCGCCCTAAATAAACACCAGAGACCAGCGCGAAGGAAGATTCAAAAGAGCTGCGCATGCGCAAAACGCACCGCGCAACCAATAGAACTCCGGCCGTTATTTGCGTTGCCTAGAGTCCCGCCCCCCTGGTCCGTCACTCCTCCTATCAACCCTCCTTTCTCAGGTCGCCCCGCCCTCCGGCCGGTCGTCTCTCCCTCCCTCTGGTTTCCCCGGGACCCCGCCTCGCCCCGCCTCTCGCCCGGCGCCCCGCCGCGCCCCGCCGCGCCCCGCCTCTCGCCCGGCGCCCCGCCTCGCCCGGTGCCCCGCCTCTCGCCCGACGCCCCTCCCTCCCCTAGGGTTGTGCTCCTGCTCCAGGCTTGTGTTTTCTTCAACCACAGTTTGCTCTGTGCTTGTCTGCTTTTATTTGACAAGTGGATCGAGCACGTGTGCTCCTTGAGATACATGTATAATGCATCCCAGCAGTTCTATTACTTATTAATTGGCAATAGTAAGAAGGATTAGAGAGCCGGACTGTGCTGGCACTCGCCTTTAATCCCAGCACTAGGGAGGCAGAGTCTGGCTAGTCTCTGAGTTCGAGGCCAGCCTGGTCTACAGAACGAGTTTCAGGACAGCCAGGGTTACAACCCTGTCTCGGAAAAAAAAAAAAAATCGCAAACGCTTTGAACAGATTACATACACAGATTCGTCAGCTGCAGTCAGGCCAACTCATCTATACATTATCTCTGAAAATTATGATTCAAATGTCTTCTACCTTTCTTCAAGTATGTAGAAATTATTATTAAGGAAGACAAAATAATCTGCATATATGCATATGTATGTATGTATGTATTAGTAGAGCGACTTATTAAGGGAAAATGGTTGCTTCAGTCTTATGTAAAGGTAAAGTAATGGCCCAGATTGGAAAACAAAATAAACCGATGTTCAAAAGCTCTTGCTGCAGTTTCAGAGGAGCAAAGTTCAGTTCCCCGCACCCAAAGAGCAGCTCTCAACCAACTGTAGCTCCAGTTCCGAGGAATCCGACGCCCTCTTCCGACCTTAGCTGGCACCAAGCATGCACGTGATGCACTTGTATACATGCAAACAAAATTCCCATACCTATAAAGCAAATAATTTTTTTTAATTGGAGATTATTTTAGGATGATGGTGTTCTCTGCTGGTGGATGCGCCTGCATCTACCGGGCTTGCCGTCCAGATCCGCCAGAGGGCAGCACAGGTGCTGCAAACCCAACCGGTCTGAGCTGTATTTACAAATCCTATTCTCTAATGGAAAGCTGCTGGATCCAATTTGTACCTTGTACAACACAACGACTACATAAACCTCAAAGAGAAGTCAGCTGATCCTGGCAGCTGAAATAGTGTCTTTCTCCTATACTGGAAACAATTTGGGGACTGTTGTCCTCAAACGCAACACTGCACTTCGTGGTTATTTTCAACAAGAAAGACCTGTGACCAAATGGAAATATACGATGTTGAATTGTCAACATGCAGACAGACACAATTTGCTGGAGAAGCATTTGAGAGTGAATCTACTCTAGAAAGTCAGATAAAATGTTCAGCATAAAAATGGGTTTTTGCTTTGAAACCTTGGGAACCAACAAGCATAAGCAACCTCTGAACTCCAGGAGAATAAACAAAATTGACAGTGAATCTTTCTGTCTCCCGGCTGCTAAAGACAAAGAGAACATCACTAATACAGTGCTTTTAATTCTCTCAGCCGTGATACCATCCACAATGAGATTGTGTAAAAGAGGAAGTATGTTTCAGAAATGAAATAGGGAAAACTCTTATATAGAAAAATATGTTAACGTTAGCAAAATGAAATCTGATTACGGAACACATCCGAGGTTAGAATATAATTTCACTAATTCTATGGCCAATGAGGAATTCTATTAATCTAGGCTTTGTTATAAAGAATAAGTATGTGTAATCGCTAGTTCAGATTACAACTCACCCTCCAGCAGGCATTTAACAGCTTACAGAACATAGGAGGAATGACAGAAATGTGTATTGCGGGGAGGGAGATTGGAGAACCATGCTCAAAGTATGTGTAGAATCAGGCCACTATTTCTACAATCATGAAGCAAATTGAAAAATTAGGAACCTGGTAATAATGTCAGTCTCTAAGAACATTTAGGCAACACAATCAGGAAGTCACCACAATTACAAAACTGCCACCTCACGGAAGCCTCCCCAAATAACACACCAGTGAACATCAAGACTGCTCATAGCATCTGAGTTCATGCCACAGCACAGCTGATACACACCAGCACAACTGATGTCCCCCGGCGAGGTTGTCAACATCCACGAAGCTAGCAATCACACACTGTACCATCCCATCACGTCCCCATGGAAACGTCAGATGCTTATGAACCATTCCTGCCTTTTCTTTGGTGAGAAAATTCAAAGGCAGTTTCTCTTTTGCCTTGCCAATCACATTGATTCTCCCAATCCTACTTGGAAAATTTTCTGGAAAATACAGAGGCGGTTTGTTTGTTTGTTTGTCTGTTTGTTTTTACTTTACAGCTTCTACAGTAAAGAATGGCACACTAGGAAGGGTAGGGATGGATGTGGGACATCAGTCTACTTTGCTTTCACTGGCAACACCAACTAAATGATCTTAAAAGAAAAGCACAGGCTTGAATTTTGTATGTATTGAGTTTGTAACCATAGAATGGATCTTAAACCAATTTGACTAACAATATTATTACTCTAGCCTTGAAGTATCTAACAATATTATTATTACTCTAGCCTTGAAGTATCTATAGTTCTCAATCCCTAGTTTCTGTTGGAGCTAGCAGTCGCTTGTGATTGACTTCTTTTGGGAACTGGTGATATATACATTGACCTCTGTTAGACTTTTCGCCAGTGTGGCAAGACACCTGAGAACACCACTTAATTTTGCTCATGGTTTCAGAAGTCTCACTTCATTATGACACAGGGGAGGGGATATGGCGCAGCAGAACACACATACCAGAGACACCAGAGAGGAGAGAAAGCATGCCTAGCTCATAGCCCTCCCTTTCCCCCCTCTTGTTCTATATGGGTACCCCGTGTGTGGGATGGTACCACCTACTTTCAGAGGGAATCTTTTCCCCTTAGCTAATGTGTTCTGTAAATTTTCTCATAGACACATCCAGAATTGTCCTTTGGTAATTTATGTGCTCCACAATCACTTGTCAATAAAGATTCACAACCTCAACTGAGTGTGGTGGTGTACACCTCTGGTCCCTGCAGAGGCAGACAGATCGCTGTGAGTTCCAGATCAAACAAGCTACATAATGAGACCCTATACTAGTAGTATCAATAAAAACAGACTGGAAATGAGACTACATGACTAGGCTACCTTAATGCCCTTTCCCGATAATGAGATTGACAACTACCTTGTATGCCATCCTAGAGCCTTCATCCAGTGGCTGATGGAAACAGGGGCAGACACCCACAGCTAAACACTGGACTGAACTCCTGGAATCCAGTTGCAGAGAGGGAGAAGTGATGAGCAAAGCGGTCAAAACCTGACTGGTGAAACCCACAGAAACAGCTGATCTGAACAAGGGGGAGCTCATGGACCCCAGACTGATGGTTGAGAGGCCAGCATGGGACTGATCCAGATCTTCTAAATTTGGGTATCAGTGAGGAGGCCTTGGCAATCTATGGGGCCTCTGGTAGCAGATCAGTATTTATCCCTGGCATACAAATGAATTTTGGAAGCCCATTCCACATGGAGGGATGTTCTCTCAGCCTGAACACACTGGGGAGGGTCTAGTCCCTGCCCTGGATGATATGACAGACTTTGGAGACTCTCTATAGAGGGCCTCATCCTCCCTGGGAAACAGAGTGGGGATTGGGTGGGGGGTTGGGGACCTGGGAGAGCAGGGAAGAAGGGGAGGGAGAGAGGGCTGGGATTAACATGTGAAGCAAACTTGTTTCTAATTTAAATTAAAAAAGACTATGTAACTAATAACTCATTCATGTATTCCACCTTGTTAAAATTAAAGCTGTTTTTTCCAGTTACTTGTTATAAACAGCGTGTGTGTGTGTGTGTGTGTGTGTGTGTGTGTGTGTGTGTGTGTGTGTGTGTGTGTGTTTGAAGACAAGCTTTTTCTGTGTAACACTGGCTGTCCTGGAATTCATTTGCCTACCAAAGTGGTCTAAACTAAGCAATTCTCCTGCCTCTGTCTCCTGAGTGTTGGGATTAAAGGCATGTGTCACCACGCCCGACAACACAATTATATTCAATGCCAATATCTTTTAAATCTATCGCAATGAATCACGATGCATGTGATAATAAATCAATAAATAGTTCAGAAACTAAGAAACACTGGATGAGGACTGGACATTTCTATTGAGGCTTGCTAGCTTGAGCAATGCTAATAAGCAGATAGTATCATTCCCAGTAACAGAAAGATTTCACCAGGCTCTTGAAAATGAGTAAGACATTACCAAATAGATAACAGAGAGAAGGGCATGCGAGCACACAGTACAGGGAGCTATGAGCAGAAAGACCAAAGGACTTTGAGCCATCTAGGAGCAAGAGTAATGACTATAGCAGCAGGTACTTTATTATAAAAGACTTTGATTGGATATGTTGCTAGTGCCACAAATATTTAGGGTTCAATAAAAGTTGAAAGAAGAAATCTCAAAAGAAGTGAGGACCTACTAGACACTATGGAAGTGTGTTCATTAGTTTGCATTTCACTTGAGTGAGTAAAGAAAAATAAAGGGGACTATTCAGTACATTTGATCTATCTGTAATAGGATTTCTACTGCTGAAGTGCCAAGGTACAGTGATGTTGGGAATATGGACAGGTCTAACTGGCTGATAATGCTTGAGACAGATTAACTATTAAGATAATGTTTAACTTTGGAGTTTTGAAATAGTTGGGGGAGATGGTTAAAGAAGACATCATTGGTATATTAAGGATTAATTTTACTTACAAATCCACAGACCAAAAGAACCTCCTTGTTTGATGAACTAGGTTTGGTTTTTTTTTTCTGTTTTAAAAGGAGAAAAAAGACCTAGGTAAGTAGATGTTTACTTAACAGGGAACTCAGCAGGTCCCTGTCTGGGCCTGCTGAGATGACTGCTGAGATGACTCAGGAGGTTAAGGGTCATGCTGCCAAGCATAAGAGCTTCTGTTCACCGGGCGGTGGTGGCGCACGCCTTTAATCCCAGCACTCGGGAGGCAGAGGCAGGCAGATCTCTGTGAGTTCGAGGCCAGGCTGGACCGACAACCTCCAAAACAATACAGAGAAACCCTGTCTCGTTAAAAAAAAAAAAAAAGAACTTGCATTCATTCAATACTCGAGCCCCACATTGTAAAAGGAGAGAACCAATTGCCAGAAATTGACCTCTGCCCTCCACACAAGCACTGTGGCATGTGCACACATAAGCTGAGTGTGAACTCACACACGTGCATGCACACTAAATAAATGTCAAAAAATTCCTTTCTGTAGTTTTCTTGGAGGCCATCTTTCTCTTTCCTATGAAACTCTATGGCCACAACTAGGCCTGGTGTCACAAACCCAGCACTTTGGAGGCAGAAGTCAGTGGATCTCTGAATTTGAGACCAGCCTGGTCTCCAAGAGTAGAATTTCAGACCAGTCATGGCTACAAAATGATACCTTGTTTTAAAACAAAAAATAAAAACTCTCTATAGTATATATATATATATATATATGCATATGCATATGTATATATATTAATTCTAGTGGATATTCTATCCAATAGAATCAATACAATAATATTCAATAAATATAGTTTATTTTAGTCATGTCTTTTAGAAATAAAGACAGAGAGCAGTAAACAGTAATAGAATCTGGAAAAGCCAAACATGCCTCTGGTGTCTGTCCCCTAGCCCACGGTGCCTGCACCTGTTCCTTTCATCCTTAGATGATAATCTGCTGTTTATTTTGCTACCATGAAACTACGCACATGAAGCCTGTAACGAGGTTGTCTTTTAAATTGGTCTGTGCCTGATCTTTCTTACGGGGGGGTGGACGGGACACGACGTGCGTGTGCGTGTGTGTGTGTGTGTGTGTGTGTGTGTGTGTGTGTGTGTGTGTGTGTGTCCTGTTGGTGGTTAAAAAGCTAGTTGGGACTTCCTCTTTGAACAGTTGCCTCTCCTCTCACACAACGGAGATTTCATCTTGTCTGAGGGTGGATACAACTGAAAGTGAACTGAACTTTGCCAAGGCCACGGGCATGATGGCTAAGAAGCCCCCGAAACCAGCGCCCCGCAGGATCTTCCAGGAGAGGCTGAGGATCACTGCTCTGCCTCTGTACTTTGAAGGGTTTTTGTTAGTCAAACGGTCTGATCACCAGGTAAGTCAATAGATGAGAACTTTAAACCAGAACGTCCTCACTTAATGTAAAATTTGCTTCATGACAATGTCTCCTTGTCTCTGTCTGGATTATACCCTCTTCCCTGAGTGAAGAGAATGATTCCAATTTTGAATAGCTTAAATACAATGAACACTTTAAACATATAGTATATTTAAATATATATAAGCTGGCAATATATATGCATATACAAGCATATATAATAAGGTCTTTAGTATTTAGCCATAATAGAAAAACTCAGTGAAATTTCCAAAAGATTCTTCTAAGCATCACATAAGATTTTAGCTTGCAAGATAATTTTTTTTATGTTTTCTCAACAATTAACTACTATGCTTCAATGGTGATGAAGTACATGAAAAGAAAGTGATTTTATGATAAAATTAACCTGCTCCTACTCTCATTCATACTGAAGTGTATAATGACCAAACTGTAATAAACATTGTGAAAATTTGATATTTACTTAATATTGTTTCATTATGCATTCTGAAAATACTGTTCACAATGCTGGCTTTAAAAGAGAGCATTTAGGGTGTTATTGTGAATAGTGAATATACTAATTTTGTTTTTAAAAAAGTACTTTTGCTCTATGAAAACTCACAAAGTATTCCACATATTTTTAAATGTAAAATCTCAAATTATAGTTATCAAAAGTACTGCTTTTAAAGTTGTAATTGTGGACAGCATAAAATTAATAATTAATTAGAAAAACGAACACAAAATTATGTTACTAAGAAAGTAAAGAAATCATTGGTGTAAATAAATTTTTATGAAATGTTAACATTGGCTGAAGCCAGCAAAGTTTTAAGTGTTTACAGAAATAACAATAAGTGTTCAGTGATGATAAATCAAGGTTTTAGAGGATTCATTAACATTCATGGAAAATTATGAATATGAGAATACTGTAACAGTATATTCTTTTTTTTTTTTTTTTTTTTTGGTTTTTCGAGACAGGGTTTCTCTGTGGCTTTGGAGGCTGTCCTGGAACTAGCTCTTATAGACCAGGCTGGTCTCGAACTCACAGATATCTGCCTGTCTCTGCCTCCTGAGTGCTGGGATTAAAGGCATGCGCCACCAACGCCCGGCTAACAGTATATTCTTATTTTCTATATATACAATTTTAAAGACATTTGCCATTCGAAAGTCAGGTTGTAATTCTTGTTGTAGGTGTTAAAACATTTCTTAGTAAATTTTCAAGCTGTTTTGGAATTTTTATTGTTGTTGTTATTAATCACTCACAGTTTAGCAACATGGTTTTACTTCACCAACAATGGATAACAGAGAAAGTAAATTACTAGTTGGTAATTTAAATTTGATCATTCACTGACTGTCTTTCCAGAGTGTCTCTAATAACTGTGCCTGATACCAAGATCTTCAGGTGTCCAAAGAAGGCATGTGTGGGCATGGTTAGCAAACATAATTCCACAATGTTAGAGTAGCCATAACACCATGTCTTTACTTGATGGTTTTCCACATATACCTTGTGATCTTGTGAAAATTACTCCATCATCTCCCCTGGACTCAGTTTATTCACTGCAAAGAGAAAAAAGATTCTACTTTGACTAGCATAATAAATTATTATTATTATTTGTATTGTGTTCCTTATTATTTCTGGGATAAGAAAGTGCATACTGAATCAATTTATTTTTCAAACAGCATTTATTGTACAGCTTAGTAGCTGTTAAAATTTCTTATATAACTCCTACTGTGGTTTTTCTTAGAAAGCATGATTTAAAACAGAATGAACTACAATCTAGCATTTCTCGTAAGGGCTGGGAATCTAGCTAAATGGTAGAGCACTTGTCTAAGACGCATCAGACCCTGTGAGCATGGAAATGTAAATAATTGTGATATGTGTATAAGAGAAAACCAATTTATTTACCCATTTGAGTTCATTACCAAGTCCCTTTCTCTTGTGTACTAAGCAGGGGAGGAACTAGAGAATGGTAGCAATGTCAAGGCACGTGATGGTTTCCAAGATGGAAATGATAACTATATAAAACACCAGCTTCCCACATAAGATTAGATTCGTTTTCTTCCGATTTACTTATTTGCTTGCTAGAATCCTAAAGTCAGTTTGAGGTCTATAAATAAAATTGCTCAAAGGAACTCCATAGTTGCTCACAGACATAAACATAGAAGTGATGAGAGAAGCACTAGAGGAAAAAAGTGGGATTTCCCCATAACTAAATGCCAGGCAGCGTTTAGAAGCAAGGTGAGCTGAGAACATTGCTGCCAAGTCAGCTGTGGAGTTCATGGCACAAATGACATGGAGAGGCCATGCAGAGGTCCCTGCTGAAAACAAATTCAGAAGATTAAGATGGAGAAAGCATTGTTTAAGAACAACATGTGTAGTAAAGAAATTACAGGGCAAGACACTCTCATTGCAAGGGTTATTATTTTTATTTCTCTCATACATTATATCCCAACCACAGTTTCCCCTCCCTCCCCTCCCCTTGCCTCCTCACTCCATCTCCCCTTTCCCCAGATCAACACGCCCTCTGTTTCCCCTCAGTAAAGAGCAGGCCTCCCAGTGACATCAAACAAACACAGCATAACAAGTCACAATAAGACCTGACATAAACCATCATTTCAAGGCTGGATGGACCAGGCAACCCAGTTCAAGAAAAAGGATTGCACACAGTTGTTGGAATCACTTTAAAAGAAAATGCACCAATATATGCTAACTTTAATACAATTCTAGAAGGACCCTGAATTTCAGGTCAAGAAGCTATGAAAAGTATCTTTCAAGGGAAAGATATGGGAAGATTTACTTGAACTGCAGCATTAGGATTTTATATTGACTAAGAAGACGTATTCAAAAATTAAAACACAATCAAATACAAAATGCATCACAGTTTTTGTAAACCGGAAAAAAAAGTCAGCTTTCCTAGAAATTTAAATACATGAACATTCATACAGCAGCCCATTGTCCTTTTGATCTGTGATGTACCCAGCTTTAAAGAATGCAACATGTCCTCTTAGCCTGAACATGATGATGTCATCATCAGAATGTACCCAAGTGTCACTTCTCTGATGGCCCTTATATTTATGAAGCTTTTCGTATTACATCAGTTGTGTCCTGAAACACAATACTCTATACCATAAAACTCCAAAATTTTAAAATAGCATGCCTATTCCAGGAAAACATTTGGAACATAGATATCCAGTATGAGAACTATGACAATATGAACATATGTACCCCTTTATTAATATTCTATGTAAGTTATTGAACATATACAAAAGGAACTAAGAAGAAATAGATCAATATAAGTAGGTATTCTGCTAGTTTCCCAAAGGATCTTCTTGTACATTTTAGGTGTGTGCATGTCACTAATGGTTATGATCCCTAAACAACGCACCTATATTTCAGCTGCTTCTACGGCACTCTCCATTTTCGCTGTCTCAGATCCAAAATACAGAATAGCTTTGACCTACTCATTTCATTATGGAGGCTTACTGACAGAGCAGAGGATGAAAGTGCCCCGCCCAATAACTACCACCAAAAGTAGGGTAAATCAAATACGCCAACTTCTCAGATGAAATTTCTTTGGTTATTACCCATGATCATTCAGGCTTTTCCAACAGTGCCAAACACTACTCAATACCATCAAGTTTAGAGAAGCCCCAACTGATGGAGGGGCCAGTACATGTTAGCAACCTCTGAAGTGAAATTTGTCACTGAAGGTTTAAAAACATCTCCCGATGTAAGAAAATAACTTACGACCTGAGAGTTGGCTCAGTGGAAAAGAGCACTTGCCATCAACACTGCTTACCCAAGTTTGAGCCCAGAAACCCACATGGTAGGAGAGAATGGACTTCCATCCGGCAAACTGTCCTCTGACCCCAACATGAGCACTATGGTATTTATGTTCGTACCATGTATACACACACACACACACACACACACACACACACACACACACACAGGGAGGAAGGAAGAAAGGTTGGCTGGTTTTTAAAAAATTAAAAGGAAACCTTTAGGAATGATTTTGTGCAGGAATAACTATTTATTTCATTATTCTATTCTTTAGACTCTATTCTTAGACTCTCCCACAGTCTCATTGAACTGTACCTATTATTAGGCATCGATAAACCATGTCAGCATTCCCTCAGATAACAACACACATCACTACATTTGAAAAAGCATCACTGGCTGGAGAGATGGCCCAGTGGTAAGGAGCACCACCCGCTGCTTTTCCAAAGGATGCGGATTCAGCTTCCAGCACCCACATGGTGGCTCATAACCATCTGTAACTCCAGTTCTGTGGGATCTGAAGCCCTGTTCTGGCATTGAAGCACCAGACAGACACACAGGCAGGCAAAACACCCATACATATACTATCTGTTTATCTTGCTTTTTTGTTTGATTGTTTTTGAGACAGTCACTCTGTGTAGCCCTGGTTTGTTCTGGAACTTACTCAGTAGACCTGACACTCAGAGATCCACTTGCTCTGCCTCCAGAGTGCTGCAATTAAGGGCATGCACCACCACAGGCCCTAGGATATATACCATTTGTAAAGAGTGTCACCCAGGTAATGGAAAATGCAAAGCACCCGTCAATACCATGACTATCAAAGCAATGTGCTGGTTTGTTGTTGTTCAAGTGGTGAACACTTAGTAACGTTTGCTATGTTACAGCTCCTGTGTCCTTAGATGCACTGTTATTACACCAAATCTTCAACAACTCTGTGAAGCAACAACAACCAACTACTTCTATGCTCTGTCTCCTATTAGTGAACTGTCACACAGCATACCTAATGACAATTGTGGTTTTAAAAATATCCACAACTGCTGGGTGGTGGTGGAGTACACCTTTAATCCCAGCACTCAGGAGGCAGAGGCAAGTAGAACTCTGTGAGTTCAAAGCCAGCCTGGTCTACAGAGTGAATTCCAGGATAGCTAGGACTACACAGAGAAACCCTGCCTGGAGAAACAAAATTCACAAACCAGTAAGTCATTATTGCTATTTCCAAAATAAACAAATCACTGTGTGTGAGCCTTTCTTCGAGGTCTTGATTAAAGGGAAAAGGGAACTTAAATTCTATGTCCTTGTGCAGGAGTGGACTTGGCAAGGCCAGTCCAGGGCTGTGTTTTTGGAGACACAACTCTTCCCCATTGGCTCTGGTCACCAGTCTTTAGGCATCTGTGTCTGAGGCATCCCGTGTTCTCTTTGCCAACATTGTCTGACTTAGCTCTCTGCTGACCTTGGACATTTTCCCCATACAAAGACTATATATGATGCTGACTATTTTTGTTTTGTTTTGTTTTTCGAGACAGGGTTTCTCTGTAACTTTGGAGGCTGTCCTGGAACTAGATCAGTGGACTGGGCTGGCCTCAAACTCACAGAGATCTGCCTGTCTTTACCTGCTGAGTGCTGGGACTAAAGGTGTGCGCCACCACCACTCAGCTGATACTGTACTTTTTAATAAACACACATGGTCTGTCATCAGCTTATACAAGACCTCCCGGTCACAACTAGTGCTTTTGTCTTCTTTGTTTCTTGTCTGTTCCAATTTTCATGCCCAGTCATCCTGCTTGACACCTTGCCATCCAGGGTCCTTATTTCTGCAGGTTCGAACCACCACTATATGAAGAAGTTCCACAAGCAGCTGCCCGTCTCTCTTCCCCCAACTTTAAATGTTTGTGACCTTCCATTGTGATTTTTCTTCTCACAAGTTTTAAACCAAACAGGTTCATGAATTATATAACTAAGGGTATTACCTACTTTTATTACTGATAAACTCGACCAATGTGTGGTTTAGTAGTATGCCTAAGCAGTTAACCCTGCATCTTAGAGTGAACCACGTTGTGTCACTGACACAGCTTGAAAGGCCCCAGCCTAGACTTCTCAAAGATCCTTTGCTACCTGATAGGAAATGGAGCAGAACACCCATTGTCTCCAACCAGCCAAGGCTGAGAGATGACCAGAAGGGGTAAGCTAAGCATCCTGCCTCCCAACCTCACCTTTTTGATACTCAGTCCTACTCGAATCAGAGACCAGACATTCTGGCAGCATTCATTAGTGAAGACTAAATGGGAGAGTGTATAAAAATAGCAGGGTCCAAAAACAGGTCTATTGTGGTGACAAGAAACTTCATGTCCTCTATGAACAGAAGGAAGACATTTCTGATGGGGTCTTAATTAAGCTTTGTTTTCTTACTAATCTACTGGACTCTAAGATGTATCAACCACGGCACACATGGGGCATTTAGACTTTAGGAACCTCTTCCCTCTGTTTTGTAATCACCTTTTAGGAAGGCTCTTTTGGCTGACACCTTAGTTGCATCCATAGACCTATTATATCAGCTCTCAATTGTGGGTTCATTGGAGTGGAAAAATCACCTACTATGGGCAAGGATACCTCTACCCAAGTTTCAACTCTATGTTGGTGGTATATTGCTGCAGTAATGCTATCATTTTATTTAAACTTACCATGTATACACACCACTGAAGTATAACTTGTGTCTTTTTCCCCACAAATAAGGTGAATCTACTTCTCTACCTTTTGCATTTTGACCATGTCATGGACCATGCTTAGATAAATACAAAAAAGGCAGAAATTTATGTTAATAGCATGCTTGTTGAGGATTGAGAGATGGTTCAGTGGTTAAGAACATTTACTACTCTTGCAGAGGACCTGGGATGAGTTTCTAGCATCCACCTTTCACTCCAGATCCAGGAGATCAAACCCTCTTCTGGTCTCTGTGGGCTCCTGAACACACATAGTGGACACACACGCAGACACACACACACACACACACACACACACACACAGACATGCATGCATGAAGTTTAAAAATGAACAAGTATGCTTTCACATTGGGCTTTACTCACTCTTATGGAAAATGCTTTAACTTTCATTTTTAAGATTTAATTTTAATTATGTGCATGTGTGTTGTCCATGTGTGGGTATGTCCAACATGGATGCTGGTGACTGAATCATTTCTTCTTCTTCTTCTTCTTCTTCTTCTTCTTCTTCTTCTTCTTCTTCTTCTTCTTCTTCTTCTTCTTCTTCTTCTTCTTCTTCTTCTTCTCCTCCTCCTCCTCCTCCTCCTCCTCCTCCTTCTTCTTCTTTCTCCTTTCTCCTTTCTTCTTCTAATTCTTCCCTCTTCTTATCCTACTTTTTTGGTTTCTCAAGATAGGTTTCTCATGTAGCCATGGCCTTCCTGGAACTTGCTTTGTAGACCAGGCTGGTCTCAAACTGAGGGATCTACCTGTCTCTGCCTCCAGAGTGCTGGGATTAAAGGTATGTACCACCCAGCTAGTAAGCATTCTTAACTACTGTAGTCTCTAGACCATTTCTGGGAATGCTTATGAAAGTATGTGAATGAAGTTTGGACAGGGTGTAGTCAGGAGGCATGTAGATCTCTGTGAGTTCAAGGACACTCTGGCTTACACAAGAGTGAATCAGTCTAAAAGAATCACAGAGTTCATGTCTATAATTCCAGAAATACAAAGGTGTATAAGGAAGAAGCATAGGGTCTCATGTGAGATTCAGTTTCCAGTCACAAGGAACATAGGATCTCCATTTCATCCTTGGTAGAGCTAAGAGCTACTGTCTGGCTGCTTTGCTTTTTTGATCTTCAACTTGAACCCCAATATCTGTCTCTAGGTTTTTATTATTCATGCTACAGAGAAGAATTTCAGAAATCATATAGTTAAGCACAAGTCAAACACCATATTGAGATAAATTTGAAAAGGTTTCAATCCAGAATTAACTGCAGGGCTGCAGAAATGACTCAGTGGTTAAGAACACTAGTTGCTTTTCCAGACAACTTAGTTCAATTCCCAGCACACATATTATGGTTCATAACTGTAAGACCAATTCCAGGGAGTTAAGTGCCTTCTTCTGGCCTTCAGGGATGCCAGGCATACATGCGGTGCTAATAAAACACATGTGGGGCCGGGCGTTGGTGGCACACGCCTTTAATCCCAGCACTTGGGAGGCAGAGGCAGGCGGATCTCTGTGAGTTCGAGGCCAGCCTGGTCTACAGAGCTAGTTCCAGGACAGTCTCCAAAAACAATACAGAGAAACCCTGTCTCAAAAAACCAAAAAACAAAACAAAACAAAAAAAAAACACATGTGGGTGAGAAAATGCTCATACATATAAAATAGATATATCTAATTTTAAAAAGCAGTCAACTACAAAATAAAGCATTAAAATATGGATGAACTTTAAGAATGCTATACAATGAAATATGTATTTATAATTTAAAAGAATTTATGGACAGGTTGGAGAGATGGCTCAGAGGATAAGAGCACTACCTGCTCTTCCAGAGGTTCTGAGTTCAATTCCCAGCAACCACATGGTAGCTCTCAACCATCTGTAATGAGATCTGGTGCCCTCTTCTGGCCTGTGGGCATACAAACATATGCTGTATACATAATAAATAAATAAATGTTTAAAAAAAAGATTTTATGGGCAAAAAAATTAAGTGAATAGCAGGTATGATGGTATACACCTTTAATCTCAGAACTTGCCGGGCAGAGGCAGGCAAATCTCTGTGAGTTCAAGACTAACATGGTATACATAGCAAGTTAGCAAGTTGCAGGCCAGCAGAGCTTTTTAGTAAGATCTTTTATCAAAAAGAGAAAGAAAGAAAAGAAAGGAAGAAAGGATGTGTGTGTGTGTGTGTGTGTGTGTTTGTAAAATGGCTCAGTGGTTAAGAGCACTTCTTGCTCTGCCAAAGGACCTGGGTTCAGTACCCAGCACCCATATCAGGCAGTTTACAACTCCTGTAACTCTAGTTTCCAGGCAAGACCCTCTTCTGGCTTCACTTTGCCGCTGCACCCGTGTTGTGCTCTCAAGAGTACACACACACACACACACACACACACACACACACACACACACCTAAAGTAAATAAATTTTAAAATTAGCCAAACTATGAAGGATAAAGAATAACTTTATATTATATGATTACAAAAGATAAAACAGAAAATAAAAAAGTTGGATGTGTGCTTATGAAACCTTGTTTATAATTTCCTTCTTCCCACAGGAGTACAAACACTATTGGACAGAGTTGAGAGGAACCACACTTTTCTTCTACACGGACAAAAAAAGCACAATAGTAAGTAGTTTGACACGTTGACCTGGTTCAGTTTTTCTTTTTTATTATTATTTTTTAAATAGCTTGTTTTACATGTCAATCCCAGTTCCCTCTCCCTCCCCTCCTCCAGCACCCCCCATCCCCCCCAGCCTCCCACCCTATCGTCATTTCCTTCCACATAGGGGATATCTAGAGTCTGTCATTTCACTCAGGGCAGGGTCCAGGCACTCCCCTAAGAGTCCAGGCTGAGAGAGCATCCCTCTTTGTGTTATGGACACACGAAGTCTGTTTGTATGCCAGGGACAAACACTGATCCACTGCTTATGGCCCCATAGGTTGCCCAGGCCTCCTCATTGACTCACACTCAGGGGGTCTGGATCAGTCCCATGCTGGCCTTCCAGCTGTCGGTCTGGAGTCCAAGAGCTCTCCCCTGTTTAGATCAGCTGACTCTGCTGGTTTTGCCAGCCCATTCTTTGCCAATTTGCTCATTGCTCCTCTCTCTCTGTCACTGGGTTCCAAGGGTTCAGTTCAGTGTTTAACTGTGGGTGTTTGTCTCTGCTTCTATCAGTCACAGGATGAAGGCTCCAGGATGGTTATAAACATCAAGTTCATTATCAGGAATGGGCATTCGAGGTGGTTTCTCCACTATTGCTTAGCTTGCCAATTGGTGTCATCCCTTTAGATCACTAGAGGTCACACTGGTGCCTGATCTGTCTTCTAACCTTTGATTCCCTCTTCCCCCTATTCTACCCCCCACTCAACCTTCCTGTTCCCCCATGACATACTCTCTCTTCCTTTTCTCCCCCTCTCTTCTTCCCAGCTCCCACTCCCCCCCACCCCTTGCCGTGTTCCCCATCTGTTCAGAAGATCTTGCCTCATTCCTCTTCTCTTGGGACCATGAGCATACAATTATCCATTTTCCTTCTATCACCCCAAAATAAAGTTGTTAAAAATGTAAATCTGAGAGCCCCATAAATTATCATGGGATCAGAGTAACAATTCCATGAACAATTCAAAAGGTAGTAACTCATGATTTTAACTTCTTGTTCTTATCTACCTGATGTAGATAATAAAAACTTAAAAGTAGAAATTTTATTACTCCAGTATAAACTGCTTAATGCAAAACACTAGCTTCCGTTTTTTGCAAGTCTTAGCACACTATGGAATTGGAATGTAATCATAATCTGAAAGGGACAAGATGATTTTCATAGCATCATAACATACGATGTCCTAATTTAATTTTTCTAGACAAAAACATAACCTTTAACAGCAGACTCCTAAGAGCTATATAGTATGAGAATTATGATGAAGTAATTCTTCAATTAATTCTTTGCAGACTAAGCATTTTAGTGTATATTGCAACTTCCCAGTGACATCAGGAAAGCAAAGACTCTGGCCTAAACCTTGTGTGACTTACAGAAATCATGTTCACTTATTACTTCAAGAGGCAGTACAGTTTTGTGACCGAGAGCCTGGTATGCCCAGAAAAATTGCCTGGTTTGTTAATGCTGGCCTCACTGTTGTTAACTGCGATCTGTGACTCAGTGTATAAAAAGGGGCATGGTAGAAAACAGAGGACATCTCAAATTGGGCAATTTGAAGAATGTTTAATAAACTTCTTATAGGTATTCAAAGCAGTGGGCAGAATAGAAAGAAGTCCGGTATCTGAAGCTAAAAATAGTGCAGAATTGCCACAGGAGGTGTGGGAGGAAGGAGTGGGAGATCTTGTGATGCTTAAGGGAAGTATGACACTTGATCGAGGGCGGGAGCAACTACTCAGGGTGCTAAACACCATCCTCACTCTGGCCTCCTGTTGTAGGTCCCCAATGGTTCAACTGAACGCAAAGCCAAAGGATGGGGCTAACTCTGACACAATAGACATCCTCCTGAAGCAGTGTTGGGAGGTCAAAAAATACAATTGAATCTGCGGGAACAAATAATAAAGAGACACACAGGAAATTTCCAATACTCCCGTTTCTCAAATCTCTGGATTTAGATAAAATTCATAGTCTATCTCATAATGCTATAAAAATAATCAAGTGAGACAGGACATAAAAGGATTTCAGTCAGTAGACTACACAGTAAGCACTTACATTGTTTACACATACATACACACACACAAACACACACATTATTTAATTCCTACAAAAACTCTATAAATTTGCATTCTGGTTTTCATTGTTATGTTTGGATATATATATATATATATATATACTTTTATTTAAATTAGAAACTGTCTTATTTTACATATCAATCCCAGTTCCCCCTTCTTCCCATCTTCCCATGCTCCCCAGTGACTCCCCTATCCCACCCGCCATCCATTACTCAGAGAGGGTGAGGCCTTCCATGGGGGATCATCAAAGTCTGTCACATCCCCCATGTATCTAGGCTGAGAGAGTATTCCTCCATGGGGGAAAAAATGGTTATGTTTGCTTTTTTATTAAGGTCTTCTGTGTAGGCTGCCCTCTTAACTCATGATCCTCCTGCCTCAGTATCCTGAGTGCTGAGATCACAAGCGTGTACACCGTTGGACACCACTTAATCCCTGTGTATAAATGAACACTGTCAAATTTAAGGATTAAGCAATTGTACAAAATCATACTTACCTGGCAGGGTTGATAGCATCATCATGGAGGTGATTTTCCAAGGACAAGCCTTCTCCATTTAATTCGAGATTTGCCAACCCCTGAAATGTCCCCAAAATGTGCCAAATGTGGGGAACTGACTTTGTAATTTGTGTTAGTGGAATACTGAGTTCACATTTTCACCTAAAAAATATTGCACACACATACACAATGGTACACGATTATATAGCTAGTAAAAGAGGGTGTGGTCCAAGTGTGGCTTATGAGCTGGTGGTCTTTTTCAGATTACAACAACAGACAGTAGAGTGGTCCATCTACCAATGTTGTTAAAAAAAGGATGAAAACCCTGGGGGACAGTCTCAGTAGAAACACTGGGAAATACAAGCTGAGAACTTGAAGCATGCTAATGGCCTACAGCATGAAACAATTTAAAACTGCTTTACATATCTAAAAGGCTAAAAGGAAGTCATAAAAGGTCACTGAATGTGTTAAGTGTTATGCTGGAGAAAAGAGTTCAGGAACAATGAATGGGGAGTAGCTAGAAAAAAATATGGTTCAATACAAGGAACACTTAGCAAGGCTGTTTCAGCAGTGTGAGTTCACTATTTTTACAGATGTTCAACTGTGGGCTTGAGTTCAACACGGAGAGCAGATTCAAACAGCTGGCTTACACAGACGACCTTTAAGGCTCTTTACAACCTACAATTAAAGCTAGAAGATATGACTTCCTTTTCTGTAATTGGTGTGTTGGCACTGTTACAGCAAAACTCACTGAGCCTTATCTAGACAGTCCGTCATACAAAGACATGTCTAAGTTCTGGTTTTGTCCCCTTGTGTTTATCCTTCCACTTTTTTTTTTTTGCCACTTTTTAATTCTTTAATTTCATTTCACATTCCAATCATAGTTCTCCCTCCCATACCTCCTCCTGCTCCCCCTTTACCTCCCCACCCCCAGCCCACTCTCAGTCAACTCCTCCTTACAGGTAAGGGCTCCTATGAGGAGTCAACACAGTCTGGCACAATAGGTTGGAGCAGGGCCAGGCCCCTCTCTCATGGCATCCCACCATAGAGAATGGGCTCCCACAAGCTAGCTTATGTACCCGGTTTGTATCATGGTCCTACTGCCAGAGGCCCCTCAGCTAGTATTAGCTTCACAACTGTCTCCCACATACAGTGGGCCTAGTTCAGTTCCCTGGAGTCTCCACAGTTGTAAATCAAGAGTTGATGAGTTTCCACAAGCTTGGTTCAGCTGTCTCTGTAGATTCCTCCTCATGATTTTGACCTCCCTTGCTCCTATCCTTTCATTTTTAATTTTTCTTTGTCCCTTGAAAATAAATATGCCAAACCAAGCTTAGCCTCAACCTCATCAATACAGAAATAGCTCTGGAAAACTATTTGTCTGTTTTTAAGCCCTACATTATCCAGAAAAGTTAAATGGGGCATATAAGATATAGTACAGTGGATTGTACTAGGCACAATCAAGAAAAACTAAAAAGAGAGAAAAAGAGATGAAAAATGAGCTAATCTGTCAAAAAAACAACTACCAAACAACCCATAAACCCCTATTACATTAGGTCTTTCTAATGCTGGAGGGCAATGTTGATCTGTTGTATATGGAGCATTTGCTCGAAATAATCCTTTTGTTACACCTAAAAAACAGAAATTTCTTAATAGGTACTTTGTAACCAGTGATGTTTAGTGAATGTAATGAAGGGTGACTTTCTAAAATTAAGGTTACATAGAAATATATGTATGTAAAATACAAACAACTTGTGTAAAGATGTACAGCACTCAATTGGAAAAATATGTAATATTGTTTACTGTAACTTTTTTGTTATAATAATAATTCTTCATTGTATAGTAAAATTTGATTCTATATGTATGAGTACAATGCTATCCTTGATTTTTGTTAAATGGCTCCTTTGATGAATTAGAGATTATTTTTTGAGTTCTGAAAAGGTATTTTGCAACAGCCCTTCCCCATTTACAAAGAAACAACTTTAGATACAATGAACTAATGAAATTTCATCTCAATTATTAAGATTTTCTCTATTATTTTCTATAGCTTAGTCAAAGGGCCAGAAAGTCATTAGACCTCAAGGCAAATTTGACTTATAGCTTGATTTTATATAGTCCCTGTACAAATCACTTTATCTTTTTTTTATATTTTCAAAATTCTATAAAGAAAAAGCCAAAACAGAAAAATAAATGGATAATTATATAGACCCAGAGTAATTATTATTAGAAGGCTTACCTCTGGGACAAGCAACAAACCAACAAAAGATACATTCATTTTTAAGTGGTTTACTGATTTCCATAGTGTGAACACTCCTGCCATGACTGATTCAACCTGTCAGTGTGACTGTACTAAGCTTGGAGTATGAAGAAATGCATGGACGCACTGTTGCATAGTATTTGTGCCACACAGAACAAAGCGGTAAATAATGCTGAGGGCATAGACAGTAAAATATTGCAATATATTAGAAAATAGTGAAATTTTGAATCTTGACTATATTATAAATTTTATTTTAAAATAATATTTCATTTACTGGCATGTTAATATAATTAAGTTTTAGTAATAGCTATGTTAACCAACTGTGAAATTCTGAAAATTTTAATTTGGCCTTTGCAAATTTGTACAGGTCAAATCCAGCACACCACCCCAAAATGCATTTTCACGTACTTTCTGGTATCAGGGAGACCAGGTTATCATGCAAAGTGCAAACATGTTTTAAAACTATTATTTTCCTTCATGCTAGGAAATGGATCTTACCCAGGAAATAATTTAACACTGTTTCCCTTTGTCTTTGCAGTATGTTGGCAAGTTAGACATAATAGACCTTGTGTGCCTTACTGACCAAAATTCAACTGAAAAGAGTTGTGCAAAGTTCACTCTTGTTTTGCCTAAAGAGGAAGTGCACCTGAAGGTGAGTGAGGATGAGCAGCTCACAGATAGGCTTTACCTTTAACACCCAGTGATTGGAATGAAGGCGAATTATCAGAGGGGCTGAGTCTTACTTCATTAGCATTTCCTGCCCTTTGCCAAGGACTACACTGTTCTGAGCTACATTTTAGCAGAGCACATTCACTTGTTTAGTATATAAGCACAATGAAACTTTAGACTTCTAGACTTCTATCCTCTGACAAAGTCAGGGATCCCAGCTGGTGTTTTTCAAGGTTGTTCCTGGATTAGCCTAGTGAGCTAAGAAAAATTACCCAACAATTATAGTCATATCACAGAGAACGACTTGGAATTGGCCAAGATAATATTGGAGAGGAATATTGCTGGTTGACTTTGACAGCTGCGGTGTTTAGAATGAATCTGCATTTAAGCAAGCACACCACTTCATATAGAGATCTTAAATTAGTTTTACAGTCTACTCAAGAACCAGGGGTGTTTTATTCTATAGAATAAAATATTCCGAGGGAAAGGGAGAGGGACCTCGAACTGACTTGTGAAGCAACCTTGTTTCTTATCTAAACTTAAAATGGAAAAAAAAATTTTAAATAAAAAAAATAAAAAAAAAGAATAAAATATTCCTGTCAGTCGAAAAGAAGAAATTGATTTCATAGACATGAAAAGGTAAAACAAATTTAAAAACAGTAATAAGTTCATTTCAAACATTTCCACAGTAGGCAGAAAGCAGAAATATGAAGACAAGTGGTAGAAAAGTAATTGATTGTCCTTAAGATTACTTCAGGCTACTTTTTTTTTTTTTTTTGGAAACAAGGAAACAAATTGAAAACAGTCTGTATGGGAAATGTGGCTGTTATGTTTCTTTCCTGATTTCTCAAAAAGGCCAGATACAATTCAGTTTTGCTTTAGTGATATGGAACATTACCACAGGTGGCTCCATTTTTATTTCTAGTGCAGACCATGAAGGACCTTAATGCAGAAGCCTGGAAACAATGGCCACCTATAATATTTCTTTGACATGATTAAGCAGGTAATACCAGTAGAATGCTTAGCACAGTAACTGAATTATATGTACTCAAAAGAAATTGGTTGGTATTATCATTATTAGCAAAGTAATAGCCTTTGATGCTAAGAATTGGATTTTTTACATTGATTTTCCCAAATTTCAAGCAAGTCAATGGAGACAGCAGGCATTAAGTAGCATACTGTAGAAGCAAATTCATTAACCTTTCATCTTTTTTTTTCAGTAAAGCATAAATTTGTACAATTGTGCTTTTTTAGTAAGCAAATAGAGGTATACATTGCAGCTTTGTTTAAAAAATTGTGTGTGTGCATATGGTTTTGTGTGTGAACGCATGTACATGTGTGCCATAGTGCATGTGTTGCACAGTGAGTGTGTGTGGAGGTTAAAGAACAATCTTCGGTCCTCCTTCTCCACCCTATTTGTGACAGGATCACTTTGTTGTTCAATGCTGACAATGCCAGGTTAGCTGGAAAGATCTTCTAGAGCTTATCCTGTCTATAGGTATACTTCGGTTATGTATCTCACCGTGCCTGACTTTATGTGACTTCATTGAACCTCCCCGCTCCCAATCATTTATATTTCTGTTTACCTATAAAAAAAGGGAGTGAAGCATTTTGTGATAAATATATGTTAATAATTCTAAACAAAAAGGAAAATGAATTATTTCTCCTTGCAGCTGATTTTATAGTTTAAACTTTTCAAATGATCTTATTTAACTAAGTACCTAAACAGGAGAATATGTATTTTTTACCAGTCATGCTATTTTTTCTCTTTTTTTGAATATATATATTTGTGTGGTATATGTGCATGTGTGCATGGCTATTTGGATGTGCATGGGTATATATGTACGTGGGTGCATGTGCATGTGTGTGTTCATGTATGGGGTGGTCAGAAGATGACAGCATGAATTTTCTCATTCACTTCCATCTTATACATTGAAGCAACACCTCTCACAAGGACCCATAGCTTCCCAGTTTGGCTAATCAAGCTAGCCAGCTTGCTCTAGAGATCCTCTGTCTCCACTCCTAGACACAGGGATTACAGTTAAGCTGCCATGCTCACTTGTCATTTTATTTAGGTTCCAGAGATCTAAACTCTGATATTCACACTTCTGTGACAAATGCTTCACCCAAAGAACCATCTCCTTAGCCTGCAATTTTGTGAGCTTTTGATGGTACACCTATTTTGTCAGATTCATCATGTGAAATTTGTGTTACCAACTTTAAGTAATTGTGCACTTTCTGCTTTACCTTTGTTTTCACCTTTAGACAGAAAACACAGAAAGTGGGGAAGAATGGAGGGGCTTCATTCTTACAGTAACAGAGGTAAGAAGGCCATTCATTTCTTCTGTTGAACAACGTATAATAGCCCATGGCGGCCTCAAACTTAAGATCCACCTGTCTCAACCTCCCAAGTGATGAGATTACCATAATGAGTCACATTTCCAGCAGAAGAGCATCACAGCCTGTAGATTCATTTATTTGTTAAATACTTGTTAACATCACCACAACTATGAACGTTAAAGCGGTCGAGGATACAAAAATGAGAAAAGGGCTGGGCACTGGTGTCACATGCCTTTAATCCCAGCTTCGGGGTAGGGCGCAAGAGGCAGGTGGATCTCTGTGAGTACGAGGTTTGAAGCCACCCTGGTCTACAGAACAGTGCCAGGATAGGCTCCAAAGCTACACAGAGAAACCCTGTCTCAAAAACAAACAATACAGAGAAACCCTGTCTCCTAAAACCAAAACACACAAACAAACAAACAAACAAACAAACAAAAGGCAGATAGAAATCCACGCTTTTGTTTCTGAAAGTTACATTTTCATCAGGTGGGTTGAGAAGGCTAAAGACACTCAGTAAACACCCAAGCCCATTTCTCCTTGAGATAACTGTTCTGAAGTGACACTGGTGAGCCAGGATAATAAGGGAGACCCACTTTTGTCTTCATTTTGCTTTTTACTGTACACCTTAGGCCTCATGGCTAAGCCCTACTGCCTTACCTTTTTCATTGTGTATGCTGAAATTTGTAGTTTATTGTAAAATAATCTCCAATATTTCTCTTTTAAATTTATAAAATGCTGTGCTGCACTGGTTTTGTGAATGAAAAAAACATCATGAAAGACAGAAACCATCAAAAATGAAAAATCCCCTTTAAACACTCGTTACATCTATCTTAAAACAGAATGATGCTTATCAGCTCAATGACAGAATCTTATCAGAGGCAACTAGTAAGGCTCATTGCTTAGCATGAACTATGACAACAAGATAAAGTACCATTAGTTTGAATAAAGCCACAGTAGCAACCGTCTTCCAAACACAAGATACTTTGATAACCAGAACGATGCTAACTGAAAGTGCCATGTTCTTTAAAACTTATAGAACAAATGAAAGGTTTCCAGGTTAGGGGAAAATGCCCAGTGAGTTTCTGAACAAAGTCTTTGCAGTCATAAAATAAGCTGGACTCTTGGTGAAGACATTGGGTATTGGTTCTTTAGATCATCCTGTTCCAGGTAAAATGAGTAGAGGTTCAACAGCCAGATAGGGTGTCCCTGTGTGGCCTGAAAGCAGGGTTTTCAATACGTGAAGGACATACTCATGGGGTTGGAGAGGAGACCACTCGGAGAATTGTGCTTTTCTCCCTCTGTTACAGAAAGGTCCTGCAGGCTGCCATGGGTATCTGTAAGTACCCCAACGGTATGCGTCTAGGAATAAACACTGAACCCATTGGAAAAATCTAGGCACCTCTTCTTTTTTTTTTTTATTTTCCTTGA
Source organism: Mesocricetus auratus (assembly GCF_017639785.1). Classification (NCBI taxonomy): domain Eukaryota; kingdom Metazoa; phylum Chordata; class Mammalia; order Rodentia; family Cricetidae; genus Mesocricetus; species Mesocricetus auratus. The sequence goes on from NW_024429190.1 coordinate 63,306,947, forward strand.
GTGCTTTATTTATTTATTTTATTATTATTTATTTTTAAGTTTAAATTTAGATTAGAAACAAGGTTGCTTCACAAATCAGTTCCAGGCCCCTCTCCATTTCCCTCCCCTCCTCCCGTGCCCTCCCCCAACCCCCCATATCCCCTCATTTCCCCAGGGAGTGTGAGGCCCTCCATGGGGGTGTCCATAGTCTGTCATTTCATCCAGGGCAGGGCCTAGACCCTCTCCCAAGAGTTCAGGGTGAGAGTGCATCTCACATTGTTGGATAGGAGTCCAAAGTTCATGTGTATACTCCGGATAGATACTGATCTACTGCCCAAGGCTCAATAGATTACCTAGGCCTCCTCACTGACACACCTATTCAGGGGGTCTTGATCAGTCCCATGCTGGATTCCCAGGCTGATGCCTGGGATTCAAGAGTTAACCCTTGTCAGGTCAGCTGTTTCTGGGGGTTAAACCAGCCCAGCCTTAATCCCTTTGGTCATCAGTCCTCCCTCTCTGTTACTGGCTTTCTTGAGTTCAGCTCAGTGCTTAGCCATGGGAATCTGCCTTTTCTTCCATCAGCCACTGAATGAAGATTCTGTTTCCCAGACTCTCTGGCCATGGGATTGTAGGCTGGCACTCCCCAGATCTATGTCTAAAATCCATATATGAGAGAGTACATGCCCTGTTTCTCTTTTTGTGACTGCATTACCTCACTCAGGATGGTTTCTTCTAGTGTCATCCATTTTAGGCACCTCTTCTTGATACACTAATAATATTGGAAGTTTTGGCCATTTCATTTATATTTTTCCTATATTAAAGGTAAAAAGCAATGATTTTTAATTCAAACACTGACATATAACACATATATGTCATATGAATTTTCAAGTTAAGACACTGTCTATTATTTTATGCTCTATAAATATTTGAGGCATAATATCAAATCACTGTATGTGAATAAATCATTACTAAAGCCATTCCACTGTATTGACTATTCCTCCAAGACAGCATAACAAGGCACTACACTGGGGTATGAAAGCAGTAGGACATATTTGGGTGACTCAATCAAAAACACACTTCTAGAAAAAGTAGTAATAGCAAAACCAACTAATGTGTAATATTTTTAGATCTTTAGTCGAAGTGCTCATGTCACAGAGACTGCAGTAGACAGAGCGGCGACCTCATCGCTGAACCACAATAGCCTGATTTTGAGTCTTAACTTCACAGCTGACTAGCAATGGTTCTCAGGACTTTAACCTTTGAGTATATTTTCTGTTTTGTTGTTGCTGTTTTTGTTATTATAAAGTGCAAATAACAATATCTGCCTTGTAGGGTTGTTATGTCTTGATAACACTTGTGTAGTAATTGAGATACAATTGATAAGTCATAAGAATTAGCTAAAATGGAATATTAAAATAAGGAGTAATTGTTTTATTGGTTCCTCCTTATTGTTCTTTTTATTTTGCTTTGGCTATTTGTTAGAATAATGGGATTCATGTGAACATTTTTTGGTTGTGTACCCCTATCAGTAAATTATCTAAATTTCATGTTCGGATACACACGAATGCAAACAACAATATGGAAAAAATGAAACATTGACTAAGCATGAGACCGGGGCAAAGCTTTACTGGGTTAACTCCTTGCTGTCCTACCATTAGAACCTAAGCTGGGATCCCCAGCACTCATACAGAAGCCAGCATCTGTAACTCCAGTGCCGGGTAGGAAAACATAGGTTGATCCCTGGGGTTTGCTGACCAGCTGATCTAGTCAAACTAGAAAAATAATACTAATAATAACGATGTGAATTACAATAAAGGAAGGCATCTGATGCTGACCCGGAGCCTCTTCATACACATTTATGAGCAAGCCCACTCCCCATACATGCATAGCTATGCATACAACATGGAGAGAGAGAGAGAGAGAGAGAGAGATTGAAAGCTTTCTTCCTACACTCATGGATTCTCTTGTTTATCTCCTGGTGAGTATTCATGCTCCTCTGGTGGTCAAATTATAACCAGACATGGCATAGGTTGTTCCCAACTACATTTGAGATGTGACTACAATTCACAAGACTATATGCGGATAACTGAATTCAAAACACATTTCTAGGAAAAATAAAAACAAAACTAACATGCAGGGAAGTATCAAAACGCTAAAATATGAATGGATGCTATAAACGACAACAAAGTAAACCTGCTGATCCTATACCCATCTCAAACCCACGTTCGATAATAATGTGGAGTCTGCCTGGAGCTCCTAAGCTTCTTGGGCATCGCTAAGCTGGTGTATTCAGGATAAGAAATGAGAGACTGGTTGCTACTTAGCTCACAGTAAAAAAAGTATGTGTACTTTGTCCTGAGACCAAATCAAAACAGAAGGCCAGTCATGGTGGTGGCACACACCTTTAAACCCAACACCCGGGAAGCAGGACTGCTAGACATCTATAAGTCTGAGGACAACCTGGTGTACAGAGTGAGATCTAGGACAGCCAGGTCCACATAGAGGCACCCTGCCACAACAGACAACACACAAACAAGAAACAAAGCAGAAGACTTCTTAGAAGGCTTGATATTCCCTGCAGCTTCTAGTCAATAGAGGGGTAGTTCTAGGATGCCCACGTCAGACTGAAATCTTCCATTTATTATCGTATCCATTCATCTCTGACAAAGAAACTCTTCAGGGCCAACAAGCTCATCTTTACTAAAGCCAGGATGCTACTTAGCTGTGGTTTAAGTTTACCTACTGTTCTAACTGATTTCAGCTGTCAGTTCCTCAACACGTGTCTCTTCTACCTGGGCAAGTGATTAGACTACATGAAGTCTTAGAGAAAGAAAAGAAAAGAAGGCTTGAGACAGAACAGCTGCCGATTATGCCTGTGGAAAAAGAGGAGCCAGTACAAGATGATGTGGATATACCAAACCCTATGCCAGCGTAAGTGCACCATTGACTCATTTATTCATTCAGTTAAGACTAATTTCTAATTATCAGGTAGCATTGCCTATTGGACTTGTTACACCAGGGTTGCTAAGTATCTTGAGGGTAAATTGTATGTCTCTGAGCACCTGCCACATTTCCTCTCCTATGACAAGATTGACATCGTGCACATTTAAACTAACTCTTACCACAGAGGAAATCCCCTCCTACCCACACATCTAGACTAAATTTATATGTCTTTCCGGAGCTCAAACCCAAATTAAAGTTGCTATGAAGAAGGAAGGAAAAGGTGTGTGTGTCCTCATAATTGGATTATTTATCATCATTTACCAAATCTTTTTAAAGTCTTAGAATATTGTATTCAGTTGATTGATGAGTGAGCATTGAACTTGCCCTCCAAAGAAAGCCTTGTGTAAAGTGTTCAAAATAGTAATTGTACAGCATCTGGATGCTGAAACATCCCACACATGTCTTCTTTATTTCTGAAAATATTATGGGCCTTTTCCCCTGGAGATCATGATGCCCTTGTCATTAAAGTGTGTCTTGGCTCCATCTCTGACATGAGGTTCTGATGTGCAGTCTCCTGGAACCTGCTAATCAATGCTGTTATCTCAAGCTAGACAAGAGATCAACTCGCAGAATAAAAATCACATGGACTGCTTCTTTTTTCCCCCCAATACAAGAAGTAATGTGTTTATTACAGATAAATAAAGAGAAGAATAAAACTAATTCATGGCCTAACACTTGAAGAAGTCTGTCACTAACATTTTAGATATATCGTATACTCCATCAGATTTATACATAGCTATTATATTTCACTGAATGTAACATGTATTATAAAAACAGGAAGTGCTTAATTTCTTAATTTTGTGTCTAATAATACTAATGATGCCATTTTAACAAATTATAAACCAAGAGTGGTGGGCATGCCTTTAATCCCAGCACTCAAGAGGCAGGTACAGGCGGGTCTCCGAGTTCAAGGCCAACCTGGTCTACAGAGCCAGTTGCAAGACAGTTGGGGCTATTTGGTTATACGGAGAAACTCTGTTTCAAAATACCAAAGAAACAAAACCCCATAAACAACAAATTATACCAAATGGTATATCTGAACATGAACAGACATAGCCTTGATGTCAGTGGTTTAAAACAGAGTCCCACTAGGCTGTGGTGGTGTACACCTTTAATCCCAACACTGGGGAAAAAGAGGCAGGGGGAATCTCTGAGTTTAAGGCTAGAATAGTCTATATGGTAAGTTTCAAGAAATCCAGGGCTACATAAGGAGACCCTATCTCAAAACAAATAAACAGATTAACAACAAAATAGATTCCCAAAGAGAGTCCTAGACATTTTGGAGTCCTGAAAGGAAGACACCAACAAATTAATCTAAGACCCTGTTGTGAATTGAGACTGGGGATATGTTATTAGTTGTCAAAGATTTTCTGTGGTGATCATGATTATACATGGATTAGTAGATTGTTTTTCAAGTTCTCTTTGTTTAAAAGATAACTCTGTATCTCAAGGTGTTTAGGTAGCATTATTTTCAAGTAATGATCTTCATCAGTTTAAAACAAACAAACAAAACAAAACAAACTTTTTTTCATCTTACATTTGTAGATGTTTTTATGCAGTTTCCCGGAAAGAAGCAACTGCAATGCTGGAGAAGAATCCTTCTTGGGGAAATATGATCCTGAGGCCCGGGAGTGACAGTAAAAACTACTCCATCACTATCCGGCAGGAGATAGAGTATGCTTAATTCATCTGGCTAGCATACTGTGAAGAGCACAGTATTCCAGTCAGTACTTGTTACACATTCTGTTAGGGCTGCAAATATAAACACAAGCATGAGAAGCAGTGTGACATAAGCAAATCCTCCGTAGTGGTAATAAAGAGAACAGATCTAGGATTGCTATTGTTTTAAGAAACAGTGTTCACAAAGGCACTCAGTTAACTGACATTTAAGCAGAGATTCAAAGGAAGTGAGGGACGGAACCATGCCAGTGTGAGAACCTGAATTCAATCTCTGGAGCTCACATGAAAGGGAGAGAGAGGAGAAGGGAGGGAGGGAGGGAAGGAGGGGAGGAGACAGGCAGATCCTTGTGACTTGCTGGCCAGCCAGCCAAACCTACTTGGCAAGTTGCAGGCCAGTTAGAAACCTTGTCTGAAAAAGAATGTTGAGGGTATATGCAAGGTTAATCTCTGGAATCCACAAATAAGCGCACACATGTTCATGTGCAGCCACACACAAATATACACGCAAAATAATTTTATACATAATCAGAGTTGCTGGACCTTCTAAGGTCAATCTAACTTTCTCTATATTTTAATAGACATTCTGGTTTAGGTAACACTCACAACTGACCATATAGTTTAAAATTCAGAAGCTTTTGCCTACATTTAAATATTAGATAAGTGACTATGTCTTATAAAAAGCATAAATAGAACACTGATTTTTTAAAAAATTACTATTCTTTGCTAGGATCACATTCTATTTATTTACTATAATGCATCTACCAATAAATCTACCACTCTTTTCATAAATCTCTGTCATTCTAAATAGATTGAATATGAAGACAATAGTGGATAAACAGTAAAAAGTAAACATATCTTACAGAAAAAATAAAAATTAAAATCATGGTAGTATGGCTCAATTACTATTATGAGCCATGGACCTCAAGGCTTCATTTGCTTACCAGTTAATATAGATAGATCCTTGTCTTCACACAGTAGCCAAGAATAGGTGGCAAGAATGTTAGGTGACAAACTAGATCCTGGTGCTCCCAAATCTGTGTGAGTATCTGTGTGTATTTTTGTATTTCTCCACTGTTAGTATCTGTCAATCTTTTTGTAGATTCCTTATATTTCCTATTTATTATATGCTACCATTTTTTTAGCTTATAGCATATGCTATAATGACATATGCTTTTACAAGATGATCATTAGCAACAAATTTTCAATCCATTAGAATATAATAAAATATTATAGATTTTAAATTTACAATTTATTTTGGTTAATAATTTAGTAGGAGATCTCAAAACATGTCCAAAAGAAGTACAGGTTATAGCTTCCAGCTAATAGTTTTGTTTGTTTGCTTGTTTGGTTTTTTTTGCCAACACAGGTCTTTATTTCTTTTTCTCTTGAGATTATAATGTAATCACAACATTCTCTCTTCCCTTTTATCCTTCTAAAATCAGATACTGTTCTCCATTCTCCTTCAAATTCAAGGCCTCTTTTCCACCAATTGTTATTACATGCATATATATATATATGTCTGTGTGTTCCTAAGTATAACATATAAACACAACATAAATGTTCCTAATTGCTCTTGGGTGCACATATATGTATATACTGTTAAATGTAATCCATCCTATCTGTATAATGTTACTTGCATGCATGTTTTCAAGGCTGATTATTTGACACTGGACAAGCAAATGATGTGCTCTTCCCTGGGGAGGACCACTTCTCCTGTTCACAGATTTCCTCAGTTGATGATAACTCTCTGTGGTTGAGGCTTACTGGGTTCACCCCCTACCCCATACACTTGGAACGTCCATCAGTGATGTCCTTTTTCAGCTCTGGTTTGGGCAGTATTGAACCCTTGAAAAGCAGAAAATTCAACCCTGCTCTTGGGATTTAATATTTTCTACCTCATATGTCACTTGCTCTTTAGAGACTTCAGTCTGAGAGAGGATTAGAATTGTGTCTTGCTAGTAGAGTAGAGCTTAACGTAGAGCTTTTGGCAGGAATCTGGACTATTAAGAAACACCTGTGTTTCCACCAAACAAGCTCATTTTCTTTCAGAGAGGTCCCAGGACAGATGCTCAGCCATGCAAGTTAATGAGCGAGTCTGGTAAACACAAACGGGAAGGACAAACTGGTTTACAAAGCAGAACTTGAAAGTAATTTTCCCCCAGGTGTTTACAGATCAGCGAGTGGTAGGAAGGAAGGCTGCTCCCAAGAGTAAACAGAGTTTACCAGGCACCATCATCAGGTGACTCCTCTCAGAGCAGGGCATCATCTATCTTTAACCAGCCCAGTGGCACGTGAAGCATAAGATACAAAGCTATTTTTACAAAAACCTCACACTTCGTTTTGTTTTTCCTTGAAGTTGTTCTGACTAGATGCCATGCTAGCATTATAGTCATGGAAGTCATTATTGCCTAAGAAGGAAGTAGAAAATCTTTACCCTGAATTCATTCTTTTGCAAAACTTGAGATCAGAACCTAAGAAAACATAATTAGCGCTGCACTTAAAGCCAGTCTCTTCTTTATCTCTAAGGACTAGCTTCTCTTTTTGTGTCGCAGCTTAGGCTGACTTGTAATTCTCCTGGCTCAGCGTCTTAAGTGCTGGGATGACAGGTTTGTGCCACCACATCTCATTTTACTTTGGCTATTTTTGATACAACCACAAAGCTTTAAACAGAAAATTTGATCAATTTTGTTTTTTTCTTTGCAAACCAGAACAATACAAAAATTGGAAGAAAAGTACAGTCTAAAAAAAGACAAAGCCTACGAGACTTCAGGGCCACTGTTTTTGTTTGTTTGTTTGTTTGTTTGTTTGTTTGCATTACCTTTGACTTCAAAATATAGTTCCATTACTCAAAAGTCCCAAGGGCTTCTACTGACCTCCGTCTGCCTTCATCTCACCACGCCCCCATGAGTTTATTATAAAATGCGATGGCTATTACCAACAATCGCGGTACCCTTTGGGCATCTTGTGTTGAGTGCTACAGACATTTCCTACAGGCACAAAAGAATAATTGAGACAAATAGTATTGTCCATGCTTCACAAACTAGACTGGCAGAAAACAAGGCATATTATCTGTATATTAAATGTAGATAAATAAGTATAATTTAGTGAGTGCTTAATTATGTAAAGGACTGTACTAAGGGTCTTGCCAGTTGCCAGTATTAGCCCACAATAGCCCTCAGAGGTAAAGCTTTATCATCTCCATTATGTAGGTGAAAGTACTCATATGCTCTCTCTCTCTCTCTCTCTCTCTCTCTCTCTCTCTCTCTCTCTCTCTCTCTCTCTCTCTCTCTCTCTCGCACGCACGCACGCACACACGCGCGCACACACCACGGTGGGGGGTATTTAGAGAGCACATATGACAGAAACAGAATTTAAGTCAACTGTCTCATCAAGCTCCCAAAGGGTAGCAGTCATTGAGTCAACTGTATCATCAAAATGAGGTCAACCATGTATTTCCTTTTAGAATGCCAAGAATCAAGCACTACAAAGTGATGAACACTGCAAAGAACTACACCATTGAATTGGAGAAACCGGTACGTAGCCAGTACTTCGCGTTAATACACTTCCTCTTGTTGCCGTCCAAACCTTCCTTTTTAGACTGCAGGGAAAAGTGGGAAAACAGAAGTCTTCCTCAGCAACAGACACAGGGATGTAAAAGGGCGATGAGCACCTCTAGGTAAGATGGGAAGGCTGAGAGTCTGGCAAGACCAGGCAGGTGAGATGGACTAGAGAATAGTCTGCTTCTAAAAGCAGTTTCCCTTTACTGTCTCTGCACGATTCTTCATGGAAATTGTTTCAGAGAAAGCAAAATGTTTTTATGCAGTGTCTGTATAATATCTACCCTCTATTTACAAATATTCAAATGAGCCTATGTCTGAAGGGAAGCAATCTGAGTGTCTTGTCCTCTAATACCTACCAAAGAAGATCACAATGCCCTCTTAACAGCAGTGAACTAGAAGGCCCTGCTTCTTCTTTGTCTTCAACCCCTCTTCAAGCTTAGTTATTATATCATGGAGCCAATGATAGGCAGACTTATCCTCCACACAAAGCCTGTCACACAGCCGATTAATTTACATGTGTAATTTAATCTGTCCTATTTCCATGAGGTAGATATTGTTATGCTTATCATACAGGGGAGTAAGCTGACATTTAGACTAGTCTCAACCATTGAAAATGTGGTGATGTGGCCTGTGTTTCTTTAAAATTAGCTCCTAGTTCCTATGCCTCTTCAGGTGCATTTTTTTGTATTTATTTATTTATTTCCCTATTTTTTATTTAAAATAGAAACAAGATTACTTTACTTGTCAATCCCAGTTCCCTCTCCCTCTCCTCCTCCCTTGCCCCCCACTAACTCCCTATCCCATCCCCTTTCTGTTCCCCAGGTAGGGTGAGGCCTTCCATGGGGGATCTTCAAAGTCTGTATTATCCTTTGGAGAAGGGCCTAGGCCCTCCCTCATGTGTCTAGGCTGAGAGAGTGTCCCTCCATGTGGAATGGGCTCCCAAAGTTCATTTGTATGCTAGGGATAAATACTGATCTACTACCAGAGGCCCCATAGAGTGCCTAGGTCTCTTCACTGACACCCAGGTTCAGGGGGTTTGGATCAGTCCTATGCTGGTTTCCCAGCTATCAGTCTGGGGTCCATGGCTCCCCCTGTGGGTTTTACCAGTCAGATCTTGACTCCTTTGCTCATCACTCCTCTTTGCAACTGGGTTACAGGAGTTCAGTTCAGTGTTTAGTTGTGGGTGTCTTCCCCTGCTTCCATCAGCCACTGGATGAGGGTTCTAGGATGGCATATAAGGTAGTCATCAATCTCATTATCAGGGGAGGGCATTTAAGGTAGCCTCGATGCCAGTGGATGTCATTCTTGTAGATTTCTGAAAATCTAACTAGTGCTAGATCTCTCCTCAAACCTATAATGGCTCCCTCTATTATGGTATCTCTCATCCTGCTTTCCTCTACTCTTACCCTGACTCAACCTCCCTTCCATGTACTCCTCTCTCCTCCTCTTCTCCCCCTCTCTTTCTCCCATCTCCCTCTTCACTCCCTTCCCTCAATGCTCCCAAGCCCCTCAGGAGATCCTGTCCCATTCCCCTTCTCTGGGTTACCATGCATGTCTGTCTTAGGGTCCTTCCTGTTTCTCAGACTCCCTGGTGGTAGGACTGTAGGCTGGCAATCCCCTGTTCCATGTCTAAGATCCATGTATGAGTGAGTACATACCATGTTTGTCTTTTTGTGACTGGGTTACCTCACTCAGGATAGTTTCCTCTAGTGTCATCCATTTGCCTGTAAATTTCAAGATTCCATTTTTTCCCTGCTGAGTAATACTCCATTGTGTAAATGTACCACATTTTCTGTATCCACTCTACAGTTGAGGGGCATCTAGGTTACTTCCAGGTTCTGGCTGTTACAAATAATGCTGCTACGAACATAGTGGAACAGACATCCTTATTGTATGAATGCACATTTTTTGGATATATGCCTAAGAGTGGAATTTCTCGATTTTGTGGTAGACTTGATTTCCATTTTACCGAGGAATCTCCATACCGATCTCCAAAATGCCTGTACAAGTTGGCACTGGCACCAGCAGTGAAGCTATTATGATATTTCTTTTTTTTTGGGGGGGTTTCGAGACAGGATTTCTCTGCATTGTTTTGGAGCCTGTCCTGGAACTCGCTCTGTAGACCAGGCTGGTCTCGAACTCACAGTGATCCGCCTGTCTCTGCCTCCCAAGTGCTGGGATTAAAGGCGTGCGCCACCAATGCCCGGCGTATGATATTTCTTATCTTGCTCTCCTCTATTCTTCCCCTGACTCGATCTTCCTGCTCCCTCATGTCCTCCTTTCCCCTCTTCCTCTCCCTTCCTCTTTCTCCTAGCTCCCTCTTCCCTCCTTCTGTGCTCCCAATTAGCTCAGGAGATATTGTCTCTTTCCCCTTCACTGGGGCACCATACATGTCTCTCTCTCTTAGGGCCCTCCTTGTTTCCTAGCTTCTCTGGCGGTGTGAATTGTAGCCTGTTACTCCTTTGCTCTATGTCTAAAATCCATATATGAGTGAGTATATACCATGTTTGTCTTTTTGTGACTGGGTTACCTTGTTCAGGATGGTTTCTTCTAGTTCCATCCATTTGTCTCCAGGTGCATTGTATAGCAATGCATAGTTAGAATTTATAATGTTTTGACTGTAAGTCTCAGAGAGACACTGCACACAGCTCACTTTAGTGAAAAATGTCTCCAGAACGTCTCATATTCACATGTCTATGGACCCAATCATGTATCTCAGCCCATTATAAACTCAAGATCTTCTTGATTCTGTCTCCCAAATGCTGGGACAATAGGTGTGCACCAATCAGGCCTGGCTCCAACTAAGTTTGGTAAGCTAAGTTCTAACAAAGCAGGTAGAGGTCTAAATTGCTGAAGGAGCATCCATAAATCTAAGTGGCAAAAGTGGTTCCAGCGAGGAACAATCTAGCTCCTGCACCTTTGTAAGTGGAGTCCTGTACTCCTTGTGGTTAGCCTGCACAGTCCACATTAGAAAGAGAATGAATAGTCTGGGTAGTCCTTTCACCTTTCAAACTCCTCAGTTTTCTTGTCCTTCATAATTTTAATTTTTTAAAAATATAATTTTTTAACTTTATTTTATGTGCATTGGTATGAAGGTATCAGATCTACTGGAACTGGAGTTACAGACAGTTGTGAGCTGTCATGTGAGTGCTGGGAATTGAACCTGGGTCCTCTGGAAGAGCAGTCAGTGCTCTTAACCACTGAGCCATCTCTCCAGCCCCCCTAATTTTAATTTTTTTTTTTTGTTTTTTTCGAGACAGGGTTTCTCTGTATTGTTTTGGAGGCTATCCTGGAACTCACTCTGTAGACCAGGCTGGCCTCGAACTCACAGAGATCCGACTGCCTCTGCCTCCCGAGTGCTGGGATTAAAGGCGTGCACCACCAACGCCCGGCCCCCTAATTTTAATTTTAATGAGTTATTTCACACCAAGATTATTTGAGATAATCAGGTATACTAAGATTTAACTTGCATAAAATTATTGATGGGGTAGAGAGATTTTAGTGACCCCCAGACCCTAAATTACTCTGTTACAATGAAGAATTAAAATGCTTCTATTCTCTGGTTTCAAACAGAGGAAACCTATTATGCCCAATTTAGGAAAAAATATTATCAGCCCATAGAAGGTTCTTATTGTACACATTTTGAAGGCTAGTAAATCTTAGGGACTAGGAAACAGTTGGTTATGAGTTGTCACTTTTTCTTATTTGCCCAATTTCAGGAGGAGAGAAATTGGCCTAAATTTAGTCATTTTTCTGTTTTATTTGCTGGAAGGCAAAGTACCTAAATATCATTCACCAAACTGTACACAATACTAAGGGAGCATTTCCTCACCAAAGAATGTCCACATAGTCCTTAAAAAGGAGAAAAATGATAGACATGGCTAAGAAAGTCATGGTGTTCAGCAAGTCATTGAAGTATATGATGCCTACATGTCCTGACTGGAGGTCAGGAGATAAACAACAATCCCCACTCTACTGCAGGGGAGCATCTCCTGTCTATGTTTAGCCAGACTCTGAGCCATCTCTCATTTTCTTTTACACAGGTAACACTCCCAAACCTTTTCAGCGTCATTGATTATTTTGTGAAGGAGACTCGAGGGAATCTGAGACCATTTATACCTTCAACTGACGACAACCTTGGTATGTCCTTCATTTTACTCTTACATCAAACAAAATCAAACCCCGAATATGCCAAGGTTTACATTTTTAAGAATCAAAACTCTCCATTAGGCAATCATGTTTTCCAGAGTCTGGGAGGAAAGAGCATCTTCCTCCAGGTAGTGTATGCATGCATTGTGATTATTAACGCCATTCCATCATTCTATTTGATTTCATCAAACAAGCTCAGGCACAACAGAAAAGCAAAACAGTATAGACTCGTGGGAAGCAAATAGGAAATGAAGCCCACAACAGTGTCAGAGGCTTGAAACTGGGAGAATGCATTAGAGTGAGCAAAGGCTGTGGGGATTGGTCACTTGGTAGCAAATTACCTTGATATAGTGCTATTCTGCTGTGAAGGTAAGGAAGTCAGATGGCAAGGTCATAGGAGTGACGAGGTGATAAGGAGCTACTGACGAAAATTACAGTCGGGGTCAGCTTCAAAATTGGTGGGCTCCTTTTTTTTTTAATAAACAAAGAACTTTAAAACAGTGGTAGGTAGTAGTTCATTAAACTGAGCAATGAAACCTGTGTCAACAGTATAGTTTACACGTTCATTAAATTGGTTCCATCTGCATTCTAGTTTCCACTGAGTGAAGCAGGCAGACTGAACCATATTGCCCAGTTCTGTCTAACAGTCTACATGTGGTCACTGGGCAAGCTCTAAGCAAAAGAGATTAAGTGTCTCCATCTATCTTGGGTTTCATTCTTCAAAGACAGTTTCTTTTCCTACATGTTATAAAGGAAGACAACTTGGTCTACCTACACCAGGGGCAGATCTGAAAAGTTTCACTAATTACAACAACAGCAGGTTTAAGTCTAAGTTCTTAAAATATCACTGTTTATCTTTGGATGCTACGTAACAACACAAAAAATACAAGAGTCTGCAGGAGTTTTAGAAATGATCAAGTGCAATCTCTGCCTGTGCAGAGGAAGTATCTCTAAGATGTGATTACACAGCTTGCTTGGCAAGTTCTGTTATGGCGTTCTCTTGAAGCATACTTTTATTAATACAGCTCTGTGATGAATTAGTATAGCCTGAAACGAAGAACTCCAGGTGGCCAATGACTACTGAGGGAGGGAGAACCAGTGTTCTTCAGGGAGAAGCTTGCACACATGTTGTCCATTCTTTTTTTTATATCATTTTTTATTTTAATTTTAAATAGCTTGTTTTACATGTCAATCCCAGTTCCCTCTCCCTCCCCTCCTCCCGCACTCCCCTTCCCCCCCACCCTCCCACCCTATTGCCAAATCCTTCCACATAGGGGATATCTAGAGTCTGTCATTTTACTCTGGGTAGGGTCCAGGCACTCCCCTAAGAATCCAGGCTGAGAGAGCATCCCTCTTTGTGCTATAGGCACACGAAAACTGTTTGTATGCCAGGGATAAACACTGATCCACAGCTCAGGGCCCCATAGGTTGCCCAGGCCTTCTCACTGACACTCACATTTGGGGGGTCCAGATCAGGCCCATGCTGGCCTCCCCACTGTCGGTCTGGGGTCCAAGAGCTCTCCCCTGTTCAGATCAGCTGTCTCTGCTGGTTTTGCCAGCCCATTCTTTGCCAATTTGCTCATCACTCCTCTCTCTCTGTCACTGGGTTCCTTGGGTTCAGTTCAGTGTTTAACTGTGGGAGTTTGCCTCTGCTTCTATCAGTACTTGGATGAAGGCTCCCGGATGGTTATAGGCTTCAAGTTCATTATCAGGAATGGGCATTCGAGGTGGTCTCTCCACTATTGCTTAGCTTGCCAATTGGTGTTATCCCTTTAGATCACTCGAGGTCGCTCTGGTGTCTGATCTGTATTCGATCCTATGATTCCCTCTTCCCCCTATTCTACCCCCACTCCCTCAACTTCCTGTTTCCCCATGACCAACTGTCCATTCTTAAGTGTCCAGCTCTGAACACATGTACATACTAGCAAAGGTAAATGAACTCAGTAAGTTATATATCAGTAAACATACACACATATACATATGGATGTACATGTAGCAATATTAAAGAAAAATCATGAATTATGGAGAGGCACACAGAGTTGGAAAGAATCTTTCTAAAAAAAAACCACTAAAATATAAATAATTTCTTTCTCCCATGTAGTAAAATATATCCAGAACCTGGCCTCCCTACTTTAGCTCATACAAGGTAGATTCAGAAGTATGTTTCAGCCTTTCATACTTACATTTAGCTGCATTTTTATTTCAAAATTACTTGAATATTTATAAAATTTTAGTGCCAAATAAAAATTTCCATTTGGAACAACAGAAGATGTCTCTGGGGTCTGTGTGCACAAGGAGCTTCTTGGTATGCTCAGAATCTGTGCCACAGCTGATACAACACTAGGCGGTGCTGTTTCCCAGTTCTTCCTCTAGGATGTCTCTCGCTGTACTAAGGATCAGTGTTTCTTCTAGGTAAAACAAGAGCCTTGAGAGCTTAGCCAGTGCTGTCCTGCTGTCCTTCCTGAGAGCTAGGGGCTGTGCCTCTTCAAACAAGTTAAAGAAGAAAACATGCAGAAGCAATTCCCACGCTCAGTTCTCTGACACAATTTTCTTCGTTTATATGGACAGAAAGGATTTTCTTTGAGGTGTTAGAACCAGGAAAGAAAACAGACAACAGAAAAAGATAACTGAAAATGGACTGCTGGCTTAAACATTAAATGGTTTTAAAAACAGACCACCAGATTATGATTGCTGTGTGACTGAACTGGGTTGGTTTGCTTTGTGATCAAGAGTATTACTCAACACCCTTGTATTGGATTCTTTTGTTACCAGGGTTATTGACTGACAGGGAGCCTTTTCAAACCAGAAGAGCTTCTGGAGAGTAGCATGTTTATGTTTTCAAAAGCAGAAAGAGAAGGAAAATAGTATTTCCTGAAAAAAAGCCTTGACCCCAAACGCTAAATGCTAGATTTGAAGAAAACTTTGTGAACCTGGTGCTTGATTCTGGGACATGGACTTGCTTATTGGGGCAGAGTGTGAATGCCAGAGCACTTAGTTTAATTTACCTTGAGTTAGAAATTAGAGTTGTAGGGTACTTGATGGATCAGGGATCTGGAGATATGGAACTAGTTAATGTGTACACATAGGATTCTAATGAAAAGAACCCAGAATCTTCTCTGACCCTTGCTTGGTAACCTGTGTTAGTATCCAATGTTCTCTTTGATACCAAGAGGCAAGAGCAGCAATAGAGAATAGACAAGAGATATTCTCTCAATTTATTTTCTCAAGGTCAGAAAATACCAGCTTAAAAGTCATTTCAAAATATAGCACAGAAGGTATATAGAACATTAAACTCAAGCCTAAGAAAATACATGACATGTTAGGTCCAGGCTACAAAAATATTGAAAGAAATATGGATATTCCGCACCTAATTGTGCAAAACTTACTGACACACCACCAGTGTTTTGGGAACAGACAAGAAAAACAACTGCTGCTGCAAGTAGAGAAAAACTTGGTCCTATAGTATTGCTTCCTTAACTCATCAACACCTCCCACCTGTAATTTCCAGGTCAAGAGCCCAACACAGAAGAAAGAAGTGAGAAGCTTAAGAAAAATCCACACTAGGCATGGAATAACATGAAAACTGCCTCCAGATATCTTGGTATTTATTGTCTTCCAAAGGCTTTCACTTTTAAAGATAATTACCTCTATTTCCCTGTCCCTAGTTTCCAAATCACTTGTTTGGGCACAAGAATAAAACGTGATAGCACATAATTTCATTGTTTTATCAGCAGGAAACCAATTTGCTAGTTACTAGCAGCGGTCTGTAGAGTAACTTGATACATTCATTTCTCTGTATTAAGTGGAAAAATTTACTTTCTAAAGTCAGATCTTTGTTTCTCCTTGTCTTCAATTAAATACATTTCAAATATACAATTTCCACAGCAGATTATCTAGGTCCCCTAAATTCTACTTATCTTCTAAACTGTAACTAGGTTTTTTTTTTTGGTAAAATCTGATTGGATCAACTAATTAAGTGTAAGGTTTTTTTTATTATCTAGTTGGTGGTCACAGACATGGAATGAATCGGGAAATGTCTGTCTGGTAGAAATGCTATATGCCACATATTAACGTTTATGGAACTAAATGTAATTCATTTTTATGTTCTTCCTTGACACTATATTTCTACTAGTTCAAATCTAATCCATGTATCATTAAAGGATGACAAAATAAACACCTTGTCTCAAATTTCATGCTATACATGCTCATTATGGTGATTCATTTCTTTAAAACTACAGACCCTTCTATCCACACTAGATCTTTTTGAATACAATCTTAGTTAAAGTATGATTCTTCTTTGAAAACAAACTCGTAAGTTGGGCTTTTTTTTCTATTTTTTAAATTTAAATTAGAAACAAGATTGTTTTACATGTCAATCCCAGTTCCCTCTCCCTCGCCTCTCCTCTGCCCCCCCCCCACCTCCCTATCCCATCCCGTTTCTGCTCCCCAGGGAGGGTGAGGCTTTCCATGGGGTAATCTTCAAAGTCTGTCATATCCTTTGGAGCAGAGCCTAGATCCTCCCCCGCGTGTCTAGGCTGAGAGAGTATCCCTCTGTGTGGCTCCTAAAGTCCATTTGTATGCTAGCGATACATACTGATCTCCCGAGGCCCCATAGATTTCCTAGGCCTCGTCACTGACACCCAGGTTCAGGGGATCTTGATCAGTCCTATGCTGGTTTCCAAGCTATCAGTCTGGGATCCATGACCTCCCCTTTGTTCAGGACAGCTGTTTCTGTGGTTTCACTAGCCTGGTCTTGATCCCTTTGCTCATCACTCCTCCATCTCTGCAATTGTATTCTAGGACTTCAGTTCAGTGTTTAGCTGTGGGTGTTTTTTTTTTTTTCTTGTTTGTCTTGTTTATTTGTTTGTTTTTTGCTTTTGGACAGCATTTCTCTGTGTAGCCATGGTTGTCCTGGAACTCACTCTGTAGACAAGGTTAGCCTCAAACTCACAGAGATTTTATCATGACAAAATTCAAGAGTTATGTAATTCAAAATGAAATGATTTGGTGTATATCCTACTCAAGGTTCAAATTATTTGAATATTTAGCTTGCTTTTCTCACTCAAAAATGGGTAGAATGGTTCTCTTAGTTCCAACATGTTATAAAGATGCTAAGGAGAAATTAGGACACAGAGCAAAGGCTTTATGAGACTAAGGGAGAAGATAAACGCTTTTGTTCACAAAAAGGACCCTATGGAGGAATACAAATCAACCAGACATTTAAAGACTTCCAGCCTCAAAACTATGAGAAAATATTGTGTGTGTGTGTGGTGTGTGTGTGTCTTAAGCCATATATTTGTTATGGAGCTCTAGTAAACTAATTTAATGAGCTATCTTCCAAACCTCCCTTCAACTTGATGAACTAGAATTTCTGAGGGTTGGTCCACAAATTTGCCCTTTTAGTATATGCCACAGGTAATTACTACACAAAATAAAATTTGAGATTATCTTAAATTTCTGTGTAGGAATATATGCAAAATAAAGTAAGGCTGCCATCTTTTAAATGGAGAATTAGTGTTAATGAGAGGTCTTAGATCTGGGGCTTAAGGTGAGTAATATTTACAGAATTTAATAATGAACACATAGCATCGTGTTAGTTCATGCATCAAATAAGGCTAAGAAAAAGAGACTGATGGACTTTAACTTAACATCTGAAACTGTTAAGTCAATCATTCCTCTAAGAAAATACAGTGCTTAAAATCTAAAAGCTTGTCTTTTTATTTAAATTAGAAACAAGCTTGTTTCACATGTCAATCCCAGTTCCCTCTCCCGCCCCTCTTCCCCCTCCTACCCCTGCTCCCTTCAGTCCCTTTAAGCCCCCCTACCCAATGCCCACTCCACTCTCCAGGGAGGGTAAGGCCCTTCATGGGGGGATCTCCAAAGTCTGTCATATAATCCAGGGCAGGGCCTAGACCCTCCCCCCATGTGTCCAGGCTGAGACAGCATCCCTCCACATGGAATGGGCTCCCAAAGTCCATTTGTATGCCAGGGATAAATACTGATCTATTGCCTGAGGCCCCAAAGAATGCCAATGCCTCCTCATTGACACCTACCTTCAGGGGGTCTGGATCAGTTCCATGCTGGCCTCTCAGCTATCAGTCAGGGGTCCATGAGCTCCCCCTTGCTCAGGTCAACTGTTTCTGTGGGTTTCTCCAGCCTAGTCTTGACTCCTTTGCTCATCACTCCTCCCTCTCTGCAACTGGTTTCCAGGAGTTCAGTTCAGTGTTTAGCTTTGAGTGTCTGCCTCTGCATCCTTCGGCCACTGGATGAAGGCTCTAGGATGGCATACAAGGTAGTCATCAATCACATTATTAGGGAAGGGCATTTAAGGTAGTCTCTCCACTATTGGTTAGATTCCCAGTTGGTGTCATCATTGTAGGTCTCTGGAAATCTCACTAGTGCCAGATCTCTCTTCAAACCTATAATGACTCCATTATGGTATCTCTCATCCTGCTCTCCTCTATTCTTCAAGCAGGCACTCCCTTGTTTCTTGCCTAAAATCCATACATGAGTGAGTACATACCATGCTTGACTTTTTGTGACAGGGTTACCTCACTCAGGATGGTTTCTTCTAGTGCCACCCATTTGTCTGCAAATTTCAAGATTCCATTGTTTTTTTTTTCCTGCTGAGTAGTACTCCATTGTGTAAATGTATCACATTTTCTCTATCCACTCTTCAGTTGAGGGACATCTAGGTTGCTTCCAGGTTCTGGCTATTACAAATAATGCTGCTGTGAACATAATGGAGCAGATTTGCCCTTGTTGTATGAATTTGCCTCATTTGGATATATGCCTAAGAGTGGAATTGCTGGGTCTAGTGGTAGATTAATTCCCATTTTCCTGAGGAATCTCCATACTGATTTCCAAAGAGGCTGTATGAGTCGGCACTCCCACCAGCAGTGGAGGAGTGTTCCCCTCTCTCCACATCCTCTCCAGCATAAATTGTCTTCGGTGTTTTTGATTTTAGCCATTCTGACAGGAGTTAAGATGGTATCTCAGAGTTTTATGAGGGGACTTTTCTTTGTGGTTCACTCTATTTTGTGTTCTGTTGAATTCTTGTACTTTCATTGGCATGTCTTTCTTTAGGTTGGGAAAGTTTTCTTTGATTTTGTTAAATATGTTTTCTGCACCTTTGAACTGGGTTTCTTCACCTTCTACCCCTATTATTCTTAGATTTGGCCTTTCCACAGTGTTCCATATTTCCTGGATATTTTATGTTAGGGATTTGTTGGATTTTCTCTGATCAATGAATCTATTTCTCCTAGTGAGTCTTCAATGCCTGAGATTCTCTCGTCTAACTCCTGTCGTCTGTTGGTTATGCTTGCATCTGCAGTTCCTGATCGTTTACTTACCTTTTCTAATTCAATCATTCCTTCAGATTATGGTTTTTTATTGTCTCTATTTCAGCTTTCAAACCTTGCACTGTTTGAATTGTTTCTTGTAATTTTTGGTTTGTCTTGTTTTCCATTTCTTTAAAGGATTTTCTCATTTCTTCTTTTAATGAAGTTGTTTGTAAGGTCATTCTCTTCTGCTTCATCTGTGTTGTGATGTTCATATCTTGCTGGTGTTCAATCCCTAGACTCTGGTGGCATCACATTGTTTTTTCTGTCATTGAATTTGTTCTTATATTGTCATCTTCCCATCCCTTCTTTCAGTGGGTACAGGTGGGGGTCTCTTCCTTTCCTGGTGGATACAAGTCCAATACACTAACGGGTCTTATGGTGGGTGCAGACAGGTCTGAGGTACTCCCTCTCCTGGTGGGAGGTCTGTCCTCTCAGCAAGCTCCTGGTTGCTTGGTCCTTGGGGGTGAGTCTCCTGGCTGAAGTCTCCAGGCCAGGAGATCCCAGAGAGCTAGTCTTTTTTTTTTTTTTAAAGATTTTATTTATTTCAATGTGCATTGGTGTTTTGTCTGTACATGTATCTGTGTGAGGGTGCCAGATCTGCTGGAACTGGATTACAGTTTTGAGTTGCCATGTGGGTGCTGGGAATTGAACTTTCGAAGAGCAGCCCATGCTCTTAACTGCTGAACATCATCTCTCCAGCCCAGAATAAATACTTTCAAAGTGCTAATGGACATGAAAAAGATTAAAGAAATTACATGGGTACATAAAATAGAAACAATGACTACTGTCCTATAGAATTCAGAGATGGTAGTATACAATGACAGAACTAACATATATAAAAGAAATGTGTGATGCAATGCTAAGTTGGAGAAACAAAGTCCATACCTGTATTAAAGAACTCTAAAACTTAACCACTGTCGTGGATTTGGCAGGCCAATACAGGAAGGAATGACTATGAAGTCTAGGCCTAGGTTCATTTTAAAAGCTTTTTGCTCACATGTCTGATACCTGAGGGTGTTAACAGCCTCAATTTTTCATGTGGGCTACTATGGTTTTCTCCATAAACTGTATTCTAAGAGTAAGTTTTGCCAGGGAAATGGTATGCAACAGAATGACAGCAAGCTAGTAAGGGTTCTTTGACCCAATCATAGTAGTCTTAAATAGGCCTGGGAATGCTAACTTTCTACATTTGGGGAATATGTAGTCTTCCAACAGGTAATGTTAAGGTTAGTTTCATTTTATACAAGTAGACAGAATTTAGTACAGCAAAAAACACTAGGCAAGAGAAAATAATGCATATCCTTTAAGAAAACAGAAACCATGTTTTATTTTAATAGAGAATTTAACATAAAAACTGGTAAACATATTTTGGGAGAAATGGAAATGTCCACATAAAACACAACTACAAACAGGAGGGTTAGACCATTATAGAGGCTGGGAGAAATGCTCTGCAGGATGGCAGAGAACAACTACAGCCTGACAATCACCACCAAATCCAAGCAACTGTGGTATATACTAGGTAAACATCTAAAAATTAGACTATGCAAAGGCTCAAACTAAGTGGATGGGAAAATTATTCCATGAGAACACTGATCAAAAACCCCAAGAAGGCTAAAGATAAGACTCTAAGGCACAACGAGATAATTAACATTGATAAGATATAATTCAGCAGGAAATATAACAAGCTAAATTTACAGTCTTAAGTCACTGTTCTATAGCTGTGAAGAGACATCATGAGCAAAGCAACTTTTATGAAAGAAGCATTTTATTGGGGGCTTGCTTACAGTTTCAGAAGCTTAGTCTATTATTATCATCAGGTGGGGAGCATGGGGGCTGGCACGGCACTGGAGAAGTAGTTAAGAGTTACATTCTGATCTGAAGCTGCATGAGCACACACACACCCATCATACCCATGCCACACCCAGAGGGCCTGGCATGGGCTTTTGAAACTTCAAAGCCCACTCCCAGTGCCACACTTCCTCCAATAAGACCATAACTCCTAGTCCTTCTAATCCTTTCTAATAGTTCTACTCCCTGGTGAGTAAACACATGAGCCTATGCGGGTCATTCTTACTCAAACCACCACACATGTACTTACTAATGTTGCCTCAACATATAAAACAGAAGCACTCTCTGGAAATAAAAAGCAAATAAATAGGTGACTTTTAATATAACTCTTTGGATAACTCATATTATAATTTATTAAAACACATAAGGATATAGAAAATTTAATATTAAAAGATTTGATGTCACTGGTAAGTACAGCACACAGCTCCTAATGACTATAGAATGTTAGTTTGAAATTCATAAAAGCTTTCATATCCTGAATTACAAAATGAGTCTGAAATGGATTTAAGGATTTAAAAAGATCTTTGAAATTTTCATTAGGATTTTTCTCATGTTAAAGGAGTGAAAGTTTATTTTGTTCACGGGTGTGGACACTGGAAGACCAAATGTCTAGCACTAAAAATTGTGTAGGATCTCTTCCAG
This sequence comes from Mesocricetus auratus, assembly GCF_017639785.1. Lineage (NCBI taxonomy): Eukaryota > Metazoa > Chordata > Mammalia > Rodentia > Cricetidae > Mesocricetus > Mesocricetus auratus. The sequence goes on from NW_024429190.1 coordinate 63,329,151, forward strand.
GGTCTCAACCTGGCCAGGACCTCCAGTGTGAGCCAGAAAAATCATCCTAAGTCAAATCACTTCCACCTTTGAAACTACTGGTGCTATGGCTGTGTCCCAGTGTCATGATCTCCTCTAACCTAATCCCTTTTCAAAGTCTCACCTAAAAACAACAGTATTTTCCAAGAATAAGATTTTTGTAATAATCTTTACATTTGAGTTTCAGTTTAGCAGGATCTTGGTTAAGAAAAAAAATGATCTAATTTTTAGTGCCATTCAAGATGTAGGGACCCTGGTAACCTCAAACCACATTTGGAACTTTGAAGGGATGAACTTTCAGGGTAATGGCAGACAAGAAATAAGAGAATAGTAGTCTGAAGTTCTACCTTGAATCACATTAGAAGGGCTAGGAAATCTGAGTGTCTGAAATTCCATCAAAGTGATTTTAGTCCCCAGGCAGAAGCAAAACCAAGTCTTTGAAGAATGAAAATATTGTCCTAATAAACAATTCCTGCATGATTTCAAGTAAAATATTGGTAAGTATTAAGAACATACTGGATACAGAGAAAGAACAAAAGAAACCAAAGTCAGATAATAGACTTAGAAGAAGACTTTAGATTCTGAAATGAGGAAGACTATGCTGCTTGGGCTGGAGACATGGCTCAATGGCTAACGGTATTTGCTGTCCTGCAGAGGATCAGGGTCTGGTTCACAGCATCCCTTCTTGGGCAACTCAGAAATGCCTGTAACTCCATATCTAGGGGATCTGATGCCTTCTGACCATTACAGGCACCTGCATATACATGGTATATGGATAAATACAGGAAGGCGTGCACATATGTGGAAACACACACCACATACACACATAAACAAGAGATTAACATTTATTTATTTATTTTTGTTAAGATAAGCGAAAACTGCCAAAGTGATCAATTTGCAAGTTTTCAAAGAAATCTGAGAATGGAAACTAGAAGGGCTAATAATCAAGTAAGTTTGATTTTTCAAACATAAAAATAATATCAGCTACAGTGATGAAGGCAATATATTATCATTAGGACACAAAAGGAAAGGAACGGAAGGTTCAATAAGAGACAGACACATTTTCTAATGCTACTTTGGTAGAAGTAGGGGAAAAAAAAGAACAGAAGTATTACTGGTACTAGCTATCATCTTTAGAATTAACTCCTTGTGAATTACAACTTAAGCCTCAAAGGCAAAACTAAAGTGCTTAGAAGACAACAGGGGGATCTTAGAAGATTCCCCAAGCTGGGAATGAGGTTGTAAGTATGAAACAAAAGACTGGTCCTGCTAGGTATCTAACCTTTAGCTACAGAAGATATTTAAAACTATATAGACAATAAGAACATGATCTATAAGGACTTTTCATGTACCAAATGAGGAAAAGCTATGTAACAGATCTGACAAGACACTTCAAAAACGAAAGTGGAAATGGCCATGTGAAAAAGTGCCTATCCTGCCACTCCCCCATCCCGCTGGAATAAGAGTATAAAGGAAACAGTCAAATACAACTGCATATCCACCACACTGTCAAAATACAGAAACAAAAATTGTCCAAACTGATCTCAATGTGGAGAAAAGGAATATTAGAGCAAGAGGATGGTATATGGGAAGGGTTGGAAGGAGGAAATGATGTGATTATATTTTAATTTCAAAAATAAAACATTACAAAAGAATATCTACAATCAAACAATTTTGATCCTAGACATCTTATTTGCAATCGAAGAGAAACAGAATACACTTATTATAGAACTGTAATTATCTCAAACTAAATACATCTTTATCATTCATAGTCAATACAACATAAACTGGAATATTAATGCAAAGGTAAACTATTACAGCAATGGTAAATAAAATATGGCTACAACGAACATTGGTGAATCACAGTGAATGAAAGACACAAAAGGATGTAGACTGATTCTTTACATACAGTTCAAAAGCAGGCAGAACTCAATTGTTCTGTTTACATTTACACACAGAGGAGGGTACAACCACAAGAACAAGGTTAACAGTTAATACCAAAAAAAAAAAAAAAAAAAACCCAAAATCATAGCAATTACCAGGGGTTTAAGATTTAGTAACTGGGGAGGGTCAAGGAAGGTTTCTGATATCAATGATCTATTAATTTCAATACTGTTTGGATAAGCAAATATTTTAACATTATTCCTTAAACTGTATATTCACATTTTATATACTTTCAGTGTGCATTTCTCAAGACAGGAAGCTTTGGGAGCTGGAGTGATGGCTCAGTGGTTAAGATAACTGGCTGCCTGTGCAGAGAACCTGGCAGGTCACAACTATCTGTAACCTGTCTCAGGGGATCCGACACCCTCTCCTGGCTTAAGGAGCACTGCACACCTGTAGTGCATAGACACACATAATCCATAGCCACAACACAAACAAACAAGCTTTCAAGATACAGCAAGAGAAAAGCAAACACAAATTGCCCGCTCATTCTTCCACTGACTCCCTAGACCTAAACTTTCTGGTTTCTGGTTTAGAGTTGGGACTCAAACCCAATCTTGTGTATGCTAGGCAGGAACTCTATGGTAGAGCTACATACAACCCCAGCTATGGCTGTAGTTTTGTACTCTGACACTGTTCCGACAATATGCTGTGAAAGGTAGACTATAATAATGATACATTTTTATCAAGTTCTACTTTTGGAACGATGTGTAAGGAACTTAAGACACATAATACAACTGCTTCAAATCCTATAAGGAATCAACTTTTGAAACCCCTTACTAGGTTTCTCATGGAGTGGCTAATCTGCCTGGTTTTCTCATTTATTTTTGCTCCTGGGGATTAAAGTTAGGGTTCTGAGCTTGTTAAGCACACTCTGCTCCTCTGACTTATATGCCCCAAACTAGTTTGCTTGCAAAGCATAGTAATGAGGAAACACAGACGCAGTATTAACCACAGAATAAGAGGTTCTCTGCAGTGAATCACAGCATGGTTTATGACAAAATTCTGAAATTTCTTAGACTTATTTTTAGAATACATAGTTAGTCACTGAATGGAGTAACACCAAATTGTTTTTTTTTTTCTTTTTTACACCCAGTATTCGATAGCTGTATTTTATAGCAATAATCTTAAGGTACAAAATATAACAATGAAAAAAGTTGTCATTAACATCACTGTGGCTTTCCAATTTAGTAATATTTAGCAGGATAGGAATAATCATTACCTACAGAAAACAAAACGAAAACACAAATGGCAAAATGGTTGTAGTTTTAATTGCAAACCAAGCCTAATCCCAGTTGATTTTCTTTACTGAAGCACTCAACAAAACGTGGTTCTCATTTACTTCCAAAGAGATGTGGACTTAGGTAAACATAGCCAAGCCACTGGCTCATGCTTGAGGATTGTTGAATGGTTACCTAGAAAATATGCTACTACCAAAGAACACAAGACAAAGTAAAAATTGGGAAAAGGGGCTTCTTTTACAAAACTCCTTTTATTGTTCTTACTCTCACTAGGTTTTAAGTCATGGAGCCTTCATGTTCCTGTATTCAATTTTATGTAACATTAATTTTGAAGATACTAGAAATATGCACAATGGAAGAGGTAGGATATGACAAAAACAATAGTTTATTTCGAATTTAGCCATTTCTTTAAAATGGATCCTGCTACTTTTCTTCATTGCTCAATGAACGGAATATTTTATTAGACAAACTCACCCATTTCCCAACTGGATACTTCATAAGAAGAAGAAACCAAAAGCTGGTTAACATACAGATTTTTAAATTATTTGTAAATGGAAAGTAAGCACAGAGTATAAGGAGAGACTGTTAGAATTAATACTGATGTATTTAATTAATCAAAGTAGCTACTAATGGTCTGAACAAGAGTAGGAGCTCCAGGCAGCGACTTTTGGAGGCTGGAAGCACTTGCTGTTTAGAGTGCATAACCCTTTAATAGTCACTTGTTTTCACTGATTTTCACAGCCAAGTACTGTTTTTATCATTTAATGGACCCAATTATATCATTATTTGCAATTGTTCATATCAGGAAATAGTTATTTCTCTCAATGAAGAAAAACCTAAAAAAATATAATTTTTCTATCTCTGTCAATTCCCATTTTGGGAATGAGGAGTAAAATGACATGCTTTCTTTAAAAAAAACTACTATTTTTTTTCTCCATTACATCGCTGGAAGGAAAAAAAAAAGCCAACTCTACTAGAATTAATTTTAAATTTTCATCTATTTCTAAGGATATTCCCTTTGTAAAACTTTTCAGTCATATACTATGATGAGTTTATAGTTCCAGATAAATAAAATAAAGGCATATTAACAATCAAATGATTTGCTCACATTTATGGATTTTTCTGAGAGTTGTCAGAGTGCATATAACACTGTTAACATTTAGTCCAAGTTAACATGTCATCACCTCATGGTTTACAACACTGATCACACAGCAAAACTCTTGATTTAGGGCAGGGAGTAATATAACAAACTCTGTTAGCAGAGGTAACAGGACACCAACTGTAGCTACACAATTATAAATCTCTACTCTTCATCTATCACTAACATCTCTCCTCCTCTCAGTGCTAAGAATTTCCAAAGCCTAATTATGTCAGAGGTACACTGTCACACTGTTTATATTGAAAAAATGGGTCTCAAATACCAAACAAAAAAGAAAACATTAAAACAGGATTTAGCTTTTTGAATAGCCGGGATTCACTGTTTTCTATTTCTTCATCTTTATTTCTTCTGGCCATAGATAAATGCTTTCTTTTTTCCTTCTTTCCATACATAATGTTTAATATACAAACTTGTAATCATTAGAAAATGGTATTCCAGTTCAAAGTTGCTGTGATCATAGCGGTATGAAGCAACAGATATGTACTATGTTCCAAAATGTTTTGTAATTCTTCAGTGTAGTTAAGTTTCCTACTGATGTTTCCCTTAAATTAAGGCAAAAAGAGATCCACAGTATTATGAACTGATTAATTTTATCTTCTGAATTAAGTACACTTTCCAAAATAAAGTAGTCCTGGAGTAACTCTATGACAACTTCTATTCATCAATGTCATGACTGAAGTAGTATCTTACTGGAGGTCCTGGCAAATCTTCATCTCCATCAGTGTCTGGGGCAAACGACACAGTAAGATCCACATACTTCTTCTCAGTGGAAGGTTTCACAAGTTTGTGCATTCTAAGAAAAATAAGCAAGAATACATACTGTGGTATTTCAGTAAAAGACTTTGCTAACTAGTACTATTCAGAGACTGTGAACTTGTTCATATACTTTATAATGATCTGCCTATGCTCTATTAATTTTTTCCTAATACGAGTTCCATATTGAAAACACTTACCTAATATGACCCCTGCTAGTAACGACAAAAAAGAAAGGAAAAAAATCCCAAGAAGTATTCAGTGAATCTGAAAAACTGACTTTCCTCCTACATCTCAAGTTTAGAAACATCAGGAACCTCTAGCCCTCTTTTAAAGAGAAAAAGTAAGTTTCATTAAAATCTTAAAATGCAAGCTGTCCTCATCTATCCTTTCTCCTGTCAGAATTCCCCTAAAATGTAAGTTGAGGACCTACTTCATGCCAGGCTCTTGATTATGTTACGAGTTTATCCCCCACATAGCTCTTTCTATTTGACAAGGATACTTTGTCCCATGCATAATTCCTCATTCTTTCTACCACTCATATCCATATCATCTAACTTTCCAAAGAGAGATCAAGTGTACTTTTTACTTCTTAAGCTAAATGTATATGTACAAGCTGTTTGCTTTTGCATCTAATAATCCTCCTTCAAATGCTCAAATGTAATCTAACCCCAAATCAAGGTTTGAGTTAAGAAAGCCCATGGTGCAATGCTAACATCTTCATTATAATGGTTTTAGTTACATTTAATTAATAACCAATGTGCCAGTTTCTCTGAGTAGACTGTATTCTACAACAGGGATATTTGTATAGCAACAAGATAGTAATAAAGCTAGCAATTATGGAATACTACTCCTGTACTATATTTTTAGGGTTTACTATTACTTGAACACTCAGTAGCTATGAGAACAAACATGGAAGAGAATCTTTTCAAACTTACTCAAGGAGATAAAACAAGTGTTAGCAAATAACCACCGAAGCATGTGAACATGTCTTTATAAAGCCAAGCTCATGCTCTTATGAAGTTCTTACTGACTGATCTAAAGTGTCCAATACTTAAGTAATAAATAAATACCTGCTACATTAAAAATGTAGAACATAAGAAATGTAATTCATAAAGCATCTCATGCTACAGGGATGACACACTAGCCAACTCTCAAAACACACTATTTTTTTTTGCAGCAAATTTTAAATTACACTAATTAATCTATGATCACACATTTCACTAGCATTTAGGAGGCACACACCTATTTAAAGAACTTCAAATACAGCTTTCAAGTTCTTTAAATAATACTAAAGGGTCTTAATAAAAGCAACTGCAGCCGGGCGGTGGTGGCGCACGCCTTTAATCCCAGCACTCGGGAAGCAGAGGCAGGCGGATTTCTGTGAGTTCGAGGCCTGGCTGGACCGACAGCCTCCAAAACAATACAGAGAAACCCTGTCTCATAAAACCAAAAAAAAAAAAGCAACTGCAAGACAAAATTAATGTTTACCTAATATAACAACTTTTAAAGCAAAGATAAGAATTATAACACACAAGTGATTAACTTCAACTGATAATCATGTTAAAGAAAACCATCATATATCGAGATCCACTTATCCATACAACCTTTTACTGATGCCTATTTTGTGCAAAGTATTGGTCTAACTGCTTGACACAGAACAATGAAGAGATCAAATAAAGATTTATGCGCCGTGGAACTTAACATTCTAGTGTGAGGGTGGGGATAACGACAGACATAACAATACAGGCAAATATGCTGTAGCTATAGCATAATGGTAAATGCTACGAAAAAGAGAAACAGGAGAGGCTTAGGAAAATAATGTTTGCTGTGCAAGCATGATGGTAGCTAGAAGCCAAATAAAGCTACAAGTGGCAGCATTTATAGTCTTAGCACTGGGGAAGTGGGGACTAGTCAGTTTATCCAAGACAGCAAGATCTAGTTTATGTGAGAGACACAGCCCCCAACACTGACATTAATCTCTGATCTTCACACACACTAAAACGCACACCACACATCTCCATGTGCACATACAGATGCACGTGCACATCAAACAAGATGGTTTTCTGAAAAGAAAAGATAAACACAGTTGGCATACTCTTAGTCAAACTAAGAAATGGAAAAAAGACCCAAAATAAATAAATTAGGGATGAAAAGGGAAACATTACAACAGAAAGGAATTAAATCATAAATCATATGGGCATATCTTAGAAACTTATATTTCACTATGTTGGGAAATCCAAAAGAAATGGATGTATTTCTAAATGCATGTGACTTACCAAAGTTAAGCCAAAATGAGATAAAAGAGTTTAAGCAGATCTATAATTAACATCAAGATAAAAGTAGTTAAAAAAATTCAGAACCAGAATGGTACACTGCAGAACTCTACCAGGCTTTAAAGAATAACTAATTTCAACCCTCAAATTATTCAATGAAACAGAAAAAAGGAAGAAATGCTTTCAAAGTCACTTTGCAAAGCCAGTGTTTCCCTGTTACCAAACTCAATGAAGACACACACAGAGGAAAATTACAGATCAGTCTTCTTGATGAACATAGATGAAAACATTCTCAATTAAGTACTAGCAAACTGCATTCAAGAACATCGAAAAGATCATCTGTCATGATCAAGTTTGCTTCATTCTAAAGATGCAAGGATGAACATATACAAATCAATAAATGTAATATATTACATAAATAGACTCATGACCAGAAATTACATGGTCATATTTCAATAGACATAGTAAAGATCATTTCATAATAAAAACTTGGAAGAGACTAGCAATGGAGAAACTATATTTCAGCATAATAAAGGTTATTTGTAACAAATCTACAGTGGGAAATGGAGAAAAACTTAAAGCATTCCCACTAAGTCAGGAACAAGACATCTCTGTTTAATACAGTGTATGAAGTCTCAACTAGAGCAAAGACAGGAACAAAAAAACAAAAGTAATACAAAAAGGCAAAAAAAAAATCCTTATTTTCAAATTCATAATTCTTTACCTAAAAGACCCTAAATGCTCCACTACAAAACACACAGAGCACATAAAAATTTTCAGCAAAGTGGCCAGATAAACAGTAACACGTAAAAACCATCAGCCTTTCAATGATAAGTATACTGAGAAGCAAACAAAGGGTACTCTTCATAAAACTACAGAATACTCTAGAATAAACAAAACCAAGGAAGAGAAAGACCTTTTTTTAAAAAAAATTAATTTTACTTTTCTTTTGGTTTTTTGAGACAGGATTTCTCTGTATTGTATATTTTGGAGCTTGTCCTGGAACTTGCTCTGTAGACCAGGTTGGCCTTGAACTCACAGAGATCCACCTGCCTCTGCCTCCTGAGCGCTGGGATTAAACGCGTGTGCCACCAATGCACAGCTGTGAAAGACCTTTATAATGAAAACTTTAAAACACAGAAAAAGGAAATCGAAGAAGATACTTTCAGAAGATGGAAAGCCTCCCATGTTCAAGAATCAACTCTGAGCAAATGGCCATCCTGCCAAAAATAATCCACAGGTTCAATGCAATCCCTATCAAAATTCCAAGACCATTCTTCAGAGAAAAAGAAAAACAAACAAACAAATAAAACAAAACCCTTAAAATTTATATGGAAACAGTAATCTTGGGCAGTAGAGGTATCATAAATAACATAAACATAACAGTGGAGGTACCATAATACCTGATTTGAAGTTAAAGCACAGAGCCATTATAGTAAAACCAGTATGGAAACAGACATATAGATCAGTAGAACAGAGGAGCCACATATATAGCCACGTGATTTTTAACAAAGATGCCAACAACACATACTGGAGAAAAGATAACATCTTCACAACAAACAGTGTTGGGGAAAGTGGATGAAGAATGGAATTAGATCCTATCTTCTTACACAAAGATATCAATTCTAACTGGAACAAAGATCTTAGGGTAAAACTGAAACTTTAAAACTGCCAGAGGAAAAAGCAGGGAAAGCACTTTAGATTAGAGGCACAGGAATGACTTTATGGATAGGATATCACTAGCTCAGGAAATAAGAACATCAATTGACAAGGGGGACCTCAGGAAATAAAGAGCTTCTGTACAACAGAATCCACTCAAGAGGCAACCTTCCTACAGAAAGGAAGAAAATATTCAACAGTTAAGCATCTGACAAAGGATTAACATCTGGAATACACAAAGACCTAAAAAACCAAACAAAGGCAAACAACCCTATTTTAAAAAATGGGTTATAGAACAGAACACAAGAGTCTCCAGAGAAATACAAATGGCTAAAAAAAGTATTCAATATTCTTAACCATCAGGTAACTGTAATTTAAAAAGATTTTGAGGTTCCATATTATCCTTGTCAGAACGGCTACCAATAAGAATATAAATGATGACAAATGCTGGTGAGATCATAGGGAAATGGGAACACTTACTCACTGTTGGCTGGAGTATAAGCCAGTGTACCACTATGGAAATCAGTGTTGAGGTTTCTCAAAAAGCTATAAATAGTACTACCATACAGGTTAGCTCTACTGCTCCTGGACATACACAAAAGACTTCACTTCCTACTATATACTCTTGCACGGCATGTACACAAAGAACTTCACCTCCACTATAGACTATTGCACAGCATGTACACAAAGGACTTATCTCCTTCTACAAGGACACTTGCACAGCATGTACACAAAGGTCTTCACATCCTATTACAGAGACACTTGCACAGCATGTACACAAGGGTCTTATCTCTTTCTACAGAGATACTTGCACAACATGTACACAAAGGTCTTATCTCCTTCTACAGAGACACTTGCACAGCACATACACAAAGGTCTTCACATCCTATTATAGACAATGGCACAGCAGATAAATAAAGGTCTTCACATCCTACTACAGACACTTGCACAGCATGTATACAAAGGACTTCACATCTTACTAAGGAGATACACAGTATGCTCACTCTACTCACAATAGCTACAAAATGGAATCAGTCTAAATGTTCATCAACTGATGGATTATGAAAATGTACATTCATAATATAGTTAAGAGATTAAAGGGAAATACATAAGTGGATAATGTTTCCAGAGGCCATATACTATTTGCAAAATTCCAAGTTTGTGTATCCATTTATATATGCACTGTAAAAAAAAATGGAGTTATCAGCAAGGCGTTAGTGGAGCACACCTTTAATTCCAGGACTCAGGAGGCAGAGGCAGGCGAATCTCTGTGAGTTCGAGGCCAGCCTGGTCTACAGAGTGAGTACCAGGATAGGCTCCAAAGCTATATAGTGAAACCCTGTCTTGAAAAGTCAAAAAAAGAAAAAAAAGGAGTTATGAAATTTATAGAAGAATGGATGGAATTGGAAAATATACCAAGTAAGGTAACCCAGACCCAGAAAGACAAATGTTAAATATTCAGAGATATTTAGATATTCTTTCATATTCAGATCCTACCTTCAAATTTTTAGATTTGTGTTTATCATATGGTGCCTGTAGAGGCCACGAAACAAGAATGGGTTAGGAGATGGAGGATGGAAAGGAAAGACCTTAAGAGAGAAAAGGCAGAACACGAGATAGAAAAGTAAAGGGGAAAATGTTAGGAGTGTAAAGCTGTAAGTGGAGACGTTATAAAGGGATGGGTATGGGGTTAACTGAAACTAAGGATACATGAAATACCCATATGAAGCATGTTATTTTATAAGCTAATTAAAAACATATAATAAGAGTTTAAAGGGAAATATATAAGTAGATAATATTGTTTCTAGAAGCTGTTATTTAAGAATTTCTTACTTTGTATACCCATGTATACATGTGCTGTGTGCATGCGTGTAGAAGTTTCTTCCAGAGCATATGTGTGTGAAGGTCAGAGGATCACTGTGGAGTTTCTTCTTCCACATTTATGTGGGCTCTGAGGATTGAACTCAGGTTGCCAGGATTGTGTGGCAATTTCTTTTACCCCATGAGCTATCTCCTTAGCCCATGTCACAGTGTATTAAACAAAAATACTAGCATTTGTTTAAATTTTCTTATGAACTGTTGCCCAGGGAGGCCCCACAGGCCTCCAAAACAATGCCATCTCTCATGGTTGTTCATGTGAGCTAGCTATGATCCTACTGCTGAAGACACTACCTTCTTTGGCTGAAGGATATAGAGAAATGAAGCTAGACCTGAGATGGAAGGATCCACTCAACTGGCTAGGTTGCACAGTATGTGTAGGTGATATGCAGACTTCTGGGGTTAAACTCAGAAAACTAGCTATAATGCAAACCTGCCAGGCAAAATGTGCCCAGTGCCCAATGGCACAACAGTGGCATGACTGTTCGTGGGATAGCCAAGTGTATTGTTACTGATTTCAGGCCCCACTACACAGGAAGAAATTTGCACTTTAGTTCAAGGCTAAGGAAGTTGTAGGCCTTGGATGCATCTACTTCTATGTGAAACAGGACCTACTGTTGTTGCTTTGCTAAGTAGACAAAGTGTTAAACCACCTCCTAAATATCTGTTTCAGTTTTGGTCAGAGAAGATTCTGTCTGCAGTGTGCAACAGTCAAAGGAGAAAGTCCATGTGTTGGGATTAAGTGATGACTGAGTAGTCAGCAGTAATTGTCTTTCCAAGCTCAGGGAACACTGCCGAAGAGGGGTGGAAAGAAGACAAGAGGATGGGAAAGAATGCTGTGTAATGCTATCTTCTGGACATGGCTGTTGTACTCATGAACTCACAGCAACAGTGGCTGTACAAAACCGGCCGACCAATGTTCCACAGTTAAGGAAGAAGGGTTCTTATGGTAGTTATGGTTACTGGAGAAAAAGAAGTCACATTCCTCAGTAGGGTAGCCACTGATAAGTTTCCCGAGCACAAAACAAATAATCCCCCATATAGGCTAATGCAAGTAACTTTAATTAAAAGGGAGTGGGGCAGTGAGATGGCTTAGTGGCTAAAGGAGCTTACTATGCAACCCTGGTCATTCCCAGAACCCATGTCAAAAGGGGGAAAGAGAAAACATCCTACAAGCTTTGGCTGCTCATATGTGTGAATGTGTGTACACAATTAAAAATAGAAGGATTTTGGGGAAAAGGTTATCAAAGTAGGAGGGGAGAATGTTAGGAAAAGTATGAGTGCAATGGGAGGAGGAGAGGATAAGAGGATAATGGAAAATGAGGGGAATATGATCAAAGTATATTATACATTACAGACTTTTGAAAGAAAAAAGAAGAGCAAAACAGGGCAAGCACACCAAGCTAAAGCTGGAGAGAGTTTGCAGTGTTAAATAGAATTCAGAAATGTTGTAAAAGATTATTTTAAGATGTATTACATTTGTTAATGTTGTGGAATATTTGTTTAATGATAGAAAGATGTGCTGTATTCTTTTAAGTTGTTTAACTCTGTGAAGCTGTGTTACTCTGCCTGACTGAAACATCTGACTGGTCTAATAAAGAGATGAATGGCTGATAGCAAGACAGGAGAAAGGACAGGTGGGGCTAACAGGCAGAGAGAATAAATAGATAGGAGGAGAAATCTGGGAGGAGAAGATCGAGGAGCAAAAAGAGGAGAAGGAAAGTACTTTGGGAGCCAGCCACCCAGCTATACAGCAAGCCATGTACTAAGAAGTAAAGAAATACAGAAAGAGAGAAAGGTAAATGCCCAGAGGCAAAAGATAAGCAGGATAATTTAAGTTAAGAAAAGCTGGCTGGCTGGGGGTTGGTGGCACACGCCTTTAAACCCAGAACTCAGGAGGCAGAGGCAGAGGCAGGCGGATCTCTGTGAGTTCGAGGCCAGCCTGGTCTACAGAGCGAGTTCCAGGACAGCTTCCAAAACAATACAGAGAAACTCTGTGTCGAAAAACCAAAAAGCTGGCTGAAAATAAGCTAAGCTAAGGCTGGGCATTCATAAGAAAGAATAAGCCACTGTGTCTTTAACTGGGAGCTGAGTGGCGCCTCCTGCCAAGAGAAAAAGAACAAAGAATAAAAAACAAAACAAAACAAATTACTACAAGAAAAGTCTCTTAAGGAAGTACAAAGACCAAAACTGAGAATTCATTAACCCACTCTCTAATCTTTAAGCAGAGGAAATAATAGAGCAAAGCCATCACAAGAGAATGACGGTAGTATTACAGAAATACACAGACTAGTATAGAGGGAAGGAAGGAAATAGGGAAGGACATACGAGGATACAGAAAAGTTAGGTCAACCAGCACCTTGCAAGCAAGTGTAAGAATCCAACATGCCGAGGGAAAAATCTAAATTATTAAATACAACAACTCAACCTTCCCTCTCCTTACATTTCTTCCTGTTTTCATTCTTTACTTTCTCTATAGCATCTACCACTACCTGACCATATGTAGTTTTTATTCAAACTCCTCAAGTAGAAAGGATTTTTGTTCACAACTGTATCCCCAATGCTTAAAACAAAGTCAGACACATAGCAGGCATCTTTAACAGAAATCCACTGAACGCACTCTTGTTTTAAATAACAATTTCATAAATGCAGTTTTCTATGGTTACATGTAAGACATGCATTACTTTTACTTAATAGTATACTGATCAAATTTCTAAACTTACTAGCTGAAAAAGATTTGACTTGTCTATAATAAATCTACAAAGGTGTAATCCTATGAGCCTCATTTGAGAGTTGGACTGCTGGCTGTCCCCGAATAGATTCAGTCTTTACTAATAGCGTAATAATGCCTTTGATATAGACTCTATTAATTTCTTTAACTTTCCAGTGTGTATCTAACTTACATTTTGATTTTTGTGACCCTACTGCACATAATGTTAAATACTTACGTTAACTTTAACCTTTTTGCATGACCCGGCATTACAGGAACATAAAGCATTTTGACTCCCTGTACCACCATTGACGGCTCAATTCCATATTTCTCCTAGAGGTAAAGATGCCAAAGGAAACAATCAAAGCTCCATTCAAACACAAAGAACACAGGTAAAAATATTTTATATTCACCGAAAGGAAGGCAGACTCATATAAAATATCATTTTTATCCTCCCATAAATTTAAAGACTAAAAATTATAGTGGTGATCTTTTATCTATGTTTTCACTTTTCTCAGTTAACCATAGTTTGAAAGTATTAAATGGAAAATCTCAGAACTGCACAGTTGTGTTCATCCCTAGTACTGGAGACTGATTGGGCTAGATACATGTCGGCCTAGTGCTTTTCCATAAGCCACAGCCTCAGCACTTAGAAGTAAATGTGTTAGTTTTACATTATATGGCATTTCAGGCAGTGTGAGGTCTTAAGCTACCCAAATGTGAATCATCTGTGGGTTTCAGGACATCCACACTGTCTACCTTTTAGTTGTCTAAGTATCTGTCTTTGTTATTAGAACGACTTACTTATCTGGTTCTATTGTTCAAGCAAGCACTGTTTCAAAATATTGCAGTTCTCAACCTGTGGGTTTTGATAGTTTTGGGGATCAAATGACCCTCTCACGGGGGTCGCCTAATTAATAACAGTAGCAAAATTACAGTTATGAAGTAGCAAAGAAAATAATTTTAGTGTTGGCGGCCACCACAACGTGAAGAACTGTATAAAAGGTCACATTAAGAAGGTGGAGAACCACTGGATTAATAGAAGGCACAAGGTGCAACAATAGTGAGGCTGGCAATTCAGACATACCAACGGGAAACCCAAAGTGCCTCCTTTCAAAGTAGAGAGCACTCAATGTCATAAGGAAAGAAAAAAAACCTCAAAGGCTCAGGTTAAGATCTATTGTAAAATAAGCTAAACAGTCTCGAGAGAAATGCTGTCATTACAGTATGGGTTCTAATGTAATACTCTTGCTATTCTCTTATGTCTTATTTGTAAAGTACAATAGGTATGTACATACAGGAATGAACTAAGGAAAGAAATCAGTACTATTATAATTACAAGGACCTACTGGAATTCCTACGAATTAGGAGGCATGACATTGCACAGAAAGTAGATTTTAAGGTACTAATTAAATCGAGGAAATAAAAATATCCTACTTTAACAGCATTCATGAAATCTGAGAGGGTAAAATCTTCTTTTCCATGTACAGTCCACCTATCCCAAATTGTAAATGATAGTCCATCTCTGTTACAGAAAAATATTAAGAATACAAGCATTAAAATCTTTTTCCATTAGTAGTAATAAAAATTTCCTGCAGTTCATTATTTGTACTATGCTTAGTAATTATTGAGTGGTAGTGGTTGGGATATAATTTATAAAATATCCAACAAATAGTATAGGTAACTACTTTTATCTGTTTTGTGTATTTTTTCAGTGTCTCAAATATGCCTTACAAAGTACTCCTCATTTTCTCTTTAATACTTTAGTTCACACACAAAGTAATGCGCTAATGACATTTTCATGCATGTGTATCATTGCTCTTTACATCACTCTCCTTTGTCCCCTTTCTGATCTTCTCCTTCCATTCACTGTCTCTCTTTTACTTTTATGTCTTACATATTATGTAGATATATAGCTACATTATGTGGTTTTTCTCTCTTCATGTATGTGCATGTGTATGTATGTACATGAATGCATCCCTTTATTTTTAAATAGCTGTAGGGGTTTAATGATGACGGTGTTCTGGCTATCAATATCTGAACATTTGGAGTGTCCAAATCATTGGCTGTCATAAGTATGCTAGAATGATCACCTTGGCATATATGTAATTTGGCATGTGTGCTACAGCACCTTATTTCATTTATATGGATTACTGTATTTTATGTTTTCATAAGTATTGTATGAGGATGATAAGAGAATTAGCTCTTCCTGACAAGATACTTCTACTCACATTTCTGATTGTAGTCAACCTGAAATGTCAAAAACAGATACTCAGGAATTGATTTCTGTTGTCATAAATGTGCAGAATTAGACTCTAAACTTCCCAGTGTACAGTCAGACAAGAATGCCTTCAAAATTATCCAAGTTAGGAACCCTAAAGTATAATACTAAATGGTGTGACAAAACAACTATTGTGAGAATGTTCTGGCTAGTCTACTTGGAAATAATTCATAAAGATGAGGTTTGACTGGGTCCTGAAATAATAGAAAGGATCGACAAGAAACAGAGATGAGAACCAGTATGCTTCTCCTAAGGGTAGAATTTTTTTTTTCTTTTTCATTATAGAAACAAAACAAACTTTTATACATACCTGATTTCAGTTTTTCTTACTTCAGATGTCTCTGTAAACACTATTATTGGAATGGCTAAATTAAGGAAACAGTTTTTGTAAGCTTCAAAGGGATAGCCACCGGCTACTTTGATCATCTCCAAGGCAACCTAGATAAGAGAAGGTGATATGATTACTTGGAGAACCCAAAGCTAAAGCTTCTTGGGATTTTAATCAGTCTTGTTCTTTGTAAAGGTTCAAGCATGTCTCTGTAAATAGTAAGAACAGCTATATATTTGCAGTAAAAGGCGTTCCTTATGTAACTGACATTTTTAGTATATTTTACTTTTAATATTCACTGTATTCCATATACATAGTGAACAAAGTTATTTCACTATTTAATCATCCTATTTTTGAAGCAGACACTGTAATTCAAACTAAGCAATTTAACCAATAAAGGAGCAGATAACTATGACTTTGTAGAATACCGATAAACTACAATATAATAAATGGTCTTAATTATGACTCTCAAGTACTTCTACTTGACATGGAGGGTGACATGATTTTTGTGGAGGGTAAAGGGGAAAGCCACAGGATGGGCAGGTGATCCTGTCTGCTACCCTTGGCCCTGTGCTCTGGGAGGATGGGACACTATATCTTTCCTCTGAGTCTGTCTGGCTGTCTCTCCCTGGTGCTCACAATCAAGTAAGTACTCCTCAGGTTCCAGAAGGGTCCCCTGGGTTCAAGGATTTGCTGGTGAGATAGCTCTTGGGTTGGGCCCCTTCTTTCCACTGCCCCCAAACCCAGGAGGGAAGGAAAAGTCACTGACGACATCTACACTCTATCTTGAGCTTATTAACACTAAAATATTTTTATACATAGGACCTAGGACTTAGAGATAGATATTCCTCATATCTTGAAATCAGCAATATCTTGAAAGTTTAAATTATAAGATCCATTTTTTAAAATCTCTTCATCTCTAAATACTTAGTGGCCAGCTAAAGTTGGTGTGATATAGGGAAGATCTAAGAGTTTTTACAAGACTGAGCTTACCAAGCCAGAAACTGCAGCAGTAGATGTTGCTATAGCAGGGATAATTTTACCAGCTATGCGCTTAGTTTTAAACCGGTCAGCTGGTTCAATGCTATACATTTTGGCTCGAAGGTTAGATGCAGCTGTGATGAAATCTATGTGTCCATTATTGTCATCATCTTTTTCAAATGAGAGCACTGCCATCTGAAGGTCACCTGACCAGAGTAAGCAGAAGAGTACGCTCTAGTTAGTGGTAAAGGTTTCATGAGATAAAAAACAAGGTAAAAATGTACATGCATAAGATTTTCAAACAACCAGATTTCTAATAAAGAAATATACAAGTAACCAAGCTGAAGGATCCACTAAAAGCATTGCTCAGTTAATAAAGATATTCATCATAACCACTTTTCATTATTAATGAAATGAAAATATATAAAGAAGCAAGTAACTGAAGTTATAAAAGAACATGAAAACAATGGCATTAACCACCAAACTAAAGAAGTTAGCATATAAAAAACAGTAAATAGTGAAATAAAAAAAGCCATTTGTGACATTAGCTGTTTCCATATGGATTATAAAAGTAAGTTTTTGGTATTACTTAAAATTTAACCCATACATATTAGTTTGAAACATTTTCTCTTTGATTAACAAAATGATTAACAAAATCATTTGCGTATTATCTTTTTGAATATTTCAGACTAGTGATTTCCAATATCACTTTCGAGACTATTAACATTACATAATTTTTAATGAAATTTTACTGGTGCATACATGAAATCACAGAACTTTGAGAATTACTGATTTATCTAACAAAAGATGGTAAGCATGCCTAAACAGATAAACAACTAGCTACTTCTAAAGCTGTTTGTAAAGTCAGATTTTACTCCTGGTCAAAGACTAAGAGTAAGTAAAGAGCTCATCACACAGTATGAGGACCTAATTTGAGACTCCAGAATCTACACAAATGCTGGACATACATACACGTGAAAATCTGTAATCCCAGTGCTTCTACAGAGAGAAGAGGCAGACACAGGAGCAGCCCTGGAAGCTTGTAGACTATCTAGCCTGGTGCATGCATCAGGAGAACCAGCAACGGGAGGACCAGCACCCAAGTTTATTCTCTGATCTCCATGTGTGTGCCATGGCATGCACATGCCCACATGTTCATCTATACCCTCTCTCTCTCCCTCCTCCCTCTTCCTCCCCCCCTACACTTTTCCTCTTTCACATACACATACTCATTCTCTCTCTGAAACTTCTGCTAATTCTTTTCCCTGAAGTGGTATGTCTAAAAGTATAAATAGGTTAAAAAGCTGATTTTTAAGTTTTGAGATAGGGTCTCACTATGTAGCTTAAGATGGCTGTGACGCCCTGATCCTGCTGATCCAGTAAGCCCAGCTAATCTGATTCTTCTGCTCCTTAGAAGCAAGCTACCTGCTTGTGTTTTTAGAACTGTTCAACATCTGAATCATAAAAACAGCAAGAATTACAATACAGACGTTTATGTAATTTGGAGAATTAGGTTTTAAAATTTGAAACAAGGACTTGAGGAGAAAAATGATGACTTTAGTCATAGTTAAAGGACAGAAACTTTTATATGATGATACAATCAGCTATAATGACTAAGAATTAATCCCCTTAATTTAGCCGGACGTTGGTGGCACACGCCTTTAATCCCAGCACTTGGGAGGCAGAGGCAAGGGAGAGGCAGGAGGATCTCTGTGAGTTTGAGGCCAGCCTGGTCTACAAAGCAAGTTCCAGGACAGCCTCAAAACAATACAGAGAAGAGAAAAAAAAAAAAAAAAAGAAAGAAAAAAGAATTATTCCCCTTAGTCTGTCAATATGGCTCTTTGGGAAGTATCTAGTTCAAGGTATTTGAAAGGGGTCGCCTTACTTTTGGTAGCTCTGTTAGATGAAATAGCCTTTTCTAGTTGGAAAATAGCATTCCTCTCATCTTCACTGGAGACAGGAGCATGGTCTGGTTTCCTTGCAGTTTCATCTGTTTGAACAACCTTTAAACATATATATATATATATATATATATTTATTACTATTATAACATCTTACATCCAGGTTTGACTATTATTTATCTGTTTAATCAAATCATAAAATATTTCCTCAATGCCTTTTGTTCATTAATCATTATGGTTTATCTCCTCCCTCATATTATTATTTTTTTGTTTACTACCTATCCTCATATGATGGCAGGTATATGCCATATCCAGGCTCTTCACCTTGGTCACTGAAAGACCTCCAGTATATCTCAAACAATTTATTTTTCTTATTGGAATATTTTTTTAACTGGCCAGATTATATAGATATCTTAAAATTCCACACTTAACAGTTTTGACTTTGACAAGTCTACACTGACTTAAATTGCATAGTTCAAAGCAGCTGATTCATGTAGGAAAAAATGAAAATATCTGCAAAATATATAATATGGGCTTTAAATACTCAATTCCTGAGTAGTTCTTTATATTTACAAAGAATACATCTTCCTTCATATACCAAGTACAGCATAATGCAGCATAAACCACAAATGACTCATCTTTTTTTTTCACAGACCAAGCCTTGACCTTTATTTAAAAAGCTGCATATTTATTTCGCTTTCTGACTCTGTGCTTGTGCCTTCAACACTTTCACAACAGTTTTCTGTTCCTCGGTGAGGAAAGCCTGCCTGATCCTTACAAGGACACACTTGGCACACATGGAGCCACTGTGAGCCCTGCCGACATGCTTCTTTGTCTTAGACTCATAAGAACTTTCAGCCTGACAGCAGGAACCCCTTGAAGTCTGCCTGGGCACACACCACATTCGGATTTAGGTGCTTCCCCATCCTTCTTGGTATAAAGGTAAACAATCCTGTTGCCAGGGGTTTGAGACAGCCTAGTTTTGTTAGAGGCTATATTTCAGGAAAGCCTGATTTATCTTTAAGGAATCACCTAGTAGATAGCACACATAGTCAGGAAATGTTTTTAAACCAAAAGAATATCTCCATCATTAATTATTAAAGTACTACTTACTTTAAAAATTCACTAAATCATGTTCTGAGGCATTAAATATCACAGACATTTAAGATGTACTAAGGAGTCAATAAAACAGAAACTTCTGCCTGCCTTCATGTCCAATTAATATTCTGGTTGTCACATCTTTATCTATGAGGGCATGCTGGTCTTAAAGCTTCAGGGTGAGATAATTTAAGGAGTCATAAAACAGGCCATAACTCATATTGAAACTTTAAACTACTCAGGGAAACCTATTAGCCCTGAGCTGTTATACTGGTAGAAGCAATGCAAGCCAGAAAACACACTGAAGCATGTATCCTGGACTTTAGTTTAGTTTTACCAATGAGAAATATGGGTAGGAAAATTTTCTTACAAATGTGACACTGCTTTGTCTTTAATTTACTACTATATTATTAGTTATAGCTTACATGTCATGGATATTTTATTTAGAAAAACTTATTCATTTATGCAAAACTCTACTGGCTACAAAGATTCCTTTCTACAAAATAAAAATGGAGGATGGCTGTATACAGCACATCCTTGAGGAAGGTTGCTTTGTGGCTAAGTTTTAGAGTATATAAAAAAACGGCATAAAGTAAGCCTATGAAAAATACTTTATATATGCATATAAATATTTATATATCTACTTCTTCAAATTTTCCTATTTTACTGCCAACTTCTCATGTTCCAACACTTTCTAAGATATTTTCTGGTCATAATTATCACACCAATTTTCCTTCTATTATTTGTCAGCACAAACAAGTGCCACAATGGGACCAAAGCTAAATGCATTTGAATGTAATGGCAATCTATAACAGAACACATCACACTAGCATTACATGCTTCCTCAGTGCTGTCTTGCACGTCTACATCATCTAACTGACTTTTCTACTCTGCTCTCAATTACTATGTACTCTATCTTCATCTTTCTAGCTTCATCCCTAACTGCTAGTTATTTCATGTGCCACTTAAGAAACTAGCCATCTTTCCCCAGCTCCCTTCAATTTCCCCAAGAAGTTCTGTCAGGACTACAGCAATGTATACAGAGAATCCAGTTCTGTCTCATCTGTCCTATTAGCTACTTCCATTTCATTAAAACCCAGCCATCTGTTGCCTGTGTTCTTGCAATAACTGACAGCTTCTCCTCTATGCCTTAGTCACCACCATTCACTGTAAGGACAGGGATTAAGGCAGACAGCTGCTTCTGTCTGCTCAGCACCAGTCCAAGAGGCAGGTCAGATAGAGCAGGCTCCAGGTGCATTTCTGCTTATAGCCCATCTCCCCTTTGGAATAAAACGTCCTTAAGGATATAGGCTGATCATTACGGGATTCTCCAGGTTGAGAATGGGATTTGCTATAAGCAGCAGTTTAATAGCCACTAGCTAGCTAAGTGAATGAACTTCTATCTTACCTTGTTGGAAGGTTTGAATTCTTGAATTTTAACTTCTGAAAGAATATCCATGAGGGTATCCACTGATAAGTCCTGTTTTATTAAAAAAAAAAAAAGGTAATTTTATCAACACATATCTTTGAACTCTGAATCTGAGGTTAAACTATAAAAAAGGTCCTTTTATCACATTAACTATTTAGCAACTTAATGAAACAACATATCACTTGTCTATTTATATCCATTTCAAACATTTACTTTCGTTTTGCCAGAATTATCATAAAGACTAGTGGGGAAAAGGAGGCTTGGAGAGAAAATGTACTTTAATTTACAAACTTAAAATTTTTGTTTTCTTGCATATCTTAAAAAAGGATCCACATTCCCATATCCTCAGTGGCAAAGGGTGACCTTTACTGAGTAATGTTATACTCTAAAAACTAATCAAATTCGTATACTGAGAGGCAATAATGATAATAGTTCAAGTTGAACTGGATGAACCTGCATCTACATTTATTATTAGGAAGCTTCTACGAAAAACACTGCTTTTGAGGTTAGGCTTGTAACACAAGACTGAACACTATTATTTATTCCTTTATGTGGTATTTAAGTTTCCAGACAGAATCATCTAAAATAGTCATATCCATGTGAAATACAGATCCAGGTTTGGTAGCACATGTCTGTAATTCCAACAGTTAAAAAGCTGAAGTGAAAGAATCAGGAATGTGAAATTAGTCTTGGAGTTTGTATATTTACTTAGTAAAATACTGTTTCAAACGATAGTGACAAAAAACTAAGACCCTTTTCTTTTTCTCTAATCAGTTTTCTTGAAGGCA
The DNA here is from genome assembly GCF_017639785.1 of Mesocricetus auratus. Classification (NCBI taxonomy): domain Eukaryota; kingdom Metazoa; phylum Chordata; class Mammalia; order Rodentia; family Cricetidae; genus Mesocricetus; species Mesocricetus auratus. The sequence continues at coordinate 63,351,595 of NW_024429190.1, forward strand.
GAATTTATTTAAATCTAACACGCATTTGAACAGAAAGCTAACCTATGCACATGTGCTGTTTCTCCAAACTATAGGGAACCTGCTGAGTGTGAGTCAAAAGGAGGATGTCTAACAGAATGGGGGTGATTCCAAAGAATGAAAATGTACAAAAGTTAACAAGAGGAAAACTGGGGAAAAAAGAATCTATCTCTGTGAAGTGTTTTTAAATTGGTATAAAATGGCTCACGATTTCTAATTCAGAGTAACTAGGACAACAGAAATAGGTAAGCAGGCTATAAATATTTATTACTTAAGTATGACTGCTTTTTCACAAACATTACTTCAACATTTAAACTCAGAAAGAAAAATTAGTAGTATCTATTTACCAGCACTGCAGTGAGTAGACAGCTTTTGCAAGTTAGAATGGACAATAACACAACAAAATAAAATGTTTTCCTTTCAATCCAAAGGAATGATTCTAGCTGGGCATGAAGGTGCATGCCCATAATCTGAGTGCTTAAGAGGTGAAAACAGGAAGAAGTGGAGCTTACAGTGAGTTCCAGCTGCACAGTGAACTCTGGACAAGCCTCAGCTGTGTGAGCTCACATCTCAAACAAACAAACGAAAGAAAGAATAACTTAAGAGCTAAAACCACACTTCAATGCCACCAACCAATTCAACTCAGGTATTGAATCAATTGCTAGGGCCTGGACAGAATCTTACCTTTTCTGAAAATGGAATGCAATATACCATAGCATATAGTTTTGCAGCATTCTGAAGAAAACTGAGATGCCTTTTGAAATGAAAATAAAAAGCAGTTTGAATGGCAGTTTTAAAGAAGATATTTAAGTCAGGAGGAAATACAACCTTTGGATTAACACTAAGAATTACATTTGAAGAATTTTTGTTTCATAATTAATGTTTACCCTTTTTAAAGTTAAGACAATGAAATCTTGACTAGACTAATACATAGAAGAAAATACTAAATTTTCTTTTGATACAAAATGCTTATCAAAAATATAATATTCAAGTAGTCACTAGCAATATAGTGAAGAAAAAACTGAGTTAAAAAGTAGAACTATTAGAATACTTGGAGAAAAGTCCTTTGAATTCATGAGAAAATATTTATCAGGTGAATGAAAATACATTAGATTTGAACAAAGCAAAATAATTTACTTAAAAATAAAAATGGGAATGTTGTATTGGAAAGGCAATTTATCAGAATGTAACTTGAGTTCTGAAGCATGCAATAGCCAGGAAAATTAAGCAGAGTGCTATTTGTAGAAGAAAGATTAGTGAAGGTAAGCTAGGTGTCTGATGAGAACACATACACATTAAGTGCGAATCTCAAAACAGTGTACACATACAGGGATCCACACAGAAACAAGCTAAATTGTTACCAATATTAATTTAGGCAGCTAGTATTAACTGCTTTTTCACCTCAAGTACAGCGTCTTAGCTTTATTTAGTATAAGAACGTTTGTTATCATTTTATTTTCTTATGGGTACAAGTAGAGGTGACTTCGTTTTTTAATGGAGTAGATATAACAAACAATAGTTTTTACCATGTAAATAAATGGATGCATATTTGTGTAGGAAGGGTGGGGCTGGCTCTGCTGACTAGAATGAATGACTCATTAACTTTGGGGTTAAGAGTTTTAATCATTTAACACTGAAGACCCTGCATGGTACAGCTAAGCTATTTACAGTGAAAATATACATATATACTTACAAAGTTTCATTTAAATCAAATTTTATTGGAGAGGGTGGCCTTTTTGGTGATTGCCAAAATAAACCTGGTTAAAAGATAAAATACTGTTTTCAATAAATATTGTTCATATACAGTATGTTACATTAGAATTTCTTCTCAATACTTATACTCACTGCCATCTTTTAACCGTGTTTCAAGAGGAAAACAGTGAAGAAGCTGTAGAGCCTAAAAGAGGAGAGAAAAAAAATCCCTGCAATTTGTTGCTATGTGAAAAAAAACAAAACTGTGAAATTAAGAAAGTATGCTTTGTTCATATTTGCTCAGGCTTCATAAATCAAACAAAACAAACTTTAAAAGACAGTGAGGTCTCGTAGCAATACAAGAGTCAGTTTATGTTTTCTCCTGTCCTACCGGCCGTTATAGCTTTCTTATAGCAAACGCCAATGAATACTCATTACTTCACTCCTTTCGTACAAATGGCATATTTAATTTATAATTTTGCTTTTTTCTAAGAGCTAACCCTTTGAATAAATATAAAAAAAATGGCATTCAGCACTTCAAAATTATATACTTAATATGTGATTGGAAGAGGGTGTGAATGTGATAAAGACCTGTAAATAAGGCTTAAATTTAGGTGAAAGTAAATAATGATTATTATGAACACTATACTCTTTTTATTTCCATGGTTCTTTTTTTTCTATAATAATAAAAAATAAACTAAAACAGGGCTAGTGCTCTACACTATTTCCATGCGTTTTTTCCAATAATGATGACGATAAAAATCAACAGTAGCAGGTACAGCTACTGACTGTCAAGCATGGTAACCTGAGTTTGATCCCTAAGGCCCTCATAGTAGATAGAAATGATTCCTGTAATTTGCCTTTTAACCTCCACATGAGTACTGTAGCATGCGCATACACCACCCTTCTACAAAACAACTAAAAATGCAATAATAAAAATAAAACCCCAGCCAAACAAAAATCACAAAAGATATAAACTAAGAAGAGTAAAGAGAAACAAAAGGTCAATGATAATTATGATGTAGAATATGAAGGAAACAAGGCCTATTTCCTGGTGAGACCTGAGCTTAGAACATTTCTCTAAAAAGCAAACTGTGCAGGCAGTGAAAAGACAAGTGTACTCAAGACTCTGTAGTTAAAAGATGCACGAATAAATTAAGAGCTTAAGGGAGAGTTTAAAAAAGTACATGATAGTCTGTTAATTTCGTGACTGCAATCAAGAATAACAGGTAATATTACTAAATATGTGTTCTGGCTTACCTTAAATGCCTTATATGTATTAGTTTATTTGATGCCTACCACTACTGTGCAATGTATGCTTAATGATTTTAGATTTTCAGACAAAGAAAACACATAAGATGTGTTTATGAGCTATGGTTGGAAAAGGCAAAATTCAAACAGAATTTCCATCTGAATTATCAGTCTCTTGTTTCTATTCTGAACAAATTACTTTAGACTAGGGGATTAATGCATTCCTATTACCTAGAGAGAAAAGTTATCCAAAACCCAACTTTGTATTTAGGGCCAGTTCAGTGCATGGCTGACAATCAAGCCAGTAAGTAGAAGCCAAATGTTTTAATTAGTAACATTCAAAGTGAAACTGATCATATGTGTAGTCTTACTCTCAGCTAACTTACTATTTATTTGTGAAAGGCTTGCTGAAAGAAACCAACGGACACTTTAAGTCAGGGCCATTAATAATAAAGAAATAAGCCAAAGACAGATCTTTGCTTAATGTCTCAGAATGTATACCTACCTTATGGTTAAAATATTTCTCAAACTTTAGTCTTGCTAATTCTACACACTGGGACCAATTTCTAGGTCTTCTGCTAAGTAGCTTAATAACTTGAAAACAGCCATCTAAACTCTGTCCATTTTGTATCTTCTAGAATAAGAGGAAAACAAAGAATAAATACTTTAAATTACAAGCATACATACATTTCAAAAGGAGGAGTCTGAAAGATTGGCTCATGGGCTTAGTCTTTTCATTCTATTTTTTTCTTTTTTGCCTCAAGTCCTTATCTCTCATTCTTTCATTTTTTTCATTATGAGTAGAATAGCTGGGGATAGCAAATGAAATTTCAGACTTGAAGTTCCTTAATTCATGACACACTTTCACGTTTTCCTATGTGTAAGATACTACATACCAAAGTGGTCCTTAGTATATGGAGTCCTAGGAATAATAGTTAATACAAAATTGACCTTTTTACTTATATATGCTAATAAAATGCAAGGCAGTATCTTTGAAGCTGGCCTTATTATGAGAGCAATGAGATTACTGTCCAGTCATGATTAGTTTCACTTGAACTGACCTGAAGTTTTCTCAAGGAGTTTACCAAACCCTTTGATTATCTGTTGCCCTCTTATCACTATTAACACATCCTCATTGGGTTGAATAACAAAAACTAACGTTGAAGGTCAAACAGTGACAATGACGTATAGTTCAATTAAACTTAAAAAAGTTATCAGTGTGGGGACTGGGCTGGGGGTGGGGGGCTAGGGAGGAGGGGTGGGAGAGGGAGCTGGGATTGACATTTGAAGCATGCATGCTTCTAATTTAATTTAGATAAATAAATTAAAAAATTGAAAAAAAAGGCTATCAGTGACCTAATTTCAGGAGTTTTTGGCCACTCTCATTTCTGCAGAAAGGTTTTATTTTCAAGTAACTAGAAATAAGGTTATCATGACATAAAGTATTAGGTCCGTAGTAAAAGGCATTAACTTTTACCTGTAAAACATCTTCTGCAGAAGGGTAGGCTTGCCAAAATTTGTTAAACAATGAAGGCTTATGGGAAAAGGAACTTTCAAACTGTAAAGGAAAAAAAAAAGCAAGTATATTTATAAGTTCTAATTTATAATACTGCCTTTTCTAATTCAGAGAAGACAAACTAAGACCTTTTACCTTGTCTCTTGCCCACTGGATAGTATGTTCGATAGCAGCTGGAAAAGACTTTAGAGTACAAAACGGTATTTCCTCTTCTGGGGGGTCCCTCTATTGAAAAATAAAAATCCCATTATTATTTATCGCTGGGTACTTGTGTGGTATGGCAGAAAGTCCTAATGGCAGATCACCATATATTATTCATTTTTTTAATTCTCCAAAAATTTAGGTGACATGTAAAATTCTATAACATTATTTCTGAGTTTGGAAAGCGATCTAAGAATCCTTAATATGTAAGTTTTCAGCATACTACAGGTCTCTATAAGAAAAATATTTGAGAATAGGACTCTTGGTAGTCTCCTAGAGAAAACAGGCACTAAATAAACGGGGAATAATTAAGTTGTCTCACTAGAGGAAGCACCACTAAAGATCTTGTCTATTAGAGGCTGTATTTACAGCCTAGGCTTACTGGTCTACTCAGTCAAAAATTTATGCCTTTTTACTTAGAGAAATCTATTTTAATTTGCTAATTTATGAGCTACCATTAATGTTTTATATTTCAAACAGGGACACTATTAAGAATCCATGAATGTAGTATCAATGGGGAGGCCACAGAAATCAATGGGGCCTTGGGTAGTAGATCAGTGTTTACCATGGTGTTTGAATGATCTTTGGGAGCCCATTCCAAATAGAGGGATGCTCTCTCAGCCTGGACACATGGGGAAGGGCCTAGGTCCTGCCCTGGATGAAATGACAGACTTTGGAGATCCCCACAAGAAGGGCCTCACCCTCCCTGGGGAATGATGTGGGGATTGGGAGGGGGGTTGGGACGGCTAGTGGAGGGACAAGGGAGGAGGGATGGGAGAGGGAGCAGGGATTGACATGCGAAGCATTCATGCTTCTAATTTAAATAAAAAAATTTAAAAAATTAGATTCTGTTTTATAAGATTTTGAAATAAAAAAATAGAAGAAATTTTAGAAGTAGTAGAATGAGAGAATTCCCTACTGTGAAAATCTTCCCATGGCATTTTGCATCTCATCATTTCCCTTCTGTTTAATACACTGATTAAACATACTTTAATCTACTATATTATCATCATTACATGTATCAAGGTATTTCATGAAAGAGAGGAAAACAGTGAACTCTAAGAGTTAAAAAAACTTACTATCTTAAACATATTCTTTAAATCAAGGGTCACTGATATTTATAAAAACTATATACTTTGAATTATTTTACTTGAATTGCACATTTTAAAATTATAAAGCCTACAATTATTTCCTAGACAGTCTCAACTTTAGCAATATTGTAAAATCATTTATAGGAGTCAAAAATGCTACATTTCATGATCTATCTAATATGTATGTGTACACATACACACACACACACAGAGCTTGGTTCCACCACTGAAGAATCTGACGTTCTCAGGTAGATTCTGGATAAATTACCAGGTTTCTATTTTTACCAGGTTTAACAAATATTTCTAATAATGTGCATGCTTGGGCCATAAACTCTTATGAGATAAACATCTGAAATTAGTACACAGCTATTATTCTTGTATGCTTCATTCTTTATATGCCACCTAATATCTTACACAATGAAATCACTCTTAAAAGCTTTTTAAAACCTAGGGTTATTAGAAAACTTAAAAGTTCTGAAAAATAGTAAAGAAGACTATTCCAGAAAGGTCCCATCTAAACACTGGTATGTATGTATGTGCTTGTAATCCAGCAGAGAGAGGCAGACACAGGGGTGGGGGCGGGAGTGAGGGGCAGAGGGGGATCCCTGGCCAAATCTGAGAGACCTTGTCTTAAAAATGAGTATAATAGAGGAAGGCACCTGACATGGAACTCTGGCCTCCACACAGGTATGTATATCCCCTTACACTCTGAACACACACTGAAACCTGTGTTCAACATATTTAAAAATGCAGGCACACATATGTGTTAACCTGACTGTCAGAGATAAGCCAAGATTAATAAAGCAAATTCACCAATTCCTCAATGAAGACAAATATTATGACAATAAGACATTTATTCAGTATACTGACTTACGTGACTGTTATAAGATTCAGTCAATTGAGGTACAATAATTTCAGTGTGTCCCTTTGTGCCCATTGTTCCAGAATCTAGGAGAGGCCGTATATTTGCTAAGCAACGGCTATTTGGAGACAAAATATAAAACAAAACAAAAGCAAAACACAGAAGTGAGTAATAAAAGTAAACAGAGGACTGCTACTGCTGTTTATCTGATATTGCACATGCTGATAATTTCTGAATGCAGAGTTGTAGGGACCAGAACACGACCCACGTAACAGTTCTACTTCCCAGCCCCATCACATATATACAATCTGTTGTTCAACATAGTAATTTCTGTTTCTTCCTACTTACTTCCAAATTCTGGGGGTTTTAAACTTCTTTCCACCTTAATTATTGACTATGGCATTATTCTGTCTTCACTTATTTTCTATTTATTATTTGGTTATTTTCAGACTCTAAGCTCTTTCACACTGCATTTTCTCAATTAGTCTTTATCCCAAACAGTATTAACTAAATACTTTCATTAGTCATGTTTTTCTTATTTTTTTTTTGTACACGGCCCCTCTAACACATAAATACCCACCAATAAATGCAATGTATTTTCCCTTTCTTCTGCTCAAGATTTGTTTTCTTTCTCATTTCTCAACTGGTACACCTTCTGTTATATGTTCTAGTATCCTAACACTGTATTCATACAATGATTCATTCAATTACTGATTTTATAAATCACACTGAATGAAATCAGATAACTGGTACTGAAGATACAGTGGAGGAAATAAATGGTCTCTGGATGAAGGAGTTAGTGAAGAAACAAACATTAAGTAAAGACATATATCAAAATACAAAAAGTGCCACATGAAACAGTGTTAAGAAAGGCAGAAGATACTTAGGCTGAAACTGAAAGATGAAGGAACAGCTTAAAGGAAAGAACAGGCAGGTACATTTGGGGAGAAGAATTTTGGAGGCAGAGAAATACAATTTCCTGAGGCTAAGAACCAATTTAGTTCCTAAGGTAAAAAGGCCTTTGAAGACCCTAAAGAAGGCATAGATAGTTAGAATAAGGAGAGCCAGGGAAGACTGGGCATATTTAAGGTGGGAGCAATGGCCAGGTGGTAGGTATTGCATGAAAAACATTTAGGATGTTTCATCAATATTGAATTTTTCTAATAGGAAATCACCAGCATGCTTGAATTTGAGTAGTACTATTAGTGACACAAAAAGTAATCAGAAAATCTGGTAGTTTTTTCAAAAGTGAGGGTGAAAAACAAAAATAAAACTGAAAGTAGTTCTTTATGCACTTGAATTTCAAGAACATACCTGTCTACATATCTCCTGGCTTCCACATTATCTAGTGCTGTAATAATGATATCTTGCTTAGTATAAAATTCATCAGTGTATATACTCTCAGTGGCTGGACAAACTTTGTTCAGGTGTGCATCTATTTTTAATTGAGGATTTATTTTCAGAGTTGCTTCAGCAGCAGTATAACTTTTAGGTTTCTAAACAAGTAACAAATAAAAACAGAAGGAATAAATGTTAAACAGAAAAGATGAACTATGACTGAATTTACATAACTAATCATTTGAATTATATATGAGGTGGTAACAAGGTAATGAAACTAGCTCAAATAATTTACATATTAACAATCTAGACAACCTTCCTTGTGTAGCAAAGTGCTTTAGAGTTTTTAAAACATTGAAAAAATACTATTTACATCTTAAAAGTATATATATATATATATTTAAAATAAAAGGTTTAGCCACCAGAATCATTATGCCATTTCAGGTGCTTTGAAGGCCCATTTTGAATACTGGCTCCTTTAGACATCCTTTGGATTTGTGCATCTGAGTTAGTGGCCTTTCTGTCTCTCTGAGGTTAACATGTTTTACTCTTACTGTAAGAACAAAGTCAGAAATTCTTAAAACTCAGGAAATTAATAAATAGGTCTTCATTGCTCATCTAGAGATAACACACAAAGTGAACTGTTTTAACAGGACATTTTAATTCACAAGAGGCTCCATTACCATGGCCTTTGTATTTATATAAGAGGATATCAGGTTAACTATGAAACCTACTGTAGTCACTTCTTGTTCATAACATTCATAAACTTCATTTCCTAAGACTGATAATGAGTTGACAATACAAGAGAAAAATTTAAACCTAAAGCACACATTTTGGATTAACACATTTCACTCTTTTCTGCACTGTTTTGATATGGGGTTTAACCATGTAGCTCTGACTAGCCTATTACTCACTGTGGAAATGAGCCTGGTTTGGAACTCAAGAGCTCTGTGTGCCTCTGCCTGAGTACAGGTATTAAAGGAATGAGCTACCATGCACTGCCTGTTTCTTTTCCTGATTTACACGCTTTGATCTCTGAGAAAACTAAGAAGTCTTTTACAATAAAAGAGGATGTTAAATAAAAATAGTACAATAATTTTAAATACTAAACCTTACCTATTTTATAACAAAAAGAAAAATTTGTGCTTTGTTAAAACTTCAAATTAGAGAACTTGCTTATGGTGATTACAAAATGAAAAGCATTCTCATGTTTTGCAACTCAAATATTAACATCCAAAATTCAATGCAAAACCCAACTTTATTATGTATGAAAGGTAGTTTTTTATCTTCTCCATTTTGTTCTTCCCAAAGAACATTTTGTTCTTTCTCTTAAGAGTCTAACAAATGACAGAGTTACCCTGCAACCATTATCTATTTATGGGAAGAAAACAGTGACCCACCTGTATGTGATGAGGACGAAACAGGAACTGTCTGTTTAGGTTGGATTTTTCTATCAAGTCAGGATCTGTAACTGTAACCTTGTATCAGAGAAGAACAAAACAAACAAATCTGCATTTCACAGTATGACTAAAACAGTACCCTCACATTAATTTTCTTAGTAAAAGAATTTCAAAAATAAAATTCTGAATGGTTGCTAATAATACGCTATCACAGATTTAATTCAATTAATGTTTAGTCAACGAGCAATTTAGTCCAACTAAGGCAGGATCTACAAACTACAAGGCAGTTGAGCAGTTTTTAAAATAATTTTTGTGTCTGTGGCTATTATTATGTTCCCAGGGCAGAGCCAACAAGCTGTCACAGGTAATTTATCTATAGGCCTAAAATACGCAATTTAGCCCCTTAAGAAAGTTTAGATCTAATCCTAAAAGATGAAAGAAAACTAAAAGAGCGCAGAGTATTGAGTATGTTATGTGCTACTCAACAAATTTAAGAAGACTGGCCTAGGTACAGTACTGCTCAGCATAGGTTCCAGCTTCAGATGGTGACTAATGTTCACAAAGATTTTTCTTTTAATAGTTTTCCCCATTTTTTGTGGAATTTTCTGGTAGATGATATCTCTTTCAATTTAACAACTACAAATAATAAGGTTGGATACAGTGGCTACAAAAAGACTCACTGTGTCTTTGATTCTGGACTTCTACAAGGTGAGAAGCTTTAGAGTATTCCCACCACTGTAAGCCTATAATGATAGTCGAGAGACTGAGGACCGAAACTTCTAAAATCATGACCAAAACCCATCTTCCCTCATTTGAATGCTTCTCTCAGGTGCTTGTTAGTGATAAAAGTCCAACACAAAGATAAACACACACTGTCTTTTAAAGGCTCACAATACCTATTAATATCATTGTGATTAATGATATTTTGCCTTTTGTTTCCTGAAATCATGCCTTTTATGCTTTCCACTTTGTCTTCTAACAGACTCAACAAGTTTTCACATTAGGTTTGTAAGTTAAACATTTTTATGTAGTTCCAAATTTTGGGACACATTGCTTCTCTTCTAGAAATCCCAGCTACTGTGGAGGCTGAGACAGAAGGATTTTAACTACAAGGCCTCTACCTAAACTATGAAGTAAATTTAAGGCCAGTTTAGGCAACTTAGAAAGACACTATCTCAAAGTAAAGAAAAAAAGGGGGGGGGGTTAGAACAGCTTAGTTTTGGGAGATACAAATAGCATGTGCAATGATCTAGGTTCAATTCCCCATGCAGAAAAACAATTCTAAAATTAGTTTTAATTACGCTATCTAAACACTCCATATACTAACTAAATACTTTAGTAAGATTTGTAAAAATCATTTTCAATTCTTAATCAGTAATTTTTAAAAGATTTAAAAATAAATCGTTCACTTACTTGAATCTATGTATGTGTGTTCATAAATTTCAAGGCTTATCCTTCATTATGCCTACACCATGTAAGATTTTTCATTTACATGCCACATATTTTACTATGCCCTCCTTGAAAAATAATTAACTACAGAAATGAAGGCTGACAGTCATTTTTCCCCTTTCATTATAAAGCTAACTTCCATTACTGTCTCGTATGCCTGTTACTCACATGTCTCTTCTATGACCTCTTCCTGTACCTTGTCACCTTCACTATCATTACATCTGGCTTTTAAAGACTACTGACTATACAGAATATATTTTGGGAAACCATCAATGTTCTTTAATTCCGTGTTCCTACTTCTCTGTATCTTCGTTTTTAAATTTAAAGATTTCTTTAAATGTATATTTTTCTATTCCCAGAAGTACTCCCTTTTTTATATGTCTCAGGGTGCTTCATTCCTCTGTGATGGCTGATTCCTCTATGAAGTGGTTCCTTTTCTACTGCCATTTTTTCTTTAAACTGCACGTATTTATTTGAGTGTGTGAGCACACATGCACAAGCCACACTAGGGCATACATGTGAAGTGTGTCTGTGTGTACGTGTATGCTCATGTTGTATGGGCATGTATAGGCCAGGGTGCATATGTGGAGGACAAAGGATAACTTATGGGAGCCAGTTCCCTCCTTTTACTATGTGGATCCCTTGGGATGAAATCAGGTTGTCAGGCTTGGTGGCAAGTATCTTTACTTCATCAGCCATCTCACTAGGCCAGAGTTCCATCTCTTACAATCCAAACCATCAATGGAGAATGTTTATTCTGCAAAGTCTATGTGAGATGAATTTATATGGACAGGTACGAATGAATTTTATAGCTGTGTAAAGAGCTTTGGAGGTTTCAATGAGTGTGAACTTTGTATATCTCTGCTTGAAATTTTACTCAAAATAATATTGGATCCATGTATGAGTATGGAATATGGTCTAAGAGTCTTACCTTCTGGTGAGTGATTTCCTTTTCTATTTAGTTTTAGACAAGTTTCCTTGTCTATTAAAGTTTTAGACATCAAAGACAGAGAGAAAAAAATGTTTCATTTCTCCCTTGATTCTCTATGTAACTGGAGATTTCTCTTTCCATCTTGACTATATCTATAAACACTTACAGTTTTGTTACAGAAAGTCTCTGTGTTCAGAGTGACAGCAGCCTGTCCACATTACATGCTTTGTTTTGCTATTTGATGCCAATGGGTTTGTTCACTACAGCCCTTGCCCAGACTTTACCTACTAAAAGCACTGTGACCATCCATACAGTTAAAACACTCAGGTGAACATCCATACAGTTAAAACACTCAGGTGACCCACAAGTTTACAGTAAAGAGGGATTTGTTTTTTTTAAATCAAATAACTTTTAAGCCAGTAGATTTGTGGTTTATGGAGCACAGTTTAGGAAATGCTAAGCATGGATAATATAAACATATACCTACCTATAACTGTAATAATAATAAGTCCCTTTTAAAAGGAGAATAAGCTAAAATATGGATTACCATATACTTTTTAGTTACTAAGATAAATATATGAAGTCACTAGTGAAAATTTTTATTTTAAAAGGTAAAATACCACTAATGAAAAGTATTTTAAATATGATATTATTTTGCAATGAACTCTGTCTGAAGAATTTTAACTGTATACCAAAGTATGTATTATCCCCCCACTGTTTGAAACTCACCATTTAAACTGTATTAGTAATCTGCAACTTTCTAATGTCATCTCTCATGTTAATATTTAGTTAACAATAGTATAAAAAATAACAACATGGTTTTCAGTTTGCAAAACTTTGACAATAAGGTTCCTTTTAAGTTTTATCTTGATGGTGACTACAAAAAGAAAGATAGTCCATTTTCAGTTTTGAAGTATTTCAGAAAGTTAAGAACTGGGGATCAGAGAATCTAGCACTTAAAAAACGACCAGAAAACAATTAAAGTCTTCCAATTCTCAGTTTAATGAGCTACCTGAAACACAGGCTGGTAAAGTCAAAGACAGTTCAAAACAGGGCAACAATAGCAATATAAAAGTATAACTCTCAAAAGTCTTGTATCTTACCATTCCTTTCTCTCTGCTTGTACCAACACCCAGTAATGCAAAATTTTTTAACATTTCACAGCCTATGGCGCCACATCCTACCTATTGAAGAGAATAAGAGTATAAAGTAAATGTCAGACAATAAAATTATATTTACTTAACAAAGAATTTTAATTAAATTTTCTTTTAAATGCTATTACAGTAAATACTATTTTTAAAAATGATCATTTGTGATTCGCTTATGAGAGATTTTACTTTTACAGGTTTCATAACACCTTGTAAGTGTCTTAATAAAAAAAACAAGCACAAAACAAGGAAAATATACTACTTATAGCTTCTTTAAACAGAAAACATTCAAAGATTCCTAGCAAATGCTGAACACAGAGCTCATTTTTATAGGGAACAGAAAATAATGACAGAAAAACAAAACAAAACAAAATACTCAGGCCCAGAACTAGGTAACAGGAAAAAAAATCTCTTAGACATTTGTCAACTTATCTGAAAGAGTAAGTATGTAAGAATTTTAAGTAAAACAGATATTTGAAGCTTAATTATAAGAGGTTCCATCTATATGCAAAATCTCAGTAGCGATTGTTAATCTTTAAAATATTACTTTACAAAAATGATTATTAAAAACCAAGTATTATTTAAGACTGGCCAAGAATGTTTTATGCTCTTGAGAAAAATTTCTCTCAAAATATACTAAAACATTTAAAAAAAGAGAATACTTTTACTCATTTCTTAATTTAGTGAGAAAAACACCCCACATTTTAAAAGTACTTCTAGAAAATCATTTAATGTTGAAAGCTATTATATTCATGTTTTATTTTCAAATGCACAAATTCCTCAGATCATGATTGGCTAACTTTTTACGTAAAGGACAAGGCGGTAAATATTTCAAGCTCTGGAGGTTGCGAGTTGTCAGTCACTCACCTAGATTCAGTTGACTTCAAACAATTAACTTGACAGCCAACAGCAGTTTGAGCATACTACTTATTCCCATCTGTATTCATACTTACTAGGAAAACATTCAGATTGTGTAGCTTCTGACACAATGCATCCCCAATGCAGACTCGTAAGGCATCGTATCTATCTCCTCTGAAGAAACATTTACCAAGAAAACAGAAAGATATAAGAAACACATTTCATTATTGTTAATAGCAATTTAGTATTGTGCTTTAAAACAGAATATACTGTAAGAGCTTTCTGCATCCATCCTTACTCCTAAACAAAGAACTAGGTCACTAATGACTTCTAAGAGGAAGAGTCAGCTTCCAGAGAGGAGTCCCCTCATTGGTTATCTAATACAAAGCAGACAGCCCTGAATTCAAATACATAAAAGCCACACTAACTGGACTATATATTTAAGCATATAATAAAGACAATTACAAAAAAGAGGCCATCAATTTGAGAGGGAGTGAGGAGTATGGGAAGGTTTGGAGAGAGGACAAGGAAGGGGGAATTGATGTAATTATAAGTTTTCTTTCATTCATGAGAAGAACTACCTTCCTTGAAAGAGAAAAGACCCTACACCAATATTCAAATGACTTAAGTGAAGGTGACTTTAGTTTATAATAGTCAGGGTATCATCCAATATAAGACTGTCAGTGGATCCCAAAACTTTGGATTATATTGATCCCTAAGTATACAAAATTTTATAGTATACTTATGACACCAGACAGGGGGGTAAGGAAAATTAACAATTTTCTTTCTTGTTTTTTGCAACTTCTATGGTTGGATTATTTCCTCTTTTAAAAATTATTTATTTTTGGTTTTACGAGACCGAGTTTGTCTTTGTAGCCCTGGCTGTTCTGTATTCACAGAGATACACCTCTGCCTCCCAAGTGCTGGGATTAAAAGTGTACACCACCACCATCAAGCTAAATTTTATGTTTTAATTTAGTTTTTTTGTTGTGTTGCAACAGGGTCTTGCTTATGATGCCCAGGTTTGTCAGGAATACCTTTCTGCACCCCTACTTAATTATGTGCATGGCCACCATGCCTGGCTAGGTTTACCAAATTTTTACAACCTCAGCATAAAACTGTTTTTTTCCCCCTTAGATTAAAAACACTCACTTTTTCATATAAAGACTGTATCTTACTTTCTTCTCCTTGGTATATTATCACTACAAGCATCACTATTACCACATTTGAAGAACACTGCTTACTTCAAAGTTTACTCTGAACATAAACTCTGATATCTACAGAGATAACTGCTAAAGGACTAATGGACAGACAGAAGGATGATTCATGCCCAAGGAAGGACAGTATGTAATATCATCACTCTATATGTAACTATATGTAATTTAAATTTATCAATAGTTATTTCTGTACTTTTCCATTTTCTAATTTTTTGTTTTGTTTTGTTTTTCCGAGGCAGGGTTTCTCTGTATTGCTTTGGAGGCTGTCCTGGAACTGACTCTGTAGACCAGGCTGGCCTTGAACTCAGAGATCTGCCTGCCTCTGCCTCCCAAGTGCTGGGATTAAAGGCGTGCTCCATCAACACTTTGAAGATAACTAAAATCTCAGGAAGTTAAACTGCAGATACTGAGGGACTACTGTATTCAAGAGATATAACTGCTAAAATTATAATATTTTTAAAAAGTTCTTAGCAGAATCTATAGGAGGTATTTGGAGTCATTAGCTCAGTTAAATTGAAGGCTCTTGGTTATGTGATTTTTCTAGGATAATGAAATCTCTAGACTTTAATAGAGTTTGAAAAAGATTAATGGCCTCAAATGGAAAGTGATTTATATATATAAAAATCACATATAGTAATCTTTTCCACTAATATTATGACATTTGAATGCTAATCATTCTTATACAATCTAAAACTCTGTATCACTACATATGATGTGATAATAAGACATGGTACCATTGCAATATTTAGCCACTAGACAGAAAAGAAGTAAGCCAAGAAGTAAAATGTCAGGAGAGACACCTAACACAGACTTGTGCTTACACAAAATTGCTCAATCTCTGCTTCTTAAAGAGATACTAAGAAAAAACGGAGACAGACTTCAGCATTACCGTGGGAGGAACTCCTCAGGACCAGGACTGCCTAGGGA
Organism: Mesocricetus auratus; assembly: GCF_017639785.1. Lineage (NCBI taxonomy): Eukaryota > Metazoa > Chordata > Mammalia > Rodentia > Cricetidae > Mesocricetus > Mesocricetus auratus. Next base: position 63,367,494 of record NW_024429190.1, read on the forward strand.
TTCCACAGTATCTGCGGCTTCAAGATACAACTTAGAGAGAAGATTAAAAACGTAACTATACATAAAACTTAAACCACAAAAAAAATCCCACTTTTCTCTTATAGTTATATAATAATCATGGGAAGAAATAACAAAATGGCAATTCAATGTAAAATATTAAAAAATTATCTATCTATCTATCTATCTATCTATCTATCTATCTATCTATCTATCTGTAAAACCTGGAAGAACTGTTACAAGGTATATAACCCAATTCATGTCACTTATCCATCTTAAGGATAATTTGTTTTTAATTTTCAGAGGGAATTTTACCTCAAAATCTGTTTTTCTTAACTACCAAAAAACTCTGGAAGCCCCATTCAATTTTAGTTACATTTGAACAAGTAGTACAATTAGCTTGAGAAGGAAGTACCTACTCTGTACTTACTTTCCCACTGGATATATTTTATATCATCTTTAACTATATATACATAGTTATAGAAGAAAAGATCCAGGAAGACAGTTTCAACATTTTTAGTACAAAAAGGAATTTATTTCAAAAAACAATTAAAAGAACCCAGCCTCACTCATATTTTCATTTAAGTAATTTGTTTTAAATTTGAACATAACCAAATGTTTATTTTTGTAAAATGACTATGTTAAAAAAACATAATTTATATTTCAAATGATGTTAGTGGTTGTAACTATGCTGATTCCCACCAATCAACCTGTTATCTACTTAAAATAATTTAGCAGAAAAATGGTATTGTGTTGGTGCCATATTATATTCAAAATAAATTCAAACAGAAAGAATCTGAAGAATGTCTGTAGACTTTTTGCCAATCAGTTTCCTTCTGGTAACAGATGGAGTGTTTTTAGTTCTTGTAATGTTTTTATCTTACACAGACAACTCTTAAGCTTACACCACTCCTATATTCCCCATCTTCAAAAAGTATCAAGAATAAAACCTGAAGATCTGCGATGCAAAATTTCTACACAACAAGTTCAAAATTCCTGGGAGACCCAAAATGGTAAATGAGTGGTACTAGAAAAAAAAAAAAAAACAAACCAAAAAACCTACAGAATAGGAAACTCATTAATTTTATTTTACATGACAGGAAATACATTTGAGAGAACAACTGGGTTATATTCCAACAGACAAAATAGACTCACCTGTTAAGTTTCAATTAAAGAATTAAGTTTTTGAATTTCAGTTATGGAATTAGGTCACTTGCCTTTTCTAATATATTTATACAATGTTATAATTAACAACACATTTATATTATGAATGGAACACTCAACTTAAAATGTAAAGAAATAGGAAAGAATAGGAACTGACCCACTGACACAATGGAGAAAACTTCCCTGTTACAGCTTTTAATACTTCTTGGCTGGCAACACCCCCAACTGCTGCAGCAAGTGGGGATAAACAGCCTTGAGCAGTCCATGAGAGCCAGCGCACAATGTCAGGATTCATTTCAGGCTAAAACACAAACCAGAGACCACAGTGATACTAACAGTATTCACACAACACCTGTGACTTCAGTGACTAATTGCCAATATTATTAGAACTTAACTTCAAACAAACAAAAAACCCCAAACTACTCAATTTCCTTCCTAAATAAATATATCTTAATCTCATGATAAGATTACCAATTTTCATGCTTCCTTAAGAAAGTTTTTTTATTTACTAGTCTCTATTGACTTTGCTTTTCTGACTGTAGTCTAGACTACCATTTCGAGTAAAATGAATATCTACAATTTATCAATTGATAGCTTTTGCTGAAAGAACAGTCTGACAATGCCAGTTACAGAAGAAAACAACTGGAAATGAACAGCTAGACAAGCCAATAACTGACTCAAGGAAAGTGAAGTGGTTCTAGAAGCAGCATAGATCAGAGCTGTAACACAGAAATTAGTAATGCAGGCCGGAAATTAACAAAGTAAGAAACCAAAATAATGAAAGTAAGAGTTGATTCTGTTAAAGGATAAAAGGTTGACACACTGCCAAAATAGTCAAAAGGAAGGTGGTGGGAGGAAACCCAAATCACTAAAACTAGAGATGAAATGGGATGTTTATACAGATAAAACTGAAATATGGGATAATAGGGAATACTTACAAAACATATACTGACAATTTAGGAAATCTATAAAAATAAATATACTCCTAGATATCTATGAACTATCAAAACGGAACCAAGGGGACACAAAAGCAACTAAGTGCATATACACTACACTGAGAAGGCAGATTGAAGCCGAAGTAATGAATGTCCCAACAAAGCCAAGCTCAGGACTGGTTGTGTTGGTAAGTCCCACTATATTTTGAAGAAAACTATAACTCTGCCAAAACATAAAACTTTTAGAAGAGCACAGAATAACTCTTTGACCTTGCTGAAACATTCATGGTTACGTATATCTTGGTGGTAGGTACCTGCCTAGGATGAGTAAAGTCCTAGGATTGAAGTCACCACTGCAAAATTCTAAAGTTTTCAGAAAAAAATGGGCACAAACTATGAGGAAAAAAGATAAGTATATTTCTAAAACATGTTTGAAAAAGACTCATATAAAACAATAAACAACTATAGAATTTCTGAACATTAAAAAATAAAATTATGAAAGGCAAGGCTTTGAAAAGCCACTGTATACAAACAGTAACACAAAAATATGCTCAAATCATTGTTACTTTAGTGAAATGCAGATTAAATTTATGCAGTACATTTTCAAACAGTAATGTGTAAAATGAGGAAACACAGAGTTCTCAAGAGGTTGGTACAAGTGAAACTGATGCCGAGTTTATGAGAAAGCAAAATCATCCAGCTGTTTTGAAAACATACAGGGTCAGGCATAAGGTACACATTTAATCTCAGCGCTTAGGAGGTAAGGACAGGTGCATCTCTGAATTTGATGCTGGCCTACATACAGATTGAGTTTTAGATCAGAGAGGGCTACATAGTGAGAGCCTGTCTCAAAACAGGCAATTCCTTATAAATTAAGCATCTTACTTTACTTCTATTATATGACTTTGCAATCTATTTCTAGGAATCTTCACAAGAGAAATTAAAATATTTGTCCACACAAAACTCTATATGTATTTGTAGCTTTACTCATGGAACAATGCTAATAAGAATATAAAAGCAAAAGCAGCAACAGTTAAATGCCACATGGTATTTTAAGGACTTTATGAAACCGAGCTATTTAATGTCCACAACATGTGAGTTAACCTAATTTTATAGATATACAAACTAAAGCAAGGAAAGCAAAGAACTTGGTTAATGCCACAGGATCAGTAAGCACAGGGAGATCTGAATGTAGGGAATGTTAATACATAGAACATTAATGCTATAAACAAATACTCAGTCAACCCTAATTTTCTAAGTATTTACCTTCTCTTCCATGGTTTCACTTATAGATATTGTTAGTTTCAACAGTTCATCTGAATCCTGCTGACATCTACAATTTGAAACCAAACACCTCAATTTCAACTTTTTGAAAGGCTGCCAAGGTCATATTTAAAACTAAATCATAAGATACATATATATAAATAAGAATGAGAAAATCTGTTAATATATAGTAAAATGTGTTTTATGCTAACTTCAAAGTAACTACTTTATGAAAATATTACTTCAAAATCACAGTCATTTAAAGCAGTTCATGAGATTTAGATTTAATAAACATATAAGGCAATAAACTTTTTATAATTTCTGATTTAGGCTAGAAAATATTATCACAGATTGACAGTTCAACAATTAGCAGGTTTTAAAAGTAATAGATTTTAAAGTCTTCATATGTGAAAAACCCCTATGCAGTTTGGCATATTTACTAGTAATGAAATTACAAGAGGCTTAGTTTTATTTTTTCGCCTATAATTTCTGAGATACAATTTCCATAAAAAGAGAAGAGTTATTTTAAACAAAAAGCATTACCTGATATTTGGCTTACGGTTGTAGTTTTCCTGAAACTGGTCCAAGGCAAGCATAGCAGCATGAATCTGTAGAGGTGCCTATTTGAACATGAAAAATTGACCAACATTTGTTAAGTGCAATGGACTAGACTAAATGTTTTTCAACTATTATTTAATTTCACCATCCTAGTAAAAATATGATAAATACCATAAATTAAATGATTTAACTTCAAGACAATAAAGTATTTTAAGAAACATTTCCAAATGCCTAGTGTTTACTAGGTTATTCATATGAAGCATCAGTTGAACAACATTAACAAAACATTTCCAAATGCCTAGTGTTTACTAGGTCATTCATATGAAGCATCAGTTGAACAACATTAGCAAAACATTTGTACAGTCAGGTGTGGTAAAAGACACCAGCACTCAGGAGGTGGGAGAAAAAAAAAGGTCTCTTTAGCCTGGTCCACACAGTGAGTTCCAGGGCAGTCATGGTTATGTAGTGACCCTGTCTAAAAGTGAAAACCAAAGCCATCACAAAAAAGCATTTATATAAGAACATCTAATCTTTTTTTAAATTAGGTCTATCTATAAATTTGGATACTATTTGTTATCATAATGTCTTTATTGTTAAAAAAATCAGATCTAGTGATGTGAAGTAGAATGTAACATATGCTTAAGGTTGTTTCTTCTTGGACTATATAAAACTCTTGTTGATGAAATGGCCTATAATCAAACCCGATGACCTGAGCTCAGCCTCTAATCAGATGCTGTGTCATCCCCTGGCTGTGCGACTCCTACCTCCCTTACACACAAAATAAATATATGTCTAATAAAACTGCATGGTTAAGAAAATCTTGTATTGCTGGGCGGTGGTGGCACACGCCTTTAATCCCAGCACTCGGGAGGCAGAGGCAGGCGGATCTCTGTGAGTTCGAGGCCGGGCTGGACTGATAACCTCCAAAACAATACAGAGAAACCCTGTCTCGTTAAAAAAAAACAGAAAATCTTGTATTAATGCCCTACCTACTACTAAAATTGCTTTTTAATTATCCAAGTTGGCAAATCACTGAAGTATAATTTCATTTTATTCAAATGTTTTTTTATGATAGGAATTCACATTTTAAATCCTTTAATGTCAACTTGACATATTGATATATGAGTAGAACCTTTATAAGAAATGATTAATCCATTTTAAAGGTTTGAATCATTTACCTAATTTGATCTACCACTCTACTGACTCTTTTAAACCTGCAAAGTAAATACTTACCTCAGGTTTGCTAAAATCTGCAATAAGGCACCTTGGATGTTTTATCTGCCTCTCCAGGGTTTCCTAATAGGAAACAACAACAACAACAAAAAACCCCAAACCAACAGTATTACTTTACAGCAAATAGAGTGATTATTTCACAAAACACATGAGCACAATTAAAGCAAGTGATCTTTCTCCAATGCTGAAAATGAGTGAGGTAGGAGTGATATGTTGTTAAATGAACTGTTCACTACTATCTTATTACTGTACCCAAACCCAGTTGCTCTACATAGTGACTTCAAAAGAATCAGTGAAAATATCTTTATAATCCCAAACTGTGTTGTAGTGTAAAAGCTACCATGTATTCTGATATCATCAAATAACTGAGACTAGTTATGTCTGGTTAAGACATCCCAAGTTAAAATCCATATGGGTGTAAGGTAAGACTACATAGGCAAAGAAAGGAAAAATTGGAAAAGTAACAATTCCTCAAATTTACCACATATGAAATTATTTGATAAAAAAAATTAGGGATAGAGCAACAGAAAGTATTCAAAAGCAGATTGCCTAGCTGCCCCTATTGTGATTTGGGTAAAGTCTTGAAGAAAAACAAACAAAAAACCAAAGATAAAAACTTGAGAAAATGAAAAGTCTCCCTAAAGCCTTTAACATCACCATCAACAAAGCCCAGCAACTAAAGACATGTGAATTTGCATGGCACTCTGTAGTTCTAAGACACAAGTGTCTCTACACTCCAGTTAGCAGCTAACGTTTTTCTTTCACTATGAGTCGTCAATGGGAATTATGCTACACTTCAAACATAATACATTTATAATAAAGACTAAAATTGTAATAACATAAATTAACAAACAACTGAGTAATAAAGAGTAACAATCTGAAAATATTTTATTTTTTTCCTTACGCAGTAAATAGTTAAGTATGATAAATTTTCATTATTTAGGAGGGTATAACTGCTTTGAGGTATAGTCACATGTATCAATCATATAAATAAGTTACTCTAGTTATAAAATTATATAAGTTTATATGTACTCACCTAATTTTTCAGTACAGAAGACTGCACAGACTAAGGAAGTTTGTGAGCTACAGACCTATGTCTGTATGTAATTTTTATATTGTCAGTTTGTCTCTAAGCTGATTAAATTTTCTTCAAGTTGTTTATGAATTGAAAAAAACACAAAGAACAGTATATTTTAAAGCTAATTTGAATTAATGAGCATTTTATTCTTTTGGGTTATTCTCTTTTTTAATAGAAAAAAACTTTTTAAGATAAAAAAAACTTACAAAGCAAAATGTTTTAGGCGTCTTAACTTGTACAGCTATGCCTCCATGTAAATATGGATCCAGTCCTGTAGTATCACCAATGCTGAAGGAAAATGGTGAGACCACTGAGGAAAAAGACAAATGAACATTATACACAGGTATTTAAATTTTAAGATGGATTATCAGAATGGTATTTTTCTTCATTTATAAAAGATTCTAAAACAGATCTTTCTTCTTTTTTTTACAGAGTTGGGGATCTGTTAGGAGTTATACGAAGTATTTCTTCCAATATGAGCTTTGGTACTTAAAAATATTTGAGGAAAACCAGACAGTAAGAAATGTGAGGTACTTATTATAAAATATTAAGTATATTAAAAACATTCATAGCATGCTAATACAAATTTTGTTGGTACATGAGTATATAAAAGGAATAAATTGAGGACCTTAGAAATACATTCAAGTACACATAGACCAAAAAAAAAAAATGGCAAATAAAGGTAGAACCTTAAATCATTGGGGAAAAATAAGATTATTTAGTAATTTGTATGAAAGTAAACTGCTGAGAAAATATCCCATCTGGATAAGAGTTTTAAATATTAAAAGATGCCAACTTTAAAAAAATACATAAAAGCACAGGAGAAAAATTACTTTTAAAACCAGGAGGAAGCTCTTTTGAAACACCCAAAAAGTGTTAACCCTGAAAAGTTTGTGATAGAAAAACAAACAGCATGAAAACAGAGCTACATGGCAGAGTGAAGACTCACTAATAATGCTTTATTGTCAGTATTAAAATAAACTTCATTTCCAAGTAGTACTCCTACTTTGACAATTATCTTTTGACTTTGCTATATTGCTTTGTTTTCATGCAGTTTACATTTTTTAAGAGTCCTGGGAACTGTGAAGATGATGGTCAGTAGTTCAGCAGGAAACTAGTAAAACACATATGGTTCACATTAAAGAGGAAAACAGCTCCAAAGTTCAAGATATTTAAACTCATTTATAATATGAAAATGCAAAAAGCTACGAAGATAGGTGCTTTCTGTGTAAAAAAGAGTATGGAAACCCCCCTATTGATACATAATAAACCCATGATAGATACTAACTACTCAGGAGGAAAAACCAAGGATGTGCAAAAACCTTTACACTGTCGATCCATTTTGTTATTGGACCATTTAATAATAAAAAAATTAACCTAAATAATAAGCTTCTCTATACTTACGATATGTTCATAATACTTATAAATACATGGGCAAATAGCTTAATAGTAATAACATTAAATAGAAAGAGTAAACAGACATCAAGCTTATTTGCATTTTTTTGAAGAATGGAGGAAATCTAAAGTGGGACTTAATTCTAACCCCATTTGAATGCATGTGTACAAATATCTACACATATATTTATATAACATTGTATGAAGTATGATTATACTGTTCTAGAATAAACATGTTTTACTTTGAACCACTTAACAATTTTTTTCATAGACCAAAACTATCTAAGGAAGCAAGCACCAAGTAATAAACGTTAAAATTGAGCTTTTAAAACATCTCAATTTAAGCAACTTTCACCCCAAAGTAAATTTTTGGTTAAAAAATGTGGGTTTTGAAATAAAAAAACCTGCTGGGTGGTAGGGTGGTAGTGCATGTCTTTAATGCCAGCATTCAGAGGCAAAAGCCAGCAGATCTCTGTGAGTTTGAGGACAGCCTAGTCTACAGAGTGAGCTCCAAGACAGCCAGGGCTACAGAGAAACCCTGTCTTAAAAAACAAAACCAACCAACCAACCAACCAACCAACCAAACAAACAAACAAAAAACCCCAACAATCAAAAATAAATAAATAAAACTTCATTCTTTGTTGTCAGGCAACTTCTTCCTAGATAGGCAGCTCTAAGAATCTGATCTTATCACCACAATCTAACTCTATTTGGTCACCAATATAAACAAATATAATCCCAAATTATCAAGTTAGTCAATTTACCAAGAGATACAAATTCTTTATTATGTTCTGAACCTGTGTTCAACATAGATGTACTCAAACATCAAATTGGTAAGCTTCATTACAAAATATACTATCAGCAGGGTGAGCAGACTGCCCATCGAGGAGAAGAAATTAATCTGACAGCTGTATCTCACAATTGTCTAATAACTGAGAATAAATAAAGAATTTCAACCACACAAGACAAAACAAATCTATAAAACTGCTACTCAATAAATGGGTCAATGAACTGAACATTTTCTTTCTCTTTTTGTTTTTATTTTTTGTTTTTCAAGACAGGGTTTCTCTGTATTGTTTTGGAGGCTGTCCTGGAACTAGCTCTGTAGACCAGGCTGGCCTCGAACTCACAGAGATCCAACTGCCTCTGCCTTCCGAGTGCTGGGATTAAAGGCGTGCGCCACCAACGCCCGGCTCTGAACAGTTTTCTAAAACTAAAAATAAAAAATTGGCAATAAGGGAATTATGACTTAAAATATTCTCCCAAAAAACAAAACAAATGATGATAAATGCTGGTAAGGATGAGAAAGAGGCCTCTTACTCCCTGCAGGTCATTATGTCAATTGTTGCAACCATGACTATATTTGTCAAGTGTCCTAAAGATAAAACTGAGTCATCTTCCTTCAAATACATAAACACGCCCCAAAGTTGTCTGTTGTCAAGCACTGCCTTTATGTCTTAAACACAACAACAGGTAAAACATAAATTATGCAGACTAATATTGATATGAATTAATTATCTCAAATGGGCCCAACAAAATGTCTGGCCATCTTTCCCTGTTAAAAATGAGCATTCTCTCAAAACTCTGCTCTTAGCACCTTCCCTCTCCTTTGAGCAAAAATCTGTTTAAGTCCTATCCTACAAAAAGGAAAAAGAAAAGGAAAAACAGATTCCAAACTCATCTGCTATTACAACCCCTTTACTCAAGCACTGCCTGACTGCCAGCTCATTCTCCCAAACGTACATGACTTTATACACTTAGGTAGATGGCTCAAGTAAATCTTTGTTCGTCTAATGTTTTTCATGACTGTCATCTTAAATGTGTTAATATTTAAAATTTCAACTTGTATTGTCTCGTAGTGTATTTCTTTCCTTTCTTCCTTTTGATATTATCACTTGTACAATGCTTTGAGGCTAAGAGATATGAATCAGGTCTGAGATGATGTGTTCTAAATATTGAATAAAGTATATGATTATAAATATGCTGAACAACTAAATAGGAATTAATAACACATATAACTTACCAGTTATCTGTTGTACTGATCCATTTAAACCTGTCATTCCATTAATTTCTCGAAATGTTAGGAATTGTCCTGTTTCAAGTTTGTGAGGATGATTTTCAAGACAAGTGACAATGCCTGGATTAGCCTAAAAATCAGAGTGAGCCATTGAAAACCAAGTCTGCACATTCTATTTTTATCAGAAGTTTTTTTTTTTAAATAATAGTCTATAATGTTAAAAATTAGCATTCCTATATCCTAACAATTTTATTAAAATTACTACAATCATACTTGCGTTATGTTTGAAATGAAAATTTCCTTTGGTTCTTCTCCTGTTGTATCTGAAACTTCAAATTCATCACCAAAATCACAAAACAACCTGGACCAAATTCCATGTACATCTGCACTAATAAACTGAAAAGATAAAAATAAATTTGTTTATGTGAATTGGAAAAAAAACCACCTCAATTATCTTATGTCATTTCATGATAACTTCACTTAGTATTAAGTATATCCTCTGAAATGTAACAAAATCATGTACAGAATGAGTCACCCATATATCTATTTGGGAAAATGCACTATTTGGTGAGTGTGTACCTGACACATAAAATCAGAAGTTCCCTCAATGGATCACCATTGCATACCTTATGCTATTTCAGTAATAAAAACTCTGGCTTGGTTGTAAATTTCAAGGTCAATACATAAGAAACAGCTATCTTGGTATAATGGTATAGGAATGAGTTCTTATTATTTTACAGAAACAGAAAGCATTAGTTAGCAGAAATGAGAAAACGGCATTAACTGGGAATAGTCTATAGAAAAAAGGCTACAGATGTCAAAGTACAAACCAAACCATGAAAGATGTACATGAGGTTCTTTAACACAATTACAGATGCTTTATTAAAAGTAATTTTTCTAATAACAGCACTGTCTCCATCCCAGTATCTGCAAAGAAATTTTTTTTGTACTTAAAAAGGTCTTTCTACAGCTGTCACAAATATATTCAGCTCTAAAAAAAAGGTAGTCACAAGATCTGTGTGACAATGGATGGACTTAAAATGTGTAACAACATCAAGAAAGGTCACATATACTCAGAAGAAAAACCCACACATTCTCTCTCATATGCAGAATCTAGCCAATAATATATGCATGTATGTAAATAAATATGCCAGTGGGATAGTATAATATGTGGAAAAGAGAACATGAAGGTATAAATATTGGAGGATGAGGAAGGACTGAATACAGGCAATGGACAATGTTATGAAAGAGAACATAAACCTAACTGTTCTAGTTCTGTCACGGATATTCTGTTCTTGGTGGTAGATCGCACATTCCACAGTCAAAATATAAAATCCAATACGGTGTTCTCCAGCTTGTGAATAGCCACTTTGTGCAGAATTTATTGAGATTTAAATACCTGGGTCTTGTTAATTTTGGGGTTAATGTGTGTGTGTGTGTGTGTGTGTGTGTGTGTGTGTGTGTGTGTGTGCGTGGTGTACTTATGTGTAAGTTTTTTGTTATATTTTTGTAGAGAGGGTCTTACTACCTAGCTTGGATCTTGATATGTAAGCCAGACTCACCTTAGAACTCACAGGTACCTACTTGCTTGCTTCTGCCTCCTTAATGCTGAGATTAATGGCTAGCAACAACATGTTTGGCTACTTAAAAGTTTTTAAAAGTATAAAGTTTATTTAAAAAAAAAATCTTACTATGACTGTAAACACAGAGAGCTTTTAACAGTGAAACGCTCCAAACTTTAATATTAAAAATGTTCTTCCTTAGTTAACTGCATGTCATTACTCAATTATATTACCTTTATTGGAGGGCAACGAGAATGGCAAAAGTCATTGATCTTCTTTTGTAATGTCAGTTTCATTTCAGTCAATACTACGCACTGTTGAGAATAAAATAAAGATCAGGAAGTACACAATTGCTTTTATACAATACAAACTTTTCAATTAGAAGCATGTCAATTCAAATTGTGTCAAAGAATTACTGTTATCCTCACAAGAAAGTTACTATCCTATATTGTTTTCTATTCTAGGATTAATAATTATAGAAGTACAAAATGAAAAACCAAAATAAAAATATATAGAGAACATATGCTCATATTAAATAAATGACTCACAATTGGAAGCAAACTTTAACACCACATATCATGTTTGTAGTGTTCCAAAAGAGGGTTGGGGATTTTTTTGTCACTGTCCTGCAATCACTAACATAGCCACCAAAACATTACTTTCAGACAACTAAATGACAATTACAATTTTAAAAGATATGGGTCATAACCGTCTAATTCTGCATTCAACAGAAATATTCACAAAATAAACATTTGCTTTACAGTGATATTAGTACTACTGTATTATTAACTATTACCAATTTAATATATGTTATACAATATTATTTAAAATAGCAAATAATTTTCAATGTGTAATTTTTTATTAACCCTGTGATACAAAAGATTTTAATATAATTACTTTATACTTAAAGAGGTGGAATATTTTCTTGAAAGCCATTTGCCTATCAAACATTAAAAGACAGACTGACCGCAAAACATCAGAAAAATATTCTCAGGTCTATCCTCTCCTCAGTGCTTATACACAGGAGTTGAATAATAGTTCCCTACAATATCTTCAGGTGTGGGTTTAAAATATGGTGTGCTTCCTATAGTGAGACATTCCTCCAAAGCCTCTCATTTTGTACTCTTACTAAGTCTGACATGAATGTAAGGTTCTGGCCACTTTTCACTTGGAGCCACTCTATTTTCTCAGAATTTTATTTTCCTTTTTAAAAACTTGAGGCAAGGGGTAACATCTACTGCAGGATAAAAGGCTTACTACTTACTGCAAGACAGCAGGTTCCCTAGCTCCACACTGCCCTTTAAAGCAAACCCACTCCCCAGTACTCAAGCAGGTATCTACTGAATCCTCTGCATTGTACTGGTGGGGAGGAATAGGGGAGCGTTGGTGGTAGTAAAAAGTAATGTAATATAATGCCCACACTCTAAAAATTTTACATTAGTGTAGATTAGCGTGGAATGGCAATATATTAGTAGGTTGTGGTACAGTCCAATACATGCACCTACTATGTATATACTGATGAAATCCAGCTCTCTTTTACACCTTTCCCCACACCTACCTGTGTCTGTGTGTGAAGACTGACAAACACACATGCTTGCAAACCAAGTATTATCTATATATACACTGAAGGAAGGGCCTTTATGTTTAATTACATATATTCAAGATGAACAGGTCACAATGAGCATGGGCTTGCAGTTCTTGGTAAGATGATTTCATTTAGGTTTATTATAAACCTAGTGGTGGAATAACTACATTATACAGATTATTAATTTTTTACTTGAAAAATTATGTATATGGTTATTTTTCCGGCATGCATGTCTGTACACCACTTGCATGCCTGGTGGAAGTGGAGGGCAGAAGAGGGCCTGTGGCCTGTGATTCTTTGGGTTGGAGTTATAGAAGGTTGTGAACTGGGACTTGATTATCCAAGTTCTCTACAAGAGTACTCTTAATCACTTAGCCAATTTCCCAACCAATATTATTAATTTTGAGGACCAATCCTGCAAGAATTGTGTAACTTAAACTTCTGCCAGTCTGGTATGAGAATTCCTTTATGATGTAGATTCTTGCTAGCATGTCACCATTTTTTTTTAATACTAGTTTTCTAATTGGGGTGTGTGAGATTTTTGAAGTTTATTTCATTATTTTTTCTTCTTTTACACAGTGGTAAAAGAACACACAGTATTTCTTTTTCCTTTGAGACAAGGTCTCATGTAGTCCAGGGTAGCCTGGAATTTGTGTATGTGGCTAAAACTGACGTTGAACTTCTGACTCTCCTGACTCCATTTTTACAGTGGCAGTACTATAGGCATGTCTTACATGTAGTTTTATCTGATGCTGACCATCAAGCTCAGAGTTTTGTGCATGCTAGTAAGCAATCTAGCAACTAAACTACATGCCTAATCTCCACTACAGCAATTTTTGTGAATCTCAAGATTATTTTTTGTCCTGTTACATAATGTATTTTAAGAACTATTTCATGTGCTGAGGAAGTATATTCTATACTCTTGGATGAAATGTTCTGTAAATGTCTGCTGCTCAGTACATTATCTATACTACTTCAACACTGAATTTTTCTGTGGAGGAAACAGAGGAAGGGTATCATTACTATGTAGAACTGGATGGCCTCGTACTTACTATTTAACCCAGAATTTCTTTAATCTATGGCAATCCTCCTCTCTGCGTCTCAAATAGGAAAAGAGGTATATGTCACCACAACCAGCTTGTTGCTTGCCAATTTTATGTCTGAAGATGTGTTTATTGATGAAACTGCAGTGTTGGAAGTGTCCCTCTAACATTGTACTGAATCCTACTTCTTAGATATTACTGAATTGATCCCTTAATTAAAAGACTATTTCCGTCTCACAGTTACTCTATGTAAGAATATCTACTGCTCACTTTGGTTTACATTGTCTCATGTGTGTGTGCGCGCGCGTGCGGGCACATGTATGAACGTGGGTGTATGTGTGCTCACATTTGAAAGTCAGAGAAGGATGTTGGGGTGTCTTTATTGTAAGAAGACTGCTGTATTGCCTTGAGTCACAGTCTTTCACTGAGCCAGAACTCACTGGTTCAGCTAAGATGGCTCAGACAGCTAGAATAGCTCTTGGAATCCTCATCTTACTCCCACCACAACCCATATTCTGCTTTTGATCTGAGTTCTAGGGAAAAGAATTCAGTTCCACATGCTTGCAGAGAAAGCACTCTATGCTATCTTCCTAGGCCAGGAATACCTTTTCCCCATTTTTTCCCCTTTCACTTTGTGTGTTCATTACTCAAGTGAGTTTCTAGTAGATGGTATACTATCAAATCTTGTTTTTGATTCAGTCAATCTGTGTCATCTAACTGGGGAATATAGTCCACTTACACTTAAAATTAATACAATGTAAGGATTTATGTTTCTCCTATTTGTCTTGAATAGCACTCATTTTACTTTGCCTGTCTTCGTGGGAATAAAAAACGCCATTCCATTCCCTCTTGGTCATGCAAGGATTCTGTTGAAGAGTTTACTGGCTGTTGAATGAGCCTGTCTTTAAATGTGACTTGTTCATCTTCATGGTTTGGCTCCTTTCATTCTTTTCTGTGTACTCTTTACAAATGACATTTATACTTTCATATGTATTCATAATGCTAGCTAGGGTTCTTTTGTTTCTGAATGTGGACTCCCTGGAGCACTTTTCAAAGCCTGATCCAGTAGTAATAAATTCCTTCAATTTTTTTTTTATATTGAAATGACTTTTTCATCTTAGTAGGATAGGTTCCTAGGAATAGTAAAGCTAGTTGAATTACTTTTTATTTTATTTCTTGGGTTTCTATGCATGTTAAAATTTATGTTTCTGATGGGTCATTTTTATGGATTATACCCTAATGTTTTCTATCAATATTTATGAAACATTACAGACTAATATTAAGGTATAAATTATATATAAAATTTAGTATTAACTCCAGCACATTTTTATTTTATTATTATTTATTTATTTTTGGTTTTTTTGAGACAGGGTTTCTCTGTATTGTTTTGGAGGCTGCCCTGGAACTCGCTTTGTAGACCAAGCTGGCCTCAAACTCACAGAGATCCGCCGGCCTCTGCCTCCCGAGTGCTGGGATTAAAGGCATGCACCACCAACGCCCTGCTACAGCACATTTTAATCTGAAAACTTGTGTTTATCAGGTGCTGGAGAATTCTCAGCCAAAACTTTTTGGCATTAGTATTTTCGTTCTTATGTGTAGTGTATGCATACTTAAACTTTGTTAAATGTGTTTGCATAAGTCAGAGGTGACATCTAGTATCTTCTTCTATTACTTTCCACTATATTTTTCCAAGATAGTCTTTCCCTGAACCTGGAACTCATCAATTAGCTAGGTTGGATGGCCAGCAAGCAATGGGGATCAGAATGAGTCTTGGGGATCTGAACTTAGTTCTTTTGCTTGTATAAGCTATCAATTTATCCAGAGTTCTCTCTCTAGCCTGACACTGACTTTTATTATTTCTAGAAATCTAATCTCACAAAGTGAAGTGTAGAACTATCTGGCCTTGTACTCACTATTTAACACAGCATTTTTTTTTTTAAATCAATGGCAATCCTCCTTTCTTTGACTCTCAAATAACAGGACTGGAGGTATGTGTCACCACTATCAGCTAAGCTGAATTTTCTTTTAATTTCTTACTCAAAGCTTTCCTTATTTCTGTATTCCATAGTGCAATTTACTCATGTTTATTTTTCAGCTCTCCAATGTTTATTAAGCACTGTTTATCAAGGATATTTTAACTTTTTTAAAAGATAGAGTAGGAATAAATCAATGCATATTATTAAAACCCACTAAATTTCAACTGTACATTACTGCCAAATACTCAGTGTACATTCAGGTGTTACTAGGGCTTTTTCTCTCAAAAGGAGTATTTAATAGGTATTATTTTAACTTGACTTTTTTCATTCTGCTCCTCAATATATGAGGTTATACTAGCTATATCATATAATTTCCTTGGAATCTATCGATAATACTTAGCATAAAATACTAACCTGGTATTTTTCTAAGAAGGAGAGGTCTGTGGTTTCATCAAAGGGGGCAGAGCATGATGAGACACGAACATATGGATTTAGCTCTGCAATATGATGAAGTACAGCTTCAGCCCTAGAAAATAAATACATTTACCAATCTCTTATTTATTATACTCGAATAACAGGAGGAGGATCAGCACATGAAATTTTAAGGAAAACTAAATGAACCGTAGATAAACACAGATTCATTTTTTTTCATACAGCTACACAATCTTAAGACTATAATCACACTCTGCAACAAGCCCAACAATCTTTATATATGCCCCTTTACTTCTAATCTCCAGCTTAAGTCTCTTAATGACAGCACTCCTACGTTAGACTTCTTCAGACATGACAGTGGAAAGGCACTATCAGAGGGATCGAAGAGTATATAGCATGGACAAGGCAGGCAACAGAAAAAGGGAATGGAGTATGTATGTCATGAAAGCAGGAGGAAGGACAATCTAAACAAAAGAAGAGAAGGTGAAGAGGGCTGAGAAGGTCAGCATGTGGGGCCGGGAGATAAAAGCAAACTATAGTGGTAGACACGTATAAGACCCATTACTTTGCTAAGTAAAAAAAAACTTCCTTTAATGATGTCAAATTCATTTCAAAACCTTGGCAAAGGAAATAAATATATGCCAGTACTTATTTATCTAAAGCAGTGTCTACTCAACAAAGTAAACACTATGACTAAACTAGCATCCTTGATATAGAAAACATTTTGAAATCTTAAAAAAAAATCTCAGCCGGGCATTGGTGGTGCACGCCTTTAATCCCAGTACTCAGGAGGCAGAGGCAAGAGGATCTCTGTGAGTTTGAGGCCAGCCTAGTCTACAGAGCGAGTTCCAGAACAGGCTCCAAAGCAATACAGAGAAACCCTGTCTTGAAAACCAAAAACCAAAACAAAATAACAACAACAATAAAACAACAAAAACAAAAAATACCCTCATGACAATATATCAAATATCTTTACCTGTTTCTCTCATTAACAACATCATCTTCACACAGAAAGAAATTGGTTCCTAGATCCCACGCCTGGCATTTCTTTGTATCATGAATTGTCAGTGCCTTCAAAAAAAGAGGGAAATACACATTAAGTCCAAACAGAACCAGGATGCACACTACCTCTAAGGCTATTTACAGCGTACTGGAGATAATATGCATGCAGGGGTAAGAACTGAAAAGGGTATACAATTACATCTTTATTTAGAAGACAGGACAGGCATGTGGCTGGAAACAGAGAGTAACCTCTGGTCCATAACCAGTAAGGAACTAAGGCCTGCAGTCCTACAATCTACATAGAGAAAGTTGGCAACAACCAAATGTGAGCTTTGTAAACAAATTATTTGACAAACCACCCCCAAGCCAACTTAGCTCCTCTATACACTGTTTGCAGCCTTGTAAGAGATCCTTACAGAAGAACAAGCTAAAATCTTTGCCCATGCAAACTGAACATAATAAATGATGCTACTAAATTTTGGAGTAAATGATTTTTATAGCAATAAAAAAACTTAACTTATACAACAATATTAATAAATCCTTAGATTTTAAGCTTAAAATCTTAGTAAGCTGTGGTTATATTAAAGATATATACTAAAATATTTAAGAACAATAAAATATCTGAAGTTCTTATTTAAAGAATTTAACAGTTGCAGCCAATAGGGAATGGGAAGCAAATATATGAAACTTAAATGTACATTGCAATGGTAACTAAAGTTATGTGATAGGTAATTAAGAATGTGTTAAGTGACTCTTTTTATGTTTAATTTTCCAGAAATTTAGAAAAGAACATAATATTAATGACTCTGTTACATTAAATGAAACAATATGACAAAGTACACTGTCACTACAAATCAGCAAAAATGAGACAGTTAATAACGAAACACTTTTCGTACTGGGGGTATATACTCACTTTAATCCCTGCAAGAACAAGATTCTTTGCTATAAAGGAAAAAGAAAAGGAATTACTTAGCATTGCAAATTCATAGAAAATACATACAAAATATGATGAGCTTCATCACATTTGTGAGTTAACTATAAGTTTTTTTCCTTAAGAAATTTAGAAAATCCAGGAGAAAAATTGATACAATTTTGCATAATCAAATCATTTAGAGATATGTATTCATTTCTCAGTTTTTTATGAATACACTATGCAACCATAATGAATTAAGCATTATTGTTAGCCAAGTATGGTAGCATATGCCTTTAATTTAATCACTAGGAGACAAAGACAGATCTTTGTGAATTAAAGGCCAGTGTGTTCCACATAGTGAGTTCCAGACATCCAGGGTTACATAGTGAGAACCTGTCTAAACAAAATGAATGATCATTTAATTAATAGCTATTAAGATCATCACATGAGAGGCATTTTTGTTTTTCTGTGGAAGACCATATTTGTGCTACAAAATATTTTATCAAAAAAATAAGATCAACATTTTTAATCTAATTTCTTCTAAAGAAAATAAGAGTTAAATTCTTTATTTTAGTTCAAAAATAATATAGAAATTATAGGAAAAAATATTGCTTACCAATTTCTACTCCAAGACCACCAATGCCACTTAAGAAGACATGGGACTTGGCCATCTTCTGCATTGCTGTGTCACCAAGAACATACCTCTGTCGACTATATGGGAAACACAATGAAAAACAAAATAATTATTTCTTCAAAATAAAATATACCTTAAAGTTTCACAAACTAACAATCATGACAGTTGATTCATTCTCTACTTGTTTTATATGATTTGTATAATATTTAAGGCTAACCAAGTTCCTAACTATATAAGACACTTTGAAACATGAATGTAGTCTGGCACTGCAATCCACTTTCCAACAAGGCAGAGTGGAGTAGGAACTGTCCTTTTTATGGAATTATGTGAGGTTAGACTTGTCATTTTTCCATTCCCTCCTATTCTACTCATTTAATCATTTCAGTGGTCTCTACAGGTACTGGATTCTGCCTGCTATCTTTGTTTTAAAACTGAATACACACAGGATTTTGGAGGGAAAAATTCAGTTCTCTTAAGAACTTGGTCCTGTTTCAACTTGATGTGCCATGCTTTGTTGACTCCCTTGGGAGGCCTATCCTTTCTGAATGGAAAGGGGGATAACTGTTGGGGGTGGAAAGGAGGTTGGGGAAGGAACAGGAGGGGAGGAGGGAGGGAAAACTGTGGTTGGTCCCTATGTAAGATAAATGAAGAAAAAAATTAATGAAAAAAATTTTGTTAAAAGAAGAAAAAAAAAGGTTAAATTCACAGGACTAACGTTATACAAGGCTTGTGGAGGATGAAACTTACAGATGGATGGCAAATGTTTGAGGATTAAAATTTATAAATTCCTAAGGTTATAATAACCTATTTATTCACAGTAATAAAAACTAACTTAAAAATGTTAGAGTCAGTGAGAGAGAGAGAGACAGACAGAGACAGAACTAGCCAGGCAATTCTTAAATATTATTTTGCATTGAAGACCTAGTAAAGATTCTTAGGATCTTGTTAAGCTATGCATTCCAAGAACAAGCAAGATCAAGGTTTAAAAGAATATATATACTGAAAATTTAAAAAACGTCTGCTATATTGACAAGTCAGTAGCAATATTTTATCTGAATTAATATGAAATGGTAATATATCAGTCCTTGTAGATAATACAAATTTCAAAAAATTCTTATGAGAAACAGACATAAAAGAGTTTGGTGTAAGCAACCAATAGTTTTAGTAACCCTTTGGTTATATTTACTTCTGAAATTAAACACCCACATACTTAGTGTATATTAAAATAATTTGCATATTTTAATATTTAAAAAGCCTGGAAGTGTTGTCTGATTAGATGAAAATTATATCTTTATCATTTCCTTCATTGTTCTCTAAAAAAAACAGAATAAAACCAGAACGTTCTGCACATAGTTGATGTCAGTGCTGGAGACTGGTCTCAAAGGTGAGCAATCTACTAACTGAGCTGTATTCCTGGCCTAAAGCTCACAACTTTACTTTTCAATTAGTACTTATGACTTTGGTTTTAGAAGTAAAATATACATTTACTCCTTACTGAATATCTGTTAGTGTGTGTTTGGCTGTTTTCAACTTTATGTAAATGACAACATTTTGAGTATGTGTCTTGTTTTGTTTCTTTCTAATGAGATTACAGAGGAGATTCTCCTCTGACATTATGGTTTTTCACTTCAATATTTTTGAAATTAAAATGTTATTATATCTTTTTTTCTTTCCAATCTCTTCTTTATAACTTAGTCTCTCCCCATACTTTGCTCTTTCACAAATTCATAGCTTCTGGCATCTTTTTTTTTTTTTTTTTTTTTTGGTTTTATGAGACAGGGTTTCTCTGTATTGTTTTGGAGGCTGTCGGTCCAGCCTGGCCTCGAACTCACAGAGATCCGCCTGCCTCTGCCTCCCGAGTGCTGGGATTAAAGGCGTGCGCCACCACCGCCTGGCAACTTCTGACACCTTTTCAATTGTTGTTCTCATACGCGCGCGCGCACACACACACGCACATGCACACACATATACATATGAGTATATATTCCTAAGTATATGAACACAATCTGCTCAGCCTGAATAATGATGCTCATAAGTATATAGATTCAGGGCTGACCACTTAGTCAATTGGGGGACTCTTTCCTGGGTAAAATTTCTCCCACTCTTGGCATTCCTTACTTGCTTATTGCTTTTTGTCTAGGGTTGGGACCCCTTGAGATTTTCCTCTTCAAAGTTAACATGATTTATTCATATGTATGTGTGGGGTCTGTGTGTAAGGATGCCCACAGGGGCCAGAAGTGTGTATCCGATATCCTGGAACTGAAGTTACAGGATGTTGTGAGCTGCCTGATACAGTTGCTGGGAAGTGAGCCCCAGTTCTCTGTAAAAGCAGTATGTGCTCTTAACTACTGAGCCATCTGAGTAGCCACATTTATGAGATTCAGTCATCTTGATTAATGTAAACGGTCAATGATTGTAATTTTTTTCTGATCTATATTATACTGGTGACACTATTAATGGGTGTGTCACACAGCAGTGAATATGACCAGTAAAAAGAAATCACCAAGGCAGTTTACTTTGAGAAAGTCCTAGCTATTAAATTTCTATCTTCACTAACAGAACAACACTATGTCCTCATTCTTTAGCACAGTGACCCTAGTTTTACTTCCCTGAAGCCACACAGAGCTCATCTAGTTCCTCTTTGAAGATCTGTATATCTGTATTCACAATTCAGCATCGTCTCCCTTAACATCTCCAATTCTGTAACTCCTAAAACAAACTTATTTCCAGCCCCTCTCAATATTCTAAACATTTCCCCACGATGCACTTCAGTGATCTTTACTCTGTGTCCATACTGCTTATTAAGACCGGTATTCTAGGAGGATAGAGAAATGCCTCAATAGTTAAGAGCACTTGTTACTCTAACAGAGGACCTGGGTTTGGTTCTGGGAACCCATGTGGTGGTTCACAATCATCTGCAACTCTAATTCCAGGGCATCCGATGACCTCTTCTGACCTTGCTTGCTCCAGCCATGCATGTGGTACACATACACATGTAGGTAAAAAACACTCCATACATAAAACATAAACATCTAATTCTTTTACAAATTAATATTTCAGGCATTGGATAGCTTCATTGTACAAAGAAAATAATAGAACTTCATAAAGGTATTATTAAAGGTCACATGGTAAAAAAATAAAACATGTAAACTATTCAGCAAAATGTCTAGGACATGCCACTGAGGTAATCAAATAACAGTATAAGGCAATACACAGAAGTACCAGAAGCTATGAGAATCAGCAATACAGATGGTTATTTGCATTTACAGGTTAGGAATGGAGCAGCTTCAAAGTGAGGTTCATTTAGGTTGACTTCTAAAGACTTAGTATTAGTTCAAAGGTTCATCAAGATAGGAAAAGCATAGGAATGTGACTCTGTAGCATGACTACTTAGCACATGCAGTGTTCTGGGCTCAACCCTCAGCACTCTGTAAACAGGCCAGGTGTTGCATGCCTATTTCAGCACCTGGGAGACAGAGGCTGGGAGGATGAGGAATTCAAGGTCATCCTCAGTTATCCAAGTTTATGGTCAGCCTTGGAGACTCTACTTTGGGTCTATGTGAAATTAGCAGGAATCAGATTTAGTCTGTTTTAAATAACTGAAAACTGGTAAAATAGAAACAAAACATTTCAAGCATTAATAACAGTAACTTAAGACAGTAATCTCTGATAGAAAACAATGGGAGCTATGTAATTCACTATGTAACTTTCACTAGGTAGCTTTGTAGACCAGGCCGGCCTTGAACTCACAGGGATTCTCCTGCCTCTGCTTCTTGCAACTGGGATTAAATGAGAGGGCTATCACACTCACAGCTTTACTTTAAATGTAGCCTTTAAGAATTTGTAGGTTGTAGCAGAGAGAGGGAAATGCAACTGGAATCTGGTAGCCTCCCTAAACTGAAGAGCTGTAAGCTTAGGAAGCTAAAGTTTGGTCAGAGGATGGTTCGGCAGGTAAAGGCACCTGTCACCAAGCTTGATGACCTGAGTTCAATCCCTGAGACCCACACATATGCCATAAGTGCCTACACTCATGAAAATTTATGTATGGAAATACATACATAAATAAATATTAAGTAAAAATTGAATGAAATAAGAGAAAGTTAGGATTTTAAAGTAGAAGACCAGAAATTAGTAGAAGGTTCTGCAGAGGTATAGTCTTCAAACAGACCATAAGATTCTGAACTAACGATTACAAAAGGTGGGTTTCATTCTCTGATGTTCTTACCTGTATAATCCATCATCGATTTCCACAGATTCTGTTGACATGGTAGGTAATTTCTTACTTGCACTAGGGAGAGGGAAAAAAAAAACCCAACAAAACTTTTAAAGATCAAATATGGCTTTTGAGTATTAATACTCTATAACGTGAAATTCAACCATGCATGAGACCAGATTCACAGGTTAATAAAGGTCCTACTATACAAATGTATGTTTTATTAGGTATCAACTTCCTCAGGTTTTTAAATGTGTTTAAGTTAATTTCACTAATTGCTGCTCTGTACGGTTGTATAGTTGAGATTTTAGAGCAACCAGACAGTAACTGCACTCTACAACACCATCCAGCTAATAAAAATCAGCATACTCATCTAACATACTATTCTGGTAATAAAAGTGTACACACATGCGCACACACACACATACGCACGCACGTGCATTTGTAGTTTCCTATCATCTTGTTTCTATTACACTTTCAGTTGCCGTCTTATTTTGGCCAAAATTAATTTGGTGGATTAAATTTCTGAGTAAAAATGAGAACACCTGCTCTGCCTGGCACGAACTTTCCAAAAAGTTCTGTCTCACTGACTGTTTGAAGACTATGTTCAGCCAGGTGGTGGCGCATGCCTTTAATTCCAGCTCTAGGAGGCTAAGAAAGATGGATCTCTGTGAGTTGAGGCCAGCGGGGTCTAAAGAGCCAGTTCCAGGACAGGCTCCAAAGCAATACAGAGAAACCCTGTCTCGAAAAACAAAACAAAGAATATGATCAAAACCAGCCATGTTTGATTACTTCTAATCTCAAAACTCCAGGGGAGGAGAGAAGAGAATCAGGAGTTCTAAGCCATCCTTGGCTACCTAGAAGGCTTGCAACCAGCCTCAAAACCAGTAATAATTAACAACAATAATTACGATGACAATAAAACAATAATGACATCGATGAGACAATAAAAATGTCCCGACTAAGAGGTGGTTGTTTGTATTAAGCAATATTTCTCAAGTTGATTTTAAGCAGCATTGGCCTGGGCAGTCGACACAGTTACTTAAGTTCAGTACTTGAAGCATCCTTTTCAAGATGCAATGTAATGCTCGAGGCTTTATGTTAACTGAAATTAATAAACTCATAGCTTTTAGATTTAGTACATAGTATTCTTATACGGGGCAGGATACAAGTGGGGCTTTATTCATTCTAAGATGACTGAAGGAAAAATAGCCCAAACACCGGTGAGAGCATACCAGTACCCCACCCCATCCCCGTAATTTTGCGAGCTGGTAAAGAAAAACTACAAGACCCTAAAGTGGGAAATAATCATAGGAGCCTTGGGCTCCACCCCGTGCCCCGGCAACCCCGTATCCAAATGGGGTTCTCGGGGTGTCTAAACTGCACCCGATTCATCCAAACTTGCTCCCCCAGGTAACAGTTTTCCAAGCAGTACGGTGGCACAGCAGGCTGGGGCACAGTGGCGCTGCAGCAGCCTCTGACTGAGAGGAGCCAAGCAACGGGGGCCGCAAGCCACTCTTGACCAGGCCGGACAGAAGCGGTGACCCGAGGGGAGGATGCCCGACGCGACCCGGAACCGCGAAGCCTCGGGCAGAGCAAATCTCCCCGGCGAAGGCGAGCCGCGAGGGCCAGCGCCCACGCCGCCACACCCACCGCCCGCCGGCTCGCCCGCCCGCCCGCCGTTCCCTGGGGCTCCCCGCGGCCCCGTGGCCTCCGCGCGCTCCGAGGCGCCCGGGCGCTAGACGAGAGCCCACGCCCGCGTTCCTCCGCCTCTTTCGGCCCAGCCCGCCCGGGCCAGGCCTCTCACCTGCACGCTCCCCAGGACGAGCAGGACGCCTCTTCCCGATGAGCAGCCACAGGCTCGGACCTCTTCATCGCCCTCCGCCACTCTGCCAGGGAGGCAGGGGAGGGGGCGGGGCCGCGAGGGTCAAGGGGCGGGCGGCTACGTCACCAGAGGCGGAGCTGGGAACGGCGCCCCGGACTGTGTTTCCTGTCAGCCCGGGGGACACCAGACTTCCGGTTGGGGTGGGGCGGGCCCGGAGAGCTTCCGTGCAGGTGAGGGGCGTGGCTAAGGGAAAGGGCCTGAGCGCGGAGGGGCGAACGCGGAACCGGACCGCGGAGATCCCACGTCACCTCCGGCTGCGGGGGCTGAACGCGCCAGGGGCTGGAGAGCCGCGGCCCCGCTGGCGGGTTGGGTTTGTAAGTCCTGGGGTGGTAAGAGCGCCCAGAGGACATCATTTCCCCAAACCGGAGACATCCTGGCAGGGATTCCACGTAAAGACTCCATTTAAACACTCTTGACATCTAGTACACGTGAGACACAGAGTTCTGTAGTCACTTTCCCGAGCTGTAAAATTTGCCGCTTTCATTTTATAGGAGGAAAAAAAATAAAAGTAAAAAAGGAGCTTCAGTTAAGGATTTGGTCAGAGACGCGCAGGCAGTAACCCAGATTACCGTGCTAGTGTCTAAGGATTCTGATCTAATTCTCTTTTCATTGGCTCTCATTTGACCATTTTTAGAAAACAATTGTGTGGACACAGTATTGTTAAGAATCTCAATAGCTATGTATTTGAAGAAACATCAGCCCAATTGAAAAGTTTGGCATTTACTTTGAGTACAGTCATAATACAATAGTTCTGTAAAGTGCAATATTTTTACTCAAAATTGTCTTATATGTTGAAATAAGAGTCCTACAAGCCTATGTTATTCTGTGTCCATTCATGCTGTTTCCAAAGTTCAACATCTCAAGAAGCTTGGAAGCCTGAGTTCACTATCTGTAGGACAGTTTTTTTTCAATCCAGCTGTGGACCTTGTTTTTACACTGACATTTAAATAAACTTGGGCTGTGGTTTATTCTTTCAAAGTTCTGCTCTAGCACCAAATATATAGTGTCTTTTTTATTATAAAGAGTTGGGTTTTTTTTCGGGGGGGGGGGGGCGGTTAGTGTAGGGCCCAACCATGAAAAGCTCAATAGAGGCCTGAGTTTCAGATTACCCTAAGGCAATACCTGGTTCCAGAAAAGACCTCAGACTGAGGCTATGCAGGCACCACTATGCAGACCATCCAAGGAGAAAGGAAATTCCTAACATTCCAACCTTTGTAGATAGAATCACCTGATGTCCCTTAGCCCGGCACATACACCCATGCCCTTTCACCAAGACACCCCTAGACAAATGTCAGTCAATCAGGGGTTCTGAACCTTAGAAATCCCTCACCCCAACCTCTGCTACATTAAAAAAAAAAAAAGCAACCACTACAACTGAGCTTCAGGTTGTCTCATCATGCCAATATGTTGGGCACACAGACAGTCCGTTTGAACTTGAATAAAGGCTCTTTGCTTTTACATATGGGATTCGGTCTCCTTGTTGGTTGCCGGGGGACGCCATGATCTGGGCATAACACTTGGACATGTGCATACATGCTGTTAGTTTTTGTTCCCTGCCCATCTTTTTTAATATTGAATATCCATTAGACATTAGGGTCTAATAGCTAGACAATGATCAGACCATAGAGACAGCATTCCCTGATGTAATCAGTCTCATGGTGTGCTGACCAACTTGGATCAAACCAAAGTCACTTGGAAAGAGTGAACCTCCTTTGTGAGCATATCTGTGGGTGCATTTTCTTGACTGTTAAAGATGTAGGTGTGCTCAGTCAACTGTAGACAGTAACCATCCTTACGTGAGCCAGGGCTATACAAGAAAGTTGAGCAAGCCAAAGGAAGTAAACCAGTAAGCAGCATCCCTCTGTGGCCTCTGCTTTAGTTCCTATCTGAAAGTTCCTGGATTGGCTTTCCTTGAAAATGGATCAAAGCCTGTAAGCCAGTGTTCCTCAACCTTCCTAATGCCTTGTGACACTTTAATATAGTTCTTTATGTTGTGGTGACTCCAAACACAAAATTATTTCATCACTACGTCATAACTGTAATTTTGCTACTGTTAGGAACTGTAAATACTTGATATGCAGGATATCTGATATTGGACCCTTTAAAGGGTTAAGACCCTCAGGTTGAGAAATGCTGTTGTAAGCTAACTGAATCCTCTTCTTCAAGCTGCTTTTAGTCATGGTATTTCATCACAGCAATGAAGAAATTGGGAAGCAAAAAACATAAATTAATTAGAAAAACAAGTTCAGAAAGTTTTAAAGTGAAGAATGTAAATGTTGACACAGAGATTGTGAGACTTTGGGGAGAAGAGTGAGACAATTTTAACTAGAGATGTCTTGGGTTATCCTTTTGAGAAAAATGACAAACCCAAGTAGCTTGAACCATGTGAAGATATCAGCAAAATAAATTTTTGTCAAGGGAAAAACAAGTATATCTTTTAATTTTCTTATTTTGAAAATAATTATTGCCTCCTGGTATTTGCATACTAGTCACTTCTTTAAAACATATTAGGCTTTTCATAGAGGGAAAAAAGGAAAGACCAGCACTTATAGGACATTCAGCACAAGGGAGACTGTTGTAATTTAAGAAAAGTGGCTTATGACAGGAAAGACGCCATGCAGCAGGGTTCACAATCATAGATGGGAGCAGCAGGAGAGAGGGTTAAGAGGGAAAGAGGAGAGGGAGACAGGGAGACAGGGAGGGGAAGGGGGAGGGAGGGAGAGAGGGAGACAGGGAGGGGGAGGGGGAAAGGAGGGGGAGGGAGGGAGGAAGGGAGAGAGGGAGAGAGGGGGAGAGAGGGAGAGAGGGAGAGAGAGAGAGAGAGAGAGAGAGAGAGAGAGAGAGAGAGAGAGAGAGAGAGAGAGAGAGAGAGAGAGAGAGAGAGAGCAGGGCCCTTTTAAAAGGGAACACAGTGAATGTGCACAAGTGATACTCTTAGTGGCTACAGCTGAGAGCATATCCTGTCAAAACCCCAAGGACAGGCCAGTAGGATACCTGAATACTAACAGAGACTTTTTTATTGTCTGCTTTGAAGAGGAAAGGTTGCCAAATGACAGATAAGAATTAGAGCATGGAGCCAGGTGGTGGTGGCACACGCCTTTAATCCCAGCACTCAGGAGGCAGAGGCAGGCAGATCTCTGTGAGTTCGAGGCCGGGCTGCACCGACAGCCTCCAAAACAGTACAGAGAAACCCTGTCTCGTAAAAACCAAAAAAAAAAAAAAAAAAAAAAAAAAAAAGAATTGAGAGCATGTTGGCATACAGATATGAGGAATTAAATTTATCAGCAACGTACATGTGCTTGAAAAGGACTGACTGGAGAACAGAATGTAATCAATGTAATCAATGTCTTGATTTCAGTCTTGTAAGTCTCTAAACACAATCTGTTATTCTGACCTGCAGAATAAGTTAACAGGGTTGTGATCTTTCATGCTTGTGGGTTGGCCCCCATAGACCCATAGGAAGTGGCTCTCTTTTATTTTATTTTTTTATTTAAGTTAGAAACAAGCTTGTTTCACATGTCAATCCCAGCTCTCTCTCCCTCCCTTCCTCTCCCAGCCTCCCCACCAGGTCCCACAGTCCCCCACCCAATCTCCACTCAGATCCTCAGGGAGGATGAGGCCCTCCATGGTGGATCTCCAGTAACTGTCATTTCACCCAGGGCAGGGCCTAGGCCCTCCCCCCAAGAGTCCAGGCTGAGAAAGCATCCCATACTATGACATGGGCACTCAAAGTCTATTTGTATGCCAGGGATAAATACTACCCAAGGCTCCATAGATTATCTAGGCCTCCTCACTGACACTCACCTTCAGGGGGTCTGGGCCAGTCCCATGCTTTCTACACAGCCATCAATCTGGGATCCAAGAGGTCCCCCTTGTTCAGGTCAAATGTTTCTGTAGGTTAAGCCCAGTCTTAACTCCTTTGTCTATCAGTTCTCTCTGACACTGGATTCCAGGGGTTCAGTTCAGTGTTTGTGGGTATCTGCCTCTGTTGAGTGAAGTCTTTTCCTTGCCAACCGCTTTGGTTTTTCCCCACCAGTTGCCTGGGATCTGCTGCATTGTAGTCCCCAAATAACACACAAGACTCTGTATTAATTATGAAGCTGTTGGCTTTGCTTGTTTTTTACTGGCTAGCTCTGACTTAAGTATTAATTCCATAACTGTTAATCTAAGTATTTCTCTTACCGGAGAAAAGGGTCCGGACTTCTTACCTTTATGGAAGCTACATAATGACTCCCTGTGTTTCTCCTTCCCAGAATACTCCTTAACTCCTAGTCCCACCTATTTTGCTTCCCTATTGGCCAACAGTGCTTTATTTAACAACCAATAAGAGACAGATTTACAGAATGGCATCTCCCATCATGCCTCTGCTTTCATCAGTCGCTGGATGAAGGTTCTGTTTCCCAGACTCTCTGGCAGTGAGATTGTATGCTGGCACTTCCCTGATTCATGTCTAAAATCCAGAAATGAGTAAGTACATACCATGCTTCTCTTTTTGTGACTGGGTTACCTCACTCAGGATGGTTTCTTCTAGTGCCATCCATTTGCCTGCAAATTTCAAGATTACATTATTTTTTTTCCTCTGAATAGTACTCCATTGTGTAAATGTACCACATTTTCTCTATCCACTCTTCAGTCGAGGGGCATCTAGGTTGCTTCGAGGTTCTGGGTATTACAAATAATGCTGCTATTAACATAGCAGAACAGATATCCTTGTTGTATGAATGTGCATCTTTTGGGTATATGCCTAAGAGTGGAGTTGCTGGGTCTTGTGGTAGACTGATTCCCATTTTCCTGAGGAATCTCCATACTGATTTCCAAAGTGTCTGTATGAGTCGGCACTCCCACCAGCAGTGGAGGAGTGCTCCCTTTCTCCATATCCTCTCCAGCATAAACTGTCATTGGAGTTTTTTATTTTATCCATTCTGACAGGAGTGAGATGGTATCTCAGAGTTTTGATTTGTGTTTCCCTGATGGCTAAGGATGTTGAGCACTTTCTCAAGTGTCTCCCAGCCATTTTAGACTCCTCTACTGAGAATTCTCTATTTAGTCCTATTTAGTCCTGTACCCCACTTTTGATTGGATCCTTTTGTGTTTTGGAGACTTGCTTCTTGAGATCTTTGTAAATTTTGGAGATCAGCCCTCTGTCAGATGTGGGGTTAGTGAATATCTTTTCCCAATCTGTGGATTGCTTTTTTGTCTTGCTGACTATGTCCTTTGCCTTACAGAAACTTCTCAGTTTCAGGAGGTCCTGTTTATTAATTGCCTCTCTTAGTGTCTGTGCTACTGGAATTATGTTCAGGAAGATGTTTCCTTCACCAATTCATTCAAGGATGCCTCCCACTTTCTCTTCTAAGAGGTTCAGTGTGGCTGGATTTATGTTGAGGTCTTTGATCCATTTGGATTTAAGTTTTGGGCATGGTGATAGACATGGATCTATCCGCATTCTTCTACATGCCAGCACCATTTGTTTGTAGAGAGAATCTTTTTCTTGCTAGCCACTTTGGTTCCCCCCCTGCCAGTCGCCTGGGCTCTGCCGCATTGTAGTCCCCAAATAGCACACAAGATGCTGTATTAATTATGAAGCTGTTGGCCTTGCTTGTTTCTTACTGGCTAGCTCTGACTTAAGTAGTTAACCCATCTAAGTATTTCTCTTACCGGATGGACATCTTACTTCTCTGGCGGGCTACATGATGACTCTCTGTGTTTCTCCTACCCAGAATCCTCCTGGACTGCTAGTCCCATCTATCTTGCTTCCCTATTGGCAAACAGTGCTTTATTGACATATATACAGGACTTCCCCCCATCATTTGTTGAAGATGCTTTCCTTTTTGCATTGTATAATTTTAGCTTCTTTGTCAAAGATCAGGTGTTCATATGTGTATGGGTTAATGTTGGGGTGTTCAATCAGATTCCATTGGTCTATCTGTCTATTTTTGTGCCAGTACTAAGCTGTTTTCAGGACTATAGCTCTGTAATAGAGCTTGAAGTCAGGGATGATGATGCCTCCAGATGTTGCCTTGTTGAACAGGGTAATTTTGGCTATCCTGGGCCTTTTGTTTTTCCATATAAAGTTGATTATTGTTCTTTCAAGGTCTGTGAAGAATTGTGCTGGGATTTTAATGGGGATTGCATTAAATCTGTATATTGCTTTCAGTAAGATTGCCATTTTTACTATGTTGATCCTACCAATCCAAGAGCATGGGAGATCTTTCCACCTTCTTGTGTCTTCTTTAATTTCCTTCTTTAAAGACTCAAAGTTCTTGTGATACAGGTATTTCACTTGTTTGGTTAGCGTTACCTCAAGGTATTTTATGTTGTTTGTGGCTATTGTAAATGGCGTTGTTTTTCTGATTTCTTTATCAGCCTTTTATCGTCTGT
Organism: Mesocricetus auratus; assembly: GCF_017639785.1. Taxonomy (NCBI): domain Eukaryota; kingdom Metazoa; phylum Chordata; class Mammalia; order Rodentia; family Cricetidae; genus Mesocricetus; species Mesocricetus auratus. The sequence goes on from NW_024429190.1 coordinate 63,398,757, forward strand.
GTATAGTAGTGGAAATGATTTTCTTGAGTTGATCTTGTATCCTGCCACTTTGCTGAAAGAATTTATCAGCTGCAGGTGTTCCCTGGTAGAATTCTTTGGGTCACTTATGTAAACTATCATATCATCTGCAAATAGTGAATGTTTGACGTCTTCCTTTCCAATTCGTATCCCCTTGATCTCCTTATGTTGTCGTATTTCTCTAGTTAGAACTTCAAGTACATTATTGAAGAGGTATGGAGAGAGTGGACAGCCTTGTCTTGTTCCTGATCTTAGAGGAATTGTGTTGAGTTTCTGTCCATTCAGTTTGATGTTCGCTGTTGGTTTGCTGTATATAGCTTTTACTATGTTGAGGTAAGTTCCTGTTATCCCAGATCTCTCCAAGACCTTTATCATGAAGGGGTGTTGTATTTTGTCAAAGGTGTCTTCAGCATTCAGTGAGATGATCATGCGAATTTTGTTTCTCAGCTTGTTTATATGGTGGATTACATTGATGGATTTTCATATGTTGAACCAACCCTGCATGCATGGGATGAAGCCTACTTTATCATGGTGAATGATTGTTTTGATGTGTTCTTGGATCTGATTTGCCAGTATTTTATTGAGTATTTTTGCATCAGTGTTCATGAGGGATATTGGTCTGAAGTTGTCTTTCTTAGTTGCGTCTTTGTGTGGCTTGGTTATCAAGGTTCAAGCCTCATAGAAAGAGTTTGGCAAAGACCCTTCTGCTTCTATTGCGTGGAATACTTTTAGAAGAATTGGTATAAGATGTTCTTTGAATTTCTGTTAGAATTTTGCCTTGAAGCCATCTGGCCCTGGGATTTTTTGGTTGGCAGACTTTTGATGACTGCTTCTATTTCCTTAGGGGTTATAGGTCTATTTAAATTGCATATCTGTTCTTGATTTAATTTTGGCAAGTGATATCTATCCAGAAAATTGTCCATTTCCTTTAGATTTTCACATTTTGTGGAGTACATGTTTTTCAAAGTATGACCTAATGATTCTTTGGATTTCTTCACTGTATGTCCCCGTTTTCATTTCTGATTTTGTTAATTTGCATGTTCACACTCTGACGTTTGGATAAAATTTTGTCTGTCTTATTGATTTTCTCAAAGTACCAACTCTTCATTACATTGATTTTTTTGTATTGTTTTCCTAGTTTCTGCTTTATTGATTTCAGCCCTCAATTTGATTATTTCCTGGCTTCTACTCCTCCTGGGTGAATTTGCTTTTTTGTGTTCTAGAGCTTTCAGCTGTGCTGTTAATTCTCTAGTATAACTATTCTCCAGTTTCTTCATGTGGGCACTTAGTGCTATGAACTTCCCCCGTAGCACTGCTTTCAAAGTGTGCCATAGGTTTGGGTATGTTGTGTCCTCACTCTCGCTGAATTCTAGGAAATCTTTAATTTCTTTTTTTTTATTTCTTCTTTGACCAAGGAATGGTGCAATTGTGCATCATTCAACTTCCATGAGTTTGTAGGATTTCTGCAATTTGTGTTGTTGTTGAATTCTAATTTTAACACATGGTGGTCTGATAAGGTGCATGGAGTTATTCCAATTTTTTTTGTACCTGCTGAGGTTGGATATGTTGCCAAGAATGTGGTCAATTTTTGAGAAGGTTCCATGTGGTGCTGAGAAGGAGATATATTCTTTTTTATTTGTGTGGAATGTTCTATAGATGTCTGTTAATCCCAATTGGGTCATAACTTCTATTAGTTCCTTTGCTTCTTTGTGAAGTTTCTGTCTGGTAGTCCTGTCTAGTGGTGAAAGTGGGGTGTTTAAGTCTCCCAGTATAAGTGTGTGGGGTTTTATATGTGATTTGAGTTTTAGCAATGTTTCTTTTATGAACGTGGGTGCCTTTGTATTGGGGCATAGATGTTCAAAATTGAAACTACATATTGATGGATTTCTCCTGTGATGAGTATGAAGTGCCCTCCCCTATCTCTTTTGATTGATTTTATTTTGAAATCTAATTTATTAGATATTAGAATTGCTACCCCTGCTTGTTTCTTGGGCCCATTTGATTGGAAACTCTTTTCTCAACTCTTTACTCTGAGGTAATGTCTGTCTTTGAGGCTGAGGTGTGTTTCTTGTATGCAGCGAAGGATGGGTTCTGTCTTTGAATCCATTCTGTTAGCCTGTATCTCTTTATGCGCGAGTTAAGACCGTTAATATTGAGGGATATTAATGACCCTTGATTGCTCATTCTTCTTTGTTTTGGAATAGTTGATGGTGGTGGAATTATATGTGGATTTCCACCTGTTTTCTTTTGGCTGTTGGTAAGGTGGGATTATCTATTGCCTATGTTTTTCTGGTTGTAGTTAACTACCTTGAGTTGGGATTTTCCTTCCAGAACTTTCTGTAGGACTGGGTTAGGGGATACATATTGTTTAAATCTGGCTTTGTAATGGAATATCTTGTTTTGTCCATCTATAGTGATCGAAAGCTTTGCTGGGTATAGCAGCCTGGGCTAGAATCTGTGGTCTCTTAGTGTTGGTATAATATGTATCCAGGACCTTCTGGTTTTCAGAGTTTCCATGGAGAAGTCAGTTGTGATTCTGATATGTTTGCCTTTGTATGTTACTTGGCCTTTTTCCTTTGCTGCTCTTAATATTCTTTCTTTATTCTGTATTTTCAGGGTTTTTACTAATTGGCCAGGGAACTTCCTCTTGTGGTCTAATCTTTTTGGTGTTCTGTAACCTTCTTGTACCTTCATTGGCATGTCTTTCTTTAAGTCACTAAATCTTAACTTGGGAATGGCCTTAAGTTCTGGGTAGCAAATCAGAATCCATTGTTTGTGTTAGCTTTTTTCTTCCTCCTACTTCATTCATTATTATTAATTCTCTCAGGTTCTTTCTTGCCATTTCTGAGTTTGAAGCACCTCTTTCAGTAATGTTTTCATTGTCTGTGTTGATGTTATGTTCTTCATCCTTTTTTCCTTTTGAACTTGTTACTCTATTGCTCACTTGTCTGCTAAGTTCTTATTGCTGAACTATTAGGACAGAGTAGGAACCTGAGTTCAGTAAGTACAAATTCATTCTGAGGACCTGAGTTGCAAGAGGCAGTTCCAGCAGCCCATTTCAGGGAGGGAATGAACTTCCCAGAGGAACCATGGATTACCTTTCCAAACAAAGGATTAGGACAGATCTGTGATGGGACTTTGGAGAAGCATACTTTTGGAGATGTTAACATGAAGTAACATTCTCATAGGCTAAAAAACAAAGAAACAAAACCCGAAAACCCTGCTCTAGTTAAAGGGTCTACATTGTTTTCTTGGAAACTAAGAAATACAGATGTGAAATAAGTTCACAAATTTCTTGATTATGGTTTTGTAACTTGTTAGAGGTAGAAGCTATTTTTCTTTGACAAAGTGATTTGGATCTTCTAACAATGAATGATAGATTCATCTTAATGTGAAAAATTCAAACAGTAAAGTGTTTGATAATCTATGATTTTAGATAAATGGGTTTTCTATAATTGAAGTCCCTAGTTACTCAAGACAGAGGATTCTGTGATACATTCAAGCATGTTCTTAAGAAAAATAATTTTTATTAACTTTATGTCAGACTTTATCTCTATCTGTAACTGCTATTATGGAAAGTAGATATTTATTTTCTTAGTCCATGGTGATCTTTATTTCCCATGGATTTAAGGGAGACTTTTCTAACTTAAAAGACTATCTGTTCCTGTTGTGCAGTGTTACAAAATATGGTTCAATGCTTGTATTGTCCCTCACTCATTTGTTCTCAACCCTGGTGTGCACTATCTGTTTCCTTCATTTCTTCTGTGCTATGTGTCTGTGTACATGTATTTATATGTGAATGCATGGCTGGTCCCTAATGTTGCAACTTAATAGTTTTCCTTGCCAACATTTGTTTTTCAAGAATTTCAGATTTACAGAAAACTTACAAAGATAATATAATTTATCTAAAATCTTCAAATAATTTGCACAAAAGATATCACTTTGTATTATTTGACTGTCATCTTTCAAAGCTTAAAAATTGATATTTATGCAATACTACTTAAACCATATACTTTAATGTGTCTGTTCTGGTGATTTCCTCCCTCTGCCCTTTTCAGAATCCATTCTAGGATACCAGGTTGCAGTATCCTAGTAAATTTTGTAGGTGAGTATTGTGATGTGTATCTTCCATACGAGCATATGTAAGTTCTATAAATAAAACTGTTTACATTGTAAATTATGCATAGCCAACAGCATTCATATTGTTTTGTAATTATAGAACACATTTCATACTTCTGCAGTATTAAATAGCATAGTAAAGATGCTCAATATACAAATTCTTTGATTTTCAAATGATGACACAAAGAAATTAAATGGCACAAATAACTTCATATCATTTTACTCATACAACTAGGGCTAGACCTAGTCTGCTGCTCTTTTGGCATATTATACCCACATCTTTGAGACTAGACCACAAATTTCAACTAAAAATTAGTTACTGAGGTCAAGTCAGCACAATTAGCACCTAGCTTCCTGAACTTTGTTCAAGGCAGTTGTCCTAAAATTTGAATGGGTTGGAAGCTAACTATTTTAAAATCCCAGAGGAGATATTCCTTTGTAAAGGGGATAAGTTTTTTTACAATCTTAATAGTTATTCATTTATGGGCTGTGGGCTGTTGGAATACACATGCTGCAGACATCTAGATTCAGATGTTGAAACTGAGTCCCCGCAGTGATGGAATTTGAAGATGGCAGTTTTCAGAGCTGAAAGTTTAGAGATTCCTGTCATCATTCAGGCCCTATAAGGGCATAGCAAGAGACATTCTTCTCAGAACCACAGAGGACCTTGCCCTAGATACCAAATCTGTGAGACCTTTGTAGCCTTGGGGAAGTGTAAAGAATGAACTTCTGGTTCTTTGTAAGTAGAGCATAGTGATTTATGTAGCAGCCTATACAGACTATGGCAATGTAAAGATTAGACTTCTAAAAATATTTTTAAAATATTGTTTATAGAATAAGAGAAGAGAAATCATCATAATCTTGCAACTGAAATACAATTTTCAAGGACATTCTGAAAAACTTTGTTTTTATTTTATTCATTTAATTTTGTCTGTATGTAGACTACATGTGTTTCTGGTGTATCAAATACCTTGAAACTGGAATTATAGATGTCTGTGAGCCACTGTGTGGATGCTGAAAACTAAACTCAGGTCTTCTGGAAAAGTAGTAAGTGCTTGTCAGTCACTGAGCCATCCAGCCCCTCCAGAACATTGACATTTCCTAATTGGGTAGGCAACAGTGACTGTAGAGAAAAAGGTAGCAATTATGCTCCCATATTTAACTACTAACTAATAAGAACAAAAAAAAAAGATGAAAAACCTAAAAATTCTTAAGTGGGGCTTCAAATTCTCATGCTTTTGTATGTAGTATTCACCTGCATCTGTTCTGATCGGGGACTGGAGACATTTGAGTGCCCTTAGGAGACAACATTCATAGCTCTATTTGAGAGATTCATATTTCAGCCACAGTCACTATTTACCAGTAGACTCAATTGTAGATTAAGCTTGTACAAAAAATATGGTTGTCATTGAGAGCAAAGGAGGCTTCCTTGCCACGGGTAATTGTAGCTCACAGAGCTAAGCTGGTGAGAAACAAGATCAATGACCATCATAGTTTCGCCAAACTAGAAGAGTGAATTTTACAGACAGCATAAAAGTGAGTTTAGAAAGGATGATACAATTACAGGTGGGACCTCAAGAAAAAGAAAAAAGGAGAGCTCCTGTGTCTCAGGATTGGGTCCCAGAAAACAGGACCTTCAAGCTCCTGGGCTCGGGGCTTATATAGTACCTAGAGCAGAAACTGGGGAGAGGCAACGAGGAGGGGCAGTCAGTCAATCAGTACCATGATGTTTCCAGGCACCTCTCAGTTTTGGCTATGTGTCATGAGTCTCTTCCATGCAGTGGCGCTAACTTAAATTGTATAAAAGGAGAAGAAAGATAATAGGAAATGAGATTAGGAATAACCGATTCAGCCCGAAGAGAATCAAGTACATTTCTGGCCCAAAATAAGAATTGAGGTCCCTGTCCTGAAACAGCCTGACCAGTTTCTACTTCCTCTTCTCACCAATGCTGACTCATCCCATGCCTTTTCCCCCACTTGCCTGAAACAATCTGCAGGTCTTCTTTCTTATCTTTAGCTTATTTTTTACTTGGCTTGAAAGCCTAACCCTTCAGCCCAGAGGCCATCTTTACTTCCGTGTTAAAGTGCACTTGATGGACCCCTATTAGTGTTTCTTCTTAGGCATGAAGCTAAGAGTTTACATGTTTAATAGTGTTTCCTTGTTATATATGTGGGGCTGTAAGATAGGACCACATTTTGTGCTGTCTAACCTGCTTCCTCTATTTCCTAGTTTGTCTATCATTTGTGTCTAAGTAGGACTGAATTCTTGTCTTTGCTGACTTTTAACAGTCTTTGGTCTCTATCCTGATGTATGTGTGTAGCTCTGTTCTTCTGGCTCTGATCTGTGGATTTGTACTCCGAATTATGTCTTGAATCTTGCCTGAATAGTGGCACCTCTTTCCAATTTTCACTTTCTTCTTTCAAAAACTTCCCTTTTTTTGTTTGTGCTGATTTAATGCGTCTGCTGTAATTCACGTAAACCATACATTATAACTGGGCATTAATACATAGGGTGTTTTGTATGTTCTAGGGAGAGAGTAATTCGTATTGACCAAGAGTGGTATAAACCACACAGAAAAGGTTTGCACCACACACACACACACACACACACACACACACACACACACACACACACACACACACACACACACACACACACCATAATTTTAAAAGCATCTAAACACCTAACTGGTGATTCAAGTTGAAGAAAGCTAGAAACTAGATGTGGCAAAGGAGGGAATAAACAATACTACTGTTTTTGTTCCCCCCAGTTTGATTGCTTGCTGGCTTGTGTATCTATTTATCATTTTCCCCAAACTGTTGAGTCTACTATGATATCTTCATACTCTTACTAGATATGTGTCAACTAAAGTTCCCAGAAAATAAGACTCATTTTGTATTAAAGATTTTAGAAGGCTGACTAACTGGTTAGAATTCATGAGTACATAGAGAGTTGAGTGTTGAGGTTTATCTTGGCCTAGCTTTACTAGCTGTTCGTGGTTTACCTCTGTGTTTTATCTTCTATTCTTATAACTATCAGATGAAACATTTTGGAATGCACTAATGGACTCCTGGCTTTAACCAAGACAAAAGGCAAGAGACAGATAGCATCTGAGGCTAATAGCAGAGATGTCCCTGCTGTATCCCAACTCCTTGCAGTTTTCACCAGTATACTTTTAAATGCTTTCATTTGTGACCATTTTGTAATATAAGTATAAAAATTTCACTCAAGCTGTTACCACATTGGAGCTTGCTTTTAAAGGTAACTTAAATACATATTGTCAGGGCATGATCATCATATTTGGTTCCAGATCTCTTATTATCTTTGGGGCAGGGGAGAGCTATGCTGTTGTTCTTGTTTTGACAATTTTGCAATTCAAAATATTGCCCTTCTTTGTGTTGATAGCGTCGTCTAGAACATCAGAGTGAGGCTTATGAAAGACAGTGACCTTAAAGTCAGGGAAGCCCTGATCTATAAACTAAAATCACCAATAGCAGTGTAGCTATCCTATGTGTGAAAGGCATTATTTTGATGCCATAGGCAGAGAGTCATACAGTTATCTTCAGGAAGGTCACATCCCACCATCTAGTTTACTTTCTTAGCCCAGAGCCCCTGATTGGATGAGATAAGGTGGGAGCTTGGTACCAAGTAGACTCAGACATGGTTCTGAAAGGATCCTTATGATGGGATTGTTCCTGGGCCCTCGAAAGGAAAAAAGTTTCTCTCTGCTTTGTTAAGATGTCAGATGACCACTGAAAACCAGCAACAGAGCTTTCAAAAGAACCCAGCCATGCTGGAACCCTGATTTCTTTGTCTCCAGGTTGTGAGAAATCAATGCCTTTTGTTTAAACTATGGAGTCTATGCCCAAAGGTTACTGTAGCCTTTGCCAAGATACCAGCTGTACTTGTCATTATTTATGTTTTTGTTTTACATTCCAACCAAAGTTTCCCCTCCCCTCCCTCGTCCCAGTTTCTCCCCCACCTCCCAGCCAGTTGTGCTTTCATGTAGTTGTGCAGTGATTTGAGATCTTCTGCTGACCTACTTGCCACGTGATCCCTTTCAGGTTAGATCCTCTTGCTTTTTCACCCAGCCAATTTCAGTTCTACTGGAATTCTAGAACATTCATTAAGAGACAACCCAGTACGTCTTTACCTGAGTTCTTTTCAGAGAGAATGGATGATCATTATTTGAATACTAATGAACATTACAACAAGTCAAACTATTAGTTTTACTAGCTGGGTAATATTAATGACCTTAACAAGAATATTAGTAAGGTAAGGATTAAGTTATTAGGTGTTGAGGTGTAAAGGAATATTATCGGGTGCAGACAACTCTTGAAGTTTTCTACAACAGGAGAGTAGAGAAATGGAGGGTAGCCAATGAAGCTGAGATATTGCTAAACGTTGCTATTTTAGTCACCTTTGCTATGTTAATATGTAGCCCTAGCTAGCTTATAACTTGCTATGCAGACCAGACTGGTCTTGAACTAACAGAGATCTCCCTGCCTCTGACTTCTGAATGTCAGGTGGTTTATGCCACCAAGCCTGGCTGAAGATTTCATTAAAATTTTAATTAAGTGTGTGTGTGTGTGTGTGTGTGTGTGTGTGTGTGTGTGTGTGTGTGTGTTTTGGAGGCTATGAGCATGTGAATGCAGTGTCCTTAGATGGCAGAAGATTGCATGAGATCTGCTGGAGATAGTGTTTCAGGAGGTTCTGGGCCCCTGATGTTGGTGATGGGAACGGAGTAAGAACAGTAAGCACTCGCTACTGTTGGGTCATTTCTCAGCCTTTCATAAAGCTATGTGTGTTATGTAACTAGCATGTACAAGAGCAGCATTTAGTCTTTATGCTGTATTCTTAATTCTGTGCTATTGAAAACTGCTACTTACAGTTTTAAATTTGTTTTAAAAACTTAATCAATGATACTCTCCACCCCCTGCTCCCAGAGATTTTGGCATAAGGGTTGTCATGTAACACTTTGATACAGGATAAAATGCTGAGGTCCTGGGAAAGGGAGTTCTCAATGAGAAATTCCCTTTTGACCCTTGAAATTTGTGACAAATAACTTCTAGGTGGGATTAAAAAATATCCAGTGTAAACAAAGAATCTGATGCAAAACTCTGGTGACCTCTTTCCTTCCCTCCTTGCTTCCTTCCTTTTTTTCCTGACTTTCATGTTTTTTTTTCTTTTTGACACAGGATCTCACACTGTAGCCCAGACTAGTCTTAACTTGTGACTAGTCCCTCTACATTTGCTTCCCAAGGGCTGCCTCCCTTACTTCTGCTTTGATATTTCCATTCCTTACAGCAGAGTACATCTTAGTACAAATTCTAAAAGTATCTTATATGTCGAAAATGTAATTTCTTTGTGATAACCATGTAGGTTCTTAAATGGACTCACGAAGGGAATCTGTAACTCACTTCCGATATTTATACTCCTTAGGACATGCTGTTTAGGATTCTTATGACTCCATCCTGCAAGGTATTGTTCTCTCTAACAGTCTGAAAATGAATTGATGCAACATTTGCTCAATTACTGCTGAGTCTGCTTAACTTCTTCAAGAAACTGAATTACTTAGAGAAATGCATTTTAAACTAATTCAGTAGGCTAAATAAAAGATAAGAATCAAGATAGTTTCTTAATTATCTGATATATTGGATTTACTCTGCATAACATTTCCCTTCTATGAATAATTTTCATCTTATATAATAGTACAATACATGAATGTAATATCAGATTTGAAATACTCTGTTGAGTGATACAACTTTCATTTAAAGGACATGTTTAAATTGACATTGTGAACTTTAGTTTAAATCCATATCTATATGTATGAACCACAATATTGACATAGAACTACTTCTTGTGAATTTTCCCAAATTTACTGAAACTTAAACAAGTTTAGAAATTAAAAAAATAACTAAATATACCGAAGTGATACAGTTTCAGTATTAACATGTATGCATGTATATGAACACACAAATAAGAGATATATTTTATTATAGTAATTTCCATACATATAATCAAGCTGGGACTATTAACCTTTTTTGTACCTTTTTGGCAGTCTGGTTTAGTTAGCAAATTCTTTCTTTGGATAATAATAGCAAATGTCTAAAATAATATAAACATAGCTAAAACAAAAATACATTGACATAAATCTATTCATGGGCTACATAAGTTAAAGACCTCTGCATACAGATAGTCCTATGTTAAATTTATCTTTAAGATGCCCAAGGAAATACCTAACTAGAACAGTTTTTTGAACACATAAGAAACCAGCTGAGGCATGTACACTTTAAATAGAGATATAATAAAGCCCTTAGGTTTACCATATATATATATATATCTTTAAATCCAGAAGTAAGATTTACTATCATTTTAAGGAGTAAGTATATTATGAAGATAATTGGTGTACAATTGGTATTATCATGATTTAGCTATGTCCTGTGTCATCTATATAGTTTTGGTATGAGTACACGTGTAAACTTGGAGAACTTATTACAATACGTGGAAAGCGTTGAGTCCCACTCAGTTGACTATAAAACTCTATCAGTGACTTCTACCAGTTTTTTTTTTAATAGAAAGTATGATTAACACGGAAGATAAAAAGAGTGAACATTGGAAAATAAGGTGGGATCTGAAAAAAATACCCAACACTACTGTAAAACCCAAAACAGAAAATAAGAAAGGGAAGGGAAGAAGGGATTTACCATTGGTAAGTAGTTTGCTTTCCATTACCACACATAGCCTAACATATTTGCAAATTACTCTCATGTTTTGTACAACATTGCACAGTTCACATGAATATTAGATAATTATTGAATTTGAGTTCTTATATTTTACCACCAAGTGAATATTGTACTCCTTTTATTTTCATCTCCTCCTATTTGTCATGAAAAAGATGAGCCTGACTTGAGTTGAATGAAGCATGTAGCAGTGTGCGGACATATTTTGGGAACTGCAATTGTTTCAGCAGTAGGTGTTGGTTTCACACTTACGGCTTTATTTTTCATTTTTCCCCTCTAATATTCTCTGCTGTTGCCCTTCATCTATGTAGGAGGAAATTGTATGGTTTTTCGTCTTGAGGTCCGTCAAACCTCCTCTTTTGTTTGTGTACATGTCAAATCTCCTCTTTTGTTTGTGTATTTCCTTAATGTTTTTCATCTACTTCCCTTATTTTTTTGGTGGGAAATGACTTGGTAGGATAAGGATACAGACAAAAATTCCAGCATATTATTAAAATGAATTGTATATTATGCTTACAAGGTAATTAGTATATGCTTTGTCTTAATTGTATTAAATCAGTATTCATGGATATCAGTTGACATAAATCCCATATATTATACAGTCTTTGCAGTATTCTAATAGTCCATGAAAAAAATCTATCCCCTTTAAATGCTGTGGTGTGTAGTTGTGTGTTCCAATCTGAAACATGTAATGGGATTAGTTTGTATTATATCAATAATCCTGCTAGGTAGTGGGATTGGCTTCTGGATAAGAATCAAAATGCTTCTAAAGCCAAAGAGAAAATGGGAGTTAAAAATTGACCTGTGGATGTGATTCTGTTGTCTCTGTGCTCCAAGGGTTGTGATAGCATCAGCCTGTTGTTGCTGCTAACCTGTAGACGTGATTCTGCTGTCTCTGTGCTCCAGGTGTTGTGATAGTATCTGTCTATTGTTGCCGCTGACATATGGACCTAATTCTACTATCTCCATGTCATAGGTACTATGATAGCATTGGTCTGTTATCATTGCTGAGCCCCTTTGAGAAAAAAGCTCCCCAAACTATGTTGATGTTATAAACACATTGTGGTTTCCTAGCATTACTTTTTGGTGTCTTTTAGCTTTAGGACAAGGTTATTTTAAGTATTTATAAATTATTATTTAAGGAGAAAGTGAAAAGAAACCCAAACCATCTGCAATAAAATGTCAGATAAGGCAGAGGTTAGTTTAGAAGCTCATGATTAAGGACAGAGTTCAATACTTTTTGAAGGTCTTTTCCTTCATTTGAGACTCTGAATAAAAAGACTGTCTACAAGAACAAGGTTGATAGCTTTAGCTTAAATTCTGCCTTGTTTGTATACAGGTGTGTTGCAAGCTTTGAGCTTATTCTCAACTGGAGAAGTTAGTTATCTTACTTCCTATATTTGTTCTTGTGCAGTCTCCCAATTACAAAGAGAAATATCCATATATAAGAGGGTCAAAGCATGGGTTTAAAAATGCAAAGAGAAAGAAGAAATGATTAACAGGCTCTGACACCCTGTTTAACATTTCAGGATCAAACCAGTACCAAATTCCTAGGACATAATAGGGAGTCCAGCAGACAATGAATGAGGTGGCAAATGCGACTGTCATCTTTAGAGTTCTCAGGCGTGCTCTTGGAATATTATTCTTGGACTGATTCAGCTGTAGTTCTAGTAGATAAAGAAAAAGAGTAAGTGTTTAAAGTCAGCTGTCTCACAAAACAAAGAGGATAAAAATGGAAGAAAGATTCATGAATTCTACATACTGTTTATAAGAAAAATTCCAATAATGATAATTTACTTCAGAAGATTCCTACCCTATCCCATCCATGTGTAGTAGTACTCATTAGCAATACTACCAAGGAAGCAAAGGCAGAAGGCCAGCCTGGGCTATGTAATGAAACTGTATAAGCAAAGAAACAAATATGCTTTTAGAGCAAGTATTCCTCCAGTAAAGAATGAAGAGTAGAGCGCTCTTAAGATTAAATCAAGTAGGATTTGAAAAATGGAGGTATTCACATAATTAAATATTAAGTTGGCTATTTGCTATATCCTAGATATCAGCTATTTGGTGTATTTGCCCAGTAGGAGCATATTTTTATACTTATCCTGATTTTAATGGAATAATTGGCCTTTCTTCCTTTAAAAATGTTTTTATTTGTACATGTTAATTACATACAACAGTGCCTTTAATATGAGATATATAACTGTATATGCACATACATATCTATATCCAAATTTCACATATATCCTTATTTGTATATATGTACCTATATAACTATATCTATGTGTCTATCTATCATTATCTATGTAACTCTATCTATCTATCATCTATCTATATCTATCTGTCTATATGTTATTTGGGTCATATTCATCCCTTTCTCCATAGCTCACTTGTACCCTTCCTACTCCTGTCTCTTCTTCCCAGCCAGTCCCATTTTGTGTTCATGCCTCCTCCTTTTTGAATGACCTAATGAGTTTCATTAAATTTGCTTGTAGGAGTAATGGCACCTTAACAAGTGGCTACCCCCCTGAAGAAAATGTCTCTCCTGTTCCTGATCAACTATTAACTGTGCTTCAATCTTCAAGAAGGTATGGAGATTTCTGAGCGACCCTCTATCCTTTCTTGTTTTATCCCATGGTGGAAAATGACAACATGAGATGTCATTAATAGATCTCATCTATAAATTAAGTATATTGTAAACATACTATTCCAAGGAGGGATTGCAAATTATCAAATAACCTAAAATTTGTGAACTGCTTGCCACAGTATCTAATATACTACCACTCTGCCTAAGTGAGACTAGGTGCTAAGTGGGATAGGAATGCATGATGTAAAATTCACAAAGAATCAATTAAAGTTAAAAATATTGCCTTCTGCAATTATTATTCAAATCTAAGGGATACATACTGCGTGGATTTTGATGGAGGACCCGTGTGAGGGTGAAGATGATTTTGCCATTGCAGATTAGCATGATGAGAAGAGGGAAAATGAAGAGGCAGCTGAAGGTGAAAAAGTTGTAAAAGGCTTGGTGCCACCATTGTGGGAAACTGCAGTGTGTCACACATTGAGAGAAAACTTCTGCTTGCCCAGAGCCATCTCCGAGGTAGATCATCCTGAAGATATATAACTGTGAAAAAAAAAGAAATAGTTTATGTGTCTTTTCCCCAAAGCCTTCCTTCCTTCATGCCACTAGTCCTTCTAACTAAAGCAATTTCTAAATTCCTAGGCATTACATTTTGACAATTATATTGAAACTTGTGAGTGAGGTTTGCTTTAACTACATTCGTGTTAGTTTGGATGACCTGTAGGATTTTGTAATTAGTGGGATTATTTCTGCCTTGAAGAACAGTGATCACTTAAAGACTTAAACCTCACTCTCGCTTCCAGTCCCCCTGAGCAGTCTTGTTGAGAGTGATTTTGTTCATTCTGTATCCACAGTATTTAAAACTGTGCCACAAACGTACGAATTAAGTTTGTTTTAGACGTTGAAAGGTTTAATAATATAGTATACTTTTAAAAATGGTCAAGGCATGTAAATGGTTTAGAGGTTTCTCCCTGATAATTCTGAGAGGAAGATAGGCATGAGCAGTGATTCTGGCAAAAGAGGCTGATAGAAAGTGAGCCCCATTCCTGTGTCTCAGAGGCTGAAAAGTTATAAAACGTGGCCACCACATTTCAGCATAGAGCTCCAATTTTAAAAATAAAAAGTTTTGACTGGCTGACAGCCTTGAGCTCAATAATCATTGTCACTTTGAGCCATCTCAGAAAGAAGTTAGCTCTGAGGAAAGCAAGAAAACCAAAATTGTGTCTCAGTGGTTGTAGCTCCTGGGATAAGAAAGTCCGTTTATGTTTAAACACTCCTAGGCTGCAGATAGGTTCCTCCCACTATATCAAGAACCAAGGCTCCTGGGAAGCTTCCCACACATGTCCACTAAAGAAGTGCCTGCCTCCTTAAAGTACCCCAGCTTCCTTCATTATGCCATCATTCTCTTTGTCCCTTTGTCACCCTACACCCTGTATGTGTCTGTGCATTTGAATACTTGTATTTATTTTCAGCCCTGCCCATGAGGGGAGTCTAGAAATGATCTAAATTCCTTTCTTTACCAAAAGGATCCAGAGCTCATTGGAGTAGATAGCCCAAAGCCTGAGGAAGACAAAGTATAGCATGTTCTTCCCTTGGCTGTGCCAGAAGAACGGAATAGGAAGGAGAGACTAAAAATCAGTTGGATAAATCTGAGAAAGTTCCACAGTCAAAATACAAGAAGGAAATTAATCAAAAGTAGTGATAAAAGCAGGGTATGGTGGCACACTCCTTTCATCCTAGCATTCAGGCGCCAGAGGCAGGCAGACATCTGTAAGTTCCAGGTTATTCAAAGCTTTGTAAGAAGACCCTGCTTTAAAGAAACAAGCAAACAAAACAACAAACAAAAAGCAGTGATAATAAAGCAAGAATTTATGAATCTATGTGGATATAAATTACACAACCACAAAAATGGGTATAACTGAAAGTTTTTCCTTAATATAGAATATTAACTAAAAAAGGGAAATAAAGTGGAGGTGTCTTTTTTTTTTGTTAATCGCTATACTACTAATACTGACTGACTTCAGCAAAAATCAGCAATAGTTGGAATAACAATCAGTGAAAGTTTGAGAATAGGACATTAAAAATATAAAAATATCAGTCAGGTGGTGGTGGATGCCTTTAATCCAAGCACTTGGGATGCAGAGGCAGGTGGATTTATATGAGTTTCAAGACCAACCTGGTCTACAAGAGCTAGTTCCAGGACAGTCTTCAAAGCTACACAGAGAAACCCTGTCCCCAAAAAAAACCAAACCAAAAAAAGTATCTACCTGGTAGACACTCATCTTAAAGAGTAAGACAACTTTATGAATGGAGAAATGTCCATATCCATGTAATCAACATTGTGGGTAAGTAATGGAACCAGTTGACATCATTTGTTTCCCTAGACAACACATTGAGATGAAACCAGTGTTATATCTTCAGTATGTTTACTTAAGATATAGCTCTGAAAAAACCTAAGATAAACCTAAGCTGAGGAACAATTTGCTAATGACCCATACTTTTCAGAAATATTACTTTTATGAAGTATGGAGGAACACTGGAATGGTTCCAGCAAAGAAGACTTAGGTGACATCACAAGAACCACCACAAAAACCTTGGGTTTTCTTTTGTTAAAGAATAGAAATTGGGAGAGTCGAGATGTAACGCCATGGGGTAGGAAGCCCGGAAACTTCTCAGGTAAGAGACATACTTAGATTAACAATTATGGGGTAATTACTTAAGTCAGAGCTAGCCAGTAAGAAACAAGTAAGGCCAACAGCTTCATAATTAATATAGCCCCCTGTATGTTTATTTGGGACTGATGCGGCTCTAGAACCAGGATGGTGGGAAGGCTTCTCTCAAGGAAAAGGCTTCTCTTTACATAATAGTGATCAGGAGTGGGATGATGAATTTCCATGTAGAATGACAAAAGCTTTAAAGGAATTTTAGAAACAGAAGAACGGAGAGAAGCATAGATTTTTGGTAGCAGCATTTTCTCAGGTGGGCTCTGTTTTGCTAGCGGCAAGCAGAGACTCGCGGCTGGCTTAAGGGAGTCTTCCTGACTCAGCATGAAAAAAAAAAAAACAAGGTTCTTTTAAGAGACTCTGCTAACAATTAAAAGTGTGTACGTATAGCTGGAAGTGTCAGTGACCACATCTCCAAGCCGGCAGCTGGAGTCACGCTTACGCCCGCCATCTTGGAAAAAACGGCAGTTTAAAACAGCCGCGGTTTTAACAGATAAGACACGTGGCCAGAAAAACATAAAGATTTACAGTAAAGTCAGACTTGGATGAAGAAAAACTTCTAAAGGTTTACAGTGTGTTTAAAAATATACGTAAGATTGAGAGAAAAAGAAACGGCCCGGCTGTGGTGGCGCACGCCGGTAGGATTTGCTGCAGAGGCATAGGCAGGCGGATTTCCAAAGAGAAACCATGTCTCAAAGAAAAATAAATAAAAGTAAAAGAAATAGAGTAAAATAGATAAATAAATAAGCCACGTAAAGATGGAAAATACACAGATACTGGATACTGTACGCTATTGTGTTTTTCAGTTTTTTCATTGCTAAGGAAGGAACAACTGCTAAAGTACACTTGATTATAAATGCTGCTGAATTAATTCAACTTATATCTTTTGAAAATGCCTTGACTTCAAAATTTAAGTATAAGGATATGTTACTTTGAAAAGGAGTTTTTTTTGTTTATGTTTCTACAGAAAATGAAAAGCTGAGGATTCCTTCCAGGCTTTTGTGGTTTGATGAACCAAGACCCCCGGAAGCAGTGGACCAGGTGTTCCAACAACTGAAACAGCTAAGATGATGCAGCTTTACAGACCATGAAAATAAGGACTTATACAGGTTTCTGAGTTTTGTCATGATCCCCATGATATGAACAGCGTCCCCTTCCAGCAGGAAGCAGTTTGGAATGAGCGACGTCCTAATTCCCATCTTGTTTATAAACCTTTGTTTTCATTTAAATGGGGTTGTTTATAATTGGCTAATGATCACAGCCAATCTTTTTTAATGGTAAAAAGGGGAATTATGGTATGGGTATTGTTTTTCATTTATTGATACAAATTCAAGGTCAATTTTGTGATGTGTATATTTCTCCTCTTGATTAAGTATTGTGCTTATACTGATCTTTTAAAATCGTAATGCATAATTGAATACAGACTATAGATAGTTACTTATAATAGAATTTATAGTTAGGTAAGTTAGGTTTTCTAGATATACAGAAAGATATTTGAGATAGATAAACAGTCTTCAAACCTCTCAAAGACCTTCAGAAAATGGCATTTAAAATGGTTTAGGGTTTTTCTTGACAATGAGAAATGTCTGCTCTTGGCAGCACCAATTGCGTCTGAGAGGAAGATGGGCATCGAAGAAACTTGTTATGGAGTTTGCTTTCAACATGACAAGATTAGCCATTTGAGCAAGAAACTGCTCTTGCCTGTACTGCTTGACTGTTGTTGTATAATCTTTACATGCAGGACCCACAGGAAAGTGACTGTTGAACTCAGTCTTACGGGGTTCCTGCTTCATGGAAGAGTCTACAAGAGTTTCTGCAGGACAAAGAAAAATGACTGACAGACTGCCAATGCAGATGGACAGTTTGAAATTTCCTGCTTTGCTGAGAAATCTTCTGGATACATTGTGGCCTATGGGCTGAAGATGGATGCCCCAACGTTACAGAGGAACTTTGGGTGACTGTCCAGGTAGCAAGATGTCTCTGTCAATCCTAGTGTTTATATATTATCCTTCTGTGGTCTTTGATGGAGTTGAAGACAGATAGTTATAGTTATAGTTTTCCTTAGTTATGATAAAAGATAAGCTACATATCGGACTTTGGACTCACAAGAATGGGATAGATGATACTTTCTTTAAATCTTGCTAAATGTTGATAGACAAAATATTGTAACTATGTTCTTACTTGATAACTCTTCCTTTATATATAATTTGACTATGTTAAAGTTAAGACCTTTCTTTTTGTTTAGACAGAAAAGAGGAGATGATGTGGGAAGTCCTGTGATTATGTCAATAAAGCACTGTTTGGCCAATAGGGAACTAAGATAGGTGGGACTAGGAGTCGAGGAGGACTCTGGGAAGGAGAAACTGAGAGAGTCAAGATGTAATGCCTTGGGGTAGGAAGCCCGGAAAGTTCTCCAGTAAGAGACATACTTAGATTAACAATTATGGGGTAGTTACTTAAGTCAGAGCTAGCCAGTAAGAAACAAGCAAGGCCAACAGCTTCATAATTAAAAAAAAAAAAAAAAAAAGAGTAGAAATTGGAGATCTGAAAGGAAATGGGGAAGAGGAAAACTTGACCAAAATATGTATTACTTAAGTTTTTTTACTTTATTTTTTTTAGAGGGCAGAAAATAAACTAGGATGACAAATGAAAGTTCAATAGGGCATTTAGATGAAGTGATAGCATCCCATTGGTGCTAACTCCTATTGGATGTGTGAGATCTCTTTAAACACCCAGTGAAGTCAAGACTGGTAAAAAATGCTGTATCTCCAATTTTAAAGGACTCAAAAAACCCATTAGAGTGAAGACAACTGTGGTAGCTTGAATGAGAATGTCCCTCAACTTATGGACCAAGGTCTGACAGGTGGGGAGCCAACAAAGGACTGAACCAGGGCCCCTGAACAAGGATGTCAGTTGGGATGCATGAGCAGTCTATGGGGCCTCTGGCAGTGAAACCAGTATTTATCCCTAATGCATGAATGGGCTTTGGGAGCCCATTCCCTATGGAGGGATACTCTCTTAGCCTAGATACATGGGGGAGGGCCTATATCTTACCCCAAATGATGTGATAGACTTTGATGATCCCTCATGGGAGGCCTCACCCTCCCTGGGGAATGGATGGGGGGGTGGGATGGGGGAGTTGGTGAGGGGTATGGCAGGATGGGAAGGAGAGGAACTGGGATTGGTATGTAAAATAAGATTGTTTTTAACTTAAATAAAAATTTATTTTTTAAAAAAGAGAGTGCCCCTCATAGGTTCATAATATTTGAAACAGTTTAACTGTTTGGAAGTTAAGAGAGGCAGCTGTAGCTTCAGGGTTCTAGTGCCCTCTTGTGGCCTCTGTGAGCATGCCACACACAAATAAAAGTCCTGAAAAAACAAATCAGTAAGTGAATTCTACTAGACACTCATTCTATTTTTCCTGATTCGTAAGCAAATTTCTTATCTTGTCATTTCCAGAGTGCCCTGGAGAAACTTCACTTTACGGGATTTCCTTACTTTGGGAGGTTATGGGATAGGAGTGGAATGTCATAATTTTAGGATTCTGAAGTATTATTTTCTGTGTAGAGTAGAGAAAAAACTTGAGTCTTATATTTGAAGTTTATTTATTTTTCAATTTGAGATAGAAAAATAGAAAACAAAGTTTAAATTAATCCACTAGAGGGCGGCAAAGGATCGTATCATCAGTCTCAAAACTAAGAAATCCAAGCAAGTCTGCTAATTTTATTCTAAGATTCAAGTCAACTTTTCCCCACATTACAGACTGAGTCTTTCTTGTCTCATACTTTGCAGCTTGACTTTATTTAAATTTTAGGTTTTTTTTTGTTTTTTTGAGACAAGGTTTCTCTGTGTAGCTTTGGAACATGTCGTGGGACTCGCTCTGTAGACCAGGCTGGCCTTGAACTCACAGAGATCTGCCTGCCTCTGCCTCCTGAGTTCTGGGATTAAAGGTGTGTGCCATTACCACTAGATCTAAACTATAGTTTTAAAGTAGAGTAAACATATATGCAAATATTCTATCTTGTTCATATATATGTGTGTGTGTGTCTGTGTGTGTACATTCTGTCTTGTTCTTATCCGTGTTTATTTCACCACAATCAAGAACATTGTTCCCTTTTCATTACAAATAATTGAAGACACTTATTCCTTCTTAGAATATTATACTTTTTCCACAGCCAGGAATTTAGCAAGTAGATACTGTGGAGTTAGTTTACAATCTTAACACATGACCAGAAGTCCAGGAAAGTCCATGAGGACTCAGACTATTACCCATGCATTAATTTGCTTTAGCAATTAATTGGTTCAATTTACTTTGTTTTCTGCAGTGTGTTCTTCTGAGGGATTAATATAGGGATCCACTTTGCTTTCAGTGGTTCTTTTGTCCTTGGATTCTTTCTTCAATTTCTGTTTTTTTCCCTCCTTTATCCATGGCTCTTGCTCTTATCAGCGTTTATTTCACTTTGCCATAATCAAGAACATTCTGTTTACCTTCTTTGGAAGCAATTGAAGGTACTTACTTATCCTTAGAATATGATCTTCTACCTGCACTTTACCAAGGCAACTGTAGCAAAGACTAAATGTTTCCAAAGGTAATTAGCTTCCGTTTCTTCAGCTACAGTAGAGATCATAACAGAATCTTCCTCTCAGTGATGCCATGACAACTGAGTTGCTATGTGCAAAGCCCCTGGATTAGTGCTTGCAAAGCTAACACTGGATAAATCCCAATCGTCATTATTATGAAAGTTTGAGGCACATGGTTTTTCTTTGTATCCATAAATATTTAGTCATACATCAACTGTAAACACACACTATATGTCCCCCCCCATATACATTTGTTACTTTAAGGTTTTCTTTCCTATGGGATAGAATTGCCTGATGTGGTAAGGTGTAGTAGTTAAAACCTCTGGCCATTAAGTGGCCCATGAGTGCTTGTGGGTACCATTCACAGATCCCTGACCCTTAAGCTATCAGCTGCTGTGTTAGTCTTCAGTGTGTGCTTACTGCCCATGCATTGGACAGTCAATGGGGGAATAAGCAATCCAAAGCCCTGCGCTACAAAGGGAACCACAGGTTTCTAGTGTTTGGGTTGGTTTTAGACAGGCTGTAAGGCCAAGCTGGCCTAGAATACACACTGTTATCAAGGATGACCTTCAACATGTCTTCTTTTTTTTTTTTCTGAGACAGGGTTTCTCTGTAGTGTTTTGGAGCCTGTCCTAGAACTCAATCTGTAGACCAGGCTGTCCTCGAACTCAAAGAGATCTGCCTACCTCTGCCTCCTGAGCGCTGGGAATAAAGACCTGCACCACCAAGGCCTGGGCAACAAGTCATCTTTTGTCTCCACCTCCCAAGTATTGAGGTTATAGGTATGGCATCCTGTACAGGTTTGGGTTTCTGTAAGCAGAGAAACTGGCATACAGGATAGGGCTCAGGACAACATGCGCGTTGTCTACTCACAAAGAGAACCATGGACACGTGCTGAGGCCTCCAGAGGGTCTTCACAGTCAAACTTAACACCCAAGAACTCTGGTTCTGAGTGCTAAACCTCAACCAGACATCCCAGACTAGTTTAATCCTGATGCTTAGCTGCCTATTTTGGGTTTTAAAGATCAATAAAGTTTTGATGTGCTCTTGGAAAAAAAAAAAACAAAGGGCCAGGAAGTCTGTTGTGAGAGTTTGTCTCCTAGAAATGATAGGGTCACTGAATCCATAGTGCCTCAATAATAGAACTGCGTAAAAAGACATGAAAAATGTTGACATCAATAGACACACTAACCCAGAGGAGGGAAAACTTATAGGTCCTACTCCTAGACAAAGAACTACAGGCAATTAACAACAATTGTGAGAGGGAGAATTAGTTTTTACAAGGGATTAGCTCTCTAAGTGGTATCCAGTACCAAGAAAGTGTTCATCTCTGAAATCATATATATATATATATATATGTAATACTAAATGCACTAAGAAAGTTGTATTTATATCTTTATCTATTTCTAAATCCTATGAGCAAAGATCCCTATGCGCATGCAACTAATATAATTTTTATATTTATTTCATAACTCTGTCTAATATTAATTAGGTTCCTAGATATAGATGAACAAAATGAAGTAGTGTGATTTATACCTTGCCTATAGAATTAACTGCATTCTATTGACATTTCCACTCATTAGACATACCCTGGGCATCTCATATAATATACATGGGCTTAATTTCTTTCTGTACAAAATAAGAATAATATAATAATTTATATTGTTTTAAGGAACATTCATGAAATATTGCATACAAAGACATTTAGCAAATTTTAACACATATTTTTGTCTTCAACTATTATATCTCATCTCATTATTATTGCTGTTGCTGAGTCTAACATGCTACTACTGTGCTTTAAACACTGGAGTATTGCTCATGGGAGGTTAAAGGATTTATTGAATTTAAGCTGTTTGTCAAGTTCAGAAGTGCATTTTACTCAATAAATTAGCTCATGTGTCAAGGCAAGTCTCCACATATCTTCAGACCACGCTTCCTTACTCCAAAAACTAAGGAGTGGCCCATGTTTCTTGCCTACAGGCTTGTGTTAACTATAGAATTTAAAAGCTGTTTTGGTAATACTCCACATGAACAAGGTAAACCAGGAACATAAACTCTTCCAGCAAATACTTTGCAACTATGCACTCCTGTGGTCTTAGATGACTCTCAGTAAGGAATGTGACTTTCAATTATGTTCAGCCACACCTAAATTAGGAAATGTCTGGTCATAAATAAGAGCTCCTCCCAAGGCTTGGCTGTTGGGATATCTTTGTCCCTGTCTCCCTCCTAGATTTTTCTTTCTTAGTTCCTCTTCAAAGTTACTTTTGGAAATGATAACTTTAAGACTTCTGTTATCATGTTCTGACACAAACAGTTTTCAGTGAGTAGCATAGTTTTGTGTGCCTTAAGAAAGTTTACTGATTAGTGTGAATGCAAGCTAAAATTTTGAAAAACTTGAATAATTACTTCTCTATGTAACTATTTTCTTTAGCTCTTTCTTAAAGAAAACAACATTTTCCTTCTAAGATTTCAGTTTTTTTCTTGCTGACTTCAAATACCTTATTATGAAGAGAAGAAAAAGGGAGAGACAGGCATGAAAATTAATGTAATCTTTAAAAATAAAGAATGGTAGTAGTTAGTTTTATATATAACACAACTTACACTTAGCATGGCTTATGAATTTATGTATCTTTTGTTTGGGCTATAGTAGCCTTGAATTTTCCATTCTACCACCTCACCTCCTAAGTACTGGTATTAAAAGAATACACTACTGTACCAGGTTTATAATTATCCTTTTAAACTTAAGTGACATTCTCAAAGTCACATAGCTGAAAGGGCATGGCTAGCAGGTACAAAGCTCTGAGTTTGAGCTCCATCGTTACACAAACTACATGAGGTATTACAGACTTGTAATCCCTACACACAGAAAATAGGGGCAGGGGATCAGAAGTTCAAGGTCATCTTCTGCCACATAGCAAATCTGAGGTCATCCTGGGCTACATAAGACTTTCTGTTAAACAAACAAAAGATAAAGCATGCAAGAGTTTTCAGGGCACGTTAGCAGAGTGTTTGATTCCTGTGATATTGTCCTAACCTCAGATTCATCATGTCATTGCTAGATGATTCGAAAAAATGTTTTTGAGAGAGGGTTTCTCTGTAGCTGTGGAACCTGTCTGGGAATCAAAATATTTTTTGTCTTGTCCTACTCTGTTTGAACTTATATATATTTTGTTAAATTATTTTCATTTTACAAAGCTGCTCCAGGTTGAAATTCTAGTTACTCTCTTCCCCTGTCTAATTTTTATAAGATATGATGTATCATAATATCACATTATACCATATGGACATGCTCAATTATTATTATGCAATTAAAATAAATTTTAAATGCTACATTTTTCAATATATAGAGCACATAAATGTTATCAGGCTTTCTCACAGATTTAAGGCCTTATATAATTAAAGATACTTCCTTCTTTCATTTATAGATCAAAGATTTTATTGTTATATCTTTAAAAATTGATTTTACTACCTTCATCAGTGCTGGAGACTGGACTTAAGGCTTTTAGGCAAGGGATAAGCCCCTGGCTACATCCCAGTTTTTTCTGAGTTAGAGTTTCCATATAACCTTGGATGGCCTTGAATTTGTGATCCCCTTGTTCCAGTATCCCAAGGGTGTGGTGGAAAAATATGCATCCTCATGCCTAGCATTATTTTTAAATCGATGACATAAAATTATACACATTACTAAGTTTTAAAATGTATTCTGTTAAGTATCCTATTAAGTACTATAAATATTTTCCACCTATGTAAGTCTCATGTTTAAACAGTGTCTTGGTTAACCACTGAATCCATTTCGACCAGAGAGCAAACGGGAAGAAAGAAGACACTGAGCACAAAGGAGAACACATGCAATCCCTGGGGTTTTGGAGACTGAGGCAGGAGGATTTCAGTTTGAGAACAGCCTTGGCAACATAGGAAGACACTATTTCAAGTCAAACGAAGAGAAAGAATGGGAAATAAAGAGAGGCTGGGCATATATTCAGTTGTGAGAGGAGGTTTTAGCGGACATTTACTATGTAGTACAGATCATACTACATACTTTAATACATCATTCATCTAACCATCATGAAGGCATGTGAAGTAGGCATTTATCCCATTTTATGAATAAATAAACAGACCTCAGAGAGCTTGAGAAGTTTGCTGGAGAAGACAAAGTAGTCAGGGTTAAAGTCTACTCTGACTTCCAGAGACCCAGTTCTTAAAGACCACACAGTAGGTGCTGCCTTGACTGAAGGTTAGATACAAAATAACCATAGCCACCCAAGTTCAGGAGTAATGGTTTACCTGTGGTCCTGCAAAGACAATACTGAGAATCCAGGCGAGGCCGATCATGGACTGTTCAAGTTTGCTATTGCTTTGTACAGCAAGGGGTCGAGTGATGGCCAGGGAGCGATCCACGCTAATCACTACCATCATGAAGGCTGGGGCATACATAGAGAAGAGCTTCAGATAGCTGAGAACTTTGCAGAGGAACTCCCCAGCGTACCACTGTACTGTAATATTCCACATGCCATCTAGTGGCATGACAATCAGAGTCTCTAGCAGGTTGGCTAGGGTCAAATGCTTTAAGAGCACCTTCATTCTTGAGAGCTTCCTCCCTTTCTCCTTCTTCTGAGTCCACTTCTGCAGCTTCGACAAGAAAGAGGCATTAAAGGCGGTCGAGAGGAGAAAAAGGAAGAAAGTCACTGTCACTCGGATCTTTCCAGATAAGGTTAGAGTGGGGAGCTTGCCCTGTATCAAAGGGATGCTGTTGTTGACGACCGAGCAGGCATTTTGGTCCTGCTCAAGAGAGGTGTTGTTAGCCATATTTCTACAATGACAGTCTTCCAGAGTCTCGGTTACATCTGATGTTTTATTGTAACCGAGCACAAAAGAGCTGTTTTATTTCTGCCTTCTTCAGATAGAAACGTCACAAGTTTACATTTATGGCAAATTTATTTTCCCCGAGATAGTCTGGACTTAATGTGAAAGATCAAGGTGAGCTTGTTTGGTGGGTTTGTAATCTAAAAGAGTGCTAACAGGAGATGCCAGGCACACGCTGAAGGCCAAGTGTAACTGTACCGCCTCAGCAGATGGCGTGTTGCTCACAGTGTTTTATCCTAGGTGAAGAAGGACACTTGAACTCTAATTTTGAAGTTAAAAGTGACTCATAATATTGATCAATTAAGTTTAATGAATACATTTTCTAAAAACTGTTGTGAGTAGACAGGTGCAACGGGAAATGCAGAAATAATTTAAAAACCCTGATCCAATTGAAAATCTGCTGTTTGAAGATCACATTTCTCAAAACAATTCTTTTTCTTTTTTCTATTTATTTATTTTACACCCTGACCACATCTACTCCCTCCTCTCCACTTACTCCCCCCTCCCTCCTCCCTCCTCCCCCAGTAGCCTCCCGACTCACTTCTCCTCTGTATTGGCTCAGAAAGGGGCTGGCTTCCCCTGGGCATCAGGCAAACAATTTTTTTTAAAAGAAACATGATTGAGTAATATATGTTAACTTAAAACTATCCTACCCAAGGCATGAAGCTAATACTTCAACTGTCACAAGCAGCCTGTTCTAATACAAATGAATCTAGATTCAAGTTTATCGATCAGTTTTAGTTAGAATATCCATGCTGAAATTATAGTAAAATTTTTTTACTATTGCCTTGATTTTATAATTGTGTATGTATTGTACTTGTCATTGTTACACAAAATTGATGGGGAAATTAGATACTAGAGAAAAACTAGATACTTGCATAATTATTGTGACTGAATTAATTATATACTATGATTATTTGTAGCCCTAAGTGTTATATAATCACCTCACATTGACATCACTTAGAATCCTTCTGCGTGTTACTTGATGATAATATTTTGTCATAGGAATATTGGTATGACTTTCATTGGAATTTAGTAAATCACAATTTGCTGTTATCAGATCACCAATTAGTCTGCTTCCATCACACCCAAAGCAGAGACACTATTAGGATCTAGGCACCTGTTTTGGTTTATATGGTGAATTTTTGTTGGTTTATTATTTTTTATACTGTGTGCTATTCATTTATTTGGTGATGAGTTACAGAATTGTCTACTACAGAGACCTCTTTAGCTTTTGCTGTTAATAAGACAGTTTGGTGAAGTTTTATATACATATATTTTCTTTCTTCCTTTTTATAATTTAAGTTAGAAACAAGCTTGCTTCACATGTCAATCCCAGCTCCCTCTCTCTCTCCCTCCCTTCCTCCCTCACCCTCCCCAACCAGGTGCCCCAGTCCCACCCAATCTCCACTCTGATCCCCAGGGAGGGTGAGGCCCTCCATGGAGGATCTCCAGAGTCTGTCATTTCATCCAGGGCAGGGCCTAGACCCTCCCCCAAGAATTCAGGCTGAGAGAGCATCCATCATTGTGGGATGGGCAGCCAAAATCCATTTGTATGCCAGGGGTAAATACTACCCAAGACTCCATAGATTACCTAGACATCCTCACTGACACCCACCTTCAGGGGGTCTGGATAAGTCCCATGCTGTCCACCCAGTCATCAGCCTGGGGTCCAAGAGCACCCCCTTGTTCAGGTCAGCTGTTTCTGTGGGTTAAACCAGTCCACTCTTAACCCCTTTGCTCATCAGTTCTCCCTTTCTGTCACTGGATTCTAGGAGTTCAGTTCAGTATTTAGCTGTGGTTGTCTGCCTCTGCTTCCATTAGCTGTTGGATGAAGGTTCTGTTTCCCAGACTCTCTGGCAGTGAGATTGTATACTGGCACTCCCCTGATTCATGTCTAAAATCCATATATGAGTGAGTACATACCATGTTTCTCTTTTTGTGACTGGGTTACCTCACTCAGGATGGTTTCTTCTAGTGTCATCCATTTGCCTGCGAATCTCAGGATTCCATTATTTTTTTCTGCTGAATAGTACTCCATTGTGTAAATGTACCACATTTTCTCTATCCACTCTTCAGTTGAGAGGCATCTAGGTTGCTTCCAGGTTCTGGCTATTACAAATAATGCTGCTATAAACATAGTGGAACAGATGTCCTTGTTGTATGAATGTGCATCTTTTGGGTATATGCCTAAGAGTGGAATTGCTGGGTCTTGTGGTTACAGTATGAAGAAAGTCATAAATCAACGTAAGTTTAAAATATTGGGTGAGTACATCAGAGAGGCAGTTTCAGCAAGGTGGGGAAGCTTTTCAATAGGTCTAAGGTGCTATCCAATGACAGTCTTAGCTTTGGTTAGTGGCAACCAGTTGCCCACTAATTATTAGACTTCAAAAGGTTTTATGTATCAGTTACAGGATGTTAGTTTTGATAACATACAACGAAGGACAAGGAATGGGTGCTTTGGGGCGAAAGCTTGCTCAAGAGAAGATAATGAGGGTCTTTCAATGCATTTCATCACTGCAGTTTTAATCAGTCAGGCAGGCTTTGTAGACATAGCTCCTATCCAGGAACTTCTGTTTAATGTGAGAAATATGCTTTAGAAAATCAAACTCATCTTTCTCATTTATTAAGCACAGATGCAGTACAAACATGCAGTTGGCTCTCAATGTTTGTCATGGTTATATTCTATACACTTCTGGAAGCACTGAGCCAGTGAACATCAACTATGATTCCTAGTGAAACAAAGGGTGAGGTTCTATGAGCCAAGGCCGCTTGTCAAAGCCCTGTCGAAGCAGCTGGTTTTATCAGAACTACAACCAGCTCTCCCTCATATCGCTTTCCAAGCACAATAATTAACAGGCATTTAAAAAATTCTTTTGCCGCGGCAGAATTTACCTCACCTGGAAGCATAACATTTTCTATGCAATTGTGAATTTCTTGGGCTTTCAATTAGGGTGGATGTTCTTCACTACATTAAAGAATCAGAAAAACACAACAAAACAGAAAACAGATCTCGCAATGAATGAGGAATTTAGCCACTTTCCCATAGTTTCACCATGTAGACTAAATCTTTCACTTTCTGGAGCATTCTGTCATGTGCAGACTGCTGAGTTTTAGGAATGAGAATTCCTGGAAAGAGTTGTGCTTGCATAGACTGATTAACTGATTAAAACTACAGTGATACAGAGAGGCTGGAATGTTGTAAGTCAAGAGGCTAATTTCCTATCTTGGTACGTTGCAACCTCGATAGCCATTCCTTACCCACGTCTCTGTCAGAACTAACATCATTTGACAGACAGATAAATACCTTTTAGAATATGTTAACTTGGCTTCCACTAACATTGAGAATGCTGTCAGAGGCCTATAGCAAAGCTTCCTCCATCTTGCTGTAGCCACCTCTGATGTACCACTGATGCATTTTAAACTTGCCTGGAGTCGTGAATTACTTCATTCTGTAAAGCTATAAAACTTCATGAAATTGCTTACTTGTTGGAAACTGGAATTTAGGGTAACCTAAAACCGTGTTCCTGGGACATGGTCACTCAAAATGGCTCTGGAATAAACTCGTTTTTTGTTAAGGTGAGAGCTGTGGCCTTTTTTCCCCTTTTCCTTTTTCTTTCTCCTTCCTCTCTCCCTCTCTCTCCCCCCACTTTCTCTCTCTCCCCATGAACAATTTTCTCCTTTTCCTGGGTCGATTTTCTCCATAAAGTGCATCAGAATGCTTTTGTACATGGCCACACTGGGTAACAAGTATATCAGCAACATGCTTCTGAACCATTTCAAATAGAGAAACCACCAACCCAAAGTGTTAAGTGTCAATCTTTTCTATGACACTAAACACACCACCAAAGGGCTGCTTATGTGTGAGAACTGAAGAACAAAACTGACATTGACCTTTACCCTGTTTGTTTTCAGCTTGGAAACTATGTCAGGAAACTGGCCTCTTTGGTCATTCTGTGTGTTTCCATGCAATGAGGATGATGGAAGTGTTAACTGAATTTAGGAGTAACCTGTGCCCTAAGTCAGCTCCAACTGTCAATAAGCCAATAAAAAGAGCCATTTCATAGTGAAATCAGAAAAAGGGGGTTTATTCAATATGACCACATGGGGAAAGTGACAAAGGGACTCAGGAAAGCACACAAGTGCATTCGGAAGCAAGAGAAGAGTAGAGGCCAAGGATTTGCACATCTAAGCAGTCTGTCTGGTCAAGGCATAGTTCTACCAGCATCAACCCTGAGTTTCAGGCTCATCTTGTGTGAAATCTGTCAGGGAGACAAGTTACCTATCTGGCTGGTGCTGTTTTTATCTTAGCATGAGATCCCTGGAGAAATTCCCATTTCTTTAGGGTCTATTGTTTCCTTCCTTTGACAGTCAGATTGAGATACACAAATGCATCTTATTACATCTTTGTTTTTGGCAAGCAGGTTACATTTCCCCTCTTTGTGATTTAACATGAGTAAACAGAATGCAAGTGGAGACCAAAGTTAGAACTCATTTGTTAGTACCAGGTGGCTGTGTATATGAATCATTTTTCATAACTCCTTGTGTGTAGTTACTAAAGCACTATGAATGTTGTCATTGGGTTACAAGTAAACATTAACAAATCAATAAATTTATAAATATAAAAATTTTATTGAATTTTCAACTAGGAGGATCAGCTATAAATAAGAGTAAGCAAAAGAAATTGAAGAAATTTCAAATTCTACCAAATATGTCAAGTAAATTATATAGCAAATTACTCGTAATAGAAATAGAAAAATTTCCAAGCACTATATAAGTAGCTTATAAAATAATATTAATAATAGTATAGTTTACAAAATAGTTTATAAAAGAAGTATCACTTTATGAATTCTTAGACATTGAGATTTTAATGAAGAACATAAATTCATGTTTACATAGAATATAAATAAAACATTTGTGACCATAAATGTACATAGTTGTTATGAGTTCTTTGTGAGAAGACAGTCCTAATTGTAATAGTTTATCTTTCTTTAGAACTCAAAATATGCCAGTTCAGTTAATCTGATCAAGGCCATGTTCTAAAAAAAAAGAATAGCAAGATAATCACTGGGTTGGATCTATGAAACTGTAAAGCTAGGATGTGTAAAAAGTAAAACCAAACCAAATCAAAATGAAAGGGCAAGCATTCGTGGTAACACCCCATTATATAGGAGTAGGTTTTGCCCTTTGTTTTCTACTTTTTGTTTGTTCATTTTTCAGAGCTGTCAAGTGGACCAGGGGAGGGTCTTGCACATGTGAGCAAGGGCTACACTCTGAGCTACGCTGTTAGTTCCTTCTTCCTTCCCCACTTTCCCATTGCTACCCTTCCTTTCAGTTCCTACTTTCTGTCTCCTTCTCTCCCTTCTCTTTCTTCCTCTCTGCTTGTCTTCTTTCCTTTATTGTGGAAGAAACTGTAACCAGCAGAATTTTGACAAGAATACAGGAGATGGTGGGTAAGGAAACACACAAACACTAGGGTGTTTATTCATTTTATATAAAGAATTTTATTTTTGCTCAGTATTTGATAGTACAAGATGTAGAACATCTCCAGTTTTCAGAGTTCACTGATATTTTTTAGTTCATGTTGAGAATGCTGCTTCTTCACATAAATGCATAATTAAAGATAAAATGTCATTTCTGAAATCCTTTCTTAATTTTAAGCCAGAATTCATGCAATCATTTCTTAAGGTGAAATCTAAGTCAGCAACTCAAACAGAATTTTTTTTAACTTTTATTGATTTTTTGTGGATTTCACATCATGCATTCCAATCCCACTTATCTCCCAATTTCCTCAATCTGCCTTCTGTCCTTGAAACCTCCCCCCAATAAAAACCAAATTCAAAAGACAAACCAAAAACCAAAAAAAAAAAAAAAAAGGAGAGGAATCTTTTCTTGGAAGCTATAGCATGACCTTTTGAGTCACGTGGTTTAGCCTTTAGTTAATCAAACAGCAAATTTTAAAGTCAGAGAATACGTTAACCTGGTATCTGAGCTGAGGTGTCTTAGACAGCATTTGTTGAAGTTGCATGAATGATAGCATACTAGAGTACAAAGTGTTCATGCTGTATGTTCAGAAGTAGGCTGTGGTGAAGTCATGTGATGCAACATGGTAAGCCATTACAAGAATGCCTCAGATTAACTAACATTATGTATATATAAAACCTTTTGACTTATAGAGAAAAATAAATTTACAATTAGGACTGATTTTTAATTCAGTTTTGGTTGTTATGCACTCAAAAGCCTCTTATTATTGTTGAATTCTTCATGACCCCTGAATTCATTTATAAGATGGGCTTTGTATTCAAAGGTTTTGTGGTTGAGTTGGTGTCCCAGTCCCAACACTGGAGGCCTCATTTGGTTACAGAAGATGGTCAGTTCAGGCTCCATTACTAGGGATGCTTGCTAGGGTCACTTTCCTACATTTTAGGAAGTTTCCACTGCACTAGCTTTTCACACCCTCCCCCAAATACTCCACAATTCTAATTGTCTCTCCCCATGCTCTCCCTTTACCATCTGATCCCTCCTGTTCCTATTCTCACCGGCCAACAGACATCCACAAAAGTTATTCTATTTCCCCTCCCCAGGAAGATCCATGCACTTGCCCTAGAGTCTCCTTGCTTCCTAACCTCTCTGGCTTTGTGAATTGTAGCATGATTATCCTCTACTTAACAATTAATATCCACTTATAAGTGAGTACATATCATGTTTGTCTTTCTGGGTCTGGATAGCCTCACACAGAATGATTTTTTCTAGTTTCATATATTTGCCTGTAAATTTCATGATGTCATTGTCTTTGATGGGTGAGTAATGTTCCATTGTGTAAATGTACCACATTTTCTTTGTCCATTCTTCAGTTGAGGGGCATCTGGGTTGTTTGTAGTTCCTGGTTATTATGAATAAAGCTGCTGTGAACATAGTTGAACAAGTGCCCTTGTGGTAGGTTGGAAGATCTTTTGGGTATAGACCCAAGAATGGTATAGCTGGATCTTGAGATAAATCAATTCCAAATTTTCTGAGGAGCTGCCATATTGATTTCCGTAGCGGCTATACAAGTTTGCATTCCCACCAGCAATGGAGGAGTGTGAGTGTTCCCCTTGATCCACAATCTCTCCAGCATAAGCTGTCACTTGTGTTTTTGCTCTTAGTCATTCTGACAGGTGTAATATGGAATCTCAAAGTCATTTTGATTTGCATTTCCCTAATTACTAAGGATGTTGAACATTTCTTTAAGTATTTCTCAGCCATTTGAGATTTCTCTATGGAGAATTCTATGTTTAGATCTGTACCCCGTTTTTAAAATGGATTATTTGGTTTGTTGATGTCTAGTTTATTGAGTTCTTTATGTGTTTTGAATATTAGCCCTCTATTGGATGTGGAGTTTGTGAATACCTTTTCCCATTCTGTAGGCTGCCTTTTTGTCCTATTAACACTGTCCTTTGCCTTATAGAAGCTTTCCAGTTTCATGAGGTCCTGCTTATTAATTGTAGATCTTACTTGTTTTTTAATGAAGAAGCAAGAAATATACAATAGGAAAAAGAAAGCATGTTGAACAGATGTTGCTGTCTATCTTGATGTCTGCAAACAGAAGACGCAAATAAATGCATATCTATCACCTTGCCCAAAATTCAAGTTCAAGTGGATCAAAGAGCTCTATATAAAACCAGAACCCTGAACCTGATAGAAGAGAAATCAGGGAATAGCCTTGCATGCATTGACACAGGAGCCAACTTCCTAAAAAGAGAGACTCTCTTAAAGAGTGTGAAATCAAACCAGCAGAAACATAAGCAGCTGTAGGAATGTGCAGTCTTCTCTAGTTGCAGAATTGAATTGGTCCTGGGTCATAGTTTTCATCCTTCTTGACCCTAATTGGCTATTTTTTCTTTTAATTTAAATCTAACCATTTCTAAAGTGATGGTTAGGAAAGGATCCAGACTCTTCACATGTCCTTACTAATGAGAAGGAAAGAGGAGAAGAAGACAAGCCTTTCAAAGAAGAATAAATGAAAAACTATTTGGTTAAAATAGTTTTCCATAGAAGCAACATAATATCAGATGAAAGTAATGGTGCTATGACAACTATGAAATAAGAAAAAGAAAAACTATCTTTAATTAGACAAATGTGGAGAAGGAATGTGTCCCATTGTAAGTAAATATTTATGTAAAAATACTGTGAAGGCATGGAACAAATCCTAAAAATGCATATTTTAAAAGGACATTTAATTTATATACAGCATTTAAAATGTCATATTTAGTTGCATTTTCTGAAAGTACACCTTGATATAATTCTTAATTCAGTAAGATGTGTCAAGTATAAATTGTAGGGATTGTGGTTGAAAACTTACATAATATTTCTGTAGATCAGATTCAAGAAAAATTAATATAAGAAATAAAGAATAATCATAATGATGACATTTACTTTTCAAAAGTGGTATGTTCACTAACTCTTGGAGAAAACACTTATGTGTGTGTGTGTGTGTGTGTGTGTGTGTGTGTGTGTGTGTGTGTGTGTACATGAGTAGAGGTGCCCAAGGAGACCAGGAGAAGGTCGCTGGTCCCCTGGAGCTGGAGTTACAGATGGTTGTGAGCTGTCATGTGGTTTTTGGGAAATAAGCCCAGTCCTCTGGAAGAGCAACAATCCCTCCTGCCCCTAGTCATTCTCTTTTAAAATTACTATTCAGAAAGTGTAAATTTGGCCTGGTGGTGGTGGCCCACTCCTTTAATCCCTGCACTTGGGAGGCAGAGGTAGGCAGATTTCTGTGAGTTCGAGACTAGCCTGATCTAAAAGAGCTAGTTCCAGGACAGGCTCCAAAACTACACAGAGAAAATCTGCCTCGAAAAACCAAAAGAAAAAAAAGAAAGTGTGAATTTAAACTGACAGTATCAGAATTATATTTATTTCAATAATTTTATTAGCTGAACTTCCATTGACCATATATTAGATCATACTTATGGGACACAAGGACAGGCTGGCTAAAACTTATATTTGATCTTTCCAAGCATATTTGTAAGTATGCTATGGTGAGATACTTTCACTTACATGAAATTGAGATGGGGTATGGCTTAGTAAAACAGTACAATTTAAATTTTGCTCTTGTACCGATAAACACAAGTTGAAACATTTAAGGATTTCAATCTCATAAAATAAAAATTTAAAATATATCCTCATTCTATAATCTTCAGAATTAAAAGCTTGAAAGCTAGATGTCTGATAACTGTATTATTTAGCAATTCATGATAAATAAAGATATAAATGATAATTGAAAATTTAATTTGGAAAAATACATGTGATTACTGAGCACACATAAAATTGATATACTACTATAAAGTACTATATAATATACTGAAGTTTCATTATTACCCAATTCTAATTCTCCTCTTAAAGTGTTTCCATAAATATGTTTATAATATATTTAGTCCTAAAATTCCCTGATACTTCTTCCAATAAGCATTTACGAAAAAAAAAACACAATATTACCTGCTTTAAATTCTTCTCTCTGTTTCATAATCAGGAGTGCTAAGACTTAATTTTTTCTCTAGTAAAATTTCTGAGGATTTCTGATTTTTGTGAAATACTAATTATACCCATTCTTTTAATGTGTTACACTCTTGTAAGTAACTACTTTGTTTAACAAGTACCAAAATAAGAAGTATATGTCAGGAACTATTCTAAGTGCTTCATACATACTTGTATTGAATACTCATGGCTACCTTTGGAGGTAGAAACTATTATTACCTTAATTCTACAGTAGGGAAATGGAAACCAAAGCATTGTTAGGTGACTTTCTCCAAATCACATAGCTGTTAGGAAGCAGAAATGGTTTGGATCTAGATTAAAAAGCCCACCCATGGATATGAATATTTTTCCTCATAAATCATAAATACTTATTTCAGAGTCAATAACCAATGACATTATTTGAAGGCTTATTTTTATTGCAAAGTTTTAAATAATAATCAGGACACAAGAATAAAACATAGTTGAATGGGACATGATGGTGCACATCTTTAATCCCAGAACTCTAGAGGCAGAGACACAGGCAAGTGGATCTCTATGAATTTGAGGTTGTCCTGATCTACATAGTAAGTTCCAGGGCATCCAGAGCTAAATAGTGATACTTTATGCAGAGAAAAACATAATAATTAAAAATAATTAAATAAAATAAAACCCTAATGTTGAAACCCAGAGAGTTATCATTAAATAACAAGACATTTGTAAAGCATTTTTAGTCAAGTACGTCTAGAATTTTTAATTATTCTAATTCTACTAGAATGTGTTATTTGAAAGGATCAGGAAGATGGATCAGCAGGTTAAGGTACTCGCCACCGAGACAGTTATAAACTTAGATCACGGTGATCCCTAGAACCCACGTAATAGAAGGAGAGAACTGATCTTGTAGTGTTGCCCTCCATTGCATGTCCTGACATACTCATACAGCCCACGCTATAAATAAATACATCTAAAAATATCCTGGGTGTACAGACATGCCTTTATTTTTCATCAAATCAAAGACTAAGAATGTCATCAAATAACATCTGAGACCTACAGTAGACATTTCCCCTGCTCTCTTGTAATTTGCCTACTTTATGAATCAACTGATGTATTTGAAAGTGTCTTGATCTAGAAAAACTTCATGAAGTTGCTATCATGTTGGAAGATTGCATTTTGGGCAACCTAAATATGTGTTCCCAAACATTATATTTGGTACCAAAATAAGCTGTCTTATTCATTTTGAGGTGAGAGCTATGATTTTTTTATCAACATATGAGAGGGCTGTGTTGGAACATTGTATCTTGGATAACTTCTGCCTTTTCCCAGACCATGGTCTTTCATTTTTTTGGCACAAGAACACACCATGCCTAATTTTCTCTGAGTTTAGAGATGTGTTTATTTTACTCATACCTCTCCTCCATCCTTTTAAATTTGAAAATCAACATTTTTCTTGTATTGTTTACTTAATGCAGTGGTTTTCAACCTGTGGGTTGCTCACATTGTGATTCTTTTTTTTTTGTTTGTTTGTTTGTTTTTCGAGACAGGGTTTCTGTATGTTGTTTTGGAGGCTGTTCTGGAACTCGCTCTGTAGACCAGGCTGGTCTGGAATTCACAGAGATCCGCCTGCCCCTGCCTCCCTAGTGCTGGGATTAAAGGCGTGTGCCACCAACACCTGGCACATTGTGATTCTTAACTGTAGCAAAATTACAGTTATGAAGTAGCAAGGAAATAACTTTTTGGGTTGGGGGTCATCGCACCATGAGGAAATTTGAATGTTTTAAAGGGTGGCAGCACTAGGAAGGTTGAGATGAAAAGCTTTATGTTTGAAAAGCTTTTTCTACTTAAACTATCTTCTGAGAAGAAGCAAACCCATTATGCCATAATGGTTCTGAGTGGGTCTACATGTACTTTCCTGTATAAACAATGGCAAAAACAACCTGAAAAGGACTAAAATCAGCAGAGTTAAATGAGGGAAATCAGAGACCAAAGTAGGATTGTTATTGAAGACAGCAGGTTGTAACAAAACTGGTCTTACTAGATATTGAATCTTCTGAGGAAGGATTCTATAAGCCATAGCTTGGTACAAATAGTCACAAATGTAGTGACATTGAATGGCACTCACAAAGAGACTGCACTCACAAATGCATCAGATTTAAAAGGTGAAGGAAGGATAAAGCAGAACATGGCATCTTCAGCTCATTCAAAGCTTGCTGTATCACTAGCAAAGAGGAGGGGTAGATCACACTTCTGTAGCAGAACCTATAGTGATATTTGTGGGGCAGGAGAGTGAGGGCCAGGAGAGCTTGTACAAGTGCAACTAATTCATCATATCATGGGAACCAACAGATGGGTCTTCTGGATACCAGCACCACTGGCTCTGGCTGAAGCTTTGGTCCCAGTATTGAGGCTCTCCTAAGTCTGAAGGTAACTCACGGGCTCACTGTGATACTAAAGTGAATACCCCCTCTGGAGACTTGAGATATTCATGTAACATGGTGCAATAAATTGTATGCAGAACTCCCTGTAGCAGATAGAGCCCAAGAAAGCACACAGTGTAAATAAGCCCAGAGGGAATGTTCTATGTGCCATAAAAATCCCAACTCTTTTTTACAGTGGAATCATTTTAACTATTAGACTTTCTCCCATGGAACTACATATTTTTTGATTAACTTTTGCTATTTCTACTACTACTACTACTACTATTTGTGTACTTCCTTCCAATTTTTAGTTCAAGTACAAAAACCTGGAAGCTTTCCAAGGGGCTCATACCCCCATACCTCCTGACAGCACTCATCTATGTAATAAACTTAGTAATTACTTATATTCAGGGTAGCAAGTTCCCTGTAGTCTTGAAAGCTATTTTAACTCTTTAATGGATAAATATCACATATATGCAAAGTATAAAAATAAATTAATATATGTATGTTTGTCAATCTCCATCTTATAGCCAATACTGTTCTGTTTCAGTTAATTTAAAATATTCTGCATGTAACAGATGATTCCATATTTGTTTTATTAGGTATGATTTATTTCATTTACTATAATGTAATATAGGTTCATTCTCTGTAGTTTTTAAATTTTAAAAATTATTTTTACATATTTGGGTGTTTGACTTGTATCTGTGTCTATGTATCATGAGTGTGCCTGGTGCCCTTGGAGGCCTCTTTGAGATACTGATTTTATTCCTTTGTGCAATACTATTATTGGTCTATGATTGTACTATTTGTAATTTCTTTAGAAACTTTAATATTATTCCTCACAGCGGATTTATAAGTTTACACCCTCATTAACAGTACTCTTTTTTCTTGTCTTTTAAATAGTAGTCATCCTAGTAAGTGTGAGGTGGTAATGATTGTGGTTTAATTTTCACTTCTGTCATGAGTGTTGACATTGATACCCCCTTTTTTACCTGCTGGATGGAAATTTCTCTCTCTGGAAGAAATTTCTATTAAGGACATTTACACATTTTGAAATCTGGCTGTTGGTTCTTGTTTCTTTTGATACAGGGACTTCTTGTATATTTTGGGTATTTGTGTATTACATACTTGTCAGATATATGAATTACTTTCTTTCATCTAGTAAGCTACCTTTTCATTTTGTTGACTGCTGTACAGTTTTACTACTTATTTTATTATTTATTGTTGCATGAGATTTTGGTTTCAGACCCACAGAAATCATTGTCCAACTAGTGTCAAGGAGCTTTTGTCTTGTATCTGTATGGAAATACAGGGGTTTTACAGTTTCAAAGAGCATGTGTAAGTCTTCACTCTTGAGCAGCTTTTGAGAAAAGCTCCAGTTTAATTTCCTTACATGTGTTCTTGTCATGGAGTCTTGCTAGAAACTTTTTATAGCAGAAATACCTGTATCTGTAGGGAGACCCAGTAATTATAATATTGGTGTCCAGACAGAGAGAAACCATTATTACTGTTCTTACTTTCTGTTTTTATTTATACTGAGGAAAGGGAATCTATACAAGAGTATCACATGCAGCTGGGCCATTTAAATCATCTTTATTTGAAGGTATACTCTGAAAGTTTGCTGACAATACATGTGCCTTCATGTGAAAACGTTTCTTGAATCAAAAATGAAATGTTTTATACTTTTCTAACATGGGCAGTTCATGCTGTTGGCATATATTAAGAAATGAAGAGAAAGAAAGTATGGGTAGTTTAAATCATTAGTGTGTATTGATTTTTTTCCAACAGGACAGAATATACACAACATGCAGAATCTATCACTTAAAACTTAACACTAATAAACACAATATAGTCTTTATTACATTATATGATTCTGAGTAATATTCCATTAATTCAGGACATAAATTTCACAAAGGGTAGTAGATAACTATTTTTAATCTCTTTTTCTGCCTCTGCCTCTACTTAATTTGAGTGGTTATCAGCCAAAAACCTCACATCTTCCATGGTCAACATCATGCCT
The DNA here is from genome assembly GCF_017639785.1 of Mesocricetus auratus. Lineage (NCBI taxonomy): Eukaryota > Metazoa > Chordata > Mammalia > Rodentia > Cricetidae > Mesocricetus > Mesocricetus auratus. The sequence continues at coordinate 63,438,312 of NW_024429190.1, forward strand.
TAATTCAAGCTAGGTCAGTCTTGACCAATATCCATATACTTTTACTTTATTTATGCCTTTTTTCTAATACAGAAAATAAAAGAAATACTAATTCTTAGGAACATGTAACATGATAAGTTCAATATTATGAAACATCTATGTAATAAACTTATTATTTATCCACATGTTTCTAAAAAATTCTACACTTTAGTAAATGATACTAGAGGCCTAGTCTGGTTAAATTATCAGTAATCATATTTTTTTCACCAACTTCTGTTTCCTAATTTCTTTTTGAATATTTAGGTCATAACCATGTTATATAAAATAGCAAGCTGTTAAAAGTGTGAGCTCTGAAATAAAGCTGTATGATTTGAATCCCAGCTTAGGCAAATAGGTACTTTTTGTCCTTCAGAATATTGCTGGCCTTCTCTATACTTCAATTAAATTATCTACAAAATTGAAATACCAAGGGGACCATTTTCCTGGAGTTGTCGGTTGATTTCAATGTAATATGTACATAAAGATTGTCTGGCACTAACTAGTAAGAACCAGTAAATATTAACTAACATTATTAATGCCGATGGTAGGAAGTATTGTGAAAATTTACCTCCGGGTGAAGGTTGTGGTGGTGAATTGCTGGTGATGAGACAGAGAAATATAAAATCCTATAGAGACAGTGATGGATTGCTGTCTGAGAAAGCAATGGTAACTGAGCTGCAGGACTCACTTCACATTGCAGTTACAGAAACCTACCTGTACCCTCCACTAGATTGTTTTCATATGGGAAAAATCAGAGTGATGTGAAAGCAAAATTTCTATATTGTTTATTTAGTTGCTAATTTGTATCACTGAAGAATTTTTGAAGTCTGGAAACAAACAATATGACATTATTTGCATTGTGATTAAAGCCACCTTTTGAAACAAGATTAATATGCCCGCGGATGAGTTGCAGTTGCATGAGAACCACCTTCTTAGAGAATTCTGAGAGAAAGAAAGTCAGTAAATACTGTGATCTATTAATACACCCCACAAGGTTGTCATTTTGTTTTCTATTATTTAAGATGAGAAAGAATTAGAAGAATTAGTCTAGATGCAGAGACGAGTAAGTAAATAGATATTTTCCTGAGTAACTTTTATGGGCAGTATTACTGCAATGTACTAGGCTCCATCTTCAAACACACTGATCCTGGAGAATACATGAACTTGTCAGTGCAGAAGATGACTGATACAATCAGAAACATGTATAACTAATTCTCATATGATACATTACACAAGTATTTCCCCCTAAAGTAGTAGAAAGTAGTTCCTTAATAAACTAAAACCATATTCACTCCTATAATTATATCCATCCTGAAAATGAGTAGAGAAGAAAATTACATATTTTGGTTCATAATCTTCCTAACAATTTGTCAAACTTTAATTAAAAGATCTTAAATGTAAAATTCCATGCCTTTTTGAATTTTCTGTCTAAATGTGTGGAAGACGAGAAATATCTAAGGAAATGTGATTTTGGGATTAGAAACATATTTAACAGATATATAACTTTTGAACTTCGATCTATAGAGAACAACCACACTAGAGACCAGTTTTGGATGTGATCCAGTCTCGATAGTATGTCACCCGAGTGTAGACACCAGGTTTGTTTGGAAGTGCACATTCATCTCCCCAGCTTACAATACCGGCAAGAAACCAGATGCCATTAGAATCTTCACTAACCAGTGGTCCACCAGAATCACCCTGGAGAGAAAAAAGATATAGTCAATAATACAAATGAATGACATTGTCTGTTTTTTCCTGTGTAGAAATGGCAGGGGACACCAAAAAACGAGAACAAGACAAAACAATCCCCCCATACTTTGGCTATTTCAATACTTGAAGCAATGCTAGCCTAACATATTTTTCTGTCCCATTATTATTTTCTAAAGCCCAGTATGTCAGTATATACCTTTGGCTAATGCAATGTAATAGAGGGTAATTAGTATAAAATGTTTCAACTTAGTTATCAGTTAAGGAGTTGTTCAAGGTATTTCCTCTGATGCAGTCACCACCAATATTGAGGACTAGTCTTCCCTGTTATTCTGAGGAGAAAGGAAGGTGTGTATATTCACCCTCCATTAAGATTGTTCATAGTTTTCTATTCTTGAGCAAATGTTGTTCTGTACATTAAGGAAAGTAAGTTTTTACATCACATATTTACTTTCTTGTATGAGAGTACTAAGATTCTATTTTCATCACATTTCAAGGAACATATTATTATTATGAAGTAATTGTGCTATATATTAGACCCCAAAACTTACAATCTTTGTAAAGCAAAATTTGTACCCTGATTTCAACAGTTATCCCCATTTCTACCCACCTTCCCATTCTTGATAACCATTTATTATTATTATTATTATTTTGTTTTAAAGATGTATTTTTATTTCTGTACAATTGTGTGTATGCAGAACCTGAGCAGGGCAGAAAAGAGTTTATGTCCCATGAATCTGGAGTTAGAGGTAGTGGTAAACCACCCTATATTGGTGCTGAGAACAAAACTCACTCAGGTCTTCTGTGAGAGCAGTCAATGCTCCTAAATACTAAGCTACCTCTCCAAACTTGACACACACCAGTATATTCTGTTTTAGTGAGTCAGTCTTTAAAGATTTCATGAGTTCCCGCAGTTTTTAACTTTGACTTTCTCGGTAGGCTTTTTTTGTTTTGTGTTTGTTTGTTTTGAGAACTTTTCCATCATGACTGTTCCATTTTCTATCCATATCACTAGTGTATTTTCTCTATATCCTGGGAGTCATTTTTCTTTTTATTATAAACAATATTAATATCATCTTAAAGTGACATCTCATTGTGTTTAATTTGCACTTCCATGGTTATTGATTTTGAGCACATTTTCATATGAAAAAGTATGTGTTTTTGTGTGAGCACGTGTATGTGTGTATGTGCACATGTATGTGAGTATTTGCATATGTATATGCATGTTTGTGTGCATGTAGAGCTCAAAGTTGATGTCAAGTGTTCTTAGTCACTTCCCAACTTATTCTTTGTGACAGGGTCTCTTGCTGAACCTGGGCCTCACTGATCCAACTAGACTCTCAAGCTGGGGATCCCCCTTTCTCCATCTCCCCAGTGCTGGGATTATTGATCTGAATCACCGTGTTTGGCCTCTCCACCCCATGCATGCAGGAGAATAACAACTCAGGTCCTCATGATTGAGTGACAAAGCTATGTCCCTAGACCTTGTTTGCATTTTTTCTTTAGAAAAATATGTATTTAAGTCATTTTCCAATTCTGAAGTCAGAAAATGGTGCTTTGGGTATTCGTTTATGTGATTTATAGGAAGTTTCTAAGATTTGACTTGAATAAGGGACTTGATGATGTTTATAAGATGTGTAGAAGGGTTCAAAAGAATGAGGACTTTAAAATATGGAAGCAACATTAATAGAGAATACAAATAATTGGGTAGATGGGAGGAGACAGTGAAGAAAACAGGTGAGTGATTGGTTTTAAAGAGTAGAAGAGACTTGCTGAAACAAGAGAATGAACAGGGGTACAACTAGAAATGTATCACGAAGACAGGAAATAAAAGGGATTTAATCATTTTTCTAGTTATTAAGAAAACTGTAATATTCTAAAGAAGATTGGGACATATGTGTAGGAAAAATATGATGAAGGTTTGACATAGCACAGGTTAGAGTTGCATAGGTAAGGTCTCATATGCTATTAAATTCCTTAGGTTTACAAGAAGACAATATTTCATCTAGTGCACAGTATTGACAAAGTCGGCAGACTGCTCTGTGATTCACTGTGATTCCAGATTATTAGGATAGGTGTGGGGGAAGTGAGAGGTGAAGCCACAGAGGATGCAGTAAATACAGTTGCTGAAGCCTGGGTCTTAGGCTGTGGCAGGTAAGGACACACAAGTCTATTTAACCAATTATGTACAATGGGGTTTTAAGCTCTTCACCATCTCCAAGAATAGGTTTAGTATGTTTGAAAACTAGACACATGAAAATCTGCAATTAGAGAGGACAATTGTGTGTTATAAATATTTTTGTATGTCTTCTTGCTCTTAGAGTATAGGAATATGCTTATTTATTTCAATATCCCTATACATAGTACAAAAAACAGTGATTGAATAAGGGGTTTCTTCCTGGGTTTATCTCTAGTTGTGACTGCCTAGACCACTTTTCTTGTGTATTTTGTTAGCTCCAGAACTATTACTTATTAACAACATTGGGGGATTAGAAGCATGTTAATAAGGAAAAGTAATTGGGTTTAGAGTTCAGAAAACGGTCACAAGATCAAAGTTCCTCTGAAGTCCCTACTCTGTCAGTTTAATTAAATGAGCTACCTTGTCTCTTTGCCTGAACTCCTCATCAGAAATGGGTTTCAAACTAAACCATGCTGCAGAAGATTAATCATGACTAAAGTAAAGGAATTTTCTCAATGATCTTAAAGTCATACCTCGTATGTGGGGTTCCACTTAGAAGTTGTTAAGTAAATAAAGCAATTAAGCTGTTGGAGCCAGGTTGTGAGAGCTCCATAACTGATTAGCATTGGGGTAAGATGAAGACTTCTTGGTGATAGACCAGTCAAACTAACGTTATCAGTGATGTAGTTCACCTATTCATTGCTCATTCGGAGTCTCTTCCTCACTTCCACACAGTGCTTCTTGCAAAAAAACTGCTGACTTAGAATCCTACTATTTTAACCGATATCAATATACGTTTTAGTTAGATGACTGGGTCACAGAACACTTTCATTCTTTTGAGATTGAGAAAATTGCACTGGCCATTAGAAATAGAAAGCTATCAGAAAAAATATGTGTGTGTGTGGGTGTGTGTGTGTGAGAGAGAGAGAGAGAGAGAGAGAGAGAGAGAGAGAGAGAGAGAGAGAGAGAGAGAGAGAGAGAGAGAGAGAGAGAGAGAGAGAGAGAGAGAGAGAGAGAGAGAGAGAGAGAGAGAGAGAGAGAGAGAGAGAGAGAGAGAGAGAGAGAGAGAGAGAGAGAGAGAGAGAGAGAGAGAGAGAGAGAGAGAGAGAGAGAGAGAGAGAGAGAGAGAGACTGGGGCGAATTACCTGGCAAGCATCAACACGGCCCTCCAGGAAGCCGGCACACAACATCCCAGGGGTAATCACACCGCCATAAGCCTTTCCGCTGTTGCAGGTCTTGTTATCTATAATCTTCACTCTTCCTTTTTGGAGGATATTAGGACTTTCTCCTGAAGAAGTAATATCAGATAATTTTAAAAAGAGAATTAAGAAATTATATTTTTACATTCATGTGTCTATTTACCGTGTGAGAACACATGTGTGCACACATGCATACCTGTGCAAGGATGTGGGGGTCAGAGGTCACCCCTGGGGTGTCAGTTTTCTCTTTCCACCGTGTGGGTTTTGTGTCTAGGCTCAGGTTCTGATATTTGAAGGCAAGTGCTTTACCTGCTGAGTCACGTTGTCAGCCCTCTAAATTGTACCATGCTTTCAGAAACTCAATATTAGTTTCCCCGAATTAGTATTTAATTTTAAAATAATATTTGTTTTTCAGGCAATGTAAAACACATATTAGTAAAGCAAGAAATATTTATGAACATAACTTCATACCAAACTATTGCTGCAAACAATCACGTTTAGAACCAGCATTTATCCCTAGTGCACAAATGGACTTCGGGAGCCCATTCCTTATGGAGGGATGCTATTTCAGCGCAGATACATGGAGGAAGGCCTAGGCCCTCCCCCAAATGATGTGACTGATTTTGATGATTCCCCCATAGAAGACCTCACTATACATGGGGAGCGGTGGGAGTGGCCTGGAGGGGAATTGGTAGGGGGCATGAGGGAGGGAGAAGGTATAGGGGGTTGATATGTAAAATGATTGTTTCTAAATAAAAAATGTAAACAAAAAAGAATTCATTTGTATATCTTTTGTGAAAGGGTTTTTCTTTGAAAATGTTTTAGAGTTTTACATTTTCCATGTATGTTTTATAAAATAAAATTAAAAATTTATGTGTCAGAAGCAAATATTTCATAATCATTTATGTGCTTTTTTTGTCTAAGCTTACTACTATAGTTATAGATCTTAAAATCATTTAGCTTTATTTTCCTGCTTTAAAAATGTATTTTGAATAGATTTTGACACTAACTCTCTGCAGCTTTAAGGTCATGGAATACATGTGATAAGTGGGTTTTGTTCAAACATTGCCGTGTCGATGAAAGTTAAATATTTATTGAGTGAATTAATGACACAGAGGAAATTATGTATCAAATGAAAAGAAATTTGTGATAGCTGTCATTACAAGGGCATTATGGCAAACAGCTCTATGAAATTATTGTTTCTAAATAAAAGATACTGGGCACAATTTCCAGTCCATTTCACATTACACTATTTTAAATGATCTAGAGAGTATTTTCTCACATTTAGTTATAATTATGAATGTATTTCTTCTAATTCCTAAAGCTGGAGACCTGTAATGGAGAGATGTGAGGAACTTACCATCAGACTTTAATGTTCCCCATCCAGTGACCACCACATCTGAGTTGGGTGGGAACTTCTGAGTCACTTCTGGTAAACATGCCCTTCGGATGTTGCTTGCAAATAGTACTGGCGAAGACAGATGCACAACAGCTATGTCATTATCGTGTGCAGGGTAACTGTAGTTCTCATGGATTATAATATTCTTGACAGTTCGTTGCATTTGTGGTTTACTTAAAAGAAGCCCAAAACTAACTTTCCAGTCTTTTGGATTTGCATCCCTAAAGGAAATAGATTTTATTTATTAAAACTTCTTTATATTAGAGCTAAAGGAATTAGTCACTTAACTTTTGAAAACTAATTAGGTCATTTGTATTTCCTTCCTTCCTTCCTTGCTTCTTTCCTTCCTTCCTTCTTTCTTCCTTTCCTTTTGATACACAATTTCAGTGTCCTTTTCTTGCTGGCATGAATGTGCTATGTAAAAGCAAGTTTGAAGCTTGCCTTGAACTCACAGAGATCCATTTATCTCTGCTTCCTGATTTTATGCTGAGATTAAAGGCATACATCATTATTGCAAGCTATACCCCTCCCCCTGCCCCCCACACCACCCCCAGAAAAGCTGTATAGAAAAGAAGAAATAAAACAATGTTATTTACTATTTGTTTACATTTTGAGAAACTCTATAAAATATGCCTTAAAAGATGATCAGTAGCTGGGCATGTGGGCCTAACACTTGAGTGACCGAGGCAAGAGAATGCTGAGTTTGAGGCCGCTCTGGGCTAGACAGTAAATTTGAGACCATTCTGAGCAATGTGCATTGAAATGTTAACTTAAAAATAGTTAAAGAGAAAAGATAATTCATAGAGAGTGCATTTTGTTTCTTAGCTTGAATAGGAAATATTAAAGATAATTTAGAAAGATAAATATGATGGCATAAAATGACAAGACTTAATAAAATGTGGCCGGAGATGTGAATACAAAGAATTTATGGAAATTATATCATTTAAATAATTTCTTCGCCATTTTACATAACAAATAAAATACCTTTGTCTTCCATCTTTACTTGTTTGCTACTTTGTATGCTATTTTCTGAGAAGTAGCCCTGTTGAAATGTTTCCAAGCTCTTTACAAAATTGTTATTGTAAGCAAGGATGGTTTTGAATAGAGCTGACCAAGTTAGAGATAAAATTCTGCTTTTATCAAGCTCAGTGGTAGGGTGCTTGCCTGGTATGCAGGAGACACTGAGTTCAGTCCCTGGTACCGAGAAAAGACGAGGAGCTAGGGAGGTGGAGATCTCTCAGTGTAGTCACACACTCCTTAAAGCAGTCACTATTTCCTCTGGGTGTGGTAGTCCACACCTGCAATCACAACACTTAGTAAGCAGAGGCAGGAGGATTCCAAGTTTGTGGGCAGTTCAAGCTATACAGTAAGTTTGAGGTCACTCTGTCACTGAGACCGTTTTGTCAACTCACCTTTGCCAATGTTTTGGAGAATTTACTGTTGTTAATACTAAGATATATTACTGCTGGTTAAGGGAAGGAGTGATGCCAAGTGTTCCACAATACACAGGCCAGCTTTCTTTCCACAATAAACGATTATATCTAGTCAAAAATGTCAATATTTCTACTTTTGACAAAGTTCTTTAGGATGACTACTGTATTTACTATTTTCCTGATAAATCACTGAGCAATTTTGAGGCTTTATCTCACTGTAGTATGAAGTAGTTGGAGACATAGTTGCATGATCACACTGATAGTGAGATATCAGACTGTTAGTACTTGAATGCCTTTTATGCCTTCACAGGTCATACCTTACCTTATGAAACAGTGAGCGGCGGTGATAAGCCAGTTGTTACTAATCAGGGTGGCTCCACATCGGTGGACACTATTCTGTTGAAGGCTCGCTTGCCAGGGCCATTCTCCTTCTTCAGCATCCTGGCCTCCTGCTACTTTGTGACCTAAGGGAGTAATCGTGCGTCGTCCACAGCCTGTTCAAAGGAGAGCTCATCAGTGTTGATAATGCTTATGCATAAGTCATGCTGTGGTAAATACACTACCTATAACATATGTCCCTATTAACTGGTAACTGAGAAAAACCCCATTGTCTTGGAGAAATCTGGATGGATTTACTGCTGATATGATTTCCTGAAAATATATGCCAGGTACATTGACATCTCATCCCTCTGTGCCTATAACTCACATGTTCTCTGTGTTTTTCTTGTCTTACTATGACTTGATGTATGAGGCAGGTAGAATTGTAGGTTTGGTTTTAGAAGAGGCCAACCATACTACATTGCACAAGGAAGTATGTGGTTTTAAACTTTAGTGAAGGTTAGAAAGCAATGAATGCAGTAAAAATTCATATGAAAGCATGAATGACTATGCATGTTATGAGATAGAGTAAATAGAAGTCCTGATACACAGTGGTTAGACAAAAGAAATTGCAGGAAGATAGTCAGAGCTTCCAAAGTCACATGTTTATGTAAGGTAGGACTGTACATTATTTTCAGTTTAGAAGTGTAGAGACAGACTTTGCCGACTTCAAAGCAAATTTGTAGTAATAGTACAGTTTGTCATTCATCAGACTGGTTCTAATTCCCTTGCCTATCTTAACTTTTCACCAATAAAGTGCTGAATTTGTCCTTTAAGTCTGTGTCTTTTACTAGAGATCACTTTATAATAAATAAATACTTTTAACGATTAGGAGTAGGCATACATATATATTATGCCTATATATATATCATAGACAACATATCACATAAAAGGAACTCAATAAAGATTTGTAGAAATAAAGCCTATAGAACTTGAAATAAAAATACTTATCTACTACTTCATTTGGAGAGTGAAAAATTGTAATCAATTCAAGGCATAGATCAAGGCAGTAGCTAATATTTGGCAATGTTGAAGACATTTAGTATTATTATAAGTGGGTGGGAGCTTGGGGGAAGTGTGTATGGCTAGCCAGTGAACAAAGATCAGGAATATTGCTAACTACCCTATAGTATACTGGAGAGCCACTGAAACAAAGAATTAGCTGGCCTCATGTCAAGAGTGAATAGTAAGACACGGTAGATAACAGAATTGACTTGTACCAAGAATAAAAATGTTTAGCTGGGCGGGGTTACTCACACCTTTAACAACAGCACTCGGGAGAAGAGGCAGGCAGATCTTGGTGAGTTCAAGGCTAACCTAGCCTACAGAGGGAGTTCCAGAACAGCCAGAACTACTACATAGAGAACCCCTGTCAAAGAACATTTAAACTCTTAAAGGAATGAGAAAATTTAGCTGGTCAGTTGCTTCACAACTGATGTATGATTATAGTAGCTAGGCAAACTTTGAGCTATTCTTTTCTGAAGTAGGAAGGCATGAGAAGCACAGCAGTCATGTCCACTTTTAAGGGCCCCAACTGACCTCCAGAAGCTTTTTGGTTTGGGCACCACTGCTTTTAACATATTTCTAACCTCAGGTTAAAGCATCTTTGAGTCACTTGGCTGGGCTGCCATGTATAATGAGTACCTCACATTGACTCATTGGATGTCACTCCCTTCTGCTTTTCTTTCTACTCCCACATCATTGACTCTACAGAGGATAAAGCAACTAATCCGGAGCCCAAGGGATGATGGCTCCTCCCTAGCCTCCTTTCTGTTTGGGCTACTCCTAGAGGAAGCTGGCTTTTACTCAGCTTCCTTCAGAGAAATATAAAAACAAAGGTCCTTCTCTGTGGGATAGGTGCCTCCCTAGGAGGCTTGATGTCACTATTTCTGACTTTACTCATAATTCTTAATTTCTATCCATTCGTCAACTTCCATGCGAAGCTCTCAATTACTCATGGTGTATTTGTTAAGATTTCAGCCACCACCTCTGCAACCTTCCCTTGTTATTACCTCTGCTCATGTCCTATATGGAGTCTTGTAGCTTTATTATATCAAGGGAGAGCAGATGGTTAATTTCAGGAATTTAAAGAATATAGTGAAGATTGCTGGCTAATACTTCCAGAAACATCATGGAAACTACAAGGGTTTTTATCGCTATCCTACCATTTCACTTCTAATTTATTTTAATATACTTTATTGTGTCACACACTGATGCTCTATTCTTTATATTTATTTTGCTTTTCTGCATACCCTATGCTTTTTATAACAAAGGTGATCAGAACCCTAGATGGATCAAGTTAAATTGTGAATTCTGATATGAAATGGTCTTAGTGTTCCAGTTGGCAAGTAGATAAATTGCACGATATCTTTATTACCACTGCCCACAGACTTGTAAAAATTTCTATGAACTGACAACTTTCCAATTGGGGATTTTCAATTTACAGATACTGAGAATTGAACTGGAATAATTTTTTATGATGCTTTATTAAGTTGCTTGTGTATTGTTTAATCAAAATCTACAAAAAGGAAAACTTAAATAGCCTTGTGTTAAAATTTTGCTCAAATTCCCCCTAAATACCTAAGCGGTGACTAAGGGATAGTAAGAGCAGCCTGGGTCAGTGTCACCTAGCTCTTTGTCCCCAGATAAATGTAGTGATTTCCTTGACAGCTTGCTTCAGCCACTTTGAGGATCATATTTCCTAAGACAAGTAATGGGGTGGGGGTGAAAACAAAGCCTTGCCCAGCAAGGAAGAAGTGGTTTGCATATAAAGCATATAGCTTTCTGCACACCAATTTAGTTGCTAGGGGCAGAATTCCAGACAAATTTCCTAGGCCTGGCATACTTATAGGCGAAACAGAAAACACAAATAACTGACATATACTAAATAACTGACATATACTGAGTGCTAACTGTCAGTGCATGTACTCTGGTAAGTAATTTATTCTTATTACTTTGCTTTACCTTCACATTAATTTGAAACAAGGCTTTTGGAATGTTAAGGAACTTGTTAATTCTTCTCTTTAGATTTTGGCAGATCTAAAACTCCAAATGCACATGTAGCTGTTTTTGATTCTAAGTTCTTAAATACCACTGCTTATCCCTAGGTTCTCTCTGCCATTATGGTATGTGATAATGCTCATCATTTTACACTCATGGTATCAGTCAGTTTAAGGACAACCACAGTAGCATTCACACACATTTCTGAAAGTCAAGCTTCTTATTATACCTCAACTGCAGGCCTCCTCGGTATTCTAAATGAATTTGTGATGGAAAATAACATTGATAAACACTTACAAGTATTGAGAAGATCTTCTGCTATTGGCATTGCAATGTCTAAAAGTCAAGAAAATGAAAATATTTACATTTATAAAAACATTTATTTTTAACATCAATGTTACTCATGTTGTTTTTGGAGATATCCTGTAAACATTTTATCTATATTGATTGCCAGTTCTGTTCATGGATTAGCATAGAGAAAATAAAACATTTATACTTACTTTTTAAAAATACTATGTTCCCCACTATAATTTATTTGCAAAGCAGTTTAGTCTTGAAATGTCCTAAAATATATGAGAAACAGTGACCTTTAACCAAGTCCTAGAATATACCTTCACAAATCATCCTAGTAACCAGGATGTTGTTACTTTTACTACACCTTTAAAATTAAAATTATTTTTTTGGTTAACATATTAAGAGATGGATTGCACTGTGATTTCTCATACACATATAATTATACTTTGTTCTTATTGCCAGTCAGTTTTCTGAATGCCTCTCCTCTTCACTTTTACCCCCCAACATTGGTTAATTTCTGCTTTCATGACACATACTCCATTTCCCTTTCCTGTTCCTACATCTTCATCCCTTTAGACTTTTTCTCCTCTTTCATAACGTACCCTGATGTTCAACACACACACAGGCACACACACACACACACACACGCACACACGGGTACACACACATACATACACAGGCACACACAGGTACACATATATACACATAGGCACACATATATACAGACATACATACAGGCACACACACAGTCACACATACAGGTATAAAGACATACATATAGGCACACACAGGTACACGTACAGGTATACATGCATACACACAGGCACATACACAGGCAAACACTCAGGTATGCACACATACACACAGGAACACACACAGGTATACCCACAGGCACACATGCAAGTAAACACACAGGTATACACACAGACACACAGACACACAGAGAGGCACCCACACATGTGTACAGATGTGTGCATGCACACTTTCAATTAAGGTTCCACAAATGAGGGACAAATGTGTATTTGCATTTCTGAGTCTGTCTTATTACTCTTGAATGACAATCTGCAGTTGTGTCTATTTTCCTGCAGATGTTATAATGCCAGTCTTCTTTATAGATGAACAAAATTCCGTTTCATGTAGGTTCCACACTTTAGTTATCTAGTCTTCTGTTGATGGATATCTAGGCTGGTCCATAGCTTGGCTAATGTGGACAGCACTGTAAGTACACATGGATGTGCTGACTTAGGATTCTTTAGAAGTGTGTCCAGGAGTGCAACAGCTGGGTCAGGCTTTAGTTTTAGCGGTTTTATTTATTTATTCATTTTTATTTATTTATTTACTTATTTTTGTTTTTCGAGACAGGGTTTCTCTGTATTGCTTTGGAGCCTGTCCTGGAACTTGCTCTGTAGACCAGGCTGACTTCAGATTCACAGAGATCTGCTTGTTTCTGCCACCCGAGTGCTGGGGTTAAAGTCATGTGCCACCAATGCTCAGCTTGCTGTTTTATTTATATTAAGTGCATTTGATTTTGGATCAAAAGAATTTAATTGGGAAAAGAGACATAGTTTAATTTTTTTCTCTCATTTCTATACAGATAAATCATTTTAGAGATTTGAAAAGAAATCATTTATACTAGATAGTTTTGCTATGCAACCCATTAGTGAACAGAACTGCAAGTTTTCTCAGTTGATATGGAGAGAGTAAACTTCATATGTAGAAAACTGTCAATTCTCTAGCTAGTTCTACTTAAGAGTTCTAAAAGGCATTGCCAACTGCAGTATAAGGTAAACTACGCACATCTATGTTGATTTCTATAAATCAAGGTGGAAGTACCCAATCCTCCATGTCTGTTACAGTTACAGTTTTACATATGGTGGCACAATAAACCAGGGAGGTAAAAGACTCCTTTATCAGATGTTGACCCGTCTAAACAAAAGGCAAGGACACTCAACAGTCAGCTGGGCTAGAGAAGAAAGGGGACATACCTACTCAAAGAGAAATTTGTCATAGTTTCGTATACCTACCCTTTACTGTTTTCTTATAGAGGCTATTTTTGTTTGATATGATGTGTCTAGTTCAGTTTTGAATTTTTCATGCTTGGTAATGTATCAAATCATATTAAGATTTTTAGGAACAAATGTTTAAATGAACTGAACAAATGTCCTATATTCAAAGAACTAATATTTTTAAAACTCCATGTTATTCATACAAGTTTCTTCCTTTTTTGAAGTTTTTTTATTAATATATTCCTTGCCAAAGAAAACAAATGTCTCAGACTTGTAGTTTGCTTTTAAAAGTTGTGCTGTTCCGTAGCTCAATAGAATACTTATCACTTGGGTATGTGGAAGACAATTTACCATGAATTGAAAAATGACTTGTGATTTTCCTTTTTGATTTAGTCACACTTGTGGCTGTGTCTGTATTTCCTGCCATTTATGTTCCCTGACTGACACTCAGAGGTTAGAAATTGTGTGGATTGGTCTCACAATGACAAATTCAACAGTGTAACCTAAGATACCCTGCTTACAGTGTACTATATAAAGGAAGTGACAGAAAACAATAGCTGTGTCTGCGCCAAGGAGGAAATGAATACACAGAATCCTGGGAGTGGTGGCTCCCAGCTGTAATTCCAGTACTCCTGGGCTGAGGAAGAAGGAGTAAGGCTGGGCCAGACCAGTTTATAGGACAAAGAAATTGAAAAACCAAACAGCTCAGCAAATGTGCATTGGTCTTCTCCAAGGACACAGATACCAAAACACAGACATGGATTTATCTTCAGTGAATCCATTTGGTGGAGATGGAGATGAAAACTCATAATAATTTAAAAATAACCTCCCATTCTGTCCATTTTCCTTGCGGTAGATTTAATGGCTGACCTGGAGACAACTGAATGCATGAACAAAAGTTGTTAAGCAAAAAGGGAGGATTTGAATAGCTGACAAAATATTCTTTTGGGAAGGAGTCAAGGAATTTAGTTTAAGGCCAGAGAAATTTGGTATGATTGATTGCAGGTGAATACTAGATTTGAAACAGGCCCTCTGTCAGTCCTGTAAAATATCTATGTCTACTGTTCATATCGGGAAGTGTGAGAGCAAATTTGGGTGGACTGGAAAGAAGGAGGACCCCTGTCCTGGGATGGTGCTGCCCTCCTTTCATCTTAGCACTCAGGCGACAGAGGCACATGGATTTCTGTGAGTCTGAAGCCAGCCTAGTATACAAAGCAAGTACCAGGCCAGTCGGTGTTCAAAGTGAGATTGTGCGCCAGAGAAGAAGGAAGAGGAGCAGGAATAGGAGGGAAAGGAGGAGGAAGGAGCAACAACAAAAATGGACTCCTGCCCTTGGTGGTAGCATGTAGCCTTACACTCTTTAATTATAACCTTTGCATAGGGAGATCTGCCTCAATCCGTAAATCAATCAATTGATCGATCAATCAAAAAGATAAAGTAGTCAGAGAGGTAAAGACTTACAAAATGGAGACTCCTCTACAACCTGACTCTAGTGAACATTTTCCCTTGAAAGAAGAACTCTGAAACAGATAATAATAATGGAAACCAAACTGTAACACTCTAAGAATAATTTTTTACAGTAATAGGAGGTTCATCTGTAACATTAATCATATAGAATATGGACTTTAAGTCTAATTAGATGAATTCATTACTTCAACTCTACCTTTGAGATGCGTTTCCTGGATTGTTCTAGGTAGAAGCATTCAAACTCTTAGTAACATTTAAAAAATGCTCAACTGGTGGATTTTGGAAAACTCTAAAATCATAAATGTATATGGCTTTTTAACCTAAAGTATACAGTATAATTGTTTAATGATGCAAAAATGATATACTACCATAGTTTCTTATTTGGGATATTTTAGCACACACATAGTGATGTAACTGACCTGCATTAAAAAGCAAAGGAGGGGAGTGTGGCTGTGGACTATGCTAGAAGAGAACCAGAATGTTCCTCTCCCTATAGGTTTTGGTTGGTCACCTGGCTGCATATCTAGCCTTAATAATTGCTTTTCTTTATGTTTTCAGTTTGACTGAGAGGTGTCATGTGGTCAGATGTTGGGTGTCATTTGCTATTCCTCAGACTGACGTAGGTTAGTTTTTTTGAGTAAACACCTTCCCTGCTCACATTCTTGAAGATGACGATACAAACATCAATATTAAATTAATGATGAAATGTTTTCATAAATGATAGGTTTTATGGGTGGGTGACACATGCAAGGTCAGAGGATAACTGGTTTGGTATGTCATTTTATTATAACAATATTATATAATAGTCTATAAACATATCCCTATAGTATGTTTTGGACTTTTTTGTGTATGTTTATCTCATGTGCCCTGTTGATAATAGCCACATTTAAATAATGACTGTCTTATTAATGTTTATGATTTTCAGTGTCTAGTACATAATTGTGCTACTGAATTGTAAGTATCTCAAACTCTAAGCTGAAAACTACATTTAAAAATATACAAAGAATATTTGAAATAAATTCTTAGTGACTGGAAGCCATTTTCAATGTTAACAGGCATAGTCTTCTATACATTTTGAGAAACTTGATTACATTTTCTGTGTGGTAAAGTCAAGAATTGGGAAATAAAAGGGTGTCTGAAGTTTCTGTAATTAGGTAAACATCCAACGCATGTAAGTGGCCCAACACACTTTCCTTCAAAGGCCTTGTGATTATATATTTTTTATATATATGAACCACTCTAAAATACTGAAATAAATGGGGTGAGGGTAGAAAGAACTTAGGTGAGAGCACAGAGGAAAAATATAACAGTAAAGCTCTTGTTGATACAGAAAGATGATAAAGGAATTAAGTATAAAGAAAAAATATGAGGACTCAGAATGCCACATATTCAAGGAATTAAGTGAAGATGCCAATAACCTATACTTTCTCAAATGCCATGAGGCTACCACAATACCCATTCTGTATTAATGGATATTATTTATTTATTGTTGGTTCTTTTGGAGCCTATCCTACACTCATTCTGTAGACCAGGCTGGCCTCGAACTCAAAGAGATCCACCTGCCTCTGCCTCTTGAGTGCTGAGATTAAAGACCTGTGCAACCTTAACACTTGGTTAAGAAATTATTTTAAGAAAATATTTTTTGGGTGGGTAGAGGAGAAACATATAAATGTTTTTATGTACTTATGTTAAATAATCAAAGTCAGGTGATATAATTCTCTTACCTGGTAATGATTTAGTATAACAATAATGGGGTTATATAAAATGATTTTCTGAGGTAGGAGTGTTCATTAAGTATGGAAATGTTTGTTGACACTTTACTTGACTTAGTGCTTCCACGTTTACATGAGCAATGATCCTTATGCATGATTTACTTTATCCCTCAGCTTGTAAGATCACTTTTAATGGGTTTACTGCCCTACTTTCAATCCATACATGAGAAACACATATGTACATTCCCTAAGACAGCTGGTTGTACAGTGAGCATCTGATGTTTAGTGATAAGAGAAATCAATGAAGGAATAGTTTCTTGATGTATTTTACATAGAAACATTTCTTCCACTCTTGCTATGTACCAGGTACCACACTAAGGATTTTACTGTGATGTCACACTCTTCTTTAGAAGATGAGATAAATGATTAGGTTTTTGTGGGAGCTTGGGGTAGAGAGCATAGTTTCCTCTACTGTTGCAGTGTTTAGGAGGCTGTTTTTAGAAAGGTCTCGGTTTTATTCATTCAAATTACTAAAGCAACGTGAGTTTGATAAACCAAGAAGAGCATTGTTATAAAATAACACTTTACTAAGTGAGAATGCCTTAAGAGCCACCTATGGACCAGGATGAAAGCTCTCAAACAGATACCAGAATTATTGGACTTTGTTCTTGTATTTCATCTTCTAGGACATCGAATCCTACTAAACTTCAGCCTGATAGCCCTGGGAAGTTTACTCCAGAAAAGAAACTGTCATTTGCTCACCATTTGCTTTCTCTTGACTGTTGGATGGCATAAGAATTAAATTATTATAGACAACTATCAGAAACTATAAAAATGAGACAGGCAGTTATCAGTAGTGACAACCCACTCCAAGGATAGTCTCAGATGACAGTTTTGACAAGAGATGGTGTATCTGCTATTTGCCAGGATTTCATGGGAGAAATGTCCCTCTTCATTCTTCATTCATGTAGTTTAACTGTCATGTAACCTGAGTTGTACAGAATTTTCTACCATACTGTTCCCACTTACTGGTTATCTAGCAGGGGAAAGCAACACTTCACACTGGACTTTTCTGGCTTACTTAACAACACCCATTTCTTCTTTCATTAGAATTGCCCACTTGATGATTTTGTAAGTTGAGAGCTGCTGATACCCAGATTTGCCATTAGAAGCAGTGGCAGGAAAAGTTTTCCTGGAAATGATGCTGAAATGGAAAATCAGTTCTCTGTAACCTGTTTAGAGGCTTCAAATATACCCTACCATTAGCAATCTGTATCCTGGTTCTCATGGAGGTATGAGGCAATAGAAGTTAAGTTGAATTGGTTTCTGTCACATAACAGTGACTCATGCTATTGAGTGGTATTTATCGACTTTCTGTGATAGATTTTCATTCTTCCAGACAAATAAATTTAAATCTTTACATGTAGTACACTGGTGCTCAAGAGCCAGTGGAGCAGATAAATCTTGTTTGGACTAATTGTGGATAGTTAGCAAATCTTGAGATGTCAAAGGTATTTTCTTCCTTAATGTCATTAGTTTATTCAGTCTAACCAGTAAAGACTATGCTTCCATTGTGGGACTTTCCCAGTAGGATGCCACATTATATTTAATGAACTCTTAGATAATCACCACTTTGAATGTGGTTGACTCCAGAAACTTATCTCTATTAGGTTCATTGTGATGGTGTAATAATATATCACAAATGGTGTGATGTGACATAGTTTATCTCTTATAGTTATGAAGGCTAAAGTCTGAAGTCAAGATAGCAACAGGGTTATGTTCTTGAAGTCTCTGGTGAGAAATGCCTCCTTGTTTCTTTTAGGTATCTGGTCCTTCCCAGGACTCCTTGATGTTCCTTGGTTTATAATGGTTGCTCCAACCCTGTCTATCCTCACATGGCTGATGTGTATTTATGCTTTCAGATAGATGTATTAGGACACTCTTCATAGGAATAAGGTAACCCTACTCCTCTGTGATATCTTTTAATATTTTTCTTTTTATTAAAAGGATATATTTATTTTTATTTTATGTGCATTGGTGTTTTACCTGCATATATATTTGTGTGGGGGTGTCAGATACTCTGTAATTGGAGTTATAGAGAGTTGTGAACTGTCATGCTGGTGCTGGGAATTGAACCTTGGTCTTCTAGAGGTGCCGAGTAATCTCTCCAACTCCACATGATAACATTTTAACTTAGCTAATTTAATGTGTAAAGACTCAGCAAATACAATAGTTCCTATTTATGCTGAGGATCTAATACAGGGTCTTCAATGGATCTCTAAAATGTTTGGTATGTTTATTCTAGATATTAGACTCAAAAAATAGTAAAGAAAAAGTAAAAAAGTGAAACAATACAGTGAAGTCAAATGAACATGGAAAAGAATGGGGTGATCTAGTGCAAATTTGAAACCTATTTCTCATCTGGGAGTTGGTCCATGATGCTGTTCCTCTTCCCCCGTGACAGACTACATATCCAGCACTGTGGAGGGCACAGAGTACTTGTGCTCACAGACAAGCTCCAGGGAAACCAGGAGTGTTAAGCATGGTTTGTCACCTGGAAGACTGGATGCAGATGTGGTTAACAGCCTGGTGACCTCTGTGTTATCTGTATGGCTACAGGCTCCCCTAGACTCTTACAAACAGAACCAGGCATGATTAAAATCTTAGTGACCTTTGCCCTAACAGGACCAGGAATGGTTAAAAGCCTAGTGACCTTTGCACTATCTGTATGACCATGACCATACCAGATCCCACTCCAGGCCCTTAAGATGACATATGTAGTCTATCTATAGAACTTATTTCCATGGAGGAAGTGGCATGTTCAAAGAGTTTTGATATAATCATGCCTTATTATACAGCTGGGATTGTGTTACACCAGGAGATAGTTTCCTAAATTTTACTGTACTTAAATATACCTAAAGTAAATGGCCCAGTGTCAGATTCTTAAAATTTGAACCAACACAGCTTCTTAGTTGTGTTGAACCAGATTTCCTCAAGGCCTCATGTGGATCATTATTTTGCCACCCTGGCGTTTGCAGAGATTCAGCCCCCGCAGTGTGATCTGAGGAATGTGTAATCATAACATAAGACTTCAAGCCATGTGTTTTTGTAAAAAGTAACATATTTTATGCTTTAAAATGTACTAACAGATATATAAGAATAGAGTATGAAAAATACCATCTCTACTTTTAGAAGCAGCCACTGTCTTTATTCCAGAGTAGTGAGTGGGACCTTGACATCCAAGCTTGTGATTCAAGGACCAACGCAGAAACTATCAAATTAAGTAGAATAATGATCTACTTACCTACCTACCTACCAGCCTACCTACCTACCTATCAACCTTCCTATCTTCTGTTTTTATGACTTCATTTTTTTATTGTATCCATTTATTGGTGTGTGTGTTGTGTGTGTGTGTGTGTGTGTTAGACAATTTGTGAGAATGGCTTCTCTCCTTCCACCATAATCTCAGAGAGTAATCTCAGATCACCATACTTGTTATTAAATATATCTACTTGCTGAGCCATCCCACTAATCCACATTTTGTCCTCTCTCTCTCTCTCTCTCTCTCTCTCTCTCTCTCTCTCTCTCTCTCTCTCTCTCTCTCTGTGTGTGTGTGTGTGTGAGAGAGAGAGAGAGACAGAGACAGAGAGAGAGACAGACAGACAGACAGACAGGCAGGCACATTCACAAAAGGCCCTCAGTTGATGAAATTTCTGTAGGTAAGTCAGCTGGGCATTTTCTTGATCTATGAGTAATAAGAGAGGACTTGGCTTATTGTGGGCAGTGACAGCCCTGGGCTGGTGATCTTGAGTTGTACAAGAAAGCACACTGAACAAGCCATGGGAAGAAAGTCAGTAAGCACCATTCCTCCATGACTTTTGCTTTAGTTCCTGTCTACAGGTTTCTGTCTTCGAGTTCTTGCCCTGACCTCCTTCTGACCCATCAGTGACCCACAAGTCATAAGATGAAAGAAATCTATTTGTTTGCAAGTTTCTTGTGACTATGGTGTTTATCACAATGATAGAAACCATAACTAAGACAACTTCCAAATATATAAAATATATATATTGAGTGGTTTTGTTTTCTCTGGATAAGAACTCAATAATTGATAATAATTTGTGTTAAACTTGTCTTTAATTGTTCCTTATAGTGTATCAGTTCTCCAAAATCTTCACAAGAACTATAAGAAGAATTTTTCATCCTAATTCTCATTCCTATTATGACATGGTTAGACTGAGGCATTCAAACGTTAAGTAAATTTCCCAAAGTCATATAGCTAACATATAGAGGACTGAAAAATCCAAACATCAAAACACCTAATAGCAGAATCTGTGATTTCAACTTCTGTTTTATATTGCTTTTTCCCCTCGTCACATTGTAGGATACTTGTGCTACAACCAACCATTCATTTAGTTAGCAGCTCTGACCAGTGGCACATAAGGTTTGTATTAAAAATGTAGAGATTTTCTTGTATATTAAGCAGCATGGATGAAACTGGACTACACAGCCTTGGTGTATCCATTGTAAGAAACTGAGCTGTTAGTCATCATAGGGTCATGGTATTTAATAAAGAGCTGAAACAACGACTTTGGCTGCCAAATAAATTTCAAGATCCTTATGGCACAGGCCTTTTTACATCTTGACCAATGATTAAAACTTCATCTTGGCAAGGGATGTCCTGAGTATAAACCCTGTATTAACGTGTTTCATTGTGGTTTTGGGAGAATGGCTTTGTCAGCTACTGGATTTGCTTCTACATGGGTGAAACCTCACTCAGTTTTATGAGGCACCTAACTTATGATGAAGGATGAAGAGGGAGGGACAGAGTCTCTAAGACTAAAGACAATACCAGAACACAGCCTGTCCTTAATCTACTTTGTGTAACTATTCCTGACAATGATGTAGTTTAGCATTGTGACATGACTCCTAAGGAAAATGAGTTGTTTGGAAGAAACCACAAGAGTGTAAGTTTTTCTGAGATATCATATAGTATTTTACAATTTGGAAGGATGCTGGGAATATAATATGTCTTTTATGTTTTAGTTTATGTAGTTAGCAGACGAGTTTCTAAAAATTTCCCTTTGGTTGTTAATTCTCTACAACTTGGAAGGTTGCTTTCTTCCCGCCTTTCTAGTGGCCACTATTGTATAGAATGAACCATGTGAGAAGGAAGGTTGTGAGAGGAAACATCTCAGGGAAGTTACAATACAGCAGTGATGGCCACTTACCCAGGAGAAGCATGTTCAGATTTTTCCTTTTATGCTTTGATGTTCAGTGAAAATGAACACTTGCCCTGGGAGCCCCCATCCTAATCTTTTAGACCTTCCTGTAGTAGTGGCAATACTTTCTGTTTCAATTCTGTCCCCCAAATTTTCTGCATGGTTCTTATAACAGGATTTGTAGTAGGAACTGACAGCCTATCTTAGAGATGACTGCACTTTATTGCACTACAAGTTATGCTCACAAACCAGGGGTAAGTTGTTTCTTCACTAAGAATCAGATCATATGTGATCATATGAGACAAGTTCCATTAAATGCAAGTCAAGATGGGAGATGGAATCTTAAAAAGTTCCACCAGTCCTGGCAGTCTACATTGTTGAGACTATTAGAATAGAAGGGGCCATCATGGCTGCAGAGTAAGCCATGTTTGAAGCTGCTGTGTTTTGCAGCAAACAAACAAACAAATGAAATGTTATTTAAGAAACTGATTACTTTCATAGTGCACAAACATAGGTACCATCTTATGTGGTACAATATTTAAAGGAAGAAATCCTGCTTTGTGTGTATAACAAAACACCGTATTCAGATTAAAAGATGAAAGTCATTCCACACCATAGGTATTCTTACCTGAAAATCTAAATGAGGAAGGATCTATAAGTAATCCAGTTTGGCTTTTGAGCTTCTGATATAAAATGCTTTCGATTCTGTCCCAGAATTTTTCTACATTATTCTTATAACAGGCTTTAAATTTCAGCACAGCATGTATCACCACTTTCCCATTGGCTTTGCTGTAAAACACAGACAGATGGTCATTTCACAATGAAACCCCTATCATTCTTAGTGGCTGGGATGGGAAATTTGTAGAGGCAATGCCTGATATAATTAAATAGAACTATTTTGTTTTGTGAACTATAGAGTCCCTCCCAAGAGAGAGGAGACAACATTTATGGACATTATAAAAGAGGCTTTAAAATTTTTTTTAGATCCTAGGAAACTGAGTTTGAATTTTATATCTAGCATCTGCCACTGTAATTATATAGCAAGTTTCTGTCATTCACTTTTCCTGGCTCTCATCCCCAAAATAGCATGATAATCTTATTTACTAGTTTTTTTTCAAAAATCATTACAGAGCAGTTGAAAATGAATCATTTGTTATCTTTTGTTTTGCTGTTGTTTCAAATGGAGGCACAGCTTGCAATAGTGAGCCATTACTTATTGACCTGTTGGATATCAGGACTGCGTGTTACAAAGAATGAATCATGTTATTTGTCATTTGTAATTGAAGATGTAAATGTATAAACTGTATTTTACACAGTGGTAACTGTAATTTACTCTAGAGAAGGCCTACTATGTATGGCTTTCGATTTCGGTGCCTTACAATGTCTTCCTAGAACCTACCTACATTTATGCACCTGAAAATCAACAACCTGGAACTCTGTGTAATCCCTGCAACACCCTCTTTCAAACCTTCAAAACATATGTGTACAAAAATGGAAACCATGCTCAGGATTCCATCAGTGACCTCAAACCTTTTTTCCATTATTTTCTTCTGTTATATTTTAAATAAATCTGACTACTATGTTACTCCATACTAGAGAATTTATTTTAATTTGTTATAGACTTGATTATTCTTAATCTAAATGCGAGCCTTAAATAGGTCCAGGCTGACTTCCAGTTGTACTCATTTTAAATACATCTAGAGGGAAAAGAAGGAAAATTTAAGTTTACAGGCACATAATCCATATGTAGTCATATATATCCAGCTGGATTTAATATAGTTAAAAATGCTGGTTATTTTTGTGGATCATGAAAGTTTAGAAACTTTTTCTGAATTTTTGCATGATTGTTCTCACAGGTATGTGGTATTACTACATTTTAAGAATGTTTTTCCTTACATGAGTCATTGATTAATTCATTTTGGATGCTGTCTCTTCTTTCCCAAGAACCCCTTTATTTTAAGAATGCACCAGAATTGATACCAAAGAATCGTTTAAATAAGATGGTCTCCCTGTAACACAAATAATATAAACGCAGGGACAGATATTGGGGTTCAAGCTGAAGATCAGAGAAGCAAGCAGCCAAGTAACCTGAGAGCTCTTACCTTTAGCAAGGCTGGAAGGGAGATCCTGTCTTCAACGTGGCTGGAGACTAATTGCCTAAGACTGACTAGAGAATGACCTGCTCCTATTTTATATACCCCTCTAGTGCTGGGAATAAAGGCATGAGCTCTGTTTCTCTTTTAGAATGATTCAGTCTCATGTAGCCCTGGGTGGCTTTGAACTCGCAGAGATCCATCTGCCTCTGTGTTGTGAGTGCTGGGATTAAAGGTGTGTGCCAACCCTTCCCAGCTTCTATGGCTGACTAGTGTGGCTGGCTTTGCATTCCAATCTTCAGTGGCTTTATGAGATTATAAAAGATATCACTACATCTTCCATTTTGATTATATATGTCATGTTGTCCCTTGCTACTTAAATATCTTCCCATGTTAAAATATATTGAGAAAAATCCTGTGCATGATGTTATAAGGGAACAACATAATTAACATCCATGAACACTCAATAGTTTGCCTTTTCTGCACTGTGGAAAACCAAACTCAGGTTTAGACACATACAAAATTCTCTCTTCATTTTAAATGTAAATTATTTTTTATTCCGTGTGTGTGTGTGTGTGTGTGTGTGTGTGTGTGTGTGTGCGCGTGCGCAAACATGTGTGAGCATTCACGTTATGTCAGTGTGTATATTAGGTCAGAGGACTGCTGTCTAGGTCAGAGCTCTCTGGGATCCTACATTGGAACTTGGGTCACCAGATTGTGCCCCAATGTTTCTATCCTATGTATGTGAACTATTTGCATGCAGTACCCATGGAGGTAAGAAGAGGGTGTTGGATCCCTTGGAACTGGAGTTATAGATGGGTAGTGAGCCACCATGTGAGTCTAGGTAATGAACCTTGGTCCTCTCCAAGAGCCCTTAACTGAACTGCTGAGACATTTCTTCAGCTGCGTAATCATTTTTATAAAAAATGATAAAAAGAGCATGGGGAGTTTTACTACACTAAATTCAATTTTATTTCAAACCTAAAGTTGCACACCACAGAAACATATTTTGTTGGAAAGCAATATAGAAGTAAAGGTCAAATTGTTGCTCGTTTTGCTATGCATACCTTACTTGGACAGTGTGAGATTTGACGTACTGTTTCCTCAGTTTTGATTCATGAAATGTTTCATTCATCTATTAAAAAGAAAACAGGGTTAATGACATGATTTTAGCTTTTTAAAAAAGTTTCTGTCACTTTGGAAAACTTGAAATACACCTAACAACAGAATAATACAAAGAATTATCATCCAGCTTGACCTCCCATGCCCAAATATGTTTAATCTTACTTACTTACTTACTTATGAATAACTGACATTAAATTATCCCTAATTTTCATAAAGTATATAATGTTCATGTCTTCCAAAATTCATGAAGAGTAGCATGGTAAGTTATAATATTAATTTGGAAGTGGTAAGTCCAATGGACTAGAGTGGATATTATGAAATTGTTTTCCTTCTGTGTGCAAATTTAAACTACTATCAATGTAATAAAAGTTGGCAGTAATATGCATGGAGATGTTTCTAAATTGTGTGTGTGTATGTGCATTTGTGTGTGTGTATGTGCATTTGTGTGTGTGTATGTATGCATATATGTATGTGTACTATGGCACACCTGGAATGGCAGTCTACTTTTTTTCCTTTTCCAAATATATGTTGTTGATAGGCTTACAGGGGGATAGTAGGGCATGGGTGGGATACTTCAACTGGGGAGAGGAAGGGTAATATGGAAAGAGAAGGAGGAGAGCAAATGACACGAACAATGTTTAAAAATCCCCAGGGAAAACACAATATTTTATAAGTTTATTTAAACTTATATCCACATAGGGTGATAATGTGCCTGCCCCCACCCCCCAGAGTCTTAGACTATCTAAAAGTAACCCTAGTCCCAGGCATGTTTGAGTTGTTAGTCAGGGGCTTCTGAGAGACTCTAAATAATATATGCTATTGTCATTGAAATTGATTGCCTCCCAGAAATTGAAGAGAAGACCCTATTGCTGTAGACACAGTCACTTTGGACATAGGACTTGAAAGAATCAAATTAGAACTGACCTGGAAGCCTCTTCTCTAAAGATCAACTCCCACAATAACTGAAGGTATTATGCAAGCTGCCAAGGGAGAGAAGCAATCAATAGTCCTACCTAGTTTTATAGCCTAGGAAGTAGAGGCTAGTCTGCCAGAAGATCCCCAATGGTGCAATGTGTGGCAGCTATATCTCGGGGATGGGGATAGCCAACAGCTGTCTAGCTGGACTTACGGCCTGCTCAGTATGAGGGAATTCATGCCTGCTACTGTAAATGTAGCACATTACCAATGGCTGGAGAGATCATAGACTCTTGAGGAGAAACTACTATTCTCACTTTCCTAAATTAATATGATTTCTAATTATACTTTAAATACTTATCCATATATCAACATGCAAATGTAGCTCTTAACCCTCATCAACAAAGCTTCTTTTTTTGCATGAGATGGAGACTATTACAGGAACTCATCTGGTCAACATGTGGAGAATAAGTGACATTGTGTATGTGTGTGTGTGGCCAAACTCCAGTTGATAAATCTAAACTAATAACCCTATACTAAGTCTTAGGGGAAAATCACAGAAGAAGGTGTGGAAAAATTTAAAAGTCAGAGGATCAGGATGCCTGTCATGCAAGACTTAACAGTGAAGTTGTACTTGTGAAATCTCAACAACATGGTTGCTTAAGAGAAGATCTGCATAATGATCACACAAGTCAACAGAAAAACATGGGTTTTGGAAACTTTTATAAGACCCCATCCCTAGATGAAAACTCCCAGCCAATCCATGGCTTCTGAGAGATAGAGAATCATTTTTCTCTGAGAATAAAGGACCAGATAGGTTATCTAATCCCAAGTGGTCAGTCCTAATCACATGAACACATAAGGAACATTAAGTAGACATAATTTATTTATTTATTTTTGTGTGTGTATGTGGGGTATGTGTGTGCATACAACAAAATTAAAGAAGAGGTCTTGAATATGACAGGTTATTGGGAACACAGGAAGTTAGGAGAAGGAGTAGAGGGGGCAGAAATTATATAAATACAGTATTCTTGTATGAAATTCTCAAAAATTAAAAGAATCAAAACTATACAGAGTTGTTTCAAGAGAAATTTTATATAAGAATCATTTTCTGTATCACTTCTCTGTTTTCCAGTGTAATGTATGACTTCCTACAACAGGACCTTCAGCATCGCTACAAGCACCTGCTGTAGCTTCCATGTTGGCAAATATAGTCCTCAAAAACTTCATTGTGTTGGAATTGACAAAAGGTTGAATTTTTATTTTTTCCTGTTGTCAAGTAATGGTAACATGTAATAAATACATTATCCTGTGAAACAAAATAGTCTTCCTTTTTAAGTGTCTTAATGCATAGGAGAGATGATTATGCATACCTAGAAATAAATATATAAGTATAGTGGTTTGAGATATGATTGATATGAAGAATGTGAAATAATGAAATAACGAGATGGAGTGATTCAGGCCTCAGTTAAGGCCTCTTTGAAGGAGTGACATGTGAATGAGACCCGGAAGATGGAAAGTCAAAAGTAAAGGGAAGAAGAGGATAGTGTTCTAGATGATGGGAATGACAATTGTGAAAGTCCAAGATAAGAACAGACCGGTGTTTTTGACGGATTTATGACTCAGATGACTAAGCAAACATCATATAAGCTATATATATCTGCACAAATATGCAGAAATGAGGTATCAGAGGACCTTATAGACCAAGGTAGTTTGGATGTCATAGGTAAGTTGATCAAATGCAGAGATCATAAAACAGTAAACAATCATAGGCTCAATTCTTAACTCCAAGGAGAGACAATTGAGTTTTATGAGGATCAAGGACTAGTATGATGATTAAAAAAAGCCTTCTTCTGCTTGGATGAGTCAGGAATCCTGAGAACCTTCTGCAAAGAAGGACCCATGTCACCCCCACCCCCAGTCCTGGAAAGGCTCGGGATATCTGTGGACACTCAGGAATGAAGTTGACTCTATCTTTTCTGTAATTTTCTGTAGCTCCATAAAAGCCAATAAGGATTTGAGTTCAGACTGGTCATACAGCAAACTTGAAGCCAACCAAGACTACATAGTGAGACCATGTCTCAAAAAAAACAAACAAAGCAAAACAAAACAAAAAAGTCCAAACAAACAAACAATCCAATAAGGAACTGCAAGATAAGTGTGAAGCTTCCTTCTCTCCCTGTAGTGTGCAGAAAACAACAAAAAGCTTCTTTTTCTTTTTCAGCCAGTTCTTTTTTTTTTTTTGTCTTTCCGAGACAGGGTTTCTCTGTATTGTTTTGGAGGCTGTCCGTGAACTCGCTCTGTAGAGTGGGCTGGCCTCTAACTCACAGAGATCTGCCTGACTCTGCCTCCCGAGTGCTGGGATTGAAGGCATGCGCCAACTCCCAGCAATAGAAAAATTTTTATAAATAAAAATTCTAAGAGCATTATTGTCCTAATTGTACATATATGGCAATTGGTGATTTTATACATATATAGCATTGCTTATAGATATTGGTTATGGATACAAAATTCAAAGTGTTATGAAGTGTTTGGTACTATATGATGACTGTCACTTATATGTTATTAAGTTCACATATATGGAGGCAACTAGATTAAGAAACTAACATAATGGTAAAACAAACAAAGGCCCAGTTTTCTTGCCTGCATAAAGTAGAGCCCCACCTTATTCCCAGCCCTTGAGGATCTTCTTGGGCTGCTTTTAAATGGCAGGCTGCATTTTGAGATACTAAGAAAGGATCAATTATTTTATTATTTATCTCAAAAGGCAATCTTATTAAAAATCTTAAAAGAATCACAAATCTAAACTTTTTCTAATGTTTTTTAAAATTAATTTTTATTTAAATTAAAACCAATCTTATTTTACATACCAATCCCAGATCTCTTTCCTCCCATTCTTCCCATCAACCCCCATCCACTGCTCAGGGAAGGTGACGTCTCCCATGGTGAATCATCAAAGTCTGTCACATTACTTGGGCGCTGGACCTAGCAGCACCTTGTCCGGTCCCAGCACTAGGGAAGTGTCCAGGGATCCACAAGGATGACCCCAACTACGAATCTGCGCAATAGTGAAGAAGCTACCTTAAATGCCCTTCTCTGATAATGAGATTGATGACTACCTTAAATGCTATCATAGAACCTTCATCCAGTAGCTTATGGAAGCAGAAGCAGAGATTCACAGCTAAGATCTGAGCAGAACTCCTGGAATCCAACAAAAAGCTTCTTTGTGGGGCTTTTGCTGTGTAGAAGAAGGTCTTTGCCCCAAATTAAGCTGGCAGGATTTAGAGCATCTCCCTTTCTGCCTTATGTAGTTGCCTTGGATAAAAAGAAAATAACCAACAAAGGAAACCAAGAATGAAAACAAAGGAGTCCAGCAGGCTGAGAACATAAAACAGGTTAAGTGTTCATCCACACAGAGCTGCTGGAGTAAAAGATAACAACTTGAGCAACAGTTTTATGCAAAACACATAAAATAAAAACAAATAAAAAATCCTCACACTTAAGAATATTTAGATATAGAGGGGATTAAAAAGCTAGTACTACAGCCGTCAAATAGTTACATGGTTCTTCCTAATTACTTCCATGTGGCATACTTACACTCATATTTGAACTCTTGCAACAGCCCTCTGGGGAGATAGTATTGCTACCATCACAAATGAGGAAGGTGAGGGGCAGAGAGGAGCACAAGATTAGCTGAAACTGGTATGTCAAGAAACTAAACCTGATGAATCTGAGACCAGTTCCTCAGCATGACCACAATGAAATGGGAGAATATGGATTTAAAAAAAAGCTAGTACTTAAAACAAACATTTTAAGGTTGAAAATTTAGTAGTTCAGCCAGGCATGGTGGCACTTGTCTTTAATCTCAGAATATGGGGGGCAAGAGCAGTAAATCTGTGTGTTTGAGCCTAGCCTGGTCCACAAAGCTAGCTACTATTAGCCTAGCCAGTGAGACCTTGTCTCAGAAAATACTGAATAGGCTAATTGAAAAAATGCTAATTTTTGTTTTTGAAATATGAGTTTGTGATTGCTAAATGGAGTAAATAATATATTAAAATATTAGTTAACATTCTTGAACACATTTACAAAGAGGTATTATGAAAAACTGTTTTTGATGGAGATGGAAGAAGGGTACTCAACTGAACTATTGGGGTTGATATGAGTTAATATAACTTTTTGTATAGTTACATGGTAAAACTTCTTAACATTTTAATATTATTAGTTTTTTAAACCTTAGTCTAGAAACTTCTCAAATGTGAAAAAATGTAAGGATGAAGGTGTATTATTTTATTTTATTTTTTATAATGCCTATTTGTATTAGTCAAGGCCTGGATCCTGCAACTACCAACAAATACAGAAGCACTTGAAAACATAATGCTGTATGTGATGTTTGGAAAGAAAATGGCCCCCAAAGGGCGTGGTACTATTAAAAGGGGTGATGTTGTTGTAGTAAGTGTGGTCTTGTTGGAGGAAATGTGTCACTGCACAGGTAGGCTTTGAGGTCTCATGTATGCTCAACCCACACCCTGTGTCTCAGTTCACTTTCTGTTGACTCTGACAAAGATGTAGAATTCTCCAGCGTCATGTCTGTCTGAACACCTCCATTTACACAGCAGCCATGCTGTCTGCCATGATGATAATGGACTAAACCTTTGAAACTGTAAGCTGCCACTTCAATTAAATATTTTCCTTTATAAGAGTTGCTGTGGTCATGGTGTCTCTTCACAGCAATAGAAACCATAAGACACTGTGTCACTACGAAAGAATAATAAGATAAATACTATGGTTTTAAAATACATAATATTGTAATACTTGAATTTATGTTTCTTGGATTTTATGCTATTTTTTTCTGGTACATTTTGAGGGTCCTAGAACTGAATGAATGCTAACAATTTTTACTCAAATTATAACATTTGCTATACTATATTAAACTGAACAAAACCAACTATAATTATTTGCTTTATTATTATTTTTTAAATGATATGTTTTTAAATCTGATGAATCCTATAGAGAACCTTTCATCTGGTAGACTGCATCAAAAAGATATAGGTCTAATAGGCCTCAAGCTCCTAGCATGCTCTGGTTATGTTAGGGGGAATTTATTTGATGAATGCCCTGGTTGTATACCTAACTAATATGTCCAGTAAGTAGTTTAATGTATAAGGTTGGCTAACTGGTTAATATGGGTGCCTTGACTATCTATAAACTCAATGCATTTATGTGATGAAAATCATATTACATTATATTAAACACAATGGATTATTTCCTGGTCATATTAACTTCATACAATTTTTTAGTGTTTTGGTGGCCTTTAAATAAAGGACAAATAATCAAGGAATTTGACTTTGGCAACTCGATCTCTTAGTGTCTCAGTTTCTTCATATAATATAGGGACATTTTGAGGACTAATACTGTTACTTAAGTACTTACACTGAAAAATAGTAAAGCTAACTATATTAATAAGATCTTGTGCCATTTTAATTGTTCTCAGAATTTCTTTTCACTTTGTTGGATTACATAACTGTTGAAGAGGTTAAAATAATGCAGGAAGGTATGGAGATTTCTTGATCTGCCCATTAGAAAACCATATAAAATATGAACTGTGAGACTGCTATCTATCAAGACCTTTCTCCAATAGTTTATGATAAAGCAGGATTTCTCTTGGTTTAAAGGGTGAGTCATCCAATGAATTATATAGTGGTAATCAGAATTAGACAGTCTACAGGAATTATTATACTGACTGTGAAGTTTATCTAATGATTTGTAACTCCATTAGGTACATGTTATTATCACAGTGTTGTACTTATGAATGTTGTTAATACTGATGATGAATGCAGCATTATTATATTCAGTGAAAACAGAAAGAAAGCAAATGTAAAAACAAGGCATTGTACAGCATATATCAGGCATATGTATTGGAAACTAGGCATGGAGTTGTTAAATACACCTGAAGGAAGACATTATGATTACTGCTTCAAAGGCAAGGATAATGCAATATTAGTTATACCAATTGTTGTAGAGCAGTTGTTCTCAACCTGTGGGTTATGGTCCCTTTGGGGGGGGTTAAAAGACCTTTTCATGGGTATCGCTTATTAGATATCCTGCATATCAGTTATTTACACTATGATTCATAACAGTAGCAAAATTAGTTATGAAGTGGCAACGAAAATAATTTTATGGTTGGGGGTCACTACAACATGACGAAGCATGTTAAAGAGTCACAGCACTAGGAATATTGAAAACCACTATGCTAGGGCTAATTGATTTGAATGTATTGGTCTGAAGTTAGAGCTTGTTATAAGATGATTTTCTTAGAAACTCAATATTGGCATGAATGTCATGGGAGCAGTCATGACTTAAGGCTGTCTTTACAAGATGAAACCCATACCTGACATTATAGTTGGGCCAAGAACTTGTGACTAGACATATCATAAATCTTATAAGAAGAAAACCTACTACTACTATTATGCTGCTAAATGAATATATTAAATGGACTCTTAATGACTTTTCATTATACCCATAGATTAAGGCTATCTTTTTAAAAGACTGACAAAATAATTTAAAAGACTTTGGCTTAAATCACATTTCACTTTTTGTGAGTCTGCAACACCTTATTATTTTAGCATTTGTGATCTAATGTCCATATAAAGAAGTTGAATTGAAGGAGAATTAAGGAACAAAAGTCATACAGATAGTAAAGCACTAACTTTGGAATTGAATAAGGCCCCTGAGTCCATTTCTTTCTTTCTTTTTGTATGTTATTCTTTTTATTAGTAGTATTTGCTGTATAAAATGATTGACTTTATTATGATAGTTTCATATAGGCATATTATATATTTTACTTGTTTTGCCCTGTACTGCATTCATGTTCTTGTCTTCTTTCTACCTGTCTACTGGGCTCCTTCCTCTTCCAAAATGTTCCACTGTACTTTGATGTCCTACATATATGTTTTTAAAGTCTAGGTTTCACATAAGAAAGAAAAGCAATAATTGTCCCCCTAAGTTTAGCATATTTCACTGCAGACTCTTTCTTATCCATTGTATTATATATTGCTTTGTTTCCTTTCTTTTCTAAAGCTAGCAGCTGACTTTTCTGCCTTCATTTTCTGATTCCTTCTATGATGGCAAAAACACACCAGGACTTTCAGGAACTCTGACTTATTAAAAACTTGTGCATAATGGGGTGACTTGGAAGGACTACAAGCTTTTGTCAGATGAATGAGGTGTGTCTGCCATGTCCTATCAGGAGATTCTAGCAGAAATGGTAGACGAATGATGTCATCACTCATCCTGACACTGTCAGTCTGGTTAATTTAGTTACTTTAGTTAATTATAGTAGTGTCTATGATAACAGAAGGTTCTAACTGAATCCAGTTAGACTCTTGGTTGAATCTTTAACCTGGTGAACATGAATAGAAAGCCCATTCATTCCTAAGCAAGAGATTTACAACATTTCCTCAGCAGTGAGGACATTGTCTTTCAGATTGGCCAGATTTTTTTCCCACAAAGGACAGGTTAATTTTTGAACCAGAGGCAACATGCTATGTTATGAATCTTAGAGGTCAAGCATATATAACTCATGTAATTGATTAATTCATTAGAACTATTGACTCTCTTTCATGTGCCCCTATCCTCGGGGTTTCTTGAAATGCATCCCTTTGCATATTTCCAAGTTCGAGTTTTCAGAGGACTTTCTGAAAGGGTTGATTCATCTAATCTAGAACAAGGTATTGGTTGGAAATTATTTTGAACTTGGAAGGTGACTTTTAGGAATGCATAGACAATCATTCAACTTACCAAAAATACTATCTTTTTATTTAGGTCCATATATTCCTCAGAATATGACTTTGCAAATTTGCTGTCGTAGTCAATGTTGTTAACCTTGAAGCTGACATGGTAGTAGAAAGGTGGTTTTCCTGAGGAGACAAAAGGAAAATAGTTTTTCCATCGTGCACAGCCACTTTCATTCTGAAAAGTCATGCACTCATAAAATGTCAGGTTGCGTGACATCTAAAATTCTTAATGCCCATTGCTTGTGAAAATTGCTTGAGGGGAGGAATGCTAAATTACAACCTTTCACCAAAATGTATTCAAGATTTTTTAATGTAAATTTTTAATATGTCAGTTTGCAAGTTTGAGCAATGTGTTATGAAACAAAATTACATTAAAATATAGTAATTATCTTGGTCTTTGTGTTTACCATACTTTACATTTCTGAACACTAGTCAAATCATAGGATTTCTTACTCACAGAATACCTAAGGAATTAAAAAAGAATAAGGGAGAAAATGAAATAAGTCATGACTTGAAAGTCCTGCGCATTTATTAAACCGAACAAAGAAATGAAGTGTGTGATTTTAGACAGGCAAGGGAATGAAATAGGCCAGGAGCAAGGTTGACCAGAACCACTCAAATTCTTCTAACAGAACAGTGAACACTCTCTTCTTAAATTTTGAGATCACTTTGTATGACTCCAGTCTATATAGTAAGGGGAAGATTATAGAGGGAGGGAAAGTGAGGAGACATAAAAGCAGCAGCATTAAAGTAAAACAGTGAAGAAGTACATTGTACAATGTTTCGAGAAAATTCTTCATGTCAGTGTTTGCAACTAATTATTTGGTGTAGTCTGCCATGACTTTCACAAATAATTAAAGAAAAAAAGTAAAATAAGAGAGTACTTTGTATATGTGGTGTGTGTGTGTGTGTGTGTGTGTGTGTGTTGGTGGGAGTGTGCGCCATGAAGCACGTGTGGAGGTCAGAGGGCAACTTGTGGGAGTCACGCCTCTCCTTCCACCATGTGAGTCTTGGGAATTGAACTCAGGTAGTCAAGTTGGCAGCAAGTGCCCTCAACTATGGGCCATCTTAATGGTCCAGAAAAATAATGTTAAAGTAAAAGCTGCCTCTGCAATTACTTATTTTAGCTGCTGGTTTTCTGGTATTTTCTCCATTACATTAAAATTTTTGACATTAAATATTGTATGTACTGTTTCCTTGCCACAGGTTTTATTTAGAATAATTCCAATGAAACAGATTTTCTCATTACATATTTATTAGCATAAATCCCACATAGCTTATCTTTAGAAATGTAAAAGTTTTGTTATCAGATTGTGAATCTAGGCACTATGGAGTACAGCCTTTTGTAGTTCTTTATCCTATTAAGTCACTGAGTACTGACCCAAAAAGAATAGAAACAAATTGAATGTTTTCATTTGCACTTAAGGAATTAACAGTAGTCATAGTAAAGGGCTAGTTCAAATATAATCCAGACGATGAACAGAAAAGAAAGAGGGCATTAGATCTGTTTTAGGTATTATTTTCACTCATTACAGATTCATTAGAACAAGTATGATTAGCAAAGATTTAAGCTTAAGGGGAAATAAGAGTCCCAATAACTGTCTTCTTTACATTTAAAAACTATTTGAGGCCCGGCAGTGGTAGTGCATGCCTTTAATCCCAGCACTTGGGAGGCAGAGTCAAGTGGATCTCAGTGAGTTTGAGGCTAGCCTGGTCTGTTACACAGAGAAATCTTGCCTCTAAAAAACAAACAAAAAAGTGAGATAACCTTTATTTACTTTCAAAGAAATGGATATTTAGTCTGACTGCCTAGAAAGAAGTTGTCATATAGGAAATGCTATTTTTTATTTTCAATTTGCACTAATCCATTTATCTTTGAACTTGTGCATATATATGTGGGCTTATAATAAACCCATAAACACTATGCCCACTCTTATGCATAGATTCACAGCTGAATGCCATACATATGGCTTATTTTGGTTATATTAGAAGTTGGTCTATGTTCAATGTCTTCAGCTTCAACTTCTGCTGTCTACTTTTCAGACTTGTTGTTTCCTGCTGTGTTCTCTCAGATGGGCCATTGGAGAGTTTACAATGCCCCTTACATAATGTATTGCTCTGCTTGATTTTAAAGATGCACTCTGGGAAGAAAAACTCACATATTTCTAATTTTTGCTCATGGATACAGGGTAAAATTCTGAAGTAATTGAAAGGATATTGAGAAGGCCCTCTTTGCTTGTAGTCTTACATTTATACTTTCACTTACTATTCCCTGAAACTAAAGTACCTATTTGTAGAAGGGTGGAAAAGAGTGAAGAGTTTCCACTTATGATTAGTATAAACATTTTGGGTATAAATTGTACTAGAGGTGATAAAAAGATCAGTGAGAAAGCTTAACTTTCTCCAAACACCAACCATGTGGAATTTATTGATGTTTTCTTTTCCTAGGGTAATACAGTCTCATCTTTTCTGAGCAGATGCTAATTTGAAAACTGTTTTCCAGCCTCTGTTATAGCTAAGAGTTATGATGTTGCATTTGCATTCTGAAAAAAATGGAATGAAAATGCCTTTGGATGTTCTGAGATGTTCTCTTACTGAGAGAAGACACTCTTGCTTTCCTGGTTTCCCTGTGGGATGGCTGGAATGTGGACATAATGACTATAACTAGGACAGATGACTTGGACATTGAGATGATTTTGGCAAAGTAGGACATGTATATCAGAGCAACATGGTTAAAGGAACCTGTATCCTAGCATCTTAGAATTATATAGTGAACTTGGTCACCACCTCTGAACCTCCAAATGTTTTACTGTTGTATGTTTGTCTATCTTCTTTAAGGTCATCTATTCTCAAACTTGGCTCCCTGCCAGAAATACACAGAGAACTTTGGACAGTGCAGGTTCAACTACAGATGTACATCTCATGGTTTTCATAGTCATAAGACTAGAGAAACACAACTTAATTTACTTTTAATTGACATAATATTTATACCACCGAGGCAAGGACCATTGTGGAACAGAGGATAGAAAGATCATGGAAGAGCCAGAGGTTAAAGAGAATTGGAATGAAACAGTGGTTTCTGTGTATGCCAGGGCCTTGAGACTCATGAACTCATAGCACCTGAGGGAGTTGGAATAAAATCAAACTAGTCAGCATTCCAGCATGGAAGAGCTTAAGGCCTCTGGAGGAGAGAGTCAATTTTCTTTGAGGATATGTCTTCTGACAGGTCACCTACACTCCAGTGGATGGCCCCATACCTATGAGAATATAGGCAGCACAAATTGGATGTAAGGGGCTTAAAAAATTAAGCCTCCAGGCAGTGGTAGTGAGCACCTTTAATCCCTGCATTCAGGAGGCAGAGGCAGAAAGGTCTCTGTGAGTTCAAGGCCAGTCTGGTCTACAGAACAAGTTCCACGACAGGCTCCTAAGATACCTTGTCATGAAAAACAAACAAACAAACATACAAACAAATTAAGCCATGAAGTTAAAAGGGATTTGGGGATAGGTAACAGATCTAGGAGAAGTTAGAGGGAGGCATAGAGGTGAACTTAGATCAAAATATACTGTATGTGTATGTATGAAGTTCTAAAGAAATAGTATAATGTTGTATTGAGACAAAAATGCTTTATATTATCAATATCTGTGGTCACCTCATAGTGCAATGGAACGTCTTAACTTATTACTACTATAGAACTATAATTTAGGACTAGTTGGCTAACATTTGATAATATTTTCTCTCCTTTCATCTTCTTTCCTTCCTTCCTTTCTTTATTTCTTTCTATCTTTCTTTCCGAGGCATTGAGAATTGAACTTAAAGATTCATGCAGTCTAAGCAAGTATTTTACCACTGAGCTCTATCCCCAGCCCATTTAGTAGTTCTGTGATACTGAGTTGGTGTTAAAATTCATTGATCTGCAGCAGGGATTATCAATGATCGTATGCAGGATCAAATCTGGTCTGGTTTTGAGTACTCTATGATATAAGTAGCTTTTGCTTTAGAAAGGTTGAAAAACTCAAAATAATAATGAGATTTGGTGATATGCAAAGTTCAAATTTTAGAGTCCAAATACTTATTTGAAAACTTTACTGTGTTAAGTACCTAGATTAGTACATTATTTTAGTGAATGAATGTTAACTCTGTGGACACTTTGACACACCCTTACTCTTTTTCTCTTTTATTTAGAGTAGTAATTTCCCTACTTAAAAAGTTAATGAAAGGGGAGTCCAGGGAAGCAGCTGTTCCTCCGGCAGCATCAGGTAAACAGGCCGGCTTGCCAGCCTGTGTTCCAGTGCCTGCAGATCACCTGGGAACTGCACAGAGCTCCCAATCCCGGCGGGAGCCAAGCACCCCAGACTCCAGATCTTCTCTCCCACCAATGAGACCAGGAAACCAGAGGAGCCAGGGAGACCAGGGGAGTTGCTGTTCCAGATCAGGTACAACAGGACACAGCATAGGGTCCAGGGGACCAGGTAGGAGGCTAAGCGCCCCAGATTCCTGTTCTTCTTCTCCACCCATGGGACCAGAATTTGGACAAGGAATAGAAGAACCACCAGATTATTGGACTTGCTAGCACCCACCAAAAGGGAACTCTTGTCCCCAGACCAGTAAGGGGCTCTTTCTGCACCCACTAGAAGAAGAGATGGGAAAGAGACAATACAAAAACACAGTCAGCAACAGAAAAACAATTATGACACCGCCAGATTCTAGAGACTCCACACCAGCAAGACCCCAACATTCCAATGCGAACGAAGCAGAAGAGAACGACCTTAAAAGCACTTTCATGAAAATGATAGAGGCCCTAAAAGAGGATATAGGAAAATCCCTCAAAGAAATGGAAGAAAAAACAAACCAAAAAATGCAAGAAATGGAAGAAAAAACAAACCAAAAAATGAAAGAATTGGAAGAAAAAACAAACCAAAAGGCAGGAAATGGAAGAAGAAACAAAGCACAAAATGCAAGAAATGGTAGAAAAAACAAAGCAAAAAATGAAAAAATGGAAGAAGAAACACACCAAAAAAGGCAGGAAATGGAAGAAGAAACAAAGCACAAAATGTGAGAAATAGAACAAAAAGCAAACCAAAAAATGCAAGAAATGGAAGAAAGAACAAACCAAAAAATTCATAAAAGGCAACAAACGGATGAAAAGATAAACAGAAAATTGCAAGAAGCAATGCAAACACTGCAAGGGTTGAAAACTGAAATAGAGACATTAAAAAAAACACAATATGAAGAAAGGCAGAAAATAGAAAAGCTGGACAAGCAGTCAGGCACTACCAATACAAGCATTACCAACAGAATAGAAGAGATGGAAGAGAGAATTTCAAGTGTTGAAGATACACTAGGAGAAATGGATTTATCAACCAAAGAAAACCTTAAATCCAACAAATCCTTAACACAAAACATCCAGGAAATATGGGACACCATGAAAAGACCAAACCTAAGAATAATAGGTATAGAAGAAGGAGAAGAAATCCACCTCAAAGGGGCAGAAGGCATATTCAACAAAATCATAGAAGAAAACTTTCCCAACCTTAAGAAAGACATCCCAATGAAGGTACAAGAAGCCTACAGAACACCAAATAGAGTGGACCACAAAAGAAATCCCCTCGCCACATAA
This sequence comes from Mesocricetus auratus, assembly GCF_017639785.1. NCBI lineage: Eukaryota > Metazoa > Chordata > Mammalia > Rodentia > Cricetidae > Mesocricetus > Mesocricetus auratus. Next base: position 63,477,867 of record NW_024429190.1, read on the forward strand.
TAATCAAGACCCCAAACATACAGAATAAAGAAAGAATATTAAGAGCAGCTAAGGAAAAAGGTCAAGTAACATATAAAGGCAGACCTATCAGAATTACACCTGATTTCTCCATGGAAACTCTGAAAGCCAGAAGGTCCTGGATAGATATTCTACCTACACTAAGAGACCATGGATGCCAGCCCAGACTACTATACCTGGCAAAGCTCTCAATCACTACAGACGGAGAAAACAAGATATTCCATGACAAAACTAGATTCAAGCAATATGTGTCCACTAACCCAGCCCTACAGAAAATTTTGGAAGGAAAACTCCAACCCAAGGAAGCTAACTACAACCAGAAAAACATAAGCATTAGAGAATCCCTCTCTACCAACAGCCAAAAGAACAAAGGGGTGAAATTCCACCCATAATTCCACCAACAACAACCATTGCAAATCGAAGAAGGATGAGCAATCAATGGTCATTAATATCCCTCAATATTAATGGCCTTAACTCACCCATAAAAAGACACAGACTAGCAGAATGGATTCGAAGACATAACCCTTCCTTCTGCTGCATACAAGAAACACACCTCACCCTCAAAGACAGACATTACCTGAGAGTTAAAGGTTGGGAAAATTTTTTTCAATCAAATGGACCCAAGAAACAAGCAGGGGTAGCAATCCTAATATCTAACAAACTAGACTTTAAAATAAAATCAATCAAAAGATATGAAGGAGATCATTACATACTCATCACAGGTGAAACCCACCAAGATGAAGTGTCTATCCTGAACATCTATGCCCCAAATACAAAGGCATCCACATTCGTTAAAGAAACATTATTAGAACTTAAATCTCATCTAAAGCCCCACACAGTTATTGTGGGAGATTTCAACACACCACTCTCACCACTAGACAGGAATACCAGACAGAAACTCAACAAAGAAGCAAAGGGTCTAATAGAAGTAATGACCCAACTGGGATTAACAGATATCTATAGAACATTTCATCCACATAAAAAAGAATATACCTTCTTCTCACCACCACATGGAACCTTCTCAAAAATCGACCACATACTTGGCAACATATCAAACCTCAGCAGCTACAAAAAAATTGGAATAACTCCATGCATCTTATCAGACCACCATGCTTTAAAATTAGAATTCAACAACAACACAAATTGCAGAAAACCTACAAACTCATGGAAATTAAATAATGCTCAACTGCACCATCCCTGGGTCAAAGAGGAAATAAAAAAAGAAATTAAAGACTTCCTCGAATTCAATGAGAATGAAGACACAACATACCCAAACCTATGGGGCACTTTGAAAGCAGTGCTACGGGGGGAAGTTCAGAGCACTAAGTGCTCACATGAAGAAACAGGAGAACAGTTATACCAGAGAATTAACATCACAGCTGAAAGCTCTAGAACACAAAGAAGCAAACTCCCCAGGGGGAGTAGACGCCAGGAAATAATCAAATTGAGGGCTGAAATCAATAAAGTAGAAACCAGGAAAACAATACAAAGAATCAATGCAACGAAGAGTTGGTTCTTTGAGAAAATCAACAAGATAGACAAACCTTTGTCCAAACTTACCAAACAGCAGAGAGTGAACACGCAAATTAACAAAATCAGAAATGAAAAGGGGGACATAACAACAGACTCTGAGGAAATCCAGAGAATCATTAGGTCATACTTTGAAAACCTGTACTCCACAAAATTCGAAAATTTAAAGGAAATGGATGACTTCCTGGACAGCTATCATTTGCCAAAACTAAATCAAGAACAGATAAGCAATTTAAGTAGACCTATAACCCCTATGGAAATAGAAGCTGTCATCAAAAGTCTCCCAACCAAAAAAAGTCCAGGTCCAGATGGCCTCAGTGCAGAATTCTACCAGAAATTCAAAGAACAGCTTATACCAATTCTTCTCAAAGTGTTCCACACAATAGAAGCAGAAGGGTCTTTGCCAAACTCTTTCTATGAGGCGTCAATAACCTTGATCCCCAAGCCATACAAAGATACAACTAAGAAAGAGAACTTCAGACTAATATCCCTCATGAACATTGATGCAAAAATACTCAATAAAATACTGGCAAATCGGATCCAAGAACACATCAAAACAATCATTCACCACGATCAAGTAGGTTTCATCCCAGGGATGCAGGGATGGTTCAACATACGAAAATCCATCAACGTAATCCACCATATAAACAAGCTGAAAAACAAAAATCACATGATCATCTCACTAGATGCTGAAAAAGCCTTTTACAAAATCCAACACCCCTTCATGATAAAGGTCTTGGAGAGATCTGGGATAACAGGGACATACTTAAACATAATAAAAGCTATATACAGTAAACCAACAGCCAACATCAAACTAAATGGACAGAAACTCAACGCAATTCCTCTAAAATCAGGAACAAAACAAGGCTGTCCACTCTCTCCATACCTTTTCAACATGGTACTTGAAGTTCTAGCTATTGCCATACGACAACAAAGGGGGATCAAGGGGATACAAATTGGGAAGGAAGAGGTCAAACTTTCACTGTTTGCAGACGATATGATAGTTTACATCAATGACCCAAAGAACTCTACCAGGGAACCCTTACAGCTGATTAACACCTTCAGCAAAGTGGCAGGCCACAAGATCAACTCAAAATCAGTAGCCCTACTATATACAGATGATAAAAGGGCTGAAAGAGAAATCAGAGAAACATCACCCTTTACAATTGCCACAAACAACATAAAATACCTTGGGGTAACGCTAACCAAACAAGTGAAAGACCTGTATCGTAAGAACTTTGAATCTTTAATGAAAGAAATTAAAGAAGCCCTCAGACAATGGAAAGATCTCCCATGCTCTTGGATAGGTAGGATCAATGTAGTAAAAATGGCAATCCTGCCAAAAGCAATCTACAGATTCAATGCAATCCCCATTAAAATCCCAGCACAATTCTTCACAGACCTTGAAAGAACAATAATCAATTTTGTATGGAAAAACAAAAGACCCAGGATAGCCAAAACAACCCTGTTCAACAATGCAACATCCAGAGGCATCACCATCCCTTACCTCAAGCTCTATTACAGAGCTATAGTCCTGAAAACAGCTTGGTATTTTCACAAAAATAGACAGGTAGACCAATGGAATCGAATTGAAAACCCGGGTATTAACCCACACACGTACGAACATCTGATCTTTGACAAAGAAGCTAAAAATATACAATGGAATAAAGAAAGCATCTTCAACAAATGGTGCTGGCATAATTGGAGACTGGCATGTAGAAGAATGCGGATCGATCCATGTCTATCGCCATGCACAAAACTTAAGTCCAAATGGATCAAAGACCTCAACATAAATCCAGCCACACTGAACCTCTTAGAAGAGAAAGTGGGTGGTACCCTTGAACGAATTGGTACAGGAGACAGCTTCCTGAACATAACACCAGTAGCACAGACAGTGAGATCAACAATTAATAAATGGGACCTTCTGAAACTGAGAAGCTTCTGTAAGGCAAAGGACACAGTCAGCAAGACAAAAAGGCAGCCCACAGAATGGGAAAAATATTCACTAATCCCACATCTGACAGAGGGTTGATCTCCAAAATTTACAAAGAACTCAAGAAGCAAGTCTCCAAAACACCAAAGGACCCTATTAAAAAGTGGGCTGCAGAACTAAATAGAGAGTTTTCAATAGAGGAGTCTAAAATGGCTGAGAGGCACTTGAGAAAGTGCTCAACATCCTTAGCCATCCGGGAAATGCAAATCAAAACAACTCTGAGACACCATCTCACTCCTGTCAGAATGGCTAAATTCAAAAACACCAATGACAATTTATGCTGGAGAGGATGTGGCGAAAGGGGGACACTCCTCCATTGCTGGTGGGAGTGCCAACTGGTTCAGCCACTTTGGAAATCAGTATGGAGATTCCTCAGAAAAATGGGAATAAACCTACCACAAGACCCAGCAACTCCACTCTTAGGCATATATCCAAAAGATACCCATTCATACAACAAAATGTCTGTTCCACTATGTTCATAGCAGCTCTATTTGTAATAGCCAGAACTTGGAAGCAACCTAGATGTCCCTCAACCGAAGAGTGGATAGAGAAAATGTGGTACATGTACACAATGGAGTACTATTTAGCAGAAAAAAATAATGGAATCATGAGATTCGCAGGCAAATGGATGACACTAGAAGAAACCATCCTGAGTGAGGTAACCCAGTCACAAAAAAGAGAAACATGGCATGTACTCTCTCATATATGGATTTTAGACATAGATCTGGGAAGTGCCAGCCTACAATCCTATGGCCAGAGAGTCTGGGAAACAGAAACTTCATTTAGTGGCTGATCGAAGAAGAGGCAGACTCCCTTGGTTAAGTACTGAGCTGAACTCAAGAAAGCCAGTAACAGAGAGGGAGGACCGATGATCAAAGGGATTAAGACTGGGCTGGTTTAACCCCCAGAAACAGCTGACCAGACAAAGGTTAACTCTTGAATCCCAGGCATCAGCCTGGGAATCCAGCATGGGACTGATCAAGACCCCCTGAATCTGGGTGTCAGTGAGGAGGCCTAGGGAATCTATTGAGCCTTGGGCAGCAGATCAGTACCCATCCCAAGTATACACACGGACTTTGGACTCCCATAGAACAATGTGAGGTGCACTCTCACCCTGAACTCTTGGGGAAGGGTCTAGGCCCTGCCCTATATGAAATGACAGACTATGGACATCCCCATGGAGGGCCTCACCCTCCCTGGGGGAATGAGGGGATAACGGGGGGGGGGTTGGGAGGAGGGCACGGGAGGAGGGGAGGCAATGGGAGAGGGACTTGGAACTGACTTGTGAAGCAACCTCGTTTCTTATCTAAATTTAAACTGGAAAATAAAATTTAAAAAAAAGTTAATGAAATACTGGGATTGGAGAGATGGCTCAGTAGGTGAGAAGATTTCAGGTTATTTACCATTACCCAGATGGGGGTTTCAAGTCATGAGTATCTGACGCCCTCTTCTGAACTCAACAGGCACTAAACACATGTGGTGAGCAAATATACATACAGGCAAAACACTCAAACACATAAATTTTAAAGATAATAATAAAAATAAAAGAATGATTATCATTTAAGGTAACATGAAGCAAAGAAAGGAAGTAATCCATGAGGTAAAACAGTTCTGTGCTTTGGTTTTCTCAGTTGTTCTTTAGCTAAAGACTGATTCCAGTGAAATAATAGTTGTGAAAATATGGCCCATAATTTCTGGGTTTGGAGTTTACCATGGTGAACTGCCAAATAGTTAAATACTACAGATTCATTCAAAAGGAAATGTATGTATGTACCTCTGTGTGCTTCCAACCTTTGATTTGTGCTTTCTGGCTGGAGTAGTCTTGACTACAGTTCCTTTCCATTGACAAATTCATCTATGGTGCTTGTGTTTATTCCTTCTTCAGCATTTAGGCTTAAGACTCCCCTGTCATTTCTTTAACTGGAGATATAAATGCTCTGTGGTCCTGAAAAGGACCTCAAATGATGAAGATTCTTTGCTGGAAAGTCTCTACTTGCTCCCTTGACCTTGGCTTTTCATGGGAATTGTCTCTTCTTTACACTACCCAAACACCATGAACCACTTCTCTTTGTTTTAAGGTTTATTTATTTATATTTATTTGTGTGTCTGTGTGATTTTTCAACTGTATGTGGGTACCTTCAGAAGATGGAAGAGATAGTCAGAATCCCTGGAGCTGGAATTACAGAAATTTGTGAGTTCCCTTTTAGATGGATGTTCTGGGAACTGAACTAGGGTCCTCTGGAAGTTCTACAAGTTCTCTTGACCACTGAGCCGTCTCCCCAGCTTAACAACTCATTACCTACATTTTAGATATTCCACATGAGAAGCAGACTTAAGTCTGTTGTATTCCTTAATGTATAAGGATCTTTCCAGGATAACATTGTTCTGCTTTATGAAGTCAATTTCTCAGCCTGATGTGAAGTGAAAATATCAATTCATCAACATTAAGTTGATGATAATATTGTAAGAAATAAAAGCTCATATATTTCCAAACGTAATTTCCTTAAATAATCTCTTCTTACCTTCAGTTTCTGGCACCTACTCTTGATGAATGAGTTTAGAATCTGTCTTTTTTTAAAGGCGAGGTTTCTCTGTGTAACAGTCCAGGAACTCACTTTGTAGACAAGGATGGCCTTGAACTCACTGATCTCTACCTACCTCTACCTCCCAAGTGCTGGGATTAAAGACATGGGCCACCGCCACCTGGCTAGTGTCTATCTTGTAAGCAAGTACTTAGTCATAGGTGTTTGTTTGTTTTTGTTTTTGGCATATGTTATAGCAGTTGTAACACCTATCATTACAACCTGTCTAATGAGTGTTCATGGAAGATAGAGTGGAAACAGTTCAAATCCCCTACTTCCTGGGGCGGGGATGCCTAAATAGTTCACTGTGCACTGTTCTCTCTATTTCAGTCTGTGTCAGTGTTGTTTTCCTGTGTAAACTCTTCCCATTCCTTCCCTCCACTTTCCCTCTGTACCCCCAGTCCTCTCCCCTCTCTGTTTCTGTTCAGAAAGGGGAAGGTTGCCCATGGGTGTTAACAAAGCATGGCATATCAAGTTAAAATAGGACTAAGCTCCTCCCCTTGTATTAAGACTTGGTAAAGTAACCTGGTATGAGGAGTAGGTTCTCCAAAGCCTGCCAAACCATCAGGGACAGGTCCTGCTCCCACTGTGAGAAGTCCGCAAGTAGATTAAGGTATACAACTGTCACACAAATATAGATGGCCTAGCTTGGTCCCATGAGGACTCCTTAGCTGTTGGTCAGTGTCTGTGAGCTCCTATGAGCCCATGTTAGTGGTCTCTGTGGGTTCCCTTGTGATGACTTTAACTATTCTCATATATTGCCTACATTGCTTTTCTCAAAATTTTATTTTATCCAATTAGCAGTTTTTTCACTTATTTTATATACCAACTACAGTTTCCCCTTATTTCTCTCCTCAAGTTCTCCCTCCCATCCACTCCTCCTCCACTTCCATCCAGAAAGGGGCAGGCCTCCCATGGGTTTGAACAAAGCATGGCACATCAAATTAAAGTGGGATGGAGCTCCTCACCTTGCATCAAGGCTGAGTGAAGTAATCCAGCATGGAGAACAGGTTCCCAAAAGCCAGTTAAGCTCTAGGGACAGGTCCTTATTGCTTACATTACTTATAAAAATTTCCTCATGTGCAAATATAGATACTGTGTTTTCTTGCTCATATGGGGAAGCTATAAAAATTGATCATATAAAAACAGAGAAAAGAATAGTGGTCTGTAGGAAGTTCTAGGAAAGGGAGAACAAAGAGGTGTCAGATGACAAGTGCTAGGTACACTCAGATGGAAGAAATAAATTTTAGATAAGTATATTTTATGATCATATGTTTTATAAAGAACTAGAAGAACATAAACTGATGATTATAAACACAAAGAAATTTAAGCAAATGGACATGGTAATTGCCTTGATTATTAAACATTATATACATGTATCAAATTACACACTGTGCCTCAATATGCACAATAAAATATTTTTAGTGATGAAAAGAATGTCTTCATGCTTAAAATGATCAAAAGAAGACGCAGAAAACTTGACACAATGCTATACTTATAAAAGCTCAGTGATCTTAGAATTTTTCCTATTTTATGCATAAAAATAATGAAAATTTGTACACATATTTTCCTTCACTGTTCAATATTAGAGAAGACTCTACATTTAAGGAAGAATTTTATGAGTAGGAAATATTGTACAGAGGAAACACAGGCTTTGGAGTAGAAAATCCTATTTCTTTAGTAAGATATCTCAAGTTCCTTAGCTTAATATTTATTTGTTAGTTCATTGATTGTCTCCTCAAAGAGTTACCAAGTTCAACAAATAGGGAGTGTGTCTACTTTCTTCATTAATGTAGCCTCAATTCCCAAATATTTCAAAAAACAAAACAAAATAAAACAAAACAAAATACCGCATCTCTAGTTTTAGAATGCACTGAGTAAAAGTCACTTGAGGACAAAGTCTGAGGACAAAGTTTTGGTATGAATATTCACTATCTTAATTGTAATGATAGTGCTGTGACTCATATGTCAAAACTCATAAAATATATGTTACATGTGCAATTTTTACATATTTGTTGTTATTCAATAATCTTAAATGTTAGTGTAGTCAATGTTAATGGCCACAGGGTAAAAATGCATAACAAGCACACAAAAACTTTTGTTTCCTTTCCATATTCAAATTTCTTAGTTTTCCAATATAGTGTCAACAAAACCTTGTGACTGAAAAGATAAACATAGTGAGTACTTACCACAGGCAACAAAATAGGCAATCAGTCCAATTACTACTGCAGCAACCACCGTCATTAAGATGACTAGGGTAATCTTTCCACATCTTGTGAGTCTTACTTTTGTTTTGGACTCTGTTCTGAGTAAAAGGACAGGAAGGTGTCAGTAATATCTTGATTTGGGATCTTGGGAATGCATATGAACTTAAAGTGTAAAAGTGTGTTATTTTACATTAATGATATATTCAATAGACGGATGAGTTCGGAAATAGTGTAGAATTAGTGGATATCCTATTGGGGATGCTTAGTTTTAAGTACCTATAATCAATAATGGTAATACAAAATCAATATTCTTTTATTCCTTCAAAGAATATTTGTAATTGGTTTTCTCTGCCAGGCACTAATGTAGGAACAGTTACCTGTAACCTTATGGAGCTTATAAACTACTGAGTGCAGATAAAAAGTACAAAAATAAGTAAGTTTAATTTATAAGTGGTTATAAAATATTAGATGCTATAGAAAAATTAGGACTGGGAAGATCATATATGGGTTTTTGTGTTAGCCATAGCTGTGATAAATTGCTACTAAGTAGAGTGATCAGGGTAAAGTACAAGCATAGTTAACACAGGTAAGGGAGGTTTGCATACTGACATACTGACATCTGGAAAACTTCAGACAAAGACAATGACTCAAGGAAGACCCAGGGGTGACGACAAGTGTGGCATACTAGGTAGTGTGGCTGGAGTAGTGGATGAGGGCAGTGAAGCGTAATGGGGAAGTAAGGTTGGGAGCCATTAAGGCCCAGATTTCCTGAGCCTCATGATAATAATTTTGGTTTTTCACAGCAAAATGGCAGCATTGAGCAGTATTATATGATAGACAGTAATGACTTGGCCTAATATTTTGTGGAACATCTTTGGAAGCTGTGAATAAGAAATTGCAGAGAGCATGTAGAAAGAGAGGGATAGGACAGAAAATATGACAATGACTGAAACAGAAGATGATGTTGGCTAAGACTGGGAGAACAAAGGAGGAACAAAGAGGTTGAATTTTGTATATATTTTAAATTTAATGCTGAGGAGATATCCTGATGGAAAGTTGGGTTGTGAGAGAGGAACTGAGGATGTGTTCTAGGTATTTACCTGGAACATGTAAAAGATGGTGTTGTCATCATGTAAGATGAAAGGATTTTGTGCAGCTGTATTGTTGTTACAGATGTTCAGCAGGCATTCCCAAGGCAATGCGGGTCAGATATATAAGTGTGAAATTTGGAAAAGGAGTGTGAGTTGGTCATGCTAGTTTGTCATCTCTGAGCATGTAGATTAGAGTCTAGCAGTGGATGTCAATACCAAGGGAGTCAGGGTGGGCAGAGAAGACCAAGATAGGATAACCTGCATAGTGTTTTTTTGTTAGAATATTAGAGAGAAAGAAGACCAGGTAGAGGATAGATGCCAAAAGAAATAACCAGTGAGGGGTGGGAAAGCCAGGCAAAGTGGATTCTTGAGGCCAGTGGAGGTGAATCCAGGACAAGGAACAAGCTAAGCTGTACTAGAAGGTAGCTCAGGTAGAAATGCCCAATATACTGCCTCTATGCATGCCAATGTCCAGGTTGTGATATTGTAGTACAGATTACTGTCAAGGAAAATTATTTAAAGGATATAAGAAATTTATACTATTTTTATAGTTGTATAAAAGTCTGCAATTACTTCAAAGTAGAACATTGATTTGAAATGTTTTAAAAATACAACAACATGTCTAGGGAAAGCATTCTATGAACTAATTGAATCAGGTAGGGAATGAGGATGTGAATCACAGATGATCATCATAAAGATGATTTTCCTAGAAAGCTTCAAGAACAACACAGAGTTTAGGAGACAATGGAACTAGTGGAAATAGAGACTTGATCACTGGATTTTACTTCAGAGAGTTTGCTGAAAGAAAAGTTGAGTGAAGAAAAGGCACTATACCAGGGGAGGAAGCAGCATAACGACTTTTAAGAACTCTGAATACTCATAAAAAAAGAGACTAGTTGGACAGATGGCCACCTTCCTATTTCATAAACTTAAGAACTATGTTTTATAATGCTACTTCATGTTTTTATGTAGTTTTTTCAAGTAGTTCACCTAGGTAATTTGTATTTCATCTAAAAAATAAGAGCACCTTTCTCACTGGGCCATGGTGGCACACACACTTAATCCCAGCACTCAGAGGCAGACGCAGGTAGATATCTGTGAATTCTAGGCCAGCCTGGTCTACAGACCAAATTCCAGGACAGGCTCCAAAACAATACAGAGAAACCCTGTCTTAAAAAAGGTACCTTTCTGTGACCACTGGTATACCTAGTGAATCTATCATTGATTACTTAATGTCCATTAATACCAAATTCACATTTAATGACTTCAAAATGCCTTTTACATATTTTTGTTTGAGCTGAACTTAAATCAAAATTTCTACATTACATTTGGTTGTTCCATATCTCAACTTTTTAAACTTGAAATAGTTTTCAAATTATACATTTTTCTTTTCTTTTTTGACATTGCTCTGTTGTAATTCTTGATCAAATTAGTTCATAGAACACTTTCCCTAGAAATTTGCTGTATTTTTCAAACATTTAAAATCAATGTTCTACTTTGAAATAATTGCAGATTTTTATGCAACTATAAAAATAATATAAATTTTTTGTATCCTTTAAATAATTTTCCTTGACAGTATTCTGTAACACAATAGCACAACCTGAACATTGGCATTCATAGAGGCAGTATATTGGGCATTTCTATGAACAGAGGCCCCTAATGTTTCCTTTTACCCATTTGTCCATTCATTTCCTGTTCTCTCACCCTCTTTAACCATTGACAATCATCATTCTGTTTTCCTTTCATATTTTTTTGTATTGCAAGAACATTATAGAATAAAATCATATGATATGTAACTTTTGGGGATATGCTGTTTTTCATTCAGCTGTGGATTTTTTTCATTACTATTTACAGATCATGAGGTTAAGTGCATCTTAGAAACAATAGAGGAACAATACAGAGAATATATAAAATTTTAATTCATCTTTAAAATCTATATGTATGTGCATATGTGATGGGGTGCAAATGTCTGTGGATGTGTATGCAAAGGTCAGAGATCAATGTTGTGTGTCTTTCTTTCTCTCTCTACCTTTTAAATGAGCAAATCCAAATTTATTTTAATGACATGCAATTTTAGAAACCTCATAAGTTAGTGAGAGCCCTGGGTCCCTGGGATAAGATCTCAGTATGGAAACATGTAATGTCTCCCTGCGAGTCATCCAATTCATAGCCACAGACTCAGAAAACCAACTGTCTTTTCAGTACGTTTCACCTCAGTGTTCCAGTCAGTCACCCAACATGGGGTTTCTGATCTAGTTAGACCCCCAAGAGCTGCATGTCTTTGCCATTCCCACACTGTGATTATAGGCACTGTGCCCTAAACTTGGCCTTTTACTTGAGGGCTGGGGGTCTCAGCTTAGGTCCTCATGGTTGCACAGCAAAAACTTCACCTATGGAGTCCTTCCCTGACCTTAAAAAGCTATTATGAGAAGCCGTCTTATGATTTACAAGCTGGGAAGCAATTTTTTTGATATATTTATGTTTCAAGACTGTAAACGCTATTTTGTCTTTCAAATGTGGAAGAAGTATAACTGGAAATAAACTGAAGGATTTATGAATATTTGTTAATCACTTCACATTTTTCCTCATAAATGTTACATGAAAGAACTCTGCAAAATTAGCTTGTTCCATGTGCTCTATCTTGCTGTCGGCTTGCAGGACTTCCATAAGAAGTTCCACAGACTAGAAATGGTAGTGCAGAAAGTTGCATTCTTGTTTATGGAGGATGGAAATCCGAGAATAAGATTCTGGTGGACTCACAACCTCCTGAGGCCAAGCTCCTTAACCTGTCGTGGAGGGTCTTCCTCTGTCACTTCATACTGTTCTTTTGCTCTCATGTGATCACTCCTCTTCTTATAAGAACAAGCATAGTCATCCTGGGTTAGATTCTATCTGAAAACCTCACCTTAATATAACTGCTCCATTTTAGTTTTCCTTAGATGCATTCATGTTCTGAGATACCAGGTGCCAGAATAGTAATATATTAATGTATGAATGGGAGGGCACAATTAAATTCATATATATATATTTATGTTTTATGTAAATATTTTAATTTGTATTAATGTTAAGAGTTATTATTAATACATGCATAAATATCAATATTTTATATGAGCACAAACTCATAATTTGTTTTGTATGTCACATTCTATATTTTATATTCTATATTTTATCTAGTGTATATACTACCCATTTATGTGCATATGTATCTGTGTATTACATGCTTACATGCTCATATGGATGTCTTTAGGATATTTCTAACATCAAGAAGCATTAATATATATTTTAGCGACTATATGAGATACTGGTCAATTTGAATCATCCATATTAGTGCCTGTTTTATTTTGATTTTCATTTGGTAATAAAATCAACTATCTGTTAGGAAGTCTACTTTTTAGCTAGTTGGTGCTGATTACTTGAATGAATAATTTTTCCTATAGAAACAGTATCAGCTAGGATTCTAACATCAATGACATTTCCAAGTGTTTTTCAGAAGTTTTATTTTACTTCAGATAAGATTCTCATCACTAAAAAGTACATTGCCTAAATTTTTTACACATAGAAATTGTCTCTCAATGTTTCCATATGATGCCTTAGAACTTTTTGGGTTGGTAGAAGAGAATTACTCCAGATGTGTAGCAACCACCACACAACCCTTTCCAGGTAAGCCTTGAAATCCTGGCTTCAAGAGATTCTTCTGGTTTAGATTGAAAATATATTCTCCAGTTGGATCAACTCATATATTGAATCTAGAATAGTGTTTAAAATCTTGGGTGAAGTAAGTGACTCAATGATAGGCTAAACCCTGGTAATTTCACACTGTGCATGTACTCTCAGATGTGCATGTGCTCTCAGACATTTTCCTCCATAGTTTAGCAGTAAATGCATGTCATTTTACTCACATAGCTCGCCACTAAGTCCCAATGAAAATGTTACAAATGGGGTCTATTTCTCAACTCTTTTTAATTGTGTCCTTATGATAGATTGACCCATTTAAAATTCTGCTTCTATAAGTAAGAATGAATGCTAGCAGTTTTATAATAATTTATAGATATTTAGAAACCATTTACCGGTTTACCTTCTGATTTCTTGCAAACCTATGTAGCAGTGATTCTTGGATGTAAGAATTTGTTTGTCTGGTGTGGAATCTTCATATGACTTCAAAGTTCCCTAATACAACTTTCCTGGAGGGAGAAACTTCCTGGTTGGGGAGCTGGGAGGGAATTTGCAGATCATCCATCCTAAATTTCCGATTATAAAGAGGGCGGACAACCTTTATAGTGATCTTGCTCTGGGGTGTGGCAGTAAGGGGGCAAGCGAGCTGCACTATGGCTATCCTCATAATGTAGGTGAGGTGAGGATTAGAGCTTCCTTCACAGCCCAGAAATTCTTCCTATTTCCAAAGGCTTTATTGGAGCAGAGCTGCACATTCCTAAACCCAAGGGGAAAGTCCCACTTTGTTGTTATTCTTTTCTCTAGCACATTCTTACAGACAACACCAGGCTTGGGAATTCTACTTTCCTAAACTCCTACTAGTAGACGAAATGTTGTTTGAAAAGCAAACTGCCTAACATGAGACAGAAGTTGAGTCTTGGTAAGGAGTTGAGGTAAAGAACAGAAACTCTTGATTTTAGCAACACATTTATTTTCCACATGCATGTGGCTAATGAAGTGTGTATTAGAGTCATTTGGGTACAATGATAAGATTAGTGATGTGAAGGATTATTTACAAAGGACATCCAGGGATTTCCAACTTTAGTCTAAATAAAATATTCAAGTCCTTGAAATCAACTTGAAGCCTGTCTTCACAGTGCTGCTCAGATAATATTTGTGCCATATAAGAGGCTAATTAAGTTGATCTGAAGGACGTAGAATACACCACTTAGGACATGAGCTGTTTTAAGGAGGTATTGATAGTAACTTAGTTTCACGGAAAATATTTCAGTATTTCTCTAGCAGTTAAATAAGCTAAATGTTAATGTGAAAAGCTGAATTATTAAAGTTGTTTATGGAAAATTGCAACATCCCAACATGCTGGTCACCCAGAATCTAGATTTTGCCCAGACTTGTGTCATGTACATATGGTAGTTGTCAATGACACTTATCAGTGTCTGCATTTTGTGATAGTACTGGAAAGAATAGTGTGTATGCAAACACTTACCTCCGTGTTTATCTGATTAGCTTAAAAACTAAAATATAAATTAAATACTCTGGTCCACCTGCCTCCTTTATAATAGTAGGTCAGCACATTTCTTTGTCTTCTGGGCCAGTTACATCACTGCTAAAGTCAAGAACAAAAATCTCCTTTTGGAGCCGGGAGTTGGTGGTGCACGCCTTTAATCCCAGCACTCGGGAGGCAGAGGCAGGTGGATCTTTGTGAGTTCGAGATCAGCCTTGTCTACAAGAGCTAGTTCCAGCACAGGCTCCAAAGCCACAGAGAAACCCTGTCTCGAAAAACCAAAAAAAAAAAAATCTCCTTTTGGTTTTGTCTTTACCTCTGAATTCAATGTAAAATCATGCTGCTAAAAATATAGAGTAGTGAAGCACTGTAGTTTTCCAATAATTAAAAAATAAGACCCCTGCTTTTTATCACTTCCAAGGGGAATAATAGCACAGTAAATAAAACAGTAAGCACAACTACATCTCCATCACCCCACACTACTAGAAACGTGAGTGAGTGTGGTGTGTGTGTGTGTGTGTGTGTGTGTGTGTGTGTGTGTGCTTAGTTTCCTTTCTGTATTCAGAGTGAAATTGTCTTTTAAAGAGATGCCTGGCCCAAATCTTCAACTTTCAGTTATTCCACAGGAACACCTTGCTTATAATTGAAGGGTTTCTCAGGAAATTTAGAGTTAACTCTAATGGTGAAAATTCTTCCACTAAATCTTTTTTCCTTCCGTTTTGAATTTGTATTGGTTCTATATCCATAAAAAGTGGAAGGAGCTGCTCCTTTGTTTTGTTTTGCTTTTTTGCTGGTTGTGGTGAAACTGATAATTTTAAGAACTTTTCCACAGTGTCTTCCTGAGCCGTAACAAACTCTCCAGCTGCCACCCCCATGCCCCTGGCCCTTACACACACCTGTTCTGCAGGGATGTCCATGGCTCTTCGCTCCTCCGAGGCTGTCCCCTTGCCATCTTCCCCTCGAGTGCTGCGTGACACAGTCATCCTCCACCTATTTAGCTTACTAGAATCTATGGCTTTTATGTGTTTTATGATAATGGCATAATGATAATACTTAGCACTTACACAACTTTTCGTCTTCAAAGTGCTTTCCAAACATTTACTAATTAATTTTAAAACATTAGTAAACCATGAGCTGTGTATATGCCAATCCATAAATAATAAACAGTCATATCACCCCAGTGGGGGCAAAATTTAGAATTAGGTTGTGGTGACTAAGGAAGCAGCTAGACCGGCTGGCCTGAGAAGGGTGGGTTTGTGTGTCCTGCATCGAGAGACAGTTCTTGCTCTCCATACTCCCTGCTTAGACTTCACTTCTAAAACTTCTGGCAATTTCTCTTTGTTCCCTGTGAACAGCCAATGGCTCTTTAAGCCCTAACCTTCCATTAGGCTCTGAATATTTTCCAACCCATAACTCTCTTGCAACCATATATCATCCTTCCATGAGTTCCCTCCTGAAATTTTTACTGCCACTTTAATTCTAGTGCTCTTTCAAGAATGCTTGATACTCTGAAATCTACAGGGTGTTGATTTTTAATTAAAAGATAAATGGCTTTAACCAGCAATTTTCCACATTTTGGATGGAATTCTGGTTTCTTGTAGCCAATTTTGATACTGGTGTAGAGGCAAGATAGGACACATCTTTTTTATTTTCTTTCTTTTTTTTTTGTAGGAGACGAAAGGATTTATTTGGTTCACATTTCCATATTGCTGTTTATCACTGAAGGGAGTCAGGACAGGAAGTCAAACAGGGTAGGAACCTGGAGGCAGGAACTGTGCAGAGGCCATTGAGAGGTGCTGTTTACTGGTTTGTTCCCCATGGCTCAGCCTCATTTTCTTCCTTCCTTCCTTCCTTCCTTCATTCCTTCCTTCCTTCCTTCCTTCCTTCCCTCCCTCCCTCCCTCCCTCCCTCCCTCCTTCCTTCCTTCCTTCCTTCCTCCCTCCCTCCATCCCTTCTTTCTTTCTTTTTTCATCAGAAGGGAAGATTTGTACCACCCATGCTTTATCACTGTCAATATTTTTTATTTAAATTAGAAACAAGTTTGCTTCACATGTCAATCCCAGCTCCCTCTCCTTCCCCTCCTCCCCTGCCTCCCACCAACCTTCCCAACCCCCCACCCAATCCCCACTCCGCTCCCCAGGGATGGTGAGGCTGTCCATGGGGGATATCCAGAGTCTGTCATATTATCTGGGGCAGGGCCTAGGCCCTCCACCATGTGAGAGGACACAGCTTAATGCTCAATTATTGGAAGAAATTGAATTTGCTAGAGGCCAGTGACAAAGTGAGGGTGTAAAGAAGTGTCTGGTTTTTAATGCTGCAGGAGAAAAGCTTTCCTTATTTAGCAGTCTTTTCTTTCTCTTTCTTTCTTTTTAGGCAGGGTGTCACCATAGATCCTGGGCAGGCCATGAACTTGGAATTCTTACAAGTGGTGAAATTAAAGGTGTGTTCCAGGCAACAATCATATTAAAAGAGGCTGAGCCTCATACTGCTCATGCTATCTTCCTTTTTGTCACAAGATGTCTAGGGAATGATAATCAGAGATAGCATGATAAATCAATAATAATAATAAAAAATAATAGGTTAGTATGCATTTCACTTGCTGATATGCATTTCATCTTGATTAGAGATCTATCAGCATTTAACCATCATTAATACATTAATTAACATATTTAATTAATCACCACAGACTCTGTTTCTGCATATGTGCTTTTCTTGCCCTTCTCATTTGTCTCCATACATCATATTTATCGTTGAGGTTTCTTAGCATCTATCTAAAGCCCACAAACCTTATAAAGTTCCTAGTACTCTCCTATACAATGAACACCAGGCTTGGAGTACATTAGACTAGGGACAGCATTAAAAAACATCTTGAATTACTGGCCCAGAATGGTGGTGGAGATTAAATGATATCAAAGACACATGTCACACAACTTGGGAAAGTATGCATTAAGTCATAGTCTTGGATGCTTTTAATCTTGTGGTGAAGGCTTAGATGCCTGGTGAAGGCAGTGAGATAAGGCGGCCATTAGGGCATATAAATATAAGCATGAGATGTAACACACACAAAGCACTCTTTGAACAGAGATGCAAAATCTAATCCCACTGCTGTTGATGGGAGTCAGCCAATGGGGTATGGAGAGGAATTCAAGGAAGAACACTGGGTTATACTCGTAAGATTCTGTAGAAGAATGCTATAAAAAAGATTTTATGTGGCAGTTGTAATTATGTTTCTTTCAAAATCATAGAACTTTATGAAAAAGTATTTTAAAATCAATTTAAAAAATTGTGATGATATAAATCAGAACATTTCTAAACTTGGAAAGTATTTTTGTTTATTCTTCTCTTTCTTTTTTATGACATTACTGTCTACCTCAAAAAATGCCATTAAAATCAATCTATTTACAGACTATTGGATTCAAATTAAGTAGTTAAAACCCAATTTTTATATCACTATAGTGCAATAATACATAAAGTACATGAAAACACCCTCTTAGAGAGATGAACATGGGGGGCTGACCCTGGGAGAAGGAGTAGGAAGGGCATAAGAAAGAGTATGGGAACTGAACATATCGTATGCATGTATGAAATTGCCAGGGAATAAGTTTAAATATAAAAATGAAGCAAAAGGAAAAAAATCTTTTTGATACAGAATGACGGTAGGCATAAAATATAAAATGAGTAAGGCAGAATAAAAATTTGCTTTATATTTCCATTACTCAGAATACTTAAGGTATACATATATATGAAAGTGAAAATTGTTATTTGTTGCTAGTTGTGTTACTGATCTTTAAAAGTTTTTTAAAATTTATGTTTTTCTCTCTCTTCTTCCCTCTGTCTCTTTCTCTGTCTGCCTGTCTGTCTGTCTCTCTGTGTGTGTGTGTGTGTGTGTGTGTGTGTGTGTTTAGGTCAGAGAACAACTTGTGAGTTGCTCCTTTCATTATATGGGTCTAGGGAATTTATCTCAGGTCATTAGGCTCGGCAGCAAGTGCCTTTATCTCCTGGGGTATCCTACTAGCCTTAGATAAGTTTTTAATTCTTTCACATTATCATAGTACTACATACTACTTACACAACATACTTTTTAAAAATGAAGTAGTTAAAAGAACCTTTACAGTTCCTTTTCCCCCCTATTTTTATTTAACTTTTTATGCATGTCACTTTCAGTTCCCTCTCCCTCCCTTCCTCCCCTACCCCCAATCCTCCTAACCCCTCACCCCCACTCCATCCCTCCTTCACTCCCCAGGGAGGGCAAGAGCCTCCATGAGGGATTTCCAGAGTCCTTTGTCACATCATCCTGGGAATGGCCCAGGTTCTTCCCCATGTGTCCAGGCTGAGAGAGCATCCCTTAACGTGGAATGGGCTCCCAGAGTCCCTCTGTATGCCAGGAATAAATACTGCTCCAGTCTCCAAGGTCCCACAGATTGTCAAGGCCTCCTCTTGGCCACCCAGGTTCGGTGGGAGGATGTCTGGATCAGTCCCATGCTGGCCCCCCAATCATCAGTCTGGGGCCCATGTGATGCCCCTTGTTTAGGTCAGCTGCCCCTGTGGGCCTCGCCAACCTGATCCCGACTCCCTTGGTCATCACTCCTCTTTGCAAGTGGGTTCCAGGAGTTCAATTCAGTTCACAGCTGTGGGTATCTGCCTCCGTCTCTGTCAGCCACTGGATGAGAGTTCTAGGATTATATATAAGGCAGTCATCATTCTCACCATCATGGGAGGGCATTTAAGGTAGCCTTAATGCCAGTTGGTGTCATTCCTTTTAAAGTAACTTTTGTCAGTTTCACATTTGCATGCAATGTAACTTTAACCCTAGTAACTCCTTCCTTTCTTTTTTAAATGTTTTTTTTTTCTTTTTTCAGTCCTTCTGCGGTGATCACAGTTGCTACACACGACAAATATGGAAGACTTTTATAGTATTTCTCCCCACTGTCTGGGCTTACAAGCCTTCAGCCCCCTCTACTGTAGTGTTCCTTAGATCTTGGTGTGGGGTGATGACCTGTTTCAGCTGAGCACTCAACAACCACTCTAGCTCTTTGACTAGCTATGTGTGTCCATCACTCATAGATAAAAGATGCTTCTCCAATCAAGTCAGATGACTGCACTAGTCTGTGGGTATAAACACAAATGTTTAGGAAGCAGTTTTACATCACATCCATTTAGTAGAAAGGTAGAGAGTCACATAGAAGAGCCTAGAGAAATTTACTAGATACATGGAACTGATCCATGCTCTAATTTCAAATAAAATGAATGAGAGTAGGTAATAAGCCTTGAATGTCAGATTATCAGAACACTATCACTTCCATCATATGGGGCAATTGAGAGCATGAGTATCACTGAATTTATGTATTGTCCGTCTGTCTGTCTGTCTGTCTACCTATCTATTATCTATCTATCTATCTATCTATCTTATCTATCTATCATCTATCTATCTATCTATCTATCTATCTATCTATCTATCTATCTATATCTATGTGTGTGTGTGCATGCATGTGTGTGAGTGCCTAAGTCCCATAGATATTTGGAGAGTAGAGGATAGCTTTCAGCCATTTTTTGGTCCACCATTTAGGCACTAGGAATGTTTGTCAAGTCATCAAGACTTTGTCTGTTGAGCCATCTTGCTAGCCCAAGAGTTTGACAATTATTGTATTGAGTAAATTTGATTTAGTGATTGTTAGATTGAAAACTGAGCTTAGGAAATAAGAATTGTATTTATATGTGAACAATTAAGTTAACACCAACAATTAATTTTATGAGGCTAGTATGCAGGGTTAGAATTTCAAAACCAATTTCAGACCTTAACTTTACTCTGTGATCTTAGATGTGTTATTTGGCTTTCATGAACCTCAGGTGATTTTTCTTCAAGATACAGTATTAATAACAACACTTCTCCCAGATTTATTACATGGGAGATGTGTGTCATAAATAGCTTTTATAATTACCATCATTATTATTTTTATTAGTTCAGCTGATACTTTCAGTGATTAGATTTTTATCCACAAGGAAGCATAATTATTTGTGTTAGAAAGTTTACTTACTAAATTCAGGTGAGTTTTTTTCCTCACATGGTTTATACTTTATTCTATGACATAAGGCATATTATGTATTGATAGTTGTACCACTGGTTTCTCTGGGGAGAAGTAATGCATAATTGATGGCAACCTCATAAAGTCAAAGAGTGAAACTGTCAGAAATATCAATCAAGTGTAGTGTGTGTGTGAATATAATGGTAAAGTTATGAATCCACAGTTTACTGTGTGAAGGCAAATCTGTATTTTCCTTATAACTGTGGATGCTGGACTATTTTCATAAATTTATTGGAATTTTTATTTATCATTTTGATAACTGTCTATTACAAATATTTTTCTAGTCGTTCTTTTTACATTTTTGTTTTTGTTTTTTTATTCAAAATACAGTTTCTCTGTGTGTTCCTGGCTGTCTTGGAACTTGCTTTGTAGATCATGCTAATCTCAACTACTTCCCAAGTTCTGGGATTAAAAGCATATGCCACCAGGCCAGATTCATGTAAATATTTTTTTTCAATTTTTTGAAGCTGTTGTGAATAGAGATTTTGCCCCAATGTCTTTCTTGGCAAGTTCATTATTGTTGTGCTGATTCTTATATTTTGGTCATGTATCATGCTGCTTTCCCTGAATTGTTTATCAGATCTAAGTGCTTTTTGATGCAGTATTTTAGTATAATGCTATGACACTTGCAAATAGAGTTGATTTTAATTCTCCATTTTCTTTTTGCATCTCTTTTATTCTTCAATTGCCTTTATTACATGAATAATATTAGGATAAGATAATCTTAGCTTCATAGACTGACCTTGGCAACCTCCCTTCTTCTTTTGTTATTATCAGTAGAGGATCATTAGTGTTAGTTTTCCTTTAAAGGTCTAGTAAAATTTCACATTGTATTCGTCTTTGGCCCTGGGCTTTTCTTTGCTGGAGGCCCATGACAGATTCTGTTGTTCATCTATGTAAATTGTTTGTATCTTCTTGATTTAAGTTTGATAGGTCATATGTGTCTAGGAATATAACTATGTCTTCTAGATTTTCCAAAATCTTATACTATGTTTTCTATTACTTCTGGAAAACATTGGTATTTATTTTAATATTCCTCTTTTCATTTTTAATTCTATTTACTTATTTATTGAGACAGGGTCTCTCTATGTAGCTCTGGCTAACCTGGAACTCACTATATAGATCAGTCTGACCTCTAATTTACAGAGATCTGACTGCCTTTACCTCCCAAATGTTGGGATTAAAATTGTGTACCATCACTGATTATTATTAATTCAGATTTTCCCTCTTGTTATTAATTTGGTTTAGGGTTTGTTAATCTTCATTATTTTCTCAAAGAACTGACTTTTTTCTTCATTGAATATTTGTATTTTTTTAGCCTGTATTTCATTATTTTACCCTGATTCACAATATTTCTTTTCATCTATCTGTATGGATTGTTCTTTTTCTAAGACTGTGAGGACCATCACTGAGTTTATTTGGTTTCTCTGTTATATTTAGCATAAGCAGTCATAAAATGGTCTCTTAAAACTGCCTTTCATATGTCTCATAGGTCATGGCAAGTTGTATTTTAACCTAAAATTCTTACTACCTCAGATTTATTCAGGAACTTACTGATCATTCAAGAATGTACTTTTCAAGATAAGAAATTATCTCAGTGAAAAAGTGCTTGTCCTGCAAGAATAAAGACTGGAGTTCATATTGACAGAACCTATTTGATACCTGGCAAGTTTGGCAATTACCTGTAATCCAGGTAAGGCAGAGGCAAGGATCCCCAGAGATAGCTATACTAGGTATATTGAAAAACAGTGAGTTCAACAAGAGACTATGTCTCAACAAATAATGTATAATGTTTGAAAAAGACACCAATATTAATAATGGTCCTTCACACACAAGCATGCACATGTACCCCCCCACATATGTATACATACACACATGAAACCAAACTCCCATGCACACTCCATACATACACACATATATTTTTTTAATTTTTTAATTTGAGTTAGAAACAAGCTTGTTTCACATGTCAATCCCAGCTCCCTCTCCCTCTCCTCCTTCCCCGCCCTCCCCATCAGGTTCCACAGTCCCCCACCCAATCTCCACTCAGATCCCCAGGGAGGGTGAGGCCTTCCATGGTGGATCTCCTGTGACTGTCATTTCATCCAGGGCAGGTCCTAGCCCTCCTCCAAGAGTCCCTGCTGAGAGAGTATTTCATATTGTGGCATGGACACTTAAAGTCTATTTGTACGCCAGGGATAGATACTACCCAAGGTCCCAAAGATTACCTAGATCTCCTCACTGACACCCACATTCAGGGGGTTTGGGTCAGTCCCATTCTTTCCACACAGCCATCAATCTGGGGTCCAAAAGCTCCCCGTTGCTCAGGTCAACTGTTTCTGTGGGTTAAACCAGCCCAGTCTTAACTGCTTTGCCCATCGGTTCTCTCTTTCTGACTCTGGATTCCAGGAGTTCAGTTCTGTGTTTATCTGTGGGTATCTGCCTCTGCTTCCATCAGTCGCTGGATGAAGATTCTGTTTCCCAGACTCTCTGGCAATGGGATTGTAGGCTGGCACTCCCCTGGATTCATGTCTAAAATTCATAAATGAGTGAGTACATATTATGTTTCTCTTTTTTGTTTCTCAGACTCAGGATTGTTTCTTCTAGTGCCATCCATTTGCCTGCAAATTTCAAGATTCCATTGTTTTTTTCCGTTGAATAGTACTCCATTGTGTAAATGTACCACATTTTCTCTATCTACTCTTCAGTCTAGGGGCATCTAGGTTGCTTCCAGGTTCTGGCTATTACAAATATTGCTGCTATGAACATAGTGGAACAGACATCCTTGTTGTATGAATGTGCATCTTTTGAGTATATGCCTAGGAGTGGAATTGCTGGGTCTTGTGGTAGACTGATTCCCATTTTCCTGAGGAAACTCGATACTGATTTCCAAAGTGGCTGTACAGGTTGGCATTCCCACCATCAGTGGAGGAGTGTTCTCCTTTCTCCACATCCTCTCCAGCATAAACTGTCATTGGAGTTTTTGATTTTAGCCATTCTGACAAGAGTGAGATGGTATCTCAGAGTTGTTTTGATTTGCATTTCCCACATGGCTAGGGATGTTGAGCACTTAACCATTTTGTTGTTCAATAGCTACAGAATTGCACAGTTTTTGAGTTTTCTCTTGCAATTGATTTCCATTCTTTTCTGCTATCAACTGATAAGTTACAGCAAATTATTTGGGTATTTTTATATTTGGTATGGCTTTATGCCCTAAATTATAATCTGTTAAAGAAATTCTCCAATTAGTTGAGAAGAATGTGTTTTCTGCAACTGTTGAATAGGATATGCTATAGATGTTTCATAAGTATATTCGAGTATGGTACAATTTAACTCTTCACTTTGTTTTTGGACATTTTGTCTGATTGAATTGTAAATTAATAATAATGGGGCACTGAGGTTATCCACCCTTAATATGCTTGTACCAATTATTCCTTTGTGTTTGGTTTATGAAATTAGGTGCACCAAAATTCAGTGCACGCCTTCTTCCAGCTACTGTGTGTTCTTGATGGACTCTTCCTTTTAATACATACTGACTATATTTTTTATCTCTTCCAAATTTGGTTTGGTAGCTACCTTCTCAGAACTAAGTGTAGCTGCTCCAATCCTTTCATGTTCAGTCTTTGTGTCTTTGTTAGTGAGGTGGATTTCTTGAAGGCAACAAACTTTTGGATCTTGAATTTTAATTCAGACATACAATCAGCATCATGTAATTGGAAACTTACGTCATATAGTTAGTTAGGCCACTTGTATATAGAGAGATTTGGTGATTCCTGTAATTTTGTTAATCTTTTCCTATTTGGTTCAGATGTTGTTTTCCTTTTGTTTCTCCCTTCATATCTATTAAGTGTTCCCTGGTTGGCTGAGTTGTTTGTAATTGAATCTTTCCTATCCTTCTTTACCCATTCCGTTCATGAAATCAACTCTTTCCTGTCTTCTCATTACTGACTTTCTTCATCTTCTCAGGGTTCTTTTAAATAACTTTAAGCAATACTGGATAAGACCAGGAATTGCTCTAGTTTATGCTTATCTATAAATATTTTATCTTTCTATTGATTTTAAAAGTTAACTTTATTAGATATAATAACTTTAGTTGGCAGTTAAATCATTCCATTATGTTTCTGGTTTTTAGCATTTCTAGTATAAATTATATGATTGGAAACGGGATAAGTTATAGTCAGTCCTGAAAAATATCTCCTTTAATTTTCTAATTACTTCTTCAGTTTGCTTTGGTTGTTTTTTAGTTATTACTTAATCCAATCTGATGGGGAAGTTCTGTGTATATGTAAATAAAGCACCGTTGGCTAATAGGAAAGCAAGATAGGTGGGACTAGGAATCTAGTAGAATTCTGGGAAATGTAGTGAATGGAGTTGTTGCCTTGTGATTCCTGGGAAGAAGGGACACAAGTCTGTGTCCTTGGTAAGGTAAGACCTTATAAAAATATGTATTAGTAATTAGTAGTCAATAATCAAGTCAGAGCTAGCCAATAAAAAGCAAAAGCAAATGGCCAACAGCTTCATAATTAATATAGTGTCTTATGTGTTATTTGGGGGCTCAGATAGCTTGGCAGGGCCCAGGTGGCTGGTGGGAAGACTACTTGTTACACCAATCCTTTTAAAATTATTTCTTTTATTAAAATAGATATTTTTCATACAATATCCTCTAATAGTGATTTCCCCTTCCTCTACTCCTCGAAGTTTCTCCCCAGCTCCCTTCCCATCTAGACCCACACACTTTCTGTCTCTTGTTAGAAAACAAACAAGTATTTAAGAAATAATAATAAAATAAAATATAATACAAATGAAATTGGAGTAAGACATAAAGACAAAGCAAGAAAAAGAGGCAGCCTGGTGTTGGTGGCACAAGCCTTTAATCCCAGCATTCGGGAGGCAGAGGCAGGCGGATCTCTGTGGGATTGAGGTCAGTCTGGTTGGTCTACAGTGCAAGTTCCAGGACAGCCTCCAAAACAATATAGAGAAACCTTGCCTCAGAAAAAGAAAAAGAGGCAAAGAAAAAGCACAAGAAATGCATATAAACACAATAACACACATAGCAATCCCATAAAAACACAAAATCAAAATTTATACACACACACACACACACACACACACACACACACACACATACCCCTATAAGGTATTTTTAAAAAATGCCTAAGTTAACATTATTAGACAAAGAACCCCTGAGATGCTATTGGGTTCCTTTTGTGGTCATCTGCTGTTGGGCATGGGCTTACCCTTAAAGAGTGTTTTGTTTTCCTGGTATACTCCCTAGAAGAAAACTAAATTTTCATTTGCTACTGGCTATCAATTAGCTTCTGAATTAGGAATGAGGACTTGTGTTCACTTATCCTTTCAGATCTAGAACCTTATGTGGGGTGCAGACCCTTGCAGGGGCTGTGCATGCTGCCATGGTTTCTCTGAGTTCATACGTTTGCCAGCCCTGTTGTGTGTAAAAGGCCTTGACTCCATCTATCCTGGCTTTTGCACTCTTTCTGCCTCTTCTTCCACAGAGTTTCCTGAGCCCTGAGGGTAAAACTTAGATGGAGATATCTCTTTTAGGGCTGAGTGTTCCAAGGTCTCTCCCTCTTTGCTTATTCTAGGTGAGGGTCTCTGTATTTGTTCCCATCTGCTGCTGGAGGAAGTTCTCTGATGATGGGCGAGAAAGACACAGATCTATGAGTATAGCAGAACATCATTAGAAGTCATTTAATTGCTATTATTCCTTAGCATAACAGTAGTATTTGGTTTTCCCATGGAGCCCCAGGCTATCTAGTCTCAGTTTTTTTGGCCATCCAAGCAGTGTTGGGAATGGGTTCCATCTCAGTCAGATATTGGTTAGTTCCTCCCATAAACTTTGTACCACTTAATCATAATTCTGATGGGTTTGATTTCATAAGTGATTAGTTTTTGTTTTGAGAATGTCTACTAGATTAAACACACATATAAATGCTCCTAATACCAATTATTTTTTTATTGCAGAAATGTTCCTAAATTTAGTTGCTTATTTTTGGTAGGTGCTTAGATTTAGATAAAATTTTGGAAGCCAACTGATTTTAAATCTAACTAGTCCCAGAAATTTCCTCAATATTTTTTCATGCAATCACCCAGATTTTGTTGAACAATCTTTGATGAAAATGAACTTCACTCCTCGAGAGAGCTGCTCTTTCGCTGAGGTGAACCACCAGAACTAAGAAATGTTTTTCCTTTAGAAGATTATGTAAGCTAATTGTTGAGCAAATGTTTAGCTTGTAACCTATGCTCCTCGGTATCTGTGAGTGTATATATACACACCGGGGCCTCACCAATTCAGTTGGGCTGCCTGGTTAGTGAGACACAGAGATCCACCTGGATCAGTGCTGGGATTACAAGCACAAATTCCATATTCATTTATTTTATTTTTTTAAATGTGGGTTCTTGGAATTGAACTCAGGATCCCATGCAGACACAGCAAACACTTTCTTCAGTGAGTTTTATCTCCAGCTCAAAATTTACTTTTGAGTTTTTTTTTAATTTTATTTTCCAGTTTAAATTTAGATAAGAATCAAGGTTGCTTCACAAGTCAGTTCCAGGTCCCTCTCCCATTCCCTCCCTTCCTCCCGTGCCCTCCCCTACCCCCCCCCCGTTATCCTCTCATTTCTCCAGGGAGGGTGAGGCCCTCCATGGGGGTGTCCATAGTGTGTCATTTCATATAGGGCAGGGCCTAGACCCTTTCCCAAGAGTTCAGGGTGAGAGTGCACCTCACATTGTTCTATTGGAGTCCAAAGTCCGTGTGTATACTTGGGATGGGTACTGATCTGCTGCCCAAGGCTCAATAGATTCCCTAGGCCTCTTCACTGACACCCAGATTCAGGGGGTCTTGATCAGTCCCATGCTGGCTTCCCAGGCTAATGCCTGGGATTCAAGAGTTAACCTTTGTCTGGTCAGCTGTTTCTGGGGGTTAAACCAGCCCAGTCTTAATCCCTTTGATCATCAGTCCTCCCTCTCTGTTACTGGCTTTCTTGAGTTCAGCTCAGTACTTAACCAAGGGAGTCTGCCTCTTCTTCGATCAGCCACTAAATAAAGTTTCTGTTTCCCAGACTCTCTGGCCATAGGATTGTAGGCTGGCACTCCCCAGATCTATGTCTAAAATCCATATATGAGAGAGTACATGCCATGTTTCTCTTTTTGTGACTGGGTTACCTCACTCAGGATGGTTTCTTCTAGTGTCATCCATTTGCCTGCGAATCTCATGATTCCATTATTTTTTTTTTGAGTTTTTAATTAAATACAAACGTAAAAAAATATAGAAAGGGAAGAGAAATGAGGCAAGATCCTCTGAACAGATGGGAACACGGCGAGGGTTGGGGGGGAGGGGGACCTGGGAAATAGAGAGGGGGAGAAGTGGAAGAGAGAGTAGGATGTGGAGGAACAGGAAGGTCGACTGGGGGGTGTAGGATAGGGGGAAGAGGCAATCATAGGGTAGAAGACAGATCAGGCACCATTGTGAACTCTAGTGATCTAAACGGATGACACCATTTAGAAAGCTAAGCAATAGTGTAGAGACCACCTCGAATGCCCATTTCTGATAGTGAACTTGATGTCTATAACCATCTGGGAGCCTTCATCCAGTGACTGATAGAAGCAGAGACAAACACCCACAGTTAAATACTGAACAGAACCCAAGGAACCCAGCGACAGAGAGAGAGGAACGAAGAGCAAATTGGCAAAGAATGGGCTGGCCAAACCAGCAGAGACAGCTGATTGGAACAGAGGAGAGCTCTTGGACCCCAGACCAACAGCTGGGAAGCCAGCATGGGACCTATCTAGACCCCCTGAATGTGAGAGTCAATGAGGAGGCCTGGGCTACCTATGGGGTCCTGAGCAGTGGATCAGTGTTTATCCCTCGAATACTAACAGAGATCGTGTGTCCATAACACAAAGAGGGTTGCTCTCTCTGCCTGGACTCTTAGGGAAGTGCCTGGACCCTACCCTGAGTGAAATGATAGACTCTAGATATCCCCTATGAGGAAGGAAATGGCAATAGGGTGGGAGGATGGGGGAGGGGATGGTGGGAGGAGGGGAGGGAGAGGGAACTGGGATTGACATGTAAAACAAGCTATTTAAGATTAAAATTAAAATAAATAAATAAATAAACAAAAAATATAGAAAGGAAAACACATGCAGGGTTCTGAATCAATTCATGTTTAGCAAATGAGGAAAAAGGGAAGGGAAGAGTGAAGGGCAGATCCTGTTCAAGATGTAGACTTACATTCTGCAATGTTGCCAGTTCCCCTTTCCTGGTCCAGACGGTGATTATCATGGGTATGGCATATTGATGCTCCAGGAGTTTTCTTTCATTTTACTTTAAAACAATTATATATGCTACTATTTCTGTGGTCTTCCACATTATTTTGTTATTTTAAAAATAAATGTGTTATTGGTGGGAACCAGAAGTAGGACTTAATGCATTTGTTAAATGAACAAACCACACAGTGAAATTGAGATTTAAAATAAGTCCACTTTATAGTCAATTGTTTCCCTTGAGTTTTCTTAGAGTATTTATCTTTTCATTTGTGATGTTTACTATTTTAACCACAGTTTGAATATCATACACTAACTTTCTATTATTTAAATTGGTTAATAAATATGATTATATATATTACATTATATATGACTGTATATATTATATTGGACTTTACTTAGCATTACTTGATTCTGTGACATGGTTCCATACATGTTCACACTTAGTTTCATGAAGTCACTTAGGTCTCTGTTATGGGGACTTTATCAGCAACTGAAAGAAAGATGGATATATATATATGTATATATATATACATATATATATAAACAAACACAGATAGAGGAGGGGTGAGGGAGAAGAGCTTTCTCAATCAGCCTGCACATCTTCCTTTGGTTTTTAAAAATCTCTTCTTAAAAAATACATATTTTGATAAATAGCATTTTAGAACTTTAATGAATTTGCTCTACAGTCTGTCAAATAAATGTTATCTTTGAAGTGGCTTCTAACATAGGAATAAACTCAAATATATCTGTTATGTGATGACATGTGTACTCACACACATATAACACATAACACTTATGCAGAGACACCCTCCCCTTGAGGCTTCCTGTAAATAACTAGTTTAATGCTGTCCTCACAGGATGCACCAAGGGAGTGTCAAGCTGGACGCTGCCTCAGTTAGAGAGCTTGATTATAGGTGACAAAACATGCCCAGCCTGCCTTTAGAGTCTGGCTACAAGTTCTCTTATTAGAAAACTAATTAAAATAAATTGTTCTGGATCATCCTTCAGCAATCATAACTTCCATAAATAATTAGGCAGAAAAGATTATAAAAGAGTTTATTTGAAATAAAATGCGGCAAAGATTTGTGTATAATCTTTCCAAGATTTGGTTACATTTTCCAATCCTGTTCTGTCAAACAATTTGCTTTAATTCAGACATCATGATTTACTTCAAGAAGAGCAAAGTTTTCATTGTGGTGTCTTGAATGTCTCTCATCTCCAGGTATAAGTAGTTAGCTTTTGGAGGGTGGCTGTGACACATAGGTGATTATGTACAACCAATCTTTAGCTATACTGGGAGTCTATAAAAATCAGGATCATTTTTGAATATGGCTACATAGATTGGTGTGGCTTTAGGCTTTAAATTGATTCTGTTTAATTTGTACTCCTTGATGATAGTGGTTGCATGTGTGAGTGAACATGTGTGCTTGTGTGTGTGTACGTGTGTGTGTATATGAGAGTCAAAGAGAGACAGAGACAGTGAAAGACAGAGAAAGATAGACACAGAGACAAGAGAGACAGAGAAGCTATGAGTGTGAGATCCTTCTGTCTCTAGAACAGAATATTAAGCCATTTAATCTTTACCTTTGCAAACCAGCTCTTTACCTCTCCATCATCATTCACTTCTAACTTGCACTTACATTTTGCTGTTGAGCTTAAGGTTATTCTAAAAAATAATACCAACGGCAGAAAGTTGGTAGTAGGAATTTCTTTCCAACAAGTCTTGTGGTTGCAAAGATAGCTGAGAAGGCAGTGTGGATTCATCACCTCAGCCTCTTTATGGAGGATATATGTCCTCTCCTCTATGTAGATAGAACATTTAAAATTAAAATTCACCATTAAAACTACTTTTACGTCTGCTGGTTTCACTTTGAAACAACTAATTTAGCTCCAATGTTCAATACCCAGGGATATCCTGGGAGATCTGTATAGGGGTGTGATCTTGTCAAATAATTAGGCTGGTTACAGGTTTTACAATTTTTGTACAGTAGCTTCAACTTCTAATGTTAGGATTATGTTTATGTATAAAATATTGACTATCCAAACATTCTTAACCTCTGAGCCATCTCTCCAGGACCAGACTATCCAGACATTCTAAACAGAATCTTCGTTCCTATCCTCACACAGCTCTTTTATTCATACTATGCTCAGACTTCTATGTACTACCAGCTTCAGTGGGACCTCTTCAGAGAACACCCCCAACCCTTCTCCCTTATCCAGGTTCCTTGACTCAAGGCACTTTATTTCTCACCATTACAACTTGCCATGCCTATAATAAAATTATTAACCCTATAGCTAGTCTAACATATTTCGTCTTTTACTTAGCCATAATACAATGCAATGCTCACATGGTTTCTCCTGAGAAAGTAAAATTCCATATTGACAAAGAAATATTAAATACTGTTTGTTAAGGCATATTTCTGTAGTAATATGTTAAAATGAGACATTTCCGGTTTCCTTTGCAGTTGAATCTGAGTCAGGTACATTTGCACACAAACTTCACAGCACTTTCGTGGCACTAGACTCCAGTTTGCTGGCGAATCCAGTCGCGGTAGGTTGTCACTCGCGTGTACACTCCTGGTTTATTTGGCAGGCCGCACTGATATCCCCAGCTTACAATCCCCACAACAAACCAAAGCATCCGTGAGTCTTCCTGTACTAGTGGGCCACCAGAATCACCCTGAAGAAAACCAAGTAATTGATTATTTCAGTGCAAAAGCAACACTGAAATCTTCAGTTTATTTCTATGGCAAGTACAGGAAGTCCTAGCCATTAACCCAGCCTATGTCTTTCTGAGAGGCAATAAGAAAAAAATTACTGAAATCCTTCAAGTATACAAGCAAGACTGAGAAGGTACGAAGCTCATCAGCTGGCCTTCCTTCAGTTACTTCCTGGTTGCTTCCTCTTCTCAGGCTTCCACTCTAGGAAGTCGTCTATGAGCCATTGTTTTCCTTTGTACTTCTTCTGTCTTGGGGCTCTGTTAGAATGAGACTGTGATTTCATTCTGTGGTATCTATGTTGCCTGCTTCTTTGACATTTTAGGAACGCTTGCTTATTCCCACTAGTCAGCTCTCCTTGAGCTAGCACTCTGTATACACTTGGCCAGCATCTTGTGTGAGCAGTGCTATTGTACAGTTCACCAGGGACAGGAGCATCCTTGTTCTGGACACTGCTGCAACATTGGTTTCTATCCCATAACAGATGCTCAAGAAATAACTTTTGGGTGAATGAGTTTATAGACTTGTCACTTACCGACCTTTCTTTACTACTCAGTATGATGCTTAGTGTATCATCTGCCAGTGTTCTTTTGGTGAATAATTGAAAAGAAATTTTTATGACAGTAAGCAGAGCATTTCTTATGAGATATTTACCAGCCAATGGCAATAATTGCTGCCTAAAACCCAGTTACACATGCAATAACCCAGTTAGGGAGATAAATTAGAAGATACTGTATTATGAGTTAATTCTTTGAATTCTGGAGCTAGATAACCTGAGCTTGAATCCTCCACTTGTCAGCTGTGTGGACTCCAGTAAGCTCTTTAACAACTCTGCACTGCAATTCTCTTATCAATAAATGAAGTTTTTATGAGTTTAACACACAAAGCTCTTTGGGAAATGCTTGGTGTACAGTGAGTACTAATAAAACCCAGCTATTATTACCAAACGTATGTCTAGAAAAGTTAGCTATTCATTTGGCTGCTCTTAGTAGTTAGGTTTTTTTCCATACCTATTTAATTAATAGTTTAGATGGAGAGAAAGGTCAGTACATGAATCACCAACTTGCTTGACAAGTACTGCATGGAGCTGGCTGGTACCTCATTCCTTTGGATAATGTATTCATGCTCCATTTGACTGGTCCTCAGGATTTTGTTGTTTTTGATACTATTTTTCTATACTGACAAAGTTTTCTGAAGTGTAGTTTATCCACTATATATAAGCAAATGTTAACTATGAGTGCCACGTAACTTTTATTGTAGCTAGTTAGTTTTGCTGCCTAGTGGCAGATGGTTGAACTTGCATTCTTTTTCCTAAACCTGATGAGTTCAGGGAACATTTAGTTTCATTAACACAGGGAATATTACACAGAAATGAAGAGATAGATGTATTTTTGAATGAATGTATGAAATTGATGTTATAAACTTCTATGCAAAATATTATTTATTCATTATATCTTTTGAACAGAAAATCTGTGTATTAAAGTGTTTCAAGTAATGACCAGTAAGGCCTGGAGTGGTACCAGGGAAAATTTCACGGCAATGGCATCATGAACCGGCTTGAAATGAAGACCAGACTTTGTATACATCGAAGCTGAGGGAGGACATGGGAGAGGGAAACCAAAAAGAACATTTTAAATGTTGTCCCCTCAAGCTGTTGTAACCAATACTTTCAGTAGATCTGAAATTGTCAACCTGGGTGACTCTCTGACTACTGAGTTTTTATTTTTATTTTTGAGATAGGGTTTCTCTGTGTATCTTTGGAGGCAGTCCTGGAACTAGCTCTTGTAGACCAGGCTGGTCTCAAACTCACATTTACTGATTGTTTTGGATATTTAAAATTTCCCAGGCTAGAGACAAAGTTCTTTTCATTTCCTTTTTCCCCTTTCCTCTCCTTTTCCCTCCTTCACTCCCCTCCCCTCCCGTTTTCTTTCTTTTCTTTATATAATTTAGAATCACTTGTGGTTCAAATAACTAAGATATTGTATAAATTTTCTATTTTTAAAGTACTCCAAAAATTAGGTATTTTTGGTGGTTACATGTTACAGTATTTTATTAATCAGACTGAGTATGAGGAGTGTTTACACATAAAACAGTATAAGTTAAAATTAATTACTATTTATAAAATTTAAACAACTGGTTATTTTTTATTGAGGATTTATCATTATATACATTTGTAGAATAGGAAATGATTCTATGATTTATGGGTAAAACACCAAATACTAAAAATCAAGCTAGCAAACATTTCTACTTCAAAACCTTAACATTGTTCCTTGTGATAAAAACATAAAAATTTACTTCCTAGAAAGTTTGAAATATATCATACTTTATCATCAGTTGTATCCACCATGTTGTATAATATTGGTTTGACCATTGATAGCAATTAAAAATTAAAAGTTATTATTTTCATGACAGATGACATCCAAAAAAGATTTTTTCTTTATATTAAGGGCATACCTGTTTTGAGGTTCAGAGTTGTGTGTTGTAATTGTTGCTATATTTATGTTTGTCATGGGGTGATGTGCTTGAAAAATGCCTATAAACTTCTTGACGATGACAATGATAAGGTTGTCTTGTACTTACTTGGCACGCATCCACAGCACCTGAAGGCACTCCAGCACAGAGCATTCCAGGCAAGACGCTTCCACTGTACCCAGCTGGTTCATTGCACTCGTCGGTACTTACTATTCTGACCTGTCCTTGCCGTAGATCGGTGACTGTGTTGCCTATTCAGTGTAAAACCAGAAATGAAACAGACTTCAGAAAATATGAATTTATGACTCTATGCTGAATTTGAGAATTAGAGTAAATACTCAAAACACGTCTATTTTAAAAGGAAGGCACGAGAAGATCTGCGTATGTATTTCTTCTGAGTGAAGATTCCTGTAGGAGAGAAGGGCTAACTTCCTTAGGGAGACAAGTTTCCCTCTTCTTTTTCTTTTTGAGTTTGTGATCTATTTTCCTTTTTACAGTTAGAGTTAATAAATAAATGTTAATAAATAAATTGTTGGATGTGGTGACACATGCCTGCTATAAAATCAACCTAGTATGTCAAGATACTTGGGTCAAAAGAACATAGTGAAATACTTTCTGGGGCAGTTAAGACCTTTATTAGTCCCTAGAGAAGTAATCACTACCATGATTGTAATAGCCCAAGGAAATCACCAATTTCCTCTCCCACTTCACACCTGGAAGTGCTATTTTTTTTCTTGGCTTTAATTGTTCTTTCAAGTTGTGTTTATTTTAATTTCTACCTTATTCATTCAACAAATGAATATGGCCAATATTTATCTCTACGTGGAGTTCCTTGCTGTGGCTGAAAGATTCATTTCATCCCAGAGTAACTTCCAGGCAGTACCCTAAGGGGTGTTAAATTCCCAGCTCATATTTGTTTAGCTTCCTTTCCTTCACAGAATAGAATAGACTTCCTTTCTTTTTTTTCCTTTTTGGTTTTTCCAGACAGGGTTTCTTGGCTGTCCTGGAACTAGCTCTGTAGCTCTGTAGACCAGGCTGGCCTTGAACTCACAGAGATTCTCCTGCCTCTGCCTCCCAAGTGCTAGGATTAAAGGCAAGCACCACTACCACCTGACCAGACTGTTTATATTAATAAGGAACATACTGAAGGGGTTCTAATGAACCCAAACTGCAGCAAACATGGCTCTGGAAAGTTTTGCCTTTCTTCCCCATTCCCCCTGCCTCGCTACAAACTGTTAGGCTACATCCCTAAAGCTAACCCCCAAGGTCCATTCCCTTATTCCCTCCTCTTGAGACTGACTACCAAGGTCCAGCTACAAAAGTATAGAAGTAAAATAATCAAAATCCCCCTTTTTGCCACCTTAATTAACATGTCCAATCAAAATTAACTAACTCATCCTAACATAGGTTCCAATTTCCCTTTATAAACAGCCATTTGCCCATGGGTCTCATGGGTATCCTCTATCCAGGGTCAGTCCTTTGCTCCTTTGAAACAAATATATCTTTACCCTCTCCTTGCTCCTTTCCATTGTTCTCCTCCCCTTCTCCTTCATTCTCTATCTCCTGTCTTTGTCCCTTATCCCTGCTGTTTGTCCTCTGGGACAAATAAATTTCCTTTGTGCTAAGAATTTGGTCTTGGGTTGTCTTGAGCTGACTTTGATGTCCCTATGCTTATGCTTCTGTATTCTTGTCTTTCGAATTTTCCTATTATAGAAATTCTCTGTCTAGAATTCTCTATGGTTTCTAAGGGTATTGCTTGTTTTGCATTCCTGAGGGAACAACTGTAGTAGAGTCAGGGATGACCAGATATAGATGGATCTGTATTAGAGGCTATCCTCAGGCTGTTTCTACATCTAAGAATTTACAAAGATGGACATAGTGACATGTCCATATTCCCATCATTTGGGAGGTTGAAGCAGAGGATTATGAAGTTGAGGCCAGCCTGGGATACATAATGAATTCCAAGCCATCCTGAATTATAGTGAGACCCTGTGTCAAAACTCGAAAACAAATTTCCATAGTAACAAATAAGAGAAGATTTGTCGTTAAGCTATTTATTTTCCAGAGACACTTACCTCCATAAGTGAGCGACCCCCATCCTGTGACATATGCAATAGAACCAGGTATGATACTTTGGGTCGCAGCTGGGAGACACACCCTGTGGATATTTCTGTTAAAGGTGATAGGTCTTTCAAGTTGTACAACTGCAATATCATTATCACGAGTTGTAGGTCTGTAATTGTTATGGGATACAATAGACCTTACTCTTACTCTTAAGATAGGACGTATTGTAGAAACACCAAAGGTGGCAGTCCATTGTAGAGGATTAGAGTAGCTAAAAATAAAAAAACAAGAATATGCTATTAGATAGCAAATTCACGAGTTCTTCGTATATTTGTATTTTGACTTCTATTTTCATAATATTAGGTCTTTGGAAATATCATATAATGTGTTTTGTATTTAACAACACCATCTCATTGATACATATTCCTGAACTGTAATCTCGGACCTGTATTGAACTCTTTACTAGCAGCTTAAATGGTCATTCTCTTCTAACTGCAGAGAGGAAGATTTTTTAGAAAGCACATCTTGGAGTAATAAATTATCTTGACTTCTTTCTGTCCCAGTGAGCATATCCTAACACTACAGTTAATGAAAATTAGTGTAGGGGAATGTTATTATTTATTCTTCCCTGATATTCCCATTCAAGCAACAATGGATTTTGAAATTGTTATCTTTTCTATTTTAAATCATTCCCTTTGACTTGTTTTTATCTCTTGTTTTTAAGAAGGAAGAGCTATTCAAATAGAAGGGAGGTTGAAGGCTATTGTTTTTGTTAATAGATGAATAATTGTTCTGTATTAAATCTGATGCATGTTATGTATATAAATACTATGCAAGTGTGTACATATTTATATAGAGATAATTTTCTAACATAAAATATAGGAAATTATTATTGTACCTTGGCAACTACTTTTTTAGATAAAGCATAAAAACACATATGTAAGGTAAAAAATGAATAAGTTTTATTAAGTCAAAATCAAGTACAATATGCACCACAAGTTTATCAGGTAAATGAGAAACCACAAGAAAGTACTGGTAATGCTTAATATTTTGAGATAGTCTCATACATCCCAGGCTTGGTTAGAACTTGCTAGATGGCTGAGGGTTATCTTGAACTCCAGATCCTTTCGTTTCTGCATTCCAAGTGCTGGTATCACATTGACCCCAATCTAAGGTCATGTCTACAAGTTTTGCAGGCTGTACAGTAATGTCTGTAAACCAATAGTAAATGAACTGGAAAGCCATTGTAGAATGGGCTTAAAATATTAATAGGAAATTCATGGATAGGGAGACCAAAACACTTCCTAAATGTAAGAAGAGGTGCTCAAACCCACTGGTTATCAAGCAATAGAAATTATAACAATGAATACTTAATATATATTAATAAAAATGATAAAAATTAATCAAGACCACATTACCAAATATTGGTTAGGCAGAAAGTTGGACCTCTTGTACTTCTGGACAACTAAACATTTGTAAAGCTTTATGGTATGTTTATCAAGTTGCATATGTAATGGGGGTGTTCTTCTGTATATATGTTTCTCTTATTGGTTGATGAATAAAACACTGTTTGGTCAATACAGGAAGGAAGATAGGCAGGACTAGGAGATGAGGGGAATTCTGGGAAAGGTAGGCAGAGAGAGACTGTAGAGAGATGCCATGTAGAGACTGCGAGGATAGGATGTGCCAGGCATTTTCTGGTAAGATAAGACTATGTAGAAATACATAGATTTATAGACATTGGTTAATAGTTAAGACAGATCTAGCCAATAAGAAGCCCTAGCCATTGGCTAAGAGTTTTATAATTAATATAAGTCTTTGTGTACTCACTTGGGGCTGAGAAGGATGGCAGGACCTGGCAGAAAAAGAAACTTCAGCAATACATATGCACTTCTGGCTACAAATCAGAAAGACTTCAAAGGTTTATTGATAGTATTATTCCTTTGTGTGTATGTACTTGTGCATGTCTGTGGCAGGTGTTCTTTGTGGCAGTGGGAAAGTGTAGAAACTTAGGGAGAGGAGATAAATATGATGACTGCTTATGGTGGACTCATGTGCAGCAGTGGCTCAAAAAGATAAAAATTCCCTGAATCCCAGGCATCAGCCTGGGAATCCAGCATGGGACTGATCAAGACCCCCTGAATCTGGGTGTCAGTGAGGAGGCCTAGGTAATCTATTGAGCCTTGGGCAGCAGATCAGTACCCATCCCAAGTATACACACGGACTTTGGACTCCATTAGAACAATGTGAGGTGCACTCTCACCCTGAACTCTTGGGGAAGGGTCTAGGCTCTGCCCTATATGAAATGACAGACTATGGACACCCCTATGGAGGGCCTCACCCTCCCTGGGGGAACGAGGGGATAACGGGGGGGCGATGGGGGGAGGGCACGGGAGGAGGGGAGGGAAAGGGAGAGGGACCTGGAACTGACTTGTGAAGCAACCTTGTTTCTTATCTAAATTAAAAAAAAAAGAATAAAAAAAGATAAAAATTCCCATGATTGGGTTAAAACCACAAAGAAAATGCACTTATAATTCTCTCCATTCACAGCTCAACAAGCAATGGATCTCTAGTTTGTATGATTTCTATCCTTTAGTTCAATACACTGGTGGAAGGGACAAGTATTCTCACAGAAAACAACAAAGATAACTGAGAAAAGTAACAAATTGCCACAAAATTAAGAAAATACCATGAGGAGATGGCAATAGAGTCTCATCACATCTTTGTTCCTGGATGTAAGCTGGTACCTGGCCATCCCTCAACAAGCCCCTGCCCATGGTTCTCAGTGATAATCAGATTACTAGAGAGGGTACCAGGATATGGTCCATACAGTTTTTCAGCTCTGGCAGTATGTTTGTGGTGGCAAAATTCAAAGATGTTTCCTGCATGACTTTGGTAGTCACTGTTGATACTTGTGATTGTACATTTCAAAATAGTGACATCATTTCCTTGGTTTTTGATACCTAGGTTCTAACAGAACACAGATCTAATCCTGTTTCTGGTGCATCCTTGATTACACTAAATGACTGCTAGGTCCAGGTAGGTGTTTACACTTTTGCTATCCACACTCAGGGTCTGACTGAGAACTGGCATTTCAAGTGACATTGATGACTGTAATGGTCCTGTGAATTTTGTCTCTCACCTGAAGTGCAGCAGCAAGTATGCCTATTTAAAGCAGAATCATATGAATTTAGTGGGATCTCTGAAATAAAATTTAAATTATTCCTAACACTGAGTTATAAAACAGCAGCAGAAAGATTTAGAAAGATGTGAGGTTTCCTAGAACCTTCGTTCAGCATGCTTGTTATCTTCATGTTTATTTCTTCTTAATTTAATAAATGGGCTT
Organism: Mesocricetus auratus; assembly: GCF_017639785.1. NCBI lineage: Eukaryota > Metazoa > Chordata > Mammalia > Rodentia > Cricetidae > Mesocricetus > Mesocricetus auratus. The sequence continues at coordinate 63,517,429 of NW_024429190.1, forward strand.
GTAAAAAAATAACCACAGTAATAAAAGACAGTGCTCTCAGATCTCAATAGATCTCTTTGGAATTGTGAATATCCTAAAGAATACCAGTATGAACAAACAGGGATATGGAAAAGATAACAGTTTAGGAAAAAACTTCACTTGAGAAGATCCAGATGAGAAACATTCTGCAATCCTGAAGCTTAGTATAAATAGTTGTGGAAACACGTTAGGACTGATTTGAGTGAGGGTAGATTTATGATAAGGATGCTGTACTGATGGGAAAAGACTGAAAAAAGAATAGAGATAGTTAGGGACATGCCAGGTTTACTATTCTGGATGATTTTTTTTTGAGTTTAGTCTCCCCACATTTTTTAGGCCTTGGATGTCCAGTACCAACATATGTCTGAGAGGAGAATGTTTCATCATGTTGAACACACAACAATTCTTTATTAGGAGCAGTGTGAACTTCACCTTGTACCAACAGAATCAGTTTGCACAGTTGCTCTCCAGCAGTCACTTACCCAAGTGTAAGTAATAGCCTGTACCACTTTAAATGTCTAGTTGTACATGGCCTAATATAACCACTCTGAAGGAGTAGCACTGCTGTTTGTATTTGGTGCTTCTGTGATGCATAATATTGAATTCCATATAGGCATTAAATCAATTTTGGAAAATTAAATTAGTGAGATTTTCTAGTCTGTAGGCTGACCATCAGTCTACTAATTAGCTTCTGTGAAAATCCTTTACAACAAAATATTAAAAATTATCTTATTTCATTTGATGTATATAAATGTTTTGCCTGAATGTATGTATGTGTATCATATACATGTCTGCTACCTGCAGAAGTCAGAAAAGGGTGGTGGATGCTGTGGAGCTAGAGCCACCATGTGGGTGCTTAAAATTGAACCTGAATTCTCTGAAAGAGCAACATGTGCTTTTAATCAATGAACTGCATCCCCAGCTTGGACCACAACAACTTAACATTTAAGAAAGGACTTTGGACTCCCATAGAACAATGTGAGGTGCATTCTCACCCTGAACTCTTGGGGAAGGGTCTAGGCCCTGTCCTATATGAAATGACAGACTATGGACACCCCCATGGAGGGCCTCACCCTCCCTGGGGGAATGAGGGGATAACGGGGGGGTGGGGGGAGGGCACGGGAGGAGGGGAGGGAATGGGAGAGGGACCTGGAACTGAATTGTGAAGCAACCTCGTTTCTTATCTAAATTTAAACTGGAAAATAAAATATATATAAAAAAATGGAAAAAAAGAAATTCAATATTGTAATCAGTCCTACTAGTAACATCAACACTTAGATAGTAGAGTTGCCACTAATTTGAAAACAGAGTGAAATTATGTAAATTCTATGAACTTTTAGAGCAAGGATTTAAGTTAAGCATGCCAGCATGTGATCTTTTTTTCTTTGCTATGTTGGAGCACTGTCATTTGAAAAAGAGAACTATCAGCAAATCATCACACCAAAGGAGAGCTTCCATAAATAAAAAAGACTCAGAAATAATTTCCATTGAAATTTATGTGTCAACCAAATCATGTTTAGTCCTGGGGGTAGTGGGTGGAGTCTTCCTGTAGCTGTCTTTCCTAATTATTGCCAGATGGAAGAGTAGCTGTGGACTCACCTTCTGAAGCAGTGAGCTGCTGTCAGGACCCACAAGTTACTGATCAGGATACCTCCACAGTGGTGGACATTATTGAGTTGTAGACTGACTTGCCAGGGCCAGTCACCTGTTTCAGCTAGAGTGCCTCCAATAACTCTCTCTTCTGACAGTGTTATAAGGTCTGGACGGGCTCCACATTCTAACAAGAAAAAAGTATTAACATGCTGGCAAAGGGATGGTTCCTTCCATTTAAAAATTACTGTGAGGATTCTCCATCAGTATGATTTTTCCAACCTTTTCCTAAAAAGTGTTGGATGTTCCAAATGTATGACCATTTATTTTATTTGAGGCAGGGCCTCATATAGCCCAGGACAGCTTCATACTCTCTCTACTTATGATCCCAATTCTATCCTTCAAGTGCTGTGATTATAGGCATGTATAATATTTGTATATCTGGTTCAGTATGCTATATTTTTAGAGTACAGTTATGTATATGGGCTGCATTATAGAACACATTTCTGAACTTGATTGAATAAGGCCATCAAATTCTTGAGCAGCTTCAGAATGGTTTGGGATACTTTGTAAGTATGGTCTAACACAGGTCAGTTCTGGATATGCCACCATAGGTCACAAACTCTTGTAAGATTTCCTTTTTTTCCTAGGTACTCAAAATATAACCCATGGCCCTATAAAATGATTACTCCTGAAAACTTGTTGGAAATACTGACTTTCAGTCCCACACCATGGAACAAGTCACAAACTATTATTTAGAGGAAAGATTCATGTACATAGTGAAGTTAGAATAAAACCGTTGTATCCAGAAGCCCCCTAAGTGGGCTTTGTAGCTCATCATGGATGCTCTAGTCCTCTTTATCTGGCTATGTATAAGTAACAGTACCTTTGAGAGGAATTGACTATTACAGAGGTTCTAATTGCTAGAATATAGTTTTAGGCCTAGTGAGATCACTCTATGGTAAAGGAGCCTACCTCCAAGACTTACAATGTAAATTTGATTCCTGGGACCCAAAAAATGGAAGGAGAGACCTGACTTCCCTTTATAGTCATGCCATCGCATGTGCGTATGGACACACATACTAAAATATAGTTTAAAAATAGAATAAAATTTATTTAAATATTTCAAGAAACCTACAAACATTTCAGTGACAGGCTAAATGGACTGGAATGGGTTAATTTCATCAGCCCTCAACCAAAAGCCTTACAATATTTCTTCTTGCAGTTAGTCTAATGTTTATTAGTAATAATAGAGGTATACCACTAATAATAATTTTTATTGCTGGTTGATAATTTCTTACAAATTTCCCAATAAAAGAGGATTAGACTTTCATTAATAAATATACATGGGTATGGGTTCTTTTCCTACCTTTTCCAAATAAATTCCTTAGTGATTATTTTATTACAGATTTGTTCAAAAATAGTTGTAAATTAAACACAGAACTGAGTTGAAGCACCTTTTAAAATCTCTTAAGCATCTAAAATAAATCATAAATCCAAGTACATGGAACTAATTTCTAACTACATTTGGCTGATCTGAGAAGTAAATTTAATGTTTCTAGGAGTTCTATGTCTGTCCTCTTGGTCTAAAAGTGTATCCTGACTGGCACTGGAACATGACTTTCCCTTCAAGTTATAGGCTGCAAACTGACAATACATTTTACAATTTATTACCTTATGATTAGCCCAAATCCACAACAAAGCAAGGCACTCTGGTGGTTCAAAAAAGCTACATGAATATTGTCATCAAACATAATTTACAATTCTACAGAAACACAGCTTTAGAACCACAGGAACAAAGCTTCCCTGAACTGCCAAGAAAATTTCCTGGAGCTTGGGGTTGAGCGTCAAGTGGATTATACTCAACTGTGGTTCCATTCTTTTTCTTTTTTTCTAGAAGAAGGAGAAATTTACATAAACATTATGATATCAGCAGTTTGAAGATGGGTGCCTGCTTTCTACAAGAACCCTGTAGAGAGAACTCAGTATTAAGGTACCAACTTCACAGATAAGGCTTTGGCAGAGAACACAAAAACTTGGATATTAAACCCTAAAAATTGATAAATACTTACAGAAAAATTAAAAACACTTACCTTGAGTCAAAAAATTTTCTGTATCTTGGTCAGTGAGTGCTAGTGTTAAAAAAGAAAGAGTGAGAATAAGATCAACAAAATAGAAGCTGAAAATCATTTCACCTTGACTTCATGAAGCTCAGTGCTAAGGCAACAGGAAACACAGTCACTGGGAGGGTTTGCTGAAATTCAGATTCCCAGGCTCCACCTCAAGCCTTTGCAAAGAACCTCTGAGTCATGTGCCCTAGAAATCTCTCTTTGCAACCTCATCCTAGTTTGTTGTTGCACACAAATTGCTGGAAGATTGTGCTTACATTCTTCATGAAACTTACCAGGTGCTTGTAGTAGACATAAACCATAAACCTAGAGACATTTTAAGGCTAGCAGAATCTACTGACAATATTAGTGATAAGATGTGTGGGAGGGAACAAATTCAAAGGTCACTCATTTCTCTTGGCAAAAGAAAGGCTTAAACAGTCACTAGTGTTCAACATGTTATCACATAGAAGCTAATCATTCATTTTTCAAATACACCTTTGAGTAGACGCTGGCATATGCATGTATTATTTTACTAATGCTATATTATGTGCTGTTTCTTCAAGAGTGAACACAACAGAGGCTCTCTCAACATGTTATTTACAGATTGATACTAACAAAGGAATTATTATGAATGAAAAGTAAAGTTGAGGAAAGGGTAATGATATCAGGAGAGTCATAGATATCATCACAAAGGACCTAACATTTGCACTGTACTTTGAAACTCTAAGGAATGGTCCATGAAGACTAGAAGGGAAAAGACATTCTGAATGGAAGGTGAGATAGCATCTGTGCTCCAGGATGTAAGGTGTGTGTTGTGCAATAGCCAGTAGACTACTACACATGTTACATGTGGGATGTTTGGAGTACCAGGCAAGACAATGTCAATTTTGGATAGTGACAGTTTGTGTGCTCTATTTCCAGGTCTGCATTCAGAGCAGTTTTCTAAGACAGGTCTTATAGTCATCTCAAACTCAGTATGAACATACTTTATATATAATTTGATATATTTCATCAGTAAGAAATACTATACCTATAGGTAGTTAGAAATGACCTAAAATTTCCCTTTTCTCATTCTCATTTCCTTGAAAGAGCCTCATCCTCTTTGCTACTCCATATTTTTGTTGTTTGACAACAGTTTGATACCTTCAAACAGTTATGATACCTTCAAACTGATTTCCCTGTTGTTACTTTATAGAACTGATAATTTCTGAAACTATGTCAGGTTATTGTCTGTTGGACTTGAAAATTTTTAGTGGGCCATCTATCTTCTTATTTTCAATAAAATGAAACCAACGTTCATAAGACAGGTTTCAATACTTTAAAAATAGTTTATGGAAAATTATTCCCAGTTTCATAAAGTTTGTGCATTTCATTTGCTTTTGTAAGCATCAGTAGGGCCATGTCATCTTGTTGGAAGCAGGGAAAATCAAACAAGCAAGCAAGCAAACAAAGAAACAAATAACAATCAATGACTTTTATTTCTTCTTTGAACAACGAAGACTTGAGTTTTAATCCTAACTGCCAACATACTGACCCTTTGATCCTGGGTCCTTATCTATGCTTTCTAGATGGGACTAAAAGAAGCTATGGGATATCCATCAGCTCTTGTTACATTGTTCTATCAAAGCATTGTGTTAGAGTACTTGCTTTTTCTCCATCTATCCCTCTCAGACAAAGCTTCTTCTTTCCATGTCTCAGGTTATGGAGATCCTTCGCAAGCTTGTGTACAAAACTTTACTATTGCCATTATGGAAAATGGTCAGGAGGTCTTCCAGAAAGAAAGACTAGTAATAGAGCTACCATATGATCCAGCTACCTCCTGCTGGGTAGCCAGTGAATTGTCAAAGTGAGATCACACCTCATGTACATTGTGGAACTGCTCAAAATTGCCAAGATGTTGTTTTGGTTTGGTTTCTACAACTGTGATAAATACTGTGACCAAAAGTACCCTGAGAGGAAAAGGTTTACTTTGGCTTATGACTCCCAGGTGAAATTGCATCACTGAGGGAAGTCGGGGCACGAGCTCAAGGCAGGAACCTGGAGGTATGAATGAAGCAGAGGCAACAGAGGAATGCTGCTGACTGACTTTCTCATGACTTGTATAGCCTATTTTCTCATATTATCCAAATTTGGCACCACCTACAATGGACTGGGTTCTTCCAAATCAATCATTAGTTAAAAATTATAACCCAGTGACTTGCTCACAGGCCTATCCTGCTAGAGAACTTTTTCAATTGAGGTTCCTCTTCACAAACGACTCTAGCTTGTGTCAAATTGAGTAAACATTAGTTGGAAAAGTTGACCCATTAACAACTTGAAACATTCAACAACAAAGTTTCCTTTCTCATTTGTCCCAAAAAGGAATGCTAATTTGAATATCACAATATAAACCATTTAAATTTTTTAAAAGTCCCACAGTCTTTAAAGTTTAAAAAATTTAAAAATTCAGTCTCTTTAAAATATTCAGTGTAACTCTAAAATTGTGAAGTTTCTTTAAAAATGTCAAAGGTCTGTTCCTATAAAAATCAAAATAGGTTAAAACACTTTCTTATCTCAAGAGGAAATAACCAGAGGACAGTCACTATCAAACCAAAGCAAAACAAAAGTTCTACACTACAAAGTTCAGTGTCAGCCTTCTGGAACTCACCCATAATCCTGTGGTCTCTAAAGGGCTTAGGCAGTTCAAGCTCTATTGCCCACAGTAGGTTCTGGCCAGCTTTATTCCATACCTGCTGTTATCCTTGGTAATCAGTCACTCAATGGTATTGCCATCTATAAAATACTTGGTCCCTCTGCAACTGGGTTGACCCTACACCAATAGCCTTTCCTGGAACTCTTTTTTCAGGGACTCTGCCTTACTACATGATGCCAAGCCTATATTTCTCTGAATAACCCTCTAATCCTGGACTTGTTCTGCAACTGAGGCTGCATCCCCACCCATGGCCTCTCCTGGCCTCTTACTGTATCAAATCTTAGTGGGCCTTTATGATCTCTTTATACCTTCAAAACCAATACCACCTAGGAGACTCTTACATCTTACCAAGTTTAGCTGCCAGAACTGGGTATAATCTTAGCTCCCTCTGTACCCTGAGGAACACTTGCCAGAAGATTTCCTTTCAGTGATCCAGGCTTCTTATTAATCACAGTTAATTCTTCAGTCACAACTAAACTAGAATCACAGATTTTTATTTCAAAGCATTGAATGGCCCCAACAGGGTCTATGAGGGCCTCTTAAATTTCCCTCTGAAACTTCACAAGCCATGCCACTGTCATCTATATTAATGCTGGCATTATCTTGTCAGTTTCCATAATAGCTCATTGTTCTTTGAACAATCAATTGCTTTTCTAGCCTAAAGTTCCAAAGTCCTAACACAATTCATCCAAACTAATCTCAGGTCTACCACAGAAATATCCCATGAATCTCGTATCAATTTTTGTATTAATTAGGTTTCTATTGCTGTGATGAAACACCATGATCAAGAATATGTGTGTGTATGGGGTGGGCAACACCAGACCACAATCTATCACTGTGAGAAGTCAGGGTAGGAACTCAAGGCAGGAACTGAAGCAGAGGCAAATGACCAGAATTATGTCATTTGAAACAATATAGAACATGGAGACATGGTGTAGTAAGTCAGGGACAAGATAACAAATACTTGTTTCACTTGGATGTGGAAGCTAAAACATTAAACTTGAAGAAGTAGGGAATAGGACAGTTTTTATCTGCACCTATTAAGGGTGTGTTGGATCGAAGAATGGGGAGGGGATGGAGAGTGGGTTGGCAGGTAAGCAAGGGTAGGAAGCATCTTTTACATGTTCTACAGTTGTCATGAACTATGGTTGACCACAATTAATGAATATTTAAAAACACATAGCAGAGCATACTTTAACTGTTTCCCAAACAAAGAACTGTTGAATGTCTGAAGTGATAGACATTCCAGTTTCTTTGATCTAATCACTGTGCAATGTATACATGTACTGAAATTCCTCTACACCCTGTATATAGGTCTAGTGGCCACATGTCAATTCATATAGGTTTTAAGAACTTTATGTATTTGCAGGTTTTGTCAGAATAAATTTTATAAAGTGAAAAAGCATTTTAACATGTTTTTTTATGCAGATTGGAGGTATCAGTCAGGGATTATATTCCCATTTTACAAAGATAAAACTGAAGCCATAAATTCTTTTAAATTTCAACCTCTAAAATTCACTCCTATTAGAACAGTCTTAATTTACCTAATCAATTTCAGAAAGAAAATGAATGTGTTTACTTTATCATGTGTCATTCTATTGCCCTCATGTGGACACTAGGAAATTGATCTCTTCCCATGTCATAATTATTGCATTTAAGAAGAAAATCAAATCTTTAAAATATTTCTAACTAGTAAAAAAGAAAATCCTAGAATGTTTTACGTTAGAGAACTATATATTACATTTAGAACTGTAGTAGTTTTGATAGTTCAATTACAAGTAATGAGGTGAGATTCTCTTTTAATGAAGATGTGAATTTGAGTGAGTAAAATTGAAAGGTATATTAAAATGAAAAGGCATAGAAATGATACTTGCATGTTATCTCATTTGAAGGGGTTATTTCCAAACTTCCAGAGTTACTCAGTATTTGTAGCACAGAATGAATTCTGTTTTTCATGGATTTTCTATTGCTGCGTTTACTAGATCGAAATTTCATGACAGCATCTGCGATCACACCATTCCCTTCTTTCCTGTAAGTCATCAGAAACAGACACTTTGAATACTTTTGCATTGTTTGAATGCTCTTCCTGATGAAACCATCTTACAAGAATACATTTGGGAACATATTTGCATTACAGTGGACACTAAACTCTATAATACTATCTCCCAAATTTGGTTTTGATACAACTCACCATAATCATCATACAGTATAGCATCTTGAAATCAAAATGCCGCCACCATGGGACTTTTAATAAACTATTTAGGTTTACTAATACACAAAGTCCAAAAATCTCACTATTTTAATTGGGTTTTTGTGACGATTAGATGTATAAATTGATATAGAAGTTTTGGAAAAATTGCATGGAAAACACTGTTACCTGTTATTAGACATTACCAAGTTGAGAAAAATAGTTATTGTCTTAATAAACTTAAAAATTGATGAGTATCCAAATTCATTTGCATTAATACATAGTTAATTTTCTGTTAACATAAACCCGTTCATCTGGCCATGGCAACAAATTTATAGTCACATGTTAAATTTTTATTTCTCTTTTGATTGATCTCAGAGACTCATTTTTCACAATGAACTTGATATAAAAAACCTAGATAAATTCTACTTATTTCATATCAATAATGTTATGTTTAAAGTGGGCCTCCAAAATGCCAATGCTGCTGACAATGTCCTAAACAGGACTCTGACTGGGTAAGCAGAAGGATTGTTATTAGGTAAACAGAAGCCTAAATTCAGCATTCCTCAGGGATTTTGTAAAGTATGTTTCCATTCATCATGAAAACCACTACCTTCTTTATCCACCTCAAAGGTCAACTAATCTAGTTGTCAAACAACTTATACCAGCTCTAAGACTCCCACTCTGCTGACCAGTATATAAAATTGGGCTGATTCCTAAGAAGCTGATGTTCTCTGTCCCCCAGACAGCAGTTTGATCTTATCCCAGAAAACCTTTCTTTTTACTTGTAGAGTAATCAGTTTGGTGATTTCATAACGCCCTCACTTACAAATAGTTAACATCCCTGCCATCTAGTGTTGGCTTGTGTACTGTCCAGTTTTATGCCAACTTGGCACAAGCTATAGGCATCTGCGAGGAGTGAATCTTGATTAAGAAAATGCTTCCATAAGATCTGGCTGTAGGCAAACCTGTAGGTTAATTTCTAAATTAGTTATTTATGTGGGAGAGTCCTGCCCATTGTGGGTGGTAACACCCCTGGCTGGGGATCCTAGGTTCTATAAGAAAATAGGCTGAGTGAGCCATGATGAACAAGATAGTAAGCAGCCCCCCTCCATAGCCTCTGTATCAGTGTCTATGTCCAGGTTCATGCGCAGTTTGAGTTCCTGCCCTGATTTCCCTCAGTGATGAACACTAATGCGGAAGTGTAAGCCAAGTTATCCCTTTCCTACCCAGGTTGCTTTTGGTTATGGTGTCTCATCACAATAATAGTAACCCTAACCAGGACAGTCTGCTTCCGTTTGGTAGAAGTGCAGAAGGCAAATTTGGCTTAATGTCTTTCATACACCTCTTGGTTTCCTTGTCCCATATCAAATGCCAGTAGATTTACCGTCTGTCCCAGGAACTACTTTAGTATATTTTTAACAAGTGAAAAACAAAATTTTCTGGTGCTAGGCATGAATCTAAGTTTCAGTAGTTAGCTGTGGTGAAATTTCACTGTTATGGTCAATTTAGATAGAACAATAGACACTGAACAAATAGAATTTGTATGATGCTAAATTCAAGCAATTTTAAAATGCTATGCAAATGTTAGAATGGTACGAATTTATTTCAGATTCAAAACTGAGCTCACATGATAGTGAGGAAAATTTCTAGTGTGAAAAACAATCTGTTAAGTTATATCTTCTAGAATAATACGCTTCCATTTAACAATTATATAGCAGCTAGAGGTGAGATCTTGGGTGAGTGAAACATATGGAGTTGGCATTTAGATTTCAAACAACTGAACTCTAGGGTGAAAGACCTCAAAACACTCCCCTTGAGACTCAGAATGTTGCCTCAGTGGAAAATTCCCCAAGGTCCCCTAGGCAGGGAACAAGGTCAGATCAAAAAGAACATCTGGTCCAGAGTGCTCATGCAGGAAACCGGCAGGCTGTTGAGATAAGCTTAATTTTGACCTTGTGGTTTCTCCAGGAAGGCTAAGTCATGCCCGCGCTTTTTACAAAAGCCCTATTGCTTGCCAGGATCTGCACCTGTGGTGGCTCCATTTCTTACAATACCCCTATTCTTTGCTTGCCAAGATTATGTATATAAAAAGAAAACAGTCCTAAAGCCCGGCACACTCAGCTAGCTAAGGCTGCTGGAATGCCTGCAGGTGCCTGTGTGAACAATAAACCTCTTGCAGTTTGCATCCAACTGTCTGGTTATTGAGCTCGGGACGTCGCTATGCTTTGGACCTGATTACCGAAGGTCCTTCATTTGGAGGATCCACCGAGATCCAATGACCCCTCTCAATAACCTAGACATAAGGAGGTAAGACAATTGATCTACCCCACCCCTTGTCTGTCTGTTCTTTTGTTTTTCCATTGTGGTGTGGTGTGCACTTTTGAATTTGAAAATGGGTGTCCAGTGAGGGAATTGATGAATTCCATAATCACTTGGTGCTGCCACCCTGGGAGACATCCCAGGGTGCCTGGGGTCCCGGTTTTTCGGGGCCCATTTTGTCTCTGAGGGTGAACAGGCCACCCTACTGGAGGACGAGCAGGAATTGCCAGCCTCTCCGTTTGTAAATCCGATCTGGCGTTTAGCCTGTTGTTTGTTTATGGTCTCTGTTATTATTGTTTGTCCTTTGTTGTTTTTGGAAAATCTTTTTGGGATGGGACAATCTCTAGCCACCCCTTAAGTTTGACTCTAGACCATTGAAATGACGTCTTAGCTCGAGCACACAACCAATTCATGGATACTAAAAAGAAGAAATGGCAGACTCTCTGCAGTTCTGAGTGGCCAACTTTCAATGTTGGTTGGCCCTGGGATGGTACGTTTAACCTGAATGTTATCTTGTAGGTGAAAGACAAAGTTTTTGATACAGAACCCCCACGGACACCCCGACCAGGTCGCCTACATCGTCACCTGGGAAGACCTGACCCACAATCCACCTCCGTGGGTCCACCCACTTGTTCAACCCCAAAAACCCAACCTCCTACCCAGCATTCTCAGCCCCCCTTTACCCCATCCACTCCTCTCATCCCATTACCCTCCATGCCAACTGACCCCCCCGTTTGTCCTCCTTGCTGCACATCTTGTCTGAGTCCATGGCGCAATGTGCGCACGGGCCTGTCAGATGCTAGCCGTGGTGGGGAGAGGGCGGGGACGCCAAGGGACCGCTTGCTGCCTGCCTCAGTCAGACACGATCAGCTCCAGTCTCAGACAGAAAACAGCCCCCAGCGCCACCTCCGTGGCCAAATGTGCCAGGCCCCAAAGGGGCCCCCACCCAACTCCCCAATGAGATTGATGCCGCCTTCCCGTTGGAGCATCCTAACTGGGACTACGCTACCCCAGCCGGTAGGGAGCAGCTCTGTCTCTATTGCCAGATTCTCCTTGCGGGCCTCCGGGCCACTGGGAGGCACCCAACCAATTTGGCCAAGGTAAGAGCAGTCACCCAGGGAGGGGAAGAAACCCCGGCGGTGTTTTTAGAGAGGTTAATAGAAGCATATCGTAGATATACGCCCTTCAACCCGGTGAGGCCGGAACGCCTAGGGAAAAATTATCATGACCTTTATAGGACAGTCAGTGTCGGGCATATGGACTAGGCTGCAGTGGTTAGATGGATTACAGGACTATACCCTTCAGGATCTCATGAACGAGGCAGAAAGGATTTATAATAAGAGAGAAACCCCAGAAGAGAAGGAAGAAAGACTAAGAAAGTTGCAGGAAGAGAAAGAGGAAAGGTTAATAAAGAAACAAGAGGAGAGGGAAGACAAGCATGATAAGAAACACACTAGGGAGTTAAGCAAAATCTTGGCCACTGTAGTTCAGCCTAGATCAGGGCCAGGGAGGCAGATGAGAAAACAGGGAGACATCTGGTACCCACGGATTGGCCGCGATCAATGTGCCTACTGCAAAGAGAAGGGACATTGGGCAAAGGATTGCCCGAGGAAACCAAGAGAACACAGGAAGCGTCCTCCCCAAGTCCTCTCCCTTGAGGACTAGGGGAATCAGGGCCAGGATCCCCACCCCCCTGAGCCCAGGCTAAATCTGGGACAGCCCCTCACTGTCATTATGCCCCCACGCTGTGGAAACCATCATCCACCAGCCGCCATGATTGTCAACAAATACTAGCTGAGGCTCATGGGACTTGCCCAGACCTGACCGACCAACCTCTCCTGGACGTGGATCTTATATGATTCACGGATGGGAGCAGTTTTCTCCATGAAGGTGAGCGAAAAGTGGGGGAGGGGGTGGTGATGGATAAGCGCCAGACCATCTAGGTGAGCGCCTTGCCCCCAGGAACATTGGCACAGTGGGCTGAGCTCATTGTGCTCACCCAAGCACTAAAAAGGCAGAAGGAAAGAGAGCTAACATTTATACTGACAGCCGGTATGCATTTGCAACGGCACATGTGCACGGAGAAATCTACCAAAGGAGGGGGCTGCTGACCTCAGGAGGTAAAGAAATTAAAAATAAGACTGAGATACTGGACCTGTTACAAGCCCTGTTCTTGCCTAAAAGCATTAAGCATCATCCATTGCCCAAGACACCAGGAGGGGGATAGCCCTATCGCTTTAGGCAACTGCCTGGCTGCAAGGAGGGCAGCATTTGGGTCCCAGATTCTGTCCCTGCGAACTGGAAAGGCTCAAACAGCCCCTCCCCAACCAAAATTCGCCTATACGGTGGTAGATCTGGCAGAAGTGCACGGAATAGGAGCCAAATATGACCTGGAGGTCCAAGGATGGAGACTTCAAGGGAAGCTGGTCCTATCCCAGAAGGACGCCAGAACCTTAATAACGGAGCTCCACTCTTGGACCCCAGACTGACAGTGGGGAGGCCAGCATGGGACTGATCTGGACCCCCCCCAAATGTGAGTGTCAGCGAGAAGGCCTGGGCAACCTATGGGGCCCTGAGCTGTGGATCAGTGTCTATCCCTGGTATACAAACAGTCTTCGTGTGCCTATAGCACAAAGAGGGATGCTCTCTCAGCCTGGACTCTTAGGGGAGTGCCTGGACCCTACCCAGAGTAAAATGACAGACTCTAGATATCCTCTATGTGGAAGGATTTGGCAATAGGGTGGGAGGGTGGGGAGGAAGGGGAGTGCGGGAGGAGGGGAGGGAGAGGGAACTGGGATTGACATGTAAAACAAGATATTTAAAATTAAAATAAAAAATGATAAAAAAAAAAATAACGGAGCTCCATAAATTAACCCACCTTAGTAAGAAAAAGCTATCCAATCTATTGGAAAGGGAAGAGTTCTTTTTTTACATACCACGTGTACAGAATCTCATTCATCAGGTTATTGATCAGTGCGTTCCCTGTGCAAAAGTCAATGCAGGAAGACTAAAGCTTCCAGAAGGGACCAGGACCAGAGGACACTGCCCCAGTGTCTATTGGGAAGTGGACTTTACAGAAGTTAAACCTGGCCTGTACGGTAACAAATACCTGCTAGGTTTTCATAGATACCTTCTCAGGGTGGGCTGAGGCCTTCCTACCAAGAGAGAAACTGCCCAGATGGTGGTTAAGAAGATTCTAGAAGAAATCGTCCGTCGATTCGGCCTACCCAAGGTAATTGTCTCCCAGGTAAGTCAGATGGTGTCCAAGTTTTTGGGGTTCGATTGGAAATTACATTGTGCTTATAGACCCCAAAGTTCAGGTCAGGTAGAAAGAATAAATAGAACAATTAAGGAGACCTTAACTAAATTAGCATTGGAGACTGTCACTAGAGACTGGGTTCAACTCATGCCCATGGCCCTATACCGGGCCAGGAACACCCCTGGCCCCCATGGCCTCACCCCATATGAGATTCTCTATGGAGGACCTCCCCTGCTGTAACCTTCTTTGATTCTGATATCTTTGCTTATGTTACTACCCCAACCCTGCAGTCATACCTCCAAGCCTTGCAGATAGTCCAGGAGCAGATTTGGAAGCCTTTGGCAGTGGCATACCGGGATAAGGGACCACCTTCCAGGCCCCATCCCCACCAGATCGGTGGCCAGGTCTACAAGAGGAGGCACCAGTCCAAAACTTTGGAACCACGCTGGAAAGGACCGTATACCATGCTGCTGACCACCCCGACTGCCTTAAAGGTTGACGGCATCGTGGCCTGGGTGCATGTGTTGCATGTAAAGCCTGCTCCCTGAGAAAACCCAAAAGACCTGCCCACCATCTCATGGAAACTCCAACGCACCCAAAATCCTCTTAAGAGAAGTCTCTTAAAAGAACCCTAATTTTACTCCTAGCCCTCCTATTGGGGGCAGGAATGGAGGCTGGGATAGGCACCCGAGCGGCTGCACTGGTTCAATGGGTCTCCCTGGCTGACCACCCTGATTTCTACTATACTAGGTCCTTTGGTTATTTTGTTACTGTTACTTACTTTTGGCCCCTGTATTTTAAATCACCTTATGATGTTCATCAAGGAACGCCTATCTATCACCCAGGCCCTGGTTCTCACACAGAAGTACCAAGCTCTTAAACAACAAGAGGGACCATAAATTTTAGGATTAAAACTTCACAAAAAGAAATGGGGGAATGAAAGACCTCAATACATCCCCCCTCTTGAGACTCAGAAGGTTGCCTCAGTGGAAAATTCCCCAAGGTCCCCTAGGCAGGGAACAAGGTCAAATCAAAAAGAACATCTGGTCCAGAGTGCTCATGCAGGAAACCGGCAGGCTGTTGAGATAAGCTTAATTTTGACCTTGTGGTTTCTCCAGGAAGGCTAACTTATGCCCACGCTTTTTACAATACCCCTATTGCTTTGCTTGCCAAGATTATGTATATAAAAAGAAAACTGTCCTAAAGCCCGGCGTGCTCAGCTAGCTAAGGCTGCTGGAATGCCTGTAGGCTCCTGTGTGAACAATAAACCTCTTTCAGTTTGCATCCAACTGTCTGGTTATTGAGCTCGGGACATCACTATGCTTTGGACCTGATTACCTAAGGTCCTTCAAGGGGAAGCATGAATTAAAGAGAAATAAAAACCTGTTCATCATAAAGAAAAGGTTTATCTCTTTCCAAGGCTCAGCTACACATGAGAGGAAGAAAGAATTTTTTTCCAGAAAGCTTGAAATCGTGAACCTGATTATATAACATTTGTGTTTGTATTGATACTACCTATGTATTCTCAGAATCTTTAAGGTATTAGGAGGCTGAAGTAAAAAGAGACAAAGGAGCATCTTGAAATGCTCAACACAGTATCACTAGTGGAGAAGTATATTTGACATGATTAATGATACAAAAGAAAGAATCATAAATATGAGAAAATAGAAGATTTTATCCCCCACCCCAAAGGAGGTATTTGGAATGTTGTGGCTCATGCCTGTAGTCACAAAACTCTGGAATTTAAGGCAAGAGAACTGAATGAGTCTGAGGCTATCCCGAGCAGTAAAACAGCACCTTATCTCAACAAAGCAGAAAAAGAACAGAAAAACTAACAAGACTTGGTAAAGCTTTGTGATAAAATGACCAACCAAACAAACAAACAGACAAAAAAAATCCTCAGTGAAGCAACAGCTTTATAAATCTTTACAAAGAATGTTGGTCAAAGTTAAAGACATTCAGTTAAATGAAATGTAGGTATGAGGAAATTACAGAGTCTAACAACAGGTAAAGAATGAACATGATCAAACAGACTTTAAGAGACAGGAAAGGTTAACATATACTGATGTAATGCGAAAGAGGAGAACAGACAAAAGAAAGCAACTGCCATACTAGGAAAGACAGTAAGAATTATCCCAATTTCCTAAATACATGATCACAATGAGTCTTAAGCACACTAAACAAAAGAAAATAAGAATTGAAGACTAAGAAATGATTCTTCTAACAAAAACAGAAAAGCCTAGCTAAAACATGAAGAACAAATGAAAGAAGTTGACTGTGACTTCTTCACAGAAAGATAGAAGGCAGTATGTCACAAAATATTCTTGGTACTGAAAAATCACTACTATCTTAGAGTTCAGGGCTCCAGAATCCATGTGAAGGCCAAGAGGATGGGAAGTAGAGGGAAGGAACCCCAGACCAAGATGACTAGACAGACCAGTTTGAAGAGCAAATCCAAGTCCAGAAAGAGATCCTCTGTGTAAAAGGTCGACAATGATCAAAGAGGACATCCAGTGACATCCTTGAATCTTCATATACTCACTCATATGTGTACACATACACTTGCTCAAACATGTGCCTATACACATACATACCTGTACACCACACTCATACATCTGTCAAAGGAAATGCAATGTAACTGGAACATCACTGATAATAAAGCAGCAAGACTATCAAATTCCCTGTATCATTTTGAAGAAAGGTGGGGAATTATGCCAGTTCTTGTTCATATTTTATTAATATTCACTAAAATAGGATAACCAGAATAGAAAGTCCCCAAACAGTAAAAGAAAAAAATGAAGAAAACTCAGTCATTCATAATAAAATAAGTCAGTAGGAAAAAGAATAAGTAAGGATAAAGAATATGAAATATTACAAAATAAAGCCAAAGGTATATGCTATCACAATAAATGAAAGTTGACTAAATGTACTTGGAAAGGGTAAAATTGGTTAGAGAGTCCATAAATATCAATATAGTTCAGGTAGTGATAGAAAAATGTCTAACCTAGAATGACATACACAGTTTGAAAACAAGTAAAGATTTATTTAATGAATAAAACCCACAGTGATCATGAAGCCACTGAAAGGAGAGAATGTAAACTAAGTTATGTGACTCACAGTGCACACACATGTTCAACATGTGAGGACCATACTAGAGCTAGCAAAAGAAATAGAAAGAATATCTAGATAGGTAACAGGAAAATCGTGGCTGGGAAGAGTCCTAAGAGGTGGTGAATGATATTTCAAGGACAAGGTAACAATGTCAAATGGTGCTCAGAGGTTGAGAAGTAGAACTAAAAAGATTTTCTTGGATTTTGTGATTCGGATGCTGTTGATGAAATTGGCAAGAACATCTTGTATTTGGAGTGTGGTTAGAAGACAGACTACAGTGGATTAGTGGCAAGTGGGAAGTTAACAAAAGAAACAAAATGTGGGTGGCTTTTTCCTTCTACCTCTTTAGTGTTGGCTTAAAACTTTGAGCATTGCAAGCTAGTGCAGACACAACAAATAACCCAAAGGAATGCACACTGAATAGATAGAAACATGTTTTGTACTCTTCCCGTAGTTTCTTCCTCAGCCTCTAATTCCTCATCAAAATTCAATTTAACTGTAATTCTGCTTTTTATGATGTTAATTAATACTTGAGAAATAATTTGTGCACCTTTTTTCCATGTTGAAGAACTTTCATATTACTACATAAAGGATTGAACAATGTGGGCACTTAAGACATTTCTGCGAACATTACTCAGTGTGAAGTTTTTCATTGAAAGGTCCTCTTTTGTCATATTACATGGAGTAGCAGATTCCTAAAGCCTGCATTTTGCCACTCCTGTTATTAATTCACTTCAGACTTGTCATGGATTTTACCACAATGCCATCCTTTTATTATGACATTCCAGGCAAGTGAAGCCAAAAACTTATTTCTGGTGTTGGCATGGTGTGATAATCTTGGATGAATACATCCCAAGTTTGTGAACTCAAGGAGGCACTGTTTACGTAGACTGCTTTATGATATCCAGTGGATTTACACAGTAGCAAGGCTCTGTTACTGTCCCCTCACACCAGCTTTTCTTGTACTCATTCAGAATGCTGTGATATGGTTATTTGTGTCAATAGCAAAATAAATACAGCATTTTATTTCATTTTTTAAGCTGGCCCATTTTCTTGCTATTTTTACTTCATCTTATTATAGCAATTGCATGAACATGCCATTAATATCCATAGTGTAAACAGAAGTCCAACAGAGTATATTGCATCTTTGTAAATATGATTTTTGATAGTCTTTCACTTACCTCAGTTTAACAACGTGTGTTCTGATAAACTCACTTCTTAAATTTGATTCTCGGAATGCATCAGTAATCTGTAGAAAGAAAGTGGGAAAATAACCTCACTGTAATTGCAACCTCTCCTTTCTATTTTAATGACTGTAACTTGGGGCTTATATGATGAGAAGTAGAAATCTGTCAGGTGAGGTCTGGTAAGTTTTATCGCAGATAGCATAGAATGAATACAGGCAGGTAGTGTAACCTTCTGATGTAGTTCCTATTTCACAGTTATTAAGCAGAGATGATCTGGACAGGGCATGCCTTCAATACAAGTCACTCTAGCTACATTAAATGTTTTAATTCATGAGACCTTATGATATATGATTTGCTAGTTATAAATGAGGTAGTTGGGGTAAGACTAAAGTCAACATTAGGGAATTCCTTTCATACAACTTGATATGCATGGGGTCCACAATGACTGTGTTTTAGATGAATGAAATCAGTTAAGACTAATTAGTGATTAATTAGGTGATTAAGTCCAATTAGTAATGAGAAATATGAAGGGAGGGTGAACAGCAAAGAACAGTGTTTCCCTGTTAGTTTTTGATTCTTCCCTAATCTACAGTCATTACTTGTAACATTTGTTGATGCTTTCTTGAGCTAACAACCTTAGCTATTTCCTAGTAGAGGTAGTTGTCTTAGGTATAAAGTTTAGTTTCACAGTTAACAAGGAAGAGTTTGTCAGAGTTCTCCTGTGCTACAATGTCAAGTACATTGTGATTTTGTAATGGAGTGGATTACTTCCAGTTATATAATGAAGTTGACCCAATGTATGTCAACATGAGGTAGTAGAAATAAGAAATTAGGCAGCTTCCTGGACATTATATTTATCCAGGATTTGAAGTCAAATTTTTATTCAACTGATAAAATTTATATGGTTTCTATAATACCATAACTTTTAAATATCAATTCCCAGTATAGGTTAATAGAAGAACCATTGACATGGGACAGACCTTAATTTTCCTTAAAAATAGTGAAACTTTGACCTTATTACAATAATTCACGTTTTCTTTTTAAAATTAAGGAAATACATCAACTTTAAAGAAAAAGCAAAATTTACTAAATTACATAGTGTGACATGAATTGTTCTATCATTTAGAAATATCTATATTTCAGTTATTTATGTAAAAAGACATGTTACTATGTTTATTAAGAGCATGAGTCATAACTGCTCCTTACCAGACTATTCAATTATTAATTTTTATAATCATTATGTTTTACATCCTGTTTTATAGACTTTTTTTATAGCATTGGGGAAAACCAAGTAAATACTGATGAAGAAAGAATTTTGTGTTTTCCTTATAATTGACGGTTTCAACATTCTCTTCATGTTATAGAATATTCTTCTCTGGGAGGTCTACTGTTTTCTGAGGGAAAATGGTGGAGCAGTGGATCTGGGGGAGAGGAGAGGTGTGTGTGGGGAGGATTAGGAGGAGTGGAGGGAGGGGAAACTGCAGTTGGCAGGTATTGTATGAAAGAAGAACAAATGGAGAAAAAGAAAGAATACTCTAGCATTCTTACTAGTCATATTTATGGTTTTTAAAGACTAATGTGAATCATGTGTCTTTTAAGTAAATTCCAAAAATTAAAACATAAGGGACCATCACTATACATATTAATATAATAGGTAATATAATAGGTCATATAAAAGCATTGCAAATAGAATTAAAGTATAATTGTTCCATTTTTGCCTTTAGAAGGCAAACACCGTAGCAGCTCTCTGTGGGTTCTACAAATCACTCTTCCCAGTCTGTTACTTGACAGCTGCAGTTTGTTCTGTTATCTGTGAGGTGAATTGAATTGAAGAGATGTGTTGTATGTTGTCTTTAATATCCATTATTATATTTTGCCACTGTCTTGAAATTCAAAGAATTACGAAGTACAGTTTTCGAGGAAGAAAGGAAATAAGGCATGTGGTCATGTGATCTGTCTACTGTAACAATGGTCTGCAAGTGTGTGTGTGTGTGTGTGTGTGTGTGTGTGTGTGCGTGTATATGCATGCAAACTTTATCACTCTTTTTTCAAGAGGAAATGAATCTGGGGGAGAGGGGAGGAGATGAAGCAGATATGGGAGGAGAGGAGGGAGCTGTAACTGTGGATGAGATGTATTGTGTGAGAGAAGAATCTATATTCAATAAAATAAATAATAAATGAAATAAATTTAAAAACTAAATTAAAAACATGAATAAGTTGTAAATAAGACTAAGGTAAATAAAAAAACAGTCACTTTCCCCCTTTATATTGAAACATAGCCTTTTTTATTACTTTAATTTTAAATAGCTTGCTTCACATGTTAATCCCAGTTTTCTCTCCCTCCCCTCCTCCCGCACCCCCCTCCACTATCGCCCCCCAGCCTCCCACCCTATCCCCACTTCCTTCCACATAGGGGGTATCTAGAGTCTGTCATTTCACTCAGGGCAGGGTCCAGGCACTCCCCTAAGAGTCCAGGCTGAGAGAGCATCCCTCTTTGTGTTATGGACACACGAAGTCTGTTTGTATGCCAGGGATAAACACTGATCTACTGCCCAGGGCCCCATAGGTTGCCCAGGCTTCCTTACTGACTCTCACACTCAGGGGGTCTGGATGAGTCCCATGCTGGACTCCCAGCTGTCGGTCTGGGGTCTAAGAGCTCCTCCTTGTTCAGATCAGCTGTCTCTGCTGGTTTTGTCAGCCCATTCTTTGCCAATTTGATCATCGCTCCTCTCTCTCTGTCACTAGGTTTCATGGGTTCAGTCCATTGTTTAACTGTGGGTGTTTTGCCCATTCCTAATAATGAACTTGATGTCTATAGCCATCCTAGAGCCTTCATGCAGTGACTGATGGAAGCAGAGGAACATAGCCTTTAACAGCTGAGCCCTTTATTTCTTTCTTTAAAAAGGGGGTTGGGGTCCTAGAACTCATACTACTCTGCTCTCTGTCTCCCAGTTCATTCCCATTATCTTGTTTGTGATAGGAGTGCTATTATGCAAATTTTGAGGAAGGTAATAACTGTGGTTGGCAGAAACCTATTGCATCTTGTTATCACTGAGAAATGGCAACTCTTCTATTCAGTCATGATACCCTGCTTTGAATTCTTGTTATTCCCATAAACGCTTATTCTTCTACAGGAAGATACATGTATGTCTTAACTATGAAAATCATACATCATAAATTCAAGGAAGCATTTAAACATATTATCAAGATACAGTACTTCAAACATAGTAATGATGTAGGCAACTGATCAGTTGCACCAAAAAGCTCCCCACACACCAAAAACCCCACACACACACACACACACACACACACACACACACACACACACACACGTACACATGCATGCACAATGAATGCGCGTGCAAACACACACAAATCAAACAAGACCTATTGAAAGAATTTAAAAATGTGTTTACAGAGAAATGTTCAAATAAAATATTGTGATCCTATATGCTATAATACTTACTAGGTATTTAAACATATAAAATTAAATGAAGAAATATTTTTTGAGGGAAAGAAGGTACTAGCATATGTTTGACTCCACTGTAAGAAAGGCATGTGACTGGGCAGTGGTGGTGCGTGCTTTTAATCCCAGCACTTGAGACACAGAGGCAGACCAATCTTGAGACACAGAGGCAGACCAATCTTTGTGAGTTCGAGGCCAGCCTGGTATACAAAGTAATTTCCAGGACATACTCCAAAGCTGCACAGAGGAACCCTATTTTTAAAAACCAAAAAAGAAAGGCATGTGTGTTTGTGTGTGTGTTATGGATGCAGTTTGCATAGGAGGGCAGCTCAGACCCTGACATGGTTAGTACTAGATGTGCAGCACCGTTGGGCTTTTATATATTTTTTCTTCTTTACATTTTATGCACGTCCTGACACTTTTACACATTGTAGAGAATCTTAATAAGAACACTAAATTACCTTCATTTTAATGGTAAAAGGTATACACATACTTTGTGATTTATGTTTTAGAAAATGAGATTTATTTAAGAATAACAAGGTTTGTGTGTCTATATGTATGTATTCTAAGACATTAAGCATTTTGCAAAGATATATAATATTACTCTTTTCACTCAAGCCCTTTTGTTGAATATACTGTATTTCTTATGACATTTTTTTATTGTTAGCTTCTCTCAGTTTTGTGTGTGCTTGGTTAAGGTTGAGCTGACCTTACATATCTGTCCTGATCCATCTGGAACTGAATGACCCCATTAAGACATCTGCTGTGTTAATAAGAAGCTGGGTCCTGATCCCACAGCAAAGCTTGATCTTTTCAATATTTAGCTAAGCACAGAAATACTACATAGCATTGTTGTATAGGTAGGAGGACTTCTCATGAGTAACCGTTTATGACGATCTCTCTCCAGGTTTGGATCTTTGATAGCTCCAAGAACTTTTGGATGTTCATGGGTTGAGTATGAAGCAGATAATTCTTAGTATAAATGATGTAACTAAACTCTCTAATTTTTAAAAACAGATTGAATGGAGAAAGCTGTGAGTAAGGGAGTATTGATGTGCTCAAGGTGAGCTGTAAGTAAAGTGTTTGGACCCTTAGTCCTCTGTGTTATGAAATGCTGTCAAGAGGCATCTTGGATTAGGTTGAGACTACTGTGTTATGCATGACAGCATTTTTAGTGTAAGTATGATTCAATCACAAGAAACAAAGGTATTTAATCACTTTCTACTGTTAGTCCTGAATATTTAAGTACCAAAGTAATGGATCTTTGTATTGTGTATGTTGGAATGTTTGATTTTTAAAATTGCTGTTTAAATTGCTAGCTTGAAGTTCATTTGAAAAACAAAAGTCAAATAAAGTTTGGCTGGAGATTGAGAGAATTTCCAATTATTTTTAAACTAGTCCTGTGCTGCTTAGTTTTATATCAATTCGACACAGGGTGCAGTCATCTGAGAAGAGGGTGCCTCAGTTAAAAAACTGACTCCATTAGTTCAGGCTGCAGGCAAGCCTGTGATTTTTTTTCTTAATTAGTGATTGATAGGGGAGGTCCAAGTCCAATGTAGATGATGCCCTCACTGGGATAGTGGTCCTGAGTTCTAGAAGAATGCAGGATAATAAAGCCACGAGGAGCAAGCCGATATACAATACTCCTCTATGGCCTCTGTATATGTTTCTGCCTCCAGGATCCTCCCTGCTTAAGTTCCTGCCTTCACTTGCTTTTAATGATGAACTGTTATATAGAGCTATGAGTAAAACCCTTTCCTCTGAAGGTTGCTTTTGGTCATGTGTTTCATCACAGCAAGAATAACCCTAACTAAGACAGGCCCTAAACATGCTTTAGCAATTTGGACTACTTACTTATGTGGAATGCATTATCAAATTATCAGTTAACTCAAAGCCCTTGCATATACTTAGAATTTTGTTTGATCAAATGTTCAGCCAAGAATAAATCTTTTTGTAAAAATAAACACCAACATCTACCTACTTAGTATGTAAATTGCTTTCATCTTTAATAAATATATGTATATATATATGTATATATGAACTACCACCAAGGTAATATCTAAATTAATTATTCCTTTCATGGTGAACATATTTTTCTAACACTTTGTGTGCTTATTTGAAAGTTATTCATGATTTATGTCAGTAAATGTTTAATTTCAGTCTCTAATTTATATTCTATACATTGAGGAATACATAAATATTTCTGATGACAGCCTGGTGGCTCTGAGAGTACAAGCTCAGTCTGGTCTACATTGTGAATTTCAGGACAAACAGTTACATGGTAAGAACCTGTTTCATTTAAACAAACAACACACACACACACACACACACACACACACACACCCCAAACAAACAAACAAACAAACAAACTAACTAACTAACTAACTAACAAAAAACACTTATTAGGACAAAAGGGGTCACAACTGTGTTGTGTGGTCAAAGGAACACATGAATGTTGAGAGTTTAATGGAAAGGACCTGCTGGGCAGAGACTGAAGCTCTTCAGTGAGAGGCATAGCCTGCTCTGTATTTTTCTGCTTAAATGTCTACAGATTGGCTCCCAATGAAGTTCGCCTCTAAGTTGTGGGACAAGTTGCTTATTCAATTCTGAAGCAGTAATAACACTCATTGACGATTAACTTCTGTTTCTCAGAGTGTGATATATAGACACAGTGTCAGTGCCATGTTAGAACTAGTTAAAAATGTGAAATTTATTAACTTAGAAGTTGAGTTGGGACCCAAAAATCTGAGGTTTAATGAGACTATCAGATGGTTGTTTTATATTTTAAAGTTTCACAAGGTTTGGGTTGATTTATATATTTAGGTCTTTCAAAAAAGGAGAGGGTAAGTGAGCATCCTGAGTCTGGTCAACTCTTTCCCTATACTGAAAGCTACCTAAGCTCTCTGCTGATGTATGAGTGCCAGGGATCTGTTTTTCAGGACAGGGCAAGTAGATAGACATATCTTTATGCATGAGGTAAAGCTCGATTTGAAAATTTCCAGTCAAACTAGTAGGCCTATCATCATAGCAGCTTGTTGTCCAAACGGTCTTATTCCTTGTATAGGGAGCATATCTTCTTGTTTGCTTGTTTTTGGAGACAGAGTTTCCCTGTGTAACAGCCTTGGCTGTGCTGGAACTTGCTCTGTAGACCCGGCTGGCATTGAATTCACATCACCTGCCTCCCAAGTTCTGGGAATAAAGGCATGCGACGCCACCCACTGACTGTGGGCTGTGAATGTAACTTTTAACACCTACTACTTTATGTGCTCACTTGAATAATGAAAGAAAAAAGAAGGGGTGAAAGGAATGTAAAAGGATAATCTCTTGGAACATCGAGGGAGGGGAGAGAGAACCAGGAAAAAGAGAGGGGGATAAGAGGAGGGCAGAAGAAGGCATGGGGGGAGCAGGAAGGTTGAGTCGAGGAAAGAATAGAGGAGAGCAGGATGAGAGATACCATACTAGATGGAGTCATTATAGGTTTGAGGAGACAGCTGACACTAGTGAGATTTCCAGAGATTTACAAGGGTAACACCAGCTGGCAAACTAAGCAATTGTGGAGAGACTACATTATCAGCCCCTCTCTGATGATAAGGTTGATGACTACCTTATATGCTATCCTAGAACCTTCATCCAGTGACTGATGGAAGCAGAGACGGATACCCATAGCTAAACACTGAACTGAACTTCTGGAACCCAGTGACAGAGATGGAGGAGTGATGAGCAAAGGGGTCAAGACCATGCTGGTGAAACCCACAGACAGCTGACAGGACAAGGGGGAGCTCTTGAACCCCAGACTGATGGCTGAGAGGCCAACAGGGGACTGATCTAGACTCCATGATGTAGTGTCAGTGAGGAGGCCTCAGAAATCTCTGGGGCTTTGGGTAGTAGATCAGTGTTTACCATGGTGTACAAATGAACTTTGGGAACCCATTCCACATGGAGGTATGCTCTCTCAGCCTGGACACATGGGGAAGGGCATAGGTCCTGCCCTGGATGAAATAACAGACTTTAGAGATCCCCCCAAGGAGGGCCTCACCCTCCCTGGGGAATGATGTGGGGATTGGATGGGGGGCTTGGGGGTGATTGGTGGAGGGACAAGGGAGGAGGTGTGGGAGAGGGGGCTGGGATTGACATGTGAAGCATGCATGTTTCTAATTCAAATAAAAGCATATATTGAGGGAAAAAAGGATAATCTCAATACAGCTTCACAAGGACTTCCAGTCTTTGAAGTCATAAACAAATAAAATCCAAATTTACTTATGACATAAGAATCAGTATACTGGTAAATTAAATTAATTCAGAGAAATCCAAGAAACACATTTCTCACTTCTCAAGGGAAGAAAAAATACAAAATATCCAGTAACATTATTATATGAAAATATTATTATTACATTAGACTTCTTTATTTCCTTTTATGCAGAAATAAAAAGCAAAGATCAGTATTAACATACCATAGATTCAATTCTTTCACTCAAATGCCTGTATTCCTGTGTAGCTGGGGAATTTAAAGCCTCAGTGTATTCAACATTTAGGATTTGAAAGCTGCTGTGGTAAAAGTAAGTTTTCTTGTCTGGAGAAGAAAGGAAGTCATGATTACTATAGTGCTACTAAGTAGACTAATTTTTATTTTGTGCAGCATTATTAGACGTTATACAATTAAAATAGTATCCCTTAAGAGAAAGAAAAATCCATACATAACATAAATTTACCAGGATTATTTACTTTTGAGTTTTTAAAAGATTGACAAAGCTAAGATTGCTAAAGTAAAAGAAGTTGGACTAGCATTAATTAGCTCCTTCAAAGTTGTACAGAAGTACTATAAGTTTTATTAGTAATACATCTAAATAATATTTTTGATTTACTCACTCATCAGCCATTAATATATATCCATAATATGTGATTATTCACTGGTAAAAACAATTCAAGTAATGGAATAGTTCAAAATTTTCAAACATTCTTTTAAAAAATTAGTTATTTTGTGTGTGTGTGTGGTGTCTATGTATATGCTTTGTGTGCATGTGTATTTGCTTGTGTTGCTTGTGTGTGTGTGTGTGTGTGTGTGTGTGTGTGTACCACTTAATGATAAGTGTCTTCTTTTATTTTTCTCCACTTTAGTTTTTAGAGACAAGGTCTCTTAGAGAACCTGGATTTCATCATTCCAGCTAAACTTCTGGATGACAAACCCCAGGATCTGCCTGTCTGTGCCCACTCTAGTTACAAATACATGAATTATGCCTACAGTTTACATGTGTGCTTGGGCAGTTGACACTTTATACACTGAACAATCTCTCCAGACCCTCAGGCAATAATTTTTGTAGAGGAGTTAGTGATTTGACCATTTTCCTGGAAAACTCATAACATGTCTTTTCTGGTTGTTTATTGTGAGTTTTATTCTCACCAAAGGAGTGTTCTGGAATAAACATTCAGTTTAAAGATGTCAAGAATCCTTAAAATACACATAAGTGACTTAGGAAATTATGAATATGGACATGACTTAGCAGAACTTCTTGAGAAAAATCCCTACTTCCCTCTGATCATTCATACACTTAACCCATAGAGAAGTTAAGTATAACAAGAAAGACCGAATGGCACTAAGGGTAAAGAAGTTTGGTGGGGATGGGGTTAGTCATTTTTATTTCATGAATGATCACTAGAGTAAGACTTGAATAGCATTACATATTTAAGTGTGACAGTGTGGTGTCATTACTTGTGATATTCATAAATTTAATATGGAGATCAATGATATTTCTTTTTCCTCTACCTATAATTCATTTGAAGGCTAATGTCATGTAAATTTAATGGTAAGATGTTGTGACAAACTCAATTCGGTTACAGCTTTTACAATTGATTATCTTAAATGATTATTCCTCATTACTGGTTTTCTATAGTATTGATAATGATATTTTCAACCATTTTTGCCTTTTTTATAATAGGACATACCATAAATTTGTGTTTTTTCCTTTTCTATCCATAGTCATACATATCTATTTGCATACCATACATGAGGGTTAACATAATTATTCCTAAAAATAAAATCAAAGTGTATTTTAAGGGAAATGTTATATATTATTCAATAATGTTTTCTATATTAAAACTTCTGAAATAATATTAACCATTATATTATTTATATTATTATACAGTTACCTTATCTATGATTAATTTTGTATATTAAAACTTCTGAAATAGTATTTATGAGATTTTAAAGAAACCTCTTTATATATATTTATATATACATTTACATTAATTTTTCTTATCCATGCTATCTAAATCAACTAATGATATACTATAAGCTATTTTAAAGGTTAACTAATATTAAAATCATGTATCTTATTTAAAATTTGACTTTACAGCTTTCTATTTCTCAGCAACACACAAACTTATTTACTGATCGTAGTGGCTGCTTAGCTTGCAAGACTGCTTTCAGAAGACAGTCTGAGTTATCAAACACTAAGGCATGTCTGAGTTTCATGCATTGAGACTCAAGGTTGTTTGCAAAATTTACTTTCATGATTTTATCAGGTTATTAAATGAAAAAGGCAATCGTGGTATTAACCAAAAAAAAAGCCATCAAATGTTAGCAGGAAAGAAGTAGTGAGAGATTTTACTTTTCAGCTATATTGGTTCTCATCTATGTAACAATATTTGCTATATTAAAAAGGTAGGCTTTGCTTGCAGGTATCTTCCTTCCCCAAAGTCCATGGTCATGAGGGAAAAGGGGTCAGAAGTGGCAAGCAAACAAGCAGGACCTTGTCTGATCTGTGATACGATGGAAATAGCCTTCCAGGAGACTGGTTCAGTATTACAGTTCAGCTTTATTCCGGAGTGAAGGGATATATAAAGGCTGGGGACAGTGGCCTAATTTGCATTAAACAGCACACTCCTATTGTAAGACTCTGTATATGGCAGCAGGGTCCTATAGAAAATATCCTAACAAGTTATCAGGGGGAAAGCTTCTGCCAAGAACTTTGTCAAGGGTCACACTAGTGACCCAGGCCTAGAGACATTCTCCAAATAAGGTCAGGTTGAGACACTGAAGAGGCTAGGTGTGGGTGGGGGAAATCTTCCATGTTGCTGAACTTTGAGACACATGCCAGGCCATGGTAGACTGCAACCTCTGACCAGCAGGACCTCCAACATTTATTTATTGTTTACTTTGGAGTTTTGAGGGAGTGTTTCATACAACCAGGATGGCCTTGTATTCTTTATATAGCCACAGATTACTTTGAATTCCTGGTTCTCGTACTTCCACCAGCCAAGAACTGGGCATAATTTGTATATTTTAAAAAGCCAAAGCATCACCCACCTCCTCCCTAAAGAACAACCAAACCAAAAAACAAATTAAAATGCTCACTGAGAAGATATATGGATATCTATGAATATATACTTAGAGGAGAATTCTGAACAATATGACCTCATGTCCAAAAAGAGATATAGTCATAGGAGGAAAGACTATGGTTTTAGTTAGAGAATATATTTAGTTATTTAATCTGAGAGGTACTTACCAAAAGCTAAGAAGTGAATAAGTAGACCTATAGTCATGGCCAGGATCAGTACTGTTGTTATGACAACAAAAGCCACTACAAACGGACTGAAGAACCTTGATTGTGGTATCACTGGTCTTGGCCTGAGAACAGGAGTCAAAGAAAAGAAAGCCACTCAATTCACTGGGAAATGCACACTCTCAGTGTCCATGACTGTCTTTCTGAGTCTCTTAGCTTGTCCATGAATCTGATCATAGAAGTTTAGTAAGGAATCAACCTGAACCTACCAGGATGCTCTTAATACTTTTCCTTTCAGAGTGTTTTTTTTCTTCATAGAACTGTTGACTTTTTGAAAAAGTTTGGTAGAACTTTTAAACTATGGTGTAGAATTACTTTATCTTTTTCAACAAGTCAGTATACTTTGGGTTTGGGTTTTTATTTATTTATTTGTGCTTGTGAGAGAGGGTCTTACTATGCATCTCCAGCTGACTTGGAATTGCCTATGTAGGCCAAGGTAGACCACATTTACAGACATCTACCTGCCACAGCTTCCAGAATGCTGGGACTAAACATATACAATATAGTGCTTGGCTCACAGTTAGTGTGCTATTAAGACTAACCA
Organism: Mesocricetus auratus; assembly: GCF_017639785.1. Lineage (NCBI taxonomy): Eukaryota > Metazoa > Chordata > Mammalia > Rodentia > Cricetidae > Mesocricetus > Mesocricetus auratus. The sequence continues at coordinate 63,547,476 of NW_024429190.1, forward strand.
CAAAAGATTTTGTCATACTGTAAAACCATGCAAGCTCCCAATCTTGGTACCGTCACAGCAATCCATCTTAATCAGGGACAATAACCAAGGGTATGAGGAAAGACGACATTGAGGGTGAAAGATGGAAGAGGAGAATGGTGGGGTGGGGTTGAGGATTAGAACAATAACGTCCTTCAAGATGTTACTGCAAGATGTTACTTTACATTATTACAGATGACAATGCAGACAAGGAAAGCAGCATGAGCCGCAGTGGTTCTCAACCTTCCTAACACTGCAACCCTTGAATACAGTTCCTCATGCTATGGTGACCCCCAACCATAAATTTATTTTTGTTGCTACTTCATAACTGTAATTTTGCTACTGTTTGAATCAATGTAAATATGTGATATGTGGAATATCTGATTTACAACCACTGGGTTAGTGCCTTTCCAACAGCAGATGATACATATGATTTATTTTTTTCCTTAAAACTTTATAAACTACAGTGTAGGTCAACCAGTTTTCATTAATATATTATCTCAAATTACATCAGGCATATCATTTAGAGCAATCTGATTCACTGTCTCCTTTCCTTCAGGAGAGACATGGCCATGGACACTCCCATGGGGAAGTCACCAGAACAGCTTGTTTGGGTAGTAATGTCATTCACTTAAAGAAACAGGAATAACTGTGCCTATCTCACAAGGCTATTTGAAGGTAAAATAAGGTTATATAAGACATGATAAAAATGTTTCTAGTTAAATATGTTAATCGGTGAATTTTTTCAGAATAGATGTTTTTCGTGTTATTGTTTCTGATGCTATAGACTGTAGAGGGGTCGGGCATACTTTGGGGTTTTCAAATATTTATGATATTTATGAATATTTATTGCCCATGTAAACTCCTGGGTATGTTTCATAATTTAAGACCTTACCAGAACTGGGACTCAGTTACATTTAAGCAGATTCTAGTCTGACTTCCACTTTTCTTTCTATTAGCTTTTGGACATTCTGAGGTAACAAAGGAATATTCTAAGGTGATCATCGGTTTCTTGACTTTAGGTTTCAAGGCAGGGTTGCCTTGCAGTGCTTGAATTATGTTCAGATACCATATTCATAAATGGTGTTCTTCTCCTTGTCATAATACATTCTCTGTATATTATGTGTTGTGGATGGGACCAATGACAATTTAGATGGAGGTGGTTGTATATTTACTAAGTTGCATTTTTAATTTACTTCATACATTGTAAATTAAAAATGGTCCTGATAAAATATATCATTTAATAAAAGTGTTTTTAAATAATATAGTGGGGAGGAAGTTATCCAATAATAATGGCTTTACCTTGTCTAATCAGTTTTACTTCATTTTGTTTATTTTGTTGTACCGGTGAAACTGGCTTTCTGAGTTCGGCAGTTGGGAGAAAACTGCAATTTTGACATTTACTAGCTCTAGCATTAGTGGATTCACTTGTCATTTTAGCAAATTGTTGTTCCAATTATATCCTACAATGGGCCACAATATCTGGGCTTTGAAGCTCAGTAAATATTAGTTATTGCTGAGTAATACGAGAGTAGAAGCCAGTTTTCCACAGAATTACTATGGGCAGACTCTATTTCTGGAGGTGAAATCTGGTGTGGAGTAAGGGGTAACCAAAAACAAGGAGGTAGTTGAAGATCAATAAAGCCTGAACATTAAAAAGCAAAGGTTGGGTATAGCAGAATATCATTGGAAATCATTTTATTGATTTTGTTAGAGCAATAGTGTTTGGTTTTACTCCAGATCTCTGGGATATCTAGTCTCTGTTTTGTGGTTACACAATCAGTGTCAGGTATGGGTTCCTGCTCATGGAGTGAGCCTTAGATCAAATCAGACATTGGTTAGCTACTCCCACACATTCTGGGTCACCATTGCCCTAGCATATTTTGCAGGTGGGATAGGTTGTAGGTCAAAGGTTCTGTGAATGGGTTGGTGTACATGTTTTTCTTTCAGTAGCCTGAAGAATAGCTTCCCATACTGAAGAGACTAGAACACAGGGGTGAGAACTCCATTGCCTTACCCAGTCCATCATCAGAGAGGCTTACTCTGGCCGTAGATGGGAGCAGATGCAGAGACCCATAGCCAGACATTATGTGGAGAGAGAGTCTAAATCAGAGAGCTCCATCAAATTCCTATCCTCAGAGCTTATGCAATCCCGTGGGGGAGGAGGCAGAAAGATTGTAAGATCAAGAAGGGATGAATCAACCAAGAAAGATGCACATGAGCTCGCAGCCACTGAAGCAGTAAGCACAGGGCCTACATGGGTCTGTGTCAGGTCCTCTGCATATATATTACAGCTTTCAGCTTAGTGTTTTTATGGGACTCCTGACTGTGAGAATGAGTGAGAAAGAGTCAGATCTCTGACTCTTGTGTCTCTTTCCTGTTGGGTTGCTGTGTCCAACTTAGGTATGATAGTTTGCTTCATCTTTTATCTTGTCATGTTTGGTTGTTGTCTCTTAGAAGCCTGTTCTTCCCCAATGAGAGACAGAAATAGAGTGGATCTGGAGGGGAGGAGAGGTGGGAAGGATCTGAGCAGAGCAGAGGGAGGGGAAATTGTAATAAGCATGTATTGCATGAGAAAATCTGTTTTCAGTAAAAGGAAAAGAATATGGTAAAAATTCTAAAAAAGGAAAAGAAAACAAAACAAAAACTGAAGGTTGGAGTCAGCACAGTCTTCAGTTTGGAACAGCCTCGCCTCCCATGGGGAATGACCCAGAGCCAACTTTGCCCTTAGTTCACTGACAACATCTTAAACTGAGGGATCGAGAAGCATCATATACATATGACTCAAGGAACAAAGGGTGTGGCATCTAAATTATCTTAATCTCTCAAGCGACAATTATGTAAGAATCGATTGTTCCACCCTGTAGAAACAGCTGAGGAAGTACCTGCTGTGTAACTCACAGGTAAATCTCTGCACACTGCTGATTATAAAGCTTAAGGTGATTCCAGATGAACTGTAAGCTTTGTAAACTTACAGGGAGTATCTTCACAATCGTTTGAATTTTGACATGCAATGTAGTTGAAGTCTGTGTAAGGAAATTGTTTGCTTTTCTTTCAGAATATTAACCAGCAAGAGTTTTGGTACTTGCATTAAAACAGAAAAAACAAACATTCAGTTGTAATATGATCACCACGATTACTTAGCTTCATCCCCCCTCCTTATTTAGTTGCCCTTTTAATAGCCATGTTGTGAAAAACTCTGTGTCAGGCATTACACATGTGAACAGGTAACTTTCAAAACAGTTTCAGGAAGTCACTAATAGAATCCAATCTGAATATAGGGAAAGTTAGGCTGAGAAAGTAAATTCTTCTCGATCAAGCATGGTAGAGCTGGAAATGGAGACCAGGGAGGCTTCTATGAAAGAACACAAACTTCCTTATATACCCTAAGTTACCAATACTTCAGAGGACAGAAAAGCGCCATTTCTTGTCTCTCTTGATCTCACTTTGAGAAAAATGATGATAACCAGTCTCTTGATTGTCTTTCAAATGTCTAGAATTTTGTCTCACACATGGTATGTATGTATTTTATTGCATGGGAAATTTGTAATACAGGAATTGATTTAATTTTCATTTGAAAATATATCTTAATATATTATATGGAAATATTAACTTCTGCCACTGATAAATAGATATACATAATATTTAGTTGTGGATTAATAAATCTGACAATTAATTCACATTGTCTGCAAGAATGAAAGATCTTAATGGCAACACATTTATTAAATCAGATATACACAACAGTGTGACTACTGAACATTTTGACTATTTTATGTCTATTTTAGATGTTAGCTATGATGTTAACAATGATTGAGTCATAGTCCTTTTGATATGTAGTTTTCTTAATGATCTCACCCCATGTTATAGATTTAGCAAGCACCCAGTAGAATATTACTAAGATATCTTCCTAGCCTATAGATCTCTCTGTATTTTGTACCTTTGTTTCCAACTGTTAACCGAATAGCTTATGGATGTTCTTCAATGGCCTAAATGAATGGTTTGTAGTTCCTTTCCCCAGCACACCTTTCCCCAGAACACACTATTTCTCACATTGGTGAACATTACGACCTGCATTAGGCACTTAGGAGTTAGCTTCACTTTATTCCTTTTGGTTATGTCTAAATACAGAAGTTCACCAGTCAATTCTTATTCTACTACCTAAGTCTTTTCATTTAAAATCTCTATCTTAACTCTGACTTGACAATTGCCTCATTAGTGATATTTGAAATACCTTTTAACTGGTCTTCCTGGATTTATAACTAATCAAATATTTAATTAAAACGATTTGGTGAATCTATACTGTTCTAGTAATAGTTTTAGGTGCTAGGCACACAGTAAACAAAACCAAAAGAACATACTAGCTGCAATGGGTTAAATGTTGTTGTTCTTTTAAAATCCACACATTGAACTCTTAACCTCTAAGATAATGTGGTATTATAAGGTAGAGTTGGTGGGGGTGACTAGGTTATGAAGAGAGAAAACTCACTGATGGCATCAGTGTCCTAATAGAAGATCTCATGGATCTCTCATGAGTGTTTCAAGTCTGTGGTGAGAAGAAAGCAGGCTTCCATAACTCAAAAAATAGGCTCTCAACAGATACAAATTTGCCAGTACCTTCTTGTTTCTAAACTACCTATTCTATGCCACTCTTTTATAGCAGCCTTCATGGACTAAGATGCAACCTTGGTGATGGGGGCAAGAGTGGCAGACATGACTGTCTTAGTGGCAGACATGACTTAGATAGTCTATAAAACAGGAAGTACTGAAAAGTTAGAGTAGTCAGGAAACACCTACCAAAGAGATGACATTTGAATTTTTAAAAAAAGTGGTAAAGTAGACTTGAGTTCACCTTGATGTATTTTAGGGACAGAAAGAAGGGAGGATCAATTAGACTGATGGTCACATGTGTTAGGGGTTGAGGGAAAGGGCAAAGGATAGTATGAGCAGATAAGTTTAGAGACACTGGAATAGAGGGTCATGTCAGAGACAGTCATTTGGATCTGGGCACATTATAAAGATCTCCATTTGAAAGCACCGCCGAAATAGCTCAGTTGGGAGAGCGTTAGACTGAAGATCTCCATTTGAGTGAGACAGGTATTTGAGGCTTTGAGAACAGAAACAGCATGAGATCTGTTATTTTAGCAGTTCCTCTTGTTCCTGTTAGGGGAGTAGTAGGTCTGAGATGGAGTAGGAGAGAATTTAGGTTATCCAGCATTCAAGGTAAAAGATAAAGGTGTCTTAGATAAGATGGTGAGTGGCCAGGGGAGTGGTCAGAGTCTAGGCATCTTAAATTTTAAGTCTAGAGAATTTGGGGATGATTTTTCTGATAATTGAATATAGAATTTTTACTTCTTTCCAAATGCTTGAAAATAGTTCTAGGGATTTTAATTTAATTTAGTTTTATTTGTTTTTCATGACAGGGTTTCTCTGTGGCTTTGGAGGCTGTCCTGGAACTAGCACTTGTGGACCAGGCTGGTCTGGAACTCACAGAGATCCACCTGCCTCTGTCTCCCGAGTGCTGGCATTAAAGGCATGCACCACCATCACCTGGCAAGATTTTTAAAAGGAAAAACCTCCCTTTTCCATGTCTCATGAGCATATCTTGAAGTTAGCGTTTGAAGCATTTGAATACTTCATGTGATAGTTAAGACAGATAATGCTCACCCTTGCCATTTCACCTTCTGCAGCGTCATCACCTCTCTGCACTGCTTTAGCCAGACTCAGTGTCTGCGTGTGATACCTTCTTGGAAAATATTTGCATTTTAGTGCCTGACTTCCTTATCCTTAGCATAATTCATGCATTATTCTTCCCCACTGGATAGTTCTCTTCCCCCCCCCCCCCACTGCTACCTCTCATTTAATCTCATAAGGCTTGGTATATTTTCTTCTCTCGTTTACAAGTTCACACATCAAACAAAGGCATTTATGCCAGTTTCCACTTCCAGGATACTTGCTCATGAAAAATATCCCCAAATATTCTTAGTCTATGTCCTAGCACAAGGCCACAGAACTTACACAGGTATCATTAATGGAAAAAATCAACCAATGACTCTACAAAGAAGGTTGTAAAAATAATTTTGCAGTAGTTTGGAGAGACTTTTTAAAAATTCAAGTGCACATTGTGCATTCTATTTTTGAATGGGGTGAGTACAATTATAAAGCAGGGAATAATCTCTCCCAACTATTAAATGTGCACCATGTGCCTATTTCCTTGGCTTCCCTACATAATTCCATTTAATCTTCATGAAAATGTGCTTAGTGGATGAGGAAACAGCGATTTAGGAATTAAGTTACTCTGCTAGTAAGTGACAGAGCTGTCACAGGAATCTGGGTTTGTCAAGTTCGCTTTGCCAAGTCTACATCAGATGGGAGGAGAGTTTCTGCTAATTATATGTTGTGATTAACACTCATCACACTTGCTACCTCTATTATTGACATTAGAATGTACAGACAAAATACGTTTATATTACATGTTGGACTTGGGAAGAATATAAGAATTATGCCAAAAAGAAGATACTATTTTAGTCAGCCTCAACTTCAGGGCAATTTTTGCCACAAGGCAGGCAGCGTGAACTATCCAACGAAGTGGTTTACTTTTTTTTTAAGTTAAAGAATGCTTTGTTTAAACAAAGTCTCATTGGAAACTCAATATTTTATAACAGATCAACACAGAGAGTCTTCTTTGTGGAAGTAGGATCTGTTTCCCGTTTCATTAGTTGGACTCTTTCACTTTTTTGTTTCATTTTCCTTTATAACCTTAAGTACACATAGAATCCTCTGTAAAAAGAAAGACAGCAACTTTCCTCAGGATTGGGTAACTTGATGGCAGCCAGACCTGGAGTCATGGTTTGCTGAATATATTAGCTTAATAGAGAATTCTCAGTTCATATGGAAGAGAAGAATTCTGTATTTGAAATTTCACTCTGTGTTAAAATATCTTAATTTCTTTTAATCATTTGTATTCCCATTTTTATCATGCATTGCATTTAAATTCATTTATTTTTCTTGAGGATATAAACCACTCTCTATATACTTAAACATACTGAGACAGGAAGTGTGAGAGCTTATATGTTTTGGGAGAACCAAAAAAGCCAACTCCTTTAAAGGGGTGTCCTTTAGGCTGCAAACTCCTCTCTGAGGCAGACAGCTTGGCAGGGAACATGGGCTTCACTTTAGCTTCCAGTCTTCCACTGGAAAGCCACACAGCTTGTATACTTATCACACTGCACAGCTGCATAGCCATGCAGGATACTGTTCAAATGCGCAACTGCATAGCAACGTAGGACACTGTTCAAAATGCACATCTAGCCAGTAGTGCAGAACCCTGTTCAAATGCACAGCTAGGTAGCAATACATGAGTGGAGAAGTAACCTTCTCATAAAGATACTAAAAATAACCACATATATGTGTTTGTGTGCCTGCCAATCATGTGTGTGTGTGTGTGTGTGTGTGTGTGTGTGTGTGTTTGTGTGCATGTGCATGAATATGTGTATGAGATGAAGAGAGGAGGAGGGTAAGGAGAGGGGAGTTGATGATGGTTAATGAATAAATGCTAACCATGAGCCTTGGAATATGAGTCCTGTTGCTTCATAGGCTGGTCATTTTGGCTTTCTGGAATTCAGTATTTGATCACAATAGACAAATTGCTTTACTCCTAGGAGGGAGATAAGTGCCTTTCATTTATGCACAGGATATACTTTCTAGGTAGTTCTTGTTTTGAGTAAATTATCTTCATATTCTGGAAGTTCTTGGGCATGCTCCTCCACATTATAATATCATCATTGCTTTATTATATAATAGAAATGTGTTCCAAGATGTTTTATAGCATTTAAGGAAATATTTTCATTACATCAAAGTTTGTGTGTGTGTTATGTGTATAATCACCTGATGTATGTATGCAGCTACACACACCCATTAATACACATGTGGAGGGCAGAGGCCAGAAGAGGCTTCAGGGTTTCCCTTTCTCACTCTATATAGAGTCTCTCATTAAGCATGGAACTCAACATTTTCACTATATTGGCCAGCAAACTCCTGGGATCTGCTTGTCTCCCCCTTCAGCAGGTTACAGGCACTTGCAGCCATGCCTGATTTTAAATAGGTGCTAGGGATTTGAACTCAGATTCTTTTGTTTTTATAGTGAGTTCTTACCCACAGACCATCTCCTTAGCTCTGCAATCTTCATTTTGAGGGTTATACCTTAGGCTTGTAAAATAGTTATTAAGTTAAGCAATATTGTAGACTACCTTCACCACAGTGAATCTAAACTGAGAAGGTATCGTTTATGCCTTCTTATCTTGGAGTTAGGGCTTAAGCTTCAAAAAAAGAGTATGAGAAGCCAAATTTGACTGCAGTAAAAATAATTTGACTGGCTTAAAAATACATATTCTATTATATAAACTTTTATATTAAAGTAGCCAGGAATACATACAAACACTGCTCAGTTGTAGACAGCCATGAATTAATATTTTAAAACATAGCACCATGGTACTATTTGACAAATTAGACTAAAATTTTAGTGATCCATGATTCAGTACAAGTGAAACTTTACTTTGGCTTACCATAGAAATGAAGGAACCCTGAATTTTGGTCCAACCTTTTTACTAGCAAATGCTAATTCTTAATAGTGATGAATGAAAATAAACTAAATGTTCACGCTCAGTGCTTAGGTATGTGGTTATTTAAACAGTGGATTGAAGGACCACACCTACTTAATTAAATCATCAGTCAGTAGGGGATTATCTCATGTACTTAAGGCATGGTATAATGAGCCTAAAGTCAAATGTTTAATTTTGCATAGATTTTTTTCCCCTACTAGTTCTTAGCTATAGACTGGACACTCATTTCTGTCCTTTTTCCCAAACAGGTGATTCGTTTGTAGTAATTCCTTCTGTCCACCAAAAAGAAATTAGGGAGTGGGGTAAAAAGAAAGAGAAAAACATACAAATTCAGTTAGATGGTCTATGAACAAAGCTACATCACCTAAGATCTATACTGATCGCCCCACTGAAGGGGTCATGCTGAACACCATGTGCTTCCTTTGTGTTATTTTGTATATTTTAATACTTCTAATTTCTTCAACAATAAATTTCTTAATGTAATTCTGTTTATCAGATATCTTGGAAAACTCTGGATATTTGTCTTGAAATGTTTTGCCTTTTAATTCTTAGTTCTCTGGAGAGTCACTACATCTAGAAGTTTCGGATACAGCTCCATATTTCCTATTTTACTTTCATCTTCTATTTCACCCCCCTGGCCACCCTAGCTAGGTATACTAGACACTGCTTAGCTTGGAGATTTTGCACTTCACTTTGCCTGAAGCCGCCTTCTCCTTCTCCTCCTCCTCCTCCTCCTCCTCCTCCTCCTCCTCCTCCTCCTCCTCCTCCTCCTCCTCCTTCTTCTTCTTCTTTGTTTTTCAAGGCAGGGTTTCTCTGTATAGGTTTGTAGCCTGTCCCGAAACTAGCTCTTGTAGACAAGGCTGGTCATGAGCTCACAGGGATCCCTCTGCCTCTTCCTCTGCCTCCTGAGTGCTTGGGTTAAAGGTATGCACCACCACTACCTGTCTACTTTCTTGTCTTTGCTTTTTCTTTCTTTCTTCCTTCCTTTCTTTTTTTAAATAAAGTATTTTTATTGTCTTTACTTTTTTTTTATTTTTCGAGACAGGGTTTCTCTGTGGCTTTGGAGGCTGTCCTGGAACTAGCTCTTGTAGACAAGGCTGGTCTTGAACTCACAGCAATTCACCTGCCTCTGCCTCCTGACTGCTGGGATTAAAGGCATGCTCCACCACCCCAGGCCTGTCTTTACTTTTTATATAAATTTTATTTAAATTAGGAATGATCTTATTTTACATATCAATCCCAGTTCCCTCTCACTACCATCCTCCCATACCCTCTACTGAGCCCCCCATCCCATACCCCATCCACTCCCTAGAGGCCTTCCATGAGGGATCATCAAAATCTGTCAAGCCTCTTATATTTTTGGTTGTGAGCCTAGCCTTTAACGGCTGAGTTAGACAACAAAAGGAGATAAAGGGGATACAAATAGGAAAAGAAGAAGTCAAACTTTCACTATTTGCAGATGATATGATAGTTTACATAAGTGACCCAAAAAACTCCGCAAGGTTACTCCTAGAGCTGATAAACACCTTCAGCAATGTGGCAGGATACAAGGTAAACTCAAAAAATCAGTGGCCCTATTATATACAGATGATGAAGTGACTGAGAAAGAAATCAGAGAAACATCACCTTTTACAATAGCCAAAAACAGCATCAAATATCTGGGGATAATGTTAACCAAGGAAGTGAAAGACCTGTATATCAAGAACTTTGTGTCTTTGAAGAAAGAAATCAAAGAAGATACCAGAAAATGGAAAGATCTCCCATGCTCTTGGATTGGTAGGATCAACATAATAAAAATGGCAATCTTGCCAAAAGCAGTCTATAGATTCAATGCAATCCCTATCAAAATTCCATCACAATTCTTCAAGGACCTGGAAAGAACATTAATCAACTTTATATGGAAAAACAAAAGGCCCAGGATAGCCAAAACATCCCTATACAATAAAGGAACTTCAGGAGGCATCACCATACCTGACTTCAAGCTCTATTATAGAGCTATAGTCCTGAAAACAGCTTGGTATTGGCACAAAAATAGGCAGATAGACCAATGGAACCGAATCGAAAGCCCTAATTTTAACCCACACACCTATGAACACCTGATTTTTGACAAAGAAGCTAAAACTGTACAGTGGAAAAAGAAAGCATCTTCAACAAATGGTGCTGGCATAACTGGGTACTGGTATGCAGAAGACTGCAGATAGATCCATGTTTATCGCCTTGTACAAAACTTAAGTCCAAATGGATCAAAGATCTCAACATACATCCAGCCACACTGAAACTTTTAGAAGAGAAAGTGGGAGATACTCTTCAACGAGTTGGTACAGGAGACCACTTCCTAAACATAACACCAGTGGCACAGGCACTGAGATCGACAATTAACAAATGGGACCTTCTGAAACTAAAAAGCTTCTGTAAGGCAAAGGACACAGTCAAAAAGACAAAAAGGCAGGCCACAGAATGGGAAAAGATATTCACTAACCCTACATCTGACAGAGGGCTAATCTCCAAAATTTACAAAGAACTCAAGAAACAAGTCTCCAAAACACCAAAGGATCCACTTGAAAGGTGGTACAGAGCTAAATAGAGAATTCTCAGTAGAGGAGGCTAAAATGGCCAAGAGACACTTAAGAAAGTGCTCAACATCCTTAGCCATCAGGGAAATGCAAATCAAAACAACTCTGAGATACCATCTTACTCCTGTCAGAATGGCTAAAATCAAAAACACCGAAGACAATTTATGCTGGAGAGGATGTGGAGAGAGAGGAACACTCCTCCACTGCTAGTGGGAATGCCGACTCATACAGCCTCTTTGGGAATCAGTATGGAGATTCCTCAGGAAAATGGGAATTAATCTACCACTAGACCCAGCAATTCCACTCTTAGGCATTTATCCAAATGAGACAGGTTCATACAACAAGGGCATCTGCTCCACTATGTTCATAGCAGCATTGTTTGTAATAGCCAGAACCTGGAAGCAACCTAGATGCCCCTCAACTGAAGAGTTGATAGAGAAAATGTGGTACATTTACACAATGGAGTATTACTCAGCAGAAAAAAACAATGGAATCTTGAAATTCGCAGGGAAATGGATAGCACTGGAAGAAACCATCCTGAGTGAGGTAACCCAGTCGCAAAAAGACAAACATGGTATGTACTCACTCATATATGGATTTTAGATATGGATCAGGATAGTGCCAGTCTGCACTTCCACAGATAGAGAGTCTGGGAAACAGGAAAGAACCTAAAAGATATGCATATATGCATAGTACCCAAGAGAAGAGGATGGAGACAAGATCCTCTGAATGGATGGGGAACACGGCGAGGGGTGGGGGGGAGTGGGACCTGGGAAGAATAGAGGGGGTAAAGAGGAAGGGAGTTGGTCATGGGGGAACAGGAAGTTGAGGGGGTGGGGGTAGAATAGGGGGAAGAGGGAATCATAGGATGGAAGACAGATCAGGCACCAGAGTGACCTCGAGTGATCTAAAGGTATAACATCAATTGGCAAGCTAAGCAATAGTGGAGGGACCACCTCGAATGCCCATTCCTGCTAATGAACTTGATGTCTATAACCATCCGGGAGCCTTCATCCTGTGACTGATGGAAGCAGAGGCAAACACACAACTAATCACTGAACTGATCCCAAGGAACCCAGTGACAGAGAGAGAGGAGTGATGAGCAAATTGGCAAAGAATGGGCTGGCAAAACCAGCACAGACAGCTGATCTGAACAGGGGAGTGCTCTTGGACCCCAGACCGACAGTGGGGAGGCCAGCATGGGACTGATCTGGAACCCCCAAATGTGAGTGTCAGTGAGAAGGCCTGGGCAACCTATGGGGCCCTGAGCTGTGGATCAGTGTCTATCCCTGGTATACAAACTGTCTTCATGTGCCTATAGCACAAAGAGAGATGCTCTCTCAGCCTGGACTCTTAGGGGAGTGCCTTGACCCTACCAAGAGTAAAATGACAGACTCTAGATATCCCCTATGTGGAAGGATTTGGCAATAGGGTGGGGGGGGGAAGGGGAGTGCGGGAAGAGGGGAGGGAGAGGGAAATGGGATTGACATGTAAAACAAGCTATTTAAAATTAAAATAAAAAAATCTGTCAAGCCATTTGGGGTAGGGCTTAGGCCCTTTCCTGTATATCTAGGCTAAGAGAGTATCCCTCCATAGGAAATGGGCACCTAAGGTCTGTTCCTGTACTAGGTAGGATCAACATAGTAAAAATGGCAATCTTAACAAAAGCAATCTACAGATTCAATGCAATCCTTATCAAAATTCCAGCACAATTCTTCACAGGCATTGAAAGGACAATTCTCAACTTTATATGGAAAAACATGAGACTCAGAATAGCAAAAACAACCTTGTATAATAAAGGAACTTCAGGAGGCATCACCATCCCTGACTTCAAGCTCTACTATAGAGCTATAGGAAAGAAAACAGCTTGGTATTGGCACAAAAACAGACTGGTAGATCAATGGAATCAAATTGAAGACCCTGATATTAACCCACACACTTATGAACACTTGATCTTTGTCAAAGAAGCTGAAACTATAATATGGAATAAAAGAAAGCATCTTCAGCAAATGATGCTGGTATAACTGGATGCTAGCATGTAGAAGACTGTAGATAGATCCGTGTCAATCGCCATGTACAAAACTTAAGTCCAAATGGATCAAAGACCTCAACATAAGTCTAGCCACACTCAACCTCTTAGAAGACAAAGTGGGAGGGACCTTTGAACAAATTGGCACAGGACACCACTTCCTGAACGTAACATCAGTAGCACAGACAGTGAGACAGATAATTAATAAATGGGACACCCTGAAACTGAGAAGCTTCTGTAAGGCAAAAGACGCAGTCAACAAGACAAAACAGCAGCCCACAGAATAGGGAAAGATATTCACCCACCCCACATCAGACAGAGGGCTGATCGCGAAAATATACGAGGAATGCAAGAAGCTAGCCACAAAACACCAAATAATTCATTTAAAAAGTGGGGTACAGAGCTAAACAGAGAATTCTTAGTAGAGGAATCTAAAATGGCTGATAGACACTTAAGAAACTGCCCAACATCCTTAGCCATCATGGAAATGCAAATAAAAACAACTCTGAGATACATCTTACTCCTGTCAGAATGGCTAAAATCAAAACACCAATGACAGTTTATGCTGGAGATGATGTGGAGAAAGGGGAATTCTTCTCCATTGATGGTGTGAGTGCAAACTTGTACAGCCACTTTGGAAAACAGTATGGTGGTTTCTTTGGAAAATGGGAACCAGTCTACCTTAAGATCCAGCAATTCCACTCTTAAGCATATATCCAAAGGATTCACATTCATACAACAAGGACATCTGTTCCACTATGTTTATAGCAGCATTATTTGTAATAGCCAGAACCTGGAAGCAACCTAGATGCCCCTCAACTGAAGAATGGATACAGAAAATGTGGTACATTTTCACAATGGAGTATTACTTAGCAGAAAAAAGCAATGGAATATTGAAATTTGCAGGCAAATGGATGGAACTAGAAGACCTCTTAAGTGAGGTAATCCAGTCACAAAAAGACAAACATGGTATGTACTCACTCATATATGGTTATTAGACATAGACCAAAGGATTACTAGTCTAAAATCCACACTTCTAGAGAAGTGAAGAAACAAGGAGGACCGTAAGAGCAACCTTCACGGACCCCCAGTGAAGCGGAAAAGACAGAGCATGGGAGGAGGGGGTAGGATGGTAGGTGAAAGAGGAGAAGAGAAGCAGCAGAGGGGGAAGGAGAACATGAGGGAGCAGGAAGATGGAGGGGGAAGAGGAATAGAGGAGAACAAGAAACACATCAATAGAGAGAGCCACTATAGGTTTAAAGAAAAATCTGGCACTAGGGAATTGTACAGAGATTCCCCAAGGATGACCCCAACTAGGATGAGATTGATGACTACCTTAAATACCATCCTAGAGCCTTCATCCAGTAGCTGATGGAAGCAGAAGCAGAGATCCACAGCTAAGCACTGAGCCAAACTCCTGGAATCCAACTTCAGAGACGGGAGGAGAGACCAATAAAGGGGTCAAGACCATGGCTGGGAAACCTGCAGAACAGCTGACCTGAGAATTGGGAACTCATGGACCCCAGTCTGACAGTTGGGGAACCAACATAGGACCAATCCAAGTCCCCCCGAACGTGTGTGTCAGCTAGGAGCACTGGGAAGTCTATGGGGCCTCTGGCAGTGGTACCAGGATGTATGCCTTGTACACAAACATTCTTGCCTTCAAGTCATTGTTTGTTTGACATCTCTATACTACCTTCAAAACCACCCTATTTAAAAATGTGCTTTATAAGCCTACAGGGAACTGTAACTCACTGGCACCTGTACAATTTACTTCTTTTGCTGTATGCTTCCTTACACTGCTTTAGAAGCTCCTTAAAGGCAAGGGTAATTTTTTCTAATTTCATACTAACCCATGAGTAATACCATTATTTTAGAAGACATTGTCCCATTGATCTGGATTTCTTTTCCTTTTGAAGTGTCTTTTTAAATCGAAAAGCTAACAAATTGTTTAGTTACATCCTTCCTCTAAAAAGAATAAAGAAAATACAGCCTCACAAACCAGGTGGTAGACTAAATCTGTAGACAACACATTCAAAGCTGAAAAGATTAAAGCTAAAAGTAATAAAGACAAAACAAGCCCTCAAGGCCAGGTAAGGGAACCCAGAGATATAACAGTTCATCAGACAACAGTGATGCAGTCTGACTCCAGAGGTCAGAGCACATCCTAGCAATCTCACTCAAACTTCACTTTGTCTTTTTCTAGTTTCTCACCAAGGAACAGGAATCATCGTTTGTTAATTCTACGACAGAATGACTACAATACTGACTTTGAAGAGTTCACTGAAGTTAACTGGACAATGGGCTAGGTAGAAATTGCTTTAAAGAGAGAAAAAAAATCCCAAACTCCACTTCCTGGCAAGAACGCATAGCTCCGTTTTATTTAGAGCAAAGAAAAGCAGAAACTAAAGCGCACAGATGAGGAAAGGCAGCTGAGGAGTTGACCTGTGCTGGAACTGCATGTAGTGAGGACCAGGTTGTGTTGCTATATCCATGTGCAAATGTGTTTGTCTACTCTTCTCTAACAGTGAGTGGCAATTGTAATAAACAGAGCAGTGCAACTTGCAATTGGAACATTCCTTCTGGATTTACAGTGTCAGGCACAGCATTTCTCCTCATACGATGGTTGCCTTTGCATTCCCAGCCTCCTGCTCCAGTGGAGCATGTTAGGTCTTTAAGGTTTTTCAAATATCTTAAGGAGATTATCCCTTACTCACACTGGCAACAGTCTTGTAGGTGACATCAAGCAAACCTTTGATATCTAAGTAGGTTGCAGAAGAATAAGTTAAGAACCATGTTCCTTAGTGGACTTTCACGACTTCTTGATCCCATATGGGTATATCAATTGCCTGCTTTTCTTTGTTCTCATCATGACCAGGAGGAGGAGGGTCATCCTTGTGAGCGCTGTGCCACTTGAGTGACTTAAAAACAAACAAACAGGAATTGTGTTTGGTGGTGGAGTAACAGGTTCATCATCTCCTTCATCATCCATTCCCAAATCTTTTAACAGGATAGTAATGGTCATAGATTGTTTGTCGATTCTGCATCAACTTCAAATATCTCTTCATCAAACTCTGCAATTCAATTGAGGGCATGGTGTTCTGTTTCAAGACAAGGAGCCCATGACTGATGAGTGCAAGTTAGCATACACAGGACAAGAAAAAGACAAGGCCATTTTCTCTGGATTCTTAACATTTAACCTACTTAAGAAGTGTTCAAAGAAAGGCATTGGCTACAGAGCAATTCAGTTCTGATATAGGGAAGTTGATAAAGGAATGCCACATATACCAAAGACATCTTTACTCAGGACTTTGCTTTATTTTACATATGTGAGTGTTTTGCCTGTGGAGGTCAGAAGAAGGTATAAGATTCCCTGGAACCATCATGCGAATTGTCGATTCTGAACCCGGATCCTCTGAAGGAGCAACAAATTCTCTTAACCACTGAGCTATCTTTCTAGCCCCAACCAAGTAATTTTGAAATAATAATAACAGAGATGAAGTGACCTTGTAGTACATCATATATCAGCACATCAATATAGTCATGGCATTGATCTGTCCCCGTTCTGGTGATAATAAACCGGAAGACAAGATATATCTTGACAGTGGAAGGTTTGTTCAAAGAAACTTGAACATTCTTCCTTTTAAAAACAGGCTCTCAATGCAGTTTTTATTTCAAATAAAATTATTTATTGTTCCCACCCCTCAATCTACTCCTCCTCTGTTTCTGTTTAGGGAAGGACAGGTCTTCCATGAGTCTGATACAGTTTTTTTAACCATCATCTTCAAAATGAAAATGTCCAGATACTTGTTTGTGACCTTTGTTATTTATGATAGTTTAGATTAAGGAGGGATCTGTCATCTGTATGCCTGTCTTTCCAACCATCCATGTTGTGACTTATGCCTCACTTAGCAAATGATTCATCTGGGAGGATATTGTGAACTACTGAAAAATATTGATGGGCACAGCTTCATAAGAATTTCCAAGTTGCCCCTCATTCAACACGTGACATAGTTTATAATAAAGTCATTCATATACTTATTCACAGAAAGTATCTAAAGACTACTTTATGTTTCTGTGACAAGTCAGTTGATGACTTTAAGGAATGTTTTTCTTACTGATCTATTGAATATACATTTGTTTTTCTAAGAAGGCTATCTTTGATGGTACTGTAGAGCTGTACAAATAGGGAGTACTTGTTTCCATAAGAGATACCATGAAGCTTCCACGTTCAAATGGATACAGTACTGTTATGATAAAGGGGTTGTAACACTAAACAAAGTCTGCTTTGATGATCTGAATACAACCTTGCCAACAGAAATACTTCTGGACCTTTAAGATGTTGGTATTTCATATAGATGTATCTAGAAGGCATATTTGCATGAGTATGTGAGTGTGGAATGTGTACATGGGTGTTTGTATTCACATGTGTATGGGTGAAAATGAGTTGGGGTACCTACATGTGGATATGTATAAAAAATCAAATTCGACCTTGTGTGAATTTCTCTATAACTCTACATCTTACAGACAGTCAGGGTCTTTCAAGAAACCTGAAGATCTGGAACTCCTGCTAGTTTAGCTAGGCATCTTGTCCCAGGATTCCTCTGTTATGCTTCCTATGGTGAAATTGCTGTCACTCCCTGTGCCAACCAGGCTTTTACTTAGGCACTGGGAGCCAGATGTCTGAAGCTGACATTTGTTTGGCAAACGCTTAGCCACTGAGCCACCTCCCCAGATCCAGTTATTATAAGTTATTAAAGTGCTGTGAACAATTACCTCATTGTCTCTATTGTTGTCAATGAACTTGTCTTAGTGTTCAGAAAGTCGTGACACAGGCTGTTTTATATCCTGATTGGTTAGCTGGAGGGAGCAAAGCATATACTCTAGAGGGCATTGTTGTATTTCTGAATTCTAGAAAGTATAACCTTAATAAACGCATAAAGTCTGCCAAGTTTCAAAGCAAAATTATAACTACTTGATTGGAGATTTGTTCTGTGTCTTTTTCCAAAGATGGTTCAAATAATTATTTTTTCTAATCTGGATTGAGGTTTCAAATAGAAAAGCCTTATTTTTTCCTTATTTTTACTTTTGAAAAGATATTCTTTCACCGTTACAGACATCAGCCATATTTTCCTGCTATTTGAAAGTTATGAATATTCATGATGGTATGTGTTATTTGGTTATCAAAAATGCTTCTTTTGGAAATGATGATATTGAATATTTGAGTGTCTTTGGGGATAAAACTTCTGAAATCTGATTTTGGTGAGAGTTGCATATATAAAGTTGTACTAGAGGCCATTGAATTGCACACCTAAATATATAAACTATTCAAATTTATCTTTTAATGATTGTCGAAACTTACAATCATAAAAATTGTCAAGGTTTCTGCAAGTAATTGACAATGATGGTGGACTGAACTTCTGGAACAGAAAAAGGACTAAGAAACCCTTTCCCTTAAGCATTTGATTCCAGTTGGCAGACCCCGACTCCAAAAGAGTTATTAAGTGGGGGGTGTATTAATGTTGATGGCAAGCAGTTTCTGACACAGAACAGTGAAAGCATCAATGATTTGGAGCTGTTTTCTCCTTATACAATGTAAAGCTCTTAACTCTTAGGTTAATGTCCCTCCCACTCACTTGCATTTACTTTTACTGGGTGGAGTTACAAAGGGTTCATTAGAGATTGCTCATGAACCCAGAAAGACCTCCAGTGGTGAAGTACATATTTCTCTCACCTGTCACACGTCAGAATGGAGAAAATGACTCAGAGAATCGAAGACTCCCAATTACAATCAGGCTGCTGATGGCAGAACAGATGCCATTCTGTGAATATTCCTCAATTCTATTTCTTACCTCCCTCTTGAGCCTGAATTGATGAGTCAGGATTGTTCTCAAACCTACCTACACATTTATATCTGAAAGGCCTAGTGTTTTAAGAGTGCTTAGATCTTAGGGAAGTTCTACTTAGAGTGCTTACTGACTCACCCAAGGCAGGAAAGAAAACACTGCAAATCTGGCTTAGAGGACATGTTTATTCATATTTAAATACCCAAGAAAAATTTTGCTATGCACCTCTATCTCCATATTAGAAACTTTGGCAGCTATCTTACAGCTTTAGAAAGCAGTCATTTTGCATGGATCTTCTTAAATTTTAATGCATACTTGAATTATCTACTAAAAGGCATCTTTTAAGTTCGCAGCTCTGGGTGCAAGACTTTTCATTTCCAAGGAGCTTCCAAATTATGTACTAGTATTAATTATTTTACAGCACGAGTTTTAGGAACAATTATATTATAGAAGTTCAAAGGCAAAATAAAGAGATTTTACTGACACCCACTAGTTCTGTCTCTTAAAGTCATGCAGTAGACAACCTTCTGCTTTTGGATCACTAAAAAAGTTCAAAACCCTACCTTATTACTCCATTAAAATATACTAACCCCACCATACAGTGGTGTATCATTTAATTTTTATAGAAAATAAAGGCAAGAAGGATTAAGGGTGACTATGTTCAGGTCATAGTGATGAGATTTGTGTTATTTTCCATCCGTTACTGCCTCTATAAAGTATGTCCCAAAGAGATGAGAAATTGGTACTCTGAAGGAGTACAGGGCGGTGGGAGTATTACTGCAAATTTGTGTATTCTCTAATGGTTAACTTTATTGTTATATATATATACTTAAATATTAAAATGTTCATGATAATTTCCATTGTCAAATTATTTATTTTGAATAGAAGGGTATATTTCAGGCAGTTAAAATTCATTTAAAGTATGGAGGTCAAGAATAGAGAGATTGGAAGTGAAAATGCTGATGGAGTAGGAGGAATACAGAAGAAATGGATCATTAAATATAAAGTTTTAGTTGTAAAAATTTATGGATAAAGAGCTTGAAGCACAACAACTATTTTTAAATATTTTATAAGTTAGGAGAGATGGTAGAGGTGTATTGGGACTATTCTTTAAGAACAGCTGGCTAGTGGTTACTAACTATAACTTAGAGAGGAGACCTGAGAGGGATCCCCATTTGTACTTGTTATGGCTAATTTTGTTTAAGT
The DNA here is from genome assembly GCF_017639785.1 of Mesocricetus auratus. Lineage (NCBI taxonomy): Eukaryota > Metazoa > Chordata > Mammalia > Rodentia > Cricetidae > Mesocricetus > Mesocricetus auratus. The sequence continues at coordinate 63,567,766 of NW_024429190.1, forward strand.
TTTCTGTCTAGTAGATGGCAATTGTTATCATAGACAAAACAAAAAGGTAGCTCATAGTGAATCTTTGACCGTGCCTATGATTAGCTATTTCAAATGCTTTACTTTCATGGATATATTTTTTATAATAAATTTTATTTAAATTAGAAACAATATTATTTTACGTATCAATCCCAGTTCCTTCTCCCTTCTCTCATGCCCCCCACCAACCCCCCTATCCTGTGCCCCATCCACTCCCCAGGCCTTCCATGAAGGATCATCAAAATCTATCAAGTCATTTGGGGCAGGGCCTAGGTCCTCCCCTGTGTATCTAGGCTAAGAAGTCTGTTCGTGCACTAGCGATTTTTAAGTGTGCTCTTACATTGTTTTCATAAGCAGAGGAAAGGCCTGGGCTAATCTGGATCATTTTCCCAGGACAGTTCTGTTGATAATGAAATGAGCAAACCTCCACAGTTTATGCAACAAAGGTCCGGAGGCCTTTGCAAAAGTTGTCCTTGATCAAAGCTTATGGCAGATGCTGTGTGATATTCCTTTATCCCAAGGGAAGCAGCTTTCACGGAGTCTTGGGACCACTGTGATCAGTACATCTGGTTGGCATACATAAAATCCCTTCTCGGGACCCCATTTTCTTCCTTGTCATTCCAACAAAGAGTCATTGAGGTTTCTGGTGACTGCCACACTTGCTTCTCTCATCATTTCTTTACATTGAAGGCACCTCCTCAGTTTCATGACCGTTCCATGAAGTAGATACTCCCACCTCTAGTACAGGTTCCCCAGCTTTGTCAACGCTATATTACCAACAGGAGTATATAGTAGGAGTGGGGGAGAACAGTCTGCTAAAACATATTTTATTCATAATGATAACAGTATTTAATGTACTTAATTAAGGAAAAACATATTTGTCTGCTCACATGTTAATTACTAGTTTTTCCATCTCATCAATTATCTTGTGCTTCAATTTTCCTGCATTAGACTGTAAGTTCAATCGGGGCTGGAGGGAGGCAGATGTTACAATTACTTAAAAACCTAAACTGAGTCTAAGCTAAGTGGATTCACATCCAACTTTTGTCATTGCCTATTGTGTGAACCTATGAAGTCTCCTAACCCCTTAATGTCCTTATTTGTTAATTAGAGGCAATGAAACTTAACTTCAAGTTATATAAGGATAAATGATTTAAATTTTGTTAAGGAACTGGGATAGATAGTATTTGGCTCTTGGTTTGCCTTGCAGTAGGGTTTGGTATATTACAACAACAGCAAAACAAAACAAAAATCAAACCAAAACAAAACAAAACTGCGGGACCAACTGACTTATTTCTTGCAATATCATCCTAAGATTTACTAAGTGAATCTGTGTAGGCTGTGATGGAGGGGAAGCCTCATCCACTCTGCATTTCTGCCGCATTCTCCTTTCCTTCTTTCTTTCCTTCTTTCTTTCTTTCTTTCTTTCTTTCTTTCTTTCTTTCTTTCTTTCTTTCTTTCTTTCTTTCTTTCTCTCTTTCTTTCCTACCTCCCTCTCTCCCTCCCTTCTTCCCCCCTCTTTTCTTTGAGATGGGGTTTCTCTGTAACAGTCCTGGATGTCCTAGAACTGGCTTTGTAGAAAAGGCAGGCCTCAAACTCACAGAGATCTGCCAGTCTCTGCCCCCCGAGTGCTGGGATTAAAGGCATGTACCAACACTACCCGGCTTCTATCACACTTTCTAACACTGAGTGGAAAGCCAGGTATCAAAGGTATTCTTTTATATTTTCTTGAACAATGCATCTGTTTACTCGACTGTTTCTGTTTTCATGTAAAAATGCTTATGAAACACTAAACAGATGCAGCTCAACACATTTAATTACCATGCAGGCCATAATGAAAGTGCAATTGTGACATATATGGGCTTTGCCATCACATAGTCCTATTTGATTACTATAATGTGACACAACCTCTCTGAACTTTAGTTTTCATGTGCAAAAAATAAAAACTAAAAGAGGATATTTAAATAGGAATTTTGAGGATTAAATTATGTACTGTTCATAAAGTACCAAGAAAAGAACTAAGTATATGTCCAATAAATAGTAAATGTTTTTCTTCCATGTAAATCCTAGTTTTAGTTGGAAATGTTATAATTTTAATATGTAATAGAATTTATGTATAACTTAAAATATTTAATTGACAAAAATTAAAACTCATTTGTGTAGCACAATATTTTCTTATAACATGCTGAAAGATTAGTAGTATTCTGGGGAATGGCAGAATCCTGGCAGCAGAAAGGAGTTTCAAAAGTTTCTCCTTTCTCTTACACAGATGAATAAACTAGTATTTGGAGGGACAAGTGGGACGATAAAGGTTAGCATTTGGACCTCTTAATGTTCTGCCTCATAGTTTTCTCTGAAGCTTTATTTTTTGTAACCCAGTGTATAATGGGTACTCCATAAGTATAGTGTTTTTAGTGAATACTGGAAGAACCAATAGCAACTGAGTTCCTGTATGTAACGTTCTACTAAACATGGCAGACTTGATAGAAGATGGTAGAAGTATTGCCCTTGTTTTCAAACTCTCATGTCTCACTGAGATATTGTATAGGCATAGCCTATTCTAAGTGTTTCATTGTCATAGAAACATGCATTTTCATTAAAACACCTCCCCAACACTATGATTAACAGGACTTTCATTGGTGGTAAATAGAACAAATCATCGTATACTAAAAATGTATCATTCAATGCAAAATAAAAGTTCCATTCAAAATCTGTGATTGTGGCAGATGAGTGTCTGTATTCTTGTAACATATGGTTCACTTATGCTAGACATCATATTTGTATAGCCTGAGAAATCTGACACTGAAGGCCTACTCTTCAGTCCTTGTCTCCATTAGAGTCATTGGCACCCTGATACTCAGCAGAGATTGAGAACCAAATTCACAAAGCTGTCCTTTTCTAAAATACTCTTATGTTTCTCTTTCTATCCCTCTTTCAGACTCATAAATGCCTTTTGCTAGTTGCTTCTTTAATTGCTTAGTGTTGCTTTAGTCTCTGTTTATTTTCTTTGACTGTTCTAATTCAGACAGTTTTAATTACAGTTACACCAATCATGTGCATAAGAACAAAAGGAACTTGGAAATTACAAATTCTCCTCTCTACCATCCACACAATTTCAAATGATCTGGTTTAGTTGTTCAAAAATCTACATTCAGGATTCAGATAGACAAGGATAACTAAAGTTTATATTTTAAGAAACACTGATCTATGCATAATTTCTTGACTGTAATTCCCATCTCTATCCTTTACATATCTCCACTTGGTATTTAGCATTCAGTATATCCTAGATGAAGTGTTCATCTTATCCTTTCTAACCCTCACAACCCTCTCTGGCCCCCCTATCAGAATAAATGTGCCCTCAAATCTTCTTCCTTATTGAATGAAAGCAGGATCAACCAAGTTTTCATGTGGAGAGCCTGCTAATCAAATGTGGGACTCCTCTTTCCCTTGGCTTCAGGTGGATGCTCAAACTGATGCTCCCTACACATTCAGCACTTTCAGTCTCAAGTTCTACTTTTATTCTTACTACTTTCTCCCTTTTCCATTTTCTTGAACACTGACCCAGCCTTCAGCTGGACTCCATTCACCAATAGAGATTTATTTCCCAAATATCTTCTTTACAGGAAACTAGAGTTGTCTTTGTACATTGTTTTCTTCAGGGTTTCTAATGCCGTGAAGAGGCACCATGACCACAGCAACTCTTATGAAGGAAAGTGTATAAGTGGGTGGTGTACAGTTTCAGAGGTTTAGGTCATTATCATCATGGCAGGACATGGCAGCATGCAGGTGGACATTGTGCTGGAGAAGGAGCTACATCTTGATCTGAAGGGAACAGGAAATGAACTGTCTTACTGGTGTAGCTTGAGCATAAGAGACCTCAAAGCCTACCCCCACAGTGACTCAATTCCTCTAACAGGGTCATACCTGTTCCAACGAGGCCACACCTTCTAATAGTGTCACTGCCTTTGGGGGGCCATTTTCTTTTAAACCACCACATATACTAACACTCTAGCAGAATAATATCTCTGTTCAGAAGTCTTTATTAGTTTAATAATTCTCTTAGGACATAATCCAGAAATCTTTAACTTGGTCTTTAAAATAACAATGAAATTTGTTCTGTATGCATTCAAATTTCTGCTTAAATAATACTTCCTTGGAGAAGTTTTCCACAAACATGTGCACTGACATGGTTTCCATGGCAATACATATCCCTGAGGCTTCTTACTAACAAAAATTAAAATAAAATTCACAGTCATTAATATGTCCGTCTTTTACCAATAAGGTTGGTATTTTCAGTAAATATTGTCTTGTATTGCTGAAATTTCCACAAATATGTTTCACAGTTGCCTTCACTATATTAGTTAATCAAAGCCTTTAAAGTTTCCTTTGTGATATTACTATAATTAAAATTGGACAGGGATTTGCTTATTTAACTTTTTAGTGGTTGTTCTCCAATAAGTAAGACAAGAACAGGGCTCAGGTCTTTTCATTCTAATTCTGTATATCTAGTATCTAACAGTTTCTCATTTGAAGAGCTATAAGTTCAGTTTCTAAATGTCCGTGTCTTTGAGAAACCATTATTCTGCTCATTAGAATTATTAGCTATCTAATACTTTGTCATTTTAAAAGCGTTTAACATAAGGAAATTCATTTGCAAATCTAATCCCAGACATTGCAGGAGCTGAATATTTTCAATATCAGGTTTATGTTCATTCACATCAATGTGCTCCATCTAGCTATACAGACAGGTCTAACTTTAGGAGTATGTCATTATTTTGTGTTAAATTGTATGTCCTGGGAATGATTCTGTAGGTTGCTATTATAAGCAAGTGGCTCTATAATCAGCATAATTATACAATAACCATCTTGTACCAGGATGCAGAATAGGAAACCGCTAGCATCTTGTCACTTTAGCTTTTCTTTTCTTTATCCATAAAAGAAACAAAATTACAGATAAAATTTCTTTGTTGCTTCATCTTCAGACTGGCTTCCTGTACCCATTCTATGGTCAACCATGCATAATAGATTTAAGGCCTCTCTTGTTGGTTTGTTTGTAAGATCATTGCATAATTGGATGTTACATGCATGAATTAAATAAGTATGTTTTACAAACCAAAAAATGCAAGAATTGGAAGAAAAAACAAACCAAAAAAGGCACGAAATGGAAGAAGAAATGAAGAAAAAAATGCAAGAAATGGAAGAAAAAACAAAGCAAAAAATGCAAGAATTAGAAGAAGAAACATACCAAAAAAAGGCAGGAAATGGAAGAAGAAACAAAGCAAAAAATGCAAGAAATGGTAGAAAAAACAAAGCAAAAAATGAAAAAAATGGAAGAAGAAACAAACCAAAAAAGGCAGGAAATGGAAGAAGAAACAAAGCACAAAATCCAAGAAATGGAACATAAAGCAAACCAAAAAATGCAAGAAATGGAAGAAAGAACAAACCAAAAAGTTCATAAAAGGCAACAAACGGACGAACAGATAAACAGAAAATTGCAAGAAGCAATGCAAACGCTGCAAGGGTTGAAAACTGAAATAGAGACATTAAAAAAAACACAATATGAAGAAAGGCAGAAAATAGAAAAGCTGGACAAACAGTCAGGCACTACCAATACAAGCATTACCAACAGAATAGAAGAGATGGAAGAGAGAATCTCAAGTGTTGAAGATACACTAGGAGAAATGGATTTATCAACCAAAAAAAACCTTAAATCCAACAAATCCTTAACACAAAACATCCAGGAATTATGGGACACCACGAAAAGACCAAACCTAAGAATAATAGGTATAGAAGAAGGAGAAGAAATCCACCTCAAAGGGGCAGAAGGCATATTCAACAAAATCATAGAAGAAAACTTTCCCAACCTTAAGAAAGAGATGCCAATGAAGGTACAAGAAGCCTACAGAACACCAAATAGAGTGGACCACAAAAAAAATCCCCTCGCCACATAATAGTCAAGACCCCAAACATATAGAATAAAGAAAGAATATTAAGAGCAGCTAAGGAAAAAGGTCAAGTAACATATAAAGGCAGACCTATCAGAATTACACCTGATTTCTCCATGGAAACTCTGAAAGCCAGAAGGTCCTGGATAGATATTCTACCTACACTAAGAGACCATGGGTGCCAGCCCAGACTACTATACCCGGCAATGCTCTCAATCACTATAGACGGAGAAAACAAGATATTCCATGACAAAACTAGATTCAACCAATATGTGTCCACTAACCCAGCCCTACAGAAAATTTTGGAAGGAAAACTCCAACCCAAGGAAGCTAACTACAACCAGAAAAACATAAGCATTAGAGAATCCCTCTCTACCAACAGCCAAAAGAACAAAGGGGTGAAATTCCACCCATAATTCCACCAACAACAACCATCACAAATCGAAGAAGGATGAGCAATCAATGGTCATTAATATCCCCCAATATTAATGGCCTTAACTCACCCATAAAAAGACACAGACTAGCAGAATGGATTCGAAGACATAACCCTTCCTTCTGCTGCATACAAGAAACACACCTCACCCTCAAAGACAGACATTACCTGAGAGTTAAAGGTTGGGAAAAAATTTTTCAATCAAATGGACCCAAGAAACAAGCTGGGGTAGCAATCCTAATATCTAACAAACTAGACTTTAAAATAAAATCAATCAAAAGAGATAAAGGAGGTCATTACATACTCATCAAAGGTGAAACCCACCAAGATGAAGTGTATATCCTGAACATCTATGCCCCCAATACAAAGGCATCCACATTCGTTAAAGAAACATTATTAGAACTTAAATCTCATCTAAAGCCCCACACAGTTATAGTGGGAGATTTCAACACACCACTCTCACCACTAGACAAGAATACCAGACAGAAATTCAACAAACAAGCAAAGGGTCTAATAGAAGCAATGACCCAACTGGGATTAACAGATATCTATAGAACATTTCATCCACATAAAAAAGAATATACCTTCTTCTCACCACCACATGGAACCTTCTCAAAAATCGACCACATACTTGGCAACATATCAAACCTCAGCAGCTACAAAAAAATTGGAATAACTCCATGCATCTTATCAGACCAGCATGCCTTAAAATTAGAATTCAACAACAACACAAATTGCAGAAAACCTACAAACTCATGGAAATTGAATAATGCTCAACTGCACCATCCCTGGGTCAAAGAGGAAATAAGAAAAGAAATTAAAGACTTCCTCGAATTCAATGAGAATGAAGACACAACATACCCAAACCTATGGGACACCTTGAAAGCAGTGCTACGGGGGAAGTTCATAGCACTAAGTGCTCACATGAAGAAACAGGAAAACAGTTATACCAGAGAATTAACATCACAGCTAAAAGCTCTAGAACACAAAGAAGCAAACTCCCCCAGGAGGAGTAGACACCAGGAAATAATCAAATTGAGGGCTGAAATCAACAAAGTAGAAACCAGGAAAACAATACAAAGAATCAATGCAACGAAGAGTTGGTTCTTTGAGAAAATCAACAAGATAGACAAACCTTTGTCCAAACTTACCAAACAGCAGAGAGTGAACACGCAAATTAACAAAATCAGAAATGAAAAGGGGGACATAACAACAGACTCTGAGGAAATCCAGAGAATCATTAGGTCATACTTTGAAAACCTGTACTCCACAAAACTCGAAAATTTAAAGGAAATGGATGACTTCCTGGACAGCTATCATTTGCCAAAACTAAATCAAGAACAGATAAGCAATTTAAATAGACCTATAACCCCTATGGAAATAGAAGCTGTCATCAAAAGTCTCCCAACCAAAAAAAGTCCAGGTCCAGATGGCCTCAGTGCAGAATTCTACCACAAATTCAAAGAACAGCTTATACCAATTCTTCTCAAAGTGTTCCACACAATAGAAGCAGAAGGGTCTTTGCCAAACTCTTTCTATGAGGCTTCAATAACCTTGATCCCCAAGCCACACAAAGATACAACCAAGAAAGAGAACTTCAGACCAATATCCCTCATGAACATTGATGCAAAAATACTCAATAAAATACTGGCAAATCGGATCCAAGAACACATCAAAACAATCATTCACCACGATCAAGTAGGTTTCATCCCAGGGATGCAGGGATGGTTCAACATACGAAAATCCATCAACATAATCCACCATATAAACAAGCTGAAAAACAAAAATCACATGATCATCTCACTAGATGCTGAAAAAGCCTTTTACAAAATCTAACACCCCTTCATGATAAAGGTCTTGGAGAGATCTGGGATAACAGGGACATACTTAAACATAATAAAAGCCATATACAGTAAACCAACAGCCAACATCAAACTAAATGGACAGAAACTCAACGCAATTCCTCTAAAATCAGGAACAAAACAAGGCTGTCCACTCTCTCCATACCTTTTCAACATGGTACTTGAAGTTCTAGCTATTGCCATACGACAACAAAGGGGGATCAAGGGGATACAAATTGGGAAGGAAGAGGTCAAACTTTCACTGTTTGCAGACGATATGATAGTTTACATCAATGACCCAAAGAACTCTACCAGGGAACTCTTACAGCTGATTAACACCTTCAGCAAAGTGGCAGGCTACAAGATCAACTCAAGAAAGTCAGTAGCCCTATTATATACAGATGATAAAAGGGCTGAAAGAGAAATCAGAGAAACATCACCCTTTACAATTGCCACAAACAACATAAAATACCTTGGGGTAACGCTAACCAAACAAGTGAAAGACCTGTATCATAAGAACTTTGAATCTTTAAAGAAAGAAATTAAAGAAGCCCTCAGAAAATGGAAAGATCTCCCATGCTCTTGGATAGGTAGGATCAATGTAGTAAAAATGGCAATCCTGCCAAAAGCAATCTACAGATTCAATGCTATCCCCATTAAAATCCCAGCACAATTCTTCACAGACCTTGAAAGAACAATAATCAATTTTGTATGGAAAAACAAAAGACCCAGGATAGCCAAAACAACCCTGTTCAACAAGGCAACGTCCGGAAGCAACACCATCCCTGACCTCAAGCTCTATTATAGAGCTATAGTCCTGAAAACAGCTTGGTATTGGCACAAAAATAGACAGGTAGACCAATGGAATCGAATTGAAAATCCGGGTATTAACCCACAAACGTACAAACATATGATCTTTGACGAAGAAGCTAAAAATATACAATGGAATAAAGAAAGCATCTTCAACAAATGGTGCTGGCATAATTGGAGACTGGCATGTAGAAGAATGCGGATCGATCCATGTTTATCGCCATGCACAAAACTTAAGTCCGAATGGATCAAAGACCTCAACATAAATCCAGCCACACTGAACCTCATAGAAAAGAAAGTGGGTGGTACCCTTGAACGAATTGGTACAGGAGATAGCTTCCTGAACATAACACCAGTAGCACAGACAGTGAGATCAACAATTAATAAATGGGACCTCCTGAAACTGAGAAGCTTCTGTAAGGCAAAGGACACAGTCAGCAAGACAAAAAGGCAGCCCACAGAATGGGAAAAAATATTCACTAATCCCACATCTGACAGAGGGTTGATCTCCAAAATTTACAAAGAACTCAAGAAGCAAGTCTCCAAAACAGCAAAGGACCCAATTAAAAAGTGGGCTGCAGAACTAAATAGAGAGTTTTCAATAGAGGAGTCTAAAATGGCTGAGAGGCACTTGAGAAAGTGCTCAACATCCTTAGCCATCCAGGAAATGCAAATCAAAACAACTCTGAGATACCATCTCACTCCTGTCAGAATGGCTAAAATCAAAAACACCAATGACAATTTATGCTGGAGAGGATGTGGTGAAAGGGGGACACTCCTCCATTGCTGGTGGGAGTGCCAACTGGTTCAGCCACTTTGGAAAGCAGTATGGAGATTCCTCAGAAAAATGGGAATAAACCTACCACAAGACCCAGCAACTCCACTCTTAGGCATATATACAAAAGATGCCCATTCATACAACAAAGATGTCTGTTCCACTATGTTCATAGCAGCTCTATTTGTAATAGCCAGAACTTGGACGCAACCTAGATGTCCCTCACCCGAAGAGTGGATAGAGAAAATGTGGTACATCTACACAATGGAGTACTATTCAGCAGAAAAAAATAATGGAATCATGAGATTTGCAGGCAAATGGATGACACTAAAAGAAACCATCCTGAGTGAGGTAACCCAGTCACAAAAAGAGAAACATGGCATGTACTCTCTCATATATGGATTTTAGACATAGATCTGGGGAGTGCCAACCTACAATCCTATGGCCAGAGAGTCTGGGAAACAGAAACTACATTTAGTGCCTGGTTAAGTACTGAGCTGAACTCAAGAAAGCCAGTATCAGAGAGGGAGGACTGATAATCAAAGGGATTAAGACTGGGCTGGTTTAACCCCCAGAAACAGCTGACCAGACAAAGGTTAACTCTTGATCCCAGGCATCAGCCTGGGAATCCAGCATGGGACTGATCAAGACCCCCTGAATCTGGGTGTCAGTGAGGAGGCCTAGGTAATCTATTGAGCCTTGGGCAGCAGATCAGTACCCATACCAAGTATACACACGGACTTTGGACTCCCATAGAACAATGTGAGGTGCACGCTCACCCTGAACTCTTGGGGAAGGGTCTAGGCCCTGCCCTATATGAAATGACAGACTATGGACACCCCCACGGAGGGCCTCACCCTCCCTGGGCGAAAGAGGGGATAACGGGGGGGGAATGGGGGGAGGGCACGGGAGGAGGGGAGGGAAAAGGAGAGGGACCTGGAACTGACTTGTGAAGCAACCTTGTTTCTTATCTAAATTTAAAAAAAAGAATAAAAAAATCATAAAAAATGTTTAAAAAGTAAAAAAAATAAGTATGTTTTATTACTTTTTGAAATAAACCAAAGCAATGCCCTTTATATTGCCATTATGTAGCTTTTCTGAGGTATTATTTATTTGCGTAAACTGCTAAATAGTAAGTTTGTGTTATAAATACTATGTTGAATTTATCTGTTTACCTGTTGAATAAATATTCCTTGCATATTTTGAATGTAGCTAAGATGCTAAGGGTTTTTTACAAAAAAATAGTTACTTTTAACTTTGGAGCACTCATCCCTAGATAAGATGTTTTTATCAAATCCTTTTCTTCAAGGCTCAGAGATCTATGCAGAAGAGGAGGCAAAGGGATGGTTAGAGCCAGAAGTGATGGGTGACTCCAAAACACTGTGTCTTCCAGACACATCAAGGCTGATGCACTTGAATTCACAGACTGTGACAGCATGCACAAGACCTGGACAACTGAAACCAGATGAACCCCAGCAAGGGAGGTGGACACAAAGTCCCACCTCTAGCCAGGAAACTATTTGTAGTTGGTATACCCTGGGAAAGGGAACATCAGTTTCTTCAAATGAAGTGTCTCTGGGTATGTCAACAACACTTCAGGCTAGGTTCCATGCCTAGGGAGAAGTTGGATAACACAAAACAGATTCCATAGTTTCTGTGTGTGTGTTTTTGTTTTTATACTTTTGTCTTACTGGCTTTTGTTTGTTTGTTTGTTTGTTTTTGACATTTCTTATTTGTTTTGTTGGTGTTTTTGAGAGAAAGAGAGCAAGAAGTTTAGTGAGTAGAAAGGTGAAAGAATATGATCAAAAATGTATGTTAATTTTTTTGGATTAAATTAAACTTTAAAAGTAGAATAGTTCATTTTTGTGTCTGGTTATTATTTGTTTATTTTTATTTTAACAAATATACAAGGAGAAAAGTACATTTGATTATAGGCTACCATGTGATATTTCGTTACTTTTATATATTATCATGTCTTTAAATCATGCTAAAACATATATATTCTCAATTATTTTGTGTTCTCCTATGGTAAAAACATTCAAATGCTTTTCTAGTTTTTTTACTATATGGCATATCTAGTACATTGTCATTGTCTGTATTTATCTTTAATTGGACTTTATGTGTGTTATAGTTCATAATGATGTCTTTAATAACAAAATTAAAAAGCAAAAAGAATGAGAGAAGGAAAATGAGATAGACACATATATCTACATAATTTTAGAAGAGTTTTGCTACTAAGGGTAGGGGAGATGAGAAATGGAGAGATTTGTTTGAAACAGAAATGTTGGAGGAGGGAAGGATTTTTGTAATTGAAGTTACTTCTGTATATCTTTATACTGACAATGATGTTCCTGCAAAGAACAAAGCTTACATGTCTTAACTCCTTGAAATGTGAAAGTTAGGCAGACTTACTCTAGAGAAAACAACCACAGAGTTTATGGGTTACAGAGCAGCTTAAGTTTAAGGGAAAAGTATGAAATTTTAAAGAAATACCTTGGGAGTGGTTTCTGGTGGTCATATTTGCAATAGATAGGAAATAATTTGCTGTAAAATATCTAATCCTGGACAATGAATTGGAGCTGATGTTTCTATGTCTCATAATGACATCACCACTATACCAACATTAGATAGTCTCCATGATTACACAGAAGTATTGGTACCTACCTACTTAATTTTCATAAAGCAATATATCCTTTGCCTAATGATTCATAAAGTTAAGCATGGACTTTGCAAGCTAAAACAACAATCCAGAAACCAGAGTGGAAACAATAGACAAGGTGCAAAATATGTGTTTTGGGTCCTGATGGAGCATATTTTCAATTTATATCATGTTCTTTCAGGCTCTTATTACCATGTAAAACATCTGATTAGCTTTGGCATGTCTCAGTATTCAGCAAATTGTGTCATAAATAGTGACAAAAGAAAAGATAGAAACATGTTTTGTTATAAAAATAGTTTCTGCCTAGACTTGTCTGTTCATAGGATGATTATTTACCTTAAATCTTTCTTCAAACTGTTCTCTGAATGTTGCCTTCTAAATCTCAACCTGTTTTCTAAAGCTCATTTTCATCTTGTGATTTTTATGATATCTGGTGGGTATGAATACTCTGGGTGGTCCTAAGAAGTTATGAAAAACCACAGAACTTAAACAAGTAACAATTAGTTCACAATATGGCTGTTTATGTTCTAGGGCCTTTACCAGATTCTCTGTCCTCAGAGACAAGAACATAAACAAAGAAAGGAATAAATTGCCTGTGCAACCTTCAGGAGAGGGCAATTTGGATGAAATCTGAGACTGTAATTTGTATAGGGGAGCAAGCAAATCTGCCAAGAAATCCCACTGTCAAACAAAAATATTTCAGAATTAACTAAAGACACATCTAAATTTAGGTAAAAATTGCATGGAATTAGTTAAAACTATATTATAGAAATCTGTCCCCTTTTATCCACCTGACTTGATGCACTGATCTCTCAGAGTATTTGGAAGAATTGGGAAACAGGAATTTAATTTAAAAAAATCTCCCTAGGCTGTTTGAATCCTTTCCCCAACCCCACACCCTGGAAGTTCCAAGCTTCAGTCAGTCTGATGGAGTGCCCTCTTTCTCAGTCATGCTCTCTCAAACTTCAGAATTTCATCAGCTTTACATAACTATTGATTGTAGATATTTCATGTTAACAAAAAAGAGAAAGGTAAGTGCAGTAGACAAAGCTTGTTTAGGAGACAAAATGTAGTCAAAAGTACAGTCTGTGGAAAACAAAATTCCAGGAAAAGTATGAAATAATTTATTTTTATCCTATTGTTTGAAATGTAGATTGCCACCTATTTCCCATGGATCAACAGGTATGCTCAAATAGATATATCTGTACATCAGTTTTTGTTATTCAATGTGGTTTGATTTTTGGTTCTTCTATTTCTAAAGTTCTAAAGACTACAGAAAAATTCAACTGCACTTATATAGTACCCTTGATTTAATTGATCCTTCTTTTAGCATAGCCTGCCAGTTAAGGTGATCTGTCTTTTCTTCTGTGCTGGCAGAAAAGCAACATGTACAATACATAAACTTTTGAAAGGATTCTCATTGTATTAACTAAGTTTGTTAATAAAATATTGTCTGATGGCAGGTTATGAGACAACTTGTTTTTTGTATAAAAGCTTATGAAAATAATTTTTCATAAACCAAAAGGAACATTGAAGCAGTGACAGTTTTCTTAAATAATAGCAATACTTACTAAAAATAGAAATATAGTTGTTGCATAAAATATAGACAAATCTTGCCTTTACCTTCTTAGAATAAAGACCTTGGATATGATGTAATATTTTCTAGTCAGTGATGACACTGGTAGACATCAAAATATTAATTTTCAAAAAATTCTAAAGCAACAGAGTAAGTTTTTTCTGATGAAATTTTAATATTCACAGTTTAGTTTTTGAAAAACTGAAACATGACAAACAAAATACTTCCTTCTTTAAAGTGAATGTAGTAATGCTAAACCTACATCTTTAGGTGTAGTAATTTGGTTTGGAAAAAGCCCCCCAAACAGAGAAGCAGCCAAGCATGCTATCTAAATGACATCAGATACATTATTTAAACAGTCTCCAACAGTTTCACTGAAGTTTTCACAGATGTGGCTGTAATTGCTTTATACAGCCCAAATTTCTTATGCATCTATGCATTTTACTTGCTTTAAGATACAGTAAAAGTTGTAAAGCTACAGAGGCCAAAGTAGGTCTTTCTTACCTATACATTTTACTCCTGAGTAATGGCGAGGTCCTTTCTTCTGTGTGTCCAGATGCTTTGAGATTCCCACTCAATTGAGTGACTCTTTTGTGCTATGTGTATCTGAAGCCAAAGGAGGAAATCCCATGTAATTAAAACCTAACTTGCAAAACAAGTCTGAAAGACTGAACTTGAACCAACACTGTGACTTGTGGACCAGAATTAGAGACTGGGAAACCCACAAATCAGAAACAATCCCATTTATTCTGGTAAGTTATGAATAAACATGATTACAGGTGGCACACTTTCGCAATCCTGTGACCACTTCACATGTCACACAGTTGTGTTTATTTAGTAGGAGGGGCCGCTTCTGCTTATGATAAAATGCAGAAGTGGCCCATCCTCCTCGGTATAGAAAACCAAGAATTATCAGAATTATGGATTGACAGGCATCACTTCTGAATATGATTTTCTCTGTTATCAAATACTTTCCCCCCTCTTAATATGTAAAACAAATACAGAGAAGGGCTTGAGCAGACAGGACACAGGGTTATGGGATAGGTGAACATAGAAGTTGAATTTGAAACACACCTACTCCTGCTCCAAATACTGTCTTCTGAGGAAGCATCCTAGCCCAATGATACTAGGAGATAAATAAGTGGAAAAGGAAGGTATACATGAGTGGAAGATTAGGGGAAGAATGTAAGATTAGGAGTAGTGCTTGCAGGCGGGAACAGAGCCTGAGAAAACTCAGAGGCAAGAATGGTGTGCAAAGGGCATTTCTGTCTAATACATTGGCAAAGTTGGATGGCTATTCTGGAATTACTTCCTAGGAAATAACGAATGCTGATGAATTGAAATGCAATACAATCAGACTGGTATTAAAATTTGAATTCCAGTCTTAGCCTTTTCACCAACCACTTGTGTGACCTGAGGCAGAGGGGAAGCTTGTCTGGGTGTATAAGTCCCTGGTAAGGCACTTACTTCTCATGCATGAGGTCCTAGGTTCAGTGGCTAGTACCAAAAAGAAAAGGGCAAAAACCAAAATGCTTTTGTTGATGAGTTTCTATGTGCCCGTGAGAAATGGAAAGCTGAAGAGTTTCTTAGAGAAGGTTCTTGACTTTATCTTATATGTAATTGCTAGGCAATGGTCAGTGAAATTACCACAGGGATTCAATCTATCAAGTGACTGATCAGTTACATGTTTTAAAATAGAATGTGCAATCTAGATGACATTGCCAGGACTAAGTGGTCCCCCTTCACTCTTTATAAATTCATCTTTAGACCCTCTATCGTATGCCTGATTCTACATTTAGTATTTTCAATAAAATAAATGAAATGCATTTTAAAAATTAAACATATTACCTGAAAACTTTCCATTTACTTGTTAAATTCAAGTTACTCAATTACAGAGTTCTTCAACATATTGGACTGTATCTGCATAATAATTTATAATTTTATTTATTATTTATTATTTATTTATTATTTATTTCAGGAGAATATTCTGATTTCTAATATCTATATAGAGTATCTTATATTTCTAACTTATTTTAATAAAATTTCAAACTCAATAAATAGTACATATATTTATCAGCTACTGACAATTTAATGTTTATATTATAAAAATGAATCACATTATCCTGAGTAGATTTATCATAAAATAGTGAAACTGCTCTTCTAATGTGGAGTGTTTTGAGTATTTTCTGTTTTTTTTCTACTACAGATGATTCTTACAATGCTACCTTCACGAATATAATATTTCTACTTTGCTTGACTACTTATTTTGACTTAAAATCTTTGAGAAGTCACATTGGACCAAATGAATGTAAATGTTGTCTTTGAACTAACAGTTATCCTCCTGCCTCAGCCTCTAGGATTTGAACTGCTGTTTTTGTTTACAATAATTTCTCCTAGAAGGCAGCTCTTTCTCCTACATCCTTGAATTCCTAGAATATTTATCAATAGTTTATTTTTTTTACCAAATAGGTGCTTAGTTAACACAAACTGTTTGAATATTCAATATCTTACTATTGTGGCATACATTTACTGCTATTATCAGTTACATCCCTCACAACACAGCTTGAAAATGACTCAAGGGAGTGGCATGGGGGAAACTGTATTCATTCTGAAAGTGACTTCCTGCCTGCTGACAATGAGCTCAACACAGAAAGGGAGGTGGGGCTGAAATTAGGGCTGATGAGACCAAGTCATTGTTCATAATAGGAACTAGTTTCAAAGGTGTTGACTCTTAATCTTCAGATCCACAAGGAGTGGCAGGATAAACCTTGGTTTATTCCATTCTTAAAGGATTGTCTTATTCTTAATCAAAAAGAATAGGGAAATATAGAATTGTATTATACATAAAGCATAAGAATTAACTCACCAGTAAGCTTGGTTTTATCCCAGCAGTTGTGTATTCCCAAAGCAACCTGCCAGGTTGATTGACACAGCCTTCAAGGAGCTAGTAGAGGTCATTTAGCTTGAAGAAGATGAACCCCCCCATACGAGATATTGACACTGGTATTTTTGTCTGATGAGAGTGAAAGAGAGAGATTGTGATTAAAAGAGCATCTCTAAGTCAGTTATTCTTAAGTGTTGGAATATTTATCGGATAATACCTACTGTGTTGGCTTAGACAGAAGGATGACTCATTCAGTGGATCTCATCAAAACATTATGAGTAAAAATAAAAAGAAAACCCAGCAGCAACCTGAAGCTGATGATCTAAGAAGGTGTGGACCGGTACCTTTTCTTTGTTTTTGGAGTTTGTTTATTCATCTAGTTCAGGGAAATACAGGCATAGACTATGGATGTTCATGAGTTTGTCATAGCCTCCTTTACAGAGTTACTGCAATGACAGAAAAATAATTATAAAAGAAAACAAACAGGCAAATAAAAAAACCTAAGGGAAGAAAGAGAAAACAAAAATAAAGGCAATACATCTTCCACTCCTATGGCTCATTGCCTAGGAGGGGTGGCAACATGTAAGAGCTAGAGGATCAAGGAATTTGCCATGAGATTGTATCTCCTAGAAATATCAGACGCTACATTCATAAAGTCTTATGAATATGGCTGTCTAAACATGATATAGGCAATGATGACACTAATAAATGTGTTACAGATGTAGATAAATCTTATGAGGCCTTAACCATACATACACAAAGGACTACAGGAAACTAAGGAATGCTGAGAGTGGGCAAAATAGTCTTGCCAAGGAAGAACACACCAGTTGCTTATCCATATCAAATGGTTACATACAAGTAAAATTATACATACTTAGATAATTATATTTAGGAATATGTTTGTGTGTATACATATAGACATAGACATATGTATGTGACAACAACGAATGAAACAGGAAGTCATAAATTTGAAGGAGCAAAGAAGCGCATATGGGAATGTTTAGAGGGAGGAAAAGAAAGGGGGAAATGATTAATTATATTGTAATCTACAAAATGTGAAAGAAATATTTAAAAAATAAAGGAAATGGATGTACCCATCCAAAGAAAGCTATGAAATGATGTTTAATTACAAATACTTTTATTCATTGTAAATATTGGCTTGAAATTGTGTAATAGTTGAATTTTTAAATTGTAAACAAATTTAATTTTATGAATTGTAATTGTGACTTGTATGTAGTTAGAAATAAGAGTAAAGGGTAATAATATATTTCAAAGAGTTTTGTCAAGTGGACAGGAAAAACATCTTTTTTTGTAAAGAAACCCTTTCTTAAATAAAGACCTAGCTCTTTCATTTACTATCCAATGTCTTGGAAAATTATTTTTCCCTCTAAATATTATTATTTTTGATTTTTCTCACATGTAAAGTGGAGTTTAAATATCATTCTCATAGGGATATGAAAATTAAGTGGGAAGATTATCCAGGAAGGTGACCAGTACTATTCCATGCACAGGGACCCCAGAGCAAATAAAGAGGAGAAACAAGTTCTACTTCTCTCTGCTTCCTGCCTGCTGGTGAGATATTACTGGCTGCCAGACCATTGCCACCACAGGTAGAACCTCTCTCACTAATTCCTCCTGCAAATTCTTTTATCTGGTATCTGATTATAGCAGTGGAAAATGCCACTGAGTGGGGTCATTACTGTGATAAACCTGATCATGTACTTTTAGGCTCCTGAAACTTTTTGGGGGTGGATGTGTGAGAGAGGTCTATGGGCTAGAGAAGCCCTAGGCTGTAGTAAGCAGAGAATGATCTGGCCATTCTAACAGGTGCTTGAATCCCAAGAGAAATGTGGAAAATGGGGACCCAACTCATGTTTTTCAGAAGACAGTAAGGATTCTGTCAGGAACCAGGTGGGGTCCATTCATGTTATATTCTGGCAAAGAATCTGAGAGGGCAGAGTATGAAGCAGGAAGTTATGAAAAATGTACAGTTTGGTAAGGAGAGGGCTATTAACAAGTTAAAAGTTTCAGACAAGAAGGGTGGTTGCTGAAAGGTTTGTTGCAATTGCTAAAGAACCGAGTGACAGAGAGAGAGGAGCGATGAGCAAATTGGCAAAGAGTGGACTCAGAGACAGCTGATCTGAACAGGGGAGACCTCTTGGACCCCAGATGACAGCTGGGAGGCCAGCATGGGACTGATCCAGAACCCCTGAATGTGAGAGTCAGTGAGGAGGCCTGGACAATATATGGGGCCCTGGGCAGTGGATTAGTGTTTATCCCTGGCATACAAACAGACTTTGTATGTCTATAACACAAAGAGGGATGCTCTCTCAGCCTGGACTCTTAGGGGAGTGCCTAGACCCTGCCCTGAGTGAAATGACAGACTCTAGATATCCCCTATGTGGAAGGAAGTGGTGATAGGGTGGGAGGGTGGGGGGATGTTTGGGGGGGCTGTGGGAGGAGGGGAGGGAGAGGGAACTGGGATTGACATGTGAAACAAGCTATTTAAAATTAAAATAATAAAATAAAAAGAAATTCATGATTTTGAAGTAACTTAAAAAAAAAGAAATCAGGAATCTTTTCTATTTATTTTACATCCCTGCTGCAGCCTCCCCCATCTTCCCCACCCAGTCTCAATCCCCATTCCCACCCTATCGCTAATGCCCAGACAGAATAGATCAGCACTCTTCATGAGAAACCTCGTGGTGTGTCCTGAGTCATCAGGATGGTTTCCCAAACGCAAGACTCCATGTATTATAGATTCCAACTTGTGAAAATACAAGAGAGCCGGAACTGACCATGCTACTGAAGGTAGAGTGATTTCCTGCTCATCAAAAACCAGTTGGTGTGTTTTCTAAATTTCAGTTACTAAGGTACTCAGTAGTCATTATGGCTGTGATAGATGAATGCTAGACTACATCTTGAACAGACAGAAGAACTTGGTAGCATTATACACATGGTTCTAACTTCATAGGCATGCAGAGTATAAGAGTTCTGGGGTGTAAGAGGTTTACACAAAGGTTACAGACAACATATGGTGGGACCAGATTCCCTGAAAAGAGGCCCAAAGAGGTCACTGTGTGAAGCTGTGAGGGTAAAGCATAAGTTGTATTGAAGATTTTAGAATTCTAGAAATTGCAGGTCTGTGGGACACCGGAAAACTCACAGACACAGACTTAAACTGATCTAAGAGAGAAGCTACATATAATATAAGAGCTGAGCAAGACATTGTAGCTCAATGATGCCATTAATAGCCCCTTATGTGGGCAGAAAGCCATAAAATTTGGTGTTTTTCCTACTGACTTCTGGACTTGCTCTGGCCTGATCTTTCCTGAATTTCTATTCCTCCCTTTTGAAAGGGGGATGTTTATCTGGTGCCATTGGACATTAGAAGTACATAACTTATACCTTTTATTTGACAGGGACTTGCAATTAAAAGATTATCTGAGACTCTGCACTTAACATGGTTCAACTATTTGTCACTGTTAAAAGACTTTGTAGAAGACCAGCCTACCATGTTGACTACCTATAAAGCTCTAGCCAGTCCACAGTGGCAACTAAGGATGCTCCCAAACCAACCCCACCTTGTTTCCTGTCCAGAAAGCTTCAGCAAGACTTTAGGGGTAAAAAATTTCTCCACCTTCTTCAGGAATCTCCCAGGCCAACTCCACTCTGCAGAACACTAGGGAAATTCAAGCCAGCCCATGAAGACCTGGTCAGAGCTCCTCCGGCTACCCTGGGGAATTGCCTAAGCCCACCCCACTGACTGTCACAAAATTTCCAGGTGGCCTATGAGGCCTTAGCAAGAGTTCCTCTTTAGTCCACCTTGGAAATTCCCAATCAAACTCTATTCCACTGACAGCCTTCTCCATATCAAAGTTACATTAAATGCACAACTACAAACCTAATCCTACATGGCCAGGTCCCATCATAAAACACTAGTAATACAAAATACCAATATAATACGTGCTGTTTTCCCAAACACAACTAATTCCATTGTAATGATCCTTGTTAAGAACAATTTATATGAAAGTCAGAAAATAAAATTCAAATGAACATTTATAAACTTGCTCGAAAAGTTGAAGAGTTGGAAGCAAATATAAACACCTGAATTAATTTAAAGAAAACAAAAAATAAACTGAGAGAAGCTCAAGAAAGCACAAACAGTTGAATGAAATAAGGAAGGAAATTCAGAATGTGGAAGTATAATTCAGTAATGAGATAGAAATACTGAAGAAATTCCAAACTAAAATGAAGCTGGAAATGAACATTTCAACAAACCAGTTAAAACTCTTGGATGTAGCCTTTCCAGAATTGTGTACAATGGATTATGTAGAAGAGTAAAAGACAGAATATTAAGACTGTTGTTGCTGAAGCTAACACATACACACACACACACACACACACACACACACGGCAGTGTATGTCACTGAACTACAAGGGGGAACTTTATACTGTTTCTAACTAAACAGACATAGCATAAATAGCATAAAATAAATATGTTTATACTCATGAGCAAATGCTATTCTCATCCTTATCAGAGAAACTTCCCTTTCCAGTGAACTGTGGTGCTTGAGGTGTTTATGACAAGTGACAGTTGACTGTTCATCCCAAAACAGCAAAGACATAGCTAGCATTCAGAAGAAGAGCTAGAAAGAATGTAAAACTCAAAAGATGAGGAAAAGGGCTGCAAATATAATTTTCTGAACAAGATAAAACAACTACAACCACAAAATTACCAGATGGGGTTTCCTGTACAGGCTCTATACAAGAATGGAGGGGACAATAGTCAGGAATTGGTGGGAAAGCGACACTGAAAAGTCTCATACCTTGGTGATGAACTCAATGATTAGCTACAGATGTATTCTGGAATTAGGGACTGTTCTTGTCTTTAGTAGTCTGCTTATTGATGATCCCACAAGGCTCCAATGACTAACTCTATGGAAAGGTTACATAGAGTCCTGGTTGATTTCAATAGTTCACAAACAAACAAACAAACAAACAAACGAAAGAATCCATGAATCTTGGAAAGTGGCTTATATTGTACATGTGATAGGAATGGAAGGGGGATAAAAGAGGGAGAGAGAAAAGAGTGATCAGGATGTATTATACATATATATGAAATTGCCAAATAATGATTTTAAGTAATTTTTAAAGTGGTTGGCATATGTTTAGGGATTGACTAAATATATTTTGCCTTATTACACAAACATGAAAAGTTAAGATACTTGAATGGAATATTGTGTGATCTCAAAGTGAAGTATTTCAATGTCAAGTTGAAAAGAGCTTTGAAAATACTAAGTTGAAGACAACACAATTTAAAAATTGCAAATCAAAACAACCCTGAGATACCATCTTACTCCTGTCCGAATGGCTAAAATGACATCAATGACAGTTTATGGTGGAGATGATGTGGAGAAAGGGGAACACTTCTTCACTGCTGGGGGGAGTGCCAATTCGTACAGCCACTTTGGAAATCAGTATGGAGATTCCTCAGGAAAATGGGAATCAGTCTACCACAAGATCCAGCAATTCAACTCTTAGGCATATACCCAAAGATGCACATTCATACAACAAGGACCTCTGCTCCACTACATTTATAGCAGCACTATATGTAATATCCAGAACCTGAAAGCAACCTGGATGCCCCTCAACTGAAGAGTGGATAGAGAAAATGTGGTGTATTTACACAATGCAGTACTACTCAGAAGAAAAAAACCAATGGAATCTTGAAATTTGCAGGCAAATGGATGGCACTAGAATAAACCATCCTGAATGAGGTAACCCAGTTACAAAAAGACAAATAGGCAAATGGATGGCACTAGAATAAACCATCCTGAATGAGGTAACCCAGTCACAAAGTAACAAATATGGTATGTACTTCACTCATATATGGATTTTAGACATGAATCAGGGGAGTGCCAGCCTACAATCCCACTGCCAGGGAGTCTAGGAAACAGGAAGGACCTTAAGAGAGGTATGCATGGTACCCCAGAGAAGGTGGAATGAGGCAAGATCTCCTGAGCAGATTGTGAGCATGGGGGGGGAATGGGAGAGGGAGCCAGGAAAAAGAAAGGGGGAGACGAGGAGGAGAGAGGAGGACATGGGGGAGCATGAAAGTTGAGTTGGGGGAAGAATAGAGGAGAGCAGGATGAGAGATACCATAATAGAGGGAGTCATTCTAGGTTTGAGGGGATATCTGGCACTAGTGATATTTCCAGAGATCTACAAGAATGACACCAATTGGCAAGCCAAGCAATAGTGGAGAGACTACCTTAAATGCCTTTCCTTGATAATGATTTTGATGACTATCTTATATACTGTCTTAGAATCTCCATCCAGTGACAGACAGAAGCAGAGACAGACACCCACAGCTAAACACTGAACTGAACTCTTGGAACCTAGTGAAAGAGAGGGATGAGTGATGAGCAAAGGGGTCAAGACTGGCCTAGTGAAACCCAGAGAAACACCTGGCCTGAACAAGGGGGAGATCTTGGACCCCAGACTGATGGCTTTGAGGCCAGTATGGACTGATTCAGACCCCCTGAATGTTGGTGTCAGTGAGGAGACCTAGGCAATATATGGGGCTTTGGGTAGTAGATCAGTATTTATTCCTGGAACACAAATGGTCTTTGGGTGTCCATCCCACAATGAGGGATGCTTTCTCAATCTGGACACTTGGGGGAGGGCCTGCCCCCCCCAACAAAATGACAGACTCCAGAGATCCTCCATGGAGGGCCTTACCCTCCCTGGGGAATGGAGTGAGGATTGGGTGGGGGGCTGGAGGGCTGGCGGGGGGAGCGGGTGTGGAGGGGAGGGAGAGGGAGCTGGGAATGACATGGGAAGCAAGTTTGTTTCTAATTTAAATATATAATAAAAAGTGTTTCAAAATCTGGGAAACAGATTCTTTTGGTTAAATTGCTGAGAAGCCTTCATGGCTTGTGTTGGGTAATCAGGAAAAGTTGAACGCTGAATATAATAGTGGGCAGAGTGACTAAATGCAGTGACTTGAATGTCCAATGGAGATAGTTCTGTCCTCCAAAATCAGGGCTCTTATTGGAAGATCCCAGAACCCAACATCTAGAATGTGGACATTTTATTTTTATTTTAAGCCTCTTTTTTAAATTTTAGAAGCACTCTTATTTACATATCCATCCCCCCATTCCCTTGCCCTCCCATCCTCCCATGCTCCCTACTGACCCCCCCCCCAGCCCATCCCCACCCACTCTTCAGTGATAGTGAGGCCCTCCACTGGAGACCATCAAAGTCCATCACATCAATTGGGGGAGGGCCCAGGCCCTCCTTCCCATATCTGGGTTGCAAAAGTATCACTCCAAAGTCCATTTATGCTCTAAGAATAAACACTGGCTCCACTGTTAGAGGTCCCATAGACTGCACTGGCCTCCTCACTGGCACCCATATTCAGAGGGCTTGCTTTGGTCCAATGCTGTTTCCCCAGTTTTATGACTAGGGTCTCCGACCTCTCATTAGGTCAGGTCAAGTGTTTCAGCGGGTTTCTTGACTCCTTTGTTCATCCCACCTCCCTCTCTGCAACTGGATTTCAGAAGTATGGCTCAGCATTTAGCTGTGGGTGCCTGTTTCTACTTCAATCAGCTACTGGATGAACATTTGACTAGGTGTCTTTGGAGGTCTGCAGCCTATAGACTTATTTTGAGTCTTTCGACCTTGGACAGATATCCCTATTCTTTTCACTGAGAGTAAGCATTCTTAAGAGACGTTGCAGAGACATTATTCTATAAATGACAACAAGTAACTTTTCCAAGAGCTATGTGCATCCTTTCTGACGGTCAGGCCTATTATCAAAGTTAAGTCACAGCACAAGAAGCTAGTGTAAACCTGTATTGTGGGAACATCTCCCGGGAATCTAGAAATAATGATGGTCCATACTGAACAACATTGGAATGTCAGCACTATTATTGGACATAGTAGATGCAAGGGATTAAAAGGCTCAAAAATAATGAACATGGTGGAATGGATACTTTATGTGAAGCCAAAAGTTCATCAGAAAATTATGTTTCATGAGAAGGAACAGGTAAGTAACTCATCAAGACCATTAGGAATAATGGTGAAGAAAGGAGCATTATTGTTGAGACAACTTATGCTACTTTGCTTGGGACTGTCTACATTATAAAATAGAAGGTTTAGCATCCAAGAACCCCTTCAACCCTGGACATGCTGTCGTAATCTTTTGCATTAGATGACTATCACTAAATGCTGCCATGATGGATATACATATAAATGACAAGATTGCAGTGTCAGAGATGGAGGCTCACTTACCAGCACTAATCTACTGCTTCTTCCAAATGTCCAGTGCACCATCAACAGAGGCAAACACACTAGACAATTCTGTTCCTCAAGGAGATCAAGCTCAATCAGTTTAAGTTGACTATGTTGGGCACTGTTCACACTAAAAGAAGAGCTGAGTTTTACTCTCACATGTAGACATGTATTCTGGGTATGGGTTTCCCTCACAATACACAGAGGGTCCTCACTAGCAGCACCATTTTGGGGTTATTGTGAACACTCCAAATGGGAAAATCACTTGTATAGAAAGCAATTCTCCTTTATCCTGATGCTTTTTGAATATTCATTTCATTGAGATTGTTATGTTATCAAGTACTTTGTGTAATGCTGCTTACTTGAAAAGTGTTTGACAATATCATCAGCCATTTCTTATCACCATTTTGATATGTGGAAATAAAATTCAGATAAATTACAGTGTCCTGCTTCTAAGAAGTTTACTGTTTTTCAGTTCTAAGAAAAATCCAACTGTGTGCTATGAGACTAATCCAATTTCCCCAGTATCATAGGTTTTGTATCATTTCTTTCTAACCTAAAAGGACTCCCCCACCCCCTCCACACACTCAGAATTGGGGATTGAACCTGAGGTCTCAGACATGATAGACAAATTCTCGACTACTGAGCTACACCCCAGGCTTTGCTTTATTTCGAGATGGTCTCACTTAAAATTGCCCAGGTTGGCCTTGAGCTTGCCATATTCCTGCTTTGGGCTCAAAGTAGCTAGGTTTATGAGCCTGTGCCAACAGGCCTAGCTGCTTTTGATCAATAACTAAAACATAAAGTGTCATTTTAAATGATATTAATTATATCAAAGACAATATATAAAACTCACAAATTTGTGGACATGATTCTTGATCAGTTTTAAGAAAGTGTTGGGGTCAGACATGGTGGATTACATATATAATCCCAATAGTCAGGAGGTGATTGTGAGTTTGAAGCCAGTCTGGGCTCCATGATGAGACTTTGTCTCAAACAAACAGGTGGCCACACTCACACACATACACCAAACAGCAACAAACCCCCCCCCCACAAAACCCAAAAGAAGAAATAATTAGGGAAAAGATTCTGATGTTATCAATGGCATGACAATGTTTTAAATAAATATAAAAATTGAAGACATTGAATTATAGTCCTAAAGTTAAAGGCAATACCTTAGCATATATTAACCTGGATTTAACTCAATATTTTTAATTTAATTTGTTTTGAAGAATATGTATCATTGTGTATATACTATACAGCCTTTAATGTGTGTGTGTGTGTGTGTGTGTGTGTGTGTGTGTGTGTGTGTGTGTGCATGCAGGTACATGTGTGCAAGTCAGAGAAATACTGTGTGCGTCAGTCCTTGCTGTTCAATTTGTTTGTTACAAGGGCTCTTATTTGCCACTGCATATGTCAGGTAACTGGACAGCGAGCTTCCAGAGATTCTCCTGTCTTTGACTCTCATATTAACGTAGGGGCACTAGCATTACAGAGGTGTGCTGTGATGTCTGGCTTAATGTGGCTTCTGGAGACCTGACTCATGTACTCATGCTTGCCTTGAGAATGCGTCACAAGTGAGTCATCTCCTCAGTGTTCAGCGTTGTATGTTTAGGGCCAGAGAACTCTTGTAACTAAATCCCAAGGTAAGTACTATTCTTAACACCTTACTAGGGACTGCCATAACCACTTTAGAAGAACACCAACCCAGCCTCTGTCCAAGAAAGAGACATGCACTGGAGAGAAAGTATTAGTGGTGTTAGACATTATTTATGTATTAGTTTTTTTTAGATACTTTAAAGGAAGCAAACTGCATTTTTAAAGAAGAGTGATTACATCATTGTAAATAGGATGTAGTAGACTTCCTGCCAGAGGAGTGACCCCTCTAGAAATACTTGTTGAGCTCCCATTGGATATGTATTTAAAGACTATAATACAGATAATCAAGAAAAACATTAACTTATATACTTTAAATTAGCTTACAAACTAGTGGATGTCCATAAGTCTTCTGTATACATCCTTAGTTTTGTCTAACCAACACCCTATCCTTTCCTCTGACCTCAGTACCCCTTTCTTTGTTTAAACTTTTAACTTCCAGAAATTGACAAAAACCTTAAAAATGATTAAAAGGTGATAGAAATGATAGTATATATACATATATATATTGTATTTTAGAGTTGGTAAGATTATCAAGTAATGTCACTTGCTACTATCTTCTATGTCTTGAGTTGGATCTTTAAGACCAAATGCTGGAATGAGAGACCCAGCTGCCACAAGTTGTTCTCTGACCTCCATCTGTCTGATTTGGTACATTTGTATAACCATCCACACGATACATAACTATACAAATGTTTAAAAATAAGAAAGAAAGACTATAGAGTTGACTTAGCACTTAAAATCACTAGCTGCTGTTTCAAAGAACCAGAGTTGGATTCTTGCACCCATAACAATATGGCTCATAACTGTTTATAATTCTGCTTCCAGGGAATCCAATGCTCTCTTCTGGTCTTCATGGACACTAGTAATGCATATATTGATACATACAGGCAAAACACCTATGCACATAAAATACAAAAATAACATATTAAAATTAAGAGAGTACATACATAATTTTTGTCATGAGTACTTTTCAATGTAGGGTTTTATTTGCAAATGTCATTTTCTTTTCCATTGAGCTTGTGATACACATGATATGGCCTACTTGATCTTTTGTTGCATAAACCTTTTACTGAGTTGGAGTTTCTCTACTTTGACTCTGGAGAATCCTCAAAGTAAATTTAATGTGTTCCAGGTACCCTTACATGCTAAACAAACCAACTTAACAACATCTCTCAGACCTGGTGAAAAGCCATTTGGCTCTCTCTGTTTTTCAGTATTAATGTTATTGCCTTGGACTATTCAGATAATTCGGGATCATCTTAATTATACACCAATACTTAATAATCTTAATTATATCTGAACAATACCTCTTAATGTGTACAACATGTTACAAGCATGATACCAGTGGGAGAATGAGGGCGAGGATGGGAGAAGGACTTCTGCTTGCCACACAGAGTAAATTTTCCAAGGAAAATAAAGCATCCAAGGTACAAAGTGAGTAGACACATGCATGATTTCAGGTTGGGTGGTCAAGAAAGTTTTTTTTTGAGAAAGTGGCTGTTGAGTAAATATCTGAAGAACCTGAACATGAATGTCTAGAAAGATCATTCTAGCTGGAAGCAAACTCAGTCACACAAGTGCCACTGCATTCAAAGAACAGCAAGAAACCAGAGTTGCTAGAACACAGTGTACATAAGAGGAGGAGAAAGAACAAGGAAGGGAGACA
Source organism: Mesocricetus auratus (assembly GCF_017639785.1). NCBI lineage: Eukaryota > Metazoa > Chordata > Mammalia > Rodentia > Cricetidae > Mesocricetus > Mesocricetus auratus. The sequence goes on from NW_024429190.1 coordinate 63,596,330, forward strand.
ATAGAAACCAGATGATTTGGATTTATTATGGACAAGAAGTCACCAGGGCATGTGGGACGAGTAATGACACATTAGCATTGCACTGAGTGTGGTGGTTCTGACTGTTCCAATGAAGGCGAGGGCAGAAGCAAGAACAGAGAGAATAATAATCCCTTCTTGTCACGATCTTCATCCAACTCATGCACAGATCATCTTAGCTCTGTCTATAGAAAGCAACCATAGTCTCACAAACAAAACCTCATGACCACTGTTCTGGCCAAAGGGGTGGAGAAGTAATTGATATAGTAGAACAGCAAATAATGGATAAGATTACAAATTTTCAGCAGAAATTTAAAATGTGTCTATTTATTTTAAGTAATGTTCCCATTTTCCTAGAATTTTTGACAAGTATGCAAAACACATATCTATCACATATTTTATATTTGACTCTGCCTGAAATATGAAGATTTTCCTAAATGTTTTAATTATAAAAATTGAGTCATAGAGTCTGTATAAATCTGGGCTCTTCAGAGTAGCAGAAGTAATTAGATGTGTACACACATGTGTGCTAATGAGTGTGCACACACACACACACACAGAAAGAGAGATTTTAAGGAATTTTATTGTAGTTATGGAAGCTGGCAAACTCAGAATCTTTTGAGTGGAATGGCAGGCTGAAGAAGAAAAAAGAGAATCAGTATTTTATCTACCCAAAAGCTCTCTGATGGCAAAATTCCTTCTTTCCCAAGGCAGGGCACATCCGCCTTTGGTTATATCTGGTCCTTCAACTAACTGGATGAGGGCTCAACAATATTATAAGTGGAAATTTGTTTACTCAGAGTCCATGGATTTAAATGTGGTTATGGTTTAGGTGTGCCCCCAGAATCTACATGTTGGCTACTTAGTCATAACATTCATAGACTAATGGTATTAGAGCTCCAGCCTATAGGAGATAATTGATATTAAATGATGTCATGAGGGAGGGCCTCCACAATGGCATTAATTACGTTAACAGAAGAAGACCTCAACTAGCATGCCTATCTTTCCATGTGATGCCCTCTGCCATGTTATAAGACATGCGGTGCTGGGGTTGAATTTCTACACCTCCACCATTGTGAGTAAATAAAAGGCTATCCTTAATAAATAACCCAGTGTCAAGTATTCTGTTCTAGCAATCCAAAACAGTTGAATATATTTAGGAATATTATTCAGAATTGACTTCATAGAAACATACAGGATAATGTTTGAACCTAGTATGTAGACATCTTGGGCCAGACAAGATTATACTTTAAGTTAGCCATCACAAACTGGTTTTTGGTTAATCGTTCCTATAATCCCAGAACCAAACTGGAGATTAGTCTAGACTACACAGTAATTTCTTGATGAGAAAGGAATAAAGGAAGGAAGAGAGGGAGGAAGGAAGGAAGGAAAGCAGGAAAGGAAGAAGTTAATTGTCATAAAGTTCAAACAAGTTCCATACCAGTAACCTAACATGTTGTAAGCTGTGTTTACCTTAACACAATACCACCCCAATTCAGGAAATGTGTGCTTGGATAGTATGTATTTTACATACATTTAAAAATGTTATTTGAGCCCATATTGAATAATCAAATTGGTTCACATGAGCATCAGAGATTGTTTGTTTTGCAATATTGCTTTGCTGTTTTGCCAAACTGACAAATGTCTATCTGTAGAGGCCAAGGGAAATCATAAAATGAGAACATCCTCTCACAGAAAATTAACAGTTCCTACTTTCTGTTGGAAATATGTGTACTTGAGCTGTTCTTTAGTAATGGATATGTCTTTATTTTTTCCAGGAGTTTTTAATTGATAGCTGTTTAGGATTAAGGAATAGTTTATAGTTTTGGAACAGAAAGACACTATCCACCTTACTTTGAAAACTAGTCTGCATTTTTTGTAATGTTTTGAAATATAATTTCAAAATATGTTATTTCAGAGGCATTTAAATGAGACATGAATAAAAATATCAAACAGGTAGTATAATCAGAAGTTGGTTCACAAATGTACAGTATTAAAGCTCTAAAATAACCAATGGGAAGCAATGCAAGGGCAGTATATTCTCTAGGTAAGGGTTACTAAAAGACAAAATACCCTGCTTACCCATAGAGAAACATACCTTTCATGTTTGTGAATATTACTGTGTAGATGCTGTATCATGAGTCATGGTCTTGACTTCCACCAGGGATTCCTTTCTGTTCTTTTTGTTTATTTCAAAACAGGGTTTCTATGTATAGCCTTGGCTACCCTGGAAGTTGCCCTGTACACCAGGCTGGCCTTCAACTCACATAGACCTGCCTGCCTCTCCCTCCCAAATGCTGGGAGTTGTGCCATCACTGCCCTGGCTACTTTTCTCAGACTGATGGCCAAGATGGCCAGAGAACTCTTTTAATCCTAGGAGCCAAGGTAGTGGGGACCAGTTACAAATTCCTTGGACCTTGTCTCAAGACAGTTTTGAAGTTATCCAGCACCCAGGCTCCAGCTAATACATATGATCCTCCTTAAGGACAGATGGCAAATTCCTATAGGAATCAGGTGCTGACAGAGTATGTAAACATGGCCCTGGAAGGCCTAGAATTCAGACACTGTCTATCCAACTCCCAGCCTCCCATGAATGAAAAAGAAAGGTGGGAATGAAGGAACCCCCACTGAATTAAGCATGAGGCTCAAGCAGACTTCCTCTTCTCCCCCATCCCCTCTGCCTTGCTAAAGACCAAGTACCTTTCCCTTGCCTTGCCAATCCCTTCTCCTGAGGCCGACTACCAAGGTCCAGTTACCAAAGTATAGAAGTTCAGTGTGGTAGTGTGATTGTCATTGGTCCCCATAATCTCATAGGGAGTGACACTATTAGTTAGTGTGGCTTTGTTGGAGCAGGTATGGCCTTGTTGGAGGAAGTGTGTCACTGTGGGGGCAGACCTTTAGGTTTTCTATGCTCAGGATACCATCCAGTGTCCATTCAGTTGACTTCGTGGTGCATGTAAGGCATGGCACTCTTAGCTCCAGCACCACCCCTGGCTGCATGCTGCTGTGCTCCCTGTGATGGTGATAATGTACTAAACCTCTGCTTGCTGCTGTGCTCCCTGTGATGGTGATAGTGGACTAAACCTCTGAAATGGTGAGCAAACCACCCCCAATTAAATGTTGTCTTTGTAAGAGTTGCTATGGTCATGTTGTCTTTTCACAGCAATAGTAACCCTAATTAAGATATCCAGCAATCAAAACCCCCCTTTGGTTTACCTAATTAATATGCCCAATTAAAATCAAACACTTCATCATAACAAAGGGTTTCCCCTTTACCTTTATAAAATGCCATTTTCCTTTGTACCACATCTGTCTCCTCTGTATCCAAAGGGAGTCCTTAGCCCACTCCCCCCAGGTCAGATACCCTTGCCACCTTTCCCTGGTTCTCTTCCCCTTCTCCCTCTCCTCTGTCTCCTGTCTTTGTCACTTATCCCTGCCCTCTGAGGTAAAACAAAATCTCCTTTGTGTTAAGAACCTGGGTTCTGATCCAATACGTCTCTGTTCACTTTATGAAGAGAGTGATGATATAACTCAGTGAGGGGCGGGGCTCAATTTCAGCTTTCTTATCTTATATGTTACTTTTATCAGTTCCTAGAACCAATTCAAAAAATTTGATAGATTATGAAGTTACACCTAGTGACTTTGCCTGGCATATCTTGACATCTATTCTAATAGTTAAGGTAAATGCAAATTAGGGTGACCTATTATCCCTTCCCCCAGCTCTGAAGTCTAGTTGTCTTTCTGACTGTATTGATTAATATAAAACTAGTCAGCTTTCATGAAATTCTGAGTCTCTGTATTGATCCCCTATCCACACCCACCACAGAATTTCAGATATTTGATACAGGCTATTCAATTATTCATCAAAAATGCTTTGGTTTCTAAATTTTGTAAAATTTTCTACATGTTAATTACAAAATTTTCTGGGCTTTTACATTTTCTACTAAACATAATTGCAGGCAAATGTTCTTTAGGTAATTGGTGACTTAATTCTATTATCCTTCCAACACCTTTTATTTTTCACAGCATAATATTTTCAGTGATTATTTGACAATTTTACATAATGCTCCCTGATCACATTCACTTCTCAGTCTTCTCTCCCTTGTTACCTTCCCTTTAAAAAAGAGGAAGAAAGTACCAAGTCCAATTTGTGTGGTCCATGTACTCACTGGAGCATGGTCAAACATCTTTTCATCTAAAACTCCATGTTCCATCCTATAACTTTTAATTTCTCTGCAATTCTAAGTCCTTCTAAAAATAACAGAATAAAAAATAGATACCATTTCAAGGGGAACATTAGGTTCATAGCATAACAGAATAGAAAGCATCAAATACCCATATATCTCCATCTCCTAAAAGCCTCCTCCACTAGCAGCATCTAAAAACTAGTGGTCCATTTGTTGCAGTCTAGGAGCCAACATCAATACACTTCTATCACTTGAAGTCCACCATGGTTCATTTTTGTGTGGATTTTTAAAGGGTTTAAACACATGAACAATTACATATTACCACCATTATATTTCCACAGAGTATAATATACTCACCTAAAACTTCCTCGGTCCATCTCTTTATTCATTTGCTTCACCACTAACCTCTTGGAACCATTAATTTATCTAATGCTGTTCTAATTTACTTCTTCCTTAAGCAGTGTAGTTAGAATCATGCAGTACATAGCTTTTTCATAGGTTTCTCTCATTTAGCAACACTTTTGTTCTCACAGACTGATAGCTTGCCCTGATGTGTCAGTTTATCCATTTTCTGAATGATGTCTTGTTTGTTTCTCTGTTTTGAAATTAATACATGCTGTCAATGTCTGTGTGCAGATTTCTATCTGAATGTAATTTTTTTGGGTCATAGGGGTGAATACTAAAGACAGTGATTGATGAGTTGTATGTTTAAAAAATTACCAAGCTTTCTAAACAGCAATACTATTAGTTCTTGTGAATTATTTTTGTTTTGTATTTTATGCAACATCATCTTGCAATGTATACAAGGCTAGGCTTAAACTCAACATTATCTTAGAGCCCCACATTCTGTGTACATGTGTACACCAATGTATCTGCAGCATTTGAGGAATCTATAGGCTACACAGAGTTAACAAGTTCAGGTGCAATGGTATGCTAACCTTAGGATAGTCTACTGTGTAGAATACAGTGTCTGACAGTCATTGGCTAGTGCCAGACACCAGTGATCTGTTGGATGAGTTCTTTTGAGGTATTAACACTTATTTATGTATTTCTCACTACTCATTATCAACACCAATCTTTTTTATTTGGGGAGAAGGCACTTTATTTTTTATTATTATTTTTATTTAGGTTAGAAATAATCTTGTTTCACATGTCAATCTCAGCTCTCTCTCCCTCCCCTCCCCTTCATCCAGGCCTTCCCCACCAGGTCCCCCAGAGCCCCACCAAATTCTCCACTCCGATCCCCAGGGAGGGTGAGGCCCTCCATGGTGGATCTCCAGTGACTGTCATTTCATCCAGGGCAGGGCCTAGGCCCTTCCCCCAAGAGTCCTGGCTGAGATACCCTCCCACATTGTGGCATGGACGCTCAAATGGTATTTGTACACCAGGGATAAATACTACCTAAAGCCCCATAGATTACCTAGGCCTCCTCACTGGCACCCACTTTCAGGGGGTCTGGGTCAGTCCCATGCTTTCCACACAGCCATCAATCTGGTGTCCAAGAGCTCCCCCTTGTTCAGGTCAACTGTTTCTGTGGGTTAAACCAGCCTAGTCTTAATTCCTTTGCCCATCAGTTATTTCTTTCTGACACTGGATTCCAGGAGTTCAGTTCAGTGTTTGTCTGTGGGTATCTGCCTCTGCTTTCATCAGTCTCTGGATGAAGGTTCTGTTTCCTAGACACTCTGGGAGTGGGATTGTATGCTGGCACCCCCCTGATTCATGCCTAAAATCCATAAAGGAGTGAGTACATACCATGTTTGTCTTTTTTTTACTGGGCTACCTCACTTAAGATGGTTTGTTCTAGTTCCATCTATTTGACTGCAAACTTCAACATTCCATTGCTTTTTTCCCGAAAGTAGTACTCCATTGTGTAAATGTACCACATTTTCTGTATCCACTCTTTGGTCGAGGAGCATCTAGGTTGCTTCCAGGTTCTGGCTGTTACAAATAATGCTGCTTTGAACGTAGTAGAACAGACATCCTTTTTGTATGAATGTGCATTTTTGGGTATATGCCTAATAGAGGAATTGCTGGGTCTTGTGGTAGACTGATTCTCATTTTCCTGAGGAATCTCCATACTGATTTACAAAGTGGCTGTACAAGTTGGCACTCCCACCAGCAGTTTAAGAGTGTTACCCTTTCTCCACGTCCTTTCCAGTATAAACTGTCACTGGAGTTTTTGATTTTAGCCATTCTGACAGGAGTAAGATGGTATCTCAGAGTTGTTTTGATTTGCATTTCCCGGATGGCTAGGGATGTTGAACACTTTCTCAAGTGTCTCTCAGACATTTTAGACTCCTCTACTGAGGACTGTCTATTTAGTTCTGTACCCCACTTTTTGATTGGATCCATTGGTGTTTTGGAGACTTGCTTCTTAAGTTCTTTGTAAATTTTAGAGATCAGTCCTCTGACAGATGTGGGGTTAGTGAATATTTTTTCCCATTGTGTGGGTTGCCTTTTTGTCTTGCTGACTGTCCTTTGCCTTACAGAAGCTTCTCAGTTTCAGGAGGTCCCATTTATTAATTGTCGATCTCAGTGTCTTTGCTACTGGAGTTATATTTAGGAAGCGATCTCCTGTACCAATTTGTTTAAGGGTGCCTCCCACTTTCTCTTCTAACATGTTCAGTGTGTCTGGATTTATGTTGAGGTCTTTGATCCATTTGGATTTAAGTTTTTTGCATGGCAATAGAAATGGGTCTATCCACATTCTTCTACATGCCAGCATCCAGTTATACCAACACAATTTTTTGAAGATGCTTTTTTTCCATTGTATATTTTTAGCTTCTTTGTCAAAAATCAGATGTTCATACATGTATGGGTTAATATCAGGGTGTTCAATACATTTGCATTGGTCTACTTGTCTATTTTTGGGCCAATATCAAGCTGTTTTCAGGACTACAGCTCTATAATAGAGCTAGAAGTAAGGGATGGTGATGCTTTCAGATATTGTTTTGTTAAATAAGGTTGTTTTGGCTATCCTGGGTCTTTTGTTTTTCCATACAAAGTTGATTATTGTTCTTTAAAGGTCTGTGAAGAATTGTGCTAGGATTTTAATGGAGATTGCGTTAAATCTGTATATGGCTTTCAGTAAGACTGCCATTTTTACTATGTTGATCCTACCTATCCAAGAACATGGGAGATCTTTCCACCTTCTGGTGTCTTCTTTAATTTCTTTAAAGACTCAAAGTTCTTGTGACACAGGTCTTTCACTTGTTTGGTTAGCATTACCCCAAGGTATTTTATGTTGTATGTGGCTATTGTAAAGGGCAATGTTTCTCTGATTTCTTTCTCAGCCCTTTTATCATCTGTATATAGTAGGGCTACTGATTTTCTCAAGTTGATCTTGTATCCTCCCACTTTTCTGAAAGTGTTTATCACCTGTAGGAGTTCCCTAGTAGAGTTTTTTTGGGTCACTTATGTTTTATCATATCATCTGCAAATAGTGAAATTTGACCTCTTCCTTTCCCATTTGTATCCCCTTGATCTCCTTTTGTTGTCATATTTCTCTAGTTAGAAATTCAAGTACAATATTGAAGAGATATGGAGATAGTGGACAGCCTTGTCTTGTTCTTGATCTTAAAGAAACGCGGCGAGTTTCTGTCCATTTACTTTGAGGTTGGCTGTTGGTTTGCTGTATATGGCTTTTATTATGTTGAGGTATGTTCCTGTTATCCCAGATCTCTCCAAGACCTTTATCATGAAGGGATGTTGGATTTTATCAAAGGCTTTTTCAGGATCCAGTGAGATGATCATGTGATTTTTGTTTCTCAGCTTGTTTATATGTTGGATTACTTTTGAAGGATTTTCGTATGTTGAATCAACCCTGCATGCTTGGGATGAAGACTACTTGATCATGGCGGATGTGTTCTTTGATCAGATTTGCCAGTATTTTATTGAGTATTTTTGCATCAATGTTCATGAGGGTTATTGGTCTGAAGTTCTCTTTCTTAGTTGTATCTTTGTGTGGCTTGGGGATCAAGGTTATTGAAGCCTCCTAGATAGAGTTTGGCAAAGACCCCTCTGCTTCTATTACATGGAATCCTTTGAGAAGAATTGGTATAAGCTGTTCTTTGAATTTCTGGTAGAATTCTACGCTAAGGCCATCTGGCCCTGGGCTTTTTCACTTGGGAGACTTTGGATGACAGCTTCTATTCCCTTAGGGGTTATAGTTCTATTTAAATTGTTTATCTGTTCTTGATTTAATTTTGGCAAGTGATATTTATCCAGAAAATCGTCCATTACCTTTAGATTTTCAAATTGTGTGGCATACAGGTTTTCAAAGTATGACCTGATGATTCTCTGGATTTCCTCAGTGTCCATTGTTATGTCCCCCTTTTCATTTCTGATTTTGTTAATTTGCATGTTCACACTCTGCTTTATTGATTTCAGCCCTCAATTTGCTTATTTCCTGGTGTCTATGCCTCCTGAGTGAATTTTCTTCTTTGTGTTCTAGAGATTTCTTTTGTGCTGTTATTTCTCTAGTTTAACTATTCTCCAGTTTCTTCCTGTGGGCACTTAGTGCTATGAACTTCCCTCGTAGCATTGCTTTCAAATGTCCCATAAGTTTGGATATGTTGTGTTCTCATTCTCATTGAATTCTAGGAAGTCTTTAATTCCTTTTTTATTTCTTCATTGACCCAGGAATGGTGCAATTGTGCATTATTCAACTTCCATAAGTTTGTAGGGTTTCTGCAATTTGTGTTGTTGTTGAATTCTAATTTTAGTGCATGGCAGTCTGAAAAATTGCATGGAGTTATTCCAATTTTTTGTACCTGCTGAGTTTGATATGTTGCCAAGTATGTGGTCTATTTTTGAGAAGGTTCCATGTGATGCTGAGAAGAAGGTATATTCTTTTTTAGTTGGGTGGAATGTTCTATAAATGTCTGTTAATCCCAATTGGGTCATAACTTATATTAGTTCCTTTGCTTCTTTGTTAAGTTTCTGTCTGGTAGTCCTGTCTAGAGGTGACAGTGGGGTGTTGAAGTCTCCCACTATAAGTGTGTGGGGGTTTATATGTGATTTGAGTTGTAGTAATGTTTCTTTTATGAACATGGGTGCCTTTGTATTTGGGGCATAGATGTTCAGAATTGAAACTTCACCTTGGTGGATTTCTCCTGTGATGAGTATGAAGTGCCCTTCTCCATCTCTTTTGATTGATTTTATTTTAAAATCTAATTTGTTAAATATTAGGATTGCTACCCCTGCTTGTTTCTTGGGCCCATTTGATTGGAAAATCTTTTCCCAACCATTAACTCTTAGGTAATGTGTGTCTTTGAGGCTGAGGTGTGTTTCCTGTATGCAGCAGAAAGATGGGTTCTGTCTTCAAATCCATTCTGTTAGCCTGTGTTTCTTTATTAGTGAGTTAAGACCATTAATATTGAGGGATATTAATGCCCATTGATTGCTCATTCTTGTTTGTTTTGGAATAGTTGATGGTGGTGGAATTATATGTGGACTTCCACCTGTTTTCTTTTGGCTGTTGGTAAGGTGCGATTATCTATTGCCTGTTTTTCTTCTTGTAGTTAACTCCCTTGGGTTGGGGTTTTCCTTCCAGAACTTTCTGTAGGGGTGGGTTAGTGGATACGTATTGTTTTAATCTGTTTTTTTTCATGGAATATCTTGTTTTCTCCATCTGTAGTTATTTAAAGTTTACTGGGTACAGCAGTGTGTGCTGGCATCAGTGATCTCTTAGTGTTGGTAGAATATCTATCCAGGACCTTCTGGCTCTCAGAGTTCCCATGGAGAAGTCAGGTGTGATTCTGAGAGGTTTGCCTTTGTATGTTACTTTGCCTTTTTCCTTTGCTGCTCTTAATATTCTCTCTTTATTCTGTATGTTTGGGATTTTTACTATCATGTGTCAAGGGGATTTCCTTTTGTGGTCCACTCTATTTGGTGTTCTGTAGGTTTCTTGTACTTTCATTGGCATGTCTTTCTTTAAATTGAGAAAGTTTTCTTCTATGATTTTGTTGAATATGTTTTCTGCCTCTTTGAGTGTTTTTCTTCTTCTTCTTCTATACCTATTTTCTTAGGTTTGGTCTTTTCACGGTGTCCCACAATTCCTGGATATTTTGTGTTAGGGATTTGTTGGACTTAAGATTTTCTTTGGTTGATGAGTCTATTTCCCCTTATGTGTCTTCAACACCTGAAATTCTGTCTTCCATCACTTGTATTCTTTCGGACTGGGATTTGGTACCACTGTGCACAGTCCTCAGGTCTTCGGTGATTCTGCTCAGGCCACCGGAAGTTAGGCTTGCCTCAACCTCCCCTGTCCCATGGGTAGAGATTGGGACTTGGAACCTGGCTGTCTCTGTACCAGCTGAATCCCATTGTGCTGTGATCCTGATCTGCTGTGCTCATTCCTTAGTTCTCCAGTGGTTCTGTTCTGACAAATCTTTTCTTTAAAACTGATGTTTTTAAGGTCATTCTCTTTTGCTTCCTTTGCATTGGAATATTTGAGTCTTGCTAGTGTAGAGTCTCTAGAATCTGGTGGTGTCATGTTTGTTTTTCTGTTGCTGAGTGTATTTTTGTATTGTTTCCTTTCCATCCCTTCTTGTAGTGGGTACAGAAAGAGCCTCTTCCTGGCCTGGTGGGTAGGGGACCAAAGTTCCCTTTCAGTGGGTGCATGCAAGTCTACAACTCTGGTAGTTCTCCTCTTCCTGGTCTTGTGGGTGGAGAAGGAGACTAGGATGCTGGGGTGCATAGGCTCCTGCCAGGAGGGTAGGCTCAGTGACAATCACCAGGCAGTCCCCAGCATTATTTGTAATATCCAGAAACTGGAAGCAACCTAGATGCCCCTCAACTGAAGAGTGGATAGAGAAAATTTGTTACATTTACATAATGAAGTACTATTCATCAGAAAAACAACCCAACAGTGGAATCTTGAAATTTGCATGCAAATGGATGGCACTAGAAGAAACCATCCTGAGTGAGGTAACCCAATCACAAAAAGACAAACATGGTATGTACTTACTCATATATGGATTTTAGACATGGATCAGGGGAGTGACAGCATACAATACCATTGACAGAGAGTCTGGGAAACAGAACCTCCAACCAATGACCGATAGAAACAGAGGCAGATACACACAGCTAAAAACTGGGCTGAACTCCTGGAACCCAGTGACACCGAGCGAGGACTGATGAGCAAAGGGGTCAATACTGGGCTTGTTTAACCCCCAGAAACAGCTGACCTGAACAAGGGGGAGCTCTTGAATCTCAGAGTGATGGCTGAGAGTCCAGCATGGGACTGACCCAGACCCCATGAATGTGGGTGTCAGTGAGGAGGCTAGACAATCTATGGGTCCTTGGATAGTAGCTCAGTATTTATTCCTGGCATACAAATGAACTTTGGGTGCCTACCCAACAGTCTCAGCCTGGACTCTTGGGGGAGGGCCTAGACTGTGCCCTGATCAAAATGACAAACTCTTGATATCCCCCATGGAAGGCCTCACCCTCCCTGGTGAGCAGAGTGGGGATTCAGGGGGCTGCAGGGGTTGGTGGAAGGGTGTGGTAGGGGGAAGGGAGAGGGAGCTGGGATTGACATGTGAAGCAACCTTGTTTCTAATTTAAATTAAAATAATAAAATAATAAAATAAACCCCCTGATGTTTATGTTTAACTCACCAAGACTATTAACTTCTATCTACAAATCTAAGCAGTTTTTAGTAAAGACAGAAATCTCAAATATGAAAAATTTCACAGCTACTGTTTTGTCTACTTAGTAGTGTACAGGCTGGAGGAAGATATCATGTCATTATATCCCTCCAGAAATGTACCAGACATATTTGAGTCCTTTAATGAGTAAACCTGAGATAGTATCTTCAGTTCTTTTAATGTTGGCCAGTGTGTTACTTCACTGAAATCTTCCTGATTTTCCACAACTTTGTCTGATGACTCAGTTTCTAATTTTCACACTCTTCCTTGAATCTCTTATCATTCAGATTTTCTTTATTTATAAGTGTGTTTGTATATAATTTTTCTTCCTTATCAGTTAAAATATTCATATTAAAGATCTATAAGATGACTTTTGAAAAGAGCTTTTCATAAAACCACAATTCAGCAATCCTAATTTTATATTTCAAAATACTACAACAACTTTATACTAATGATATTTCAATTACTAAATCTAAATGATAACATGCTGAGATGGATATTCTGAGCACCTGTTTATGTTAAGAATGCTAACATTTACTCAGTTTCCCGTCATTTATTAGTCCATGAGTCCCAGATAATTTCCATATTTTTGGATTCATGTAACATGTAAGAGTTCTCCCTGCATTTAAATTGGTTGTTTCTCTTATGAGATGGATTTCCTGGGCTTAGGAAATAATTCCAAACTGTTTTGTAAAATTCAGTTTACAGCTTTCATGCATAATGGATAGTAGGTTTTCCAGATCCTACCTGAATGCCAGGCAGGTGTGGTGTCCCATATATAATCTTGGTATTCAGAAAGCAGAGACAGGTGTCCCCTGCAGGATTCTGACCAGCTGAGTAGTCTGCATCACAAAGATATGGGTTCAGTTTAGATTTGATCTCAATAAATTAGGTGGAGAATGATCAAGGGGGATTCTCTATGTCAACATTGGGCCTCTATGTGTACATGCAAGAACATATGGCTCACAGACATGTGACCATGCATATACACGCTCATGCATAGCACACTAACAATAAAAATTGAGCTTGCTATTAAATCTTTATTACTAACATAAATGAAAATGCAGTTTTATGTGGATAACAGTAATTTATAAATAAAATATCATTATTTTATTTATATCACTCTTCTTCTATGACTATAAAATATATACATGAGTTTCAGTGTTATTTCCATTGTTGTTATTAGGAAACATCAACAAGGAAAAACTTCAGTTTGAGGATATTGTGTATATTGAAAATGACCATATGGAAGTGCCAGAATTGTGAGTCATTTAAGAGAAAGAGTAAGAACAGATGATACTTATAGATTAAGTGATGAAAACAAGGGGATTTGAAAGTTCCACAGAATGAATATTTGGTTGTTGTCCTAATTTCTAGATCTATGTATGAATATCAGTTGTTTTCGTGTATGGAGACATGGTGGAAGATTTTGAAATAGACTCTTGGAAAGTGTGTTGTCATATAAGAGATGATGTCTGCATTTGTTGCTCTTAGCATAGGTTAAGAACAGGCAGTCTTTAGGAACATTCAGGAATATTATGTTAACTAGGACCATTGGGTAATTTAGTAAAGGAAATAATGGGAAGTGGGGCTATGTAAGACCAGAGACAAATTTCTCAACTAATTAACCTTTCTCAAATTTTTCTGTCACTAAACATTTAACTAAAACATGTTTTGGTTATTGGTCGAGTACTGTGTGAGGCAAGGAAAAAGATAAATAAATCAGTCTTAAGTCTTTTGGAATGTGAAATACTTAAGAGTTAAAATACACATGTAAGATCTGCAATGCAGAGTGAAGGATCACACTGATCTGAAGGAGGGAAAACTATTGCTAAAAGAGGTGTATATAGTGAACAATTTTGCTTGGGACAGCAAGAGAAACTTAATCTTGGTTTTACACAGTAAGGAAAGCAGTATGATCAGAGAGTCAGAAGAATGTAACAAAAGAGGAAGTTGTGTTCATGGAGGAAATACAATGTGTTCAAAGAGGAAGCCGTATTGCTGATGGGGAATCACAGAGCACACAGATACAGTGCACAAGCAAAAGAAAAATTCTATTGATTGCCACAGGGCATTGATTTAGGCTGATTAGGCAATGCGATAATAAAAGGACATAAATAATATCAATGATTATTCCAGGTATCTTCTGCAGGTGATAGCTTAGAGTATACAGTCAATTTGGTTGTAGGAATATTTTATAAAAATAATACAACTACTGTACTGCATTTAGTAATAGTAAATATTGCCTCATGAAACTTCAGTCTAAGCTATTACTTATGTATTTTATTGTGAATGTATGGGATTATAATATGAAAACATATTGTTTATTTCTGTGTATTATGGAAGCTGGAGAAACCCCACCATTATGATAATCCCCACACAGTGATCTCAGAGAACTTCTCTCTACCTAAATTGTAAGTTGGTGCTGCATGGCACACCATAGTTTAGGCAAGAGAATTAGAAGAAAAAGGTTGTTAATGATATTTTTATTCTTTGAAAGTTTTGTATGTTTGATTCATGCATATTGATTATAACTATCCACCACTACCTCCCTGTAGGAGGAAGCCTGTATGCCGCCATTAACCATGTGACTTACTAGAGGCTCATACAGATGAGGTAATAAAAGAGCAGTTTACTACACCGCTAACCACACCTACTTTAAGCATGACTAAAGACGTATATGGACGGACATAAAGACGTATACGTACGTAGGCGGTGAACTACGTCACTAGCCAGGCCCACTTTTGGGCATGGCTAGGGGACGTTACGGGGGAAGGCATAAAAGACTGCACAAAGGAAGTCTTGGTCTCTTTTCCCGGATTTCGGCTTCTGGTTCGGCAGCAGAAAACTACTGGGCTCATCTGGGTTACTTGTTTGGTATCTTGTGAGTAATTTCTACAATAAATACTTAGTTTTACTTTCAGTAAGTGTGCCGTTTATCGTTACAGCATCATTTGGAGCCTCGTTTGGTGTCAGAAGTTTTGGAATCCAGATCCAGGCACCCAGAAAAGCGGCTGCTCCTCGGCCCGACCAGACACATGTGGACTCTCCTTTCGCTAAGTTCCTCACCACTTCGCTTGGCAAGGCACGATTCCTGCCGCCGGGAACCAGCACCGTCTACCTGCCGGTAAGGTTAGGTGATATTCCAAGATTTCTCTCGTGGCCACGTGCTCTTTTACTGGCGGCCTGCTGACTTCGGCCACGTGCTCTTTCGCTGGTGGCCTGCTGATCTCGGCCTGAATTAAACTCCACTGGTAACAAACTTAACTGCTTTATACAAAGTCAGCTAACATTACAATGCAGGATGTTAAGAATTTTCTTGTTTTTTTGTATGGATGGGATTTTAGAAAGAGTTGAGGACTTACCTGAAAGGTACTTCCTATCCATGATGGTGATTATTAGTTTCATAATCAATATAATTTTGCTAAAGAAATGGCTCAAAAATAGGATGAAACTTATACAGGTCATACGGTCACAGAATAGTTTTGAAATCCTAATACAAAGAATTCAGGAAATGCAAAATTCCTTGCAGGATAGTAAGAAACAGTTGGTAGAAAATATTCAGGATATTAAAAATGATAATGTAGGTCTGACAAACAGGTTTAAAGAGATGGAACACAAAATTGAATTACTTTCAGGAAAAATGTGTTCAACAGATAGAATAGAAAAAGTGGAAAATAATGTTGAAACATTTAACCAACAAAACTGTTCCATGTTTGATGATTTCACTAGCAAACTACAAAGACTGGAACATAAGATTGAAATGCTAACAGAAAAGAATTGTTCCATGTCTGAGAGCAATGACAAAGTAACTGATAGAATGTCATTTGTGGAAAGCAGTTTACATGCAATTGAGGTACTTTCTAAGGATGAGAATATTAAATATTTGCAATAACATGTAAATGATGAATGTAAAAAAATGAAAGATTCCATGACATCCTTTGAAAATTATTTGTCCCAAGAACTTCAAGAGCTCAGAGAAACAATGATGATTATTCTGCAGGTTTTAGAAGACGTTCAATCTGATACTTCAGAATCAGACATACAGGCAACAGGTCAGGACAGGAGTTTCCCAACACCTCTCAAATGCCGGAAAGATCTCCCTAAGGTTGCTATGCGTTCACATATGGTTTTCCCAGTATCTTTAACAGAAAAAACAGCAATGAAAAAACTATCAAATGGTCCCGTTGCTTATCAATGGGAACCTATACAGATGAAGGATCTAAAGGAAATCAAGGAGGCCATTGTTTCGTATGGTCTTCATTCTCCCTTTGTCAGAGAGCTCCTAAACTCATGGGCCACTGTATATAATGTAACCCCAAAAGACTGGGCCCAATTAGCCTCCGCAGTGCTCAAAAATTCTTGTCAAATTCAATGGAGAGATTTATGGAGGCAAGAAGCAAAAGCCTTAGAGATTCAGGAATTAAAGAATGGTCATGAAGTACCCCAAGACAAGATTCTTGGGGAGGGTCCTTACGCTGACACGCAGGTTCAGTCTGCATATGACGAGCACATGTTGTCTTTATGCTGTACAGCTGCTTTAAATGCCTTGGATAAGGTTTGTGAAACAGGAGAGATAATGCAACCCTATACCAAGGTATTACAGGGCCCAAGGGAAAGGTTCACTGATTTTTTTAGAGAGATTATCCAGAGCAATAGAAGTACAGGTAGCAAATCCAAAATCCAGGCGACTCCTTATAGAATCTTTGGCATATGAGAACGCAAATCCTCAATGCAGGCAGGTAATTTGGCCATTAAAAATAAGATCAGCGCCATTGGAGGAATGGGTCCTACATACAGCGAACCTGTATGGATACGGGATATGGAACCTGTATGGATACGGGAGCTTGGGTAGGTGAAGCTATTTCTACAGGCTTGAGGAGGCACTAGGATGCCAAATACCCTACCTGTGATGATACAGAGGCCTGGGTAGGGAAGGCAATCTCCAAGAATTTTAACAGACATAAAGATGCCACATGCTTTAACTGTGGTAAGATAGGACATCTTAGTAGGAACTGTAGACAACGCATTCCTAGAAATAATGCTTTTATCAGGAATGTATCAAACAGAAGGCCTCAGCCTCCTGGTGGTCTCTGCAGGGGGTGTGGAAAGGGTAAACATTGGACTGACGAATGCTGGTCCACAAGAGATAGACAAAGTAGATCTTTAAAGCCGGGAAACGGGGATCGGGGGCTCAAACGGGCCCCAGAAAGATTATCCGGTCATTCCCAGTGACTGTGGAGGACAGCGTCTCCCAGGAAAATTAGAAGATCCACTGCCCATTGTAAATAATATGGCACTGGATAATACATTAGCTCCAGAGGATGAATCAATTATATCAGGAGGAGATACAAAACATATATTTTGGCAAACTTCTATACAATATCATAGACCCAAGTTATCAGTTAAAGTAAATAATATGGTTATTAATGGCATTTTAGACAGCGGAAGTGACGTCACTATCATTAATCAGAAGTCCTGGCCCACCAATTGGGCTTTAAAAGAGGTTAATGTTCAATTCTTACGGATTGGAACCCTATCTGAAATTACACAGAGCATTAGATGGATTGAATTTATTGGGCCAGAAGGACAGAGAGGAAGGTTAAAACCATATGTTGCAGATATTGCTATAAACCTCTGGGGTCATGATCTATTCCAGCAATGGAATACGCAGATTAACATTCCTCCTGTATCAGCTAGGAATTATAGACAAGTTCTTAGTGGTAGAAAGAATATAGTAAGGCAGTACAGAAAACAGATGCCAAATGTACAGGCTGTACAGAAGCAGGATGCTAGTGCCAAACCTACAGAGCAACCAAAAGCTCTACCCTTAAAATGGCTGACAGATGAACCTGTCTGGGTGGGTTAATGGCCTATGACATCTGAGAAGTTAGAGGCTTTGGAGAAGTTAGTTCAGGAACAGCTAGATGCTGGTCATATTGAGGAATCAACTAGTGCATGGAATTCACCTGTTTTTGTTGTCAAGAAGAAGTCTGCTAAGTGGAGAATGGTTACTGATCTTAGAGCCATCAACAAGGTAATTCAGCCTATGGGGTCTCTACAACCTGGGATGCTGTTACCTTCTCTAATTCCTAAGGATTGGCCAATTATAGTTATAGACTTAAAGGTTTGCTTCTTCACCATACCATTACAAGAAAACGACGGAGAAAAGTTCGCCTTCACAGTACCTACCTATAATAATTCCCGTCCGGTACAGAGATTCCAGTGGAAGGTACTACCTCAAGGTATGTTAAACAGCCCAACTTTGTGTCAATATTTTGTGAATAAACCTCTAGAAATAATTCGTAAAAAATTTCCACATTCGTTAATATATCATTATATGGATGACATATTACTATCTGATTCAAATGAGGATACTTTGGAAAAGATGTTTGAAGCAGTAAAGGAAATTTTGCCTCACTGAGGATTACAATTTGCCCCAGAAAAAATACAAAGAGGAGATTCTATTAACTATTTAGGTTATAAAATAGATGCTCAGAAAATTAGACCACAGAAAGTACAGATCAGAAGAGATTGTTACCAGACAATTAATGATCTTCAAAAACTATTAGGAGAAATCTCTCAATTGCAGACTATTATCGGTGTAGAAGGGCATGATTTAAAACACCTGAAAATGGCTTTAAAAGGAGATAAAAACAAAACAGCCCACGAGTACTATCAGCTGAGGCTGAAAAAAGAATTAAAATGGGTAGAAAAGAGAATATTAGAAGCACATGTGGACCATGTGGATCCATAGCTGGACTGTATTCTGGTTATTTTACCATCTAGAGAATACCCCTCAGGAATATTAATGCAGAGGGAAGACATCATTCTAGAATGGGTATTTCTGCCACATAAACAGAATAAAAAATTGAAAACATATATAGAAAAGATCTCCGATTTGATATTAAAAGGTAAGTTAAGGCTTCGTCAACTGACTGGGAAAGACACAGCTGAAATTATTGTACCTTTAACGAATGAGGAAATTTCCTCCTTATGGAAGGATAATGAGTATTGGCAAATAGCTTGAAGTGACTTTTTGGGAAGTATTAGTAATAACTATCCTAAAACAGAGAGAATCAAATTCATAAAGAAAACAATTTGGATTCTTCACCGTATCATGAGGCAAACACCTATTTCTGGAGTTCTTACCTTCTACACAGATGCAAACAAATCAGGTAAGGCAGGATATAAATCAGGAAATATAAGTAAAGTAGTTCAAAGCCCTTACAACTCCATACAAAAGTCAGAGTTATATATGCCATTCTCATGGTACTTAAAGACTTACAGAACCTCTCAATATAGTCACGGATTCTCAGTATGCAGAAAGAGTTGTCTTGCACATTGAGACTACAGAATTTGTTCCTGATAATACAGAATTAACCTCATTGTTTTTACAATTGCAGGAAATCATCAGAAACAGGACTCATCCTATATATATAACACACATCAGATCCCATACAGGTCTGCCAGGTCCTCTGGCACAAGGCAATGATGAAATTGATCATTTATTAGTAGGTAATGTGTTGGAAGCTTCAGAATTTCATAAGAAACTCCATGTTAACAGCAAAGGCTTAAAGAAGGATTTTTCTATCACTTGGCAACAAGCCAAAGAAATAGTAAGAAATTGCCCCAGTTGCTCATTCTACAATCAAACTCCATTACCAGCAGGTTGTAATACTAAAGGTATTCACAGAAATGAACTTTTTCAAATGGATGTATTTCACTTCCCAGAATTTGGCAGTTTGAAATATGTACACCATACCATAGACACATTCTCAGGCTTCCAATGGGCTACTGTCCTCAGCTCTGAAAAAGCTGATTCTGTTATTACATACCTCTTAGAGGTGATGGCTGTTATGGGTATACCTAAAACAATAAAAAACTGACAATGCTCCAGCATATGTCTCCAGTAAATTGAAACAATTTTTCAAATATTATAATATAAAACATGTAACTGGTATACCTTACAATCCCACAGGACAAGCAGTAATTGAAAGATCTAACCGAACCTTAAAAGAGATGCTTCATAAACAGTCAGGGAAAACAAAGACACCTAAACACAGGTTACATAATGCTTTACTAACGTTGAATTTTCTTAATGCTGATGAAAAAGGACAAACTGCAGCAGAAAGACACTGGACTAGAGAGAAGACTTCTGAACTGAACCAACCGGTGTATTTTAAGGATGTTATGACCTCAGTCTGGAAACCAGGATATGTGTTACATTGGGGAAGGTGTTATGCTTTTGTTTCCACAGGAGAAGAAAAGCTTTGGGTTCCATCAAAACTAATTAAAATTTGATCAGAACAGAAGACATCCCAGGAGGAGGAAAATAACAGCTCATCTACAAATTCATATTCTGCCATGGGTAAAGTTTCCTCCTAAAAGGAAAGAGAAGTGTTTTGTTTTTTGTCTTCACAGGTAAACTCAGCAAAGAATACTGGACATATGGACTCCTGAAGAAGAATGAATAGCTACCCTGAGGACCATCAAACAAACAGTAACTCACTGTGTGGTATCAAAGTCTAAATCTCTCTATATTGTTTTTTCATAGTACCCTTTTATCTTTATTTCTTCACATACCTCAGTCCCCATTCATTTAACTGAAGCTGGCTTTGGAGTTGGATTGCCTCTCCTACTCTAAACTCAAGCATATTATTTAAATACGATTCAGAATTTCTGTATTATATCAAAGAGCCATTGATATAAGACAGAAGAAATAAAATGAGGGACTGTTATCTGTGGATTTCTTTTTCTGAACAGTCTAATCTCCTCCAGGTTTTCCACCTTCCCTATTGTCACCTCTTCTGTATGCATACGTATGAAAGTTAACATATTTCTTTGTTAACATTAATGTTTGAGTTTTCCAGAGAACAAGGGATTTCCTGACAGCAATCTTCAACTGCTTCAGTAAGAGAATGAGGATCCACTTCCTTGACTTCCCCTGATTCGACTGGAGGCATCTGAACTGCCCCACATCATTGACTCCACCTGACAAGCACTATCCTGAAACTGGCTTGAAACTACATCACTCTACACAACTCCGGACCAAGAAACTGAAACAGCACATCTTCTACAATCTGGCCAGAGCTTCAGATGAGAGCTTCCATCAACACTAGGACCCCAGTCAGGAGCTTCAATCAAGCATCTCCGGCCATACAGAGACTGTCTGATCTACTGAGATTTTGTTATATTAACATTTTTCTTCTCACAGGTCCCCATGAGATTATCATCCTCCCATCTCAGCAGGAAGTAGTTTTGAGAATTCCATGCCCCCTCTCCCTACTATTGATATTATAGGATAGTTTACACCTGTTAGTGTTAGTTTTCAATTATTTTAGAGTTGGGATTGGAAGGAGGTCTTCAGATTTGGGTGTTTCTTTCAGATAAGTTTAGGTTTAGATAGAATAGATGTTTGATACAATTTGTTCATTGACACAAGTTAGTTGTCCTTTTTAGACTAAAAGGGGAATTGTAGGAGGAAGCCTGTATGCGGCCATTAACCATGTGACTTACTAGAGGCGCATACAGATGAGGTAATAAAAGAGCGGTTTACCACTACACTAACTGCACCCACTTTAAGCATGACTAAAGACATGGACGGACGTAGGCGGTGAACTACGTCACTAGCCAGGCCCACTTTTGGGCATGGCTAGGGGGTGTTACGGGGGAAGGCATAAAAGACTGCACAAAGGAAGTCTTGGTCTCTTTTCCCGGATTTTGGCTTCCGGTTCGGCAGCAGAAAACTACTGGGCTCATCTGGGTTACTTGTTTGGTATCTTGTGAGTAATTTCTACAATAAATACTTAGTTTTACTTTCAGTAAGTGTGCCATTTATTGTTACAGCGTCATTTGGAGCCTCGACTCCCTTTTACTCTGCCTATTCTATTCACTTCCCAACCTCATGTCCTCTGATAATTTAATCTAAAGCCTTCCACTTTAAGTGGAGAGAACTTTTCTGAGTTCATGAGCCTGTATATGAAATAGCCTTTGACAAGAAATGTTCATCCATTCTGCTATTTATTAAGTGAGCGATGAGCTTCATAACTCTACTGTGCTTTTAATAATTAATATCAAATATTTGAGTTTCTCATATCCCCAAAAGTGATCAGTTGCCTTCAAGGCAACTCTTCTAGAGCATCATTTCATCCTTCTGAGGATATTTCCTGATGTTTAACGTTATTATTGGTTACCAAAATTTGTGGTAGGGAGTGCTGCAGGCATGGAAGAGGGGAAGAGAGTGTGCTGAGTCCTCTGAACTGGGTAGCTCCTCACAGCAAAGATTTGTTCAGGGCAAAGCTTCAATAGCACCAGCGATGTTAAGAAAGCTTGTTCGCTTCAGAATTACCCAAACTAATTATCTAAAAAGCACATAATTCTTTTCCCTCGCTTTCTGTTCATTGAGTCTTTGTGTCTTCCACACCATGCATCTCAATCCAATTCATGTCTCCTTCCTTTCATACCCTCCCTCTGCCCTTGCAACCTCCTCCCACACTAAATACAATTTAAGAGATAAGCAGAAGAAAAAAAAAGGAAAAATCAGTCACAGGGCTGGTGATGGGGGTGTGGTCAGCTATCTCACTCTCATATCCTCAGGGAAAGTTCACCCATGCTTTCACCAACAGGGTCAACTCTACTGTGCTGCCCAGTCAAGGAGCATGCCCTGAGTGCTGAAGCTGGTGTAGGGGGTATCAGCTTCCTCTTCTGGTCTGTCACAAGTGGTGAGGGATAAAGGGTAAGAGGGCATTCCTCCCCTCATGCTGCAGCATGCATGGTGGAGGAATAGTAGGGACAGTTCTCCCATGCTCACAACTTCAGGGCTGTCTCACCCACACCTCTGCTAACAGGGTGGGCTCTACTATGGTACCTTGACTAGTTGCAGGGTCTACTCTCCCAAGTGCTGCAGCTGACGAAGGGTTGGGTCAGGTCCCCACCTGGGACAGGTGTCTAGGGGTGAGGGGAGGAGGGTATTTTCCCCTCAGACACACCACCAAGTGGCAGACGAGAGGGTCATGACCTTCTCTCCCATTCTCACACCCTCAGGGCCAGCTCACCCATGCCCCTGCCAACAGGGTCAGCTCTATTGGGCTGCCCAGGTGAGGTGTAGGACTCTCTCCTGAGTGCCTTAGCCAGTGACCAGTGATGAGCAGGACCAGTTCTCTCTAGTGTTGCAGCCAGCAAGGGGGCAGGGCCAATTTTGTACAACCATATCCTCTCACTTTTGGTGTTACCAGGAGCCGTGAATGTAACACAGACATCAGCTGCATCAGGGCCATGAACCTGGACATGGGGCCTGGCAGCTACCCAGGCCCCCTCCTCACCATTTTTAGCTCTTCAGATATTCCTCTGGCCATAGGACATCAACCCCCTCCTCTCTCTTTCTCCCATACCACAGCACCCATTTGCTCACCATAATAGTGCCGATTGCTTGGCTTGTGTTTTCTTCTTGGAGCCCAGTGCAGACGGCCCCAGGCCTGCGTGTGGGTCTCCTTGCCCCACTCAGAACACTCATGGTGCTTGGCAGGACCATGCTTCCTCCTCTGAGCCTGGGTTAGTCCACCTCAGGCCTGCACATGGGTCTCCTTGCATTGCTCAATCCATCATCAACAGTACAATGCTTTTGTTGGATTTGGTTGTTGCTTGAGACAAAGTTTCACATAACCCAGGCTGAATTCAAGCTTCTGAGAAGCTAAGAATGACCTCAGAATCATTATTTTAACGAATGTAACTCTTAACAACTGATCCATACTCCTGTTCGCACACAGACTCCATGATATTGTCCATGGAATGCTCTGATAACCAACTTTATTAGATTTATAATGATAAAACATTTCCCCCGTACAGC
This sequence comes from Mesocricetus auratus, assembly GCF_017639785.1. NCBI lineage: Eukaryota > Metazoa > Chordata > Mammalia > Rodentia > Cricetidae > Mesocricetus > Mesocricetus auratus. Next base: position 63,620,035 of record NW_024429190.1, read on the forward strand.
CCCAAATGAAATGCTGCAAAAGACAGTTTAGAACACATCATTTATAATGCTAAGACCCCTTTCTGAATCTTTGCATTAGAAGCAAAATGATGTCTCACCACCACAATACATAAAATTATATGGAAACGGGTATTTATACATATATGAAGGAACAACTTTGCTTTGAAGAGAGTTCAGATCATTGACAGCCAGCTAGCTGCCTGAGAGAATTCTTTAAAATCATTTATGTAAGTTTCCCAGTTCAAAACAATAGCACTTAGTGAAAAATGTCATAAGTCTCCTGATACTTTGAGTACACTAGCCATAAACGTTCTAAGGAAAGGTGATATGTAAATTTGACAGCTGAGGATGTAAACTGCAGATACATTTGTCAAGCTGTTAATTTATCTTGGCTTGCAGACCTAGACATCTTACAGACCAAGAAATATTCCAACAAACCTGACTTATTTAATTTTATTATGGGCAATGAAACATCACTGTCCTGATGCCTTCATAAGTTTTGTTTGTTTGTTTTAGGAAGGATATATGTACATGTATATATGGTTTCATGATTGAAATAACCAAAGCATGAGTTAGGAGGTACTTGGTGGTAGAAATAAAGGCAACAAAATTTTTCTTTCTGGGAAGAAGCAAAATGTTTTGTTTTTCTACATATTAATAAATTCTCAATTTTAGGTAAGTGACATCATAGAGCCTTCATCCAGTAGCTGATAGAAGCAGAAGCAGAGATCCACAGCTAAGCACTGAGCAGAACTCCTGGAATCCAGTCGTAGAGAGGGAGGAGTGATGAGCAAAGGGATCAAGATGATGCTGGGGAAACCCATAGAAACTGCTGACCTGAACAAGGGGGAGCTCATGGACCCCAGACTGACAGCTAGGGAACCAGGCCCCCTGAATGTGGGGTATCAGTTGGGAGTTCTGGGCAGTCTGTGGGGGCTCTGGCAATGGAACCAGTATTTATCCCTAGTGCGCAAATGGACTTTGGGAGCCCGTTCCCTATGGAGGGATAATCTCTCCTAGGTCCTGCCCCAAATGATGTGACAGATTTTGATGATTCCCCCATGGGAGGCTTCACACTTCCTGAGGAGTGGATGGGGGATTGGGATGAGGGGGGGTTGGAGAGAATGGGAGGACAGGAGGGAGAGGGGACTGGGATCTGTGTGCAAAATAAGATTGTTTTTTATTTAAAACAAAAAATAATTTAAAATTCTCAATTTGACCTAAATATTACTGGACAACATCTCCCCCTGGTGATCAAAATATGTAAATGTGTATTCAAAATGTCAAATTCTTGTACACCTATCATGGGACAAAAAGCTTACCAAGTTATCATTCCCTCTCAATTTTTCATAACAAAAGTTACATATTGATTAAATAATTACTTTATCTAAGACATTAATCACTATTTCTTTTATGTATAACTGTGCAATCGGATGGTGTTGTAATTGTTGTTCACATGATTGTGTTTTTTAAATAGTAGAAAAATCAGAAGATTTCCCAACAAATGAAAGATCACCTTTGTTTTAGTTTGCCACTGAACTCTGATGGCTACATATAATCTTCTTTTATATGATTCCCTTATATGCATTTAGAAGCAGCAAACTTATTTCCTGTGACAGAAAGCATGCGAAAATATAGAAGGAAAGAGAACATAAAGATATTTGTGAGCTCTGGAGATATCATACGGAATTGTATTAGCACCTTGAGACTTCTGAGAGTTGAAAAGTTTTTCACTTGAGGGGGCACCCAAGAAAACCATACTTTAAAAGTCTCCCAGGCTATGTTTAAAACTGCACCATTCACCTCATGTACAACCCAATTTACTTGGTTTAAAGATATGAATATCTTTGTTGAATTTTCAGTGATAAAATAACCCATCACTTCATAAATATGTGATTTTGAAATAAATCACGTTTCATATTGTTATGTCCAGCTATTTAATCTCACTTCATTGTACTGATGCCACCAGATGAATGTCTGAATTCTTATATACATATGGCCTGCATACTACTGTTTTGTTTAGTATCTGTAGCAAGTTAGAGACCCGTTTTTGAAGCAATCCAGCGCCGGTAATAAGTCACTTGTGTGTAGACTCCAGGTTTGTTCTTTTGTCCACAATTATCTCCCCAGCTCACAATTCCAAGGAGATACCAGGTGTCTTTATTGTCTCTTACAACTAATGGTCCCCCAGAATCACCCTGGAAATAAACAAGAGTAAAACAGTTAGCTAAACAGTTCATCATTTACAAAGGTGTGATGAGCCACTTATTTTATTATTAGTGTATATATAGATTACCCATGCCCAATGAATAAATAAAGCAGAGTTGAAAATTAAGGTAGAGCTACATATTTCTCTACTAAATTTTGATTTTGAGTAAGCAACATAGAATTAAAGAGAAAAAAATTAGAATGCACATCTCTTCATCTAGTCTGTTTCCTAGGGGTAGCACTTCATGGCTTAAACTTTTTTTCTTAATTGTATTTAACTCTTTATAAAGTACTTGAAACATTGTTTCCCCAGTAAGATGCTGTCCCCCATTAGACTTCTCACATTGCTTTTCAGTAGCTGTAGTGAATATTTAACTCTTCACCCCCTTTGAAACGTTTCCTCACCAGATCTTAATAAGTTCTACATTCTATTAATTAACAGTGACATGTGCATGTACTACTTAGGAATGAGTCAAGTTCTCCAGAAAGATGTTGCCTGAACCCACCCATTTATTTCTTTTTGTTTTAATTGAAAACAGATTATTATATACAATAAATACATTGTGATTATGGTTTCCCCTCCTTTATCTCCTCCAAAATCCTCCCCTCTCAGCTACCTCCAACTCCAGGATGTCTTTTTCTCTAATGTAAGAAAACAAACATGCAAACAAAACAAGTAAGTAGCAAGATGAACAAACAGAAAAACAAAGGTAAAACACAACAAATACATACACACACAAACCCACACACCCACATAAACGACAAAACCCATAAAAACAAAAAGTACAACCAAAAACCACAATATACAAGCAAAAGACAAGTATGGATAAAAAACAATGCCAAAACAAAAATTCTCTCAAATTATGATTGAATTCATTTTGTGTTGGCCATCTATTGCTGGGCTTGCGGCCTACCCTTAAGTGTGGTTTGTACCCAGTGAGACTCCACCAGAGAAACTAGTTTTTCCTTTGCAAGTGTTGTCAAATGGAGGTGACTTCTTCCATTCAGTGTGTTCTGTAGTGGTTGATATCACCTAAAGAGATCTCTCCCTCAGTGCCTGATGCTGGTTAACAGCCCCAATCTATTTTATCAAACTCTTGACTGAGCTACAACCAGAAACAAAAAGTTGTGAAAACTTTTTTCTTTTTCTGGGTTTCTCATCAGCAATTCTGATACTTTTTTTTTGTTCTTGGATCTTGACTACCTAGATGTTTGGTGGAGGAATTCTCATTCTCACTCTTACACTTTTGAACTCTTGCACAGCTGCTCTCTCTCTCTGTCTGTCTATCTGTCTCTCTGTCTCTGTCTCTGTCTCTCTCTCCCTCCTCCTCCCCTTCCTTTTCCTCCTCCTCCTCCTCCTCTACCTATATTAGGGATATTTCTTGAATTCTAGATGATCATTTGGCAATGTAAGGAATCCAGGTTGATGTTGGTACTTTTAATTCAGTTTTATCAGTGGCGCTGAAGCCCTCATGCTGTACCCCAGTCACCATTACTGCACCTCAGCATTTGAACCACTTTTTCTATGGGTAGGGGTTTTTCTTAGATTTCCTTGCTTCACATCCCAGTGAATCCTCTGGACCACAAATCCACCCAGGTAATCTGTATTATCATTCCCTATCTGCTCAACACCTCCTGATGTGAGCTTTTATTCAAACTTCTGGCTGTCTCCTATGCTCTTGGCAACTGAGATCATCTGTGTGTTAGATCTTGCTCTGACCCAGCCTATGTGTTGGAAAACTCTACGTTCTTTCCAGCAGAGGTTGCTCATTCTGTAGTTTGCGGGCCTGTGGGCAGGGCTCTTAGGCATCCCATACCACTTAGTCTCATCATTCCACTGTGTAGATTCACCTCTTTGAAATTTTCAAGAGTCTCATGTCAAAAAAAGTAATTGCATATGGAAAGAAACATACTCACACCTTCATCAGAAAATGTACATTCCACATGTACATTCAGGAACCCATTCCACATGGGTTCCTGAAGGCTGAGGCGTACACCATGAAGAACTGTAGGACACTGACAGAATGATCTATTCATACTTTGTACCATTAAATAAATCTCCCACCTGTCATGCCACTTATGCTTTGTTAGAGGTTACCAATTATGAATAACAGTGGTTGGTTATAAATACAAATATAAGCATCCTCATAGTTTTAACTATTCTCTCTCTGTGTCTTCTAATTCTGTGATTGTATAAGTGAAGCATCATCTCTCTAGTTATTGCTCTGAAAATGTTTCCTTGAGGGGAAAACTGCTTTTTTTCCATTATATTCTTAAAGCATCACCATTCACTGCACACGTTGCTGATGCCTTTAATACTCGAGCCCATTGTACAAGAAGATGTTACTATTTTCTTATCCTGTGAGTTTATTAGTCTTTTGCTTGTCTCAGGTTGTCTAATAATAAAACATCTAAAAGTACTCACGTACTATGATGTTTACACGTTTGAGGGTGCCAGCATATCTGTGTCCTGTGCTAGCATAAAGATCACAGAGTATTTCCTGGGCTTGGTGAAAAGCTTAGTGACTTTGGGCTATTTTCTCTCCTCAACCTACCCTGCAGGCATCATAAATTCCTTCCAGATAGCCAGCACAGAACATCCCACGCTTTATGTCATTGCCATACACCTGTGGTTGCTTGCAGATGTTGTTGCTTATAATCTGTACTCTGGCTTCTCGGAGCTCATTTTGAGATTCCCCTTAAGAAAAAAACAAAGCAGTCTCAGAGTTATCAATAAGTATTCATAGATGGATGAAGAGAGTGGGTTCTTTTCGTATCTTCTTTATTCTAAAGTTGTTTATACAGACTAAGGTTAGTGTGAGCAGTCTTAAAGGAAAAAAGTTCTAACTAAAATCTGGCACATGCCTTTAACCCCTATATGTGTCTCTGCCAGTTTGAGACTAGTTTGATAACACAGACAGTTCTAGGACAGACAGTGCTACACAGCGAAACCCTGGCTCAAAACCAAAACAAAACCCAAAACTTGATGAATTTAACGATGGCTATTGTATTGCCCATTTTAATAAATACTTCTATAATCAGCATGACCATTTGTTTTCCTTTCTAGACAGTACTTGTATTTTTACTTTCAAAATAATATATTTTTATTATTTTTAAGTTTTATTTCATGTGTGCAGAAGTTTTGCATTCATGTGTGTTTGTGCACCACCTGTATGCAGTGCCTGTGGAGGTCAGAAAAGTTGGATCCCCTGGAGCTGGAGTTATATATGATTGTCAGCCATCAAGAGGGCAGTTAACTTCTTGAGCCCTCCAAACCAGTCTTTATTTTTTTAAAAGAATGCATCACAATCTCAAAAACTGCACTTTGTGTTTATGGATTCCAGATTGTTCCCACAAACAATATATGCTCAATTTTGCGTTGTTTCTTAGTATGATAAACATGGAATTATTTCTCGGTATGATAAACATGGTATTGTTTCTTGGCTTGATAAAACACGGCTTAAACTATATGTTTATCTAGTCCTGTGCATTTGCAGAAAACTTTCATGTGTGTAATTTGATCACATGACAATGTAATGTCTTATACATTTGTCTTAGATAAAGTTAGGCATCCAGATCTTAAGCTAGGTCTTTATGGCAGGCAGAAGCAGAAGGAAACTAAGAACATCACAAACATTCTGGAACTGGTTTTCTCACTCATAGACTAGATGGACAATTATGGCACTCTGGTTGGCAGAGCTCCAGTGTAAGTCCCCAAACATCTTGTGTTATTTCTCTTTCTCCAAGTGTGGGTTTGATTCTGTGAACATTATGGAAATCATTTTCATGATTAGGTTTAAGATATATGCAAACTGCTAGGAAATTTTTAAACAGGTAATACAGTAAATAATAAATAATATTGTCAGATTGACTTTAGAATAATCAAAAGGGTGATTATCCAAGGCAGATCTGGCCAAATCAAGTAAGGTTTAGAATTTCCTCACACTTTCTTGACAACACTGCTGAGGCAGGCTCTATAGCTACAAGAAACAGAGTTCTACCAACAATCAGACAGCTTAGAAGGGAACCCGAGTCATAGATGAGGCCACATCCAGAATGCAGTTCTGAGAGATTCAGAGAAGAAGACCCAATAAAATTGTCTGAACGTCTGATCCAGAAAACAATAAATTAATAATATGTGTGTATGTCTACATATCATGTATTATGACTATATTATCAATTTTAAAATGGCATCCAATTCTGGGAATAGCTAGTGAATATGACAACCAATAATTTCTAGGTAGTAGAGAAGTTGATTACTTTTATAGAAACTACTTGGTAAAATGTAATAAAATTATAAAAAAAGCATAGCTCCAAAATTTATGCCCCCAAATCCCTAATGATATCCTATCGACTTTTAGGAACACCCACTGACACTTTTTTAAAAAAGAGAATTGATTTGTATCAAAGACCTTTATTTGTATTTGCCCATATTCTCTACATTTTCTTCTTCATTGTTTCTTTCCTTCTGTTTGTTTAAGATTTATTTTTCTCATCTTTATTACTTTCTGGAAATAGGCTCTTAGTTTATAGAGTTCTGTTTAGTTTAAAGATCTTTGAGACCTTCTTTTCTAACATAAGCACAGACACACTCTGTACAGTTTCAGTTTTAATTCAATTTCAGACACTTTTAAGAGATTTCCCCCAACTTTCACTTATCTATGAGTGTACTCTGTTTTCCAGTTTGAGTTCATATGGTCATAGAACATACAGTGTATGATCTCACTTATTTCATATTTACTAATGCTTACTTTACATAAATGTATATGGACTTTCTTGGAGAGTAGGCCATGGGTTCTTGTGGTTAATGTGTGGCCTACTGTTTTAAGAGAGAGTATTTTTAAAATGTCTAATCTTACTGCTATTCACAATGTATTCTGTCCAGTATGGATCTGTTCCAACTTCTAGCTATTGCCAGAAAAGGATTTTTTTATACCAAGGAGAATTCATGATGTGCCTTCCATAATTATATTACAGAGAAAGCCCATCAGAGACAGTGCAGCCATAGTGTGATATTGCCCTTGCTCTCTGCTGGAAGTAAGAAACAATGGATAAAATATTCTGCAATCAGTTATACGACCATGGAGAAAACAATGCGTGTTCGATATGTCTAAGATGGAACTGAGTGGGGTGAACGTCTGAAGTAAATCTACAGTCTATAAAGCCTGTCCCTGGTGATGTTCGTGTAAGTGTTTTCCCAGTTCCTTGGTGGAATCTGTGATTAGAGGCTTATTCCTTGACATTAGTTGTGTCTACAGATTATAGGCTACTTCTATTGGATTTTGCCTTTTTCAAAAGCCCGTTTTGCATTTCCTCAAACTCATAGTTAAACCTTCTATTAATTTTTATATATGTACCCAGAGCATATTCTAGAATCCAGAGTGTGCTTGAGAGTGAATGAAAACATTCAGCAACAGTCATTATAAGTTAATAATAAATTTGGATCAGTTTAGAGAGGGTAATAGTGTTTTAGCGATTTATCTCCATGCTGACTTTGCTCTTAATCACTATTAAATTAGCTTCTTTAATACTAAAACAAATTAACTGCAGTCATAAAAATCAAGTACTCTGGGACGTCCCGTCGGCTACTTCTGCCACCAGGTGGAGCTAGAGTCCCCACTGGTGAAGCTTAAGGGACTTAACAGGACTGGGAGGTACAAGATTTTTAGGGGTCAAGACTGGGCTTGTTTAACCCACAGAAACAGTTGACCTGAATAAGGGGGAGCTCTTGAAACCCAGACTGATGGCTGGGAATCCAGCATGGGACTGAGCCAGACCCCCTGAATGTGGGTGTCAGTGAGGAGGCCTAGGCAATGTATGGGGCCTTGGGTAGTAGATCAGTATTTATCCCTGGCTACAAATGGACTTTGGGTGCCCATCCCACAATGAGGGATGCTCTCTCAGGCTGGGCTCTTGTAGGGAGGGGATAGGCCCTTCCCTGGATGAAATGACAGACTATGGACATCCCCAATGGAGGGCTTCACCCTCCCTGGGGAAAGGAGTGGGGATTGGGGGAAGGGATGGAGGGGTTGGTGGGAGGTTGTGGGAGGAGGGGAGACAGGGCTGTCCACCTGACACAAGTGATGAACGGACTCTGGTAAAGGGATGAAACGCCTCCTGGCTGTTCATAGGTACTCACCACTGTAGTAGAGTGCTCCAAATCCTGTGATGTAGACAGTCGAATTTTGCGGGAAGGATGCAGAGGGTTCTGGCAAACAAATTCGGCGTACGTCGTCTGAAAAGGTGACTCTTGGAGAAAACTGCACAAGGGCGATGTCATGGTCTCTGGCTGGGGGGCGGTACCTCTCATGCATAATAATTCTTCGGACGTCCCTTTTCATTAAGGGAGGGTTTATTGTTGTTCCAAAACTTAGAGTCCATTGGCGTGGGTTCGCATTACTGCAAAATATTAGCAACATATACATAAGCTGTGCAGTTTCCACTTACATTATTTAGATTAGTTAACTACATGCACTGACAATACTTCTTTGCAATTATAGTTTCATCTCATTTAGGTGTCTGTTGCTCATGATTTAAGTGTAAAGTATATAGAAGTAGCATATTGGAAGTGAATTTAACATTTAATTATTCAGTTTTAGAAACTATAAGATGATCAAGAAGACAAATTTCCAGGGAAACATCTGAGGGCCTTGAGCCAGTTGGGATTCCATTTAGGACAACTGAGGAAGAGTGGTGAAAGATGATGCTGGAGAGGTAGATGGGTACCAGAGAAAATGCTTAGGCTACATTTAAGGGATACTAGAATTCTTTCAAAGTTTTAAAACTGGGAGTCATGTAGCCTCATTAACATATGTGTATCTTTTGATGCTAGAACATCCCTTTCAGACACCAGTCTTCCATGTAATGAATTCTGTGTTAACTCAATATTATATCGAAATAATATGGAACATGTTATTTTGGATTTTTGTTTGTTTTGCCTTTTGTTTGTTTGTTCTTTTGTATTTTTGAGAACTTTTATATACCCCACTCAGTGAAAGGGCTCCCAGCATCAGGACTGATACGGAGAGAGGGTTGTAAGAATTTTATAAAGAAATCTCAGTACCTAATCAAGTGCCTGTAGCACCACAGAGGTCAATACTTGTGCTGTTTGTTGATACAAAGCCATGGTCAACTCTTCATGCCCCTGCCTGATCCCTCCTGAAGGTGGAGGCATGCTCTGCTTTAGAATCCCTTTGTTTACCTTGGCATCCCTTTCACCTCTGAGCAGCCTTGCCTGCTGACAAGTTCTTTCTTGACTCCCTAAGTCTTTCTAAAAAACATGACAGGACTTCAGATCAGTTCATACAACTCTACTACCTGTAGAGATGTCTCAGAGTAAGATTTCAGCGTGTAGGACAATGTTTCTCAAATGTTAGTGTGCACACAAACCATTAGGGGCTTGTATTAAAACTCAGCTCCTGAGTCTGTAGCTCTGGGGTAGAGTTTAACCATCTTCATTTCTGACGCATCCCCTAGTGATGCTTGGAGAACTGCACTTTGGGTGGCAAACAGTTTGCTGCTGCCTGTCGCCTTGTCATCTGAAACTCTAAGAATACTCCATTTTGTCCAGTTCACTTTAACTGTGTCACACAGCTCAGAATTTGCTCTCCCAGCTTGGGTCTCACGTGGCACGTGCTCTGGCTCTGATTTTTAAAGACACAATGTGAATCATTATCAAACTTTGTTGCCCTGTCGATGTCATTGCTGTAAATTTGAACTGAGAAGTTCTGCAGCAAAGTTACTCACTTCCTCCTTCCTCAAGGATTTCAGCTCCAGTTTGTTAAAAACATCATGAGACTGACCAAGGGCTTGATGGCAATGGGCATCAATGTTAAGTGCAGAGTATTATTTAACGAAGAACTGAATTTATTAGTAAATGTGATGCATTAGGCTGACTTCTGCTTTGTTGTAATTTCTTTAGTTAAAAATCTGAAGACTTAATTAATGGACACTGGGACATGTTCAGCACTACTTTTTTCCCCACCAAACTTTCTGAATAAGTTTGCAAGTGGAACATTATTTTAGAAAATGATCAGAAAGATTTTCTTTACTTCAGTCATATTGGGGACCTTGATTGGTACACAGAGTATGGAAGGACTCAGGGATTTTAGCAAAAGCAGGAACTGACTTAAGTTCAATAACTTACGTTCTAAAACAGTGTGCTGCAGTGACCACCCACATGTTGCCAATCAAAGTGCCCCCACACTGATGGATGTTGCTGCGCTGAAGAGAAACTTGCCAAGGCCAGGCACCCCTAGCTGCAAGGTTTCCAGATACTATTCTGTTGGCAATTAGTGGGATAGCTCGCTTGCCACAATCTGAAAAAGAGAAATAATTTATAAGAAATATCTGTCTAATTATTTTATGCAGAGGATTCTGCAGAAAAACTGCAGTGCAGATATATCATTTGTCACTTTTAAAACATGACCACTAATCATTTCTTGTTTTTCCTTTTACACCGATACATTGCTTAGTCCAACCATTGCATATGTGACTATATGCTGTTTACTAAATTATAAGGGATTAACAGGATCAGCCCCACGGACTCACAATCACCATTTATCCAGTTAGTCTAGGAGCCTCACTGAAGTTATTGTTTTGTAGTTGCATATGACCCAACAGTGTTGTGTTGTTACCATGGAGTCCTCATCAGAAGGACAACTCCCTTTAGGCAAATAAGCAGTGGCCTGTTTGGTGAAAACACCTTTGATGTGTACCCTTTGAGAGTGACTACCTTGTAAGGTGTGTAAGGATGAATGCATCACAGCTATGCATTCATTCTTTAGAATGGGGGTTTCCATGTAAGCATTATATCTGCCATTGACAAGAATAAACATGTACTCCATCACATCAGAGGCTATTTTGGTACCTGAGGTGACTGTGAGGGCAAAAATGTTTTGAGATCACAGTGTAAAGGAAGTGTAGTAGGTTGGGTTTTGTTCTAACAACTAAGTGTAAGAAAAAGAAAATTCATTTTACTTGTGTTATCCTCCGAACCCGGCTGTTTGAGAAATCTCCAACATGTTACCATTGCTCTCACTTGAACAATGAGTTTCCCTCATAAGAAAGTCTTCTACATCATTTCCTTGCATCTACATTCTGTTTCCTGCACTGGACATTCAGTGACCATTCTGAAATGTGTGAACCTTTTGTTGTCCTCCAAATAAAGTAAACATCGTTCTAGGTGATTCTGGCCCCTGATGACTATTAATCACATTTCTTGTCCCATCTACTCAGGTCCCAAATCTATGTTATAGCCAAGAAGACATTTTTCATTTGTAGGAGATGATGCTGTATTCACGTTCCTGGTCTTGTCCAGAACACTTATTATTAGCCTCTTGATTTGTGGCTTCTCTTCTCTGTCATTTCAGGGATTATTTTCTGATCCAACACGACCAGATGAGCTAACTCTTAAAGCACTGTATATTTTCTTTAATCATTAGTCACACTCTGTTAATAATTTTCAATTAATTTCTGTCTTTTTTCACTTTGGAAATATGTTTGTAAAAGATCATGTGTTATTCACAGCAGTATGACCAGCTCCTGGCACTCTTTTTAACACTGTAGTAATAGATGTTAAAAGGTCAATAATAAAAATAGATAAATGAATACATAAGTAAAAAACAATACAGGTGTTTGCAACACGCAGAACCAAAAGCATGGATTATTGCTCAAATCCTTCACCACATTTGTAAAATCTTTCAAAATTAATGCTACATTAAGTTGAAATGAATTGGTAAAGTCTCTGCCAGATATGAAGATAATGCTAGTATATTTTCAGTAGTCAATCTCAGATAGTGGCTTTGTTTCTTCACCTTGTATCTCTTTATATCATTTCAGCAGAAAGCAGGTCTCAAAACTTTTTAAAAAGATATAGAAAAGTAAGCCCACTCATTAAAAACCAGAAATATATATTTCTTAAATTTCTTAGTCTTAGTGTTAGAAAAAACATATCTACCTATTTCCCAATTGTTATTCTTTCATATGAAAATGTGAATGTAGATGATAAATTATGAGCTAATATTTGAAGATATGATTGCTTATGTGGAAATTGAACTTGTTTGTATAAGCTTACAGACTTACATGTTCAGACAGTTAGTGTCCCTGATGATGAACACATTGCTCAAAGCCAAAGAGAAGAAGAGTGATGACTTGATGTTCCCCAGGTTCATTGCAATAACCAGGAATTACCAGGTCACTGACCGTGGATTCCAGATAGTTGAGCACACAGACCAGTTAGGACACTGGCTTTCTCATACACATTGGACATAAAAGGCAACATCTAATTAGTTAGGTAAGTTTTTACTCAGATAAAAGCAGTGAATGACACCTAAATACTGAACTTGCCTCCTGGAATCCAGTGACAGAAATGGAGGAGTGATTAGCAAAGGGTTCAAGACTGTGCTGGTGAAAACCACAAAGACAGCTGACTGGACAAAGGGGAGCTCTTGAACCCCAGACTGACAGCTAAGAGACCAACAGGGAACTGATCCAGACTCCATGAATGTAGTGTCATTGAGGAGGCCTCAGAAATCTCTGGGGCATTGGGTAATAGATTAGTGTTCATCATGGCATAAAATGAACTTTGCAAGCCCATTCTACATGGAGGAATGCTCTCTCAGCCTGGGGAAGGGCCTAGGTCCTGCCCTGGATGAAATGACAGACTCTGGAGATCCCCCCAAGGAGGGCCTCACCCTCCCTGGGGAATGATGTGGGGATTGGGCTGGGGGTAGGGGATGGGGTGGGGAAAAAAACAAAAGTAGTGAATGAATAAATTCTGCAAATAGTTAAAATTAATGCAGAACTGTGGTTTTCCAATAGTGTCCTGTAAATCCTCTTGGATTCCACTTAAAGATGAGAAGAGGGAATAAGTAGATAGGCCCCTAGGCATCACACTCTCTCTCAACCAAAACATGTCTGCTTTTGTCTCTTTTGATTACTTAAGATTTAATATAAGCCTGTTTTTCTCAAAGAATTTGGGATGAAAAGACTTTGAAAACCTCCAACATAAATTGTGTTTAAAGTACTTTTCAGACGTGTTCCCTAGCTAATTAAATGCTGTGGCTTAAAACAAAAATTAAGCTGGACACAGCAATATATGCCTGTAATACCAATACTAAGGAGGGTAAGGCAGAAAAATGGCTAGATGGAACCTTTTTCAAAAAAGAAGCAAAAATAAAAAATACAACTATAGTGCATCATTATATAAGTTGAATCTTATAAAAGGTCAACTTTAATGTTTAATTCTGACAATTTCCAAAAGTTAGAAATCTGACAAAGGAAACAAACTTTTATGCAACATGAAATAACATGTTATGCATAATAAATATGTAAAAATATTTACATGTACACTGTATCTCAGTAAGACAGGAAACAAGATGGTGCAAATGGGCATTACAGTTGTGGTGGTTTTATTTATGTCACTAAACAATACAGTAAAAAACTACAGGACCCTGCTTCACAGAATTAGTCTTTGCAACCTATTTCTCTTTGAGGAAAATAAGAAGGTGTCATTCTGTCAATCCCTTGTGAGTCCTATGTGAGTAGTGGATGACAATGACCTCTCTGAAGCAGGAGCTTAAGAAAGAATGAGCTCAAAATCATCCCTCAAGGCATCCACAAGACACAGTGACGATGCAATTGTTTAAGTGCTAAGAATATGGAAGCAACTCAGTTTTCTATCTCATGTAGTTTGTAAGTTTCTTGTTCAGCTAAAGCCAAAACAAAACACAAAGGGAAGGAGTTTAAATTTGTCCATAGTGATACACTGAAAGAGTGTCTTGAATGGAAGGCCTAAGTGAACCTTCATGCGCCTCTTTCTTTCAGTTGACCCTCACTAGCTCTGCTAATATAGGAAACTCATCTGACTGATATCATGAAAAGGTTAAAGACTTTATTTTACAGCTGGAATGCTTCCTCCCTTGGCCTTTGGAAGAAAGCTGCTTGGAATTCTGGGAAAAGGTGGCCATTTGCTATGCACTCTTTTCTCCAGTGGAAAGATGCTGTTGGTGTACTGATGATAACCAGAGAACCAGTTACTCTCTGGAAAAGGCACAAAAAATACAGTAACTCCGAAAATGCCTCCTCAGTCACTATTCTTTACAGAGCATGAACTATCCAATGATGCAGTGAATGGGCAGTCTGCGTACCAGAAGAGCAGACTACCCTGAGTTTGTAATCCCCACCCCAGTCTTACCTTCTGTAGAACTCCCTAGATAAGTTGAGTGATTGCACACACAAAAAAATGAGATGATATTTTTTGAGAAGGCCTGTGGTAGTTTGAATAAGAATGGCGCCTGTAGGTTTGTATGTTTGAATGCTAGGTCTCCAGTTAATGGTATTGTCTGGGAAGGATGGGGAGGTGTGGCCTTGGTGGAAGATTGTGTCATTGGTGGGATAGGTGTTGAGGTTTCAAAGGTAATGCACCATTCAAAATGTGAGCTCTTGGCTACTGCTCCAATGCCATGCCTGTCTCTCTGCTACTATGCTTTGTCATGGCAATAGACAAGTAACTAAGACAGAGCCTCTGTCTTCTTTGGTTTGGTTAAATTTCTGAATAATTTTTCCTTACTCTAACAACATATCATTGAGTCATTGATGTTTTTGAGTAGCAAGTAGGGTACATAGGCTCAGAGTTACAATTAGAATTCTTTTATTAGACCTTCATCAATTCAGTATTAGGAAAATGCAAATTATCCACCTCCAAAATGACTCCAGGGCAAGCACTAAAGTATCATAGTTGTAAATGGTATTTTTTCCTCTGTCTTTGTTTTTGTTTTTGAGAGAACATTGTCCTATGACCCTGACTTGCCTAAAACTCACTATATAGACTGGTCTGGCTTTATGTTACAGCAATTCTCCTGCCTCTGCATCTTGAATGTTGGGATTAAAGGCATGCACTTTCATGCCTGGCACTATAACTGGAATGTTAAGATTATTTTTTAGGGAGAGTATTAGAACCAGAGGCTGTCTGTCAATTCCTTGTTGAAAATTCCAATTTTTATAAAATAGTTTTCATTCTAAGTGTAGACATAAAATATTTTTACTTAATCCAAAATGACCATCCCCAAACATTTGGAAGTAAGAAAAATCTAGTAGAATTCGGATTTTGCAGACTACAACCATTATGATGGGAAGTGTGGCACACTTCCTCTGATATAGTCATAAGTTGTCTTTATAGCAGTGGTCACCTTAGGAAGAGGAAGCTGATTTAGCTTTGATTTCACAACAATGTATCTAGCAAAGGACCCCAATTGTACCGTTCAAATAATATATCAAAATAAAACACAGATTCTTGAAAAAGTATGAAAGAACCCAGGGCTAAAAGGTTATTTCTGGCTGCTCATAAATACTGTGAATTTGGAAATTTGGAAATTTTTATTCTTTTAGCTCTTTCTCCTAGGGCATACAATTCAACAGCTCCTGAAACCATAGTTTTCAGGTGCCATACCATGTTTTCTATATGTTGTCTCATATTTTTGTGCTGCCAAGAAAGAATAAACATTATTTCACTTTTACGGGTTAAAAACAATGCACACACAGGTATGGGTGATTACTTGTGTTCTACAATAACAAAGAGACTTTGCAATTAGGTAACTTTCAAATATTGTTCTCCACAAGAACATCCTCTTCTCAAGTATAGTACAGTCATTAAAGTACATGAAACACAAGCTGAGCTCGTATGAAACAGAAAGGCCTGGTGGGTCAAGAGACTCTATCTCTTGTTTCCAATACTGCAGACAGGCTTTTGAGTCCCTGAAAAATTAACACTCTTTTAGAATTATATAAAGCCTGTCATGTAACGTCTCAGAATGGCCAGTATTTCACAACTGCAATACCTAAGGAAAAAATATCGCATATTTGACAGGTATTTTTCCTTCCAGCTGGGAGGGATCCATAGCTTTATTGTCTTAGTAACTGACTTCATGTCAAATGAGCAAGTGTCTGCTGATCCATTACCTTAGGTTCTCATTTCCTAATGAGCTTTCCTCTTAAAGAGTCATCTTGACCCATATAAGGGCAGGGCACCTGTTTATTTCTAATACAAATCATTTGTTCTTATTCTTTTACATCTGGCTCCAGTGGAGTTTATGGGATAAATCTGTACCTGTCTGCTGGAAGTAGATATTGTGTTAGCACATAGTATGCAAGGATGAGCAGATCCTGGGCTTTCTGAACTCCTCTGAGTGTCAAATATGCTAATACAAGGATGAATTTCCAGGAGACTTTCAACTTTTGTTTAAGCACAAACCCTTTCTTTGAAATGCCCATCAATAAATTAGCCATCTGGATTTAAATCTCATCTCCTTAAAATTGTTACAGTCCTTAAAAATTTTATACCCATGAAATAGAATTTCCATGCTTTATTAGTATATATACATTAAATTACATATTGCATATAGGGTGTAGAGATGAATCTTGATAAAGATAGACTCTTCCATTCAGAGAGGTGATAATGATGTAATGAGTTAAAGGTGAACAGAAAAGGGGAAAATAGAGTAATGTATAAATGGTTACAGTGATATGTTATTCCCACTGACTTTTAAGGTATGATTTTTAGATGGTCCTAATGACTCTATAAGCAATTTATCTTCTTTTCCTAAATACCCAGAGGAAGAAAAATAATAAAAACTTCACAGTATCACCAAATACAGAAACTAAGTATACTTTTAAATGATACAGATGAGTTTGTGTATTTAGAAGGTCCCAAATAGAAACCACTTGTTGCTTAACCTTTTCACTTGCTTAATCGTGGAGGCAGTGGCTGGCTTGGATTAACCCAGTTTGCGGTAAAGATGTCTTTATTGGGAGATGAGTGCCAATCAATTACTTCCAGGAAAACTTCTTAGTGACTAATGTCAGACTTGCTTTCATCAGAGAGTAATACAAACTTGAAATGTCTCATCTTTAGTTTGAAATTTTTCCCATGTGATTTCTTAGCATTACTCAGCATGGGAATGACAAGTGAGTTTACGGCTACACAAAACATTCGTATTACGTGGTAATCAACATACTTACCATTTACTTGAACTACCGTGACATCAGCTGGCAAAGCTCTTGTATTCCTTATCTTCTGATTTAAGGTGCTATGCTTCTTCTTTTCTCCCACAGTCCTTTGCCCAGTAGAGGGGGACTGGAGCACCATAATGATGTCTGCTTTCACATCATCTTCTTCTGGACTAGGAAGCACAAAAGAAGGCTTCACATTCAAAGGGTGCACCTGGTATTGTCTCACCATCTTTCCTTTAACTTCTTGACCTATGCTTCAGTGGCTGAGAATGTCAAGGGCCAGGCAATTCGCTCAAATTCACACTCCTTCACATGCCACTCTCTGACTTAAATGCATTCCTCATGTGCCCTCTTGTAGTTATTTTTTAAAAATTTTGTTTTGATTGCACACCTCCCCCCATTTACTTGAAGACAAGTTACTGTGTTGGGGTAAGACTCAAACACAAAGAGTCAAAAGCCATCAGAAAAATAAAATAGTCTTGGTGTTCTCAGGCTTTCATGATCAGTGTAGTTCTCATTCCTCAGAACTACATAGTGGTTCACAACCACCCATTTTTCTCTTCTGGCCTCCAAGGGCACAGGACAGGAGTGATATACAGACAGACAAAAGCATACTTAGTATGAAATCTTTAAAAACTCCTTGTGTAAGTCATGTGTTATCAAAAGCAAAGATCTTTAGAAAGCGTTCAGTCTTTCATTGTCTACTGGTAAGAAAAGCAATCACCTCTCATTCCTTCATGTAAATTCAGCTAAATTTCTTAGTTACTTTTTACCAAGCTTTTTCAGTATACATTATTGTACAAAGTAGTGGGTTTCATAATTACACTTTTGTTTGAGTATCATTTTTTCTCTTTGAGATGAGTCATACATACTCCTGGTTTTGTGCCCATCCTGCTGTGTGACTTTTAAAATAACAAAGTTTAAACCACTGAGTAATGTAAGCCACTGATATGAGTCCTCCTTCCCCACCCAAACAAAAGGGAGCATCTATTACAACATGATTGTCTTTTGGTTCAGGCATGCCATCTGTCACTAGGTCTTTGTTACTGCTAAAACTTATAATCCCATGTTGTAATGAACTTTGCCTTCTTGATGTTTTTAAAGCTCTATATGTTCCAGAAATATAGGATTTCTGTGGATGCAAAAACATGGCCTGGGTTTACCCATGGCTGTGGATTAAGGGTGGATCCCAGGTCTCGAAGTCAGTGGGTAGGGTTTGAGTGCCCGTTCTGACAGCTGTAACTAACTCTTGAGGGAACATTCAGTACATTACCATCCTTCTTCTCCTCACATCTCAGGGCCTCAGTTTTCAGAATGGGTTTAGCTCTGTACCTCGAGACTATTGTAGTGAAACATTTATGAAGTGCCCCAGTAAAAGGTCTAGAGACACAAGTTATGCGGGGAGCCCTGTATCCTTTGCCCTTTATCCCTCCAGGTTCTCAATTATACCCTTGGCCAAATATACTTACATTTGTTTGACTCTGTGGTTTTTGATATAGCGCTTGTTCAAGGCTGAATCTATAAGTATTTCATCTACCTGTCATTACAAAAAAGAAAAACAGTATGTTAGTAGGATGGTTTATCATGAGACTACATCTCCGATTAAACGTTAAAGAAATAGAATTTTCACAAGAGCAATACAATTATTTGAGTTAGTGCTTTTTTTCAGTAATCCAACAACATATTCCTCTAAAGAAAGTATACAAACAGATACAGCTCTTACCAGAAGGCGTATGTAAATGGCGTTTACAGTGAAAGCTTTCTATCAGTCGTTCAGTGTACCAGCGCTGTGCTGCAGCTTTTAAGTGGACTTCACATTTTTTATTACTTACAACTTTTGCTATATATAAAAGAATCTCATTGAAGGAAAGGAGGGAGAATTCAGAACATCCGCCAAACTTACAACTTTTACACTAAAAAGAGAGAGATTCTAAAATACACATACAAGCATGCTGTACGATCCTACCCGGCTACAACCCTCCTATCCTTCCAAACTGTTGTTTTTACTTATGCAGAATTTCCAAAATTAAAAACAAAATAACTTCTCAGTTTGTAGTAAATCTAGGGGCTGTACATTTCTGATCAATTTTGTAAAAACCCAAAACAACAACAACAACAACAACAAAAACAAAAAACCCAAAAAACAAACAAAAAAACCCTAAAACCTCACAAGTAAAATAATGTTTAATGGAAATACCATAGAGACTTCACATGGAAGTGCATAATAAAAATGTAAAAACATGTTGCCATTCATTTATGATATGTTCAGTAGGCAGTCACTTGTTCTGCAGATCTTCAGTTGTAAAGTATGGAAAGTACTGGGGATTATGGAGAGACAGATTCTTAAATACATGTGGACTCTAAGGCCAACCAGAAAGGAATAGAGTAAGATAATGTTGAAATATCAAGTAGAAGTGGTGGTCTTCATTTTATACTACTAAGGAAGAAGAAAAATAGTAATTTTTTGACAGATATATACACAGTTTCAAGCCTGCTACGTCATGATGCTGTGATCTGTCACAGCTGTGTTTGACTTCCAGTACTCTATAACAACCACTTGGTGGTGACAGTGTCATCTGAACATCTGTACTGTAGCTCCAGCTTCAGAGGAACCAGATGTACCAACAGAAGGAAAACAAGGTCCTAAATCCTAAATTCAAGGGTGGGAGATGCAGCTCTTACTTTTAAAAGAACAAGACATGTTTTAGGAATGGTGGATTGAGTTATGATTCCTTTACCATTATTAGTAATTCATAGATGCATCATTACAAACCAGGGTTTTCATTGCTTACTTTAACCCTTACAATTATTCCATGAAATAAGACTATTTGATTCCTGTCACACTTGAAGAGAAAGCTGACTTTGAGGTATTGTAAAGTTTTGTAGTACCGTGCAAATGAGGACACGTTGAGACCTAAGGCTTCCATGTGTGGGGGTCGTAGTTGGTCTCCACTCAGTTATAGAACTTTCTTCTTAAATGTGCTGTATTCTATACTTCAGTTTTTTCCCTAAGCACATAGTTATCAGTCTACTGATACATAGTTGATTGATATGAATGCAATGTTTTATGATACTTGTAGTAGATTTAAACAGGAGCTCAGAGTATTTAAAGAAAAAATTGTTAGCATCTACCATAGTTAGGTGTCTACTGCTGTGATGAAATGTCATGACCAAAAGCAACTTAGGGAAAGAAAGTGTTTATTTTGCTTCCTCTTCCAGGTAACAACTGATCACTGAGGGAAGTCAGGGCAGGAACTAAACAGGGCAGGAACCTGGAGTCAGAGCAGATGCAGAGACCATGGAGGAATTCTGCTTTCCAGCTTGCTCCTTGTCTCTTACTCAGCCTGTTTTTTTTAGAGAATCCACCACCAGCAGTCAAAGGATGGCACCACCCACAATGGGCTGGCCCCTCCCATGAAAATCACTAAAGGGTTGCCTATAACAGTCTTTTGGAAGCATTTTTCTCAACTCAGGTTCCCTCCTCTCAGATGACTCTAGCTTTGTCAAAGTGACAAATAGCCAGAACAGCACCCAAAATATACCCTCATCTGTACTTAAATAAGAGAAGCTTAAATTTGGTAGTTTGATTTTATATTGCCAGAAAGAAACTATTTTGCAAGTTTTCTCCCAAAACTTGCATTGTTGTAATTATCTCTGTCATTATTCCGTCTTTACTTTTACTCAACACATGGGAGGGAAATCCTCCTCCCCCACAAAAAGGCAAACCCAAATGGAGGAGAAAATAAACTTTAAAAGGAAGAAATGTACATCATGGCTGAGCACTATAAATCCTTGGTTTGTAATAATAATTCATCCAGTAGCTGATGGAAGCAGAAGTAGAGTTCCACAGCTAAGCATTGAACCAGACTCCTGGAATCCAATTATAGAGAGGGAGGGGTGATGAACAAAGGGGTCAAGACCATGTTGGGGAAACCCACAGAAACAACTGACCTGAGCAAATGGGAACTCAAGGACCTGAGTATGACAGATGGAGAACCAGCATAGAACTGAACCAGGCCCCCTGAACGTGGGTGTCAGTTGGGAGGCCAGAGCAGTCTATGGGACCTCTGACAGGGGAACCAATATTTATCCCTAGTACATGGACTTTGGGAGTCCATTCCCTATGGAGGGATACTTTTTCAGCCTAGATACATTGGGAAAGACCCAGGCCCTGCCTCAAATGATATGACAGACTTTGATGACCCCTCAATGGGAGGCCTTACCCTCCCTGGGGAGTAAATGGGGGTGGTATATGGGGTTTGTGGGGAGCATGGGAGGATGGGAGGGAACTGGGATAAGATTCCTTTTAATTTAAATAAAAATAAATAAAAAATAATCCGAGTAAGTTCTACCCACAATTGAGTTTGTGTAACTTGATAAAGACTAGATTAAGGTTTTGACCACTGTTCTGTGGAGAACAGGTCTGACACCACTCCATGGTGGAATGTCACAGCCCTCTGTGAAGATATGAGCCAAGGGAGCAGCGAAGAATAAGCTAAGTCACTTGGATGCTTAGAACAAGAAGGAAGGTTCTTCTTCATGATTCCAGGACCTTGCCTCTAGACTAATTAGACATGGGCCAAGACCAATGGTCTTTATGTGATTCTTCTATGAATAACAGGAAATATGGGAACTGATAAAAAGAGAGCTTATGTAATGAATTACATACTGGGCAGGGGAGTGAGGAATCCAACAAAACATAAACATTAGCTGTGTTAATAAAAGGGGTTTGGTAGAACTAAGCCTTGTAGGTAGATGTCCCAGAGTTACATCTGAATGGGAGACTGGGGCTGCTTTCATCATACACACTCTGTTGGTGCTGACATTCCAAGTTCTAGGACACTTTCTTCTTTCTGCAATGTAAATTTGTATGCAGTTCGCTAAAAATTTGTTGTCATTAACACAATCTAATACAGCCAATGATTTAAAAGTCCTATCTGTCACTTAAAGGCATTTGTAGATTTGTAATTAGGAGTTGAGTGTCCTGAAATTGACCCCTTTTAGGGTACTACTTAGTTTTTGCTTTGACTTTGGAATGCTGTAAATTGCACTGAGTTTAAATTCTAACAGGGCAATTTAAGGTTAGTTGGATGTTTAGTGAAAAAGTTAGGGAGAGGCTGACAACTCAAACAGATACGCCCAGCCATTGAGCTTGTTCCCAATCATTCCTGAAGTAGCTGTTTGCACATGTCAAGGCCTTTTTCTGTTAGGTCCTTCCTAATGGGCTTCTCCTTTTACAGTAGTCTTATGTTTTCACATGAGGATATTTCTGGGTTGACATTGCAACATCCAGATACCTCTTCCACTGAAGATTTAAGACAAGCTCGTATTTCCAATTAACCTTAATTGACCTCCTGAGAGCTAAAGGAACAAAAGCATATCATGAAAAAAGTAAAAGGAATTGTATCATTATTATAATAATGATACCATAGAAAGCATGATGGGATACATTTAACAAATATTTGCTCACTTTAGTTGTATAGTTATGTTCATGTGCCAGAACATTCGCATATGTGCTGCATGAGCAGAGTGCCTGCAGAGATCAGAAGAGGGCATCTCAGACAGTTGTGAGCCATCGGATGTGGGTGCTGGGAACTGTACCCACACCCTCTGGAAGAGCAGTTAAATGTTCTCAACCTCTCAGCCATCTCTCCAAAAATCTTGATGTAGGATGGTTTTAAACATACCTTTAGTTTTAGTAAAACTTATTTGAAGTAACTGTTGCTACAGGGATACAGTCAGTAAAAACAGGGAATTGAGTACAATTTGAAACTTTGCTCACATATTCAGACATTCAGCGACCTCCAATCTGCCGCCAGCCTGCCTCTTCAGCCCTCCACACACGAGTACCTTGCAGCCCTGGCCTTCATCATCCTGAGTACTTTGCCTTTGACCTACTGAGTCCTTCTGCTTTCTGGTTGTCTTGCTTTTCTGCATCCCAGTTGCTCTTGGAGGAATCTCTCTCAGGGAGTCAACTTTGGGATTTAGTTGGTTCTTCATCCTCAAGCTAATCTCATTTTTTACTATCTGGGCTTTTCTTATCCAATTTATGCCTTCTGCATATTTGTATATTTATTTAAATAAATGTATTATTTATTTTATCAAGCTGTAAAGAATTGTAAGCAGACATTGTGATTTTGTTTTCATGGTCTGTAATATGTAGCCGAGCACTTTGCAGTAATAGTTACATTGCATGTTATAGAATGAACAAATAAAAGGGAGATATTTTGAATCAGTAAGCTTTGCATTTGCCAGGAAAGTTCAATGATAGGTTTAAATGCATGCCTTACATCATACTAAAATCACAGCTTCTATACAAAAAAGAAAATTGCCTATAAACTATTTGAAGGTTACTTCTTCTCCTTCTCTTTCTCCTCCTCCTCCTCTTCTTCCTCCTCCTCCTCCTTCCTTCCTTCCTTCCTTCCTTCTTCTTGCTCTTCTTTTTTCTTCTCATGGCTTTTCCCAGCATTTTTCTTATAGTTGCTCCATCATGAGGTCACACGCGGTAAACGTAGGATTAGTGCTATTATTATTCACATTATTTGGATGAGGAAGTGACTTGCCCTAGCTGACACAGCAGTGAGCCACAGAATCATGACTGGGCTAAGGCTGGCCAGCTTCTCTGTTTGCTAATGCCTTCCCACCTAAGAATGAACACACAATACTCACTGTGGTTTTCATCACCATGGCCAGCACACTGTGCCTAAGAGGGCCAGAAACTGCAAAGGCCTGCCAAAAAT
Organism: Mesocricetus auratus; assembly: GCF_017639785.1. Lineage (NCBI taxonomy): Eukaryota > Metazoa > Chordata > Mammalia > Rodentia > Cricetidae > Mesocricetus > Mesocricetus auratus. Next base: position 63,643,992 of record NW_024429190.1, read on the forward strand.
AAACAGTAGGATCCCCGGAGCTTTTACTGCAATCCACTTACAATGTTATTTTATTGACTGGAAGTTCAGGATACAGAGTGTGCACATACATCTGGAGGCCAGAGGTCAGTGCTAGGTGGCTTCCTCAGTCATTGTTCACCTTACTTTTTGAGACATGGTTCATCACTGTACCTGGAGCTCACCAATTAAGCTAGACTGCCTGGGTACCAAGATCCAGGAAACCTGTATCTGCTTCCCTAGTGCTGCTGGGTTACAAATATAAGCTTCTGTGCCTGGCTTACACAGTGAGAATTTTACTGACTGAACCATGCCCCCTCCCCATCCACACACTTGTTTCTTTTTTTAAGTCATGTGGAAATCCTTCCTTCAGAACTGGATGAAGGACGGCCAGCCTGAGCACCAAGTAATGTCTATAACATTTCCAGGTCACTGGACAGAGATAAGGTCTACTCCTCCAGGCTTTGAACACAGTGCTGGATTTTCACTAGAGAGGAATTAAACCCAGTGTCATCTGAGGTCTGCATATGTGGGTAGAGTGACATGGAAATGTGACATTCTGATTACCTTAAATCAACAGGCAATGAGATCACTAAATGAGATGTGCTGTTTCATGATGTCAGTTTCTTTGGCTACACTACTCTTTATCAATGTCTCTTTGCAGGGTGCCTGAAGGAAACACGCAATGTGACTAATCTCACATTGCTGGCTTTAGTATACTAGGTAACTTGGTCTCAACTTGGTTTATATTCCTGAGATGGAGTGTCAAAATAAATATGCCAAAATTAAAAGATTATATTAAACATTATAAAAAAGTGCTGACTTTCAGTGTGCCTGAAAAAAACAGGGAGTCTGGGAAACAGAAACTTCATTCAGTGGCTGATCGAAGAAGAGGCAGACTCCCATGGCTAAGCACTTAGCTGAACTCAAGAAAGCCAGTAACAGAGAGGGAGGACTGATGACCAAAGGGATTAAGACTGGGCTGGTTTAACCCCCAGGAACAGCTGACCTGACAAAGGTTAACTCTTGAATCCCAGGCATCAGCCTGGGAATCCAGCATGGGACTGATCAAGACCCCCTGAATGTGGGTGTCAGTGAGGAGGCCTAGGTAATCTATTGAGCCTTGGGAAGTAGATCAGTACCCATCCCGAGCATACACACAGACTTTGGACTCCCATCCAACAATGTGAGAAGCACTCTCACCCTGAACTATTGGGGGAGGGTTTAGGCACTGCCCTGGATGAAATGACAGACTATGGACACCCCCATGGAGGGCCTCACCCTCTCTGGGGAAATGAGTGGATAATGGGGGGGGGTTGGGGGAAGGGCACGGGAGGAGGGGAGGGAAAGGGAGAGAGACCTGGAACTGACTTGTGAAGCAACCTTGTTTCTAATCTAAATTTAAACTTAAAAAAAAAAGGATCTAAAACTTACCTCTTGAAAGAAATATCAAATATGCATCTATTTCAAATAGTTCTAAAGAAATTTAAGATCAGGAATTCTGAAGCAAGGGAGAGAAAGTAACCATGTAGAAGGTTTTTGTCCTGTCCACGGTTTTTAACTTTTAAACCTCTAAATTTGGTCATGAGTGAGGGAGAGAGAGAGACAGAGACACAGAGAGAGATTGATTTTATTCAGTCTCTTTTCTCATTGTCCAATGCTCAATGTATTACTATATTTCAAAATAGAAAATTAATAATCTGAATAAATTACAGATTGTCTGGAGGAATGAAGACCATGTCATATTCTACATTTATCATGTTTAGAGATGTCTCATATTGCTGCCCTTCTCAGAAACCTTTCCTCAAAAAGCACATTCATGTTCAGGTTTCCTCCAACTATAGATTATTTATGCTATACATACAAGTAACATTATGTCCATCATCATTCTCTCTTTGTTACAGTTGCCTCTATTAATATCTTCCTCACCAAATACTGAAGTGGAAAAATGAGGATAAGAACTCCTTTATATAAGTAACTCTAGTATAGTGGTTAAGAAAATGATTTATAATGTTTTTGACAAGACCGGGCTGGAGAAACCCACAGCAACAGTTGACCTGACCTAGTGAGAGAACAGGGACTCTATCTTAAAGCTGGGGAACCAGCATTGGACTAAACTAAACCCTCTGAATGTGGGTGCCAGCTAGGAGGCCTGGCCAGTCTATGGGACCTCTAACAGTGGAGTCAATGTTTATCCCTCATGCACAATTGGACTTTGGGAGTCTGTTCCCTATGGAAGGATACTATTGCAGTCCAGATACATGGAAGAGGACCTAGGCCCTTCCCCAAATAGTGTGACAGACTTTGATGATCTCCCGTTGAAGGCCTCACTATCCTTGGGGAGTGGGTCGGGGTGGGTTGGGGGTTTCGGTGGGGGGCATAGGAGGATGGGAGGGCCAGGGAATGGGGGGATTGATATGTAAAATAATATTGTTTCTAAAATAATAAAAAACCTAAATGACAGAATTGAAATAGGTTTTAACAGTTTTATCACCCATTTTAGCTCAGTCTGTCTGTACCAAGAGAACAACTCACTAGAAAGAGGTCACATTTGGAATCACCTCTATGACTTCCGGCTTACACTCCATTAGTTAGTTGCTGCAGACTTTAAACTCAGAGGCTCAGTTATCTAACATGGGGTGGGTAACAACACCCCTATTATGCTGATGGATATTAGGGATGACATGACTAACCCGAAACAGGTCTGTAGTTGCACATGTACTTATACACATCACCCCCATTCAGCCATGCCTATTTCAGTTCCAGGAGAAGTGCAAGCCTGTGTCCTCCGCAGGAGCTCAGCCACTTTCCATTCCCATATGCTCAGCCTCCGAGCAAGACATGTTTTCTGGTTTCTGCTAATTATCAGTTGTCATTATGAGTCTCACTATGTAGCTCAGGCTGGCTCCAGACTTGTGATTGCCAGGTTGCATCCCCGTGCCTGTCTTTGCTCTTTTCTTTTCTTTAAATTTTTTTTTGATCTTCGAAATTCAATGTCTTCTTCCAAGGCATACAACCACAGCTCAAATCCAAGCAGTGGACGTCTCTCACATTTCTCTCCTGGTATTATTTCAAACATCAGAGTTTCTTTAATGCTGAGGTTGAGTTTTAGCTCATTATCATCTTGGTCTAGCTGCTTTTGCTCAGTAGAACTTCTGCTGTGGTACATCAGAGCTAAATCCATCACTCTGCCTTCTAATGGGGATTGTTCCTAAAATAATCTTTTTCTTTAAAAAAAGTACTACCTATTTCCAAGTATTTTGTCTCTGTAATTTTAGATAAATTTAGAATAAATAAGGCAAAATTTATAACTTCTTTGGCATGGGAACAGATTCTCATGACCTGGGGATGGGGAAACTGAAGAAAATTTCAATTGTTGCCATTGGTTGCAATCTCATGTGAACAGGATAACTGATAGAAAATAATTTGTAAGAAACAAAGAGGTTCTGGGAATTTGAGGGATGGCATACAGGAAGCAAACTCACACAGGTGGTTCTTATCAATGACTAGTATTCAGGAGACATTTTCACTAATGACGCTGAATCTCAAATTATAATATGTGCTTTCAAAGGCTCACTGCATCACTTAACCAAATAATCAAAATGTGTGGCCTTGAGCAAATTAGGTTTTCTGTATTTTCATGTTCTTACCTGCAAAACTGAAGTTGTAATTTATCTCCTTCAAAGGGTTGTCATTGAGGATTAAGTGGAACAGTATGTATAAGATGCATAAGGTGTTATTTTTTCATATTATATATTATTACTATTATTATGGAATGACAAGTTTATTACTTTCATATATATAATGAACCTATGGTTTTGAATGTTTTTGATATTTCTGTAAATATTCTCTAAAAACATTGTCAATGATTGTATTGATCCTCATAAGACTTGGATAGAAGTTAAGTGTCTCATTGACTGCCATACCTACAGTGGTTCCACTTGGGATTTTCTTTTTAACTTTACAGTGGTGTGAAAGTTGAACATTTGGTAGAAATTATAGTTTGAATGTTGCATTTTAATCTTTTCTTGGATTATCAGTGTGGGTGTGATATGCTCTCACAGTGCTGGGCAGCAATACTCTCCAATGTGATGTGTTTTGTGATTTTTGCTTTTGAATATCCAGTAAATGACCTGAACCACCAATCAGTTTATTATAAAATAGGCTATTGTGAGACAATTTTGTCCAACTCTAAATTAGTGTACATGTCCTGAGTGGTCTTCAGGTAGCCCAGGCTACCTGTGATGTTTGGTAGGTTAAGTATACTACATGCCTTTTTAGTTTGTAAATATTTTCAGCTTGTATTGGATTCATTGGTGGAAACTAGATAATAACTTAAAGAACATCTTTCCTTGTGTCAGGATACCAGTCCTCTCTAAAGAATGTGAGGGGAATGGCTACTTCTGTCACATCATTTCATGGAAATGGGATGAGTTTTAGCAATGAACTCAATTTGCTTTTAAATCTCCATTTCCCTTCAAATCAGTAAAGACAAAACTATGAGGCCGAGCAAGATCTGCAACTCATCTTTCTTGGTAATCTTGTTAGTGCCCATATAGGAGAGAAAAGAATCTGGTTTTACTCATTAGGATTTAGCAACTATTAAGAGGAGTGTCTCAGGATGAAACATGAACACTTCCAGGAAGTCATCTAGAGCAAACTGTGTAGGGGAGAGGGAGAGCACCCGCATCATTTAAATAAGAGTGAGATAATACAAAGCTTTTCTCATCCACAGGGATCCTCTTTGATCTACTTTATCTTTGACATTCTCCTACATTTATTGTCCTTTACATACAATTACATAATCCTTAATTATATCACATCCTGCTGTTCAACTCCATGTGCATTACTCACATCTCCCCCAAGAGATTGCAACAATTTGAGAAGACAGGTCATATTTCCTTTTTTTAAAAGACCGATGTGCTTGGACCGACAGCCTCGAAAACAATACAGAGAAACCCTGTCTCGTAAAAACCAAAAAAAAAAAAAAAAAAAGACCGATATGCCAAGAAAAGCAATAAGCTAAGTGCCCATTTATGAACTAAGAAAAGCATAGACTGCTTAGTTGGATGTTTTGGAAAACTAGTTCATTAGTGTTTAAAAACTGGTTCCCTACCTGACGTCACATTTGAAAGTATTCACCAGATGAATTAAAGACCTAATACTAAATATAAAATTATAAGGTTATTAGAAGAAAATGCAGTTAAATGTTTTTATCATTGACAAAGAGGAGAGGACTATTAAAGACTTTCCAAACAGTTACAAGGTGAAGAAAATAGACGTGATTGCATATATTCCATTTAATCATCAATACACATAAAAGAAAAAGAGTGTGGTATCTATGAGAAATGCACACACTAGAAATTATATGCAACTCCTTAAAAATGTAAATGAACAACAAAAATAAAAATGTAGGCAAAAATATGTGCAGAGAATTTGTAAAAAGAAAAATGCCAAAAGAAATGAGATACAAATTTTTGATTTGGAAAATGCAAATTAAATCATGCATGAGGTAAGACCTTTACTAGTGCGTGAATTTATGCTTAATGAGCATACTTTCTGCTTCCAGAAACACTTGTACATGTTGATAATTGGATAGGGAGTGTATGTTTAGGGCATTTGTTGTAGAATATTATTTTAAGATGTGTTACATTTGTTTATGCTGTGGAGTATTCGTTTGATGTTGCAAAGATGTATTGCATTGTTTTTTGCTGCATTTGTTTAACTCTGTAAAGACGTTTAACTCTGCTTTGCCTGTCTAAAACACCTAATTTGCCTAATAAAGATCTGAATGGCCAACAGCAAGGCAGGAGAAAAGATGAGCAGGGTGAACAGGCAGAGAAAACAAACACGACAAATCTGGGAGAAAAAGATCAAGGTGCAAGAAAAGAAGGGCCAGCCAGTCAGACACACAGCCAGATACAGAATAAGAAGGGAATAAAAGATATACAGAAGTAGAAAAAGGTAAAGGCCCAGAGACAAAAGGTAGATGGGATAATTTAAGAAAAGCTGGCTAGAAATAAGCCAAGCTAAGAGGTATCAAGCAAGTAAGAAAAAGCCTCTGTGTATTTATTTGTGAGCTGGGCTGTAGGCACCCAAAAGAGTCAACAAGTAAATAACTATCAACAACAAGCATTTCTTACAATGATTGACAAAAACAAGGGTTAGGTATGTCAGACCCAAACTATTATATGTAAGTTAATAGCAATCCATTCAATATACAATCAGTAACGTGGGTAGTTCTTTCTAAATGATCTGCACAAAAAGAGAATGGAACAAAAGTGATTTATAACAAAAAAAGGTAAGTTTAAAGTAGGGTCACAGAAAAAAAGTGTAGTTTTGAAAGAATGATTCCAAACAATACAAAATATACTCATGAAACAGAATGGTGAAGGGGAAGAGATATGTGTGTATTTCATGAGGATAAAAAACATTAAATATGTAGCATGGCACATGGCTCCTTAACTTAGTTGGTTAAAGTACCTATCCCATTATACACATACACACACACATACACACACACACATTGAAATATATGTATACATACTTATATACACAAAAGGCTCTCTATATGCCCATGACAATAATATGTCATTATTAAACTCAGTTTCTATCTCTGATGTACTTACATGCCTAGAAACTCACACATCACTTACCTTTGAAGATACACTTTCAAACACAGGTTTTGTTATACTTGTATGTCCAAGTTTTCCTATTTTTAATTTAAAATTTTTTAAATAATAAAACCAGATATAGCAAAAACTGACACATTGGAATTGGACAAAACAAACCAACAGAAGGAAAAGAAACTAAGAGAAGACACATGAATCAGAGACCCACTCATTTGCACACTCAGGAATCCCATAAAAGTGCTAAATTGGAAGTCATAATATAGATTCAGGGGACCTAGTGCAGACCCATGCAGGCCCTGTGCATGTGCTTGGTCTCTGTTAGTTCATATGCTGCTCATTTATTTTCAGATCTGCTGCAATCCTATATATTGAATTCAGGAAAGGTAGAGTTTATTAACTGTTATGTATTCAAACAATAACAATAATATTGAATGTAGACTAAGTAAGATGAATTTTAAGGTTCTCAATAAGTAATAACATTTTGTCATTCAAAGAATTTATTTCAGGTAACACACACATAGTAGAAAGTTTTATAGAGTCACTTGAAGTAAGACAAATTAAGAGATATTGGGAAGGACAAACACATGTTCTCTCTCTCTCTCTCTCTCTCTCTCTCTCTCTCTCTGTCTCCTGAATATAAAAGGCTTGGGGAAGCCGGGCATTGGTGGCTCACACCTTTAATCCCAGCACTCGGGAGGCAGAGGCAGGCAGATTTCTGTGAGTTCGAGACCAGCCTGGTCTACAGAGCGAGTTCCAGGACAGCCTCCAAAACAATACAGAGAAACCCTGTTTCAAAAAACAAACAAACAAAAAAGGCTGGGGGGAACATGCATCAATATGTAAACAGAAATTACATGTTAGAACATGAGGGTGCAAGATAGTAAAAGATGTACAACTTAGTGTTAATTTTGAATGCACATTAGAAACATGATATATAATATTACTATAACCATGAGCATGTTGCACTCAGGAATATGGTGACATGAAAAATGACAATGGATTTGAGAAAGGAAATGTTTTAAGGAAAAAAGTCTTGACTACAATATGAAATACAACCATATTTCATTATGTATGAAATTAATTTCACATATTACAAATATAATCATTTAGCCCCTTTTAGGTAACTTCTGTGCTTTCTTCAGACAAGTTAACCTAAGCTGTTTTTGAGTGAAGATTCATGGACATTGATAACACAACTTTATAAAATTCAAATAGGCATTTCCCTTTTGGAGGACCTCCTGGACTTCAGCTTTAACAAAACTGTTAGCATTTACTACAAATGTTATACAGTAAATCTTGGCTTCTTGTCCTTAATAACACATTTACAAGGCAAAATTGTTATTTTTGTTATCTTTCTACATCAATTTTTTAAAACTGTGTAATGTAGTCTCAAAAGACAGTATGTTGTCATCAAAAATTAGTTCTATTGTAGTTAGAATATTTCTATCAAGGAAACCTAAAGAAATTGGAGAAACAATAGGCTAGTACTCTAGCATGCAATCCCTTGTCTTTAAAGGAGATATTTTAGTCAGAGACCCCATTTATTGGACCGGCACATTCCCTCACCCCAACTCTACCTATACATCCCTTGAGAAACAGGATAAACAGATCTGAGGTGAAGGGCTAGAAAGTTAGAAGATGATGCTGATAGGGGTGGCCTAAAAATTATGAATTTGGAATTAAAATGAGTGACCTACAAAATTCTTGCCCTATTTTATGATAAGATAAATTTAACTGACTTACCAAATTTTCATTCATCTCCTGTAAGTCCTTCAGTTGATTTGAGCTCTTTGGTCCTGAATTGCTAATGACTTGAATATCTGAAATTGCAAAGGTCCCTTGATAGTATTCCATTTTCTGGCCTGTGATGATAATGAAAAGTAGAATATACATGATCTGTACAGACTTCAGACTCTAAGACCTGACTATAATGGGCCTGAAATGAAGTCTTCAATATATCACCAAGCTTATTTTACTTGAATTTAATAAAGATATAGTAAATAAACATAGTTTTATGTTAACGGTAGTAACTGATATCTGTTGAATCTTTGCTATGTGCATAAAACTGTTCTGTCATGGCATCACATATGTCATTTGATCAGAATTCCAGTTTCTTGAGATTGGCATCACTTCCAGCTTATAAAGGTGGAAAATAAGACACAGTAGCATTAAATACCTTGATGTTTGTCATACAATTAGTAGGTGGCCTTTTTGAAAGTTTCATTCTTATGCTGTAGTCCTAGAGCTTGGATGTTCATTGCTGTTTTTTGTGCTTTGTTGGAGTGTAAGCCATCCATGAATATAGGTAAATGAGCATTCTTGTACACTTTTACTTGTGGTGAAAGACCCAAGTACAATGAAGGAAATCACAAGGACAAACACTGTCAGAGATTGCAAGTAAAAACAGTTTGTGACAGAGGTGTCAATCAGCTCATTTTCTGGTTATCAGGGATGAAAAGAGATCAGAGCACGATGCCAAACAGTACTTCTATAGTTAGAGATGCTTTTGTACATTCAAATGAATAGACTTGTGTATGTACCTTTTGTCATTCGTATAAACTACTATTGGGGTTTCAGTATGAGTCATAGAATATGGTAGAAAGTCATTTCCTCTCCTAAAACACGTGTCACCCCTCACCAAGTCTTTAAAGATGACACCAGATAAAACCGTTCAAGTAAGCAGCTTGAGATATTTGTTTTTATTGCATACATTCATTATCTGAGTGTGCCATTGCGGAGATTTGTCAGAAAGATGAAATACAGAGAGAATTTTAAAATGCACTATTTGCATTAATATAAACATATTAGACAATAAACACAAAATCAGTAAATACAGTTTGGGGAAGAGAAAAAATTTAAGAGTAAGTGATATTGAGTCATAGTTTACCTGTGATTTAAAAATTCATTATTTTATCAGACATGTGGTTTTCCCTAGAAATTCTTCTGGGCAGAGAACAATGTCCAAAAGTAAACAAACCAATTTTGATAGCACATTTATCATAGTCTTTCTTCTTGATGTGCAGTAGATAGTAAGATTTGCTTTGTCTGACTGCCTGTAACCCATGGAAAAGGACTATTTTTGTTATTATATGTAGATTCTAAAAAACATTGTACCTCAGCAAGAGAGAATCTTTTATACTTTGCTGAATGCTGTATCATAAGCACCCAGAAAAGTATTTGCATCAATAGTGGTACAATAATAATTTGTCTCTGAAATGACAGAATAAACTTTAAAGTAAGAGGAGACAGTCCCATGTGAAAATATGAATCTCATTTACAGGTATGTAAGTCATGCTGTCCTATGTAAGAAAATGAAATTACCGATTCTTCCTACCAGAGACTAAGACATGAGCCAGAAGTCCAATGGTCACTGCCACCATCATCAGGGCGAGTACTGTAAGAACGGTAATTATCCATTGCTTCAGATCTCTGTTGTAGGTGCCATGTCCTCCTGCTCTGCACAAAGGAAGTCCACAGTTACTCTCATGTGGGAGTAGTCACAGCTTTTCTAGTTGTGCTTGGATAAATTCACACTGCTACATGCCTCCTTAACAGCAATAAGACATTATTTTCAATTTTCTTAAGGTTATCTTGATCCTGTGAGGAACTATTAATAATGTTAGACTTAGGAATCATGTTCTTGCCCTGGTTTCTGCTTCTAGTGCTATTTGGTGATACTAATGTGATACCAAACTTTTGTCAGCGGAGGTTCCAATGTCCTATGTATGCTTGCAACCCCTCAGGCTGTATCCTCCAGGGATCTTTTATGTATCAGTCTATCTAAGTTTCACTATTTTATTATATTTTTGCTTTTAGGCACATTGGTGTTTGGCCTGAGTATATGTCTGTGTGAAGGTGTCCGATTCACTGTAACTGGAATTACAGACAGGTTTGAGCTGCTATGTGCTGGTAATTGAATCTTGATCCTCCAGAAGAGCAGCCAGTGTTCTTAACCTCTAAAATATCTCTCCAGTCCCTAAGTTTCACAAACTAAATTCAGATATACTCTTTTATTCACCGTTTAACTAGTGTGAAATTTTAAACATGGAAAATTAGAAAAGTATAAATAAATACATTCATCTTATGATTTTATCCATGACATTCTTGTTATTCACTCATTTTTACCCCTGCATTAATAGTGTGAATCAAGATATTATGACCTTTTATCAAGTCCTAACTATAAACAAGCTATTTTCAATTTCACATTAGCTCTTCTAATATTGATAGAGTTCTAATATCTTCTAATGGCCAGTCCACCCTTAGACTGCTTTTTGTCTTCATAGAATTTACTGTTGTTTTACACAGGCCAGCATAGAATCCAGTGTTATATAGGTCAATGCAGAGTACATGGTAACTATGGCTTTTAAGTCTTTTTTAAGGAAAAACAGCCATGCTTGACTTGAAGTTTGGGTGTCATTCACTTGAAGAACTCAATCTAACAGTCTTTAGACAGATTTTTCTTCTGTTCTTGTCTGATGCTTCCTTGTGGTATCTATCAATCAGCTTGCTTTTGCAATTTCCTTTTAAATAGAATTTATGTTCTAAAACCTTCAGTAGGTTTGTGTTAGATTCATTTGACACAAATACTTTATATGTGATAATATGCACTTTTTATTTCATTCAACTAAGAGTAGAGAAAATTGTCACAGTTCTGGATGAAAGACTGTCTTTCTTTCATTAACTTTTGATGAACAAATGTGTCCCTTGTACTATATCAAGCAGTGGCATGAGTGTTCACTTCAGTGTCAACTGGAACTCCTCAATGGAGTGCACCAGGTTAGGTCATCTTTTACCACAAAAACCCAATGAGGAAACTGGTATAGAATAAAATTTTATAAACTTATAAACCACAAGCAGGTTAAACCAAGCTTATATATGAATTACAAGAGCCTAATTACAAAGGTCAGAGGTCATTAGGCCCTCTAACTCTAGTGATCCATTTCAATAATTTTCCATGATAGTAGTCTTGTTTGCCTGTTGTTAGCTTATCATTTCATGTTTATACATTTATAATAATATTTCATCATGAGCAAAAGATGATCTTCATATTTACTGCACATAGTTTATTAAAATGATTTATAAGTAAAGTTTTAGTGTATAGTGAATATTTTTTGGAATATGAAGCAATCTTTGTAAGTTAATGGTAAGATAACATTAAGATATTATTAAGAAACCTAAATAATAAGTAAAGTGACAGATTTCAGATGGATATGCCAGAATAGATGGGAAAAGCACACAACACCTACACAGAGACCTACAGGCAACCAAAAATGGCTAGGAACAGGAGAGATGGTCCTCCGTAGGTAAGGATATACCGACGGATTATTCAATGCCAAGTTTGTATGCTCTGAAAACTTACATGCAAATAATATTACATGGACTGAGCAGATTATATTTAGGATGTTCTATTCATGTATGTAATAATAATAATAATTGCATAATGAATGTATATATACACATTCATATATGCACGCCATAACAATAAATGAAAGAAGAGGCGTGAATTTGCAGGGCAGTGGGGAGGAGTATATGCAAGGGTTTGGAGGGAGAAAATGGAAGGCAGTAAAGTTGTAATTACACTACAATCTCAAAATGTAAAAGAATACATTTATCCTACAAGCCTTAGAAGCATAAATTCTGTGTATAGAGAATATAGACTATGTGAACAATGCTTGATTAAAAGTAATGCTAAAGAAATGCTCTATGTTCTCTGACTGATGCAATCTAACACACTCAGTTGTAACAGCAAACATACGCTCCACCCACCAAATAAGATATCCTTTCACCTTCTATATGGGTTGGTGCTTAAATTCAGGATGAAAGAAACCTTAAGAGATGTTTTACTATAATTTAGTCACACTCTGAAAGAAGACACTTATATTCAGAGAGATCAAGTGATTTGTCTCCCATAACAGAAATTGACGATTTCTCAAACTAAGTTCTTTTGACTTCTAGAACACAGATTCCCGGTGGCCGACTATCTTTCAGTCAGCTATATTTTGGATTCTTAGGTGAGCTTATAGTTTACATGTTCATTTATTCATGAATATATGAGGAAGCTTTTCTATGGCTACTTTGGAAGAGTTCAATGGCCAAGAAAACGGGACTTCATATCAGCTTCAAGGGACTGTGTTCTGCCTCAATGGGACCCCTTCATGGACTCCTATTAGTGTGCCCAAACAAAAGTTGTTCATAGACAAAAAGGTTTAACTTAAGAATATGTACAAGCCTTCAAATCTATCCATTTTCTTATCCTACAACAGTTCTTCTGAACACACCAAATAGAGAAAGTCAATTGTGAAAAATCATATCCTTACTACTCAGGTGTTTACACACTGTGGCAGGGACTCACAAGTGAGAATGACTAGGTCAGCTTCACTGTTTGCTGCTGACGAGATAAGTGCCATATGAGTTGCATCTTCAAATCCCACAGAGAAGCTGTAAACATCTGGGTACCAACAAACTGGAATAAGAACTTTCATTTAAAGTGTTATATTTGGGGGAGTCTGGAGATGACTGAGTGGTTAAAAGTGCTTGCTGCGCTTACAGAGGACCCAAATTCGGTGCCCACAGCTCATGTCTGGCAGACCACAACTGTCTGTTACTCCAGCTCCACAAAGAATCTCTGCTCCCTTGTGCACTTACACTCACATTCACACACACACACACACACACACACGCAATGAAATGAATTGTTATATGTTTTAGAGAAGTTTGGGGGACTACAGGCCCCATATAGCTTTGATTAAGGCAAGCTGCAAAGCCCTAAGTTAACGCTACTGCTATTTAATCCTACAGTGAATAAACACTTCATTTCAGACCAACTTTTGGTGGATACAAACATGAAATGCAGGAAGGCAAAGAAACACACCATTATCTTCCCTTTCTGATCAGGCTCCATTAGTCATCTGCTTAAGATCACTTCAGATTAGCAAAGAAATACTTAGTAAAGCTGTTTGGAGTCTAGCCTGTCTGTAAATGGGTGCCCCATTTTGTTAGACATTGTTTCCCTTACCAGATTTGCTAGTGCTGTCAAAACAAACACAGGTGTATCCATTTTCTATCCCAGAGTAACTAATTACCCCAAAATTAGCAGCTCAAAGCAATACCCAGTGCTCTGTGACATGGCTGGCTCATCTCATTCTCTCTCTCTCTCTCTCTCTCTCTCTCTCTCTCTCTCTCTCTCTCTCTCTCTCTCTCTCTTTCCTTGAATACTATGTGTTTGGGTTGTTTACTTTTATTCTCACTTTTGAGGTCATATTTCAATTACATTTCTCCCTTCCCTTTCCTTCCTCCAAATCCTCCCATATACCCTTCCCAACCCTCCTTTAAATTCCTGAACTCTTTTCCACTAATTATTATTACATGTATATATGTATAGGTTTATACATGTATTCCCAAACAGAAGAAATTCAGTCTGTATAATGCATATGTTTCAGGGTTGACCATTAGGCCCTGGACAACCCAGTGTTCATGGTCTCTTATGACTGAGGTCTAGATTCTGGTTGGGGCTGCTTTCATAGTCTTTGGATTTTGACCAATTTCAAAGTTTGGTAGAGTATCAGACAGGTCAATTTCCTCAGGTGAACTGAAGTCAAAATAATGCCTAGTCTTTACTTTTTTCTTTTTTTATTGGTTTTTATGAGACAGGGTTTCTCTGTATTGAGAGGTTGTCGGTCCAGCCCGGCCTTGAACTCACAGAGATCCACCTGCCTCTGCCTCCTGAGTGCTGGGATTAAAGGCATGCACCACCACCAGCAGCCTAGTCTTTTCTTAAGATATCAGCGGATAACACTTATCCAAAGATAATATCCCATTCTTTCAAATAATTTTTCTAGGAACATCATTACATCTGTAAAATCCCCTCACAGCATCTAGACAGGCATTTGATTCATATTCCTTCTCCTGGAGACAGCTTATGTACAAGAGAGGGTGGGGTGTTGGAGATCATCTTGGGATTTGGCCCCACTACAACTAAAAATATAACAATTTTAATAAGAGTAACTAAGTGCAGCATTTTAGGGAAAGCATTTGCAAACTGAACTGTAAGACTGGTAGTGAAGAACTGTTCCATGAGAAGGGAATTATAAGACAGGCATTGAATAAAAAGAACAGGAGGGAATGTTTTATTCCAGCAATGTTTTTAGACACACAGAGTGAACTCTTAGAAATTAAAATGAGGAAAGAGCTAAAGCTAATCCCCTGTCATGCTGTAATTGGCATTTTGCATTCTTCTGGGGACCAAGAAAGTACAAATGATCCCTATTCTGAACTGCACAACCTATAATCTCCATGAAGCCCAGTTCGTCACATCCATTACATTCATTAGTCAGTTTTGAGAAGGGTGTGTTCGTGGCCTGTTTTCCTTTTTAAGATGCTGTCAAAGAAATATGGTACTAATTCAATAATGTGACTTTGCTTGTAAATCTTGCAGATTGAAAGGCAGAGAGTGAGAATATGCAGTTCTTTAGTATCTTCATGTGTGTGAATTCAAAGATGACTTAAGCAAAGGACACGCTGAGCTATGTGTCCCACGGGGATCGTCTTTCTCTAGGAAGACCTTCCCTGACTGGCAGCCTGTCCAGTTGCTCCACCTTCAACTTTGTGTCCTTTATTCTTTTGTCCATAGGTCCAAGAGTTTTCATACTTTGGAATTATTATTCTACTTTCCCTAAGAAGGTGCATGCTATTGGTGTACAAATGTGTCTTAGGGTTATGATTGCTGTGATGAAACACCACGACCAAAAACAAATTGGAGAGGAAAGGGTTTATGTGGCTTTCGCTTCCATATCCCTGTTTATCACCAAAGGAAATCAGGACAGGAATTCAGACTGCGCATAAACCTGGAGTCAGGAGCTGATGCAGTGGCTGTCAAGGAGTCACAGCCTACTGGCTTGATCAGTAACTCAAGACAACCAGCCTTGAGATGGCACCACCTACAAGAGGCTGGGCCTTCCCCGATCAACCACTAATTAAGAAAAATGCTCCCAGACTTGCCTATAGGCCAGTCTGATAGAGACATTTTCTCAACTGAGGCTCTCTCCTCTCAGATGACTCTAACTTGTGTCAAGTTGACATAAAACTAGCCAGCACAAAATGTATACACATTAGATTGCCAAACAACTGCCCATTTACACATTGGTTGTGTCCCTGTAAGTTCTCATGAAACCACTTTTTTGAACTGTTGGTTACGGTTACACTATGCGATGTAAAAAGAGATTGTTGCCAAGTTTCCCATTCCACATGTCTACTTAAGTAAGTAAGCAAAGGCAACAAATATATTTTTAAGGAGCCAACACCTGGAACTGAAGAGATGGCTCCCTGGTTTGGAATGCTTACTGCTCATTCAGAGGAGCCAAGCTCAATTCCCAGCATCTACATGGTGGCTCACAGCAACCCATAAGTCCAGCTCCAGGGAATCTAGCTCCCTCATGACTTCCACAGGCCTCTCTCTCCTTGCCTGGAACCTTCATGGGTAGAAAATTCCTACAGAACCTAAATGTTCCCCTTTGAGCATTAGATAAAAGAAATCCTCAGCCACTCACTACAGGGAAAAGGCAAGGAACATATAACTGTCTACTGATCAATCCTTTAATATCTTTTAGAATCGTCATTTAATATAAAAATTATAGAATACAAGCTATTATTTGGAAAGTGTACTTTACAGGGTCATGTAGTACCATGTGTGACCTGTAGACACTCTTGTCACTAGAATTACTTATAGTACTTTTCAGAGTATTTTACTCTGATGGAGAAACAATTTACCCAGCCCCAGTAACTTGAGTATGAGTTAGGACCTCATTTCTTTTAGAAACATATATTTCTGTTTCTAATTGATGATGTGTGGTTGTGTGCGTATAAGGCCTGTGTTGTGATATTTCACTGTATGTACAGAATGGGCAATTATCAAACCAAGATTGCTACATATCTATCACTAGATGTTTTATCATTTTGTGCTAGGGATATCCAGAACCTTCTCTACAAGCTAGTTTGCAATTCTACAAGCTAATAGTTAATTCATATTAGTCTTAATTCTTTTTACTAGCCTATAGAATATTAGACGTTATTTCTTCCACTCATTTGTGTAATATTATCTGTTAGGTGTTCTCTCTCAAAGGGTCTAGACTGTCTTTGGCTTCTATGAACCAGAACATTCTTTTGGGAGAGAGAATTGTTTTTTTAAGATACTGGTTTTTACTTGTCAAGAAAGGTTTCCCAATGACAAAAATGAATGATTTGTGAGATTTGAGCTGCATGGAGATAAATGCTTCCCTGAAATGAGGTAGCAACTCTTTTCCTGGACAAAAGACATAATGAACTTGCCTTTCTGTGCTGTCAAATGATAATTTCAGATTTTAATTCACGTGCATGTGTGTGTGTGTGTGGGCGCGCGCACTCAAGCTCACAAACAGAAAAGGAATTGGCTGTTCTCTACTACTATATGTGTTATGACTTTGAGTCCAGACCTTTCACTGTGCCATGAGCTGGGCAGCTGGCAACCCTCAGGAATTCTCCTCTTTCCAAGGCATCCTCCTATGGTGGGTCACATGTGGTCATAACTGCACCTAACTCTTTTTCATGAGTCCTGAGGAGTTTTACTTAAGTCCTTATGCTTGTGATGAAAGTGTTCTTACATTTTCAAAACTCATAGTTTAATTCCTGATAGCTGATGTAGACATATATCTTATCCAAAATTACAATATCATGTGGGTAGTAAATAAGTCATACGCAGCACTGAGGCATTTCTCAAGCATGTTCCCAAGTAGTAAGAAGAAAGGAGGCCTCTCATAAAAATATATATTTGGTAATGAAAATAAAAACAATTTAGTAAATGTTGAATAGCATCTTCCTTTCTGAGCTTTCAGCTATTCTAAAAGAAGAGAATGAAAATGGGAAGCATGGCCCATTTTCCCATCAGTTTTCTACACGCCCTGGCCATTGACACACTCATAGTGCATCACACCACTTAAATCTTACATACTGAAAAGTAATAAACTAGTGAAATGAAGAATCTCCATACCTACTTTTCATCAATATCTGTTGCACTGTTTCTTGGGCCCTCCTGTTTATCAGAAGGGACAGAAGATATGGTTGTGGGTATGTTCTCACTAGTGTAAGGCTTCATTAACAACAGGAGAAACCAAAAGACCTATCTTCTTGTACTTCTTTCCTATCTGTCCCCCAGAGCTGGTGGCCATGATGTTGAGGCAAGAAGGAGAAAACTATGTAAAATATTACTGTGCACTGAGAATAAATGACATTTTTCTGTGGGGAATGACAATGGAATTCAGGCTGCGCTGAGTTCAGGGAGCGGAGAAGGAAACTGGGAATTCAGGAGAGACTTCAGTTTCTCAATGTGTTTGCCCTGGTCCCAGGGACGCAGACTGGAAACCAAAACCAGTGTTTAAGAGGGCTTAGCTGTGAGAAGACCGACACTAACAAAGGAGGATGTCAGGCACTCGAGAACATCTTTTCCTGGCCTCCATTGATGTCCGCCATGAAGTAAGTAACTTATAGATGGGGCCATTATTAGTCAATTTGTTGTTATTATAATTACATACTATAGAAGTCAGCCATTTCACAAAAAAACTGCATTTTATTATGAGGATTTTGCAAGGAATTTTGGTACCAGGAGCATTTGGGGTTTTTAATTATCTTGGAGTTGCCCCAAAGACTTTTACACAAATAGACATTAGAAAGTACAGGATATTTTCAGTACAAATTAATCAATTATAAAAATACTTAGTACCATGGTTCAATTGACACAAGAAAATCGGGATATTTAATGTGTGCAGTATTAATAGGACAATAAAGAATTAAACAAGCAGGCTAAACAAAGCTTTATGCAATGTTCTCTATGTTACCCAAAATATAGGTAGTACTTAATGTTCCAATGTAGTGTTTTATGTGTTTGTGTGTATGCATGCCCACACTTAGTCTTGACACATTTTTCAACTTCTTCCATTAAAGCGTATGAGAATTTTGGATTGTAGGTTAAGATTCAGGCTGGAATTACCATCCATGTACTAAGAATGAATTATATTTATGTAAATACCTGTGTCACAGCATCCTGCAACACAAATAGATCCTAAAAATTACTTCTAAGAAGTTAACCATTCATAGCAATATATTCTATTCTTCATTTTTTTTGTTTTTTTATCTATTAACTTTTCCATTCAGTTACATATCCACTCATTCACTTGCAGATGTTATCTATAACCTTTTCTTGAGACTTTATTGTGTCAAGACTTCATCATGCTGAGTTTGTGGGGGGAGTAAGGACGAATATGACATAGACTCTAAGTTCAGGGAATCATGTTAAAACCTTTTCTGTAACTGTTGAGATAAAGTCTCACTATGTTACTCAGACTGACTTTGGGCATACACATTCCTCTGCCTCAGTTCTCTAGGTGCTGACATTATAGAAGTATGCTACCACACCCAGATTCATGGTACAACTTTTAAGATCTGTGATATTAAAAATAATATAGTACTGCCAACTTTTTTCTGCAAATATTTAAAATATGAAAATAATAGATTTTCATTTTGTCAACAAATATGAAAGTTAAACACTGAAAAATGTTCTCCAATTCTCCCTCTGTATGGAACAACCCTCTATAAGCATTTTATAAGGAAATACTGTGTCTAGGATAAGAAATACTTGTGTGTTGACCTTATCAACTTCAGTTTTCTGTCCCCTTTTGAGTAATGGCATGGAGGGAGCAAATGAAGGTCTCTAGCATGTACTGGGTCCTACTCTGGTCTGATGGTTTTCATATAGATCAATGATTCTCATACTGTGATTTGCAACCTGTTGGTGTTGGAATGACCATTTCACAGGGTCACATATCAGATATCCTGCATATAGGGTTTTCATATAGGGTCACAACCTTTTGGGGGTGGAACGATCTTTTCACAGTGGTCACATATCTATTATCTTGCACTTCAGATATTTAAATTGTGATTCATAACTGTAACAAAATTGCAGTATGAAGTAGCAATGAAAGCAGTTTTATGGTTGTAGGTTACCACAACATTCGGGGATGTATTAAAGGGTCTTAGAACTAGGAAGGTTGAGAAGCACTGATATAGATGATCGCATGCACTTGCTGCTGCAGCTTGGTGAGAGCAACCTTAGTGTACCATTTCACTAGTAAAGTCAAAACCAAGGGAAGGAAAGGCCTTGTCTGTGTAGTTTCAAAGCTGCCCATTTGCAGCCAGACCATCTTAATACCAAATGTGGAAGCCCAAGATAGAAGAGTATTCCAGGTTTTCTTACTGGATGTACCATTAGTATGCCTATTTCTGGCCACTGCCAAGGATTTTCAGACATATTAATGAGTGTGTCAGATGGAGTAATTGTGATTTGAGGCAAAGTTTTCTTCTCATGTAAACAGGGTGATTACAGAGGTTTGTTTTCACCAGGATTGTGATGAATAAATTATCTAATAAGTACTGCGATTCAAACTGATGCATCTTTAATAAATAGGCAATAATTATAATACATATGAACAAATTGCCATCTGATGTGGAATTATGTACTGCTCTGATAATAAATTCATACAATCTTGACTCCTAACTGTTATATACATATATCTCCAGTCTTCATTTTTTATTAGAAATATTATTCCCTATATTCCAGATAATCAGGAGATGAGAGCATAGCTAAGACAACCATTTACTGGTCACTTTTTAAATCTCAATTACACAAATATTCACTTCAATCTACTGACTGTAGACATACTGGATAGTGATAAGACCATAAATACTTCACAAAAATTTAGTATTAGAAAACACAAAATATTACAATCTAAAAAATTGTTAAATAGGGGAAAATCAGGACACCCTTTCAATTGATTTTGGGCTATGCCACTAAATCCAGGTCCTAGCTTATCTTGTCATTAATTTGTAGTGTTGGGCTCGTTACTTCCTCTACCTATAAAACTGTGTTGCTGACAGAACTAAATCACAGACCTGTGAGGATAACATAAGGTAAAAGGTGCAGAAGGCACATTATAAGACCATGGCTTTTCTGGAAACAAAATATAATATTCAATTGATGATTTTTAAAGTGAGTGAAATCCCTCAATCAATAAAGATTTTGAAAGAGTAGGGACATGGCCATTCTTATAGGGAAACCTAAATAGAGAGCTCTGCAATATGCTATTTGTTGCACTAAAATCAACCCAAGAACAATGATGGGATGACAGACCCCACACAGGAGACATCCAGGTTCATGACAGCACAAACAGCAGGCACACCAATCAAAAGGTATGCTCCCACAGTGTGTTTCTTGTTAACGAGGAAATAAGAATCACAATAGTGAGCAGAACAGTAGAGTACACTTTAGAACAAGTGTGGATGAGACAGGATATCTATTGCCAAAATTATTAAACAACTTGGTGTCCTCAGTCCTTATGCGTGCCTGTTAGCAGGATTGGCTATCTCTTGCAAATCTTCCATTTTTGGGGTAGTTGCCCTGAATTTAACTTAAAGGAGCCATTGCCACCCAGGGTTTCCTACTGTCTCCATTTTTTATTAGTGATATGTCACTGATGTCTAAAATAGCGACAATTGAGCGTTATTGTTGCTCCTGTTAATTTATGTCCCCGAACTGTAAAAATGTGTAGGTACATAACTGTTCACTAGAAAAGAAAAATTTTGGTGCTTATGCGTAGAAAATTTGATAATTCTAATAGAAAGATTGGGAATGTAAGATTTTGCTTTACAATGTCTTAATGTCTATAAACATTGGGTATATATTTTCTAATTCAACGAATTTGAACAAATAAGCAAAAGATTAGCACAAATGTCCATGTTCATTTGCTTTTTTCATTTGTTCAGTAGATATCTGTAATGGTGACTATGTGTGAAACATGGATAACCCCCCTAAATGCGTCAGAGATCAGAGTTGCTGTGTGGTTTCTTTCGAAAGCACTGATCCAAATGAGTATTGGGGGTGGGGGGAAGTTGGCAAGATGTCCAGTAAAGTTCACTGACTTAGCAGGCTGTCTAGGATCAAATTCTCATGTCTGACATTCCCAGGATGGTGCCTTCTACCTACAGAGGTAGAAATTTACAAGGTGAATATGCTAATGCTGTCTAGAATCAAATTCTCATGTCTGACATTCCCAGGATGGTGCCTTCTGCCTAGAAAGGTAGAAATTAACAAGGTGAATATGCTAATTCATGAATAGGTCTGTATGATATATGGTTTAGGACTGAGGAATTGTATCATTGACAGTCCTGGAAACCTGGAGAAGTGTCCTAACTTCTGTGTCTTCAGAGTTTTCTTGTTAGGATAGGTATTAATGACACCCACTCTACAAACAGCAGGCTAGACAAGCTCTTAAATTAAGCAACATATGTGAAAGTAATATTATCATCCTAGGTGTTAAAATCATTATTTGAGATATATATAGTTATATCAAAGTAGCTTTTTCTCTCTTTGAATGTGGCAAAGCTTATTTTAAAACTGTTTTTTTCATTTTTCCTTGCTATTTAATAGGAGAAGTTGTAGAAAGCACTCTATCACCAATCTTGATGTCCTGTTAGCTCGGTTTCTCCCAAGATATAGGGTTCTCTACAGTAGACCGGGAGTCTCAAGCTCATGACTTCCTAACCTCCCTCACTCCACAAGAACCAGCACCAAGTACCAGGAGGAAAATCTGAAGGAATTGCCTAAATACTGCTGGGTTGCTGCTGTGAGGATTACTTTAAAACTAATGATCACCCCACCACCAACACCAACACCACCAACTCCCCAGCACTTGGTTCAGAATCAACCAGGACAACGTGTGATTGTCTTTTCCATTGCTGTCCCAATTACTAACTATTGAACTTGGCAATATGAAACAATAATGCTGATGATTTTTACACAAAACACTGCTTTTCAAACACAGACATTACTTAATCCAGTCCACTTCAAAAATTCCAGAAATCTCTCAGTCTTAAATGACATTTGAATCTCTTAAGTATCTCTCCCGAGCCATGTTCTGACAGGGGAATCTGTCCCACTGACACACAACACACCACAGCATAGGAGCAGGACCCAAAGGAAACAAAACTGAACTTACCGATGCAGATACATCATGAATGGGAGGAAGGGATCGTGCAGGTATCAGCCTCTGAACTGGACTTTCCAATCAAATCTATGACATGCCTACATATATTAGACATCTACTACTGGAAGAAATAAGGAAACAAATGACAAGTAGTTGAAATGAAACGAGTTTGACAAGTCTGAACACTGAAGCCTCAGCCCACAGGACAGCTTGGAGAAAGCAGGCAGAGAAAACATACTCCCAACAGGAAAGAAATGGTTCAGGTTCTTTCTTACTTTCTTCCTTTCTTTCTTTCTTCCTTCCTTTCTTCCTTTCTTCTTTCTTTCTTTCATTCTTTTGTGTTAACTACCTTTGTTAAAAAAGAAAGTAGTTCTATGGATTTAAGTGAGAAATATATTAGAAATGAGCTAGGATTAAGAATTAAAGAAGATTAATGGTAGGCATGTGAATATCTTAGAGAGAGCAGCATAAAAGTGATCAGTAAGAAATAATCATGCAGTGCTGTTTAAAAAACACTCACTTCAATCTCCAGGATACAGTGAATTTATCACAACACTAATAGATCATAAAAGACACATTGTTAAAATGATTACTACACTAATAATTTATTTTAAATGTCTATCATTAGAATAGAGGCAAATAATTGAATGTTAAATGAGATTTTTTAATTGGCCTAATGTAATAAACAGTAATATGTGCATTGGCATTTGCCAGAATTGGAAAGCCTAAAAAGAAGAAATAAAGTCTCTCATTTAGTCAGACAACACATGTGCATGCATGTTCATTGTTCACATTAGTACCTCAGAAACAAAACCAAAGCCTTCATCTCTTTCCTGTTGTACTCTTTTGATGAAAGGTAATCTAGACAAATTCATTTTTCTGTACATTCACTACCTGCATTCTAGAACAGAGAGTGTGCAGTGTGCTCCAGTTTCTTCACACAGCCACTCTGTACCCCCGGGGTGGACACTTTCTCCCTCCTGGTTGGCATTTGCACACTCCTTTTTCCTTTTAGTCCTTCAATCACTCCTTCATCCTTACTAAGTTTCCTCCATCCTTACTCCGTCTGTGGCTACCTTACCAACTTATTACAAATGTGACAAGTTAGAGAGAAAACTAAGTGTGTATGATATATGTGTGAAAATGCCACAATGAAGCCAATTACTTAGAACACTAACTAAAAATTAATATCAATGTTTTACATATAAAAAGTATCAACTTACTCTTTCATCATTATGGATGGCATACATCGCAAACCAAGATATCAACAACCCTGTGCTCTCTCTGGGTGAGTTTAGGGAAGATGCATTTCTTGTGTGTGTGTGTGTGTGTGTGTGTGTGTGTGTGTGTGTGTGTGTGTTTTAATTGAGACATTGAGTGTTGAATCAATAACTTCACACATGCAAGGCTATTGCTCTACTAGTGAGCTATGTACTAAGCCTGCTTGATTTTCAAACATTTTAAGACAGGATCTTGTTGAAGCTCCCAGGCTGCCCTTGAGTAGGCACTGTAGCCCAAGCAGGCATTAGACTTTGAATCTTTCTGCTTTAGTTCCCAGATGGGGGGAATTACAGGTTTGTACCCTCAGGCTTGGCCTCTGTTTGCATCTTTCAGTGCTGATACACCAGGTACCCCTTGGCTTGTGTTTGGTAACTCCAGTTTCTGCCTGTCGCCTTTCATGACAGTCTCCTCTGCATCTCCTTTTTTTCTCTTTCTTTTAGTTTTAAATGTTATTAAATAAATATATATAAAAACGTAAAACTTACTATATAAGCCACTCTTAAGCATGTAATTCTCTGAAATAAGCACTTATTCACATCCACAGTATCTTGCAAACATCAAACTATCCATTTCCTGAGCTTTGTCCTCTTCCCAAATTGACACTCTGGATCTTCTCAGCACTAAACCCCCATTCCTCCTCAACTCCAGCACTCAGAAACTACTATTCTACTATAGCACTATATAATTATTAATTTTAATTAGTTAGTAATAATTAATCAACCAATTAATTATAATTAGTGTGACCTTACTACTCGTATTGCCTCACTGAGGTGGAGTCCTGTATGCCTCACCATGATGGACTAATTTCACTTAGTATAAAATTCTCAAGGTACATCTATGCTATAGTGCATGCCAGAACTTACTTTTAAGGCTGAGTAATATTACTTGGGGTATGTAATATTTTCTCATGATTTGCTTGCTGGTTCACTGCTCAGTCTGTTGCATTATGTCTATTTTTTTTCTGCTGTAACAATTCTTCTGTGAACATGAGTATAAAAACCTCTCTTTGAGTATCCATTGAGTTGCTGAAGTGTATGACAATTTGTGTTTAATTTTTGGAGAAATCAACTAGTTGGCTCTGATGCAAAGATGTTTTAAATTTTGATGGAGTCTAACTTATATATTTGTTCTTTTGTTGTCAGTCATTTTCGATAGATGCCAAAACATACACTGCCCAATCCAAAGTCATAAAGTTTGTCAACTACATTTTTTCCTAATATTTGTATCTTTTAGCTCCTGCCTTAAAGCCTTTCATCCCATTAGAATGATTTTTGTGTGTGTGGTGTAAGTTAAGTGGTAGAACTTCATTATTTTGCATGTGGATATCGAGATTTTACAATTAATTCTGTTTGTTGAAAATATTATATCCTTTACTCATTGGTTTGTTCCTGTTCTCATTCATTAGTTCATCTGTCTGTCTGCCTGCCTGCCTGAGTGTCTGTCTGTCTGCCTGCCTGTCTGTCTTCTAGTACTAAATTCTTTAGATGGAATATTTTATGTAGTTCTGGATGTCCTGGAACTCATTATGTAGAACAGGTTATCCTCAAACTCTTAGAGATATATCTGCTTCTGTCTCTGGAGCACTGAGATTAGAGACTTGTACTAATATGCCTGGGTTGCAATCCTTTAAAAAATATATATTATTTATATATATTTAAAATTTTTAAAGGTGTGTGTGTGGGTGTGTGTGTGTGAATGCAGTGCCTACTACTGAAGTTATAAGAGAACATCAGATCCCCCAGACCTGACGTTACAGAGGGCTGTGAGCTATCTCAAGATGCTCATGATGAAATTCAGGTTCTCTGCAAGAGCCATGAGGCTTCTAACTGCTGAGTCATCTCTGCAGCTCCAACACTACACTCTTGATTAGCTTTGCCACAAGTTTCAAGATCCAGAAGTATGAATCCCCTACCTTTGCTTTAGAAAGACGTTTGGAGTAATCAGGATTCTTTGAAATTCTGTATAAATGTTGGTATGAATTCTGCCCAAAAGTCATTGAGATGCTTAGAAGTCATTGTCTAATAATCCTTATGTCTATTCTTCTGGAATTGTTCTGTTAATCACTGTTTTTTCCCTGTGAATGAACCACATGTTCTTATTTTCTCATTGAAGAATAGACATGAAATCAAACTACCCCCTTCCCACATTTGTCATTGTTGCTTTTTGTTGTTTGTATGTTTACAGATTTCATCAAAGTATTTTTGCAAATACTATATTCTTTGCCATGGATGGTCTCTAAAGTCCTGGTTTCTTTAGTTTATCAATGAACAGATTTCTTTAAGTGCACAGAACCTAGCTATGTGACAAAAGAAACAAAATACCCTCCTAGATCTTTTAAAATTGGCTCTAGGAAGATGAATGCCTTCAACAGCCAGAGAACTTGCATCTCTTCCTGAAGAGTTTACTTGATCTCATGTATCCTATTACTTTTCATAATTTTGAGCAATCTCAAAATTATCTTTTCTACTTATATAAGATTCTAAACTATTTTTTCTTACTCATATTAATGTGGGTCATAAACAAAAAAAGTCCTCTTGGAACAATAAATTAGAACTGTTAGCATTCCTTTAATGGTAGTGATTGTGTAGCTGGGCCACTGTTCTAACAGTCTTATTCTGAAACTAAATCCATAGATCACACTGAAGCAGGTTTTGCTCAAGTAGGCAGGGCGCACTAAAATCCTACTTACTCAGCATTCTGAAATCTCCTAAGTGATGGTGGCCGTGAAAGCTTTTGTCCTTGAAACTTCAGGAGAAGCCTGTTTGCCCTGTTCAATGTATAAGCAAGAATATGGCCTGATAATGATGTAAAAATACTATCTGCATATCTCCTATACTGTTCACATTTTAAATAAACAAAAAAGATGTACATGTGTTAATGTATTAAAGTTGCCACTTAGTATAATTAGTAGCAAGTATTTGTTATAAATAGTAAAGACTTTTTAAATTAAAAGATTACTGTGTAAAACCTTTGTTTCAGTTGCTACAACATTGAGAGATGAAATCTGATTGCTTATTTTGGGGAGTTCAAGGTAATTCCTTTGGGTTTATTCTAACAACCTTGGGAAGTTTGTCCAAGTTGAAGAAATCTCTCTCCTTCCTGAAACATGTAAACACATAGGCAGACCATTGTTCTGGTGAAGAAAATGTACTGAGAGAGAGAGTTTGAAGTTTAGTACATGATACAGAATGGAAAAGGTTTTTCGGCCATAGTTCATGCATTTGGCTGAAAAGTATTGTCTGCTGTACTACGGAAGGTGAAAGGTCTACTTCTTCCCAACTTGTCTGCTGGGTTCAACTTGATGCTTTACTCTGCATTTAATCCCATTTCTCTTAGAAGTAAGTCATTGACAGTTTCATCAGCAAGAACCTTGGGAAACTTCCTGGTGCTTCTGAGTTTAGGGTCAACTTTTGTGGATGAATAGTGCTGTCAGCTTGGTGGAATCTAAAATCACCTTCCAGATGAGCCCATGGGCATGTCTGGGGATATTATCTTGACTGCATTCATTGAGGTGAGGAGACCTGCCCACTGTGTATGTGGACAATCCCTGGCTAGGATCCTAGACCATGTAAATTGTAGGGAGTCTTTCTCTACCATCCACACTTTATCCCATCATTTGTATACTATAACCAGCCTTTACCTTCAGAAAGATCTCTGAAGCTAATCTCCTTTGTTTACCTTTCTCCCCAACCATGTCCAGTAACAATTTGTAACCAACCCCACTAAATGATGACAAACACCCATAACCCATTGAATGACCAAAACCCACCTAGTCCACCTCCTGGGAATGTCAGCATCGTGTTCTCTAGACTGCTTCCTGGTGTCTGGGAGTGATGGCATATTTGGGGTACCCTGAGAAAATTAAGATAATGTTCATGTCCTTGGAAAGCTAGCTGTTATCCAGTCTCTGTGTGATGGGAAAATTTAGCATTTATCTGAGGTCTGGCTGGAGTAGTCTGTGAGCCTGGATCATCTCAGCCAACATTCTTGAAGTTATTTTGGATGCAGAACTCCAAGAAAACTGCAACAGAGGCATTCTGAGAAGCTGGATCA